>NC_136264.1:149856517-151086517 GCF_964187855.1 Myxine glutinosa | reverse complement strand
TACGGGCATGCCCTAGTATAACAAATGTCATGAAACATTTACATTTTGCTGCCCATTGTATAATTTAAATAAACACAAATGCAAATTTCGCATGCGGAAAAAGTAAGTACACCCCGGCATTTATCACTGCTTCAAATACCTAAAATTAGAATCGGGTGCACCAGCTCAAGTGCAAATGATTAGAACATCGTTGGAGAGGATCTTGGTGGAACCTGTCTTATTTAAACCTCAGACATTTCGTTTGGTTTGATCTTTGTTGTTGAAGTGTGCGGCGTCACCATGCCTAGATCAAAAGAGCTCTCAGGCCTTCAGAAAAGGTTATAGATGCCGACGAGTCTGGGAAGGGATTTAAAAAGATCTCCAAACAATTTGAAATCAATCATTCGACTGTCCGGAAGATCATCGACAAGTGGAGAAGATTCCAAACAACTGCCAACTTGTTCAGGCCAGGCTGCCCCAGCAATTTCAGCCCGAGAGCAGACCGCAAGATGCTGAAAAGTCTAAGAACCCCAGAATGTCATCACGGGACCTACAAGGAGCTCTTGCCACTGTTGATGTCAAAGTGCACAAGGCTACCATTAGAAAGAGGCTGCACAAATTTGATCTACATGGGAGGTGTGCCAGGAGGAAACCTTTGCTGTCCAGAAAGAACATCAGGGCAAGACTAAAGTTTGCCAATGAACACCTCGGCAAAGACCAGCACTTCTGGAACAATGTGCTCTGGACAGATGAGTCAAAGGTGGATATATTTGGCCACAGTACCAGAAGACATGTTTGGCGAAAACCAAAGACATCATTTGACCACAAGAACCTGATAACAACTGTAAAGCATGGTCGTGGAAATATTATGGTTTGGGGCAGCTTTGCTGCATCAGGGCCTGGGCAGCTCACCATCATATAATCCACTATCAATTCTTCATTGTACCAGAGGGTGCTTGAGGATAATGTGAGGCCATCTGTCGGAAAGTTGAAGCTCAACCGAAGGTGGACCTTGCAACATGACAATGACCCTAAACATACCAGTAAATCCACCAAGGAATGGCTGAAAAGAAAGAAATGGAGGGTTCTGGAATGGCCAAGTCAAAGCCCGGATCTAAATCCCATCGAGATGTGGGGGGATTTGAAACGAGCTGTGCATGCAATTTTTTGTTGAATAAATTATTGCAAAGTCAACTTTTCATTGTTTTTTGTTCAATTATATCACCTTCATCTATAGATACTGTTTAAATGAAGATCAAATATTGATATGTCCACAGATGTTAAAAAGATAAAAAACATTTCATGGGGTGTACTTACTTTTTCACATGACTATTATATATATAGATATATAGTGGCCATCCAAAGTGGATTTTCACAACACTGTCTAAACTCAGTGGTTTCACCAACGCACTAATCCATTACCATTTTCCCCTGTGTTAGGCAAATTTGGCATACATACCAAAATATGTAATTCAAAAAATGAAAATAATAAATAAATAAAGAGAAAAAGTAATCATGTATCAAAGGAGACCACTGACAAGACGACAATAAAATGAAAGCAATTTTGCATGACCAAGTCGTGATATCTCATATCGTTCACGTGCCAGTTGATACACACCAAAGAGCATGCTGAAAAGCAACGTCTCCTTGTCGCCAAAACAGGCAATGATATTCAAATGAAACAAACACAGATACTAACATCAATCTTTGTACTACAATGGTGCATATATTTATTTCTCAATCACCCCTGCAGTCCACACATTTCAGCAAACGTAGTTTTGCGACGCAGTAACAATAGAACTCCGTCTTGGGGACTTAACCCACACTTCACAGAAGCCTTTACATCATTGTCGGACAAAACCTTTTTTTTTTTTTTTACATTAAGGTCGTCAAGTTTGGGGAAGATGCAAATCTGGCAGAGCTAAGTCGGGGCTAGTGATATTTTGTGGTGGTACCCCATTGACCCCCTATTCCACCGGGGCCCGGTATTTCGAAGCTCGGATAAACCTATCCTGGGGGATAAATCACATATCCAGTGCATTACATTTATCCACAGGCTAACTGCTAGCAATAATTGGGCCCAGGATTGTAATGGTACACCTAACTTCATCTCCAGTCAACTCATTTCCAGCAGTCAACTCATTTCCAATGCAGCCCTCTGCCATCTCGACTAACATAGCACCGAGACATCTTGTCAGAATGACATCACACCCAGTGAGAGAAAGAACCAACATGTAGACCACTTTGTTTCTTTTGAATACCTTTACCTGTTTTGGAGAAAGATTATAATAGGAGGCATTACTTTTCATCACACCCTTGTTTTTTCAAACTAGGTGTTGGTGTCGTATAGCCCCAGACAGTTCTCTGAACAAGCCCACAGAACGGAGACAGCAGATCGATCTCGCAGGAGCGACCCAAAGATCCCCCACATCCAGGATGGTGTACCCCTGCCTTCGCGAAGTCAGGGGCACGACAGAGTTGGAGAGGGAGAGATAGAAAGAGAGAGAGTGAGAAGTGGGAAAGGGTCGGTCCATGGGGATTGGGGACCGATCGGCACTCTGACTGTGGACTGTGACCGCGCTTGCCCTGACAAATCCAGCAACAGAAGAATGGGGAATATTTGGCCTCCGACTTGCGTTGAGGGAGGAGGGGGGTACAACCACCACAAAGAGGCATCCCCGATAGTTGTCAAACGAGGTGTTGTTCACTTGCTACCCATCAATAGTGGCTTTCTTTTCGTCTTTCTTCAACACAATTTAATAATTTTTATATCACGTTTAGACAAAGCTGGATGGTGGGACATCAATTACCTCTGCCACCAAAGCTGGGCGGAGGTTATGTATTCACCCCATTGTGTCTCTATGAGCAGGATATCTCAAAAGGTTATGAAGGGATTCGGACAAAACTTGGTGGACAGGTTGCGTGTGTGATAAGGATGACTCGATTAGATCTGGATCTGGAGTTATCCACAAGTGAATCTTCACCAATGAGAGATAGAGCTAAACATGATATAGAATATGGCATGATATCTGAAAATATTGGACAGAATCTGACAAAACTCGGTGCATGGGTTGGGTAGGTGACAAGAACCAGCAGATTCGATTTTGGCTCTCGTCCCGATGCAGATCCAGCCTATCTGTTGGATACAAAATGTAAACTGTTCAGCCTGGCAGGGGTATGCGCTCTGCTGAGTTCCATTCTCGTGGCAAATGCTATGGTTGAAAAAGAGATGGAAAAACATTTCAAGCGTTGATTAAATACCTTTTTTTTTTTTCTTTTCTTTTTTTTGTATACTGAATCGAGGCTCGTCAAAGAGCTAACATTTACTTCACAAACAAATCAACCAGACAAACAAAATATATAAAAAGAGGGAGCGGAAAACAAGATGGGGAGAGAAGGGGAAGCACACAAACACAACATTTGAGAGCAGGGAGATGTGTGGAAGGGAGAGGGCTTGGGGGGAGGAGGCGTGGGAAGGGGGGGGGGGGGGGGAGGGAGAAGTATAAAACACAAGGACACCAAGGACTTCCAGGACAGAAGTTGGTATTTCAAAAAAGTGGAATTGGGGTGAAATTAGCGGGGGTAGAAAAGATCAAGGTTTTGGATGGGGGAAGATAAGAGATGGTGGTGAACAGCTGTTTTAAAGACCTGGAGGGTGGAGTGGGATTGAAGAGAGTGAGGGAGTTTGTTCCAGAGGCGGGAGAAAAGAGGAATGAAGGAGTGAAGGTGAGCGCAGAGAGTCTTGATTTTGGCAGTTTGACCATAAGAGGGTTGTAGGCAGATCTTGTGCGACCTGTAGGAACATTTGCGGGACAGAGCCCAGAGAGAGCTGGGGGGGCAAGGCCAGAGAGGAGTCGGTAGAAGATGGAAAGACCACCAACCTGCCTGCGGTGAGTGAGTGAGAGGCCCTTGGAGTTAGCTTCATCGCGGGAGATTCCAATGATTCTGAATGCTTTGGTTTCAACAGCGTGAAGACGAGCTAGGTGTGAGGCAGGAGCACCAGCCCAGAGGGGAGAGCAGTATTCCATTGAGCTGCGGATGAAAGCCTTGTATGTGGTGAGGAGCTCAGGTGTGCCAAGGAAGGACTTCGCACGACGGAGGATGCCCAGTCGGCGACTGGCTTTGGAGGCCAGATTTGAAATGTGGTTTTCCCAGGAAAGATCATGGCAGATAGTGAGACCCAAAAGCTTGAGTGACAGAACTTCTTGGAGAGGATTATTCAGAAAGTGGATGGGAGGGTTGTCCAGTCGGTCTTTTCGGAGAGACATCGTAAGTGTGAGATTTGTCAGGATTGAAAGACATGTTCCACTTGTTTGCCCAGTCTGTGATTTTTTTCCAGGTCTGCAGAGAGTGAGGAGGCTGCAGACTGCCGATCTGAGGGATGAAGAATGGAGCGACAGAGTAGAGTCATCAGCAAAGAGATAGAGGATTTTCAAGAGAGTCAGAGAGATCATTGATGAAGACCAGAAAAAGCACAGGGCCCAGAACACTGCCTTGTGGAACTCCAGCCTGAACAGGAAGAGGAGATGAGAGAAACCCATTCAGGGCCACACGTTGACTACGACTAGAGAGGAAGTCCGCCAGCCATGCGTGGAGATTTCCATGGATACCAAAAGAGGAGAGTTTGGTGAGCAGAGCGGGGTGCCAGACCGTATCGAAGGCACGTGATATGTCAAGGGAGACTGCTCTAATTTCCTGTTTGGCATTGAGGACCTCCATCCATTGTTGAGAAAGCAGAAGCAGCATGTCCAGAGTAGAGTGTCCAGGTCTGAAACCAAATTGATGATCAGAGATCAAGCCATTGGAGAAGAGGAAAGATTTCATATCTGAAGCAATGATTGATTCCATGACTTTGCTGATAATTGGGAGAAGGCTGATTGGTCTGTAGTTGCTGGGATCTGTTTTTACACCTTTTTTGTGCAAAGCGGTGATGTTGGCAGATTTCCAAGCAGATGGAAGATGACCTTGAGCAAAAGAGAGGGTGAAGAGAACAGAGAGAGGGAGTGAAAGAGCGGAAGAACAGGATTTTAGGACCCGTGGGCTGATGCCGTCAGGTCCAGTTGCAGAATCCGAGTCGAGGGTTGACAGAAACTTTTCCACCTTGTCAGGAGGAAAGGACACAGAGTCCAGGAGCAGCTGGGTACGACTGGGTACGGTGGGTACAGAGGGATGGGTTTGGGACACAAGATTTAGAGGCAAACACAGAGTTGAGGCATTCAGCTTTTTCACGTGCAGAGTCAGCCGTGTGGCCATTTGAGGTGAGGGAGGGGATGGAGGGGGAACAAACACCAGAAACAGATTTGACCAGACACCACCAGGATTTGGAAGAGGGAGACAGATAAGAGAGTTCGGTCCTGAGAACGGAGAGATATTGTTTCCTGGCTCTCCTGAGGGTGGACACACACTTGTTTCGGGCTTTGTGAAAGGAAATTTGGTTTCAGACCAGGTCACTCTACTCTGGACATGCTGCTTCTGCTGTCTCAACAATGGATGGAGGTCCTCAATGCCAAACAGGAAATTAGAGCTGTCTCCCTCGACATATCACGTGCCTTCGACACGGTCTGGCACCCCGCTCTGCTCACCAAACTGTCCTCCTTTGGTATCCATGGAAATCTCCACGCATGGCTGGCGGACTTCCTCTCTAGTCGTCGTCAACGTGTGGCCCTGAATGGGTTTCTCTCATCTCCTCTTCCTGTTCAGGCTGGAGTTCCCCAAGGCAGTGTTCTGGGCCCCGTGCTTTTTCTGGTCTTCATCAATGATCTCTCTGTCTCTCTCGAAAATCCTCTCTATCTCTTTGCTGATGACTCCACTCTCTGCCGCGCCATTCCTCTTCCCTCAGATCGGCAGTCTGCTGCCTCCTCACTCTCTGAAGACCTGGACAAAATCACAGACTGGTCAAACAAGTGGAACATGTCTTTCAATCCTGACAAATCTCACACTCTTACTATGTCTCTCCGAAAAGATCGACTGGACAACCATCCCATCTACTTTCTCAACAATCCTCTCCAAGAAGTTCTGTCGCTCAAGATTTTGGGTCTCACTATATGCCATGATCTTTCTTGGGAAAACCACATTTCCAAGCTGGCCTCCAAAGCCAGTCGCCGACTGGGCATCCTCCGTCGTGCGAAGTCCTTCCTCGGCACACCTGAGCTCCTCACCACATACAAGGCTTTCATCCGCAGCTCAATGGAATACTGTTCTCCCCTATGGGCCGGTGCTCCTGCCTCACACCTAGCTCGGCTTCACGCTGTTGAAACCAAAGCTTTCAGAATTATTGGAATCTCCCGCGATGAAGCTATCTCTGAGGGCCTTTCACTCACTCACCGCAGGCAGGTAGGTGGGTGGGTGGTCTTTCTGTCTTCTACCGACTCCTCTCCGGCCTTGCACCCCCAGCTCTCTCTGTGCTCTGTCCCCCAAATATTCCTACAGGTCACACAAGATCTGCCAGCAACCCTCTGATGGTTAAACTGCCGAAATCTCGGCTCTCTGCTCACCTTCACTCTTTCATTCCTCTTTTCTCCCCGCCTCTGGAACAAACTCCCTCACTCCCTTCAATCCCACTCCTCCCTCCAGGTCTTTAAAACAGCTGTTCACCACCATCTCTTATCTTCCCCCATCCAAAACCTTGATCTTTTCTACCCCCGCTAATTCACCCCAGATCCATCTTGTTTGAAATTCCAACTTCTTTCCTGGAAGTCCTGGCAGTGTCCATATGTTTTATACCTCTCCCACCGCCCCCTTCCCATGCCCCCCCCCCCCCCCCCCCCCAAAGCCCTCGCCCTCTCTCAGATCTCTCGATGTCTCCATGTCTCTCGGTCCCTGCTCTCAAATGTTGTTTGTGTCCTTCCCCCTCTCTCCCCATCTTGTCTACCGCTCCCGATGTTATATGTTTTATGTGTCGGTTTGTCTTTCTGTGTGATTAATGTTCGCTCTTTCACGAGCCTCGATCTTGTATACAAAAAAAAAAGAAAAAAAGAAAAGAAAAAAAAGACATTTCCTTCCGTTGGGTTTGCTTTCCAGGAGACGAAAGCAAGTTGTTTCTGGGCAATAGCATCACCACAAGATTCCGTGTACCATGGACGGGAGGAAGGGTATGACAACAGAAGACGAGATGGGATAAATCTGTGCATGAGAGAGAGCAGTTTGCTTTGGAAGAATTCCCAGGAAGAATTTATGTCAGAGGCGGTAGAGATGGGAGACCAGTCCAGATGATTGATGGCTGCTTGAAGACCGTGCCAGTTGGCCTGAGTGAAATGCCAGACTCGTCGACGCTGAGGAGGCTCTCTGAGAATGGTCAGAGATGTCCACTTTAACAAGCACATGATCAGAAGAGCCGATTGGAGCAGAAGAAGAGCAGCAGACATTTTCAGGGAAGTTAGTCATAACCAAGTCCAGAAGAGAAGATGCTCCGTTGACTGAAATCCGGGTCGGGAAATTGACAGATTGTGTCAGTCCCAGTGAGTCACAGAAGTCCTTTGCTGAAGAGCCATGGCTGGTGAGAGAGGTACCCACACCCAGCCAACTGGCATGGTGACAGTTGAAATCACCACATATGAGGAAGAGAGAGTTGGGATGGGAAGATAGAAGGTGGTCCATATTCTCAGACAGCGAGATGTCGATGTTATATTATTTATTAATAATATTTGTGTTTGTAACAGAACAGTTATATGATTTGTGTTCATCACTGTTTGGTGGACGGTACAACACACATATGAACAAAAGGTGGGAGCGAAGGGGAAGCCGTAGCCAAAGGTATTCCTGGGGGTGAGGTGGAGAGAGGGCAGTGCAGGGCGAGTGAGGAAGAGTTTTTTTTATAAAGATAGCAACTCCACCTCCAGGACGAGGCTCAGGTCTATCATACCGGAGGAGGGAGTAACCTGGGAGAGATACCAAGGAATCAGAGACATCATGAAGGAGGAAAGTTTCTGTTAAGCAGATCACGTCTGGTTTGTCAGAAGCAACCTGTATGGAGAGATCAGACAAGTTTGAGCGAAGGCCCCGGATGTTTGAGGTCCATACTGTTAAGGAAGAGGAAGGGGGAGCATCGGATACAGAACAGGGGGGGGGAGTGGTAGGGTAAGGGTAAGATGTAGGGTAAGATGTGGAAGAGGAGGAAGAGGTAGGGAGAGCTGCTGAAGGTGTGTCGGAGGATTACAGAATAGCTTGGAGAAAGGGAAGAATGGGGCAGACAAAAGGTTTGATGGTGATTGGGAGAGGCGCAGTGAGGTGTTATTTGACGAGGGGGAAGAGCGAGGCAGAAGATTGAGGGAGATGAAGGTAAAAGTTGGAAGGGGGAAGAAGCGGGGAGGATGCTTTGAGGAGGGGTGAGAGGGGAGTCTCAGAGGGGAGGAGCGAGGGAGAGTCTCGGAGGGGAGGGGTGTGGGGGGAGATTTGAAAGGAATGGGTGATTGGGAAGATTTGGAGGGGAGGGGCAAGGGGGAAGATTTGAAAGAGATGGGTGATGGGGATGATTTGGAGGGGAGGGGCAAGGGGGTAGATTTAGAGGGGAGGGGTGATAGGAAATGGGATTTTGGGGTGATGGGATTTTGAAAAATGTACGATTAATGGGAAACGAACATTTATTGCAAAATGAGTTTCTTGAGACATTCGAGTCAAAAATACGTTTGAGGACGCTGGAGGGAGGATGGAGTGCTGGAGAGTTTAGGGAATGAATGAAAGATGCACTATAAGAGATGGAATTTTTTTTTGGAATGAATAGATTTGGTGAGCAAGTCGAAAGCATCCTTTTATAGAAGAAGAAGAAAAAGGTGTTATAGAATATGACCGAATACAGGTCTTCAGGGTTCAGATGAGACATTTTTTTAACGTGCTCACGTGATCACAAACAACGTGGTCGAAGAACGAACGAACAAATAAGAACGAATAAACGAATAAGAACAGAAGGAAATGTTTTTTTTTTTGTTTTTTTTGAGATTTTAAAACAAGGAAGTATGGGATGAAAAGACCATGAAAAACAGAGACCGGAAAGTAATTGCAGCGCGATCGGAGAACCGCTGAGACAAAAACAAAGCCTCAAGCCATTGTGGCATGTTCAACACATTTCTTAAAAAAAGACAAACTTACCACTCCTGAAACTTCCACGCCCACCTCGGAATCCCCCTCGACGTCCCTGGCCTGCTTGCTCCACTGTTATGTTCCGACTATCCAAGATCTGCAAACCCAAGATGCAGGGAGAAAAGGCAAACATGTTAAGAGCATAGTTTTGACCAAAAAGTAACACTATTACTACTAGCCATTATTACACAATTAAAATAATGAGATGTGATCATCTTTCCCCATCCTGAACCTTGATTTTTTTCTGGCCCCGTTAATACAAATAAAAATCCACCTCTTTAAATCTAAAACTTCATTCCTGAAATGCCAGTAATCTCTGTGTGTCTGTCTGTGTGTCTGTGTGTTTGTCTGTGACCGCTGTTTCTCGACAACCACGGGTCCGATATACTTGAAACTTGCCAGGTATATTGCTGGGGACCCGAGGATGTGCCTTTTCAAGGTTTGTAATTAATCGGACAAGTACCTACCGAGCTATGTCCAAAAAACGCTTCAACCAATCAGAGAGCAGCGAGCTATCACGTGTGCCGAACCGTTAATGCAATGCAAGCGTTAATGCGTTAATGCAAGGCTTTTCTTTTTTTCCCTCTTCTCTTTCTACTTTTCCTTGCGATTAAATTGCAAACAGCCAAAATACGTTGGCGCTAATTGAATAATTGGCCATTAACACTAAAATAATCGTAACTGCGATATGCCAACTTCCGGACAGTGCAGCCTTCCATGTTGTTGTTGTTTGCAGCAGCTGTTTGCAGCAAGGCAAGGCTTTTCAACTATGTTGCCGTTAAACTATGTTTTAAAACGAATTCAAACTGCGATTAAATTAAAACGATTCATCCTAACTGCGATTTGCGAACTTCCGGACAGTGACGACTTATCTTCCGGCAGCCAATCACAGAACGCTCTGTTGCGTAGGCGTGGCCGATGTGAGACGAGCGGAGCTGAGCGCGTTACGAGCTGACCGCCATTACGGTACGTAATTCGATTTCTTATGCGCATTATTTCTCCCAATTCAGTCAGAGCGAAGGGCGGAAGCGAAGAGCGTTGCTTTTTTTGTTTACGGGCGTACGGGCGGGGTAGAGCGTACGGGTAGCGTTTTTTTTTTTTTTTTGGCCACGGAACGGGCACCCACGTACGGGCAATGCCCTAGTTCCTGAAATTCCTAGTAGCGTCTATTTGTTTTATACCGTGTACCCCCCCCCCCCCCCCCCCCCCCCCACAGATCTCCCAATGTCCCTGTTCTCTATTGTTGTGTGCTTCACCCTGTCCTCCCCCTCCCATTATATATTGTACGAGCAGGAGTAACCGGCATTGCCTGGGGGGAAGGGGGGGGGGGGGTGGAGGTAGGAGAGGGGGGGGTGGAGGTAGGAGAGGGAGGCGTGAGGAAAGGAGGGGGGAGGCTGGCGGACATGACGTAGGGAGGGGAAGATATACCACATGTAAATCTTTTGTTGGGGGTGGGGGGGGGGGGGGGGTGGATTTGACAGGCCCTTCCGTTTTGGGGGAGAGTGGGAAGGGAAGGAGGAAAATTTTACCCATGCAAAGAGTGCTTTAACCTCAGTGTTGCCCAGGTAAAAAAGGAAATTGGAAAATACCCTCTGCCACCATCATCAGGTGGCTCCACGCGGTACACATTTACAGAGAATTTGCACCCCTCTCCTGGTCCCCCACACCCCGCAGGAGGCAACGGCGACATAGCCTATGTCGTCGTCCCCCCCCCCCCCCCCCCCCCCCCCAGACAAACTTGTATTTGTACCCCAAGTAAAGTATATACGTGTTTATAGCTTGAGTACCCGGCATTGCTCAAACGAAAAAGAAACATTAACATAATTGAAATGAGGGCAAATATAATGTAAAAGCAATGACATCCAAATCAGAATCCATCACAAATGTCAAATCATCATTTTACCTTTTCTTGAATACATGTAGGTGAATGTGCCATTGATCATGTTTCTGAGTCAAGTATGATGACGTTCAGGAAGAAGACGACGACGACGACTTACCACCAACTTCGACCGCTTCCAGAACAGTTATATTATTTGTGTTCAAATGTCTGGTGATCGTTTTTATTATTTTATGTGAATGTGTACTTGTATATAACTGCCATTAATCAAAAAGGCTTCGGCACTACAGAGCGATTATTTTTTTAATCCAGAAAAACGAATTCTTCAAATAAAACTTTTTTGCCTAAAACACTCCCAGGCGCTCACTGATGAACCTCTGAAAGTTTGACGAAGATTCGTTCCGCAATCTCTGAGAAAAATGGCAACACAGACTCAATGGAATACTGTTCTCCCCTATGGGCTGGTGCTCCTGCTTCACACCTGGCTCGGCATCACGCTGTTGAATCCAAAGCTTTCAGAATCATTGGCATCTCCCGCGATGAAGCTATCTCTGAGGGCCTTTCACTCACTCACCGCAGGCAGGTAGGTGGTCTTTCTGTCTTCTACCGACTCCTCTCCGGCCTTGCTCCCCCAGCTCCCTCTGTGCTCTGTCCCCCAAATATTCCTACAGGTCGCACAAGATCTGCCAGCCACCCTCTGATGGTTAAACTGCCGAAATCTCGGCTCTCTGCTCACCTTCACTCTTTCATTCCTCTTTTCTCCCGCCTCTGGAACAACCTCCCACACTCACTTCAATCACACTCCTCCCTCCAGGTCTTCAAAACAGCTGTTCACCACCATCTCTTATCTTCCCCCATCCAAAACCTTGATCTTTTCTACCCCCACTAATTCACCCCAGATCCACCTTGTTTGAAATTCCAACTTCTTTCCTGGAAGTCTTGGCAGTGTCCATATGTTTTATACCTCTCCCACCCCCCCCCCCCTTCCCATGCCTCCCCCCCAAAGCCCTCTCCCTCCCACAGTTCTCTCGATGTCTCCATGTCTCCATGTCTCTCGGTCCCTGCTCTCAAATGTTGTGTTTGTGTCCTTCCCCCTCTCCCCATCTTGTCTACTGCTCCCGATGTTATTTGTTTTGTGTGTCTGTTTTGTCTTTGTGTGATTAATGTTCGCTCTTTCACGAGCCTCGATCTTGTATACAAAACAAAACAAAAAAAAAAAAAAAAAAAAAAAAAAAAAAAAAAAAAAACAGCTCTGATATAGATGTCTGTTTGTGTTTTATGTGTTCGCTCTTCCATGAGCCTCGACTTTATATAAAATAATAAAGATTTATTTATTAACAAACAAAAAAAAAAAAAAAAAAAAAAACTCGTCTTTTAGGCCGAAAAAAATATATTGCTGGTCTGGTCAGAACAAAGTTCCAGAATTGATGCGGCAATGCGGTTTTTTTTTCTTTTTCGTTTTTTTTGAAAAGCATGGATTGCACGTATAAAGGTGTTTTTTGTGTCCTCATGCCTTGCGGTCCTCCTCATCTGCTGTGGCGCCGTCCAGAGAGAAATGAAAGACAGCCAATGGGACTTGTAGGCCTTTTTTTTGTAAATAATGAACACAAGCTAAAGTTATTTTACAATGTATTTATTCTGAAAATTATTAAGTTCTTCAAGCATATTATAGACTGCCATTTCGATCTCGAGATCGCCTCGCCGTACCGTTAAACATGCCAATGCGTCGATCGAGTCAACACTGCGCATGCGCAAGTGGTCTAACAGGCCGATGGTCTCCCACGATCTCTTCTCCCTGTCCACCAGATTATCACAGACACTTACTACTTCATGACAAACGAGATAGGATCCAGGCCTAACTAACGAGATCACCCACAGCTCTCTAGGCCTTCTGGTTGCTTCACACGAACCCGACAAAGAACGTCTTCGTTTCAATAAATGACAATATCCAGCCGATAGAGGCCTTGCATCGGGTGGGCGTCGTCCATGGCAACCGGTTCCGGCCGCCATCTTGGGTGGCATAAACAACATGGCGGGAAAGCTGTCGTTTCGTCAGACCGTAGCTGTCAGTTTACGCCCGTAGCTTGCCCATTGAGGCGTTTTCGCGGTATTGCGAGAAACCGAGGCTGTGTCATCTGCCTGTGGACCCGTGTGGACCCACAAGTACGCCACATGCACTCCACAAGTACGCCACACGTACGCCACAAGTACGCCACACACACCCCACAAGTACGCCACACACACCCCACAAGTACGCCACACACACCCCACAAGTACGCCACACACACCCCACAAGTACGCCACACACACCCCACAAGTACGCCACACACACCCCACAAGTACGCCACACACACTCCACAAGTACGCCACACACACTCCACAAGTACGCCACACACACTCCACAAGTACGCCACACACACTCCACAAGTACGCCACACACACTCCACAAGTACGCCACACACACTCCACAAGTACGCCACACACACACTCCACAAGTACGCCACACACACTCCACAAGTACGCCACACACACTCCACAAGTACGCCACACACACTCCACAAGTACGCCACACACACTCCACAAGTACGCCACACACACTCCACATGTACGCCACACACACTCCACATGTACTGATGTACATAACCAAATGCCTAATCCTGCTTTTCACTTCGCGAGCGAAGGTAACAACCTCATGAGCCATATTCTCACCTGAGAGCTGCAGTCAAGGCAGCTATGAAACCGTTTTAGCGTTGTCGTCCGGATGAAATCGGGCTGTACATCCGACAGCACAACAACTCTTTACCATCGTGTAGGGGGCAATTTATATGTGAGACGAGTTTCAAATTGCCACCATGACGTATGGTGGCAGAAGCAATGTTTTGCCACCCAAGCGGTCACGTGACTAAGACGATGACGTCACATGCAACTTCCCTATTGGATTCATGACGTCACGGCACACAAAACTACTCATATCTTTGGAACGGCTGGTTGGATTTAGACAAACTAAACGCAGTTTTGTAGGGGAGAACCGTGCGCGAACGTCGATACCAAATTTCAAAAACAAATTGTTGTCTCGCAGGGTCAAAATCGATGCGCGCGCTGACCAGAGACCGGAAATATCTTTTTCTCGGCCTTATGGTGTGATGGCAGCTTGAGTTCTGCTTTAATTTTCTCCAACTACTCGTTTTCTTCGCATATTTAACCAACCCTCAACCCCATTATTTATTTACATGTTGAAGTAAACAAAAATTTTAATTGAACTGGAAGATTAATGTCCAGTTAGTGCACTCACCTTTGCCTAGTGTGGGTTTGATTCCTGACCTTAGCACAAATTGTGAAACTAGTGCTTTGTGGACAGGCAGAACTTCCTATTTGTAAGCATTTGCTCGTGGAATAGCCACACAGCACCTTTCATGAAAGGAAGTCATTTCGTGCTGTGACACCAAGGCTAAATTTCAATTCCATTTCATGGCCTAACATGTCAAAACTGTGATCTTTGTGAAGTCACATGTCATTTGCAGGTGTTCCAACCAGGGCCCAAGATAGCCAAACACCATAACAAGTGTGTTCTAATGAGACTTCAGTTGGAACATTTGGTTTAGGAAAGGAAAAAGGCTAATGCAAGAACCAATACATCACCAAGGACACACACATCTGAAAAATGTAACCATTTATACTTTTCATAGTCAAGTTTTCATGTGATAGTACCAGAGGGCACACCACTGAAACAGAAGTCACCAACCTTGCCATTCATATCCTTTTCTGCATCTTTGGCGTCATCCGGGTTTTCAAATGTTACAAAGGCAAACCCTCTCGACTTGTGCGTTTCCCGGTCTTTCATCAGCAGCACTAAATGAACAAGATGGAACATGAAAAGCAACAAGAGCAATAATTAATTGGTTTGCGATACATGCGGCCTACCAAGTTTCAGTTCAATATCAGTAAACACAACCCTTTATTTGGATGGTGTAGAAAATAATATAAACAACCGGTCAAAAGTTTTAGAACACCTCAGTTTTTATTGAAATTTACGCAGTTTAATGTCTCAATGTACTCTGAAATTAAGCATAGAACAAATAAATAATTGGAGATAAAAAAAGAAATCATAGAATCATTTTGTTCAACAAAATTTAATTTAAATTTTTGACACCGCAAAGTAGCCACCTTTTGCAGATATAACCGCCGAACACACTCGTGGCATTCTTTCTACAATGTAAATCAAATATTGTTTGGGAAGTTCCTCCCAACATTGTTGCAGAAGTTCCCACAAATGTGTTGCACTTGTAGATTGCTTTGCTTTCACCCTTCTGTCCAGTTCATCCCAAACCGGCTCCATGGGGTTCAAGTCTGGAGACTGTGCTGGCCATTCCTTGATTTTAAGCCTACCATCTTGTTCTTTTCCTCCATGGTAGTTTTGACATAGCCTGGAGGTGTGTTTAGGGTCATTATCTTGCTGTACGATGAACCCTTGACCAACTAGGCGTATACCAGAGGGTATTGCATGGCGCTGCAAAATGCTGTGGTCGCCCTTTTGGTTCAGGGTGCCAGTCACTCTGTGCAAGTCGCCGACTCTGGATCCAGCAAGAGCCCCAGACCATCACGCTTCATCCTCGATGTTTGACAGTTGGTGTCACACACTGAGGAACCATCCTTTCGCCTACTCGACGGCATACAAAAACCTTGCGTGATGAACCATTTTGATTCATCGGTCCAGAAGAGCTTCTTCCAGTCTTCAGTAGTCCACTGGCGGTGTTTCATGGGCCAGGCAAGCGTCTTTTTCTTATTTTGCCATCTTAGCAATGGCTTTCTTACTGCCACTCGACCTGTCAAACCTGCAGCTCGAAGTCTTCTCTTCACAGTTGAAACTGAGACTTGCTTACTTTGACCATGTTAAGGTGTTGTCCTTTGAGCCACCTATCACGCAAGCTGTTGACTCTCAGAAACTTGTCTTCTGATTCTGTTGTGGCTTTGGGTCTGTCAGACCTCTTCCTGTCAGAGTTTCCTCCAGTTTCCAATATACTACTTCCTGCAGTGCAATATTGTCCAAATAATGCTTCAGAGGGTGGAATAACAGTCTGTTCCAATACTGCTTTTGGACAGACAGGGGGTTTGTAATCAAGTAATCAGCAGAGGTTGGGACACCTGTAGGAATTGTTTGCATCAACCTTCAAGGCTTAATTTACTTACATTGCTGTAGAACAGCTGTAAGTTGTTAACCCATTACTTGTTCCCTGAAGGCCTTTTTTACAATATAACTGTGCAATTGACATTATTTTCCCGTTTTTGCTAACCTAAACGTCCTTTTTTTTTTTTTTTTACCTCGAGCAGTTTACTGCTTACCTTTGTGCCATTTCAGGTTATTCACTGGACATGAAACTGCATAAATTTTAATAAAAACTGGAAAAATTGAGGTGTTCTAAAACTTTTGACCGTTAGTGTATATATATTTTAAACACCCAATGTACATGCATGAAAAAAAACATGCAAACAGCTTATGTGCATACACAACACATCATTGGTAAATATCTGGGATCATTGAAATTGCACTGGGTGAATGAATAAATGATCGTTTTAAGGCCATTTTTCCCCGCTAGAGCGGGGGTTAGCCTTGCAGGCCCCATGACAATCATGGTTCGCTGTTTTGAGGCAATGTTTTTATGGCCGGATGCCCTTCCTGACGCCAACCCTTGGTCACGCTCTTCGATGCGCAGGGATACAGCGTGCCTATTCTGAATCGGGGTACACACCGTGATCATTCATCCCAGCAAGCTGGTACTCAATTTGCCGACCTCGGAAGGATGACAGGCTGAGCCAACCCCCCCTGGCGTTAATTCAGCGATCGACCGGGATTCGAACCCAGGATCCTAGGATCCCAAGCCGGCACCCTAACCGCTAAGCCAACACCAGGTGAAAGGCGGCGGCATTCCAGTGGATTGGGTGGGAACTGAATACCCTCGTCCCTCTATACAAGGGGAAAGGTGACCCTCTGGAGTGTGGCTCGTACCAAGCGATAAAGTTATTGGAGCATGGAATGAAGGTATTGGAAAGGTGTCGGAGAGGAGGATAAGGAAGAAGGCGAAGATCAACAAAATGCAGTTTGGATTTATGCCAGGAAAAGGAACGACAGACGCACTCTTTATTGTGAGGCAGTTGCAGGAGAAGTACATGGAGAAGACGAAGAAGTTGTTTCTTGGGTTTGTTGATCTGGAAAAAGCATTCGATAGGGTTCCACGCGAAGTATTGACATGGGCTTTGAGGAAGTTAGGAGTGGAGGAATGGTTGATCAGAGTAGTGATGGCAATGTACAAAAGAGCGCGCACAGCTGTATGGACGAAGGACGGGAACAGTGGTGAGTTTGAGGCGAAGGTGGGAGTGCATCAGGGGTCGGTACTAAGTCCACTACTATTTGTAGCTGTGATGGAGGTGCTGGCTCAGAACGTAGAGGGTTTACCGTGGGAGTTGTTGCATGCAGATGATCTGGTGTTGATTGCAGAAAGTATGGATGGACTGAAGGAAAAGATGAACAAGTGGAAGGAATGTATGGAGACAAAAGGTCTGAAGGTGAATATCGGAAAGGCGAAGGTGATGGCAAGTGGTCAAGCATGTGGAGGTGGAAAGAACTGGGAAGTGGCCATGTGCTGTGTCCAGGAAGGGTGTCAGAGTGAACTCCATTCAATGTACAATGTGCGCTGAGTGGGTTCATCAAAAATGTAGTGGTCTGAGAGGGTCATTAACCAGTGTGGCAGCTACATTCAAATGTAAGTTGTGCACAGAGGGAGCTGCAGATGGAGGAAATGTTGAGTTGGATCTTGGAGCCGGCGTGAAGCTGGAAGGTGTGAAAACATTTTGCTACCTTGGAGACATGCTGAATGGAGAAGGTGGATCAGACTCGGCAACGGTTGCTGGAGTGAGATGTGCATGGAAGAAGTTTCGGGAACTGAATGGCGTGCTGACGAGGAGGGGAGTGTCGTTGAAGCTGAAGGGAAAGGTGTATGCTGCATGTGTGAGAAGCGTTATGATTTATGGGAGCGAGACATGGGTAATGAACGTAGAGCAGCAACGAAGGGTGGAAAGGCGAATGGTTCGGTGGATGTGCGGAGTATCGTTGAGAGAGAGGAAGACAAATGATGAATTGCGAAAGATGATGGGAATAGAGCCTGTGATTGATGCTGTGAAGAGGAACAGGTTGAGATGGTTTGGTCATGTGTTGAGGAAGGATGAAAGTGACTGGTTGAGAAGAGTGATGGAAATGAATGTAGAAGGAAGTAGAGGACAGGGAAGATCGAGAAAGACTTGGCTGAAGATGGTGGAAGAAGAAATGCGGGCAAGGAGGTTAACAAGGGGAGATGCAGAAAAGAGGGCAAAATGGAGAAGATTGCCATGGGGCCCGCTAGGCTAACCCCCGCTCTAGCAGGGAAAATGGCCTTAAAATGCATGTTGTTGTTGTGACCTTCAAAGGTCAAAGATTCTGAAATTTGTTGGAAAACATTTATTTAATGATGTATGTGATAATATAAGATCATGTATGACATTTCACCCTATCAGGAAGCGAATGTAATAAAACCATCAAAAATCGACTATTCTAAATTTCGTGAACTTGTGACCTTGTGACCTTGACCTTGACGAGAAAATGAAAATTCGAGCTCCGTGGGGCTAGACATGACATTGGCCTAACCAAATACCGAAACCCGTGTCAGATTCCACCAAACCCCTCGGGGAAGATGGAGCTTGAACTCGATTACCCCCTAAAAATACATCTTTTTCGGGCGTGGCTCCACCCACAATGGGCGCAATACACCCACTCAAGGCAGGACACAACTAGATCATGATATCAACCTCCCACCCAAGTTTCATCAAGATCGGATGATATCATCTGGTAGTTATGCTGCGGACAGACAGACACACCCATGACAAATATAGTAGTCATTCTGATAACTCATGAACCAATAGAACACCACTCCTCAGCATCAACAGATATGCCTTCGCCCACATTACATCATAATAAATACTTGTACCAACTTTGGTCAAAATCCCATCACTGGTTCACACATTATCACGGTAATACGAGTTTCACCTACCATGACCTCTGACCGCATGATCCCAACCGTAACCCGAAAATCTAATCAGTTCATCTTTGCATGAAAATACATACATGCACCAAGTTTCACTTGGATACCTGAAGCCGTTCTCAAATTACGATGACAACGAAAACCAATCATGGACATTGACAGACAACCGACATGTCTCCTGTAACTTTGTCAGCAGAAGCATTTAAAAAACAAAAACATAATTCCAAATCCAAAAACTGTGAGGTACCTCAAATAAGAAACTACAAGGTCAAGCAATGGGTACCTTCCAAGAGTGGTCCATATTTGCCAAAGATAGAGTCCAGAACATCCTCAGTTGTGTCAAAGTTCAATCCACCTACAAACAGCTTGCCAACATTGTCCGACTCCATGACTTGTGTGTGTGTCTACTTCGTTTCAACGTACTGAAAAGAAAAAGGATGGTTGGGGGGAGAAATAGATCAACTCAAGATGTTTAACATTCAAAAAGGAATATTAACCATTTGGGATAAACTTTGGAATCAGCATTTGATGAGTTACACAGAAACACACCAAAGCAGAGAACATTTGCTCAAGATAAATATTTCCCTAGATACTGAAGATATCCCGGTGTGTACCCCGGTTTAGAATAGGTACACCGTATCCCTGCGTGTCATAAGAGGCGACTAAAAGGGTTGGCGTCAGGAAGGACATCCAGCCATAAAAACATTGCCTCAAAAAGAGAACCGTGACAATTACAACTACATATGGGCAGGGTACAACCCGAAGTACCCCATGGGGAAACCCACTCCCTCTCGTCAAAACTCAAGGTGGGGAACCCGATCGAAGCAAGGGTGGAAATCATTCCATTTATGACGACGAAACGTCTGATGCCCGACGTGGAGATCGGTTTCTGAGGTTTGGGACATGGAATGTAGGGACAATGACAGGGAGATCAGGAGAAGTGGTGGAAGTATTGGTCAGAAGAGTGGACATATGTTGTATGCAGGAGACGAGATAGAAGGGAAGTGGTGTGAGAATGGTGAAGGGTAGGCAGGGACAGAAATACAAGTTTGTGTGGCAAGGGTGCCCAGAAGGTGTGAATGGTGTTGGTGTCCTGTTTTCTGAGGAGTTTGTAGACAGTGTGGCGAGTGTGAGTAGACCGAGTGATAGGATGATGATGGTGAAAATGACGATTGGAAAGCTCTTGGTGAACGTCATCTCGGGATATGCTCCGCAGGTTGATCGGAGCGATGAAGAGAAGGACAAGTTCTGGTGTGCGATGGAGAAGCTGATGGAAAACGTGAAAGATGAGGAAATTGTTGTGGTCGGAGGAGACCTAAATGGACATGTGGGAAGGAGTATGGACGGTTTTGAGGGAGTTCATGGGGGTTACGGATATGGTGTGAGAAATGGAGAAGGTGAAAGGATTTTGGAGTTTGCTGATAGAGCTGATTTGTTGATTTGTAATACTCAGTTCCAGAAAGAGGATAATAAGCTTGTTACATATACGTCAGGTGGGTCAACGACAACCGTTGACTACCTGCTGGTGCGTAGGCGAGATAGGGGGCACCTCCGGGACACAAAGGTGATCCCAGGGGAGGAGGCTGTTTCACAGCACCACTTGGTTGTCTGCGACGTAAGGGTGAAAGGTGCGAGGAGAGCTCGGCGGGTGAAGTACCAACCGAGAATGAAGGTGTGGAGGTTGAAAGAGGTGACAGTGAGGGAGGCATTAAAAGAGAGACCGAGTCGGGTCGAGGATGATGTGGTTAAGCTTCAACATGGTTGGATGTCAATGAAAGATAGTCTGTTGGGAGCCGTTGGTGAGGTATGTGGATGGACAAAAGGACCACCGAGGGACTCGGAAACATGGTGGTGGGATGATGAAGTTGGAAAGAAGATTGAGGAGAAGAGGAAGAAGTTCAAGGAGTGGCAGAAGACGAAGGGTACAGGGGCAGAAAAGGCAGAGCATGAAAGTTATAAGGCAGCCAGGAAGGCTGCAAAGAAAGAGGCAGCAAAGCCACAGGACGCATGTAGGAAAATGTTCGGAGAACGCTTGGATTTGGAAGAGGGTCAGAAAGCAGTATTCAGGATTGCAAAGCAGATAGCGAAAGAGGTGTGATGTGATGGGGGTGAGTTGCTTGAAGGATGAAGTGGGACAAATCGTTGTGGACCCAGATGGAATTAAAGGAAGATGGAAGAGATATATGGAAATGCTGTTGAATGCAGAGAATGAATGGGATGGCAACATGGAGAGTAACCCAGTTTTAGGACCGGCAGAGAAGATAACCGAGAAGGAAGTTGAGGAAGCGATAAAAGCAATGAAGAGTAGAAAAGCGGGAGGGCCGACGGGAGTTGTGGGAGATATGTTGAAGGCAGCGGGAAATTGGGGTGTGAAGAGAATGACAGAGATCTGTAATCTGGTGGTGAAAGAAGGCCGCATTCCAGTGGATTGGGGACTGAGTACCCTCATCCCTCTATACAAGGGGAAAGGTGACCCTCTGGACTGTGGCTCGTACCGAGCGATAAAGTTTTTGGAGCATGGAATGAAGGTATTGGAAAGGGTGTTGGAGAGGAGGATAAGGAAGAAAGTGAAGATCGATGAAATGCAGTTTGGATTTATGCCAGGAAGAGGAACGACACACGCTTTTCATTGTGAGGCAGTTGCAGGAGAAGTACATGGAGAAGAGGAAGAAGTTGTTTCTTGGGTTTGTTGATCTGGAGAAAGCATTCGATAGGGTTCCACGTGAAGTAGTGACATGGGCATTGAGGAAGTTAGGAGTGGAGGAATGGTTGATCAGAGTAGTGATGGCAATGTACGAAAGAGCGTGCACAGCTGTAAGGATGAAGGACGGGAACAGTGGTGAGTTTGAGGTGAAGGTGGGAGTGCATCAGGGGTCGGTACTAAGTCCACTACTATTTGTAGCTGTCATGGAGGTGCTGGCTCAGAACGTAAAGGAGGGTTTACCGTGGGAGTTGTTGTATGCAGATGATCTGGTGTTGATTGCAGAAAGTATGGATGGACTGAAGGAGAAGATGAACAAGTGGAAGGAATGTATGGAGACAAAAGGTCTGAAGGTGAATATCGGAAAAACGAAGGTGATGGCAGATGGCAAGTGGTAAAGCATGTGGTGAGGTGGAAAGAACTGGGAAGTGGCCGTGTGCTGTGTGCAGGAAGGGTGTCGGAGTGAATTCCATTCAATGTCCAATGTGCGCTGAGTGGTTTCATCATAAATGTAGTGGTTTGAGAGGGTCATTAACCAGTGTGGCAGCTACATTCAAATGTAAGGTGTGCACAGAGGGAGCGGCAGAAGGAGGAAATGTTGAGTTGGATCTTGGAGACGGCATGAAGCTGGACGGTGTGAAAACATTTTGTTACCTAGGAGACATGCTGAATGGAGAAGGTGGATCAGACTCGGCAACGGTTGCTCGAGTGAGATGTGCATGGAAGAAGTTTCGGGAACTGGGTGGCGTGCTGATGAGGAGGGGAGTGTCGTTGAAGCTGAAAGGAAAGGTGTATGCTGCATGTGTGAGAAGTGTTATGATTTATGGGAGCGAGACATGGGTAATGAACGTAGAGCAGCAACGAAGGTTGGAAAGGGTGGAAATGCGAATGGTTCGATGGATGTGCGGAGTATCATTGAGAGAGAGGAAGACAAATGATGAATTGCGAAAGATGATGGGAATAGAGCCTGTGATTGATGCTGTGAAGAGGAACAGGTTGAGATGGTTTGGTCATGTGTTGAGGAAGGATGAAAGTGACTGGTTGAGAAGAGTGATGGAAATGAATGTAGAAGGAAGTCGAGGACGGGGAAGACCGAGAAAGACTTGGCTAAAGATGGTTGAAAAAGAAATGCGGGCAAGGGGGTTAACAAGGGGAGACGCAGAAAATAGGACAAAATGGAGAAGATTGTCATGGGGACCGCAAGGCTAACCCCCACTCTTGCAAGGGAAATGGCCTTAAAATGCATGTTGTTGTTGTATACTGAGAAGATAGAAAATGATTTTCCATCCATGTTCTGAAAGAAAGCACCATGTTGCGTTATTTGTACAAAAAATATATATATATATGTATATATCAAAATAGATCAAACTCGATGGAGCGCGTCGCAAATCCCGACACTTACCACCGAAAAAAGCAAAGTTGAAAGACGGCATCAAGCACGACCAGGAATAAGTTAAGTCAACCCAACATCAAATTTTTAGTTAAAATACAAATAAAAAGTCTGTCTGTTTTGAGTCCTGTGATATGAACCAAAACATTGGTATTTGGCCATCCAAACTCACTGCAGCCAAAAGTGAAACTGCTCTCGCACCTTCTGCCATTTGGCATTGAAAACCAAGATTGGTGAAATTCTGCACATCCGTTTGAGGAAGACATCGCAGACAGACAAGAGCCGATCATAATATATATATATACATACATATACTGTATACATATATATATATATATATATATATATATATATATATATATATATATATATATATATAGATATATATAGGAAATACGGATCAAGTACGGTTAAATTATAACAGAAAATATAATAGAAATATAAAAATTAATCAGCTTTAGGTGGGAAGAGTGGAAATCTGCAATGACACATCGACTTTGCCCTAGCAATTCAGATTAAAGTACACCATCTCGGTTCTGAACGGGATGTTTGTACCAGCTCCACAAGAATATCAATAAATGTTAAAATATATAAATACAAGCAGTTAAACTGGTTCCACTGGGCTGTTCCAAGATAATTTGTTCCTCAGAGTATGGAATATTTCGGGAGTTTGGCAGGAATGGCCTTTGACAGCATAACTTGGAGAGGAGATGTTGAGGAGATTTATTGGAGAGGAGATTTATAACACCTTTTTCTTCTTCTTCTTTAAAAGGCTGCTTTCGACTTGCTCACCAAATCAATTCATCCCAAAAAAAATATCCATCTCCTATAGTGCCTTTGTTCTACATTCCCTAAACTCTCCTGCACTCCATCCTCCATCCAGCGTCCTTAAACGTATTTTTAACTCAAAGGTCACAAGAAACTCATTTTGCAATAAATGTTCGTTTCCCATAAATCGTACACTTTCAAAAATCCAATCTCACCCCTCCCCTCCAAATCTTCCCCATAACCCCTCCCCTCCAAATCTTCCCCATCACCCCTCCCCTCCAAATCTTCCCCATCACCCATCCCTTTCAAATCTCCCCCCTTGCCCCCTCCCTCCTAAACTACCCCCTCACCCCTCCCCGCCAAGACGCCCCCTCGCCCCTCCCCTCCTAGACTCCTGCCTCACCCCTCCCCTCCAAATCTCCCCCATATCCCATCCCTTTCAAATCCCTCCCCTTGTCCCTTCCCTCCCAAACTCCCCCCTCACCCCTCCCCTTCAAATCTCCCCACCCTCATTGCTTCTCAATTTCCCCCCGCTCACTCCCCCTCCTCAAAGCGTCCTCCCCGCTTCTTCCCCCTTCAAACTCTCACCTCCATCTCCCCCAACCTTCTGCCTCGCTCTTCCCCCTCCTCAAATAACACCTCATTGTGGCTCACCCAATCACCATCAAACTTTTTGTCCGCCCCATCCTTCCCTTTCTCCGAGCTATTCTGAAATCTCTGACACACCTTCAACAGCTCTCCCTACCTCTTCCACCTCTTGCACATCTTACCCTACCCCTCTCCTCCCCCCTGTTCTGTATCTGATGCTCCCCCTTCCTCTTCATTAACGGTATGGACCTCAAACATCCGGGGCCTTCGTTCAAACTTAACCGATCTCTCCATACAGGTTGCTTCTGTCAAACCAGACGTGATCTGCTTAACAGAAACATTCCTCCGTTATGATGTCTCTGATTCCATAGTATCTCTCCCGGGCTACTCCCTCCTCCGGTATGATAGACCTGAGCCTCGTCCTGGAGGCGGGGTTGCTATCTTTATCAAAAACTCTCTTCCTCACTCGCCCTGCACTGCACTCTCTCCACCTCACCCCCAGGAATACCTCTGGCTACGGCTTCCCCTTCGCTCCCACCTCTTGTTCATATGTGTGTTGTACCGTCCACCAAACAGTGATGACTCCATCTACATCTCGCTGTCTGATGATATGGACCAACTTCTATCTACTCATCCCAACTCTCTCTTCCTCATATGTGGTGATTTCAACTGTCATCATGCCAGTTGGCTGGGTGTGGGTACCTCTCTCACCAGCCATGGCTCCTCAGCAAAGGACTTCTGCGACTCACTGGGACTGACACAATCTGTCAATTTCCCGACCCGGATCTCAGTCAACGGAACATCTTCTCTTCTGGACTTGGTTATGACTAACTTCCCTGAAAATGTCTGCTGCTCTTCTTCTGCTCCGATCGGAACATCTGATCATGTCCTTGTTAAAGTGGACATCTCTCTGACCATCCTCAGGGAGCCTGCTCAGCGTCGACGAGTCTGGCATTTCACTCAGGCCAACTGGCACGGTCTTCAAGCAGCCATCAATCATCTGGACTGGTCTCCCATCTCTACCACCTCTGACATCAACTCATCCTGGGAATTCTTCCAAAGTAAATTGCTCTCTCTCATGCACAGATTTATCCCATCTCGTCTTCAGTTGTCATACCCTTCCTCCCGTCCATGGTACACGGAATCTTGTGGTGAGGCTGTTGCCCAGAAACAACTTGCCTTCGTCTCCTGGAAAGCAAATCCAACGGAAGGAAATCTCATTTCCTTCCACAAAGCCCGAAACAACTGTGTGTCCACCCTCAGGAGAGCCAGGAAACAATATCTCTCCGTTCTCAAGACCGAACTCTCTTATCTGTCTCCCTCTTCCAAATCCTGGTGGCGTCTGGTCAAATCCGTTTCTGGTGTTTGTTCCCCCCTCCATCCCCTCCCTTACCTCAAACGGCTACACAGCTGACTCCGCACGTGAAAAAGCTGAATGCCTCAACTCTGTGTTTGCCTCTAAATCTTGTGTCCCAAACCCATCCCTCTCTGTACCCACCATACCCAGTCGTACCCTGCTGCTCCTGGACTCCGTGTCCTTTCCTCCTGACAAGGTGGAAAAGTTTCTGTCAACCCTCGACTCTGATTCTGCAACTGGACCCGACGGCATCAGCCCACGGGTCCTAAAATCCTGCTCTGCTGCTCTATCTCACCCTCTCTCTGTTCTCTTCACCCTCTCTTTTGCTCAAGGTCAACTGCCATCTGCTTGGAAATCAGCCAACATCACCGCTTTGCACAAAAAAGGTGCAAAAACAGATCCTAGCAACTACAGACCAATCAGCCTTCTCCCAATTATCAGCAAAGTCATGGAATCCATCATTGCTTCTGATATGAAATCTTTCCTCTTCTCCAATGGCTTGATCTCTGATCATCAATTTGGTTTCAGACCAGGTCACTCTACTCTGGACATGCTGCTTCTGCTGTCTCAACAATGGATGGAGGTCCTCAATGCCAAACAGGAAATTAGAGCTGTCTCCCTCGACATATCACGTGCCTTCGACACGGTCTGGCACCCCGCTCTGCTCACCAAACTCTCCTCCTTTGGTATCCATGGAAATCTCCACGCATGGCTGGCGGACTTCCTCTCTAGTCGTCGTCAACGTGTGGCCCTGAATGGGTTTCTCTCATCTCCTCTTCCTGTTCAGGCTGGAGTTCCCCAAGGCAGTGTTCTGGGCCCCGTGCTTTTTCTGGTCTTCATCAATGATCTCTCTGACTCTCTCGAAAATCCTCTCTATCTCTTTGCTGATGACTCCACTCTCTGCCGCTCCATTCCTCTTCCCTCAGATCGGCAGTCTGCTGCCTCCTCACTCTCTGAAGACCTGGACAAAATCACAGACTGGTCAAACAAGTGGAACATGTCTTTCAATCCTGACAAATCTCACACTCTTACTATGTCTCTCCGAAAAGATCGACTGGACAACCCTCCCATCTACTTTCTCAACAATCCTCTCCAAGAAGTTCTGTCGCTCAAGATTTTGGGTCTCACTATCTGCCATGATCTTTCTTGGGAAAACCACATTTCAAAGCTGGCCTCCAAAGCCAGTCGCCGACTGGGCATCCTCCGTCGTGCGAAGTCCTTCCTCGGCACACCTGAGCTCCTCACCACATACAAGGCTTTCATCCGCAGCTCAATGGAATACTGTTCTCCCCTATGGGCCGGTGCTCCTGCCTCACACCTAGCTCGGCTTCACGCTGTTGAAACCAAAGCTTTCAGAATTATTGGAATCTCCCGCGATGAAGCTATCTCTGAGGGCCTTTTACTCACTCACCGCAGGCAGGTAGGTGGTCTTTCTGTCTTCTACCGACTCCTCTCCGGCCTTGCACCCCCAGCTCTCTCTGTGCTCTGTCCCCCAAATATTCCTACAGGTCGCACAAGATCTGCCAGCAACCCTCTGATGGTTAAACTGCCGAAATCTCAGCTCTCTGCTCACCTTCACTCTTTCATTCCTCTTTTCTCCCACCTCTGGAACAAACTCCCTCACTCCCTTCAATCCCACTCCTCCCTCCAGGTCTTTAAAACAGCTGTTCACCACCATCTCTTATCTTCCCCCATCCAAAACCTTGATCTTTTCTACCCCCGCTAATTCACCCCAGATCCACCTTGTTTGAAATTCCAACTTCTTTCCTGGAAGTCCTGGCAGTGTCCATATGTTTTATACCTCTCCCACTGCCCCCTTCCCACGCCCCCCCCAAAGCCCTCGCCCTCTCTCAGATCTCTCGATGTCTCCATGTCTCTCGGTCCCTGCTCTCAAATGTTGTGTTTGTGTCCTTCCCCCTCTCTCCCCATCTTGTCTACCGCTCCCTATGTTATATGTTTTTTGTGTCGGTTTGTCTTTCTGTGTGATTAATGTTCGCTCTTTCACGAGCCTCGATATTGTATACAAAAAAAAAAAAAAAAAAAAAAAAAAAAAAAAAAAAAACGGCAGGGACAGTGGAGCTTCCCATAACACAAAATGTGACCGAGATGTCACCCCCCCCCCCCCCCCCCCTTCAAGTCAGTCTTTTTTCTTTTCTTTTTTTTAACTCCCTGAAAGTGTGTGAACCAAAGACTCGGCCTATACACCAGTGTGCACAACAAAAATTGCAAGAATATCGATAATTGTAAACCTCTGCACATCTCAAACGAGGGGTATCATTCAGCATTATACGTGCTGTGACTGCAACGTTTAGCCCGTTCAGACAATCATACTTGCATTTATATAACCAACCAACCAACACCCCCCCCCACACACACCCCCACGAAATATATAAATACATATATAATAGAAATACATAAATATATTAGAAATATATACATATATTACAAATATATAAATATAATAGAAATATATAAATACATATATAATAGAAATACATAAATAATAGAAATACATAAATATATTAGAAATATATACATATATTACAAATATATAAATATAATAGAAATATATAAATATAATAGAAATATATAAATACATATATAATAGAAATACATAAATATATTAGAAATATATACATATATTACAAATATACAAATATAATAGAAATATATAAATATAATAGAAATATATAAATATAATAGAAATATATAAATATAATAGAAATATATAAAAATAGGAATATATAAATTATAATATAATAGAAATATATAAATTATAATATAATAGAAATATATAAATTATGATATAAATATAAAAAATATATAAATATAATAATAGAAATATATAAATATAATAGAAATATATAAATATAATAGAAATATATAAATATAATAGAAATATATAAAAATAGAAATATATAAATTATAATATAAATATATAAAAATAGAAATATATAAATTATAATATAATAGAAATATATAAATTATAATATAAAGATAAAATAAATATATAAATATATTAGAAATATATAAATATAAAAATATAAATCCATAAAAATAAAACATATATATATATATATATATATATATATATATAAATATATAAATAAATAAAGAGCTATATTGATGCAAATGGGTAGATTTGTTGAAAGGACGATTGGGAAATCATTTCGATGAAATGATTAAACGAACTCTTCCTGTTCCATATCGTAATGAAAGAATCCATCGCACAACCTTGGGATCGTTAAACCATTCAAACAAAACAACGTTTCTCGAATGTAACAAATATCGACATTACTTTGCCCATTTGCCTCAACTATCAAGTAACTTACATTTGAAAATCTTCGAACATCCACTTTGGATATCGCATTCAGAAAAGTTGCACAAATGGCACGTGTATTAGTATTACATCTATACAGGACATTATTCCCATACAAACATCAATTATACAAATGGAGCTCGATAAAGATAAATCAAGCACAGATCAATGCACCAGCAACAATTATTAACCAAATGAGTCTTCCAAAAGAAAATTGTGGTGGCGTGAACTTGCAGCGGGGACCTGCCATGCAACACAAATAACGGGACACTCGACGAGCCAGATAAAGTAGGCGGAGCTTCCGCGTAGCCGCCATTACGCACGTGGTCAGACCGGCACGCGCCGCCAATTCACGTAGCATTCGAACCCCAGTTAAAACTCACATTATACCTGGCCTTGGTTAGCGAATTAAACCTTCGGAATGCATTTGCTTAAACGTACAATTCATAATCAAATAGGCGTTTCCTTCCAAATAATTTCAACGGACACGAAGCACATGAAATAGCTGCTTCCGCTTGGTCGATTGTCCGTGCTCCATCCTTTTTCTTCTTTTTTTTAACCTCGTACATCACGATACGGCTAAACAAAATAAAACTCCACGTGAAGAACGAAATTAAATAGAGGTGAATAAAAAAAAATATATATATATATATAATATATATATCAACATAATCTCGGCGAATATAAATTATTTACTTTGTGAAAAACGTCGCAAATGCATCAGGATTAAACGAAACCCAAACCTATACTTACAGAAAGTGAAACACGAGGTGCGAATCCTCAACCGACCACATGAGGAAAAGCAAATGGCGCGATAGGAAGGAGAAAAAAAAAACCCCCACAAAGAAAACGATTCACCACATCATGTCATTAACACATCGACAGAATAAAAACATACCGACACGTACCTATTCGTAAAGAGCAAATGCGAAATGTCTTCCTTCGCGAACAAGATTCCTATAAGTATAACGGAATCCTCGCTCCCTCCACCAAAAAAAAAATCCCTCTCCCTGACGTCACACAAGTACCTTCTCCGATTGGCGCCAAAAGGTCAAGTGCCTTAAATTTCCTCTCATGTCCTGTTGTAAATTCACTGAGAGTTTATCGGATTAAATTAGGGTTATTATTTAATCTACTTTAAAGATTTTCGGACTCGTGTACTCTGCCACAGAGTAAAGATAATATTAATATCGTGTGAGAAAGGAAAATCAGCCACACCGAAATTACTAGCGCGTTACACCGCCTAAAGAACACTGCACAGCAACATATGTGGAAGTGGATGATGATTGGTCCTGGAGATTCTTTCGTTCTTTGCGAAATTGATACTTTCGATGGGGAATGTGAGAGAGTCAGCAGAAGCTGATTTACCTGCATTTCCAATGATGATCTAAAAGAGCCTTAACGGCCTTCACTGTTGGGGCCCGACTACATGTGGTGGAAGACCGTATCAATCAGTGATGATCTTTTGACTGAAGAATCCTTTTCTGATGTTTAACTTTAACCAATAAAGCGCGTCAGGCCACAATCTGTGGCCCTACCAAATATGGTCAATGATATGGGCGTATTCTAGCCACCATTTACATGCAAATGAGCTTTAAATGACGTATGACGTCAACCGAATCAAAATATCAGCTTCAAAAGTAAACCGTACAGGGACCAGATCAATGACGGTATTCCTCGTGAAACGGAGGTGGAGAGATCGAGCTGGAATCCTGGATTGAAGGGAATTCCACATGACGCATTTATGATGGGAGAAATTAGTGACATATTGTAAGCTGTTCCAGAATGTGAGACATCAGAAAAGAAAAACAAGACCGAAAGTCTAACAGCGGCGTAGCCGGGCTTGTAAAATATTATAAACCACAAACACACATGACTAGCTTTTTAAACAGTCGCTAATGCTGTTTATAACATTAAACGTTTTACTTATAGAACTGAGGAAAGATCTACTGTAATCTATATACCCCAGAAGGGTTGGGTACCGTTTTGTTGGAAGAAACGTAACTCTGATGCTTTAGATATTTGATGGTCAATTGGTCATTTTAACAATCGGTTTGTTTGTTTCACACTGAATGAAAAACGTAAAGGTAGAGCATGGCGATTGTGATATGTGACAGGTTCGACGATATGTTCAGCCTGAACGACATTGGAATCAAAATGGCGGTGTGTGGAGAGTCAGCCGCCTTACTGCCGTAATGACATCAGACGTAATCACATAACCCTGTCATGTGACCAGCTCCTCAGCTCTGATTGGTGTACGTTTGAGGGGACATACATACATGCATACATACACACAGACAGACAAACACTGTTCTGGACGGATTTGCCCTATGGGCTACGCCGTAAATATTGGTGCCAATGCAATCAGATTCATGACGAATGACAAGAACATGGCGGGTGTGTTTTTCAGGATAGCAGCAAATGTGTGTCGAAAAACTACAGGAGGAAACACCGATAGGGAAGTGCAGTAGTGGTGGAAATCGGAGGTTGAGGAAGTAATGAGAGAAAGAGTAGAGTTGAGGAGGTAATTGGAGAAAGAAAAAGAAAAGACCTTTCAAAAAATGGCAAGGTAATAGACAGGAAGGTCGCAGAAGAAATATAAGTGGTGGTATGAGAGACCGAAAGGGGATACAAGTTGTTAACATCAAGAAAGGGGACAGAAGGAAAACTGAGGATATAATTCAATGGCATGAGAGGGGCTCAAACTCAGGACCCTAAGATCTCAAGCCAACCACCTTAACTGTTAAGACAACACCAGGCTAAACATAAAGGTGATAGGGCAGTTAAGAAGACATTATTAATGAAGACATTTTTTACGTTATTTCTTTGAAATAACCTCAGGGTCCCTGTGTCCAGTCATCCGTCCGTCCGTTAACATTTGACGAAAACATCTCACAAACAACACGACCCATAATAGACCAAATTTGGTACGATGCATCAGGACAGCAATGTCCCAGGGGGTTGTGATTCCAATGCGAATGTTTCCCAAGAAGGGAGTGAAATGGGGGTTAGCCCCAAATATTGCTATTTCAAAAAATATTTTCAGAAACTGCCCGACAGATCCAGACCAAACTGACCACGATGCATCGTGACCATGGCCTAACTTTAAGTTGTGCTCCTCATGGTCGTATCTCACCCAGAAAGAGGACCACAGCCCCCTCCCCGAATCCCTCAGTTTCATTACAACATATTCTCCACTACTATTTGATTGATACTGTTGCGGATATGGGATTTGGCCTCCATATCCGCTTGTAAATATTCCCCTATTTCCCCAATACTCCCCAACTATCCCCAATCCCCCATTCCCTAGTCCCATTGTCTGTAAACAACACTCTGTAGAACCGACCTTCCCCTTTTTCCCCCATTAAATGTCGTGCCCAGGTTCACCGCATCTCACGTAGACAACTATAGGACATCTTGCTAGTTATTCTTAGTCTATGTCAGTTAAGGACTCGTTTCCATTAATTCTGACTCTTCGTTGCACCAGAATGTGATTGTATGGCACCAGTAGTGAGTTTAGGACCTCCCCATACCTCCTCCCATCTTCCTCATGAAACAACAACAACAACTACAACAACAGCGCGCGGGGAGTGTGCGTCCTCACTCCGGCTTGGTTAGCCGCCATTGCCCATGTGCGCCGACGGGGTTACCACGAAGGGGCTGACTGTCGGCCCCTCGTCAAGGGCGGAGCCCGGTAACCCCCCGCACCCAATAAGAAGCAACGGGCCGATTCCATCTGGGGCGGAGCTAACGAGCCGAGGGCGTGTCACTCCCCGCTGGATATACGCAGCCACTTACCGGACGTGACGTGAGATGCGCCCCCAGCTTGAAGAAGAACCAGTCACCACCTCCGAGCGCTGAGAGACCTCCCTGCATCTTTCGGACTGTGTGGATCCTGTCCCTGAGCCAAGGTGCACCTTGTGCTGACCATCGACGACCTGCCCTTCCTTGCCATCAATCCCTGTGTGAGTCAGTTTTGTCCTGTTTATCTGTGGTCTGTCGGGGCTACTATAAGGCCGTGATTAAGTGCCCACCTTCCTATGCTGTCCCTCTTGTCCTTGTAATCTAAACGTTCCGCATATCCCATATTATAACCTCCTCCGGAGGTCTTGAGAACTGTACCCCTGGTGTTGTGTCATTTAATCCAGCCGTTGTGTCCTTTCCTTCATTGATCTAGCATAGCGCGACTCGGCCAACGTTCGAGTATAATCGGGTAAACTGTGCAGACGCGGTCATACCAAACCGCTCGGTAAACTAACATCCACAACCGCGTCTGTAACATTTGGTGTCGAGGAGTTGGATTCGGACCTGGGACTAAATTTGTTAGGCCCAAATTTTGGGACACCAATTGTACCATTAGGGTAACATTTGGTGTCGGGAAGTGTGATTCGATCCGGAGCGCGTTTCACGCGCTCGAAATTATAACGGCGAAATTTGATTGTGTTTTACAAAAAAAAATAAAAACCCGAATTTTGAAAGTCGCGTTATGGCAGACCAAGACGGCTGGGTTCCGGTAGAAGAGAGTGAGGCAGGGTCGATCCAGGACCAAATTGAGGGACAAGAGGAGAGCGAAGCAGTGAGGGTAGCAGATTCGCAAAATAGCGTCGTCGCGCACGAGGTATCAGACGCGCGAAATAGCGCCTCGCACATGGCCACGGCGCCCACGCCCGCGACCGTAGTAGCGCCGCTGGTAAATTTGGACCTTTTTTTCATACAAATGAAGGCCCTTATGGCCCAGAATAGCGAGAAAATGAGGGAGGAAATGAGGGCTCAGAGTGAACGATTGGAGGGCCAATTGGGGGTAATGGGAAACCAAATGGGGGTAATGAGGGACGAAGCGAGGGGTACCGGTGAGGGGTTAGACAATAATTTTAAGGGGTTAGACAAGAAATTTGGGAAGTTAGACAATAATTTTGAGGAGTTAGACAAGAAATTTGGGAAGTTAGACAATAATTTTGAGGGGTTAGACAACGGGATAAAAGAGGTGAAAAATGGGTTAATGGGGGTAGAAAACAGAATGGCTGCTCAAGAGAATCAAATGGAAGGGATGCAAAAGGGGTTAGAGGGGTTAGAAAACAGTATGGAAGGCAAATTGAGGGACATGAGGGACCAAGCGGAAAGGGAAGTTAAACAAATGGGGCAGCAGATAGAGGGGGTCAGAATGGGGGTAGAAACCAAACTGGATGCTCACAGGGAGGAAATGGAGCAGATGAGGGTGGCATCTGGGCAGGAGATGCAAGTGATGGGAGAAGAGATCAGAAGAGGTGTGAGTGAGGAGGTCGGAGGAGTGCGCGAGGAGGTGAGGCACTGTAAGGAGCACATGGAGAAGGAGGTGAGAAAGGGGACTGTAAAGTTACAAGGGGGCATAGAGGACCTGACGAAGGAGGTGGAACAGCTGACGGAGGGACAAAAAGGACTAACGGAGCAGGTTCAAAGGAACACTGCGGTATTAGGAGGGTTAAAAGCGACACAAAACGACATAAAAAACGACTTGATAGCGACAAAGAGGCAATGTCAGATGGTACGTGAGGGACTGACAACGAGGTTGGACGAGGTGATAGAGGTAATGGAGACGAAGGACCGGCAGGTGAGGACGCACATGGAAACGGTCAAGGTAGCCTTAGAGGACGAGCTTGAGGAGACGTACCGGGGAATAAAAGAAGTGAAGCAGAAATTAGAAGAAGTGGAAGAAGGGGTGAGCGAAATTAAGAAGCGACGGAGAGAGGATAAGAAAGAGATAAAAGAGGAGATAAAAGAATTGGTCCAAAGTCTGTGTTTGGATCGTGATGATGTGCTCATTAACCGGATGAGGGATTCGCAGGTGATGGAGGAGAAGCGAAGAGGAAGAGGACCCGGTGTAAGTGGTGACCAATATGGTCGTGCGTATGATGCGCCAGGTGATTTAATGAGCTTGGGGGTCGAGATGGACCCGGGTGTTCGTGAGAGGCCGTTGGTGAAGTGTGCGACAGGTCTGGTGTGCGAAAAAGGAGGTGTGCAAGAAAGTCCGACTCTGGGGTGTGTGACGAAAAAGTGCGTGCCAAGGAGTGAGGGTGCTGGCGAGAGTGAGTCGGTCGTAGCGCGTGTGCGAGGGAGCACATGGAAGCGCGGTGTGGTAAGTGTTACAGAGGGTGTGATGGGAGAGTGTGCGCAGGAGTGTGCGCGAGAAAGGTGTGTGACGGACAGGTGCATGGGGAAAGAGTGCGCTGTCAAAGGCAAGGAAGAATGCATGCCTGTGGTGAGTGTTACAGAGGGTGTGACGGGAGAGTGTGCGCAAGAGTGTGCGCGAGAGAGGTGTGTAACGGACGGGTGCATGAGGAAAGAGTGCGCTGTCAATAATGGAGGTGAGAGTAGTGAGAGTGACAAGGAGCGTGAGTTGGTTGTGACAGGTGAGAAAGGATGCACACCTGGAATGGTAGAGCGTGAGTGGGAATGCACGCTGGAATTGGTAGTGAGGCACGTGGTTGGGTGTGCGAATGAGAGCACACCTGTGATTGTCACAGAGGAGGTGACCGAGGAGGGGGCGTGAAGAGGTGTGTTGGTGAGGTGTGCGACCAACGAATGTGTGCCAAAGTGTTCGGTGGTCAGGTGTGTGACCAAGGCTGTGAGTGGAATGAGTGTACCTGGGTGTGTAAGGAAAGGTACGAGGAGCATGGGAACGGCTGGATGTGTGAGCAAGGAACGGGCTGCGGGGTGTAAGCATGCAGGTGAAGCATCGACGTTAAACGGAGCAGCGGTTAGAACGACTTATAGCCGAATCGGGCCCTCGATGCGTGCCGGGCCTCGCGTGGAATGGCCGCGTCCAGGCTCCACTAGGTGGAGCGGGCAGCTGGATAGGAAGGGTCGTCATGGCGACCACGTTTTGTTGAGACGTGCCGGCAGGTCGAGATCGGGACATTGGATGGCTCCGTGCCGAGAAGGTGCGTGGGACCTCGGCCCGGGTAAACCTCCTTCCCTGCACCGAATGCCGGACGCATCCAGCCGCTGGCACAGAACAACCCGCATTCATGGCTTGGCTGTACGAAGCCGAGCTTTAGAAGTAAATTGGCGCACCGAGAGGCATTAGTGAGTAGACTGTGTGATGAGGTTAGTGTTTTGGCCCCGAAATTAGAGAAAAACAAAATTTGATGATTGGCAAAGGAGTGGCAGTAATGATTGGCAGATGATGGGTAGTGATTGGCAAATTTTTGATTTGTTGAAATTTGATGTGCAAAATTGGTAGTGAGCGATGGGCCCAGTGGGTAAGGGTGGCATCCCTGCCACCCTTCCCATGGTGGGGCAAATGCGCACTAGATTATGGGGTGTATGGCAGTGAAAACTAGCCCGGGTGGGTTAGGTTATATTGATAGGGATCTAGCGAAGATGACATTAGGTGACGTGTTTAGTTAGTGACTGATACCTGTAGTGGGGACGCAGGTAGATTAGTGTGGATGATAATGACGTGGGAGCGCAATAGTTTAAAGGGACGACTGGGAAGCGCAAGTTTTAGAGGGGAGTAGTTAGATGAGATGATGCCGTGTGTGTGAGGATTGAACAGGTGTGATTGCACAGGTGTGCAACTGGACAGGTGTGTGGAGCAGGGTGGAGTAGTGAGTGTTGTGGATCAGCGCGAATGCGCTTGGGGAGAGAAGGGTGCAGGTGGCACCAGGTGTGAGAGCACAGGTGTGCAAGTACAGGTGTGTGGAGAGAGTTGGAGTAAGTGGTACGGAGTGGTGTGCATGGTGCGAAGGTGTGAATGGGGGAAGAGTGGACCGCCATCACGGATACCCGGGGCGGGTAGTGTAAGTGTTAGGTAGAGGGTATAGGTAAATTGTGGTTGGATATTGGCATTTGTGGTGCGGTTGCAGAATGGTAATTGGATGGGTGCGTTAGTGTTGTGGAAATGGCTGGGCGTGTAGCCTGTTAGTGTGTGTAGTTGGTTTGGGCACTCCACCACTGTGAGGATGTCGGTCAGGTGAGGCCGCAGGTGGGCTCTGGGAGCCGGTAGAGTTGTGGATGGGGCCCGAGGATCCGGAAGACGGACCCGGGTAGCCCAGTGCCAGAGAGGGCACCGAGTGGGGAGAGCGCCAGAGGGCCTTCCCCAGGTAGTTAGGTTAGGGTAAGGAGCAGGTAAGCTCGGAGGCAACTGCAGTGGTGGAGGTGTGCAGGTGGGTAGACCCGCTGGGAGAGGTACACGCCACAGCCCAGAAATTGTGCGAGGGCACCGAGAGATGAATCGGGGGAGTGAGGCCCCAAATTGAAAAGCACCACAGTTTGGTCAATGGGAATTGGTTTTTAGAACCCATAGTGTAAGAGGCCAATGGTTTGGCAGGAGAAAGACCCCGGGTAATGTAAAGTTGTTAAAGTCATTTAGGAAATAGTTAGGATTGATGAACCTGTCGCACCATACGCAGCCACTTACCTGTGGTGATGATGATGACTCCACACCTGTGTTTTCTTTTGTTCTGTGTTGCAGGAAATGAGAATTGCTGTGAGGATTTGTGAGACGCATCACGACGTGGATGAGACATTGGGGTGATTCCATCTCTCCCTCCTTAGGAGGGACTGATGATGAATTGGTGATGGCAAATTATGATGTTGAGTTGGAGATGGCAAATTTTGATGAGAGTTGAAAATGGCAAATTTGATTGGTTAGGAGGGAGAGAAGACGAATTTGGTTTATGGGAGGAACGGGGAAGACAGTAGGGACGTTTGTTGATTTGTAAAGTAGATGTTTATGGGTAGTGTTGTGTTTTGTGGATACAGTAAGGGGTAAGGGAGGGGCCATGTAGGTTACCTGGTTGGGGGGGGGGGCGTACGGTCGGAACATACCTGTCTCACCTGGTTCCCATGTGCCCCCAGTGTGCATCACCTTGTATTGCGTGCACTTTTGCGCCCTTACCACCTTACTCACTTGTTTTCTTCTTTTGTCTCCCACCTCCGAGGATCTGGTTTTGGGGCAGAGAGAGAGGAGAGAGAGGTGCTGGCTCCGCAGTTGTGGGCCTGCACTTTCGCTGCTTGCTGCCGGGATCGATACACCATATGGACCGCAATGTTTGTGGCCGCCCACCATGGACCGCAGTCTTTTGCGGGCAAGCACCACCCGTTGATGGACCTATGGGTCAACGTGGCACCTATGCCATACAGGTGAACCACTTTTAGTTGGCCCCCTGACGGCCACAATTTAGAAATGGACGCGGTTGGCGCCTTTCTTTATTTTTAAAGAAGCCAGAACACCAAGTGTGCTTCAAGAAGGCAAGACCAGCGGCAGAACATCGGCCGGCTGCGACACCACACCATGATTATTGAACATTTTATTGGTGCACCGGATGGTGCTGACTGTGTGATGGGGTGGTGCTTTTGGTGCTTGGAAGGGGTGCTCTGCACATTATTAAAGGCCGTAAGGCCACAGAGCACTTGTGGGTTGGTGTATCGATGCTGGCATGCGTGCTCTCTCTCTATGCATAACATCTGCATGTGTTCCTCCAAAAACAGGTCCTGGATCGTAGTGTAAATATCAGCGTAGTCTTGTGTAAATAATGCTCCCTACCGGCTGTATATTTAGTTTGAGAATTCTTTCCGCGATTCGGTTATCCTGTGGGTGTGTTTCTGTGAGGAGAAGGGTGCAACGTCGCAGGGGGACATATTTACTCATTTGTGAACATCTGTAAAACTGTCGCACTCAGGGTAGAGTTAATAGTAGAGGGAACTACATCTGAGTGCCACACTAAAGTAGGTAAAAATTTATTGGGTCGGGACGCCCCGAGGGTAGAGAAGGGTGCAATGTTGCGGATATGGGATTTGGCCTCCATATCCGCTTGTAAATATTCCCCTATTTCCCCAATACTCCCCAACTATCCCCAATCCCCCATTCCCTAGTCCCATTGTCTGTAAACAACACTCTGTACAACCGACCTTCCCCTTTTTCCCCCATTAAATGTCGTGCCCAGGTTCACCGCATCTCACGTAGACAACTATAGGACATCTTGCTAGTTATTCTTAGTCTATGTCAGTTAAGGACTCGTTTCCATTAATTCTGACTCTTCGTTGCACCAGAATGTGATTGTATGGCAACAGTAGTGAGTTTAGGACCTCCCCATACCTCCTCCCATCTTCCTCATGAAACAACAACAACAACTACAACAACAGCGCGTGGGGAGTGTGCGTCCTCACTCCGGCTTGGTTAGCCGCCATTGCCCATGTGCGCCAACGGGGTTACCACAAAGGGGCTGACTGTCGGCCCCTCGTCAAGGGCGGAGCCCGGTAACCCCCCGCACCCAATAAGAAGCAACGGGCAGATTCCATCTAGGGCGGAGCTAACGAGCCGAGGGCGTGTCACTCCCCGCTGGATATACGCAGCCACTTACCGGACGTGACGTGAGATGCGCCCCCAGCTTGAAGAAGAACCAGTCGCCACCTCCGAGCGCTGAGAGACCTCCCTGCATCTTTCGGACTGTGTGGATCCTGTCCCTGAGCCAAGGTGCACCTTGTGCTGACCATCGACGACCTGCCCTTCCTTGCCATCAATCCCTGTGTGAGTCAGTTTTGTCCTGTTTATCTGTGGTCTGTCGGGGCTACTATAAGGCCGTGATTAAGTGCCCACCTTCCTATGCTGTCCCTCTTGTCCTTGTAATCTAAACGTTCCGCATATCCCATATTATAACCTCCTCCGGAGGTCTTGAGAACTGTACCCCTGGTGTTGTGTCATTTAATCCAGCCGTTGTGTCCTTTCCTTCATTGATCTAGCGTAGCGCGACTCGGCCAACGTTCGAGTATAATCGGGTAAACTGTGCAGACGCGGTCATACCAAACCGCTCGGTAAACTAACATCCAAAACCGCGTCTGTAACATTTAATGTTGGTTTACCGAGCGGTTTGGTATGACCGCGTCTGCACAGTTTACCGGATTATACTCGAACGTTGGCCGAGTCGCGCTACGCTAAATCAATTGAGGAAAGGACACAACGGCTGGGTTAAATGACACGACACCAGGGGTACAGTTCTCAAGACCTCCGGAGGAGGTTATAATATTTCGGAACGTTGAGATTACAAGGACAAGAGGGACAGCATAGGAAGGTGGGCACTTAATCACGGTCTCATAGTAGCCCCGACAGACCACAGATAAACAGGACAAAACTGACTCACACAGGGATTGATGGCAAGGAAGGGCAGGTAGTCGAGGCTCAAGGTGCACCTTGGCTCAAGGGCAGAATCGACCCGGTCCGGTCCAGAGATGCGCCCCCAGCTTGAAAAGAGAAGTCGCCACCTCCGAGCGCTGAGAGACCTCCCGAGAGACCTCATTTTAACAATCGGTTTGTTTGTTTCACACTGAATGAAAAACGTAAAGGTAGAGCATGGCGATTGTGATATATGACAGGTTCGACGATATGTTCGGCCTGAACGACATTGGAATCAAAATGGCGGTGTGTGGAGAGTCAGCCGCCTTACTGCCGTAATGACATCAGACGTAATCACATAACCCTGTCATGTGACCAGCTCCTCAGCTCTGATTGGTGTACGTTTGAGGGGACATACATACATGCATACATACACACATACAGACAAACACTGTTCTGGACGGATTTGCCCTATGGGCTACGCCGTAAATATTGGTGCCAATGCAATCAGATTCATGACGAATGACAAGAACATGGCGGGTGTGTTTTTCAGGATAGCAGCAAATGTGTGTCGAAAAACTACAGGAGGAAACACCGATAGGGAAGTGCAGTAGTGGTGGAAATCGGAGGTTGGGGAAGTAATGAGAGAAAGAGTAGAGTTGAGGAGGTAATTGGAGAAAGAAAAAGAAAAGACCTTTCAAAAAATGGCAAGGTAATAGACAGGAAGGTCGCAGAAGAAATATAAGTGGTGGTATGAGAGACCGAAAGGGGATACAAGTTGTTAACATCAAGAAAGGGGACAGAAGGAAAACTGAGGATATAATTCAATGGCATGAGAGGGGCTCAAACTCAGGACCCTAAGATCTCAAGCCAACCACCTTAACTGTTAAGACAACACCAGGCTAAACATAAAGGTGATAGGGCAGTTAAGAAGACATTATTAATGAAGACATTTTTTACGTTATTTCTTTGAAATAACCTCAGGGTCCCTGTGTCCAGTCATCCGTCCGTCCGTTAACATTTGACGAAAACATCTCACAAACAACACGACCCATAATGGACCAAATTTGGTACGATGCATCAGGACAGCAATGTCCCAGGGGGTTGTGATTCCAATGCGAATGTTTCCCAAGAAGGGAGTGAAATGGGGGTTAGCCCCAAATATTGCTATTTCAAAAAATATTTTCAGAAACTGCCCGACAGATCCAGACCAAACTGACCACGATGCATCGTGACCATGGCCTAACTTTAAGTTGTGCTCCTCATGGTCGTATCTCACCCAGAAAGAGGACCACAGCCCCCTCCCCGAATCCCTCAGTTTCATTACAACATATTCTCCACTACTATTTGATTGATACAAACCAAATTTGGTACAATGCATCAGGACAGTAAGAATGGGGTTGTGCTCCCCATCCGGATCTGCTCATTTGGAGGAAATGAAAGGGGGATCTTGCCCCAAATATTGGTATTTCAATCAAAAATCTCAGAAACCAACTACCGGATCCAGACCAAACTGGCCACGAGGCATCGTGACCATGCCCTCACCTGAAGTTGTGCTCCCCATGGCCGTATCTCCCCTGGAAATAGGGGCCCAGGCTCCATCTCCTAATCTCTCATATTCCCTCAAACATATTTTACTCACAAACAACATGACCGATTATGGACCAACTTTGGTATGATACATCAGAACAAAAAGGTCTCATGTCGTTGTGGTCTTCCCCATTCAGGTCCGCCCCTATAAGAGGCTGAAAAGGGGAGTTTTGCCTCAAATTCAGGAAATTTATTTTAAAATCTCAGAAACCATGGGGAAATAGCCATCCCACAGGGATATTATTACCCTGCGCTGCGAAGCGAAAAGCGGGGTTAAGCAATCGGGTACGTACGTTTGCCGTACGTGTGACGTGTCTGCATTTTTAAAATTCATTTTCTTGGCAACCGTTGGTCCGATTGACACGAAATTTTACCATGTTAGTGCCTCCTCCTGTATAATATTTTAGTGAATATTATGACGCCATAGGTCACGTGGTACGGACGCCATCTTGGAAAACGTTACACCTCTATATCTCCCAAACTGCTCAATGGAAAATGTAAACATGGCTCATTGTCAAGTACTCACCAAGGGGAATAAGATATGTTGTTGATGATGATGTCATCGGTGCCTTAATTATGACGTTATAATTCGACAAGTACAACGCTTGATCTGATCAGTATGGGAAAAAAAACTCTGCAACTGTTAGTCCGATTGGCACGAAGTTTTTAGATTGTGAGTGGCTCCTCCTGTGAAATTTAAAAAAAGATAATTATGACGTCATAGCTCACGTGGTACAGGCACCATCTTGGAAAAATCGAAAAAAAGTTGCACCTCTATATCTCTGAAACCGCTCCATGGGAAAAAATTGAATGGCTCATTATCAAGTACTCTGCTTGGGGAATAGGATATGTTGATGATGATGTCATCGGCACCTTAATTATGACGTCATAATTCGACAAGTACAATGCTTGATTCGATCAGGATGAATTAATTTCTATGCAATTCTTTGTCCGATTGACACGAAATTCTCACCATAGGAGGGCCTCCTCCTGTAGAATATTTTAATGCTAATTATGACGTCATAGGTCACGTGGTACAGGCGCCATCTTGGAAAAAATTCGCATCTCTGAAACCGCTCCATGGAAAAAATTGAGACCTGGCTCATTGTCAACTACTCCCCCATGGAGAATAAGATATGTTAATGATGATGTCATCGGTACCTTCGTTATGACGCCATAATTCGACAAATACAACACATCCATCCGATCATTATTTGAAAAATTTCAGCAACTGTTGGTCTGATGGACACTAAATTTTCGCCATAGCAGCACCTCCTCCTTTGGAATATTTTAATGATAATCATGACGTCATAGGTCATGTGTTACAGGTGCCATCTTGGAAAAAAAACGAAAAACGTTGCACCTCTTTATCTCCAAAACCACGCTATGGAAAAAATTTAAACATGGCTCATTGTAAATAACTCCATATGGGGAATAGGTGTTGTTAATGATGACGTCATTTGTGCCATATTTTGATGTCATAGTTAGACAGGGAAAACACTTAGCCTGATCAGTTTGAAATTTATTGAGCATGATCTATGCAACAATTATATTAGAGGATATATATTGATGATGTCATCGCTCACGTGGTCTGGCAGCCATATTGAATATAAAAAAAAGAAACGTTCAAAAACAGAAAAGTTGGCTCACATCAAGTTGACTGCGCAGGGTAAGTATTCTATGAATACCATCTAGTTGGTGTTATGGTCGGTGACGTCTTCTTCTCTCATTCTCTCCCTAGTTTGACTTACATGATTTAACAAAAAATTTGAGGTCCTGTGATTGGCTATTGCACTGCCTTGGGGAACTATAGCCTGCACAGGAAGGTGAGATGAGAGAAATCCATTCAGGACCACACGTTGACTACGACCAGAGAAGAAGTCCGTAAGCCATGCGTGGAGATTTTCGTGGATACCATAGGAGGAGAGTTTGGAGAGCAGAGCGGGGTGCCAGGCCGTATCGAAGGCAAGTGATATGTCAAAGGAGACAGCTCTAATTTCCTGTTTGACATTGAGGACCTCCATCCATTGTTGAGACAGCAGAAGCAGCATGTCCAGAGCAGAGTGACCTGGTCTGAATCCAAATTGATGATCAGAGATCAAGCCATTGGAGAAGAGGAAAGATTTGATATCCGAAGCAATGATGGATTCCATGACTTTGCTAATAATTGGGAGCAGGCTGATTGGTCTGTAGTTACAAGGGTCTGTTTTTGCACCTTTTTGTGTAACACAGTAATGTTGGCTTATTTCCAAGCTTATGGCAGATGACCTTGAGCAAAACAGAGGGTGAAGAGAACAGAGAGAGGGTGTGAAAGAGCGGCAGAGCAGGATTTTAGGACCCATGGGCTGATGCCGTCTGGTCCAGTTGCAGAATCAGCGTCGAGGATTGACAGAAACATCTCCACCTTGTCAGGAGAGGACACAGAGTCCAGGAGCAGCTGGGTACGACTGGATACGGTGGGTACAGAGACGGGTTTGGGACAATATTGTTAGTTTGGGACAGTTAGCCAATATGAAAATCCTATTCAAATTTCAATTTAATCGGATGGAAATTGAGGATTTTAGAAATTGTTGTTGACCTTTGGCCTATGCTGATCTCAAAAATAGTTGGTGGTTGAATTCAGTTCGCCGATGTGAAAATCCTATTCAAATTCCAAGTCAATCGGATGAAAATTGAGGGTTTTAGAAATTTGAAAAAAAGTGGTTGACCTTTGGCCTATGTTGACCTTTTGACCTCAAAAATATATAGATTTTGTCGGACCACGAACTCTACCATTTGGTGAACTTTCATGAAGAACGGTTTAAAATTGTGACCTGCAGGCAAGTATAAATGAGCAGACAGAAAAACACAAACACACAACATACCTGTCACCGGAGTGATCAATATACTTGTTCAAAAATTTTTTTTTTGCCAAGTAATAAATGTATGTATATTCAATATGGCTGAAAGTATTTATTTATTACTCCTATTCACGAAACAAGGTCCTCTTTAAGCCCATTGCCATTGAAAATGTAGTTCGACACCAAAAACAGCCTCATACGATGTTCACAGCCCAACTTATTGTTGAAAAATGTATAAACGGTGGAAATTTTGAAATTCAAGATGGCCACCCTCATACACCCATCAACTTTTTCCATCATGACTTATTTTGCCGTTTGAGGTGGAGAAGATATTATTTAAATAGGTGTGATCTTCCAATCATTTATTGACCACCTGATATGATAAACCGCCCAACTAATCTGGGCATCAGGAAAAAGCTTTTATTGAAAATAGATGATAAATTGCCAGCTCCAATCAATTTCAACTTATTCAAACGTCAAACATTGAAAATTGTTATTCATGAGGGATAGTTTAAATGAATCATGTATATCGTCATTTTCTTTATAATTTGTTGTTTTCTTACCATCCAGGGTTTATCAATACGGTGAGAATGCTAACGCAGGCTGGCTATGAAACCACAGTGAAAGTGGTTTGATGACTAGCGATTGGTTCTCTCCTCCTTCCCTCTCTATCCCATAGGGATACAAAACGACCACAATCTAAAGATTCAAATGCACTGGATGGCCTGAAGCATGTAATTTTTGAATGGGAGAAAGGTGGGCAGGTGAAACGGTTCTTCAGAGAAAATGCAGGTGAAGATCTCAAAATGAGTTCAAAAGTTTCTGCTCGAAAAATCGAATAGTTCTACAAATTCAATGGTTGTTACCAAGTACAAAGCAGAAGCTGCGGATCGTTCATACTCTGTCAGGCCAAGGACAATTTGACCATTCTCTGCTAAGTCGACAAACTCTGCCTCCCAATACAAAGACCGCTTAGCACCATCTGTTTCAATACTTTCCTTCACGATTACACATGCAAAAAAAAAAAATCTTACCTTCTGTCTTTTGGATAAAATAATGTTTTATTTAGTGTTGATACATTCAATTATATTGCTCAGTAGCTCCCCCAAGAGGATGCGAGACGATTGCAACGTGTGTGCCCACATCTATATATTTTTGCTTTAAAATGTTTTTCTCTGCAACCAGTTGTCTGTTCGATGCAAAACTTTAAACATAGGAAGGACTCCCCATGGAGAATATTGTACTGACAACTCTGACATCACAAGTCACATGATATTGCAGCCATATTGGATTAAAGGACAAAAATTTCATTTTTCGATGAAACCACTCAACAAATATTTTTTTCACTTGGCATGTCATCAAGTCCCTATGGGGTGTAAAGGGTAATAACAATGACATAATTGTTAAAATGGTATTCCAGCCATAATTGGTTCAATTGAAATACTTATCTGAAAAATCTGAAACTTCATACATCTGATCAACGACCCAATGCGAATGAAGAATTACATTTACGACGTCATCGCCCGTGGACCTATGGCCATATTGGATTGAAAACAAAAACGATTTAAAATTTTTTTCTCCACAACCACTTCGAAGATTAATGTGAAACTTCATAAATATGATCGACTAGCCAAGATGAACATAGTTTGAATTAATATATATACAGACTTGGCATTTAATATGGAATATTTTTTTTGTGGGGGTGAACTTACTTTTCAAGATGTCTTAGAACCAAAAGTTCATTGGAATTATGTTGAAATTATTCTAGATTTTGTTAAAGTGACCTTTAAAAGAAACAAAAACCACATTTGACATTTCGAAACAAATAAATTGATCCTTGAAAGTGATGTAAACTGATATCAAACTCAATTCACGGACAGTACTGTGTTAAACTTCTGTACGTTTTCCAGAAGTATCTCTTTATTTTGCACATTAGCCAAATTTTTTTTAACAAAAACAAAAGTTAAATTACGACTGGGATTACGGACAGTAAAATTACAGTTCAGTACTTCGTGTAACCCCCACGAGCATTCAGGAGAGCACGTACACGTTGGGGCATGCTGTTCACGAGATTTGCCAATGTTTGGACAGGAATCGCTTGCCATGCAGTTACAATAGCCTGCTGCAATTCACGCACAGAGGTCGGCTGCTGGTCCAAGTGGTCGATTTGACGCGTTAATTCTGCCCACAAGTTCTCTATCGGATTCATATCCGGGGACATGGCAGGCCACTCCATATGCTCTACACCACGGTCAGCAAGAAAGTGTTGGATCATGCGAGCACGATGAGGCCGTGCATTGTCATCTTGGAAGACAACGTTTCCGCGAAAGGCTGCACGAGCAAATGGAGGCAATGTTTCTTCCAGAATGGCCCTGTACTTGAACTGGTTCAGGTTTCCATTCAGAACAACCAGGTCAGTTTTGCCCCCTGCATGCAAAGCAGCCCAAACGGTCACCCCACCACCTCCAGCTTGGACTCTTGGCACTATACAATCTTTGTTGTAGGCTTCATGCACTTGTCTGCACACTCGGACGCGGCCATCTTGACGATAGACCAGAAATCTAGACTCGTCACTGAAGATCACGTGATTCCAGTGTCCTGGCTGCCATTGACGGTGCTCTCTGGCCCACTGCAATCGGCGCTGGTGGTGTTGTCTGGTCAGGCGTGGCTTTCTCAGGGGACGCCTGGCACGATAGCCTGCTTGAACCAGTCGTTGGTTGACTAGCCTTCTGGATACAGGCACATTTGTCAGTTGCTGCCACTCAGACCTAAGCCGATTAGCTGACTTGGTACGGCCATTGCGGACTAACCGGTGCAGCTGGCGATCATCCCTCCTTGTGGTTCTGCGGGGACGTCCTGGCCTCGGTATTGGAGTAGGGACACCCCTCTGAGCATTTCGTTTCAGGATCTTTGACACCTGACCTTGAGTGATGCAATACTGCCGAGCAATAGCACGCTGTTTCATGCCGTAATTTCGTAAAGCCACCACTCCATGACAAACAGCATTGTCAAGTTGACGGACCATCTCCAGAGGAAGCGGCAATAACTTTTGGAGACGTGCAGCAGTTGTTTTCCACTAATACAGAACGCAACAACCCTTGTATACCCGACTGTGAAGCCAATCATCAAATGCACCTGTCCGTACATTTTGCCACGCCACCTGTGATATAATCCTGTTGTTGACTTCTTTCTGCGACAGACAATCAGTGACATGGTTCTTTTAACAAATAAATCACCAAAGTGTAAAAGAAACTCACCAGATTGATATACTGAGTTAAGAAAGTAAACCCAAGTCAAGAAAAAAAATATATTCCATATAAAATGCCAAGTCTGTATATACGAGCCGAAAGCACCCAGCGTTGCCCAGGTTCTTTTTGAATGAATGTACTACTATAATTCAGCTTTTACTCACGGCCGTAGAAGATTGACTACTATAATTCAGCTGTTTTTAATTGCGAAATGAGCCCAGCCTGGCCGAAGCGGCCTTGACCGGCCTCGCCACCTAGCCTATAGCCTTCCCGGGGCCCGTCCCGACATTTTTGGTTCTTTTTGAATGAATTTACTACCATAATTCAGCTTTTACTCGCGGCCGTAGAAGATTGACGACTATAACTCAGCTCAGCTTTTAATTGCGAAATGGGTCCAGCCGGCCGAAGCGGCCTCACCACCTCGCCTCTAGCCTTCCCGGGGCCCGTCCCGACATTTTTGGTTCTTTTTGAATGAATTTACTACCATAATTCAGCTTTTACTCATGGCTGTAGGAGATTGACTACTATAACTCAGCTCAGCTTTTAATTGCGAAATGGGCCCAGCCCGGCCGAGGTGGGCCTCGACCGGTCTCGCCACCAAGCCTAAAACCTTCCCGGGGTCTGTCCCGACATTTTTTTTATTCGAGGTTTCCTCCTATCTTTCACCGTTCAGGAAATTAGCGTGCACAGACAAACAAACAAAAACTTTATTTTATATACAGACTTGGCATTTAATATGGAATATTTTTTTTTTCTTGACTTGGGTTTACTTTCTTAACTCAGTATAGCAATCTGGTGAGTTTCTTTTACACTTTGGTGATTTATTTGTTAAAAGAACCATGTCACTTATTGTCTGTCACAGCAAGAAGTCAACAATAGGATTATATCACAGGTGGCGTGGCAAAATGTACGGACAGGTGCATTTGATGATTGGCTTCACAGTCGGGTATACAAGGGTTGTTGCATTCTGTATTAGTGGAAAACAACTGCTGCACGTCTACAAAAGTTATTGCCGCTTCCTCTGGAGATGGTCCGTCAACTCGACAATGCTGTTTGTCATGGAGTGGTGGCTTTACGAAATTACGGCATGAAACAGCGTGCTATTGCTTGGCAGTATGGCATCACTCAAGGTCAGGTGTCAAAGATCCTGAAACGAAATGCTCAGAGGGGTGTCCCTACTCCAATACCGTGGCCAAGACATCCCCGCAGAACCACAAGGAGAGTTGATCGCCAGCTGCACCGGTTAGTCCGCAATGGCCGTACCAAGTCAGCTAATCGGCTTAGGGCTGAGTGGCAGCAACTGACAAATGTGCCTGTATCCAGAAGGCTAGTCAACCAACGACTGGTTCAAGCAGGCTATCGTGCCAGGCGTCCCCTGAGAAAGCCACGCCTGACCAGACAACACCGCCAGCGCCGATTGCAGTGGGCCAGAGAGCACCGTCAATGGCAGCCAGGACACTGGAATCACGTGATCTTTAGTGACGAGTCTATATTTCTGGTCTATCGTCAAGATGGCCGCGTCCGAGTGCGCAGACAAGTGCATGAAGCTGACAACAAAGATTGTATAGTGCCAAGAGTCCAAGCTGGAGGTGGTGGGGTGACCGTTTGGGCTGCTTTTCATGCAGGGGGCAAAACTGACCTGGTTGTTCTGAATGGAAACCTGAACCAGTTCAAGTACAGGGCCATTCTGGAAGAAACATGGCTTCCATTTGCTCGTGCAGCCTTTTGAGGAAACTTTGTCTTCCAAGATGACAATGCACGGCCTCATCGTGCTCGCATGATCCAACACTTTCTTGCTGACCATGGTGTAGAGCATATGGAGTGGCCTGCCATGTCCCCGGATATGAATCCGAGAGAGAACTTGTGGGCAGAATTAACGCGTCAAATCGACCACTTGGACCAGCAGCCGACCTCTGTGCGTGAATTGCAGCAGGCTATTGTCACTGCATGGCAAGCGATTCCTGTCCAAACCTTGGCAAATCTCGTGAACAGCATGCCTCAACGTGTACGTGCTCTCCTGAATGCTCGTGGGGGTTACACGAAGTACTGAACTGTAATTTTACTGTCCGTAATCCCAGTCGTAATTTAACTTTTGTTAAAAAAATTTTTGGCTAATGTGCAAAATAAAGAGATACTTCTGGAAAACGTACAGAAGTTTAACACAGTACTGTCCATGAATTGAGTTCGATATCAGTTTCCATCACTTTCAAGGATCAATTTATTTGTTTTGAAATGTCAAATGTGGTTTTTGTTTCTTTTAAAGGTCACATTAACAAAATCTAGAATAATTTCAACATAATTCCAATGAACTTTTGGTTCTAAGACATCTTGAAAAGTAAGTTCACCCCCACAAAAAATATATTCCATATTAAATGCCAAGTCTGTATATAAGAAGATATTATGTCGGTGGAGTAGAGATACTTTAGACCAGGTAGAGTTGTGCAGGTAACATGCGCCGACTGTCGTGAAGAAGAAGAACCACCACCGTTTAATAAGTAGAGGACCTGTTTAGCCCAATGTCGGATAAGTTGTATATCACTCCCCGCCACGAGGGGGTGGGTCATGTTAACTAGCTTAGGGAATAAGGATAAATTATCCCTTGTACGTCTTACCCTTGGTGATTTATCCTTTGTCCCTTATAGCACCGCAAGACACTAGCACAGGAAGTGCTCATTAAAAGCACATTGCACGAAACAAGAAAAAGAGCAATCAGATTGCAGACCCTCACCAGGATGTATTTTCAGTGGTTTTGAAGGCTTTTGTGTTACACAAAATATGGCGGCCAAACCACGTGACTGATGACGTCATCATTATTTTTTTCTCAACTAATTTATTCCTAGATTATGCTCAAGAAATTTCATCTTCATCAGATGAAGTTTTGTACTTGTCGAATTATGACATCACATTAACATATTTTATTCCCCATGGAGAGTTCTTTACAATGAACACTCAATTTTTTCTATTCAACACTGCGAGATAGAGGTGCAAAGTTTTTCCAAGATAGCGACCAAACCACATGACCGATGACATAATTATCATTAAAAAATTATACAGGTGGAGTTGCACCTACGGTGAAAATTTCCTGTCAATCAGACCAATGGTTGCAGAGAAAATCAGTTATTCTGTGCGGACAAACAAACAAACAAACTCAAATGCAATACCCTCTCCTCTGACGAGGGTATTAACAACAGGCATCAAGCGCTACCACTAACAACCCCGACTTGGTAGAGGGCACAGAACACCACAGGCCGAGAGCCATGCCCAGGACAGTGATTGGGCAGGAGTTGGCCACCAGGAAGGCTGAAGCAAGAAGCTACCTGCTGATTGGTAGGGAAAAGGACGAGCAAGAAGCGACTTGATGTTTGGCAAGGTACCACCGATGACGTCAGAGGCGGGCTACGCTCTGATAGATGGAGAACTGAACGAGGGAGTGGTGGCCTGCGGGGATTGGTGGAGAAGCACCGATGACGTCAGGAGACGGCCGTTAAAAGAACGCACTGACCGGCATTTTCTCTCTCTTTGGCCTTTTTCTTCCTCTTCTGCTTCTCGTGCCGGATGTGGAAAGACGCTTGGGCGCTGACAATTCTCCCCCCTTGTCTTCATTCTGGACCTCGGTGCAAGCGGTTGTGCGCCGGCATAGTCTCCTCGTCCCCCCTGTTCGTCTGGGATTGAGACCTGCAGTTGACGGGAGAGGCGGCACGTGGACGAGCGGACTGCGGCCTTCTTCCAGCGCAGGAACGGGGGCCTGAGACGGGTCTTGACGAGGTGCCGGGACAGCCGATTGAGCTAAGTGCACAATTAAACCACACACCATTATTTTCCAGTTCTTTTATTCCCCATTTGTCCGTGTTCCAAGTCTCGTGTGAAGGATCCCATAGGAATTTAGTTTTACCGACACGTTTTCTTATCGGCATTTCTTTAAACTAGGGCATGCCCGTACTATATATATATATCTAAAAGTATATCCCCCCCCCTCTATTTACATGCAATGGTTTGGTCCAAAGCTAACGGCTTGCGAGTACGGTGACAATCCCCCCCCCCTCTATTTACATGAAATGGTTTGGTCCAAAGCTAACGGCTAGCGGAGTTTGGTAAAGAAATCGCCATAGCGTGCACAAATGCGCAGGAAAGCGAAAGAATCGCAAATTAGTTTTAATTAGTTTTAAAACATAGTTTAACGCCAACATAGCGGCAACATAGTTTGCCAACGTGAAATAAATGAATACGCTCTCAAATGTGCCAAAAAAAAAAAAAAACGCTACCCGTACGCTCTACCCCGCCCGTACGCCCGTAAACAAAAAAAACAACGCTCTTCGCTTCCGCCCTTCGCTCTGACTGAATTGGGAGAAATAATGCGCATAAGAAATCGAGAAATTATTATTTTCTCCGGAAGAAATCGAATTACGTACCGTAATGGCGCACGCGCTGGGCTCAGCATCAGCTCGCTCTCACATCGGCCACGCCTACGCAATAACGCGTTCTGTGATTGGATGCCGGAAGTGCAGTCCTCACTGTCCGGAAGGTCGCAAATCGCAGTTACGATGAATCGCAAATTAGTTTTAATTAGTTTTAAAACATAGTTTAACGGCAACATAGTTTGCCGACGGGAAATAAATGAATACGCTCTCAAATGTGCCATCCGAGGCAGTGTGTGTTCGCCACGTTCGGCACACGCGATAGCTCGCTGCTCTCTGATTGGTTGAATCGTTTTTTGGACATAGCTCGGTAAGTAATTGTCCGATTAATATGAAACCTTGAAAAGGCACATCCTCGGGTCCCCAGCAATATACCTGGCAAGTTTCAAGTATATCGGACCGGTAGTTGTCGAGAAACAGCGGTCACAGACAAACAAACAAACAAACATACATACACACAGAGATTACTGGAATTATAGATAGATAAAACCTTTTGTTATTTTTGTACATCTCGAAATCAGCGTTTGTTTTAGTTATTTGCCGCAGGTTCGGGGATTGCCGGTGGGACCACAGGTAAGCTCTTCAGCTTCCTCTCGCGTGCATACATATATATATATAGTTATAACAAGAACATCAACGTGTGTGCCCACATAGGTAGTGGTAGGGAATTCACTTGGTTTATACATATAAAATCTGCTATTTGAACTGAACGCCCAGGAGTAACGCTCAATTGCCATCCATGCTACCCCACGGTATTCACCAAGGGTAGTCACACGACAACTGGTGACAGGAGTGGAATTCGAACATAGCAGACAATTTTGTGTCCGGAGGTTGCAAGGTCAACACCAGCTGGGTGCAAATTGCACCCAGAATTCGGATTTAAATTTTTCGTAGTGCCGAGGTCTTGAAATTTGTATAGTCAATTGGGTGTGTGAGATGCAGCATCGCGTTTTTGAAAAAATTTAAATTTTCTTTACTGAGGTAAAAATAAATACGTGCATGGGAGAACTACTTCCTCAGCGGATGGAGGGGTTGAGTGATATGGAAGAACGGGTTGGGGATGCTTAAGGTTCTGGAAGGGAGCCAGAAATAGGGGAATTGGAGGGTCGTGGTAGAACTTCCCACTTACCGAGTATTAGCCCAACCATCTCCCCCAACAGGGAGCTGGGAACAATGGGAATTAAACCGAAAGTTTTCCAGGCCAGGATAATAAATTTTATGGATGAATTGAAGGCTAAAATTGATGCTCAGAATGAGCGTGGGGAATAATTGGAAAAAGATATGAGGGGAATGGATAACAAAATGGATGCTGAGGGGAGAAATGAGGGAAATAAAAGGGGATATCAATAGAAATGGGAAACAGATGGGAGAAAAGAATGAAATTAAGGGAATGAGTGATCGATTGGAGGGACAGATTAAGGGGAATGGAAAACAAAAGAGGGATTAGAGGGGCAAATCGAGGGATTGAGGGGGAAATTAAAGGAACAAATGGATGGGATGGAAAACAAATTTGATAAAATTGAGGAAATACCTGGGGGAACGAATTGATAACAGAGTGGAAAGTGCAGAATCAAACTGCGGACAGACTGGGTGAATTCGAGGTCAAAGTAGACTTTGGCGACAAGTAGAGACTTTGACCAAAGACTAGTTACAAAGTAGAGACTTAGGGGAAATGGAAAAGTACATGGGGGTAGAAATTGAACTTAAACGGGAGGAATTAACATTAAAAACAGAAGAGCACGACCCAAGCTGTCCGAATGTGGGAAAAGTTGGAAGAGAGAATAAGGGCCACTAGCATCAGCATTTATAAAGTCAATGAAGCCCTGGAAGACTATCGGGGGCAGGTGGATGCCAGAATGCGGCAAGTGTGAGGAATGGGAACGCTTCAAAGAACAAGGGGGTGAATTGGCTGAAGAGGTAAAGGGGTTGGAAGCCCACATAACAGAACAGGAGCGGGTGTTTATTGATAAAGGCCTGTGGGGGCCGCAAATGACTGATGAAAGGGTGAGTGATTTGATGCAGGAGCAACTAGAGACCTGGGACAATACCATCAAAGGAGAGGTTGCTCGGGTCTGAGAGAGCCTGAAGGAAGAGGTGTCGGTCCGTGAAGCATCTCCAGGACAAGATTAAGGTGACCCAGGGGACCCTCACCAAGAGCCACATTTGGGCACCAGAGGCTCCCAAACTAAATACCCAGTTGGGGGGGGGGGGGGGGGGGTGTGGGGGGAAGGGTGTTTTGGCCTCAGGCTGCATTTGGATAGAGAGGAATCGGCAAATAATCTCTGGAAAAGCAATTTCCCTTCTACATTTTGATGGGTCAGGGAGTTTAGAGGCTTTCCTGACAATTTGAATGCGTGTCTCAGCTCAATGGTTGGTGGAGAGCGGGGGCACATATGGGGAGTCTGGTGGCGACACTGCGGGGAGTCAGCCGCAGAAGTGTTAAACGTTGTCCCAGACGGAATATTGACCAGCAGGGGCATCTGCTACGCCCTCTGCGAAACGACCCTCATGGCACTTTACATTATCATGCGAACACACACACATACAGACATTCACTCTTGCCCTATAACTCTCCCTCCCCATTCAAAACCCACAGATGTGTACTCCCCATCCACCTTCCCTCCCTCCCCCACACATGTACACAGACATACTCTCGATCTCTGTCCCACCTCAAACCAAAGGGTTGGGCGCTGACAACCGCCCTATCCCCTTGATGTATCCCATCATGGGGATAGACATCACGCTGTCTAAATTAATTCTAGAGCTGTATGACAGGACTTAGACTTTGAAAGACTTGTGACACAGATAGGTTTTGAGGGAGGTTTTAAAGGCAGGAAGAGAGTCAACATGTCGAACAGAGGAAGGCAAGTCATTCCAGAGCAGAGGTGCAGCAAAGGAAAAGGATTTCTCGCCAAACGACTTGGTGCTGGTGCGCGGTGGCTCTAATGTCAGAGTCGTCGCTTGAGCGAAGCCGTCGCCGAGGTTCATAGAGAGTGAGCAAATCGGAGATAGTAAGGTCCCGTTCCACACAATGATTTATAACATAGTGTGCAAATTTTGCATTGCACACGAGCAGAGACAGGCAGCCAGTGGAAAGATTCAAGAGGCGGAATAACATGGTCAGACTTCTTCGCTTTACAGACAAGACGAGCGGCAGAGTTTTGAACCTTTTGTAACTTATCCAAGAGAAACTGAGGGCAGCCAGCATACAAAGAATTACAATAGTCTAGCCTTGAGAGGACAAGGGCACAGACCAGAGTTAGAGCAGCTTGAGTAAGAAATGGCGAATGGATGCGATCTTTCGCAGCTGATAAGGTAGGACACAGCCTTCAACTGGCTACGGTGACGACGGCACCAATATTGGGACGGAGTGGTGAGGATGGAGTTGGGTAGTCTGGAGGTCAACGTGGTGGCATGGGCGGCTGAGGTGTGCGATCAGTGTTCTGGGATTGAGTTTCTTGGTGGAATACGACTGCAAACTAGACCTCGGGCGTGGTCATATGTGGTTGAGCACTTAGAGGCTGCAGTTGGTGGGACTGGGGGATGACGAGGAGGTGCAGAGGACGTGGCTGGAGGTGTCACGCACTGACTGTGCCTCCCAGGTCCAAGGCAGTGGTTGTGGTGGAGTTAGCAGCTGGTGCTCAACACATTGGCCAGCTGGGGCAAGTGGAGTCGTGGTCCTCACAGGGGACCAAAGGATTGATGGTAGGTCGCACCCTCGTAGAGACTCGTGGGCCTATGTTGGCGGTTCGGCTGCTCAACTTTTCCGATAGCCCTCACACTAAGGGGAGGAGCCATCGTAGCCAAATGCAGTAGTGTAGCTGAGGTCACCGGAGGAAGTGGATCCACACACTTGCCAGTACAGCCGGAAAAGGGGAAATGCGATTGGCCAGAGGGAGTGCGGGACATGATGACAAGCTCTGAAGAGATGCCCAACGTCGGAGCAGGTGGAGACGTTGCACAATTTGGTTGGTAAGAACTTGGACGTTTTCCCTCTCTCCCGAAGTTGGACGCATGAGCATTGTCAGGCACCAAATTAGTTCTGGTGAGGCTCGGCCTATTTGCCAACTGCCACGGTGGCTCCCTTTCGCTAAGAGGTGGAAGAGCAGGTGAGAAAAATGGAAAAAGCCAGATTTATCGAGCCCTCGGTGAGTCCTTGGGTGTCACCCATTGTGCTGGTGAAAAAGGACAGGACAGGACCACGAGGTGCTGCGTGGATTATCACCAGCTCAATCACGTGACACTGACTCGAACACCTGCCAAGGATTGACACCCTCGATGCTGTTTCAGGCTCAAAATGGTTTTAAACATTGGACTTGGTGGTTATTGGCAGGGGGAGATGGATAAAGAGGCGAGACGGTATTCACACGACAATATATATGCACCTTCATTGATGCAATTTGGCCTTAATGCACACAAAAGTGGTTGTTAAATATCCAATCTCAATCAATAAAAAAGCTACGGATAATGAAAATGTATGCGATATAATATGGCGCATGGATATGGCTATATGGACCGTATAATGGCATTTTTGTTCAGAATGAGCGTGAAACGCGAGACTATGAACTCAAGTGCCGTTCTACTTTATCAACCAGGTTAAGCTGCAAGTTCATCTTTTGTTTTTATTGTTGCAAAATCAAAGCAAACATCACGCTGTCTAAACTAGGAAAAAAGGGGAGGCATTCGAAAAAGGGTGGCAGTTGAATCTGGTGATAGAATATGGGAGAAAGTTTGGAAAAATAATCCGATGTAATAAATAAATAATCTGATGTAATAAATAAAGCATCAAACTTTGAGAATGCAGTTGAGATCATTAAACCAATAAAGGGGTAAAGAGCACCTTCCATTTTGGCAAAAAATATACAATTAAACTAGCTGGCACATGGTGTAAATTAAACAAGTGGTTGTTTATTAAATAGTAATAAAAATGTTTTGCAAATAATACCAGCATGATTGAACCGTTGTTAAAGGGACACATTTTTGAAACCAGCACAATAGTTGCATTTCCAACCCCTGTGCCCTCTCCCGACCCCAGCCAAACTCTATTTTTGTTAAAAACAGAGGCCACCATCCATTAGTGTAAAAAAAAAATACCATTTTCGTATGACGATTTGAACCATACCCAGAAATGAACGATTCTTCCAAATTTCCACTGGAATAAAACAATTGTCCTTTGGAGCACAATTCGTAAATTTCAGGCAATACGGCTCGTCATTTTAGAGAGTCGGTTCCTCATTGCTACCACCAAAATAAATGGCAAATTTCACTTCAAGCTGAACATAGGTTGATGAACAGAAATATTCTTCCCAAAGCGAAATCAGCAGACCAGGTGGGTAGGAAGGGCATCTTTGCTCAGTATACCGAGTGAAAATTATTGGCAGTATCCACAAAATAAACCCTGAACCCAATAAATAAATAAATAATAAAAAAAAAAAAGTTGTTTATCATCACTTGCAATGAATAATTGTGTCAAGAAAGTGTTCCATGTTTCTTCATATATGCAGACAGTCGCTTGTCAGATTTGTTGGAAGATTGCATAATATTCCAGGTAAAATGTTCAAAGTGGAGATGCACTGAACACAGCAACACCATGGACAAGACTAGCAGCATTTGGAACTCTTATGCAGACAACACAGTCCTGGTTCTTTATATTTGAGGATGTCGCAAAGCTCGGTGTTGTTACACCAGTCCACCAGTTTGTACACCAGTTTGTTGTCAAAGCACTGGAAGCAACCTGAAATGGAAAGGGGGAAGGAGGGGAGTTTACATATACATGCAACATGCATGCACATGAATAATAAACAAAGTAATTTTTCTTTCTCAGCATGAAAATACTGTACAGTACTATTAAAGGTACCGGGGTGTCTCCTTGGTAGTATAGTAGACAGCAGGTAAAATTGAGCGTCTGACTTAATCAAAGGTTTGACCAAGAACGGCACTTTTCTACATCACGAAATAGACCGATATACAGCACATATAGTTGCTTCAACATTAACTGACACACTAATTAAATATTTTTTGAAGAGGTGTCTTAGAGGATGATATCCCTGACCCATGAGCACATAAAAAAAAAAAAAAATTTAAAAAAAACTTTGGGGGGGGGGGGGGGGTTGGGGGGGATAACAAACCGGATAATCGTTTTTTAAAATCTGACTATTTTCACTTCTGTTATGTAAATGAGCTACTTCCATCTATTCGCACGACTTCATCATCATTTTTCAGGGCACAACTCTGACAGACGTGGACGAGTTTAATTACAAGTTATTCTCGCATTCAATATGCCACTGTACCAAGCTTTTAACTGTTCGAATCATCAAGAAATTTGCCCACAGAACTCAGAAGTCGTTTTTTTGCATCCCTGATCCAACAAAAGATCGTCAACGATCATGTGTTGTGGTTGAAAAACCTAGGAACAACCAAATTCAGCATCAAAACACATGTTCATTCAAAATAGTGTTTGTGAAGACTACTTTGAGCAGTCATCACTCGTATTTGATCAACAGGCGATCACTACCTGGGAAACGAGCCTCGGAAATTGCTGAAACACGATGCTGGACCAACACTTTTCAGCCACAAATCCAACACAGTGCCCCCATCACAACCCTCTACGGTACAGACATAATGCTCAAATATGAAGACAGGTAAGACATTTGATTTATACTATTTTTCCCCCATAATATTATCTTTTGCAACTTCGTCGATGTTGCACAGTTGAATTGAGACAGTCCGCCAGTCATGCACATACTACCCCTACGTTATATACAGCGAGAGCGAGTAGAGTAGAGAGGTACCACTTTGCCACCCCCCTCACCCCCAGTTAAGTTGACACGATGTTTTTCATGATTTCTGCAATAAACCATTTCTTACCCATAAAGCTATACGAGATCAAAAGAGTTCTTCCCTTTCTCTACCAGTAAGTAAAAATAAAAGTAGTCATTGTTTGATCGAGATATTATTGCTTTCGGCTCCTCAGTCTTCAACTTCTAGAGCTGTACGACAGCCTACGATATAGTATTGTGGCGTTACCGGCTGAGTGCTAGACAGACGGGTGATACTTGCGTATTGACTTGAAGCCAGGCCCATGTGAGCAAAGCTCAGAGCCTGTCCTCAAGTACTCATCTTCATCCCGATCCAGAGGTACACAATCACAAACATTCGCTGGCGTGACATCTCAATATACTCGTGTAAAGCTCTTTTTAACCACAGACTCGCCGATATAAATGTTCAGTACCTTCCGGGTGTCGTAAAAAGCTGAAATTTGGTGTGCCGACAGCCATCGAAGCCGTCAGACTGGGAAAAATCGCAGGACTGTAGGATAGAAATGAAAATTTACATTAAAAAAAACCATTAAAAACCTCATTCAATATCTGGCATTTGAAAACTAATTTATATAACTGTAAACTGTGAAATAAGCATGATAATAATGTCCGCAACGAAGAAAAAAAAAAGAAGCATGTGTAAATGAATATTTATGTAATAAACTGTAAAAGTGCCCGTTTAAAATAATAATAATAACTAGAACTGCAACCCTACTTTCACATTATTATATTTTTTTCTCCATCAATTTATCCCAAGATAATCCCTGGTGTTGGGCGAGCGGCTCGGGTGCCAGCTTAGGATCCTGGGTTCGAATCCTGGTCGATGGCTGAATTAACGCCAGGGGGGTTGACTCAGCCTGTCGTCCTTCCGAGGTCGGCTAATTGAGTACCAGTTCAATGGTAATTCCCTGTTTGTCGTAAAAGGCGACAAACAGGGTTGGCGGCAGGAAGGGCATCCGGCCGTAAAACTGCTTCAAAAAGGGGACCAACAAAAACAACAACAACCACGGTGCCCGAAAAAGGCCAACCCCCGCTTTGCAGGGGAAAATGGCCTCTGAAGGTGGTTATATATATATATTTATAATTTATCCCAAGATGATGCTCAATAAATTTGATGTTCCCCTTGATGAGAGCAACATCATCAAATATTTAAGTCAATCAATGCAGCGGTTCAAGAGATAGAAGTTTAAGATTTCCGTTCAATTATTTATTGCTGCCAAACCAAGGTGACTTATCGAAACTTCAATTAAAGTTTTAACTTTCCCACATGGGGAACATTTGTGTAACGTTTCCACTCGATATCTTCAAAAATGAGGGAGGAGATAGGTTTTAAAGTTCATGCTTAGGAACATCATAACTGAAACCATGTGACGCATGACATCATGATCGCTGAACTTTGTCATGAATATGCGAATATGCCTGCCAAGTTTGGCGTCGATCTGTTCAGCCAGTGGAGAAAAAGGGGTTCGTTTTTCATGGAAAACAACATGGCGGCCGAACCATGCGACGTTTCGTCAATTTTTTGCATTCTGAAATTAGAATGCGACGCCATCAAGCGCGCTCCCCAGTCTGTGCCCCATGGCCCCTCCCAATTTGTTACGCGCCTTTGTTAGCAGCGGTCGCTGCCCTTGAGCGTGAGCTCGCTAAACGCCGCCATAAGCCACGAGGTGAAGCCCAGAAAAAGGGGGCGGAGCGCCAGGGAGAAGGTGTGGCCACGTCACTCAGCCGTCAGGGCGGGGCAATAACCAGCCAACCAGGGCTCAAGTGACATCGCCTGACAGGCGTGGCGGTTGGGGCTTGCGGAGCGTTCGCTGGCTTTACTTATAAAAGCCAGCGCACAAAGCCCTTTTACAGGACTTATTGGGGGAGAGCGACATTTAACAGGACTTGTTGGGAGAGCGCACTGGTAACAGCACTGCGAGGACGAATGCGCTCGATCGTGGTTGAAAGGACTTGCACAATTGGCGCTTGCGCACAGGACATTGGAGAGGAGGCGTTACGTTGGTCGTACAAATATTACGTACGCCGCCAGGATACCAGCCTTCCCCCCATGATATAATTGTCTGTTCGTGTTACACTGTGAAGAGCTGCCTGCCGGGTTTTCCATCGCCTGGACCGGAGCTGGACTGGAGCCTGGATGCGCTGGTGACCTTCCAACCTGTTCATCTGCAATCCCCGTGTGAGTGACTGAGACGGCCCGTTTGCCCAGGGAATAAGTTAAGCCTGTAATTAAGACTGCCCTGTGTGCATTTCCTTCCTCTTTCTATCTTGTACATTTCTGTCGTTTCCTCTTCTTTCTGTACATTTGTTAATAAATTGCCTTGTTCTTCCTGGTTTCCTCTTATCCGATCGCATCAGTCTTTTCTCTCATTGGGTAAGCATGGCACGATTCGGAACCGCTATAATTGGGTCTAGTCACCTGTTAACAGCTCGGATCGCGGATTGCTATCTGCTCGTCATATTCCATCCATATCCGTGATTCGAGCGGGAGTTATTCCCTCGTTTCCTGTCGGCGTTAGTACTTAGGTAGGTAGTAGCGAATCCCTAGGCCTAACAAACCGTACCTAACGCCGTGCCGGGAAGGACGTTATAACTTCCAGGAATCGTGTCGGCCAGATAAAAGGACAAGGGGATTAACCCCCCCCCCCCCCCTTGATAAGGGGAGAGCCGACGTTTGGAGATCCGTAACAATATTAGAAACCACAAACACGTATGATTAGCTTTTTTAAGTCGCTAATGTTGTTTCAACATTGAACAAAGAAATTTGGAGCAAATCCCGACATCCCTGAGGTAAACTTTACTTACAGGACTGAGTGAAGATCTGCCATAATCTATATACCCCAAATAAGGGTTGGGTAAATAACATGACCCTTCCTGGAGCAAAAGTGGCATTTTTCATAGTAGCTTTGAGAAATCCATCATTAAGGTTTTGTTTTGAAAACCACCAATGAAACCCACTTTTCCTGCCGTTTAACACGAAACTGAAAGGGAGGAAGACCAGGGTGTGCTCACTTACCAAGCAGCCAGCTGGCGCTTGCCAAGCCAGCCGTTCCTCAACGGCTTTGAATAGAGTGCTTGCTCGAAAGCTTCAACCAAATGGCAATCTCTCCACAAGAAACTTGGTAAATCCCTTATTGGCAAATTTAAATAAATAAATACGGACATCCAGCGAGAGGTCGTTTATGCTTGCCGATAATTAATCATTAAGCTTCTATTTATTATGTACCTATGTGCTAGTACTTATATTGCTAACAAGGTGTAACATCAAGTTTTTGAGTTGCCTCGTATCTCAATACAATCATGATTTGGGGTTTCCACCCAAACAATGCCATTTTTATACACCCTAAGGTGGGTGGAAAGTTTCATAAACTTCAATACAATTGCAATTTTAATTTTAGATTTGTATGCGTTTCATATCCACCCTCTCACCAGCAGATTCGTCTGTATTGGTAACGTTAGATCAGTCAATATGCGTTTACATCGTTTTTTTTAACATTGTACTTTGTTATATTAATGCTATCGTATAAATTTGTGATTGGAATGATGATGATATTTGGAATGAAAATTGAGATTTTGTTGAAAACAGTGATGAAATGACATAAGGGTTTCCACCCATGACATCGCAGCTTCAGCATTTGTAGTTTAGTCATATTTTATGAACAATTCTGAAATTACATCTTTAGAAACAAAATATTTTGTAACGTGAAATTTACAAGAAATGTGTATGTACTAAGTTGGCCAGGAAATTTACAATAAGTGCACACTTTTGAGTTGTGTGCCTTTGATGTAACTAATTTGTCCAACCGAAGCGGTCAGATTTTAAAAGATTATCTTGCTTATTATTCCCCTCCCCCCCCCCCAAATATATTTTTGTGATAATGGGTCAGTGGGTCAGGGATATCATCCTCTAAAACACAACTTTTCCCAAAAAAATTGTAGGCAAGGTATATCTGAATACAACAGGCATTTTAAGGCCATTTTCCCTGCAAGAGTGGGGGTTAGCCTTGCGGTCCCCATGACAATCTTCTCCATTTTGCCATATTTTCTGCATCTCCCCTTGTTAACCCCCTTGCCCGCATTTCTTCTTCGACCAGCTTTAGCCAAGTCTTTCTCGGTCTTCCCCGTCCTCTACTTCCTTCTACATTCATTTCCATCACTTCTCAACCAGTCACTTTCATCTTTCCTCAACACATGACCAAGCCATCTCAAACTGTTTCTCTTCACAGCATCCATCACAGGCTCTATTCTCATCATCTTTCGCAATTCATCATTTGTCTTCCTCTCTCTCTCAACGATACTCCACACATCCAACGAACCATTCGCATTTCCACCCTTTCCAGCCTTCGTTGCTGCTCTACGTTCATTACCCATGTCTCGCTCCCATAAATCATAACACACACATGCAGCACACACCTTTCCCTTGAGGTATTTCTGAATAAATTATTATAAACTGTTGCAAAAGTATCATTTCACGTTGTAAAGACTCATATTGGAACGTGTTTACCTCTCCCACCGAAGGTGGGAGGAGCCTATGTTTTCACTCCCATCTTTGTGAAACAGGATATCTAAAAAAGTTACCGGATGGATTTGGATGAAATTTGGCAGAGGGGTGATTAGATTTTGATGAAGATCTGAATATCGATTTTGATACGAATATTATTTGATTTTTAAGTGATTCTTCACCATTGAGAGATCGGGCGAATCGTGATATATAACATTTTAAAGTTGTGGACAAGTTATGACTAAACTTGGTGGACGAGTTAGTTACATGACGAACAAGCCGATTAGATTTTGGTTCAGGTCTGAACCCATATCCGGCCTATCGGTAGGATACAAAACAAACCAGTCTGGTGGAGGTATGCTCTCGACTGAATACCGTTCTAGTTTTGCATGCGTCAGTGAGCGGATTAACGTTCAATTGCTCCCCAATAGGTAAAGGTTCTGGCAATGATTTATGTAGTGTTTAAAATGACCAATTACACAATGTATTTCAGACTAATATAAAGCTCGTCAAAAATGACGGGTTGGAACAGTTTATTTGACGGTGCAGCCACATGAGCGTGCCAAAGTCTGAAGCCTGGGCCTCATGTCAGATGTGCTTATATCTTCTTTATTTATTAGATATCCTACAGACGTTTTCGTCTTCAAGAAGAATTGAGGAAAAAGGCATTAACCGAACTGTTACCTTTTTATTTCATTACCTTCAAAGTTAAAATGCTTGGGCATTCCTGGGGTGTACCCTGGTTAGAATAGGTACACCGTATCCATGCGTGTCGTAAGAGGCGACTAAGAAGGTTGGCGTCAGGAAGGGCATCCGGCCATAAAAACATTGCCTCAAAAAGAGAACCATGACAATTACAACTACATATGGGCAGGGTACAGCCCGAAGTGGAGATCGGTTTGTGAGGTTTGGGACATGGAATGTAGGGACAATGACAGGAATATCAGGAGAAGTGGTGGAAGTATTGGTCAGAAGAAGGGTGGACATATGTTGTGTGCAAGAGACGAGATGGAAGGGAAGTGGTGTGAGAATGGTGAAGGGGAGGCCGGGACAGAAATACAAGTTTGTGTGGCAAGGGTGCCCGGAGGGCGTGAATGGTGTTGGTGTCCTGTTTTCTGAGGAGTTTGTAGACAGTGTGGTGAGTGTGACTGGAGTGAGTGATAGGTTGATGGTGAGAATTATAATTGGAAAACTCTTCGTGAACGTCATCTCGGGATATGCTCCGCAGGTTGGTCGGAGCGATGAAGAGAAGGACAAGTTCTGGTGTGCGATAGAGAAGCTGATGGAAAACGTGAAAGATGAGGAAGTTGTTGTGGTAGGAGGAGACCTAAATGGACATGTGGGAAGGAGTATGGACGGTTTTGAGGGAGTTCATGGGGGTTACGGATATGGTGTGAGAAATGAAGGTGAAAGGATTTTGGAGTTTGCTGATGGAGCTGATTTGTTGATTTGTAATACTCAGTTCCAGAAAGAGAATAAGCTTGTTACATAAACGTCAGGTGGGTTGACGACAACCGTCGACTACCTGATGGTGCGTAGGCGAGATAGGAGGCACCTCCGGGACACAAAGGTGATCCCAGGGGAGGAGGCTGTTTCACAGCACCACTTGGTTGTCTGCGACATAAGGGTGAAAAGTGCGAGGAGAGCTCGGCAGGTGAAGTACCAACCGAGAATGAAGGTGTGGAGGTTGAAAGAGGTGACAGTAGGGGAGGCATTAAAAGAGAGGCTGAGTAGGGTAGAGGATGATGTGGTTGAGCTTGAACGTGATTGGATGTCAATGAAAGATAGTCTATTGGGAGGCGTTGGTGAGGTATGTGGATGGACAAAAGGACCACCGAGGCACTCGGAAACATGGTGGTGGGATGATGAAGTTGGAAAGAGGTTTGACGAGAAGAGGAAGAAGTTCAAGGAGTGGCAGAAGGCGAAGGGTATGGGAGCAGAAAAAGCAGAGCATGAAAGTTATAAGGCAGCCAAGAAGGCTGCAAAGAAAGCGGTAGCAAAGGCGCAGGAGGCAGGTAGGAGAATGTTCTGAGAACGCTTGGATTCGGAAGAGGGTCAGAGAGCGGTATTCAGGATTGCAAAGCAGATAGCGAAAGAGGTGTGATGTGATGGGGGTGAGTTGCTTGAAGGATGAAGTGGGACAAATCGTTGTGGACCCAGATGGAATTAAAGGAAGATGGAAAATATATAAGGAAATGCTGTTGAATACAGAGAATGAATGGGATGGCAACATAGAGAGTAACCCAGTTTTAGGACCGGCAGAGAAGATAACTGAGAAGGAAGTTGAGGAAGCGATAAAAGGAATGAAGAGTAGAAAAGCGGGAGGGCCGACGGGAGTTGTGTGAGATATGTTGAAGGCAGCGGGAAATTGGGGTGTGAAGAGAATGACAGATCTGTAATCTGGTGGTGAAAGAAGGCCGCATTCCAGTGGATTGGGAACCGAGTACCCTCGTCCCTCTGTACAAGGGGAAAGGTGACCCTCTGGAGTGTGGCTCGTACCGAGCGATAAAGTTATTGGAGCATGGAATGAAGGTATTGGAAAGGATGTTGGAGAGGAGGATGAGGAGGATAAGGAAGAAGGTGAAGATCGACGAAATGCAGTCTGGATTTATGCCAGGAAGAGGAACGACAGACGCACTCTTTCTTGTGAGGCAGTTGCAGGAGAAGTACATGGAGCAGAGGAAGAAGTTGTTTCTTGGGTTTGTTGATCTGGAGAAAGCATTCGATAGGGTTCCACGTGAAGTATTGACATGGGCATTGAGGAAGTTAGAAGTGGAGGAATGGTTGATCAGAGTAGTGATGGCAATGTACAAAAGAGCGCGCACAGCTGTAAGGACGAAGGACGGGAACAGTGGTGAGTTTGAGGTGAAGGTGGGAGTGCATCAGGGGTCGGTACTAAGTCCACTACTATTTGTAGCTGTGATGGAAGTGCTAGCTCAGAACGTAAAGGAGGGTTTACCGTGGGAGTTGTTGTATGCAGATGATCTGGTGTTGATTGCGGAAAGTATGGATGGACTGAAAGAAAAGATGAACAAGTGGAAGGAATGTATGGAGACAAAAGGTCTGAAGGTGAATATAGGAAAGACGAAGGTGATGGCAAGTGGTAAAGCATGTGGTGAGGTGGAAAGAACTGGGAAGTGGCCATGTGCTGTGTGCAGGAAGGGTGTCGGCGTGAACTCCATTCAATGTACAATGTGCGCTGAGTGGGTTCATCAAAAATGTCGTGGTCTGAGAGCATCATTAACCAGTGTGGCAGCTACATTCAAATGTAAGGTGTGCACAGAGGGAGCTGCAGATGGAGGAAATGTTGAGTTGGATCTTGGAGACCGTGAAGCTGGAAGGTGTGAAAACATTTTGCTACCTCGGAGACATGCTGAATGGAGAAGGTGGATCAGACTCGGCAACGGTTGCTAGAGTGATATGTGCATGGAAGAAGTTTCGGGAACTGAGTGGCGAGCTGATGAGGAGGGGTGTCGTTGAAGCTGAAGGGAAAGGTGTATGCTGCATGTGTGAGAAGTGTTATGATTTATGGGAGCGAGACATGTGTCATGAATGCAGAGCAGCAACGAAGGCTGGAAAGGGTGGAAATGCAAATGGTTCGGTGGATGTGCGGAATATCTTTGAGAGGAAGACAAATGATGAATTGCGAAAGATGATGGGAATAGAGCAGCAGATGGATGCTGTGAAGAGAAAGTTTGAGATGGCTTGGTCATGTGTTGAGGAAGGATGAAAGTGACTGGTTGAGAAGTGATGGAAATGAATGTAGAAAGAAGTAGAGGACGGGGAAGACCGAGAAAGACTTGGCTTAAGATGGTGGAAGAAGAAATGCGGGCAAGGGGGTTAACCAGGAGAGATGCAGAAACTAGGGCAAAATGGCCTTAAAATGCATGTTGTTGTTGTTGTCTACAGACGTAAAGGTTTACTCTGCGCACTTTGCCTGTCAAGTTCAGCAAATGTCACCTCCCTGTGCCTTGTATTTGTTGTGATTTAAAAAAAACCCCCAAAAAAAACGCTTCTGTACACCGACCTTGAGGCTCAACTTGCCATCTACAACTCCAATGTAAGAGACATAATTACTCATTTTAGGTCTTCTGAGTCCTCAGGGTCTTTTGGGTCCTCTGGTTCATTTGGGATTGTTGGGTGTTCAAGCTCTTTTGCATCCTTGGGATATTTTGGGTCATTTGAGTCCTCTAGATCTTTGGGGTCCTCAGGTCTTTTCAGTCATCTGAGTCTGTGGGGTATTTTGGGTCTTTGGGGTACACCGAGTCTTCAGGGTCTTTTGGATTGTTTGTTTCTGTGGGGTCGTTAAGGGTCTTTGATTTATTTTGAGTCTTTGGGGTATTTAAGGGTCTTCTGGGGATTTTAAGGGTCTTTGGATATTCAGTGTATTTTGGGTCTTTTCAGTGTTTTGGGTATTCAGTGTCATGGGTCTTTCGGGAATTTTGGGCCTTCAGGGCCTTGTGTTTTTGTTGTCTTGCGGTCTTTGGGGTTTCTTGGGTATTTGGTGTATTTTGGGTCTTGGGGTCTTTTCAGTCTTTGGGGTATTTATGGGTCATTGAGGAATTTGGGGTATTGTGTATTTTGTGGTCTTTTGGCTATTTAAGAGTCGTCAGGGTATTTGCGGTCCATTGGATCTTCAAAGACTTTTCTGTCGGTTTGGGTCTTCATGGTCTTCTTTGTCTAACAGTCTACATGGTATTTTGGGTCTACTGCCATTTGAGTCCTTGGGGTCTTCATTATCTTGTGTGTCTTTAACAGTCTATCGGGTATTTTGGGACCATTTGGGTCCTCATTGTCTTTTAGGTCTTTCGGCTGGTGGACACAGCCGTGTTCAAAGATTGCCCATTTAACACACACACACACATTAACACACACACACATAAACACACACACACATAAACACACACACACACATAAACACACACACACACATAAACACACACACACAGTTTTATATGGTAGATAAAGATATACTTTGCAAAAAAAAAAAAAAAAGTTTTTATATTTATGCAAGTCAATGCCTTCCGGTTCCAGAATTTTTCCATGTGGTTGGTCGAATCTGCAGCTTCCGTATTCCACCTCACAAAAGCTGAGTTTTCCGATCCGAATTTGTTATGTTTTGTGGGTGTCATTCGCCAATGTGTTGCTGCATCGCTCTATGCAATATCTCATGTTAATTCGTTCGTTATTTTGTGCTATTCGTTTCGTATTGTATGGTCAAGGCCCGAATTGACTTTTTAAAGGCCTTCCTCAGATAGAAAGAGTGCCCCGTTTCCCTTGGTCCTGGGTGTATTCCTGGGTATTTTGCTTTATTTCCTCAGCACTATGCTATTTCAATTTCCTCTTCGCTTCAAAAAAAAACAAAAAAAACAAAACATTTATTTCTCCTCCGAGTTTCACCCCCACTCCCCCTTTTCTCCAAACAATCCATTACACATAAATGCTTCTCGAAAATAATTAGAAAAATGCATTTCAACCCTTATTTCTCTTTCACAAATGCAGCATATACTCTTCTTCTTCAAAGAAAAAGACGATTAAAATTAAGGATTCTTTTTCTGAGGCGTTTGTCTACTCTGTGCCTTGCCTATGAACCTCACCTCCTCCAACCACTCAGACAGTGCAGCGTTTCTCTGTGCGTTCTAATCACCCATCCCATGATCTTTATCTCTGTCAAAGTTGGTAATCTGGAATCAGGAAAAGCATCCACCACCACCCCACTCAAAGCTTCATGTCCCCCCTTTTCTGCATCCATCTTCACCTCACCCTCTCAATGCTTCCCCATCTAAAACCTTCCCCCAAACACTCAAACCGTCCCCCTCACTACGCTCCCCAGAGCCTCAACTTGCCTGTGCAAAGCTTCTCCCCCATCCTGCACCATCCCAATGCCACCACCCCTATCTCTAACTGTGTGGACCTCAAATAACTGAAGTCTACGCTCTAACCTGACAGATATCTAAATCCAGGACGCTGCTGATAAACCAGACAATCTGTTTAACAGAATCCATCCTCCTCCAGGACTTACCTGACTCCTTAGTTTCTCTCCCCGGTTATTGTCTCCTCCAATTTGATGGACCTGAATCATGCCACAGCAGCAGAATGACCTTACATAAATAACCCAATTTCCCATGACTGCCCTTGTACTCACCTTACACCTCCCAACCACCAGGAGTACTTCTGACTAACTTCCCCATCGCTCCCACCTCTTGTTCATCTGTGTGTGGTACTCTACTCCCAACAGTGACGACTTCATCGACATCTCTCTGACATGGACAACCTTTTAACCAATCATCCCAATTCCCTCTTCCTCGTGGCGATTTAAATTATCATCATGCAACGTGACGATGTTGGTACCTCTCACCAGCCACGGAATTTCAGCAAAAGACTCCTATGAGTCCATGGGATTGATTCAATCTGTAAACTTAATAACCCGGATTTATACCAATGGTATATCCTCTCTTCTGGACTCAGTGATGACCAACTTTTCCGCTAATGTCTCCTGCTCCAATTCGTTCATCTTATCACATGATTGTGAAAGTTAACATCTCTTCGGCTATTCACAGAGAGCTGCTTCAACGCAGGAGTCTGGCATTTCACTTAGCAGATTGGTGGGGAAAGCACGCAGCCATTTCTCTTAAAGACTGGTCTCCCATATCTACTGCTCCTGTTATTTCAGAATGGCGTTTCTTCCATCAAAACCTGCTCTCTCTCTCATGCACAGATTAATCCCACATCATCAATTAGCCTACCTTTCTTTCCACCCAGAAATCCTGCAGTGAGACAGTTGCTCTGAATCAACTTGCCTTCTTTGTGGAAGGCAATCTCAGTGCATTCCAAAAAGTCCACAAGTGTGCCCACTCTCAGCAGAGCCAGAAAACCACGTCAATAATTGGCCTCCAAAGCCAGCTGCCGACTTGGCATCCTTCGTCGTAAAGTCCTTCCTTGGCACACCTGAGCTTCTATCCACCTACAAGGCCTTCATCCTCAGCTTGATGTAGTACTACTCCTCTTGGCTGGCTCCCCTACCTCACATCTTACTCAGCTTGATTTTGTGGAAACCAAGGCTTTCAAGATCATTGGAATCTCCCACGATGAAGCTGTGTCAATGGGTCTATCACTTCAGACAAGTCGGTGGTCTCTGGTTTCTATCGCCTACTTTCTGGTCTTGCACCCTCTGCTCTTTCCATGCTTTGTCCCTCCCAGGTTTCTGCAGGGCTCACACAGTCCACCATCAACCACCTCATGGTGAAACGACCTCAATCTCAGATCACTGCTCACTTCCACCATTTGTCCCTCTTTTTTTTTTTTTCAGCCTGTAGAATCAACTTCCACAGCCTCTTCAATGTCATTGTTCTCTCCAAGGCTTCAAGGCAGATGTTCACCACAATCGCCGATCTTCCTGAATCCATAACCATCATCTTTTCTACCCTTGTTAAACACCCAAATCCCTCCTCCTTCCAATTTTCCCTCTGAGTTTCCTGCTGTATCCATCTTGACCACCCCATGCATGCACGTTTTGCATCCTGTTTTTGGCTGTTGTGTCCTGATCCATTCAGTGTACACGTTCTTGCACAAGGTTTGATTTATCTATACAAAAACCCATAGATAAGTCGATTGAGTGCAAATCAGGGCCCGGACTTCAGGGAACAAAAGCATCAACCTCTACGTCAAAAAAATAAGTTAAACTTTATCAAAATATAAACGGTGCAAATACACTCACCATGTTGAAACAAAGTTGCCATTAGAAGGAAATGACCCAAGATGTGGAAAAAAGTGGCAGCCTAAATTGTCCTGGATGCCAATGGCCTGGCAACGGTTTGTTGGGGGAAAGGGAGGGGACATTTGAGAGGAGAAAAGGCCTTATTGATAAAATTGATTACAGATCAATTTTAAATTAGAAAGTCCACCAATTCAAACAGGAAAAAGAATGACAGGTTATGCATACTTTTCTGCAATTCTGCCATTCAAAGATGTAAGAGATGAAAACAAAATGAAATAGATCTCACCTGTGAGACATTTGTTTGTATTTTCCTCAGCCTCTCATCCAACATCAGGGTTCATCCCTGATGCGACATATTGACCTGCAAATTAAAATATTGAGTTTCAGGGAAAAATATTTTAAAATTCTGATCAGTCTACAAAATGAATCTAAAACAGAAATGAAATCACATTGATTGAAGAATTTTTTAGTTAATACAATGAAAGGACCAGCAAGAACATTGTACAAGGTAAAGACAAAAAAAACCCTTCATATTTCAATCAGTCTTAAAAAGCAAAAGAAATCAAAATCATTTTAAAACCTGCACTTCTCATCCCCTCAAAACATTTAAGTTTATCTGAAACTACATTGGCTTGGAAAAAGGCCTTCAAAAAGCGAAAAAGTTGTTGTGCACATGAGACTGGAAACAATCTGGCATGAACGAAGAAAGTAAAAGCCGACTTTGCACTGGACAGAATGAAAGTTGAAAGCCGCTCTACTTGCATGGGGAGCAGCTGGAGGCTGATTGCAATAGTCGTAGCTTCAGGCAGGAGGCACAGCAGGACGAAGTAGGTTAGTGGCAGCTGACGACCTGTCAATGTTCAAGATGGCCTTGCACTGGTTGGGCTCGGGAAGGGAGGGGGCAAAGCCTGGACACCCCCGGCTGCCATATTTATGATGGCATCCGGTTATCATCACACAGCTCCTGGGTTTGTCAACGTGGCAGTGGCTTGGACATTTTGGTGGAAATGAAAGCGTTTTTAAGTTTAAAAGTGAAAAGTTTATCACATTGGAATCATTCATGCAATGGCTTGAACCGTGAACATGCTGCAATACGAGAAAAGGCCCTTGACACGATAAATCCAGATCAACTTTCACTGTATAAGATAAAACTCCTTGAGTGGCACTTTCCTACAATGAGATGACTGCAAGTGTAAAAGTAGCCCAGGCACGAGTGGTTGCACAGAATGGCAAATGAACAAATGCCACACCTCAAATCTAGAGAAATGATGAATAATAGATTTCCCTAATTATGCAAATTTAAAATCCACAAGACTGGAAATTGCAAATGGGCAGAGGAGAGATGTGGGAAGTGGAAAAATCTGAATTGGCTTCAGGAGAAGTGCATAATGAAAGTATAATCACTTTGAAGTATTTTGCCTTGATCTTGGTCATGGGGTCTCCTCCATCATGTAACCAAATCAGTGATCACCGATTGAATATGCAAAACAATTCAAAGAAAGTAGGTGCACATATTAACAGTAAGCATCACTGGACACATCAATGATGCAACAATAAATCCAATTTGCCTCTGTACTTAAATGAAAGTTAAATGTTTGGCCAGTAGTGGAGAGAGCTTGGGAATTCATTAAACAGGGAATGAAGTTTGAAAAAAATTCCATTGAAGACTTTGGCCTCATTGAGAAGCTAGTACATAAAACACGTGTAGGGCAAAGACATGAGTAGAAATCGATGTACTTTATTTAACATGAATTACAAGGGATTAAGCCTGGTGTTGGTTTAGCGGTGAGGGTGCTGGCTTGGGATCCTAGGATCCTGGGTTCGAATCCTGATCGATCGCTGAATTAACGCCAGGGGGGTTGACTCAGCCTGTCATCCTTCCGAGGTCGGCAAATTGAGTACCAGCTTGCTGGGATGAATGATCACGGTGTGTACCCCGGTTTAGAATAGGTACACCATATCCCTGTGCATCGTAAGAGCGTGACCAAGGGTTGGTGTCAGGAAGGGCATCCGGCCATAAAAACATTGCCTCAAACAGGGAACCATGATTGTCATGGGGCCCGCAAGGCTAACCCCCACTCTAGCGGGGAAAAAGGCCTTAAAACGATCATTCATTTCATTTTCACAAGGGATTGTGGATTGACAAACATGGTATATGGTGGGATTTCAAACTTTGGTTTCCTACACCACAAGCCAGGGATTCAGATAAGGTGACAAGGCCAACCCTTACATTGTTCATAGAATGGATCCTTGAGGGTTAGTTTGTCCTTTTCCCCGACGGAGAGATCAGGTGCACCTTGCTTCCCATGGGAGTTAACACACTAACATGCTATCAGTTGCATTACATTGTTTGCGAAATCACTATCAGATGCTTGTGGCTTTGCAAATTCAAATCACTGGTCTCACTCCAAGTTTTAAAATCGCCAAGTTAGTGTGGTGGGGTTAGCGGAAGGAAAATATATATATTGGTATGCTTCCTAAAGGGGGGGGGGGAAAAAAAAAAAATATATATATATATATATTTATATATATATATATGTATATAGGACGTTTCACACCGCAGTGGCCATTGAAAAACGCTGGCTTCATGATTGCATCGGAAAATATACGTTAACAATTATCGCGCTCTGCCAATGGCACCCCAACCAAATTAAGTTCCTAAATGTCGCACCAACTAATACGACATCCAAAATTCCAAGATTTTACTTGTTTTTATTTTAATCCTTCAACAAAATAAATCATTCTCTGGTAGCCACATTCACATTTGAAGCTTTTCAACTCTTGACAAGAAGATGCACTTTTTGGCAATAATCTGCATGGCTGGCAGCATTTGAAGCAGTTTGCAGATGTGTTCATAGAGTACAGTGTGCAGGTTGGAGTGGGAAAACAACTTTTAATGAGCAGATGAGATGAACAGTACATCAACAACGTGGCCAGGCTGTCGATATTGAGTAGATCACAACTAAAGAGGCTCAAAGTGAGACTATGCTTGGCTGAGCTGGAGAGATAGGACACCGAAAAGAACCTTTACCATGATGGTCTGGAGTATGTATATGGACATGAAAACATGAACCTTGGTTTTTGTTTTGTTTCCTCCATTTGCTGAAGTTTAAAAAGTCAAAAAGAACAAAACCAAAACCCATCACAATCAGGGGAGCAATCAACAACTTTAGAAAATTCAAAAGGCCCACACAAATATAAAAAAACCCAAAAAGCACCAGCACTATATTAGCAATATTACAAAAGCTGAACATGACAATGAAAAAAAAATATTTGTGATCAAAAATCCAAAGCAAAGCAAATCCTATAGCACTCTTTGAAGGAGGCCGAGCTGAGCCAGGTTTCATGGTGGTTGGGTGGTGAGGCCTGGAAGTATTCACTGCATGGACGCATTTAGGGACGTGGAGTTCACAGGTTAATCCGTGTAGGAATCTAAAAGGACAGGTTGGTGAGAAAGGCGTGGTCAATCAGGGTGGGCGAGCTGCTGGCACTGACGGTATGGAGAACGCTGGGACAGACTGCTTTGATCAACAAGCATGTGGTGACTGTAATGACTTGGTGGCTGGATGCAGGCTGCAAACTTGGTTGGCCGTCTCAGTATGGTTCAGATGTACACATTGCACTTCCAAGTGAACTGAAAATGTGCATTTGCTTGGCTACACAAATGTATGAACCAACAGACCACTTGATGCTGATAAAGCTTTTGAAGGGATCAGATTTGAACCACAAAGGACAAGCAAGCCTCAACGTGGGAATAATTCACGAGTCATGAGTCATGCCACCATTTATAAGTCGCATTGTGAAACCAATCCTTCCATAATATGATTGTGTGGAGAAGGCAGATTCAAAGTTTGCATGCCTTGATCTGACAAACAAAATAAAAATTTTTTACATTCCCCCCTTTCACCTAGACCTAAGAAGTATGCTCCCCCCCCCCCCCATTGTCAATGTGGTATTGAAACATCAAAATACCAAAACCCAATAACACGTGTACTTCACCCATCAATTTTCCAACTCAATGGCGTAATAATTTCAACCTTTTTTTTTTTTTCCCCCAATGCTGAATCAATTGGAAAAAGTACAGCAATGTTGCAACACCTGAAGCAACTAGATGCCAAAACAACAAAAAATATCCAAAATACATCTTCAGGGTAACCACTGTAGTCCTCAATATTTACATCCTATTCAATCAAAGATAACCACAAACAAACCTCAGAGCCCCAATATCAACATTAGCAAACAGCAAACCGTGCAATGAGCTCACCTTGGCTCGGCTGCTCCTGAGCACTCAGTGCTTCCAACTCTTCTCTTGATCTACAGACCAGACAACCCAAACAACAATTATGGCATTCATTCCCTCTGACCAGCTAATAGTGACATGGCAGGCATCTAATGACAATAAACAACACTCAAATATAAAAACAAAAGCCGCTTACAGAGCAAAACTTCCACTCCTTTTCCCTGTTCTTTCATTCATTCCATTGACGTTTGTGCACATGTCACTTATCCCATATGCTATCCCAGGAGCCCCACCCTTTTAAAGAAAATAAATAAACCTACATAACACATAAAAGAAAAAGATAAACTATTTAACAATGCAGTCCTTTGCAGGTGTATCTACATTACACAGTTTGTCTGAGAAGTAGAACTAGTGTGGAACCGGTCACTCCTTAACAACCCTTACGACAACGTTTAGTGTTCCTTTGGGAACGAATGAACAAACACCTTGAAAATAATAATTTTTAATGGCACATTAAACAAAAAAAATAACCACCTTTAGAGGCCATTTTTCCCCGCAAAGCGGGGGTTGGCCTTTTTCGGGAACCGTGGTTGTTGTTTTTTGGTCCCCTTTTTGAAGCAATGTTTTACGGCCGGATGCCCTTCCTGACGCCAACCCTTTTTGCCGCCTTTAACGACAAACAGGGAATTACCAGTGAGTTGGTACTCAATTAGCCGACCTCGGAAGGATGACAGGTTGAGTCACCCCCCCCTGGCGTTAATTCAGCGATCGACCGAGATTCGAACCCAGGATCCTAAGCCGGCACCCTAGCCGCTAACCCAACACCAGGGCATAGCCTGGTTGAAACCAGTGTTTCATCCGAAGCTGTAACTTTTTGAAAATGAAATAAAATAAGTCATTAATCAATAAAATAAACACGAATTGATTAATCAGTAAATACAAAATAGATTAATTGATTAATCAATAAATCAAAAATATCCTTTAGAGCCACATCACTTGGTCACTGTCATGTCCGAATATCAGCTTCCTAACTCAAAAGGTGCCTGAGATATTGCTCAGATGAGAAAGGCGAAATTCAACAATCAACACCTAGCCGCTAGCCCATTTAATGGCACATTGGCATATTTTAATAAATAAAAGGTGCTATAATCATGTTTTATTCAAGAAAATTTAATTGTATTTTATATTATTTGATTATTCATTACCATATCCACTTCCAGCGGTCGTTGGCGATAGAAAGCACATGCATCCAATCTATCTGCAAACTATAATATTGGGGGAAGAGGGCACTACTCCCATGCCAGATATGGGATTCCCAGTATACTGGCGCGCATTTCGCCAACCTTGGAAGGATGACAGGCTGACAACCCAACCTTGTGTTAGGGTTACTTCTTCCATGTATAGGAGATTGCATTATAATTGGGATGTCAAGATTCTGCTCCAGATAGTGGTGCAACAGACGGGCCCACACATCTGTATCAGCCACCACAGCTACACCGGATGCCCCCTCTGAAGCTGCCATGAATGCTTGCTGCACTATAATATTGTTGCGGATATGAGGATTGAGTTTTTTTTTATTGTGTTGTATTGTATAGTAAATGGTTGTGAATTAGTGTTTTCGTCTTTCACCTTGCTCCAGTGTGTATAAAGGTCAAAGGGCGTTCCCATAGTTAGTTCAATAAAGCATACATGAAGGACACTATAATATCCCTGTTCAGTAGTTTATTTCCTTATTCTGTGTATTAGGTTAAGGCTTTGTCTTCCATTAAAATGACACTCCATTGCACCAAGTGAAATAAGATAGATTCCCTTCATTCTTCATTCCCCATTCCCACTCCCAAAACTTCCATTGCCAAGCCTCAATTTCCAGCTGCATCCCCTCCAAGTCTCCATTGCCAACTGCACTGGGCAGTTTGCCAGTTTGTTACAGCTGCGGGTTGTTTTCGCTCCAAAACCACCATTGAACATGTGCTCGGGTCGGGGAAGAAAGGCGTGCCCGCCCGTCGTCCTCAAGGGCGGAGCCAGAGGGTCGCGCGACCAACCAGGGCCGAGGTGAGCACACCGATGGGCGTGTCCTGATGGCTGGTGGCTTGATCGCCGGAGGCGTTATAAAAGCGCGTGCGCAAGGTACTGCGTAAGATGATCCAGGAGAACAGAGAACCAACTGCGAGAGAACATTAAGGAGATCATCCAGGGAAGCACAAAGCCTGTTGTAGTCCTGGCAAAGCACGCGACGTCCACAGCAGCAGCAGCAGCAGCAGCAGCGGCGGCCACAGCAGCAACAACACTCAACAGCCGCTTGGGGCCTGGACGGCGGTTTTGAGCAGGGCCGCGAAGGAACGGCGGCTGCTAAACGCGCCGATCGTGCTGCCGGACCCCTTGGACTTTCCTCTCCCTCCTGCCTTCCATCCTTTTGGTGTACGTGAGTTTGTTCTGTTTGTTTTGTCCCTGGGTATTTAATTAAGTTTGTATAAGCTAGCGTTGCACTGTGTCTCTAAAATCTTCTGTATATTATTTTATTATCTTTCCTTCTCCTTGGTTATTTTTGGGTGTAAATAGAAATAAATTATATTCGTATTTCCAACCTTTTTGTCTTCTTCTTCACATCCGTGTCGCCTTAGTCTTTTCCCTATTGAATATCTGTGGCGCGATCCGGCCAACGTTCGGGGATCAGGTTAATCGGGGTAACTGTTAGGCCGCGGTGCCATCCGCTCGGCAAACCAACATCCTTATCCGCGGGCCGTAACAATTGGTGTCAGGAGTGTCGGATTCGGACCTGGGACTAAATTTATTTAGCCCAAATTTTGGAACACCAATTGTACAATTGGCAGTAACAATTGGTGTCGGGAGCGGGAACGGACCCGAAGCGCACTTAACGCGCTCAAAATTACAAGCTGCTGAAATTGTTTTAAAGACAAAACCCGAATTTTGCAATCGCGCCATGGCTGGTCAAGGCGACGGGATGTCGGTGGGAGAGATAGACGGGGTAGAATCGACCCAGAACCTCGGGGAAATGTATGTGGAGGAGGGCAATGAGGAGGTGGTTGGAGGTATCAGGCGCACAAAATGGCACCCTCGCGCACATGGTTATTGCAGCGCCAAATTTAGCCGCGCCCGTGGTCGCGGCAGCCGAGCCAGAGATGCCGGAGTACATGCGATTTGTTATGGCCCAAATCATGGCGGAAATGAAACGGGAGAATAACGGTCTTAAAAAATTGAGTGATAAAATTGAAGCAATAACGAACGAAATGAGGGCCGATAATGAGGGACGGGCGAGGGACAGTCGCATATGAAGTAAGGGAAGCGGAGAGGGACAGAGACAGCAGGTTGGGCGAAAGGGTCCCAGGGGTGCACGACGAGGTAACGCGGGTCGAGAAGCGCTGGTTGAGCGAGGCGGAGAAAAGCGCGGGTACAATGACTGGTGTAGAAATCGCGACACGGGGTTTGGAGCAGCCGGCGACCGCTGAGGTAGAGGGGATTTTATTAAAGCCAGCGGTCGTTGGTGAGTAAAGAAAAAGCAGTAGTGGGTATAATTAAAATTGAAGAGACGACGGAGGTAGCCCGGGAATTGCAGGGCGAAATGGATTATGCTCAAAGTCCGTGCTCACATCACGATGCTGTGCTTAATCCTTATAAAGATTTGCAGGTGTTGGTGCAGGGAGGAAGAAGAACCCCGAAAGTGAGACGGGCTGCATGTGGTGCCGGGAGATTTTGTAAAAGGGGGTTTGGCGCGAAGAGAATAGTCGCGCGATTGGGGTCAATATGGCACCCGGGCGTTGGTGAAGGGTCCGGTGTGAGTGGAAATAGCACGCGTGTGAAAAAAAGTGTGCGTCAAGGGGTGAGCGTGTTACGAAGCGCGAGTGTGATACCGAGTGCGAGCGAGAATGCACGTCGGGGTGTACGGAGTGTGACACAGGGAGTGAGAGCAATACGGAGTGTACGTGCGAGGGTGAGTGTGACACGGAGTACGGTGGTGGTGGAACGTGTGCGAGGAAGCACACCTGAGTTGGTGGTAGCGCGAGTGTGGGAGAACCCATCTGAGCGTGTTAGTGGGTGGATGCAAGAGTGCACGCCCATGGTGAGTGGTACGGAGTACGTACCGAGGGAGAGTGCGCAAGACGGTGCGCGAGGTGTGTTAAGGGGGTGTGCGAACGGCGAGTGTGCGCAAGAGTGTGCGCGAGAGGTGTGGTGTGTAACAGGGAGTGCGTTGGTGGAATGGACGGAGTGTGGGGGATGCACTGGAACGCCGGGCTTTGCGAGTGTGAAACGGGTCGCGTGGTGTGAGCCTGCAAGTAAAGCATCCACGTTGAACGGGGTAGCGTTTAGGGCGACGGATAGCCGATGCGAGCACTCGGGGCACGGTGCGCTTTGTTGGATGCCAGGCCCGGCGCGGATCGATACTGCGTCGCTTCTCTTCGAAGCGTCGGTGCCGATTCGGGCTTGGCCCCGCCCTGCACGGTCGAGTCCGGGCCTTGGCGGGCGAGGCGACCGGTCCGGTTCAAGGGCGAGTGGGAGGAAGCGGCATGGTGCCCCCTCGCGGGGACGGGGTTCCGACCGGGGGAGATAGAGTAATCGGGCCCGGGACCGCAAGGTGCCGCGCCGAGATGGTGCGTGGAATCTCGGCCCGACCAAACCACCTCCCTTGAACCGAAAGCCGGACGGATTCAACCTGCAGGCGACCAAGCCACCCGAATTCATTGCTCGGCTTTGCGAAGCCGAGTTTAATGATGTCATGACGCACCGAGGCTAGGATATAGCGGACTGTGATGATGATGATACTGATAGTGTTTTTGGATTCGAAATTTTGGGATAGAAAATTTTTGATTTGTTGAATTTGGACGAGCAAAATTGGTAGTGGAAGATACCCGATGTGGGGGGATGGCAACTCTGCCATCTCTCACAGCGGGGGCAAAGGAGCACTAGATTTATGGGGGTTATGGCAGTGAAAACTAGCCCGGGAGGGTTAGGATATAATGATAGGGACCTAGAAGATGACCTTAGGTAACGTTAAGATTAGGTAGTGACGATACCTGTAGTGGGGACGCAGGTAGATTAGTGTGGATGATAATGACATGGTATGTGCTTAGTTTAAAGGGAAGACGGGGAGCACTAAGTTAGCAGGGCAACAGGTAGTTCAGATGATGCCGTGTGAGTGTTAGAGGTGTATTGTGAAAAGTGTGTGAGGAACAGGAGTGATTGCACAGGTGGGCAACTGAACAGGTGTGTGGAGCAGTGTATGAGTGAAAGAAGGTGATTGTGCGTTGTGTTGACCAAATGGTCCAGGGACCAAGGAGGGTGCAGGTGGCACCAGGTGTGATTGCACAGGTGTGCAACGACAGGTGTATGGAGAATGGTAGTGTGGATTACAGGGTAGTGTGGAATATATGGAGTATTGGAATGGTGGTCGTGGAGTGAGTATGGTGGAAACTGTGGAGTGGAGTGGATGGTGCGAAGGTGTGGATGGGGGAAAGGAGGATGGACCCCATCACGAATACCCGGGGAGGGTAGTGTAAGTGTTAGGTAGAGGGTACAGGTAAATTGTGGTTGGATATTGGCATCTGTGGTGCGTGGTGGAAGAATGGTGATTGGATGGGTGCATTAGTGTTGTGGAAATGGCTGGGCGTGTAGCCTGTTAGTGTGTGTAGTTGGTTTGGGCACTCCACCACTGTGAGGATGTCGGCCAGGTGAGGCCGCAGGTGGGCTCTGGGAGCCGGTAGAGTTGTTGTGGATGGGGCCCGAGGATCCGGAGGACGGACCCGGGTAGCGCAGTGCCGGAGGGCACCGAGGGGTGACAGAGCCAGGAGGGGTCTTCCCCAGTTAGATAGGTTAGGTGAGGAGCAGGTAAGCTCGGAGGCAACTGCAGTGGTGGAGGTGTGCAGGTGGGTAGGCCTGCTGGGAGAGCTACACACCCCAGTCCTGAAATTGTGCAAGGGCACAGGGAGATGAATCGGGGGAGTGAGACCCCAAATTGGGAGGCACCACAGTTTGGTCAATGGGAATTGGTTTTTAAAACCACATAGAGTAAGATTGCCAATGGTTTGGCAGGGAAAGACCCCGGGTAGTGTAAAGTGTGTTAAAGTCATTTAGAGGATAGTTAGGATTGAAGTCTCCTCGCACCATCTGCGTCCACTCACCTGAGATGACGTGCCTCCACACCATGCCAGGTTGTTTTGATTATTTTTTATTGTGCAAATGTTTGGAATGTGAGACGCATCATGACGTGGGTGTGACATTGTGCTTGATGTTCCATCTCTTCCTCCTTATGAGGTTTGATGACGAATTGGGTGATGGCAAATTTTGGATAGAGGGATTGTGGGAACGAATTTGGTATAGGAGAAATATGGGGAAGACGTGACAATAGTGACGAATTTGTAAATATGGGGTAGGGGCAAGGGTAGAGTAGGTGACGGGGGGGTGACGTACGGGACGAGCTTTTCTCACTTCGCTCTCCGTACGCATTTCGCCTTGCATTACCTTATTGATGTGTACCCTTGTGACCTTACCCCTCGCTCATCTGTCTGTCCCCCCTTTTGTCTCCCACATGAGGCCCTGTGCGCCGAGGGGAGCGTGCGTGAGTCCGCCATTGTGCGCCCGGAACTCCCAGAACCAGCTGTCTGCATCGATGCACCACATTATGGACCACATGTCTGTGGCTGAGCACCACTGATGGACCCCAGGGGTTGGGGCATGGCCCCTCTGCTGGAACCGGCCATGAGGGCCCGAAATCTTGCTGGCGGACCTTGATCACAGGGCACCGATGCCCCACAGGTGAACCACAAGTCGGCCCTGTGGGCCATAAATAAAAAAAATAAAAATGGACACGTTGGGTGTATTTTAATAGTGCAAATAGGCTGCCAGCAAAGGAAGATGACAACACCAGGAAAATAATAATAGCCAGCAGAGGGAGCCGAAGAGCAAGAGACCACCTGCAGGGTTAGGGGTTGTTGTTTTTATTTTTATTCAGTGAACAATGATGACTGTGCACCGATTGGTGCTTGAGGGTGTGTTGGTGCGTTTTGGGTGCTTTCATGGTGCGTCGATGCAGAGCAGACTCTCTCTTCCCCCCCCCCCCCCCCCCCCCCCCCAGAAAGAACAATCACAGGTCCTGGGTTGCGTATTGTAAATAAAAGTAGAGTCACTGTAAATAATGCTCCCCACCGTCAGTGTATAGTTTGAAGACCATTCCGCAATTCGGTTAGCTGTGGGCGTGAGTCTGTTAGGCAGGGTGCAATGGAGCAGCGGGACATATTTATTTATGTTTTAAAACTGTCGCACTCAGGGTCAGGTTAAAAGTAGAGGGAACTACACCTACGTGTCATACGAAATTAAAGTTATAGGCCCGGGACGTGCCTAAGAGGAGGAGGGTGCAGTGTTGCGGATATGAGGATTGAGTTTTTTTTGATTGTGCTGTATTGTATAGTAAATGGTTGTGAATTATTGTTTTAGTCTGAGCCCTCCTTGCTCCAGTGTGTATAAAGGTCAAAGGGCGTTCCCGTAGTTAGTTCAATAAAGCATACATGAAGGACACTATAATATCCCTGTTTAGTAGTTTATTTCCTTATTCTGTGTATTAGGTTAAGGCTTTGTCTTCCATTAAAATGACACTCCATTGCACCAAGTGAAATAAGGTAGATTCCCTTCATTCTTCATTCCCCATTCCCACTCCCAAAACTTCCATTGCCAAGCCTCAATTTCCAGCTACATCCCCTCCAAGTCTCCATTGCAAACTGCACTGGGCAGTTTGCCAGTTTGTTACAGCTGCGGGTTGTTTTCGCTCCAAAACCACCATTGAACATGTGCTCGGGTCGGGGAAGAAAGGCGTGCCCGCCCGTCGTCATCAAGGGCGGAGCCAGAGGGTCGCGCGACCAACCAGGGCCGAGGTGAGCACACCGATGGGCGTGTCCTGAAGGCCGGCGGCTTGATCGCCGGAGGCGTTATAAAAGCGCGCGCGCGCAAGGTACTGCGTAAGATGATCCAGGAGAACAGAGAGAACCAACTGCGAGAGAACATTAAGGAGATCATCATCCAGGGAAGCACAAAGCCTGTTGTAGTCCTGGCAAAGCACGTGACGTCCACAGCAGCAGCAGCAGCAGCAGCGGCGGCCACAGCAGCAACAACACTCAACAGCCGCTTGGGGCCTGGACGGCGGTTTTGAGCAGGGCCGCGAAGGAACGGCGGCTGCTAAACGCGCCGATCGTGCTGCCGGACCCCTTGGACTTTCCTCTCCCTCCTGCCTTCCATCCTTTTGGTGTACGTGAGTTTGTTCTGTTTGTTTTGTCCCTGGGTATTTAATTAAGTTTGCATAAGCTAGCGTTGCACTGTGTCTCTAAAATCTTCTGTATATTATTTTATTATCTTTCCTTCTCCTTGGTTATTTTTGGGTGTAAATAGAAATAAATTATATTCGTATTTCCAACCTTTTTGTCTTCTTCACATCCGTGTCACCTTAGTCTTTTCCCTATTGAATATCTGTGGCGCGATCCGGCCAACGTTCGGGGATCGGGTTAATCGGGGTAACTTAGGCCGCGGTGCCATCCGCTCGGCAAACCAACATCCTTATCCGCGGGCCGTAACAATATTGTCAGCTTCCTCATGACTGGTAATACAGATCGTCTTTCTATGACAATGCCCTTGCTAATCTCGATAGTTTCCTCCTGTCCTGTTATCAAAAGTGTGTGCTCCTGTGTATGGTTCTGAACGTCTTCATCTCTTTGCAAGTCCTCGCATATCAGTTTCATGAGCTGTTTCTTATTGCCTGTAACAGTCATACTGCTTTCTGTGTGGGGATTGGTGTTGAGGGTGTCAACTGATACACCCTGCCAGTACCCCTGGCTAATCGTGTTGAATCTTTGGTGCTGAATTCATTGTATTTATCAAAGACTAGATAGACATCACATTTGGAGAGCTTCTCTGCTATTTTGTGCTTGAAGGCATCAATGTAAGTCTGCACATTTCCAACAGCAGGCCAACCAGGTATCCAGAGAAGGGCACACCCATCAATGACAGTGACTTGTATTTCTTCATGGGCTACTCTTGATGACACCTCAATTTTCATATCTCTTTTCAAGATGTAGTCTAGTAGGAAGACTAGGTCCCCCTGCACCCCCCGGAGATATACTTCTAATCAGTGTTTCTAGATTGGAAAAAATGTGTAGAAAATGACTAGCTATGGCCCCAAGCTGAAAAAATGTCCCACATACCATTTTTATGCAAATTACTGCTGCCATTATCAAAAAAAGACTAGGTCCCCCTGCACCCCCCGGAGATATACTTCTAATCAGTGTTTCTAGATTGGAAAAAATGTGTAGAAAATGACTAGCTATGGCCCCAAGCTGAATAAATGTCCCACATACCATTTTTATGCAAATTACTGCTGCCATTATCAAAAAAAGACTAGGTCCCCCTGCACCCCCCGGAGATATACTGAAACTGGCAGTGACTGGTGATTGAAATGCGGTGCCTTTTTGTGTTTCAGGTCGAGGTACGTGAACTCCCCACGATCTACAGCAACCAGGAAGAGACTGATACCAGGGTGGTTCTGTACCTCCATCATGCTGCTACCATCGGATACAAGAACGCTGTAGTCAGAACACCGGACACAGACATCCTCCTGATCCTGCTCCACCATGCCCACAACATCAAGCTGACGGTGTACCTGGATACAGGGTCAGGGAAGCATCGCCAACTTGTCAACGTCTCTGAGCTGGCAGAATCCCTGGGAGAGGACTACTGTGCCACTCTCCTGGGGTACTATGTGTTCAGCGGAGAAGACTGCACCAGTGCCTTCAAAGGGAAGGGAAAAGTCGGGCCCTTGAAAAAGCTGGAGAAGAATCCCAGGTTTCACAGGGCATTCGGTGAACTGGGTGACAACTGGGATGCCAACCCTGAGGTGGAGAGGCAGTTAGAAAAATTCACCTGTGTGATGTACGGCCAGAGTCGCGAGTCATCAGTGGACATTGTCCGTGCCAAGCTGCTACGAAAAATGGTGGGAGAGGACAAGACCCTCACATCCAAGTCCAAGGTTGATCTGGCTCGCCTTCCTCCATGCCAGTCTGCCCTGAAGCCGCACATCCAGCGTGTGAACCACCGCGTAGCATTGTACAAAAGAGCCGATCAACCTATCATCGAAAAGCCAAAACCTTATGAGGAGCAAGGATGGATAAGGACAAGTTCTATCATGATCTATGCCCTTCAAAACATGGGTCTAGACACCTTCATTTTTCAATTATCTGCAATATTGGCTGAGATATGTCAAAAATCGTTTTTTTGATAATGGCAGCAGTAATTTGCATACAAATGGTATGTGGGACATTTTTTCAGCTTGGGGCCATAGCTAGTCATTTTCTACACATTTTTTCCAATCTAGAAACACTGATTAGAAGTATATCTCCGGGGGGTGCAGGGGGACCTAGTCTTTTTTTGATAATGGCAGCAGTAATTTGCATAAAAATGGTATGTGGGACATTTTTTCAGCTTGGGGCCATAGCTAGTCATTTTCTACACATTTTTTCCAATCTAGAAACACTGATTAGAAGTATATCTCCGGGGGGTGCAGGGGGACCTAGTCTTCCTACTAGACTAATGGATTTAGATGCGGATATCCGCATATCACCAGTCTGCAAAGAGAGCCGTTGGCAGTGGAGGCAATTCATGGGACATCAGATGGTCAAAGTCTATATCCCTATTACTGGCCTGCAGACATATGACGACTGTCGATTAGGTTTGTATCAAAAACCTTCTGCGCGCCGATATTTACAGACTTCTTCGTGTCTGCCATTGAAGTTATCCTTCTTGCACTCTTGTGATGAAAGCCTCGAGTAAAGCCTGGTTTCCATGGTGTCAAGGCGAGCAAAGTGAAAGGACGAGGTTCTAGCTCAGAGGGGATAGCAGTATTCCATCAAGCTGTGGATGAAGGCCTTGATGGACAAGAGATAAGGTGTGCTAAGGAAGTACTTTACCCGATGGAGGATGCCCGGTCCACAAGTAGTTACGGAGTTTCCACAAAGACAACAACATATGCCATGCAACTGTATGCCATCTATTTAAATCACACAAACATGCACCCAGGGACATACCATAAGAATCATAATCACGGTTGTAGCGTCGGGTGCTGTAGTCACGTGAGTAGCGGTCCCTGGGGGAACAGGATCATCAACCAATAAGGATGCAAAAACAAGAATAAGTTGTTTACACTCCAACACATGCAGCAGGAAATTTGAAAGACAATGTACAAATCAATCTTCACTGCCAACTCCATCCCTTCCCTCCCTTCAAATGGTACCACTGCCGACTCCTCATGAAACAGCTGAATGCCTCAATTCTGTTTGCTTCCAAATCTTGTCCCCAACCCATCGCTCTCTGTACCCACCCTACCCAGTCGCACCCAACTGCTAGGCCATGAAATCCATCATCACAATCGACATAAAATCATTCCTTTTCTTCAACGGCACGATCTCAGACAATTTTCACCCTCGTTTTCTCTTCGCTGAGGACTACCCTCTGCCAAAGCATCCCTCACCCTTAAGATAGATAGGCAAGCAGCAGCCTCTTGCCCCTCTGCAGATGTTGGTACAAACAGGAGCTGGTACTAATCTTGGAATATGTTGTTCCCTTCTCAGGTTGTTGATAAATTAATAATCGATTGCACTTACTACTAGAAAATTCACAGACCACCTTCTGCCATGCAGCATGTGAGGGAGAGGAGGGGGGGGGGGGGGGGGGGGGGGAAACCCAAAAAAAAAACCAAGCACATGGAGCGGAATTGGTCAAGAGGATGTACAATGTCGTAATATTTTGTCCAAGTACTGCTGAACAGAAGGGTTTTGAATGCAGGAAGGTGGCGATTTGTGTTCTTCAGTGTTAAAGTACATAATTCAATTGAAAATAAATAAATATTTTAAAGGTTGTAATAATACATTAGTTAGCCAGCTTACCCATCTCGGCTACCACCGTAATAGTCATCCCGTCGAGAGCTGCCAAAACTGCGCTGCTGCTGCTGGGAGCCTCCGTAGTAATCACGACTGCGGCCGCCACCAAAACTACTACTCCCACCCCGGGAGGAGCCATAGCCTGTAATTATAGCATAGCTGCATTCAAAATTCGACAAACACCTCCACATTACATTTAAAAATAGGGGCAATACCCCTGGGAGCTCACCTGGTAAAATAATTCTGTATACTACACCAACTAAAGGTATTTCAAACAGTATCACAATATCCTAAATCAATGTCAATTGTTGCTAGGAGACACGGCAGCATGTAGAATCATAATAATAATAATATATTTATTTTATATAGTGCTTTTCAAGAAGCCCAAAGGCGCTTTGGCAGAGTACAAAAAACAAGTGCAAAAAGACAAAAATCAATAGGTAAATAATCAAAGCAAAAGGAAGGAGGAGAAGAGATAGTCAGGGGTTAAATGCTGTGGGTTAAATGTTGAATGCAGTGTTGAACAGGTGGGTCTTGAGTGATGTTTTGAATGTGGTGAGTGAGGAGGAGTCTGTTGGTGTGAGGTGGCGAGTTCCAGAGGGTGAGATGCAGCGATGGAGAAGGTCCTGTCCCCCCAGGATCTGAATTTGGTCCGGATGGGGGGGGGGGGGGTCAGGAGGTTGGTACCAGCAGAGCGGAGGTTGCGGGTGGGAGTGTGTCTGGAGAGGTCAGTCAGGTAGGATGGGGCCAGGTTATGGAGGGCTTTGTAGGTCAAGAGGATTTTGTACTTGATTCTCTGGGGGATGGGGAGCCAGTGAAGCTTATAAAGAACGGGGGTGATGTGGTCACGGGTCCGGGAATGGGTGAGGAGACGGGCAGCGGAGTTCTGAATGTATTGGAGTTTATTGGTGATTATTGAGGGTGAACCATAGAGGAGGCTGTTGCAGTAGTCCAGACGGGAGGTGATGAAGGCGTGGATGAGGGTTTCTGCAGCCGTGGAGGAGAGAGGAGAGGGATGGACGGAGACTGGCGATGTTTTTCAGGTGAAAGAAGGCCGTCTTTGTGATCTGTTTAGTGTATTTATCGAAGGAGAGGGTTTGGTCAAATATGATGCCAAGATTCCGGATGTGAGGGGAGGTGGATACTGGGAAACCATCGATGTTGAGGGCAAAGTTATGGGTGGATTTGTTGAGCATTTTTGGGCCAATGATGATTTATTTCAGATTTATCATAGTTAAGTTTGAGGAAGTTGATTTGAAGCCAGGATTTTATTTCATTGATGCAGTTTGTCAGGATAGAGTGGGTGGCGGTGGAGATGGACTTGGTGGAGATGAAAAGCTGGATGTCATCGGCGAAGCAGTGGAATTGGAGACCATCACGGTGGATTAAGTGACCAAGGGGGGACAGGTACAGGATGAAGAGGAGGGGGCCAAGAACTGAGCCTCGAGGGACACCTTGGGGGAGGGGAGCAGTGGGGGATTTGCAGTTATTGATGGAGATGAACTGGCGTCTGTCAGAGAGATATGATTTGATCCAAGAGAGGGCAGTGCCGGTAATGTTAAAGGTGGTTTCAAGTCGGGCGAGGAGGATGGTGTGATTGATGGTGTCAAAGGCGGCGCTGAGGTCGAGGAGGATGAGAATGTTGAGGTTGCCGGTGTCAGAGGAGAGAAGGTCGTTGGTGATTTTGAGGAGAGCAGTTTCAGTACTATGGTTGGAGCGGAATCCGGATTGGAATGTTTCATATAGGTTATTGGCAGAGGTGATGCTTGAGTTGAGTGGCTACAGCGCGTTCCAAAACTTTTGACAGAAAGGGTAGGTTGGAGATGGGTCTGAAGTTGTTTAGGGTGTCAGGGTTTAGTCCAGGTTTTTTCAGAATGGGGGTAACAGCAGCAATTTTGAGGGATGGTGGGACGATGCCTGTAAACAGGGAGGAGTTTATTGTTGCAGTGATAAGTGGAGAGAGCGCAGGAAGGGAGGCCTTGACAAAGCTGGAGGGGATGGGGTCAAGAGTGCAGGTGGCAGTTTTCATTCCCATGAGGAGTTCAGAGAGGTCAGTAGGGGAGACTGGGGAGAACTGAGACAGGGGTTGGCAGGATAAGGGGGGGCAGGTGGTTTGAGGGGGAGGGGGAGCGGGTGCGGTGGTGATTAAGCTGTTCTAGATGTCAATTTTCCTTTGGAAGAATGAAAGGAAGGAGATGGTTTTCTACTGTGAATGACGGTGGTGGTGTTCAGGGGGCTGAGGAGTTTGTTTATTGTAGAGAAGAGTGCTTTTGGGTTTCCAGAGCCAGAGTGGATAATTTGAGAGTAGTAGGTGGAGCGGGCATCTTTATAGTGCTGTAGGTGGTCCTTGTAGGCTTGGGAGTGAATTGAGAGACCTGTTTTATTGCGGAGTCTTTCAAGTTGGCGAGCACAAGTTTTCATCAGGCGGAGTTCAGGGGCAAACCAGGGAGCAGAATGGGTGAAAGAAACCGATTTGGTTTTTATAGGCGCAAGCTTGTCAAGGCAGGAGGAGAGTGTGGTTGTCGTAGTCAGTGAGGTCAGAAGGGGTGTGGAGGTCAACGAAGGGAGAAGGACCTTTTTCCAGAGAGGGTGGATGAGAATGATGTAGGTGAAAGAGCGTTTAGCTTACGGAAGTTGATAGTGCGATAATGCCTTGGTGCTGGGGATGTTGATGGTCATAGTGATGGCTAAGTGGTCAGAGAGGGTGAGGTCAGAGCCAGAGATGGTGCAAAATTAATCCAGTAGAGTTCAGGGGCAAACCAGGGAGCAGAATGGGTGAAAGAAACCGATTTGGTTTTTATAGGCGCAAGCTTGTCAAGGCAGGAGGAGAGTGTGGTTGTCGTAGTCAGTGAGGTCAGAAGGGGTGTGGAGGTCAACGAAGGGAGAAGGACCTTTTTCCAGAGAGGGTGGATGAGAATGATGTAGGTGAAAGAGCGTTTAGCTTACGGAAGTTGATAGTGCGATAATGCCTTGGTGCTGGGGATGTTGATGGTCATAGTGATGGCTAAGTGGTCAGAGAGGGTGAGGTCGGAGCCAGAGATGGTGCAAAATTAATCCAGTAGAGTTCAGGGGCAAACCAGGGAGCAGAATGGGTGAAAGAAACCGATTTGGTTTTTATAGGCGCAAGCTTGTCAAGGCAGGAGGAGAGTGTGGTTGTCGTAGTCAGTGAGGTCAGAAGGGGTGTGGAGGTCAACGAAGGGAGAAGGACCTTTTTCCAGAGAGGGTGGATGAGAATGATGTAGGTGAAAGAGCGTTTAGCTTACGGAAGTTGATAGTGCGATAATGCCTTGGTGCTGGGGATGTTGATGGTCATAGTGATGGCTAAGTGGTCAGAGAGGGTGAGGTCGGAGCCAGAGATGGTGCAAAATTAATCCAGTAGAGCAGACAAGGTCCAGAATGTGCCCACGGTTATGGGTAGGAAAGTTGACATGTTGAGTGAGGTTAAAGCAGGTGAGTAAATCAGTGGTGTCAGTGGCTATTGTGGAGTCAGTGGAGTCCATGTGGATATTTAAATCACCGAGGAGGATTGAGGAGGAGAGGGAACAGAGCTGGGTCAGAAAGTAGAAGTCAGACAGGAATGATGGGTGTGGTTTGGGAGGGCGGTAGACGACAGCCATGACTGACTGCGTGTGACCAGAGTTTAAGAGCCAGGTGTTCAAATGATGGAGCAGATGAGATGGAGATGAGGCTGGTCTTGATGTCCTGTCGGTGTATTACGGCAATTCCACCACCTCGGCCCTCCGAGCGTGGTTTATTGGTGTATGTATATCCATTGGGTGTAGTGAGGTTGAGTGAGAAGTAGTCCAGAGGTTGTTGCCAGGTTTCAGTGAGACAGAGAAAGTCCAGTTTATTATCCAGAATGCAGTCCTTCAGGATGAGGCTTTTGTTGTTGAGGGACCGGGTATTGAACAGGGTGAGCTTCATGTTTGTTTGTACGGTGGGGATGAACTCAGGTGATTTAGCCAGGGTTTGCAGACAGGAGGTGCGATCGTGTGCATCACTGACCAGGTGCGCTGGGACGATGAGTGGGAGTGCGCTGAGCCGACCAGAGTATGGGAATGAAGTGACCTGTTTGTAAGTAAACAAACTTACGACCAGAGCCTCTATGAATATATCTGGGTCGTCGCAGGAGTCCGTGGTGTTTGAGTAATACTAATGTAATACTAACGTAATCCTAAGACTTTAAACCCCCAGAAAATACCTATTTTAGGGGGCAACCCCCTCTCCCCTGTAGACACCAATTTTTCTAATGCCATGAAGAAACGTTGGTGCATTATGGGTGATGGTTGTGGTCAAGTTTCATTGAAATCACGTGTGTAGTTTCGGAGAAGAGCAAATACTTACTTTGGTGGAGGAGGGGGCTCACCACCTCAATGCCCGATTTTTTTTTTTTTTGTAATGCAACAGACAAACTTAGTGCATCATGGCTGGTAAAGGTTGTGGTGAAGTTTCATCGAAGTGCATGTGTGCGGTTTCAGAGAAGTAAGCAAATACCTATTTGGGGAGGGTGGGGAGGTCAAACCTGGACCCACTTTCATCGCCGGTAGACCCTCTTTTCCCACAAACCTTAATGCCATGAATAAACTCGAGTTGCAACATACCAAATATAATTAGGCCAGGTTTGGTCACAATCCCATCATCAGTTTCCAATAGATTGCAAGTGTTTACAGATTGCCGACGCGCCATACAATAAGCTCCCCGAAACTACGTTTGATGTGAGAAAATAAATAAATAAATAACCCATGGGGGGGAACTGATGGTTATTAGCCCCCAATGTACTCAATCCGCAATGGGGGCTTATTGATTGGGTCTCATCCATCAGTCATGATGATCCATAACCTCGTCTTAGTCATCCATAACCAGGACATGTATAGGCTGATTTTGTTCATACTTGGCACAAAGACAATACATGATGGTACATACATATTCACATCATTTTGTTTCATGATGCGATCAAATATGGCCGACTGGCAGCCATTTTAGTTGTAAAAAAAACCCGATGTTGAACACGTTCTCAACCATTTCCCAGACATGCATGGTCCGATTTTGTTCAAACTTGGTACAAGCACAGCACGTGACGGCATACATGTGCACCTCTTTATTTTGCGATATGATCAAAAATGGCCAACTGGTTATACTCGGTGGCCATTTTAGTTAAGAAAAAAAAAAAAAACCCAGTATTGAACAAGTTCTCAACCATTTCTCGGAAATGCATTTACCGATCCTGTGCAAACTTAGCACAGAGACAATGAATGACGGCTTGGATATGCCCATCATTTTTTTTCATCGAGATCAGATCCAAGATGGCTGCCATTCTTTTTTTACTTGAACATGTCCCCAACCACTTCTTGAACATGCATGGACCGATTTTGTTCAAACTTGGCACAAAGACAATACATGAGTATACATATGCAGAATGTTTTGTAATCCGACCAAACATCGCCTGGCGGCCTTTAACTATATGCAGCAAAATTACTAAAATCACAAGGACTGACATTTTATGTCTTTTTCTCCTTGTTTCCCAGGGTTTCAGAGAAGATTTTAAAATAAATTACCTTAATTTGAGGCAAAACCCCACCCCCTTTTTGAGCCTCATAGGGAGTGGATCCAGATGGAGCACAATGCCACGAGACCTTGTCGTCCTGATGCATCATACCAAGTTTGGTCCATAATCGGTCAGGTGGTTTGTGAGAAGATGCTTTAGTCAAATGGTAACGGACGTACGGCTGTACACCAGGACCCTGGCACTCTGACGTTGACAGACCGATATGTTTACGCCCACATTATTTTGCATACTTGCACCAAGTTTGACCTATCCCTTCAGCCATTCTCAAGTTATTGCAGCAACGAAAACCTATCAGTATCATGGATGGTCAGACAACCCAAAAACAGTGTCTGGCTACTTCAACTGAGGCATAAAAAAAAAAAAAAAAAAAAAAAAAAAAGCCACAAACAATGACATTTACTTTTGATTAAATGAGGGATTTCAGGTTTGACTTTGCTGAAGGGGGAAAAAAAAAAAAGATGACATTAATTTGAGGCAATTTTTCATTTTAAATTGACTAATTTCTCCGTTTTGACAAGGTGTTTGCTGTGTTTTTGGGCGTGGTCATCTGAGTGTGTCGTGGGTGGTCGTGCAACCTGCGAACATAATATATACATATCTAAACCATTTCTTCCATATTAAAGCCGTTCCTCTCAATTAAAATAACACTGAAAAGCAACATCTTTCTTAAGCATTAAATCAACATTTAAGGTCAGTTTTAATGATACCGATTCTGCAGCACCTTGTTTACCAATCTTTGCAAGTCATGAGAACCTAAAATTGACAGAGGAGCACCTTTGGTCAAAGTTTGGCCAAGAGGGCGACCATGAATGATGCGTTGAATTGGTCAATAATATATCAGGAATAATTATACAATGAATACAAAAGCTTTCCCTCTGATGAGACGTGTCCAATGCTGGAGAATATATTGAAAATAAATCCGTTTTTGTGATATACTATATACAAGCTGGTAAAAACATTGAAAGTCCAAATCAAATTTCAACTGCGTGGAAAAAAGAAAAAAAACCATTCCATGCCTTGAGGTGAGTTACATTGGATATTGCGAAAATAATAATAATTTGAAGAAAAAAAGAAAAGAAAAACTTACTACCCCTGAAACTACCTCCACGTGTTCCTCCTCTGTAGCCCCCTCGACGCCCATGGCCTGCCTTCTCTACCGTTATGGTCCGACCATCCAAATCCTGCAAAAGACAAGGATCAGAGAGAAATACGTACATAGAATGGGGGCAAGTTATTATTATTACTAGTGAGGTACCAGTGCTACGCACAGGTGGGAGGCCATAAGCAAACAGACAATGCAGAAACCACGAATACTAAAGCATGAAACCAATAAATTCCACATTCCTGCAGCACCCTCAGTCACAAGTCAGACATGGACAGCAAGTTTGTGAAGGACTTCCATGAAAAACGTACCCGTTCGCAAACAGGTACGTGAGTTCCATACCCAGTCAATGGCGAATCTGCATACGGCGATCCGTGAATTCACGTTTAGAAAGTAGAAACCGTCATGGCATTTCGTCATTCACTTGAACTCGATATATCTTTTTTTCATTCCAAACAGCATAACTCCAATGACAAATTAAATACCATCAATATAAAAAATAAACTTTTAACAACATTCGTGACATCAACAAATATTTAAATCCTGATACGGTCAGGTGAACACAATTACAAATTCAAAATCGTAATTGTATTCACTCAATTCCAATCAATTGATACTTTAACAAAATGCTTAACACGATTAACATTTAACAATTTAACATTACGATTGAATGACGGTTGTATTGGGATATTATCAAACCCACGCATTGCCGTCATCTGTCCACTTCCGCATTCGCGGCAGGTTCATAATTATCAAAATCTAAACAGTATTTGTAGAATTTCAGCAAAAGCCACATCACTGTTCATATCGGTAAATATTATTCCATAGTGTTTGGAAAAACTGAAAAAACAATATAGCCTATTTTACTCCCAGGGGTCCCAGGAATACCCACCCAAAATATCGTTGCGATCGGTTGATCCGTTTTTGCGGGACCTTCGAATGGACGGGCGGACATTTGGTGAATTATAGTAAGATTATTATGTAAACAAGCGTTACGCCTAGTAGGCCATGGGCTACCTAGACCCCTGGTGCACCCCCCCCACCAACCTACCACCCAAGGTCTTTTTTAAGCCTTGGGGTGTCCTGAACACGAAATTGAATGTTAACAGTGAAAATATAGGGACGAACTTTCCTGCGTCAAACACCATGGTGACTATCCGTTAACACCTGTTAACCTTCACACAAAATTTTTCCAATTTTTGGGAATTCTGGGAATGTTAGGGAATTCTTTACCGGACGAAATTTAGGGAATTTAATCCACAGTACAAGATTTATGGAATTTAATCAGCAAAGCCAAGCCCCAATACAACATATGGGAATTTAAGGCCGCCAACGCGATTCATGGAATTCATGTTTTCCAACACTCTTTACGATTATTTGCCATACAGTTTTTGTTTTCAGTTATATCTCCTGTTGTACATGTGAAAAATATAGTTAAGTTCTACCCAGGCAATTCTGAAAGGACTTTGTCACAGGTTAGTTAAGTTTTTACTAATACATGTCGTGTGACATGGCTGAAATTCACACAATTGTAGTTAAGTTTCAATTTCCAGTGTACCATTCAACCAAGTGAATATATACATCTCCTGATTCTCTTACCTTTGGTTTTACACATAAATACTAAATATTACACATATATTTGATTGTCTTCTGTTTCTAAATATGACTTTAAACGTGTCTTTTCAGGTCCAGTGTGAATGCACCAAATGACGCAGCATGATCATGTCTGATCCTACTGACCCCTCCACGCCGATGGAGACTGGTCCACCTCCCCAGAAAAAAAAACACGACACGATAGTGGTTCTACAAGTAATGAAGAAACAGACACAGAAACATATACCCGAATGCATTGTCCATGTTCCAGGATTAAAGTATGGACCACTTCAGCTGCTTTCGAGCACCAGTACCGCCGAGAACAAATTGTCGAAGTTGCAGGACATCAGACAAAGACGGCTTTCCCAACCAGTGGATTCTACACACAGGATGAAAGGATCATGTGATCTAATACCCAGTACCCTGTCAGACCATCATGGTTATCACCGACAATGTTACCAACGCTTCACTATGAATCTGGATCGCCTGCAACCATCTGAACCATCTGACCCACTTGAAACAGGTACTGCCCCCAGAACAAGTCGGTCGTCCGAAGGTGATCGCGTCCTCTTCAACCCCGACTGTTTATTTTGTAAGTCTGAAGGGAGGAAGAAGATCAAATCAAGTGGATCGTGGACATCAGAAGGTTTGTCAATGTTTGAATTTGACGAGGGAAAAATGTTGTCGCGTCAGCTGAGGAGCGAAGTGATGAGAGCTTGCTACGTCGGATCAGAGGGCATGACCTGTTCGCATGCGAGGCCAAATATCAAGTCCTGTCGGGCCAAATATGTACAGAAGCCGCAAAAGTGGAGAAGCACTAACGATGAACAGCGGAAGAGGCAAGCCGACATGGAGAAGGCACACGGAGTTGTGTGAAGGTTAACAGGTGTTAACGGATAGTCACCATGGTGTTTGACGCAGGAAAGTTCGTCCCTATATTTTCACTGTTAACATTCAATTTCGTGTTCAGGACACCCCAAGGCTTTAAAAAAACCTTGGGTGGTAGGTTGGTGGGGGGGGGGGGGGGGGGGGAGGTGCACCAGGGGTCTAGGTAGCCCATGGCCTACTGGGTTCTGTGGGGCCTGACTATACGTGAGATTAATTCTAGTTGTGTTTATAACAAAGCATCTCCTTCGGATGTGCATCGAGAGATTATTTTCTAGCTCCTCAGCACAAATGGCCAAGCTGGAGATGAACGAGTACAAGGAACTGCCCGATCTACCCATTGCCCTGGATTCCAAGGAGACGGATGATCCCGACACTAGCAGCATTTCGCTTTTGACTATCACGCTTTCTATGCCAAGCATGAACGAATGTTGCAAGAGCTTAAAAATCTCCTATTTACCCCAGAGGAACAACACATCCAATCCCTCATGAACCTCGATTAACTGGAGAATCAGCAAGGATTGCGGCTGCGGGAGGCGGAGGGAGCCAGTCCTGCGGGGGAGGTGATGCGCCCTCCAACAAGGCACAACTCCGTCAAACCAGCCGTCTTCGTTGCAGATTGGAAAGTTAAATAAAGTTCCACAAAAGTTGTTCTTTGATATCAAGAAAATTAATCAATTAATATTCGAACAGGAGAAGGGAATGTGGGAATTGATATTTACTTTATTAAACCTTTTCTTATTAGACTGCTGACAGGCTGTGAATGTGATTTTTCTCATTACCCTTTGATTACCCTTGCCTGATTAGAGGGTATTGCATTTGAGTCCGTTTGTGCTTTCGCCCGCACAGAATAAATATGATTCTCTGCAACCGTTGGTCCGATTGAAAGGAAATTTTCACCATTGGTGCAACTGTACCTGTATAATTTTTAATAATTATGACGTCATAGGTCACGTGGTTCGGCCGCAATCTTGGAAAAACCGAAAAACTGCACCTCTATATTTCCGAATAGAAAAAAAATTGACATGGCTCATTGTAAAGAACTCTCCATGGGGAATAAAATATGTTAATGAAAGATGTCATAGGTGCCTCCATTATGACATCATAATTAGACAAGTACAAAACGTCATCCAATCAAGATGAAATTTCTTGAGCAAAATGTAGGAATAAATTAGTTTCGAAATAAAATAATGATGACGTCATCGGTCACGTGGTTCGGCCGTCATATTTGTTTTAACACAAAAGCCTTAAAAAGCACCGAAAATACATCCTGGCGAAGTTTCGCAATCTGATTGCTCTTTCTTGTTTCTCTTGCATTTCGCTTCATGGCCAAAAACTGGTTCACGTTTTTCTTCCTGTTCATCCAACAATGAAAGGATCTATGTGTTTTTTCCTACCCTGGTACAAAACTCCCACATCATGGTGAGGGACCTTCAAGGTTGAAATGTGAGATGCTTTGGGCACAAGATGTCCTTGGGGAAGCTTCTTGTGGAGATGGTTATCTTTGCTCTGTTGAAACTGCCTTCGTGCTCATAAAGAAAGTGCGCACGCAGTAAATGCTTTTGAGAAGGGATCTGGCATGGAATCTGGAGCCAACCCTTTTCCTGTATATGTGAATTCCATATTAAACAGCTTGTATCTTCAGTACGGTGTCTTTAGTGTCTCAATCGGACATCCAACATCGACACCATCCTGGAAATAATCTGCCAAAATATCAAATAGTATAGTAATGCACTCCCTCCAATTATTTTTTTTATTTTTTATTTTTATTTTATTTTTTTTTAAGCCCGGCAAAACTAATTTATTTTACTTGGCCTTACAGACAGACTTGATTTTGAGATAAAGAAGTCAAATCAGTTCACCTTTCAATCATAACACAAACTTATACCAACTTTGGTCAAAACCCCATCACTGGTTCACAAGTTACCATGGAAACAAGATTTTATCCAACATTCCCCCTATCCCTGCGTCAAGTCAACATATCCCTGCGTATCGTAGGAGGCGACTAAGAGGGTTGGCATCAGGAAGGGCATCCGGCCATAAAAAAAAAATTGCCTCAAAAAGAGCACCATGACAATTACAACTACATGTGGGCAGGGTACAGCCCGAAGTGGAGATCGGTCTGAGGTTTGGGACATGGAATGTAGGGACAATGACAGGGAGATCAGAAGTGGTGGAAGTATTGGTCAGAAGAAGAGTGGACATATGTTGTGTGCAAGAGACGAGATGGAAGGGAAGTGGTGTGAGAATGGTGAAGGGTAGGTAGGCAGGGACAGAAATACAAGTTTGTGTGGCAAGGGTGCCTGGAGGGCATGAATGGTGTTGGTGTCCTGTTTTCTGAGGAGTTTGTAGACAGTGTGGTGAGTGTGACTAGAGAGTGATAGGTTGATGATGGTGAAAATGATGATTGGAAAGCTCTTGGTGAACGTCATCTCGGGATATGCTCCACAGGTTGGTCGGAGCGATGAAGAGAAGGACAAGTTCTGGTGTGCGATAGAGAAGCTGATGGAAAACGTGAAATATGATTTATACCAACTTTGGTCAAACAAACAAATTTATACCAAACTTATACCAACTTTGGTCAAAACCCCATCACTGGTTCACAAGTTACCATGGAAACAAGATTTTATCCAACATTCCCCCTATCCCTGCGTCAAGTCAACATATCCCTGCGTATCGTAGGAGGCGACTAAGAGGGTTGGCATCAGGAAGGGCATCCGGCCATAAAAAAAAATTGCCTCAAAAAGAGCACCATGACAATTACAACTACATGTGGGCAGGGTACAGCCCGAAGTGGAGATCGGTCTGAGGTTTGGGACATGGAATGTAGGGACAATGACAGGGAGATCAGAAGTGGTGGAAGTATTGGTCAGAAGAAGAGTGGACATATGTTGTGTGCAAGAGACGAGATGGAAGGGAAGTGGTGTGAGAATGGTGAAGGGTAGGTAGGCAGGGACAGAAATACAAGTTTGTGTGGCAAGGGTGCCTGGAGGGCATGAATGGTGTTGGTGTCCTGTTTTCTGAGGAGTTTGTAGACAGTGTGGTGAGTGTGACTAGAGAGTGATAGGTTGATGATTGTGAAAATGATGATTGGAAAGCTCTTGGTGAACGTCATCTCGGGATATGCTCCACAGGTTGGTCGGAGCGATGAAGAGAAGGACAAGTTCTGGTGTGCGATAGAGAAGCTGATGGAAAACGTGAAAGATGAGGAAGTTGTTGTGGTAGGAGGAGACCTAAATGGACATGTGGGAAGGAGTATGGATGGTTTTGACGGAGTTCATGGGGGTTACGGATATGGTGTGAGAAATGGAGAAGGTGAAAGGATTTTGGAGTTTGCTGATGGAGCTGATTTGTTGATTTGTAATACTCAGTTCCAGAAAGAGGATAATAAGCTTGTTACATACACGTCAGGTGGGTCGGCGACAACCGTTGACTACCTGATGGTGCGTAGGCGAGATAGGGGGCACCTCCGAGACACAAAGGTGATCCCGGGGGAGGAGGCTGTTTCACAGCACCACTTGGTTGTCTGCGACATAAGGGTGAAAGGTGCGAGGAGAGCTCGGCGGGTGAAGTACCAACCGAGAATGAAGGTGTGGAGGTTGAAAGAGGTGACAGTAAGGGAGGCATTAAAAGAGAGGCTGAGTAGGGTCGAGGATGATGTGGTTGAGCTTGAAAGTGGTTGGATGTCAATGAAAGCTAGTCTGTTGGGAGCCGTTGGTGAGGTATGTGGATGGACAAAAGGACCACCGAGGCACTCGGAAACATGGTGGTGGGATGATGAAGTTGGAAAGAGGATTGACGAGAAGAGGAAGAAGTTCAAGGAGTGGCAGAAGGCGAAGGGTACAGGAGCAGAAACAGCAGAGCATGAAAGTTATAAGGCAGCCAGGAAGGCTGCAAAGAAAGAGGTAGCAAAGGCGCAGGAGGCATGTAGGAAAATGTTCGGAGAACGCTTGGATTCGGAAGAGGGTCAGAAAGCAGTATTCAGGATTGCAAAGCAGATAGCGAAAGAGAGGTGTGATGTGATGGGGGTGAGCTGCTTGAAGGATGAAGTGGGACAAATCGTTGTCGACCCAGATGGAATTAAAGGAAGATGGAAAAGATATATGGAAATGCTGTTGAATACAGAGAATGAATGGGATGGCAACATAGAGAGTAACCCAGTTTTAGGACCGGCAGAGAAGATAACTGAGAAGGAAGTTGAGGAAGCGATAAAAGCAATGAAGGGGAGAAAAGCGGGAGGGCCGACGGGAGTTGTGGGAGATATGTTGAAGGCAGCAGGAAGTTGGGGTGTGAAGAGAATGACAGAGATCTGTAATCTGGTGGTGAAAGAAGGCCGCATTCCAGTGAATTGGGAACTGAGTACCCTCGTCCCTCTATACAAGGGGAAAAGTGACCCTCTGGAGTGTGGCTCGTACCGAGCGATAAAGTTATTGGAGCATGGAATGAAGGTATTGGAAAGGGTGTTGGAGAGGAGGATAAGGAAGAAAGTGAAGATCGACAAAATGCAGTTTGGATTTATGCCAGGAAGAGGAACGACAGACATGCTTTTCATTGTGAGGCAGTTGCAGAAGTACATGGAGAAGAGGAAGAAGTTGTTTCTTGGGTTTGTTGATCTGGAGAAAGCATTCGATCGGGTTCCACGCAAAGTATTGACATGGGCATTGAGGAAGTTAGGAGTGGAGGAATGGTTGATCAGAGTAGTGATGGCAATGTACAAAAGAGCACGCACAGCTGTAAGGACGAAGGACGGGAACAGTGGTGAGTTTGAGGTGAAGGTGGGAGTGCATCAGGGGTCGGTACCAAGTCCACTACTATTTGTAGCTGTGATGGAGGTGCTGGCTCAGAACGTAAAGGAGGGTTTACCGTGGGAGTTGTTGTATGCAGATGATCTGGTGTTGATTGCGGAAAGTATGGATGGACTGAAGGAAAAAATGAACACGTGGAAGGAATGTATGGAGACAAAAGGTCTGAAGGTGAATATCGGAAAGACAAAGGTGATGGCAAGTGGTAAAGCATGTGGTGAGGTGGAAAGAACTGGGAAGTGGCCCTGTGCTGTGTGTAGGAAGGGTGTCGGAGTGAACTCCATTCAGTGTACAATGTGCGCTGAGTGGGTTCATCAAAAATGTAGTGGTCTGAGAGGGTCATTAACCAGTGTGGCAGCTACATTCAAATGTAAGGTGTGAACAGAGGGAGCTGCAGATGGAGGAAATGTTTAGTTGGATCTTGGAGACGGCGTGAAGCTGGAAGGTGTGAAAACATTTTGCTACCTCGGAGACATGCTGAATGGAGAAGGTGGATCAGACTCGGCAACGGTTGCTCGAGTGAGATGTGCATGGAAGAAGTTTCGGGAATTGAGTGGCGTGCTGATGATGAGGGGAGTGTCGTTGAAACTGAAGGGAAAGGTGTATGCTGCATGTGTGAGAAGTGTTACGATTTATGGGAGCGAGACATGGGTAATGAACGTAGAGCAGCAACGAAGGCTGGAAAGGGTGGAAATGAGAATGGTTTGATGGATGTGCGGAGTATCGTTGAGAGAGAGGAAGACAAATGATGAATTGTGAAAGATGATGGGAATAGAGCCTGTGATTGATGCTGTGAAGAGGAACAGGTTGAGATGGTTTGGTCATGTGTTGAGGAAGGATGAAAGTGACTGGTTGAGAAGAGTGATGGAAATGAATGTAGAAGGAAGTAGAAGACGGGGAAGACCGAGAAAGACTTGGCTAAAGATGGTGGAAGAAGAAATGCGGGCAAGGGGGTTAACAAGGAGAGATGCAGAAAATAGGGCAAAATGGAGAAGATCGTCATGGGGACCGCAAGGCTAACCCCCGCTCTAGCAGGGAAAATGGCCTTTAAAATGCATGTTGTTGTTGTTGTTGTATTCTCCCTGACCTCAAAACCTAATCAGTTCATGTTTACATCATAGCAAAAACCTCATCCAAGTTCGATTTAAATCCCTTCAGCCATTCTCAAGTTATCACAGCAACGAAAACCTATCACAGACAATGGATGGATGGACAGCCAAACTGACGACACCAAACATAATACCCATGACCACCCACATCATTCACCTACAATTCCCCATGACGATCCCACACCATTCCCCCACCAACCCTCACCCAAGCTAACAATACTCACGACCACCACAGTCCATTCCCCAGCAAGTCACCAGAGCTAAAAATACCCATGACGATCTCACACCATGCCCCACAACCCCCAATCAACTGTCAGCGCTAACAATACTCACGACCACACCATTCCCCCACAATTGTCATCCTAGCTAACAATACTCACGACCACCCACACTATCCTCCCACAGTCCCCCACCAACCATCACCTAAGCTAACAATACCCATGACAATCCCACAACACTCCCCCACAATCCACCATCAACTGTCACCCTAGCTAACAATACCCACAATCACCTACACCATTCCCCCACAATCCCCTATCAACCCTCACCCTAGCTAACGATACCCACGACCACACAACACCCCCCCCCCCCCCCACCCTTCCACCATCACCCGAGCTAACATCACAACCACCCCACACGCCCTGTCCCCCTCCACCACCTTCAATCAGTATCGGAAGCAGAGCTCGTAATGCACTGTTTCTCCATGTACCGTCGCCGGCAGGATCACGGTGAGTTTACAATGTGACATTACTGCCAAACTCGAAAATCAACACGATGCCTTTTTTCAGCACTTTGTGATTAAAAAAAAAACCCACCGTTTAGAGGCCATTTTTCCCCGCAAAGCGGGGGTTGGCCTTTTCGGGGACCGTGGTAGTTGTTTTTTGGTCCCCTTTTTGAAGCAATGTTTTACGGCCGGATGCCCTTCCTGACGCCAACCCTTTTTGCCGCCTTCAACGACAAACAGGGAATTACCAGTGAACTGGTACTCAATTAGCCGACCTCGGAAGGATGACAGGCTGAGTCAACCCCCCTGGCATTAATTCGGCGATCGACCGAGATTCGAACCCAGGATCCTAAGCCGGCACCCTAGCCGCTAGCCCAACACCTTCTTACCTGCACAGACTTCCTTGTTTGTTTCTTTGTTGAAACCGAATCATTTGATTAAACTTCCTTCTGGTGATGTTTCCTTCATGCTCTATGGTTTGCACCAGTTATTTGGGCATTGTTGAGCTGTCATTGTCTTGGCAAATGTAATTTGTGATTGGCAAATAAAAATGTTTTTAAAGGTTCCCTTCAAATTAGTTTGCAATTAAATGATTTTCAAAGGCTTTCAGAAAGAAAAGAAAAAAAATCATAAAAAGGCAGAGGCATAAAAAGGGTGCACATTACATAGAACCTCGACCACGTAATATCAGCATAAACTCTTGACAGAATGTGGAACAAAATATTTTAAATAATGGGTTGTTCAACATCGGAAGCTTCTCAGTCTTTTCCCTGACTTTATCCATTGATAGAGATTGTTCAGTGGATGCTCCTTGTCCTTTAGCATGTAATTAACCTTAGTTACGAGTTACAAGACAACCAAGATATTCTGTTGTCTCAAAAATGTCTCCGAATTTTACCTGTTTGGTTATTAGCAATCCTTTGCAGTTTATGCATGTCTTTTTTCTGAGATCTTCAAAACATAATACATCCATAGAAAACATTTCCAACTTCAATACCTCAGACCACAAAATTGTATGAGATAGTGGAGAGCAAGCAAACCACAAAGACGAGACCAACCTTGCCATTCAAATCCTTTTCTGCATCTTTGGCGTCCTCTGTGTTTTCAAACGTGACAAAGCCAAACCCTCTCGACTTTTGCGTCTCCCTGTCTTTCATCAGCAGCACTTGGTAAACAAGTTGGAACATGAAAAGTAATGTGTGAGAGTCTAACAAAACAAAAACAAAATACAATTCCCAAGTCCAAATACCATGAGATGCCTCGAATACCCTCCATAACCCACAAGGTCAAGCAAATGGGGGTACCTTCCAAGAGTGGTCCATATTTGCCAAAGATAGAGTCCAGAACATCTTCACTTGTGTCAAAGTTCAGTCCACCTACAAAGAGCTTGCCAACATTGCCTCCATCCATGACGTGTGTGCTGACACTTCGTTTCAAGGTACTGGAAAGAAACACGAGATCGAGGTGGACGTGGGGATTTATTTTTGAACCTTCAACCTTCCAAAGGAATAAGATGAACACTCAACCAGTAATAAATTAAGCAATTGGGATTAAAGTTGGGAATCAACATGTGATGAGTGACAGCATCACACCAAATAGGTGAACATTTCCTCAAAAAAGGAAATTTGAAGATCTTTACTCCTTAAGATTAAAAAGAAAAGGAAAAAAAAAAAGTATTATTTGCTCCTCTCCAGCCTTGCACCCTCTGCACTCTGTCCCCCAAGCATTCCACTGCAGGACGCAGATCTACCAGCAACCCTCTTCTGGTGAAACTGCCAAAATCAAGACTCTGCTCACCTTCACTTTTTCTTTCCTCATTCTTCCCCACATCTGGAACAAACTACCCCCGCTAATTTCACCCCAAATCCACTTTTTTGAAATACCAACTTCTTTCCTGGAAGTCCTTGGTGTCCTTGTGTTTTATATTTCTCCCCCCCCCCCCCCCCCCCCCCCCAAGCCCTCTCCCTCCCACACATCTCCCGATGTCCCTGCTCTCAAATGTTGTTTGTGTGCTTCCCCTTTTCTCCACATCTTGTCTACCGCTCCCTCTTTATACATTTTGTTTGTCTGTGATAAATGTTAGCTCTTTCACGAGCCTCGATTCTGTATACACAAAAAAGGAAGCCTTGATCTTTTCTACCCTCCATTAATCCACCTCCTTCAAATTCACTGTTTTCTTTCCTGAAATTCCCGATCGTGTCCATATTCTTTATCTTGTGTACCCAGCCCTCTCTTCCACAGATGTCCCCATTCCCTACTGTTGTTGTACTTCCCTCTCTCTCTCCACACTCTTACAAACACTGCACTAAGTAGACATATCTATATATATATACATATCTATATATATATATATATATATATATATATATAATCTAACAAAAAAATAAAAAATAAAAACTCGATAAACTGGAAAATGCTGACTTAAATAAAATGGCGCACACTGTCTACTAGCTGCCAGGTAAGTTGGGTGACCAGAGGGTGGGGTTGTGGAGGGGTGCTTTCATGTGAGTATCTACATAGTAGAGTTAGTTGCATGTGTAAAAAGTCCTTTTCAAAATTGTGTCAAAAGACATTTACACTCGGCATTATTACTACTATTATGAACATTTATATTTTGGAATAATATTACTACGTCATTATCATCAGATGGAATAGATTTGTTTGTGGTTATGATAAATTTTACTTCCAGTAGGTGTGCGGACCAGCAACTCTTAGCCTATACACCACCCATGTGTAAATATACATGAATACCGACTCTACATTCAATTTTCTTCAAATTACCCATAATTATGCGAGTATTAAACAATCCTAACGACCGTTCGGAATGGGGGTGTGCAGCGAATAAAGGTCACAATTGGGCCGAGGACAATATCACACATTGCACTTGAAGCCATGGGCAGGGGAAAACACATGAGGCCCTACGATACAAGTAATAAAAACACATCTACATGCAGTTCACATATAATCTGAAGTTTGGGGGAAAAAAAAATTCACAGGCAATGGGATACATCATTCACATGTAAAGACATGCAAGCACCTTCATTAGCTCAAGATCATTGCGGCCTAGCAAGTCGAGACAGCTAGGGTCCATTAGTCTTTGGGGGGAGGGGGCAGGATAAGCATATAATGTATCAAGGATGTCGGGATTCCTCCAAATATATCTCAGTTCAGTGTTAAACAACAGTGGTGGCCGTTTAAACAAAAAGTTTAAAATAAAAAAAAAAAGGAAAGGGGCGAATTGATTTGCTACAACCTTCATTGCGTGACCCTTAGTCCTCCTGTGCAAGTTTGGTTGATATTAGATAAGTGATGGAATGTATTGTGGTCAAAAATCGTCAGACAGGATGAGGATGATGAGGATATTCTAAAACAATGCCACTTGGTACATTCTTGGAAATGTTCATCGAACTGTCTGCAATCAGCAATTTTGCTCCTCGGGTTAAGAGAAGTCTGATGGGAAAACAACGCTCCACCAATGCCACCTGGTAGTTTTCCCAGCGGTATGGGGATTGCACCATCTGGTAAACCAAATCCTTAAGGTGTTTTCCTCACTTTGTGCTGATAGCATTTAAGATAATATATTCTCCTGAATTATAGTCCTTCATTTAGAATTGGATGGGGAACATGGACCAGCTGTGCAATTATTTATCTGGTAGTTTTTCCAGAGATGAGATTTTGTGGAAACGGCCATCACGTGATGATCCATGTGTCTTTTTAAAGGCATACCATGTTTATTATCAAATGGCTATCTTACCACCATGTCCATGGCACTAAACACTAACCGACGCGTGGTGGGTGCCTGCTCCCAGAGCATCCATCATTTGCCAAGTATTCCTAATGCAACAGATCATTTTTATACAGCTGAAGTCTGATTCCAAAGTGTTTTCCGGGTAAGAAAAAAAAAAAAACAATACATATTTAGTGTCTTCCGGAGAAGAGTAAATGTGGTAGTTGTGGGTAGATTTGTCGGAGGATACCCTGCAACACCAGCAACCGAATGCTTCGCGAGGGAAAGTAGGCGGAGCTTCCACGCAGCCGCCATTACGCAAGCGGCACAAGCGGCCATTTCACAAAACGAGCAATAATCAAATTCCAGAAAGTTCCAACGCACACATCATCTTGGTTATCGAATCAAAATTCGAAAATGCATTCATTTTTATCATTCAACGCTACAGAATGCACAATTAAATACGCTACCTTCACCAGTATGACTATGAGTATCGTATACCAAGACACACGAAGAACCAGAAATTTAATGGAAAGATCTAAGGCGAAAAAATACAATTTGATAAAGAACATACGAGACCGAGAGAGAAAAATACTTTGCAAGAAATAAAGGATCGTCGTCGCCATGCAGCTGAGGTAAAGATAGCTAAACAAGCTCGGCTTATAAATACTGTTACTGGGAAAATATATACATTATCGAAAATGCAGCTTCAGTAGAGTCCACGTCGTTCAAGAAAGTCAAACACACCGTGCAAAGCTCCAGCCGGCCACTTTAGGAAAAGCAAATGGCGCGATACGAAGAAAAAGAAAAAGAGGAAAAAAAATAATCTCCACACGTTCCCTTAGCGAATCAAATCGCCTCAACACATCGATAAAATAAAACCATAACGAGCCATAAATGGTTAAACCAAAAAATAAACTCCGCTCTGTATAAGTGAAGCCAATATTGCATAAAGACCGAGCCGAGCCTCACCTCGCCAAGGAGTGACTGTGCAATGTGTGCACGTCAGTCGTCAGTGCCTTCTCACCTTCTGTGATTGGCTCACAGTCCCTCACACAGATCACGTGGTCTGCCTCGCCTTCTTTTGTAAAGCTATTGGGAGACTTCCGGATGACGTACAGTGCACGGAGTAAAGATAATAATTGTGTTGAAAGGACGACCATCCAGTCCTACCAACTCTTTACACCGCTTATCTTATAACGATGTCAAAAGTTTTATTTAGATCTTTGTGAAAAAGCAGTGATTTGAGAACAATCGCAGCTGAGCACCCTGTCAGGGTTATTGAACCCGTTTTCATAAACCGTGTATTTATTACGAGTACATCTGTTCCCAACGGAAGCGGCTGGGGGGATCATTCCTTTATAGGGTATATAGATTACAGTAGATCTAGGATCGGGCTACAAGAACAGCGTGGGTGTGTCCATTTACCAAGTTTCTTGTGGAGAGTGCTCACCAAGTAGCTTAAGCATTCGAGGAAGCACTCCATGCGAAACCATTGATAAGGAACGGCTGGCTTGGCAAGCTTCTGGTAACTGAAAACACCCTGGGTTTCCTCCCTCTCAGTTTCGTGTAAAACATGAGTACGGACTGTTTCAAAAGGTAATCATATGTGTTTGTGGTTTATTAATATTTTATTGCTGGTAGCCGGTAGAGGTGCTCCCACGAAAACGGCACGATTAACACCCATGCTTACGATTAGGCCTAGCAAAAACAGGTTAATGTTAACAGGTGCTTGTTCAAGGAGGAAACACCCATTGGGGAGACACATTATTACCTAAGCCACCAAAGGTGGATAGAGGTTATGTTTCACCCCTGTCTGTCTGTTTGTTTGTCTGTCCGTTTGTGAACAAAATATCTCAAAAAGTTGTGGACGGATTCGGTCTAATATTTTTTTCTTTTTTTGTATACACGATCGAGGCTCGTGAAAGAGCTAACATTGATCACAAAAAGACAAACTGATACATAAAACATATGATAAAGGGAGCGGGAGACAAGATGGGGAGAGAGAGGGAAGTACACAAGTACAACAGTAGAGAACAGGGACATCAGGAGATCTGTGGGAGGGAGAAGGCTTGGGGGGAGGAGGCATGCATGGGAAGGGGGTTGGTGGGGGGAGAGGTATAAAACACGTGGACACTGCTGGGACTTCCAGGAAAGAAGTTGGAATTTTAAAAAAGTGGATCTGGGGTGAACTAACGGGGGTAGAAAAGATCAAGGTTTTGGATGGGGGAAGATAAGATAAGAGATGGTGGTGAACAGCTGTTTTAAAGACCTGGAGGGAGGAGTGGGATTGAAGAGAGTGAGGGAGTTTGTTTCAGAGGCGAGAGAAAAGAGGAATGAGAGAGTGAAGGTGAGCAGAGAATCTTGATTTTGGCAATTTCACCATAAGAGGGTTGCAGGCAGATCTTGTGCGACCTGCAGGAATATTTGGGGGACAGAGCACAGATAGAGCTTCAGCGAGCGAGGCCGGATAGGAGTCGGTCGAAGACAGAAAGACCACCAACCTGCCTGCGGTGAGTGAGTGAAAGGCCCTCAGAATCAGCTTCATCGCAGGAGATTCCAATGATTCTGAAAGCTTTGGTTTCAACAGTGTAAAGCCGAGCTAGTTGTGAGGCCGGAGCACCGGCCCAGAGGGGGGGAACAGTATTCCATTGAGCTGCGGATAAAAGCCTTGTATGTGGTGAGGAGCTCAGGTGTGCCAAGGAAGCACTTCGCATGATGGAGGATGCCCAGTCGGCGACTGGCTTTGGAGGCCAGCTTGGAAATGTGGTTTCCCCAAGAGAGATCATGGCAGATAGTGAGACCCAAAAGCTTGAGTGAGAGAACTTCTTGGAGAGGATTTGGCAGAGATGTAGCGTATGTGACAAGGACGAAATGATTAGATTTTGGTGAAGATCTGGATTCGGCTACTAGAATTTTAAAGTGATTCTTCATCATTGGGAGATCGGGCCAAAAACGATACATAGCAGGATATCTCAAAAAGTTATGGACGGATTTGGAAGAAACTTGGTGGACTGGTTGTGTGTCTGACAAGCACCATTAGATTTTGGTGAAGATCTGAATATGGATTCGGATATGAGAATTATTCAATTTTTTAAGTGATTCTTCACCATTGGGAGAAAGGGCCAAAAACGATACATAGCAGGATATCTCAAAAAGTTATGGATGGAGTTGGACGAAACTTGTTAGACAGGAATATGTGTGAGACAAGTTAGAATCGATTCAATTTTGGTGAAGATCCGGATCCAGCAAGTAAAAATTTTTACGTGATTCTTCACCATTGAGTGATATGGCAAGCCAGGTGGAGGTATGTATGCTCTCTACTGAGTGCCGTTCTTGTTTAAGCTGTGTATTCCTCTTTGAAAAACAACATTACTTTCTGGTACACCGAATATTTTGCCTTCATAATTCGGAGTTTTACCGACGGCGTACCTTGGCTCGGCTGTGGAAAACTTCACATCAATCTTGCTAATTCATTTGTTGCAACAACAACTTGCATTTTAAGGCCATTTTCCCTGCTAGAGCGGGGGTTAGCCTTGCGGTCCCCATGACAATCTTCTCCATTTTGCCCTATTTTCTGCATCTCTCCTTGTTAACCCCCTTGCCCGCATTTCTTCTTCCACCATCTTTAGCCAAGTCTTTCTCGGTCTTCCCCGTCCTCTACTTCCTTCTACATCAATTTCCATCACTCTTCTCAACCAGTCACTTTCATCCTTCTTCAACACATGACCAAACCATCTCAGCCTGTTCCTCTTCACAGCATCAATCACAGGCAATATTCCCATCATCTTTCGCAATTCATCATTTGTCTTCCTCTCTCTCAACGATACTCCGCACATCCATCGAACCATTCGCATTTCCACCCTTTCCAGCCTTCGTTGCTGCTCCACGTTCATTACCCATGTCTCGCTCCCATAAATCATAACACTTCTCACACATGCAGCATACACCTTTCCCTTCAGCTTCAGCGACACTCTCCTCCTCATCAGCACGCCACTCAGTTCCCGAAACTTCTTCCATGCACATCTCACTCGAGCAACCGTTGCCGAGTCTGATCCACCTTCTCCATTCAGCATGTCTCCGAGGTAGCAAAATGTTTTCACACCTTCCAGCTTCACGCCGTCTCCAAGATCCAACTCAACATTTCCTCCATCTGCAGCTCCCTCTGTGCACACCTTACATTTGAATGTAGCTGCCACACTGGTAAATGACCCTCTCAGACCACTACATTTTTGATGAACCCACTCAGCGCACATTGTACATTGAATGGAGTTCACTCCGACACCCTTCCTGCACACAGCACACGGCCACTTCCCAGTTCTTTCCACCTCACCACATGCTTTACCACTTGCCATCACCTTCATCTTTCCGATATTCACCTTCAGACCTTTTGTCTCCATACATTCCTTCCACGTGTTCATCTTTTCCTTCAGTCCATCCATACTTTCCGCAATCAACACCAGATCATCTGCATACAACAACTCCCACGGTAAACCCTCCTTTACGTTCTGAGCCAGCACCTCCATCACAGCTACAAATAGTAGTGGACTTAGTACCGACCCCTGATGCACTCCCACCTTCACCTCAAACTCACCACTGTTCCCGTCCTTCGTCCTTACAGCTGTGCGCGCTCTTTTGTACATTGCCATCACTACTCTGATCAACCATTCCTCCACTCCTAACTTCCTCAATGCCCATGTCAATACTTTGCGTGGAACCCTATCGAATGCTTTCTCCAGATCAACAAACCCAAAAAACAACTTCTTCCTCTTCTCCATGTACTTCTCCTGCAACTGCCTCACAATGAAAAGCGCATCTGTCGTTCCTCTTCCTGGCATAAATCCAAACTGCATTTCGTCGATCTTCACTTTCTTCCTTATCCTCCTCTCCAACACCCTTTCCAATACCTTCATTCCATGCTCCAATAACTTTATCGCTCAGTACGAGCCACACTCCAGAGGGTCACCTTTCCCCTTGTATAGAGGGACGAGGGTACTCAGTTCCCAACCCACTGGAATGCGGCCTTCTTTCACCACCAGATTACAGATCTCTGTCATTCTCTTCACACCCCAACTTCCTGCTGCCTTCAACATATCTCCCACAACTCCCGTCGGCCCTCCCGCTTTTCCACTCTTCATTGCTGTTATCGCTTCCTCAACTTCCTTCTCAGTTATCTTCTCTGCCGGTCCTAAAACTGGGTTACTCTTTTTTAGGACCGGCAGAGAAGATAACTGAGAAGGAAGTTGCAAGGTGAGAAATTAAATAGCACAACATTTTTAGCAGACAAGGCACTGCTCGTCACACCCACCAAATGATCTTCTAAATGCCAAGAGGTTCAGAACACCACCGGGCAAAGAGGGGTATTCATGCTCGTCTATAAGACAGCCGTTTGTCTGTCGCCATTTTTCTCAGATGGCTGAACAGATATTTGTCAAACTTTCAGAGGGTCCTCAGTGAGTGTCGGGGAGTGTTTTCGGCAAAGACATATATTTTAAAATGTTGAAAAAAAAATAGTTCGAAAAAAAATGTTTTTTGGGGGGGATTTTCCCTTGTTCAAATATCTATATAATAATAGCGTCAGGACTCGACTTTGTTATCCCTTTTACGCCGCACCCAGTGACCCGATGCCCACGGCACTAATGGATTTACGATCTACGAACCGCGCTCTTTGTTTATCACGTACAGCCACACTCTAAAAATCTGAATTAGTCGACTTTGGGGCCCAAAAGCATCCGATTAACTGCCGATATGACGCCATCTTACGACGCCATCGTATTGGCGTCTGCTGGGCGAAGGCGATGCAAGCCGTCCGCTGATTGGACAGTCGAGTGGTGTGAACATGGGTGGTGTGAACCAAATGGTCTTTTTATTCCCTTGAACATTTTAAATTAGGATATATAAGGAAACGTCTTTATCGTCATTTTAATAAAGTTAAATGGAGTGACGTTGCGATACTCGGGGTGCGTTGCATATATCCTCGTAACTCAGAGAGGTGTAGCATGTGGCGAGACGTAAGGGAGCTTAAAGATAACGAGCTGAAACAGACGAACGATATGTCAATCCCTTTCTACACCGAACAGCAATAAAAGTATGAGAGCGGGAAGGCATGGCCTGAGCACTTCGAGCAGAGAGGACTGATTGGACTTAACTTAAAGAGAAAAAATTGGAGCTTAACGGAAGAAGAAGATCCGATGAGCGCTGCCGTCACTTATCGAGGTCTGAAAAAAAGGCCTCGGCCATAAAACTTATCGAGGTCTGAAGAGATGAGGTGGTTTCTAGGAGCGATTTGCACCTTTTTACTGCTTGAGGTGAGTTCGGTTCGTGTTTTGTGACTCGTAGATTTATTAATCAAAACACGGTCACAGTGGCGTCAGACATTGTGACCGTGTATGTGACTCGTATTCGCGATTACCACAGAAGCACATCGATGGGGAGTATCTATATAATAATAGCGTAAGGACTCGACTTTGTTATCCCTTTTACGCCGCACCCAGTGACCCGATGCCCACGGCACTAATGGATTTACCATCTATCCCCTATGCCATCCATAATGGTACACTCTATCCATACACCACATCCTCCCTTCCGTGGATGTTCCACGGGTTTCGGCTAGTACATATATAATAATAAAAGGTAGTGTCCGTCTGTCTGTTCATCTGTCTCCTCCATAACTCCAAAACCATGAAACTTAGTGGACCCAAACTTTGCATGCATACACCTGGACCTCCAACAGATTTCAAGGATGAAAACTTGGTGTTTGGGCGTGTTATAACACCCTTTTTGAAGATAATTAATGAGGTGCTCATAAGAAAAAACCTGATGTGGTGGCTTACTAATATGGTGACCCGCCATCTTCGTCAGCCCACTGCACCTCGCTGGGTTTTTGAGCCGCCATTTTGTTTCGGCCTACTCAAACGTGCCTTGCCTTGGAAACACGATCGATTATCAATACATAATTGAAGCATATCATCAAAATCTGGATTCGGATATGAGGATTGGATGCTGTAGACTAAACAATGTCCAAATCTGGAGTGAAATCTGACAAAATTTACCATTTCTAGCGATTGGTGAACGCTATTCAGGCTGCTTTTGCAAGCCATGGTGTTGTAGTAGATAGAGCTCCCTTTTTGTTTTTAGTCACAAGGCCGGGAAGTTTGGGTGTGTTATAACACCCTTTTTTAAATTTGTATGCTTTCAGTGGTTTCCACATGATTTGCTGCTTGAAATAGATCTGTTTTTAAAATTCCTGGGCCTTTTCAACCAGAAGCAATCAGCTTGCTATCGCTTGCCAAGCCGGCCGTTCCTTATCACCCATTTCGTTGGAGTTCTTGCTGGAGTGCTTAAGCCGCTTGGCGAAAGCTCCACAAAGGAAGTGAGAAATGCCTATGTACTTAATTAATTAGTCACAAGGCCGGGGAAGTTTGGGTGTGTCATAACACCCTTTTTGAATATGATTAACGAGGTGAACACTATTCAGGCTGCTTTTGCAAGCCATGGCATTACAGTAGACAGAGCTGCCTTTTTGTTTTCACGTACTCATTTTTTCATTGACTAACATTTTTGTGCGATATAGTCTCTCTCCCCCTCCTCCCCTACCCTCGCTCCATCCTCCTTCCCTTATCTCTCTCTCCTCCCTGCTCCTTCCCCCACCCCTCCTCACCCCATTCCCTCCTCTCTTCCCCTCCACCCTCCCTTCTCTCCTCCCTGATTTATCTCTCTCCCACTCCCTTCCTTTCCTTCCTTCCCCTTCCGGCCTCTACAGCTGCTGACTTACCACAGAATCCATTTGGTCCAGCTGAGTGCCGGGGCATGACTTTTATTTTACCTCACCCTGTGTGTTTTCGTGTCTGTGTGGAGGATCCTCGCTGTAGTATTTTTTTACCTCAGCACTTCTTTTATTTATCCTCATTCTGCACCTTATTTTCTTATAAATAATTATTGTTACGTTTTTGTTGTGTTGTTATTGGTTGGGTTCGGAATAAACCCGTGTGTTTGTGAGAATAAACGCTTCGTGGTTCTTCGGGCCCGCACGTGCAATAACCGACATAATTGGATTGCCTCGGGAGTTAAAACTGGTTCGGCTCATCCGGCTCGGTGGTAACCATCTGCGGATAGGACAATATTTACTATATCTATTATTATTAACATGATTATTATTACGAAGACGATGTTACTGTGTTAATAAACCAAGGCTAATTCCTTACACCCGAGATAATTAATACACTGCTTCTCATCGAGTCTTCCATGAACCATACGCCGCTTCAACCCAGTAACTTTGCAGTCACGATAAAGGGATTGCAGTGGTACGAATATATTTACTATAGTATTATTATTAACGTTATTATGAAAACGATACAACTGTGGTGCTGCGCACACACGACTCGATTGCCAGAGAGGGAGGCCACAATGCGTTGGTATAACAAAGTCTTTATTCGAAAGCTCGTACTTCAGCACTGAGCGGGCTCGAGCTTAGAGCCCGCATATATATCCCGAGGCCATGCCTAGTCCCCGGGCGTGGCCGATCGGTCGATAGGCGGGGCATGCAATCCAGTTCCCCGCCTGGACGTTCGCGCCACCTGCTGGTGCGCTGAATTCGTGTCCCTTGTGTCCGCCACACGCGCCCCCCCTAGAATTCCCGCGCACCTGAAGGGTGAGTTTGCGGGGAAGCCAGATGACCCGGCCGAAACGCCCCCTGGCGATGGGTGCCGGTCTGGGAGGTGGCGGGACGGCGGGGCTGGGGGGTGCCGGGGGTCCGACCGCCGGGGGGCGGCCTCGACGCGGATGCAGAGCTGCTTGCGAGGGGTGGTCCGGATCGAGGTGGGCCGGCTTGAGGCGGTCCACGGAGATGCGATCCGGGGCACCGCCGATGTCGATGGTGAAAAATTTGTCCCCGGTCTCCAGCACGCGGAATGGCCCGTCGTACGGGGGCCGTAGCGGTGCCCGGTGGGCGTCGTGCCGGACGAAGACGTACTTCGCCGTGCTAAGCTCCGGGGCGACGTGGGAAGGCGGGCAACCATGGTGTGCCGTCGGCACCGGGCGAACCTCCGGGCGGTCTCCTGAAGGGCGGAGCGCTGTTGCGCCGCAGACCAAGGAGCCGTGGAGTCGGCGATAAATTCACCCGGTACCCGCAGTGGTTGCCCGAAGACCGGCTCCGCCGAGGACGCGCGCAGGTCGTCCTTGGGCGCCGTCCTGAGGCCCAGCAGGACCCAGGGGAGTCTGTCGACCCAGCCGCCGTCGCGGAGGCTGGCCCGGAGCGCGGCCTTCATTGAGCGATGAAAGCGCTCGCACAGGCCATTGGCCTGGGGGTGGTAGGCCGTGGTGCGGTGTGGTGTCACCCCGAGCCCTTGCGCCACCGCGGGCCAGAGCTCCGAGGTGAACTGGGGGCCGCGGTCGGACGAGATGTCCGAGGGGGCACCGAACCGGGCAACCCAAGTGGCGATGAAGGCCTGCGCCACATCAGCTGCAGACGTCGCCGCCAATGGGACGGCCTCCGGCCACCGTGTGGTGTGGTCCACCATGGTAAGGAGGTGGGTGAACCCCCGCGAGGGGGGCAGAGGTCCCACCAAGTCGACATGCACATGGTCGAACCGATGCTCGGGCACCGCAAACGGGGCCAACGGGGCCTGGGTGTGGCGGTGGACCTTTGTGCGCTGGCACGCGAGGCACATCCTGGCCCAGTCGCGGACGTCCTTCTGGAGGCCGTGCCAGACGAACTTCGCCCCGACGAGCTTCTGGGATGCCTTCGTGCCCGGGTGGGACAGGCCGTGGATGGCATCGAAAACTGGGCGCCGCCAGCCAGCGGGCATGATGGGGCGAGGCCGGCCGAGGGAGACGTCGCATAGGAGGGCCGCGCCCGCGGCGTCGAACGGCACCTCGGTGACACGGAGGCCCGTGATGGCAGTCCGCAAGGCCTGGATGCCGGGGTCGGCGGTCTGGTCCTCCGCCATCCGGGCATAGTCGACCCCGAGGTGGACCGCGAGCACGACGGACCGGGAAAGGCAATCCGCCACCGGGTTGTCCTTACCCACCATGTGACGGATGTCCGTCGTGTACTCAGACACGGCAGAGAGGTGACGCTGCTGCCGTGCCGACCATGGCTCGGTGACGTTGGCCATCGCGAACACAAGGGGCTTGTGGTCGACGAAAGCCGTGAACGGGCGGCCCTCCAGCAGATGGCGGAAGTGTCGGACCGCCAGGTGGAGGCCGAACAGCTCGCGGTCGAAGGTGCTATAGCGGCGTTCGTGCGGGCGAAGCTGCCGGCTAAAAAGCGCCAGCGGTTGCCAAGCACCACGCACCCACTGCTCGTGCACAGCGCCCACCGTGTAGTCCGACGCGTCGGTGGTGAGGGCGATCGGTGCATCGGGCGCCGGGTGCGCCAGCATGGTGGCGTCGGCCAGGGCCAGCATTGCGCTCGCAAACACCTCGGTCATCGGCGCCGACCAGGCGATGTCACCTTTGCCCGGCTTGCCCCGGAGGGCCTCGTGCAAGGGGCGGAGGAGCTGGGCGACGTGGGGCGCGAAGCGGTGGTAAAAATTTACCATGCCCAGGAACTCCTGGAGCCCGTTGATCGTGCGGGGCCGCGGGAAATCCCTGACCGCCTCCACCTTGGCCGGTAAAGGGACGGCCCCGTTCCTGGTGATGCGGTGCCCCAAGAAGTCGATGGTGGCGATGCCGAAACGGCACTTGGCGGGGTTGATGATTAGGCCATGCTAGCCCAGGCGTTCGAAGAGCGTGCGGAGGTGGAGCAGGTGCTCCTCCCGGGACGCGCTCGCGACCAGGATGTCGTCCAGGTAGACAAACAGGAAACGTAAGTCGCGCAAGACGCTGTCCATAAGCCATTGGAACGCCTGGGCCGCATTCTTCAACCCGAAAGGCATCCTCAGGAACTCGAAGAGGCCGAAAGGGGTAATGACGGCTATCTTCGGGACGTCGTCCGGTTGGACAGGGACCTGGTGGTAGCCCCGGATGAGGTCCACCTTGGAAAACATGGTCGTGTTTGCCAACCGGGCGGAAAAGTCCTGGATGTGCGGGACCGGGTAGCGGTCGGGGGTGGTGGCATCATTGAGCTGGCGGTAGTCCTCGCACGGCCGCCATCCTCCACCAGGCTTCGGCACAATGTGCAGAGGAGAAGCCCAAGCGTTGATGGAGCGCCGTACGATCCCCAGCCGCTCCAGCATGGCGAACTCCGCTTTCGCCACCGCGAGCTTCGTGGGCTCGAGTCGGCGTGCCCGGGCATAGACCGGCGGCCCGACCATGGGGATATGGTGCTCCACCCCATGTTTAACGGCCACCGCTGAGAAGGTGGGCCGTGTGAGGGCCGTGTGAGGGCCGGGAAACTGGCGAGGAGGCGGGTAAAGTCGTCCGCTGCCGGAAGCGTGCAAACTAAACTCGCCGGGACGGAACCCTCCAGCAAGCCGTTTGGCAAGCCACTCGGTGAGCTGCTCATTGAGCCGCTCAACGAGCCGCTCAGCGAACAAGCGAGCGAGCTGAAGGTTTCGGCCTGGACGAGCCGTCTGCGCTTCACGTCGACCAACAGCCCATTCGCACATAGGAAGTCCGCACCGAGCAGTGCCATTGGCACGCTGGCGGTCACGAACGACCATTGAAAGCGCTGCCCTCTGAACCGCAGGGAGAGGCAACGCTTCCCGAATGTGCGGATGGGTGTACCCTTGGCGGCAAGCAAAGCGGGGCCCCGGCATGGAGGCTGGGAGGACGCTTACCTGCGCTCCTGTGTCACAAAGAAAACGGCGCCCGGACAAGGTGTCCATGATGAACAGGAGGCTGCCGGAATGGCCGACGCTCAGGGCCGCTAATGAGCGCCGGCCCGGTCGTTTCCCGACCTGTCAAAAGAGCACGGCGGGCGACACGTTTTAGCCTTGCGGCCGAACCTGGGGTGGTAGTAGCACCAGGTTTGCGGCGGCCGCGACGGCCATGGTGTTGGTGGCGGCGGTAATGGGCAGGGCGCAGCAGCGGCCACGAGGGAAGCCAGGGGCGCTGTAGCCTCTGCCCCGGGATCCACTACGGCAGCACCGTACACCGACCGCGTGTCGCAGGCCGCAAAAAACTTGTCGGCCTCTACGGTCAGGGCGCGGGGTTCCTTTATCTTGGAACCGGCCAGCGCGAGGCGTACCTGTGCGGGTAGCTGGCGTAGGAAAAGCGCCCGGAATAAGAAATCCGGGGGTTGGTCACCAAGCAGCGACAGCATAAAACCCATCCGGACGGATGGTCGTGTGTCGCCGAGTTCGGGAAGGTCCAGGAGGCGGTCAGCCTGTTCGATCTCCGTGAGCCCGAACGTGGCGAGCAGGAGACGTTTGAGCGCCTCGTATTTTTTGTCGCCCGGCGGGCGCTGAAGGATGGACACAACTCGGGCGGCAGTGCCGGACCCGAGGGCGGCGACCACGTGGTAGTACCGGGTCTCGTCCGCCGTTATGCCTCGGAGCTGAAATTGAGCTTCGGCCTGGATGAACCAAACGTCGGCTTGTGCCTCCCAAAACTCCGGGAGTTTAACTGCGACGGCGTTGGTGGCCATCGCGCGTTCGGTGGTCAGCAACGGCTGAACCAATCGGGGTCACCAGTGTGGTGCTGCGCACACACGACTCGATTGCCAGAGAGGTAGGCCACAACGCGTTGGTATAACAAAGTCTTTATTCGAAAGCTCGTACTTCAGCACTGAGCGGGTTCGAGCTTAGAGCCCGCATATATATCCCGAGGCCACGCCTAATCCCCGGGCGTGGCCGATTGGGCGATAGGCGGGGCATGCATTCCAGTTCCCCGCCTGGACGTTCGCGCCACCTGCTGGTGCGCTGAATTTGTGTCCCTTGTGTCCGCCACAGTACTGTATTAAAAAACCTCGGCTAATTTGTCCGAAGCGGCCTGAAGGCATGAAGCTGAAGGCCTATATTGATGTTGTTGGAAGACGCGTAACACATAAGGCCTTTATTAATGCAACCCAGGCTATTAAGGGTTATACATTTAGTTGCAGCATATACGGTAACAAATGCTTGCACTTTCTGCAAAAATTGGGAGGAATAAGAACAACCTCTTTCTCTCAGTTTGTCTTTGCTGCAGTAGCAGACTATTATTTTGCCCAAATTTGGGATTTTGAATTATGAGCAGGTCCCGACCAAAGTAGGGGAACGGTATCAATACAATGCAACAATGATGAAAACTGGCCACTTAGTGACCTATCCAGATTGGATATAAAAATATAATCGCCAAATGAGATTTCATTCAAATGCCTTCAGTGAAGGTCAATAGGGCTGACAGGATGGCCTGGAGGAACACACACTCGCTTCTATGCAGTGAAACCTGGATTTGAATCCCGACAGCTAAAACAGTCATCCAGGTGTTTCACAGGCAGAGCAATTCATCATTGTGTGTGCCCTCCCTCAATTTGGCATTAAACTGTGCGTCCCGTCTGCCGACATTCATTGGTTGCCGTTAAAGATCCCATGGTGTCCTTCATGAAGAGTAGGTGAGCTATCACCGTCACCATGGTCCAATTCCAAATTCCTGCCCAAACCAAAAGAGGGCAATGCATCAGCGGCACCCTTGGCCAATTATGCTACCCTGCAGCCGAGTACTGCATATGAACGAAGAAGTGAAGGAGTTTTTTTTAAATAAATAAATTTTAAAACCCCAAAAACAAAACCCATTTCAGGTTTTTATTTTCCATGACCTACAATACAATTCATGACTTTCTAGGCCTGGAAACAGATTTTAAAATTCCATGACATTACAGGACCCATAGAAATCAAAGCCTTAGCTAGTGTTGGCTATTCCATGCAGCAAATTACAGCTGGACTTAACGTCCTAGCAGGAAATGTATGCAAGCAAGACTCTGGAGGACATGGGAAATTGATATAGTTGAGAAGAGAAGCAATTGAGGGATAAACCCCAAAGTCTTTAAAATTGATGTTGGGTACCTCGTGCTGTTCTTTACTTCAATAAAGATAATACAAATGAATGATCGAGCTGAAAGCATGGGTGTTGGCGATTCTTCAAGAACAAGAAGATATAGATTAGTGCAACGTGGTCTCAATGGATGCCAAAAACCTTTCCTGAAGGGAGGCAACCAAACGAAAATCCCGAAATTAAAGTGGGATGACTAAACATGTTAGACGGTGCTCTTTACAAGCAAGCAAGCAAATTTGAATGGTTTGGGGAAAGAAAGAAAAAAAAAAGTCACCGCCAGTCCAAAGGTGTACCAGGATGTCGTGCAACAGTCAATGTAGAAAAGCAACACCAGGAGAAGCATGGTGATGGATCTCAACAAGAGTGGGGCTGCCAAAGTTTCCAGAGATTCACATAAAATCACAGGTACACCAACTTCCGACAGTTAAAAGTTCCGATTCATCATTCCATTCCCTCATAGGCCCTGTGCATGAAATGTGGCTAGAAATAGATTATTGTGACACACCCAGAGGGACTGCTTTAAATTAGTTTTTCTATACAATTTCGACCTGTACAATTCGAATCTGCTTGTTGCCACGTCGACATCTCGCACATTAGGCCAAGTAAAAAAAAAAAAAATGTTTCTCATCCCCGCCCGCTTCCTTTTTCGTCGCCGCCTACTTTTATTTTTTTATTTTTTTGTATACTGAATCGAGGCTCGTGAAAGAGCTAACATTTACTTCACAAACAAATCAACCAGACAAACAAAATACCCAAAAAGAGGAAGCGGAAGACAAGATGGGGAGAGAAGGGGAAGCACAAAAACAACATCCGAGAGCAGGGAGATGTGTGGAAGGGAGAGGGCCCGGGGGGAGGAGGCATGGGAAAGGGGGGGGGGGGGAGAAGTATAAAACACAAGGACACCAAGGACTTCCTGGACAGAAGTTGGTATTTCAAAAAAGTGGAAAAGTGGAAATTTACTATTTAATACTATTTTTTTTTAATATATACTTGTTTTTTTTTAAAATCGTTTTGCGAAGAAACTCGGTCTAAAACTTGCCGTTTCCAGGCGTTTGCTGATCGTATCTTGTGCATTGATGATCTGAACTATTATGGATTCCGCCCTCTAACGGAACTTCCTGGTTAATACATGCTCGGCTTAACGCAGACACTTTGTGCTGAAGACGGTCAATTCTCGCAGCGGCTGTGCACTGGGCAAGTGCAATTTACGCGTAAAAATCTTGCATTTCATCCTTTTAATGGTACAAATTTGAGTAGGGAATATGACGATATTCGTGTGTGTAAGCATACGTTCGTCGACAAAAGGTTTGAAGTCTTGGTTCGCGAGATCAGTTGTAGATGAGAAGCGAACGTTGAACGATCTCTTCGCTAAATTTGCCAGTGGAGAATTTGACGATGGAGATGACATTGGTGATGGATACCAAACAACGAAAGTAAGTTGGCGTCGTGATATAGCGTAAATATTTAAGCCATATCAAGACATACATTTTCTGGTGTACTTGTTTTTAAATACTTGGTGCATTAAAAAATCCATATGTAGCTGTAACGCTATACTTGGATGGCCTCGTACTAGTTGTAGTTTCGTGTATTCAGGCCTTTCGGTAACAATCAACACTGGCATGTTTCACATTACATTGGACAAACTATAGAGTCTTTAAGTCAGCCACAGTGGTCATTCAATTCATGGCAGCCATCTTGGGAAAAAATAGCAAAAAAATGAAAATAGTAAATAGTAAGGGCGTCCCTCCTTTTTTCAAAAAAGTCCGGACGAGAAACTTTTTTTTTTTTTTTACTTGGCCTTACAGAGCTAGAAGACATGTTGGATCAAAATCACCCATTACTGAAATCGGCCTCCAATACGATAAAATTGTTAATAGCATCCAATATCTTCTAGGAGGGTCTTCTAAGTACCGCCAGTTGTGAATTTCTACGGAGTCGGATAATCCAACTTCGGGAGGACATTTGGAAACTTGCAGGTGAAGTATATCCGTTTTGCCTTTTCATTTTGTTTCACTCTTTTTTTCATTTATTTTGCTTGTAAATGAACCTTTCCTTTTCCTCTTCTCATATATTAACAGGATCCACGAGTGCGGTTTGGGATTTCGGATGATCCTCGTTTCCACCTCATCAGTGGTCGCCCATGAAGAGATCTTTCAGCTGGACTAAATCAATGATTATATTGAGGGTATTTGGGTTTTTGAGCTATACTGCTGTCTCAACAATGGATGGAGGTCCTCAATGCCAAACAGGAAATTAGAGCTGTCTCCCTCGACATATCACGTGCCTTCGACACGGTCTGGCACCCCGCTCTGCTCACCAAACTCTCCTCCTTTGGTATCCATGGAAATCTCCACGCATGGCTGGCGGACTTCCTCTCTAGTCGTCGTCAACGTGTGGCCCTGAATGGGTTTCTCTCATCTCCTCTTCCTGTTCAGGCTGGAGTTCCCCAAGGCAGTGTTCTGGGCCCCGTGCTTTTTCTGGTCTTCATCAATGATCTCTCTGACTCTCTCGAAAATCCTCTCTATCTCTTTGCTGATGACTCCACTCTCTGCCGCTCCATTCCTCTTCCCTCAGATCGGCAGTCTGCTGCCTCCTCACTCTCTGAAGACCTGGACAAAATCACAGACTGGTCAAACATGTGGAACATGTCTTTCAATCCTGACAAATCTCACACTCTTACTATGTCTCTCCGAAAAGATCGACTGGACAACCCTCCCATCTACTTTCTCAACAATCCTCTCCAAGAAGTTCTGTCGCTCAAGATTTTGGGTCTCACTATCTGCCATGATCTTTCTTGGGAAAACCACATTTACAAGCTGGCCTCCAAAGCCAGTCGCCGACTGGGCATCCTCCGTCGTGCGAAGTCCTTCCTCGGCACACCTGAGCTCCTCACCACATACAAGGCTTTCATCCGCAGCTCAATGGAATACTGTTCTCCCCTATGGGCCGGTGCTCCTGCCTCACACCTAGCTCGGCTTCACGCTGTTGAAACCAAAGCTTTCAGAATTATTGGAATCTCCCGCGATGAAGCTATCTCTGAGGGCCTTTCACTCACTCACCGCAGGCAGGTAGGTGGTCTTTCTGTCTTCTACCGACTCCTCTCCGGCCTTGCACCCCCAGCTCTCTCTGTGCTCTGTCCCCCAAATATTCCTACAGGTCGCACAAGATCTGCCAGCAACCCTCTGATGGTTAAACTGCCGAAATCTCGGCTCTCCGCTCACCTTCACTCTTTCATTCCTCTTTTCTCCCGCCTCTGGAACAAACTCCCTCACTCCCTTCAATCCCACTCCTCCCTCCAGGTCTTTAAAACAGCTGTTCACCACCATCTCTTATCTTCCCCCATCCAAAACCTTGATATTTTCTACCCCCGCTAATTCACCCCAGATCCACCTTGTTTGAAAGTCCAACTTCTTTCCTGGAAGTCCTGGCAGTGTCCATATGTTTTATACCTCTCCCACCGCCCCCTTCCCATGCCCCCCCCCCCCAAAGCCCTCGCCCTCTCTCAGATATCTCGATGTCTCCATGTCTCTCGGTCCCTGCTCTCAAATGTTGTGTTTGTGTCCTTCCCCCTCTCTCCCCATCTTGTCTACCGCTCCCGATGTTATATGTTTTATGTGTCGGTTTGTCTTTCTGTGTGATTAATGTTCGCTCTTTCACGAGCCTCGATCTTGTATACAAAAAAAAAACAAAAAAAAAACTGTGAAAGCACCAACCTCATTCATGTAATTTCCAGTTTAATTGTTATTTTAAATAAAGATTGGGGCTTCAAGATTTGCAATCCCAGTTTTAAAAGCCAAGACATTGTCTGTTAACGCAAATAGTTTTCGGACTTTCATTTGATCATTGCCACTCTTACCCAGTGTTAGCTGCAATGTTTGCCAATATATAACATAAATTAATCTAAAATTGCAGGGAAAATATTGTACATACACCACTTTAAAGTTTAGGGATGTATTTGTTATTTGGTCTTTGAAGGGTGAAGCAAAACAAAAATTAACATGTATAAGCATCTTCCTGCATACCTCACATGAAGGACTGTACTTTAAATCGTTGCATTCTTCAAAGGTCTAACTTTATTTATCGTTGAATATATTTCATGTATTGTTATGCATTATGTTTTCCACTCTGTCAAAGCGCCTTTGGGCTTCTTGAAAAGCGCTATACAAAATAAATGAATTATTATTATTATTAATATACAACTCACGATTCCTTCAAACCTGGTATGCCAAGAGCCAACACATTCAGCAAGATGACAAAACGGCAACACCTGTGCTGACTGAAGGTGTCAATGATTGAAAACATTTTTTTTTTGAAGAAAATGGCAAAACCCAATGTCAATGGTTGCTAGGAGACAGGGCAGCATATAAAATCATACTAACATAATCACAAGACTTTAAACAAACAAACGACATTTTTGGGAATAAGACCCTCAGAGACAACGAATTTTTCTAACTGGCGATGAAGGTTGTGATCAATTTTCATCCGAATTGTGTGTAGTTTGGGAGAAAAGAGCATACACCTATTTTAGGGGTTCAACCCCCCCTCCCCCGCCCCCCTCCCACACACACACACACACACACACACACACACACACACACACACACACACACACACACACACACACACTCTTAAACCTTGATTATTTTTTTTCTATGCCGTGAACAAACTTTCGTGCAACACGTGATGAAGTTTGTGGTCAAGTTTCATTAAAGTCGTGTGTGTAGTTTCGGAGAGAGCAAGTGCCGATTTTGCAGGGGGAATCCACTATTTCGATGATTTTTTTTATTTTCATTTTTTGTATACAAGATCGAGGCTCGTGGAAGAGCGAGCACGTTAAACACACATTAGCACATAAAACACAACAAAAACGGACACATAAAACAAAGGGAGGGGGAGACAAGATGGCGAGAGAGAGAAGCACACAAGCATAACAGTAGAAAACAGGGACATCGGAAGATCTGTGGAAGGGAGAGGGCTGGGGGAGGGGGTAGAGAAGGGGTACACGGTATAAAACAAATTGACACCACTAGGAATTTCAGGAATGAAGTCGGGGATTGAAAGAGGTGGATTTGGGGTGTATCAACGTGGGTTAGATAAGAAATCATAGGTTTTGAAGGATCAAGGTTTTGGATGGTGGAAGATAAGAGATGGTGGTGAAGTGGTGAACAGATGTTTCAAAAACCTGGAGAGAGGAGAGGGATTGAAGAGGGTGTGGGAGTTTGTTCCAGAGGCGGGAGAAAAGAGGATTGAAAGAGTGAAGGTGAGCAGAGAGTCTGATTTTGGCAGTTTCACCAGACAAGGGTTGCTGGCAGAACTTGTGTGACCTGCAGGAATATTTGGGGGACAGAGCCCAGAGAGAGCTGGGGGGGCAAGGCCAGAGAGGAGTCAGTAGAAGACAGAAAGACCACCAACCTGCCTGCGGTGAGTAAATGAAAGGCCCTCGGAGTTAGCTTCATCGCGGGAGATTCCAACGATGCTGAAAGCTTTGGTTTCAACAGCGTGAAGCCGAGCTCGGTGTGAGGCAGGAGCACCGGGCCAGAGGGGAGAACAGTATTCCATTGAGCTGCGGATGAAAGCCTTGTATGTGGTGAGGAGCTCAGGTGTGCCAAGGAAGGACTTCGCACGATGGAGGATGCCCAGTCGGCGACTGGCTTTGGAGGCCAGATTGGAAATGTGGTTTTCCCAGGAAAGATCATGGCAGATAGTGAGACCCAAAAGCTTGAGTGACAGAACTTCTTGGAGAGGATTGTTCAGAAAGTAGATGGGAGGATTGTTTACTCAGTCTTTTCGGAGAGACGTAGTAAGAGTGTGAGATTTGTCAGGAATGAAAGACATGTTCCACTTGTTTGACCAGTCTGTGATTTTGTCCAGGTCTGCAGAGAGTGAGGAGGCTGCAGACTGCCGATCTGAGGGATGAGGAATGGAGCGGCAGTGAATGGATTTATCAGCAAAGAGGTGGAGAGGTTTTTCAAGAGAGTCAGAGAGATCATTGATGAAGACCAGAAAAAGTACAGGGCCCAGAACACTGCCTTGGGGAACTCCAGCCTGAACAGGAAGGGAAGATGAGAGAAACCCATTCAGGGCCACACGTTGACTAAGACTAGAGAGGAAGTCCGCAAGCCATGCGTGGAGATTTCCCTGGATACCATAGGAGAGTTTGGTGAGCAGGGCGGGGTGCCAGACCATATCGAAGGCACGTGATATGTCAAGGGAGACAGCTCTAATTTCCTGTTTGGCATTGAGGACCTCCATCCATTGTTGAGACAGCAGAAGTAGCATGTCCAGAGTAGAGTGACCTAGCCTGAAACCAAATTGATGGTCAGAGATCAAGCCATTCGAGAAGAGGAAGGATTTGATATCCGAAGCAATGATGGATTCCATGACTTTGCTGATAATTGGGAGAAGGCTGATTGGTCTGTAGTTACAAGGATCTGTTTTTGCACATGTGTTGTGTAAAACGGTGATGTTGGCTGATTTCCAAGCTGATGGCAGAAGACCTTGAGCAAAAGAGAGGGTGAAGAGAACAGAGAGAGGGAGTGAAAGAGCTGCAGAGCAGGATTTCAGGACCCGTGGGCTGATGCCGTGGATACCATAAGAGGAGAGTTTGGTGAGCAGGGCGGGGTGCCAGACCGTATCGAAGGCACGAGATATGTCAAGGGAGACAGCTCTGATTTCCTGTTTGGCGTTGAGGGCCTCCATCTATTGTTGAGACAGCAGAAGCAGCATGTGCAGAGTAGAATGACCTGCTCTGAAACCAAATTGATGATCCGAGATCAAGCCATTGGAGAAGAGGAAGGATTTGATATCCGAAGCAATGATGAATTCTATGACCTTACTGATTATTGGTAGCAGGCTGATTGGTCTGCAATTGCAATATTTTGTTTTTGCACATTTTTGTGTAAAGTAGTAAAATTTTGTGCTGATTTTCAAGATGCTGGCAGATGACCTTGAGCAAAAGAGAGGGTGAAAAGCACAGAGAGAGGGTGAGATAGAGCGGCAGAGCAGGATTTTAGGACCCGTGGGCTGATGCCGTCTGGTCCAGTTGCAGAATCAGTCAAGGATTGACAAACTTCTCCACCTTGTCAGGAGAGAAGGACACAGAGTCCAGAAGCAGCTGGGTCCAAGGACCTCATCCCTTATTTCAGCAGTGATCCACTGTGCATCGCCCAAGGTTGTCAGGGCTCTCCTCATCAATTTAACCATCAAGTCTCTTCTCGAAATGCCTTGGGTCAAGACAGGCCAAGCTTCTTGCTAAGCAACACTTTATGGGAGATTTCCCCAACAGCTTGCACACCATTTTGACAGAGTTCTGCATTCCATGCAAAATTCCAGAACACCAGTCACAATTTTTTGGAATCAATTCCTTCAAAGCTTTGTCAGCAACCAGTCCTACAACCTGTTTTTTAATATATATATTTTAAACACAAGGTCTGAGGCTCATGGAGCTGACAGGCACACAAGAGGAAGTCCCGGCACTTCCTGGGAAAGTTATTTAAAGGTATTGTCGTGTGGTTGGCTCAGTTAAGACCGAGCGTCACCACGGATGAATCGAGCTTTAATGGAGGCGTTTATTCAAATCAATGGCGGATCGATCCACGGGCCGAGGGATTGGTGGAGGATGCCGTGCTTACCTTTTCGGCCCCGACGACGTCTTCTCCCTGCAAATTATTAACTCAACCCGAGACGGGTACAAGAAATATTTTTATTAACGGATCGGAGAACAAGGAAATGCGACGGAAGAACTAATACCTAGGTTGGGAACCCGCACACCTCACTTCACATACACGACAAGGGAGTATTCAAATAAAAGAATCGTCGTGTTGTGTTCTGTGGTGCGTCTTATCTCTGTCTGCAGTCGTCCAGGCCCCAAACTCGCCGTCCGGACGCGGCTCCGTGCTTGGCGGGAAGGAGGCCTCAGTCCACCTCGGGAGATCCCATTTTTTTGGGAAAGATTTTTTCTGTTTTACTGCATTAAAGCATTTATTCTTTAGTGATGTTTTTCTCTGCATATCGCAGAGCCAGTTAGCGTGCTTACCAGAATGACCCTTGCTCTCGGTGCAAAACCCGAGCATTCACTACACCTTATCGTTTTTCTGCGCATTCCTGTACTTGGCAGATACTGGACCCAACAACATGATTGCCCACTAACACAACGCACGCTCACGTCGACAAAGCTTATCCAAAACCTCCACTTTGTGGCAAACATCACTTGCCTCGACTTTGTTTTTTGCACTTGGTTCACCACGAACAAGTTTTCCTCTGAGGAGCCATGGTTAAAACCACTAAAGGTAACTAGAACGCCACTCAGTAAAGCGCATACTCCCGCCGTGGGTTTAGTTGGAATAATACATTTTGTTTAACATCCCCGCTCCCCAAAACAATAAATGAAAAAGAAAGTAAGCCCTGACTGTCAGAGAATTTATTTTGATATATCTCGGAATTTGAGGAGAAAAACATCATTTAAGAATAAGAATAAAAGCTTTAATGCAGTAAAACAGAAAAAATCTTTCCCAAAAAAATTCCAAAAAAAATTCCTGGATCCGGAATAATATCCTGAGCTTCATCAAAAACTAATCAATTCTTCCTTATCCCAAGGGCAATCATCCCACCAACTTTCATCCAAATCCGTTCAGAACTTTTCCAGATATCTTGTTCACAAACACACGAACGCACACGATCGAATGCATTACTCTCTGGCGGGAGTAATAAACCTGAAAATCGCAGAGCCAGAATTATTTATTTTGTCTGGGAAGCCCATGCGAGGTTTCTTCTTATTCAGCCCCTCAACCCTGGGTGATTATGCGATCTTAAAAAAAAAAGTTGGAATTTTGCCAAATCTGTTTTATTCGTTTAATATACCTCAGCCATTGACAAATCTGGAACTAAGTCTTTATAAGTTCATCAAATACTGACACCGCGATTGACATTCGCCGAGCCAAATGTTGATATCTCTTCTGAGGTAAAAATAAATAAAAACAAAAACAGTTTTAAAGCATTATACATATCAAACGATACATTTTATGAAACGGGGAAACCTAATACACACTTTGGTGGTTTTAAAATGACAGAATATGTCTTTATTAGAAAAAAAATAAAAAATGAACATTGAAGACGCTGCTAAAAAAATACACCGCTCTAACGCATAACCACGAGTTTAAACTACATTACCAACAAATATGAAAACTATTTTCATATCACAATGTTAAATATAGAATATATAGAAGATAATGTTTAAAAAAAAAAGATCCCCATCTTCCAATGGTAAAAAAAAAATCCTTCAAAAACTTCCTGGATCCAGAATAATATCCTGAGCTTCACCAAAAACTAATCAATTCTTCCTTATCCCAAGGCCAATAATCCCACCAACTTTCATCCAATTATGTGCAGAACTTTTCCAGATATCTTGTTCACAAACACACGCGTGAATGCATTACTCCCTGACGGGAGTAATGACCAAAACAGCAGCATCGCTGGATGCACGACACCCCAGCGGAGAACGAATGGTACCGACTCGAAGAGGGGGGGGGGGGGTCTAAAGGGTGGAAAGACTGTGCAAGACCCATGCCATTTAAAAACAGGCTCGTTTACAGAAAAGTGTGTAAAGTCGAAATTTTATAAAGTCCCAGTGGTCTTCAAATGCAGGGTACAGCCCGAGGTACCCCGTGGAGGTCCTCACCACTCGTCAAAAATTAAGGGTGGAAATCACTCCATTTATGACAAAACGTCTGATGCCCGACGTGGAGATCGGTTTCTGAGGTTTGGGACATGGAATGTAGGGACAATGACAGGGAGATCAGAAGTGGTGGAAGTATTGGTCAGAAGAAGAGTGGACATATGTTGTGTGCAGGAGACGAGATGGAAGGGAAGTGGTGTGAGAATGGTGAAGGGTTGGCAGAGACAGAAATACAAGTTTGTGTGGCAAGGGTGCCCAGAAGGCGTGCATGGTGATGGTATCCTGTTTGCCGAGGAGTTTGTAGACAGTGTGGCGAGGGTGACGAGAGTGAAAGGTTCATGGTGAGAATTATAATTGGAAAGCTCTTAGTGAACGTCATCTCGGGATATGATGAAAAGAAGACCAAGTTCTGTTGTGCAATAGAAAAGCTGATGGAAAAATGTGAAGGATGAGGAGGTTGTTGTCCATTTAAGTCTCCTCCGACCATATGTGGGGAGTATAGACGGTTTTGAGGGAATTCATGGGGTTACGGATATGGTGCTTGGCATGGAGAAGGTGAAAGGATTTTGGAGTTGGCTGATATGTTGATTTGTAATACTCAGTTCCAGAAAGAGGACAATAAGCTCATCACATACACGTCAGGTGGGTCGGTGACAACCGTTGACTACCTGATGGTGTGTAGGCGAGATAGGGGGCACCTCCGGGACACAAAGGTTATCCCGGGGAGGAGGCCTTTTCACAGCACCACTTGGTTGTCTGCGACATGAGTGAAAGGTGCGAGGAGAGCTCGGCGGGTAAAGTACCAACTGAGAATGAAGGTGTGGAGGTTGAAAGAGGTGACAGTGAGGGAGGCATTAAAAGAGAGGCTGAGTATAGTAGGGGATGATGTGGTTGAGCTTGAAAGTGGTTGGATATCAATGAAAGATAGTCTGTTGAGAGCCGTTGGTGAGGTATGTGGATGGACAAAAGGACCAACAAAGCACTCAGAAGCATGGTGGTCGGATGATGAAGTTGGAGAGAGGATTGACGAGAAGGGGAAGAAGGCGAAGGGTACGGGAGCAGAAGAGGCACAGCATTAAAGTTACAAGGCAGCCAAGAAAGAGGTAGCAAAAGCACAGGAGGCATACCGGAAAATGTTCAGAGAACGCTTGGGTCAGAGAGCTCAGAGATTCGGAAGAGGGTCAGAGAGTGGTATTCAGGATTGCAAAGCAGATAGCGAAAGAGGTGCGATGTGATGGGGGTGAGTTGCTTGAAGGATGAAGTGGGAAAAATCGTTGTGGACCCAGATGGAATTAAAGGAAGATGGAAGCGATATATGGAAATGCTGTTGAATGCAGAGAATGAATGGGATGGCAACAAAGAGAGTAACCCAGTTTTAGGACCAGCAGAGAAGATAACTGAGGAGGTTGAGGAAGCGATAAAAGCAATGAAGTCGAAAAGCAGGAGGGCCGACGGGAGTGGTGAGAGATATGTTGAAGGCAGCGGGAAGTTGGGGTTTGAAGAGAATGACATCTGAAATTTAGTGGTGAAAGGCCACATTCCAGTGGATTGGGAACTGAATACCCTCATCCCTCTATACAAGGGGAAAAGTGACCCTCTGGATTGTGGCTCGTATAGACCGATAGTTATTAGAGCATGGAATGAAGGTATTGGAAAGGGTGTTGGGAGAACAGGATAAGGATGAAAGTGAAGATCGACGAAATGCAGTGTGGATTTATGCCAGGAATCGGGACAACAGCCACGCTTTTTATTGTAAGGCAGTTGCAGGAGAAGTACATGGAGAAGAGGAAGAAGTCGTTTCTTGGGTTGGTTGATCTGGAGAAAGCATTCGATAGGGTTCCATGCAAAGTAGTGACATGGGCATTGAGGAAGTTAGGAGTGGAGGAATGGTCGATCTGAGTAGTGATGGCAATATACAAGAGCGCACGCACATCTGTAAGGACGAAGGATAGGAACAGTGGCGAGTTTGAGGTGAAGGTCGGGTCGGTACCAAGTCCACCACTATTTGTAGCTGTGATGGAGGTGCTAGCGCAGAACATAAAGGAGGGTTTACCGTGGGAGTTGTTGTATGCAGATGATCTGGTATTGATTGTGGACAGTATGGATGGACTGAAGGATTAGATGAACAAGTGGAAGTAATGTACGGAGGCAAAATGTCTGAAGGTGAATATCGGAAAGGCGAAGGTTAAGCATGTGGTAAGGTGGCAAGAATTGGGAAGTGGCCGTGTGCCGGAAGGGTGTCCGAGTGAACTCCATTCAATGTACAATGTGCGCCGAGTGGGTTCATCAAAAATGTAGTGGTCTGAGAGGGTCATTAACGAGTGTGGCAGCTACATTCAAGTGTAAGGTGTGCACAGAGGAAGCTCCAGATCGAGGAAATGTTGTTGCATCTTGCAAACGGCGTGAAGCTGGAAGGTGTGAAACCATTTTGCTACCTAGGAGACATGCTGAATTGAGGTGGATCAGACTCGGCAACGGTTGCTCGAGCGAGATGTGCATGGAAGAAGTTTCGGGAACTGAGGCGTGCTGACGAGGAGGGGTCTCGTTGAAGCTGAAGGGAAAGGTGTATGCTGCACGTGAGACGTTATGATTTATGGGAGCGAGACATGGGTAATAAACGTAGAGCAGCAACGAAGGCTGGAAATGCGAATGGTTCGGTGGTTGTGTGGAGTATCGTTGAGAGAGAGGAAGACATTATGAATTGCGAAAGATGATGTGAATTGAGCCTGTGATGGATGTTGTGAAGAGAAACAGGTTGAGATGGTTTGGCCATGTGTTGAGGAAGGATGAAAGTGACTGGTTGAGAAGAGCGATCAAAATGATTGTCGAAGGAATTTGAGGACTGGGAAGACCGATAGACTTGGCTGAAGGTGGTGGAAGAAATGCGGGCAAGGGGGTTAACAAGCAGAGATGTAGGAAATAGGGCAAAATGAGATTGTAATGGGGCCCGCAAGGTTAACCCCCACTCAAGCAGGGAAAATTGCCTTAAAATGCTGTTGTTCTAACTCACTTTGCCCAATAATGTGACGGACCTCTGGTAGCTTGTTAACAGTTGCTGGGTTTTAGCCTGTGGAAGAACTGCTGAAAATCTAAGTGTTCTTCCCAACATTTGTTTTCACATTTCTTTCAACTTTAATAAATCTCATTTTAATTCTTGCTTTTTCTTTATTTCTCTTTTTTATCTCAGTGAATTCTGGCAGAAAATTTTCTGTAAGGTTCACTTGGCTGCACCTGGATAGGTTTGAAGGTCGAGTAGCAGCTGAAGCCCGAATCCTATCCAGGTTCCTCCTGATAATTCAGTCTTTGCTCTTTACTTTTGGTTCCTTCTGATGACTCCAATACAGTATTTGGTTTTCGGTTTCATTGCATGGAGTAAACCCAACAATAATAATTAAATAAAAATCACACTGCATCCAAAGGAAGAGGTTCAGTTTGACATTTTTAATACAAAATAGGCAAAGCCAAGAAAAACAAAATCCATTAGAATTACCCTTTGGAGCCATTCAGAACCATTGATAATTATATCAATGTATTATGTGATAATTATACAATTATAATGCATTAGAATTACACTTTAGAATAAAACAGTGGGTCGGAACGGTTCTTCCTGTTTGACAGACTGATGGAAGGACAAAGCAAAATATTCAAGCAGCTTCACTGCTCAACAAGAAAGCTTGAGAAGTATCAAGCGCTCTCCTTGAAGGCAGGTAGGTCCTTCGCAAAGATGATATTGGGTGGATTGCCATTGCCTTTTCCCAGCAGTTAGTCATGGCAGGAATTTGTAATTTGTTAAGCATGTGCAGGTAACCTACATATTGAACCCTTCCCTGATTGGTGCATCCAATGGCACAGAATCCTGTCATTTAAAAAAAAAGTGACGAGTTGTCGACCAACATGTGCTCATTCAATCATTTCAATTCAATATGGAGAAGATTGTCATGGGGACGGCAAGGCTAACCCCGCTCTTGCAGGGAAAATGGCCTTAAAATGCGTTGTATGTGCTCATTCAATGAAAACAAAACGGCGCTCATGACCCATGCGACCAGAAATTTCCAGGGGAAAATACCAACACTATTCCTAATGTATAGGGACCAGTCGGGCCTGATGCCAATGGGGAGATGTGGACCACGGTCTGCCTTGTGATGACCCTTGGTGTAAAGTGTAAACCAAAGCCCCCTAAAAAAATTTTTTTTGTTAAGGTTTCGATTTCATTTGGGAAAAACAGACACCAAAACTAAACGAAATACAACTGACGCACAAGTGCCTGTCCTGGAGCCAAATAATTTTGATTACGGAAGTCAGACCAGTCATTTGCAATCGTATGTGACGATGCTTTGGTGCTTGCCACCTCTCGCATGAACTGCCAAGTGCACTTCCCCCTAAATTCTCAATATTGAAGGTCTTCTCAGACGCTGCATCTGGGGCAGGCAATCTTTGTAGCTTCAGCCACAAGTAATTAAAATAGCAAAGCTTTGATTGATATTCATTAAATTGTCTTTTCCTTTCACCTTACAATAGGCAGAGCACAGACAAATTACCTTAATCTTCATGATTAATCAAGATGTCCCATGAGCACTTGCATAACCTGACATGTCGCAAAGTGCGAAAAACCGTTTCGGCACAGCTTTAACAGAAAATACCTAGGTGAGGTTGAGATTGGTAACATTCTCAGAGGTGGGGATTAGCCTATTTATATTTGCACAATTTCTCTATTTACCAGCAGTTAAAAAAGACAAAGGTTGACTCCAGCATTGGAAAATGCTTAATTTTTCCAGGAATTGAGTTAAAATGACACAAAGGATGACCGTGGCACAAGCTGTATCCATCCGTAGAAGGTATTCATAGTTTATCGCCTTAAAAAAAACTAATTTGCATAGAATTTTATTTTTTCCGTTCCCCTCAAGTTCCTTTGCTAACCCCATCTTGCAGAGGTCCTCGTCTTGCTTATCCAGAAACCGCTTGAGCACTGCAATGAACATTTTCGATCTTCAAAATTTTCCACAAAACTTGGGCAATCAGTTTAAATTTGGGGGAACAAAACGGTGAATGGGCTGAATCAGAAAGCAGTTCAAAGGCCACATTGATCACTGCAACCATGGATATGAGTGATGCATTGTCCTGGAGAAGCAGCACTCAACTCCAAGACACTTGTTTTTGATGGCTTCTTACAACTGCCGCAATTAATCAGCATCATATTGCACACTTGGATATCATCTTGGTAAACCAGTTCTGAACTCGTCGTGTGTACGTAGACAGGGTGGATGGATGGCAGGCAGCTGCTGTTGGTCAGGACACCACAGAAAGTGATGAAGCATCAGGGCTCATGGTCAGCATTCCAGTGAAGAGGTGCTAAAGGCACACGTACACAAACAGGCACGATAACTGCTACAAATACAAGGGTGGACTTTTTCCCCAGACTTTTCCACGCTCACAGCCTGCCATACATCTCCACAAATTAAACTTTGGCATCAAGTGGAATACAGAATCAATGACACCAAAAAGGTTTTTTTTTTGTGTAAAGTCGAGGCTCATAAAAGCCAACATAAAGAACATATAATAAAGGGAGGGAGAGAAGGAAGCACAACAGCAGGGAATAGGGTCATCAGGATATCGATGGAAGGAAGAGGGCTGGGGCAGGGTACACAGGATAAATGAGATGGACACTACAAGGACTTTCAGGAAAGAAAATGGAATTTGAAGGTGGATTTGCGGTGGATTAACAGGGGTAGCTTAGGAGGGAAGTTTGTCTTAAACATTAAAATCAGAAGAGGGCATGCAGGTTTGATTTTGTCTCTTTAAAAAAAAAAAAAAAGCAACATTTCAGTGACAATTACACAACATGGGTTTTTCACTTTGCCATTTCCGAGCTAAGACAAGGGTGCATGTGACCATATGGTAAACATCATATATGAAAGATCAGTTGATAATGTTTTTGAGATCTCAATGCAAAATAGACCAATTCAAATTTGTGGTTACAGTAGGAGTAGGTTACAGTAGGAGTAGGTTACAGTAATCCTTGGTGTTGGGCTAGCGGCTAGGGTGCCGGCTTAGGATCCTAGGATCCTGGGTTCGAATCTCGGTCGATCGCCGAATTAATGCCAGGGGGGTTGACTCAGCCTGTCATCCTTCCAAGGTCCAGTTTACCAGGTCCAGCAAATTGAGTACCAGTTCACTGGTAATTTCCCGCTTGTCGTTGAAGGCGGCAAAAAGGGTTGGCGTCAGGAAGGGCATCCGGCCGTAAAACATTGCTTCAAAAAGGGGACCAAAAAACAACAACTACCACGGTCCCCGAAAAGGCCAACCCCCGCTTTGCGGGGAAAAATGGCCTCTAAACGGTGGGGGTTTTTTTTTTTAGTAGGAGGAAATATCAGTGCAAACGATGGCCAATTTGAAAACAAAATAAAAATCCACTATTCGACAAAGGTCTGAAAGGTATGGGTATGCATTCCACTTCTGCAATAATGGCAGCTGGTGCTGACCGGGCCGCCGTGGCGTGGTGCTGACGGGGCCCCCTCCCATGAGGGGAGTGTCATTGAAGCTGAAGGGAAAGGTGTATGCTGCATGTGAGAAGTGTTATGATTTATGGGAGCGAGACATGGGTAATGAACGTAGAGCAGCAACGAAGGCTGGAAAGGGTGGAAATGCGAATGGTTCGGTGGATGTGCGGAGTATCATTGAGAGAAAGAAATGATGAATTGCGAAAAATGATGGGAATAGAGCCTGTGATTGATGCTGTGAAGAGGAACAGGTTGAGATGGTTTGGTCATGTGTTGAGAAGAGTGATGGAAATGAATGTAGAAGGAAGTAGAGGACGGGGAAGACCGAGAAAGACTTGGCTAAAGATGGTGGAAGAAGAAATGCGGGCAAGGGGGTTAAACAAGGAGAGATGCAGAAAATAGGGCAAAATGGAGAAGATCGTCATGGGGACCGCAAGGCTAACCCCCACTCTAGCAGGGAAAATGGCCGTAAAATGCATGTTGTTCTGCAATAATGGCAGCATCTTCACATGCAAAATATTTCTCACCTGGTAAAGATAGCTTTTCCACACCTCACTTCCTGAGTTTTCTTCCACATAGGTGCTTCGTCCTGCAAATAAAAACACGATATGAGAAATAGCAAAAAAAATAAAAAATAATTCAAATGTCTAAATTGGACAAACCCTTTAAAGTAAACACCAATGGTTGAAATAATTGTATTTCATAAAATGAAAGTATCAACACATTTGCATTAAAAAAAATTGTTCAAGGTGAAAATGGCCCATATATTCCTGAGTCATAAAAGGCAACAAAAGTCCAAATCATTTAAAACCTGCAATGCTCACCTACTCTAAGTTTATCCGAAATTGATTGCTTTGGAAAAAAGGCCTTCAAAACAAGCTCAAATGTTGAGTTGTGCACATGACTGGAAACAATTTGGCATGAACGAAGAAAGTAAAAGCTGACTTTGCACTGGACAGAATGAAAGTTGAAAGCCGCACTACTTGCATGGGGCGGATGGAGGCTGATTGCAATAGTCGTAGTTTCAGGCAGGAAGTACGGCAGGACGAGGTAGGTTTGGGCAGCGGACGACCTGCCAATGTTCAAGGAGGCCGTGCACTGGTTGGGCTCAGGAAGAGGTAAATCCTGAACACCCCCAGCTGCTATATTCATGGCATCCGGTTATCATCACACAGGTCATGGGTTTGTCAACGTGGCAGTGGCTTGGAAATTTTGGTGGAAACGAAAGTGTTTTGAAGGATACAAGTGAAAAGTTAATCACATCAGAATCACAAAACGTCTATTGACAAACGGCTTGAACTGCAAATATTCTGCAATACGATAAAAGGCCGTTGACAAGCTAAATCCAGAGTTTCACTTGCACAAGATGACAATGTCCAGAAATGGCACTTCCCTGCCACAATGAGATGGACTGCAAGGGTAAAAGTAACCCTGAGACCAGAGGATGCACAGCGTTGAATGAACACATGCTCGAGCTCAAATCGAGAATGAAATAAGATTTCCCTATTTATGCAAATTAAATTTCACAAGACATGCAAATTGGAAAGATCAGAGGAAAGATGTAGGAAATTGAAAAACTAAGTTGGCTGCAGGAGAGTTGCACAACTAACATGTAACCAATTTGAAGTATTTCACCTCGACCTTGATAATGAGGTCATCTCCATCATCCAATCAAATCAGTACTCACCAATCAATACGAAAAACTTCAATAAAGTAGGTGCACATATTAACAATTAGCATCCTTGGCCAGGTGATTGATGCAGCAATAAATCCAACTTGCCACCAACAGAATGTTAAATGTTTGGTTAGCAGTGGAGAGCTTGGGAATTCATGGTTGAGAAAATTCCAATCTTTTTTAAGGTTCATGGAAGAGCATGTACAGAAAAATCAGGCAGGAAAGACCAGTGCAATTTACCATGAACAACAAGGACATTTGTTGGTAAAGGACAAACATGTGAGTTGAACTTTGCTTCAATATCACGAGCCAGGGGTTCTGATGAGCGAGTTGGCTACAGCTACAGGCCAACACTTGCATTGCTAATTCGATGGAATATTATTCTTTGTGAAGGCTAGTTTTAACTTTTGCGAAGATCAAGGGCAAAAAAATTAAAAAGTACTTTCCTTTCAATGGCTGGCAGCTTGCAGTTCCCAAAGTCCCTTGCACAATTCAGTGTTCTAAATTAAGAAGTACTTGTGGCTTTTCAAAATCAAAACACTTCTCGTTTGCAAATGGGGAAAAAAATCCTCCGTTAGCAAGAAAAATAATGGTCGTCTTTACTATCGTCAAATGTGCCAATTGTCGACCTCTAAGAATGGTATTTGTGAAAAGTGGCAATTTTATGATCAGCACCTTAGCATAAAGAACTTCCAATATGGGCTTTATGGTTGCCTGTTGGAAACTACATTAAAATAATTGCTTGCCAAGTACATCCACCTTGAAGTTCCTAAATGTTTCACCTACGATAAGGAAGACTTTAAATTTAATCAGATAAATTTCATGGGAGCCACATTCGCATTTGAAGCTTGTCAACTCAAGGATGGAATCTTTGGGAATAATCAGCATGATTGGCAGTATCTGAGGCAGTTTGCAGAGGTGTTCATTGAGTACAGTGTGCAGGTTGGAGTGGGAAAAACTTTTTAATGAGTAGATGAGATGAACAGTACATCAGCAAGGCAGCCAGGCTGTCGATATTGAGCAGACGAACAAAACTAAAGAGGCTCAAATGGGACCACACTTGACTGAAGGGATTCGACACTGAAAAGACCCTTTATCATGACTGTGGAGTATTTGGATATGAAAACACGACGAACCTTCTTTTCAGCTTAATGAAGTTCAAAAGACCAAGTAGAACAAAACCAACCTATCCATATCAAGGGCGCAATCAATTAACGTGAAAATTTCTAAGTCCCACACACACAAAAAAATATACTAGCATTAAATCATCAATAATACAAAAGCTGAACATGATAAATCAAAAAAAAAAAACAATTTACTTTGTGATCAAGAATCCAAAGAAAAGCAAATCCTATAGCACTTTGAAGGAGGCCGAGCTGAGAGCCAGGTTTCATGGTGGTTGGGTGGTGAGGCCTGGAAGTATTCACTGCATGGACGCAATTTGGGACGTGGAGTTCACAGGTTAATCCGTGTAGGAATCTAAAAGGACAGGTTGGTGAGAAAGGCGTGGTAAGTCAGGGTGGGAGAGCTGCTGGCACTGACGGTATGGAGAACGCTGGGACAGACTGCTTTGATCAACATGTGGTGACTGTAATGACTTGGTGGCTGGATGCAGGCTGCAAACTTGGTTGGCCGTCTCAGTATGGTTCAGATATGATGGATTGCACTTGAAAGTAAACCGCAGGTTTGCATTTTGCTTGGCTACACAGGTATGAATGAACCAGACAATGTGATGTTCATAAAAGTCTGACGGGTCAAATCTACCACCCAAAAAAAAAAAAAAAAGATACACAGAAACTTCAAAGTAAGGGGGAAGGATTTTTGAAGTCACAAATCTTATAATCCCTACACAATTTTGAAAAATCCTTCCATGGGGGAGGGGGTGGGAAGCAAACGAATGAATGGACAGAGGACAGTGATCATCAATTTTCCTTTCGTCTCAGCAACGACTTCAAATTTTACAGATTAAAGTTGTTTTTTTTTATCTTTAAAAATCTGAAATACAAAAACATTTAAAACCTTTCATCTTAAATGGCAAATTTATAACTACCGTATTTGTGTTGTGGAGGATGGTGTGTGATTAAAAAAAAAAGTGCCTTTGAATGCATGATATGATGCAATGGATAAGCTAGACTGATTTTTCAAGGTTCAAAAGTTCTCGTTAAAGTTCAAGTTTCGACTCGTCACCATTGGAAAAGTATGGACACTTGGATTTACACTTCATAATTTTTTTAACCACTTCTCGATGGGGGCAAAACATTTTTTTTAAACATCTGCCCTGAATTAAACTGCGCTGTAGCCTCTGCTTGGGTTTGAGAATCAGAATGTCAGAAGTGCAATACACCATTAACACGAGCAAATGATGTTCATGCATTGAATACACGAGCAACGGTACCCGCCCTATGGGTGGGGCTTCAATTGGGAAGCCCAAATGAAAAGGCAAAATATCAGAAATTGAAGGCTTTTTTTTATTTTAAACGATTCATGTAAACATCCGGTGAATCATATCACACGCAAATCAAAATCTAAACAATACATGCCACGCCTGTTTTGAAAAAAAAGATTGAATTCTGCAAAACGGAAGCGGCCGCTACACCTGTTTCTCAGTCGCTTTGCACATGCTGCCGCACGTTTATATAGGAAGAGTTCGTCAGGAGTCGATCATCTCTCTCCTGGGAATTTCAACAAAAGCCACATCACTGTTCAAATCGGTAAATATTATTCCATTGTGTTTGGAAAACTGGCAAATTGGAAATCTTGGAAAAACCATATTGCCTATTTTACTCCAGGGGGTCCGAGGATTACCCACCCAAAACATCGTTGCGATCGGTTCAGCCGTTTTTGCAGTACCTTCGAACGGCCAGACAGACGGACATTTGGTGAATTATAGGGAGATACAAGAACCTGACATTGGAAATGAAAATCATAAAACGGTCAGAGAGGGGAAACTCCATTGCAAATCAGATGTTCGCTGTCTTTTGACTTAAACGGTCTACGATCAGGAAGATACTCAAGCACAAGGCGTGAATTCTCAAACACATGAAGGGATTTGAGCTGATGAAGTCGAACATAATTATGAAGAAAGAAAGAGCAATCACAGATTGCAAGCCCTTGCCAGGATGTATTTTCAGTGGTTTTTATGGCTTTCGTGTTAAAACAAATATGGTGGCCGAACCACGTGACTGATTCCCACCCCCCACAAATATATTCCTAGATTATGCTCAATAAATTATCTTGATTGGATGAAGTTTTGTACTTGTCGAATTATGTCGTCATAATGGAGGCACCAATGACATTAACACATTTTATTCCCCACAGAGTTCTTTATAATGAGGCGTCAATTTTTTTTATTCAGCACTTTCGGAGATAGAGGTGCAAAGTTTTTCGGGTTTTCCAAGATGGTGGCCGAACCATGTGACACGACGTCATAATAATCATTAAAAATTCTGCAGGTGGAGTTGCACCTATGGTGTAAATTTCCTATCAATCAGACCAACAGTTGCAGAGAAAATCATATTTATTCTGTGCGGACAGAAACTCAAATGCAATACCCTCTCCTCAGGCGAGGGTAAAAAAGAAAAAAAAAAAGGAGTGGAGAGATCACCGAGCTGAAAAATAAATTCCATCCGTCTCATAGTGCCAATGTTGAATTAAGTTTGTATACTTTTTTTTTGTCTTCCGGCCGATCAAGTTCCTCTACATTTACCAGTTCCAGGTTCGGTTTCAGTCACAGGTGGTCTGTTCAAGTGATTGTCTGACTTTCGAGTAAATATTTTGCCAAACTTTCCCAAAACCCTTCATAATGAGGAGAATTGCTTTCAGGAGCTGCAGTATACCAGAAGACCAAGAAAGCTGTTCAGACCATACTTCTTCCCTTCCTCAAACATAAGAAAACCCCATCAACTCCAATCCAGATGTGCAGTGTTAGTAGATACAAAAACAAGTGTGTATGTGTATATATATACATATATATATATATATATATATATATATATATATATATATATATATAATTATTTTTTCCTATCCCTCCACACCTTCCCATGCCTTCGCCCCCCCAACCCCCGGCACGAGAGCTGTGGGGGTCAAAATCGAGACTAAAGATGCTAAAGATTCATCTTCACAAATAAAACTCCAATCTGGCCGAGCTCCCACAGCTCTATCCGTGCTCTGTCCCCCAAATATTCCGAAAGGTCACAAGATCTGCCAACAACCCTCTTCTGGTGAAATTGCCAAAATCAAGACTCAGCTCACCTTCACTCTTTCATTTCTCTTTACTCCCACCTCTGGAACAAACTCCCACTCTTCAATCCCACTTCCCTCCAGGTCTTTAAAACAGCTGTTCACCACCATCTCTTATCTTTCCCCATCCAAAACCTTGATCTTTCCTACCCCTGTTAATTCACCCCAGATCCACTTTTTTGAAATACCAACTTTTCCTGGAAGTCCCAGCATTATCCATGTGTTTTATACCTCTCGCACCCCCCACCCCTTCTCCCTCCCACAGATCTCCTGATGTCCCTGTTCTCTGCTGTTGTACGTGTTTCCCTCCCCATCTCGTCACCCGCTCCCTTTGTGTTTTGTGTGTCAGTTTTTTTTGTGATTGTTAGCTCTTGCACGAGCCTCGATCTTGTATAAAACAATTTTAAAAAAGAAAAAGAAAAAAGAAAAGAAAAGAAAAAGCTAAAGATTTATTGTCACAATGTCTATATAAATTAATCCTGACAGTACACAAAAGCATGTCTGTCCCCTTAAATTAAATTTTACCCCAAAACAAAGCCCACATGCTAACCCTCAGCACCAAACTGCCATGAGCTCACCTTGGCTCGGCTGTCCTCAGCTCTCAGCGCTTCCAACTTTTTCCTTGATCTACAGGCGAGACAATCGGTTACCAACACCAATCATGCGATTCATTCATTCATTTAGACCTGACAATTGTGCCATTGAAGGCAAGCAACAAATACAAATGTAACAAGAAAAAGATCAGAGTGCAAACCCTCACCAGGATGTATTTGTGGTTTTTCAGGTTTTTGTTTTAAAACAAATATGGCGGCCGAACCACGTGATAGATTACATTAATTTTTTTTTTCTCCACCAATTTATGCCGACATGACAAGAAATTATCTTGCTCAGATGGTTTTGTACTTATCGAATTATGACGTCATAATGGAGGCACCTATGACAACATATTTTATTCCCCATGGAGAGTTCTTTACAATGAGCCATGTCTCAATTGTTTCTATTCAGTGCTTTCCAAGATAGAGGTGCAAGGTTTTTCGATTTTTCAAAGATGGCGGCCAAACCACGTGACAAAATTATCATTAAAAAATTCCACAGGTGGAGTTGCACCAATGGTGAAAATTTCCTGTCAATCAGACCAACGGTTGCAGAGAAAATCATTTTTTTTTTCTGTGCGGACAAAGAAACGGACTCAAATGCAATACCCTCTGGCGAGGGTAATAAAATAACCCAGTACGTATATCAAAACTAAAACAGCTGATAAAACAAAGCAAAATCTATGCATCCGTGCCCACCCCCCAAATCAAAATATTATTAGCAGAAACCATTAATCAGCTCATGAATGGCGAGCGATCGCTCACACACACCAGCCTCACTTTGCATTCGTTTCAGGCAAGTAAATTTGTTGCTTGCTCTTTACCTTTGCCACCATGGAAGTAACATCTCAAAAAGTTACGGAAAGATTCAGATGAAACTTGGACAAGTTGGGTGTGTGAAAAGGACAAAGTGATTGGATTTTGGTGAAAATCATTATCCAGTCATACTCCTGTGTTCATAATTACTTCTCAGACTCATGCCAGTGTTAACCCGAAAGGGAACTTCATAAATTGAGGGCCTATGTATTGATTTTTGTAGTGTATTCCTGTATACATTCAGTGGTGATAAAGTAAGAAGCAGCACAGTATTTCTGAACACTTTTTTCTGTTGGTGTGCATGGTTCCTTCTGGTCCTCCCATCTTTCCTTTTTAGATCAAGACTTGTTAAAAATTAAAATAAACCAGGGACAAGGGGGATCTGGGTCTGCGGGGTGTTTGACTGTTGCTTCATGACCTGGTGAGCTTCATGACCCACTGTCCTATGTTTTTGTCCACAGAGGGGGGTGAACGTTGCAAATCCCTTTTTCAAAGCTCACTTGGCTGAGCCTGGATGGGTTTGAGAGTAGAGGACTAGTAGCTGAAACCCGAATCCTACCCAGGTTCCTCCTTATGACTCCATCTTTGTTTATTTGGGTTCCTCCTGATACTACTCCATTACTGCATTAGGTAAGTTATTCGATTTGGCTGTAAATTCAAAAAAACTCATGTGAATTCATTAGATCAAACAACTTTGTCTTATTGCTTATTTGGAGTTACTTCCCCTTAAATTTAATCACTCACCTATGAGAACAATTTGGAGTGACATCACTTACCTAGTATTTTGCTCATGATGTGCTCTCCAATTATGTAGCCATGTCAAATACATGTAGGAATTCCACCAGGCTGAACGGTTTATGTTTTGCATCCCACTGGATGCAGACCCAGACCTGTACCAAAGTCGAATCTGCTTGTTATTGTCACCTAACCAACTCGTCCACCTAGTTTTGTCATAACTCGTCCACAACACAGATACCGTGCTATACATCGTTTTTGGCCCCAACTCTCAATGGTGAAGAATCACTTTAAAATTATAGTATCCAAATGCGGATACAGATTTTCACCGAAATCTAATCTTTTTGTCCTAGTCACACACCCAACCTCTACCGAATTGGCTGAATCCGTCCACAACTTTGATATATCCTGTTGACAGACAAACGGGTGAAAACATAACTTGGGTCCACCTTCAATGGAAAAGGTAAAGTAATAATCTGCCCTCCTGTTAATATCATGTACATACATGGTAACATGAAACGTTTAGAGAAAACCAGACAAACGCCACAAACAAAAACAAATGTATGCACTGGTACATACCACCGTAAGATTCATATTCATCACGGCTGTAGTGCCTGTCATCGTAGTCACGGGAGTACCGGTCTCCTCTTGGGATTCGGAGGGGAGCACAAATCGGTAGATTACCCAGCGCGAAAAAACAACAGCATGGGGTTAAGATAATGTACAACTACATTTGCTGTTAGAATGAGTGTGAACAGAAAGACCATATCGATGTACAGTTGCAAAAACACCGAGTTAGTGAAGGATAACCTCGGGTAATAAAACAAGGGCAGGGGTGGAAGAGCAAATACATCCATGTGTTCAAAAATCCATTAAACAGAAGCAAAATTCCATCAATATGGTTGTTGTGCTGTAACCCTGGTGTTGGGCTAGCGGCTAGGGTGCCGGCTTAGGATCCTGGGTTCGAATCCCGGTCGATCGCTGAATTAACGCCAGGGGGGTTGACTCAACCTGTCACCCTTCCGAGGTCGGCTAATTGAGTACCAGTTCACTGGTAATTCCCTGCTTGTCGTTAAAGGCGGCAAAAAGGGTTGGTATCAGGAAGGGCATCCGGCCGTAAAACATTGCTTCAAAAAGGGGACCAAAAAGCCAACAACAACCACGGTTCCCGAAAAAGGCCAACCCCCGCTTTGCGGGGAAAAATGGCCTCTAAAGGTGGTTTTTTTTTTATTTATGGTTGTGCTGTATCCTTTTTAAACGCCGAGCGTCGGTAAAAGCAGCAATACATACCATTTTAACATTTTAAATGCTTTTGGTATGACGGCTTCATCTCACCAACCTCCCAAACTAACCATTTCGCCACGACATCTTGTTAATTTATTGTGTTTGTTTCGTTGGTATACAGATGTGTTAATTCAGCTACAAACAAGCGTTACGCCTAGGTCCCCCGTCGGTGAAGTGATGTGAGTTGACAAAGCGGAAGACGCAGAAAACATGCTCTATATTTCGCTCAAGGTTGACATACATGGAGGCGGCCATCTTGGATTTTGACGTGGCCACCCAATTTTCAATAGCGTTCTTCCTTATGCCTAGATACACCCACACACCAGATTAGAAGTTGGTACTTCGCTTATTTTAAGATATTCAGCTCAAGGTTCAGACATACATGGCGGCGGCCATCTTCGATGTTGACGTGGGTTGCACCCACACCAAATTAGAATGCGGTCCTTCGCTTACGCACGCACGCCCACACGCATGGACGGACGGGAAAACCATAGTCCCCCTTTCGCTCCGCTGTGCGACGGGGGACAATAATTGCCTGGGAATCATGTGGACAAATCGTAATGCAGATAATTTGACGCACTCACCAACTACATCTTGCTTCAAAAGCAAATGTCGGATCTGTTTTTATCACCAAAACCTTCACCCACACCTTCAATTTTAACTCGACAGCAATTAACCACAATCAACATAATCACAAAATTCATTGTGCCAAATGAAGCAAATATAAAATGCTTAAAAATACCTGAAGAGATGGTGTCAAAATAGGAAGAATCAACTAAAAATTTGCCAAAAAACTTCAACAGTGAAGGCAGCAATACTACATCGTTAGAGAGCTTACCCATCCCTGCGACCGTAATAGTCATCCCGTCGGGAGCTGCCAAAAGTGCGTTGCTGGGAATCACCATAGTAATCACGACCACGACTACCACCACCACCACCACCACCACCACCTCGGCCACCATAACCTGCAACCATATCCACAGCTGTAATCAAAATTCTACAAACACCTTTAAGGCATTTCAAATTACTTGAAAATGCAATGTAGGCAGATGAATGAGTGAATCTCACTTGTTTAGGATGGATACAAAAATAAAAACATTTTATGGATGTTTCATATCAAGGGTATACTATTTTGTCCTACCAGAATTGAGATCGATTCTTAGGGTCACCCACCTTTTTAATAGGTGCTGGGTTATTTTAAGGGGGCCACAAATTACTGCTACAAATTGAAACCGTAATTAATATAATCGAAAAAAAAATTATATGCAGCAATGCGGTTTGATGCTTGAAGGAACATTTAAAATTATTGTTACCCCCCCTTTTCATTTTCAGGAGTCTCCGGTGACAATGTCGCATGTACTGCAAATGGTGCGACCCCGAAAGCAAAAAGTGTGCTACCTGGTTTAGAGACCAGGTCAGAAGCTTCAGGACAACGGATGGAAGGCAGCAATCATCGGCAAGTGATTAACAAGTGGCACAAAGTTTATGGGGATTGGGAGCAACCTGCAGAGGAAGGTGGTAGGCCGGGCAAGCACAAGTGGCGAGGATGATGAACACGTTTGAGAGTAGTTAGAGTGAAACCTCCAGAAATTCATTTGCACTGCTACCAGGTGCAAATTAAATCAAAACTGTTACTGCACTGCCACTGCTACCAGCTTACCCCTCAACAGTACACAAAGTGCTGCATACGTGACTGCGGCTGTACAGGTACAAGGTTCAGCCGGTGCAGGCACTCATGGAGCCGACTAAGCAACGCATGGCATTTGCAATGGACATTTTGGAACGCTTTGACGACAGATTTTGATGATTCTTATGATGTAGATGATTCCTATGATGTGCTCCCTTTTCAAACGGTCAACTTCCAATGTTTCAACGGTTAAGACGTCAGGATTTGAGGCTCCCGGAAAACACATTTTTTGTCTGCTACCTGGTTTCGAAGAGTCATGTCCTTTTCCTGAAGAAAACTGCAGCATTTGTGAAGTTTACTAAAAATGGATTTTCAAAATCTAGCAAGTGAATGAGTGTCAATGACAACAATGAAGCGGTAATCCAACAACACATCAAACCAGAGGGCAGTCATGACGGAAGGAAAAAGCAAACCACAATTCAGAAAACTGATAGCACCTGTTTAGGATTAATCCTTCAGGTATATGTTCGTGGATCACCAGTAGAGGACACTCTTTTAAGCAAATGGCAATATTTGGGCACACTTTTGAAGGGACAATGTGGGCAGGAGTAACTTTGTCATGGGCGACTTTCAGCGTCACCTGGTAACATCGAATTTTTTTTATTTTTTAAAACATTTCCCAATTTCCCCGAAGTGGGAGATTTCCTTTACTTGTGCACTGCTGGGCAAAATAAAAAAAGTTTTTAAAACCCCTAGTAGTCAAACCTTGCTGTCCACATGTATGGGAAATTGTGAACAAACGTTTTAGACACCATTTCCCTCCTGCCAATACTCCCACTTATCCAAGGAAAATTGAACCCTCCCACCTTAAACTCGTTGTTTTCAAACTTTCCATTTTTGGATAGCAGTATTTTCTTGAATTTAACATTACACATGAGATTACAATACTGTACCACATAGCCCAAAAAAAGAAAAACTTTAAAGTTTGCATTACATTTCCGATAGTGCCACAAAGAGAAAAAAATAACTCCACCCAACTTAGTCGCTCAGTTTTGAAAAGTTTCTAAACTTAATTTTTAAACACTTCCAATGAGGATGTAACAACAAAAAAAGGAACCGTATAAAGCAGCATTTTTAAGAAACAAAATAATCCTGAAGAAAAAGGGCGATACAGTGGTGAACACCGGTTTCATTTTCATCATTCTGTTGCATAGCACCTTGCACCCCCTGCCAGGCCACTCCACACACAACAAAACACACCATGAAAGACTGCACAGTCCTGTCTTCGCCAAGGCAAGAGCACATAATAGACACGAGGGAACTGTGGGTCACTGTACTGTACAGGTACTCCAAGTAGAATAGCCTTCGTATTGATGGTAAATGGTACTTATTTGATTTAAAATTGTTCTAAGATTACAATTTGTCTTATTTTTCTAATTAAATAGTTTATTTAAAAACTTACTAAATAATGATTTTTGGATTCGTGAGGCTGGAACGCATCTTAGACTTAAATGTTAGAAGCTGTTCACAGTTTGCGATTTTACCATTCGATTTTACCATTCGCAGAGTTTTACAGGAACGTAACCCCACAGACAGCGAGGTTTTACTGTACCATGTATCAATATGGACAAGGTCCTTTGACATTTTTGGCTCCATATTGATTACTGGCATCAAAAATACCCGAATGCCCACTCACCTTCCATGGCATTGTGACAAGCAGACAAAAACTAAAATGGCACTGACGGAGACCGATATGACGCCACCCACATTACATCATTATAGGCCATGGGCCAGATATGGTCCTGATGCACCCCCCCACAACTCTACCACCCCATATATTTTTGAAGCACGAGGGTCCCCTCAACATGAAATCAACTGGTAACAGTAAATAAACTGGTTCTTACTATTCATTTTTCACACATATTTGATGGTACCCTTAAAATATATATTTTCCGTGTCGTTATGTTCCCTGAGATGGCTGAAAGTGGTCTGAGTTATACAAGTTATATATTGTCGCGGTTACCTTATTCGCATGTCGCGGTTAACTTATTCGCATGTCACGGTTAACTTATTCACATGTCACGGTTAATTTATGTTTGGTCATAATCCACGAGTACGGGCCTGTGGGGCTTTTGGTTGTGTGGAAGTGACGCACGCGTGGTTGTGGAGCCACGCCCTCCGAAGAGGGTTTTGGCTTTATAAAAGCTGTGCCACTTCCGTTCGCGTTTAGAGTGCTGGAGATTTCTGTACGAATAAACGAGCTTCGAACCCTACGAAATGGCCTCTTCCTCTCGCCTTCTGCGACTCCTAAACTGGTGACCCCGGCTGCCCCCGAACGGATTTGGGGGCTGCAAACGAACACGGCAAGCGCGCCCTGGCCAGGGAAGCCACCTAAACTGGTGACCCCGGCTTCTCCCGAACGGATGCGGGCGCGGTTTCGAACGCAGTTTCGATCGAACTGCCGGAGTTTCGGAAACGACGAGCAGCCATGTGATTCGCACACCGCACTCGGCTCTACGACCAGAGAGGCGAGCCTGCTCCAGGACCCTCCGAAGGAACGCAGTTACGAGATGTGGGTGGCACTGCTGCTCATCTCTTGCACGCGCAGACATTGGCAGCACGGCTGCTTCGTTACCTTCGCGCGCACTGCTGCTCGCAACTCGCGAAAAACTCCACAGCTACAGCTCGCGTGTCGAAAGCTGCAACTCGCGCAACTACTACTCCTACTCTGCATCCTCGGGAGGCCCGCGAGGAACCTTGGCAGCCTCCCCCGAGGCCTTGATCAGCCCCTCGGTCGGCTCAACTCCACAGCGGCGTTTTTTCGCGTGTACCGAGGCCGAGCACTGCTCGAGCCTTCTCGGCACTGCCGAGCACGCCTGAGAACTACGTACATGCCCGTGGGAGTGCATTCTGGGGGGGGGGGGGGGGGGGGGGCGCATGTTGCAGTTACCTTATTCGCATGTCGCGGTTACCTTACGTTTGGTCATAATCCACGTGCACGGGCCTGTGGGGCTTTTGGTTTTGTGGGTGACACGCGCGGTTGTGGAGCCACGCCCTCCGAAGAGGGTTTTGGCTTTATAAAAGCTATACCACTTCCGTTCGTGTTTAGAGTGCTGGAGATTTCTGTACGAATAAACGAGCTTCGAACCCTACGAAATGGCCTCGTCCTCTCGCCTTCCGCGACTCCTAAAATATCATCTGAAAGCTAATTATCTGCTGTCATTATAAATGGCATATATTTTAGATTTAGTGTTACCATTGGCCTCAAAAATCAAGTCGTATAGCTATACCCCACGTTTCGCTGTGTCAAACTAACACTGAATAAGATATTCAAACTAATATTTCAAATCCAGCCGCACGAGAATCGATTGACATTAATAACAAATGTCTGGACATTCTTCATAAAAATACCTTTCTTTTGATACCAAATGTGTATTTTTGTCAATAAAAATCTATCAGATATGACACTTCAAACAGAATGCAGGTATGCCGACAATTGCGATAACTGCACGAAATGATCACGTTGATAGACATTGTCATGGAAGGTGCTTTAATTGGAAAGTGAAATATCATTCAATTTCTCATTGTTACTTGACAATATATTATGAAGTCACATTTTACCTCGATTTCGTTACAGGAATACATGCATGTTGCAAATGAAGCAGCTTTGTCAACCACTCGCTACTATTCAGAAATTTACCAGCTAGAACATCAGCTAGAATCTAGCATCAGCTAGAACTAGAAGTTCACAAGAAAGCTTTTGAAGTAGTTTGTGATGTTGTAGATAAGGAGGTGTTACATAGCCACGAGGTTGTGAAACTATCAGACTTGAGCATTGTATGTTGCTCAGCTAGAAAGCAGCAATGTTGTTATACTGTAGCAAATAAGGTGCGATTGTGTGTGAATTTAGCAATTCATATTTAATTGTGTTGACAGTTCGCACAGTGTTACCACATGGATCATCTGAGAAGCATATGCGGCAATTGTCGGCACACCTGCGGTCTGTTTACAGTGTCATATCTGATAGATGTTTACTGGTAAGAAGACATATTTGGTATGAAATGAAAGGCATTTTTATGAAGAATGTCCAGAAAGTTGTTAATGTCAATAAAGTCTAGTGTGGCTGGATTGAAGATATAAGTTCGAATATCTTAGTCTGTTACGTTGGCACAGCGAAGCATGGGGTATACCTGTTCGACTTGATTTTTGAGGCCAATGGTAACTAAATTTAAAATATATGCCATTTATAATGACCAGCAGATAATTACCTTTCAGATGATATATAACTTATATAACTCAGACCACTTTCAGCCATCTCGGGGAACATAACGACACGGAAAAGATATATTTTAAGGGTACCATCAAATATGTGTGAAAAATGAATAGTAAGAAACAGTTTATTTACTGTTACCAGTCGATTTCATGTTGAGGGGACCCATGCTTCAAAAATATATAGGGTGGTAGAGTTGTGGGGGGGGGGGGGGGGGGGGGGGGTGCATGAGGACCATATCTGGCCCATGGCCTATTATACAAGCTTTTACCAAGTTTGATTTAAATCCCATCAGCTGTTCTCAAGTATCACATCTTTACCCAACATGACCTCTGCCCTTTAACAAAATCGAATCAGTTTATCTTTACATTATACATGCACCAAGTTTGACTTGGATCCCTTCAGCCATTCTTAGGTTATCGCGATAATGAAAACCTATCGAGGACGCACGGGCAACCCAAAAACATGCCTCCAGAGACTTCATCAAGAGGCATAAAAATAATTCATTCCTCAAAGTGGGTTCCACCAATTGTGACATCTGTCCAAATTGAGCTCATTTGGATATTTCGGATAAAAAAGACAAACTCACCACCTCTGAAACCACTGCCACGACCACCTCTGAAGCCCCCTCGACGTCCATGGCTTGCCTGCTCCACTGTTAATGTCCGACCATCAATGCTCTGCAAAGAAGAATCAGAAACAGCTTGTTTAATGGTCAAGTTTAGGTCATGACTAGTGGTGGCTCAGTTGCAGTTTCAGACTTGTCTGAGCTGTATCTAGACTGGGTTCATTCATAAACTTAGCCCACATAGTCACATAGTCACATGAAAAAGTAAATACACCCCATGTAAAGTTGACTTTTTCAACATAACATAGCTATTTGATCTTTATTTCAACAATATTGATAAAGGTGATATAATACAACAAATATAATGAACCATTTACATATTGTAGTCTTGTACAATTTAAATAAACATAAATGCAAATTTCGCATGTGGAAAAAGTAAGTACCTGACATTTATCACTACTTCAAATACCTAAAATTAGAATGAGATGCACTAGCTCAGGTACAAATGATTAGAACATCGTCGGAGAGCATCTTGGAGGAACCTGTCTTATTTAAACCTGACATTTAGTTTGGTTTTTCTTTGTTGTTGAAGTGTGCGGCATCACCATGCCTATATCAAAAGAGCTCTGAGGCCTTCAGAAAGAAGGTTATTGATGCCTATGAGTCTGGGAAGGGATTTTAAAAGATCTCCAAACAATTTGAAATCAATCATTCGACTGTCCGGAAGATCATCTACAAGTGGAGAAGATTTCAAACAACTGCCAACTTGTTCAGGCCAGGCCACCCCAGCAAGTTCAGCCCAAGAGCAGACCGCAAGATGCTGTCTCAAAGAACCCCAGAATGTCATCACGGGACCTCTACAGCTAGCTCTTGCCACTGTTGTCAAAGTGCACGAGTCTACCATGAGAAAGAGGCTGCACAAATTTGATCTACATGGGAGGTGTGCCAGGAGGAAACCTTTGCTGTCCAGAAAGAACATCAGGGCAAGACTAAAGTTTGCCAATGAACACCTAGGCAAAGACCAGCACTTCTGGAACAATGTGCTCTGGACAGATGAGTCAAAGGTAGAGCTATTTGCCACAGTACCAGAAAACATGTTTGGCGAAAACCAAAGACAGCATTTCACCACAAGAACCTGATACCAATTGTAAAGCATGGTGGTGGAAATATTATGGTTTGGGGCAGCTTTGCTGCATCAGGGCCTGGGCAGCTCACCATCATAGAATCCACTATGAATTCTTCATTGTACCAGAGGGTGCTTGAGGATAATGTGAGGCCATCTGTCGGAAAGTTGAAGCTCAACCGAAGGTGGACCTTGCAACATGACAATGACCCTAAACATACCAGTAAATCCACCAAGGAATGGCTGAAAAGAAAGAAATGGAGGGTTCTGGAATGGCAAGTCAAAGCCCGGATCTAAATCCCATCGAGATGTTGTGGGGGATTTGAAACGAGCTGTGCATGCAAGAAACCACTCAAACATCGCACAGCTCAAAGAACTATGCAGTGGGCAAAAATTTCTCCCAGTCGATGTCAGAGACTGGTAGACAGTTATAAGAAACGCCTCCTTGAGGTTGTTTCTGCCAAAGGGGGCAATACCACCTATTAGAGCCAACGGTGTACTTACTTTTTACAACGGAGGGGGAGGGGGAGGGGGTGGGGAAGGGGTAGGGCAGAAAGGAAGGGGTAGGGGGAAAGGGAGGGGGAAAGGGAGGGGGAGGGGGAAGGGTGGAAAGGAAGGGGTGGGGGGGGAAAGGGAGGGGCATGGGGGAAAGGGAGGGGGAGGGGAGGGGAAAGGGTAGGGGGGTAGGGTGGAGGGGGGAGGGGGAAGGGAGGGGGGAAAGGGAGGGGGAGGTGGGAGGGGGAGGTGGGTGGGGGAGGGGGAGCGGGAGGGGGGAGGGGAAGGGGTAGGGCAGAAAGGAAGGGGTAGGGGGGAAGGGAGGAGCATGGGGGAAAGGGAGGGGGAGGGGGAAAGGTAGGGGGAGGGGAGGGGAAAGAGGGGGAAGGGAGGGGGAGGGAGGGGGGAAAGGGAGGGGGAGCCGGAGGGAGGGGAGGAGGGAAGGGGAGGGGAGGGATATAGATGGTTACTGGCAATTGATCACATCCACAAATGATGTAATCCACACAATTTATGTACTTTACATAACGTTAATAGGAATACATGGCCGTGTAGATGGGAAATAGCTTGTTTGAAATAAATCACAAATATCAGATGAAAGTGAAAAAAAACCTATGTGGTGTGAATGGCAATGTTCCTCGCTGAAATGTGAAAAAACTGAATTACGTGCGAATGCATAACTGAGATTATGGCGGCAAAGTTGGAACATCACGTGATCGCTCTGAGCGAATCAGCGCGCTGCTCTGCGACAAGCTGAGATTCCGTGTATAATGTTCCTCGCTGAAATGCGCTGAGGTAAATATGAATTAAAAATTCGATATATTTTCACTTTTACGTTTTGGCTAACTCGCTCGCGAACCTGACGAAGATCCTGAGCAAGGATCGCTACGTTATGCTAATGCTACGTTAGCTACGCTACATTATGGCTAAAAATATGGATCTAATGATGAAAGAAAAAAAAAACCTACGTGGTGTGAATGGCAATGTTCCTCGCTGAAATGTGAAAAAACTGAATTACGTGCGAACGCATAACTGAGATTATGGCGGCAAAGTTGGAACATCACGTGATCGCTCTGAGCGAATCAGCGCGCTGCTCTGCCATTCCGGTCATATTCCTCGCTGAAATGCGCTGAGGCAAAAATATGGTTAAAAAATATTATGAAATAATTTTTTAGGTCGACCATGTTCGTACCAGGCTCAATGGCCATGTTTGTGCCAAATATCAAGTTCGTGAGCCTCTCCGTTTAGGAGTCTATCGGTAACATTACACACAGTTTTATATATATATATAGATACTATTTAAATGAAGATCAAATGTCGATACGTCCACATGTTAAAAAGATAAAAAAAACATTTCATGGGGTGCACTTACTTTTTCCACATGCAAAATTTGTATTTATGTTTATTTAAATTATACAATCGACTACAAAATGTAAATGTTTCATGATATTTGTTATATTATATCACCTTTATCTATCAATATTGTTGAAATGAAGATCAAATAGCTGTATGTTGAAATATGTTGAAAAAGTCAAAACTTTACATGGGGTGTACTTACTTTTTCACATGACTATAAACTGTCATGCAGGTGCTTGGCAGGCAGGGTAAGACAGTGCTATCGCTTGAATCGACGCTAAACTTTACGTCCCATCTTCCAGCATTAGTTGGTGGACATTAAAGACCCCATGGTGTTCTTCCAAAGTGAGAACCCTCACCAGAACCATGACCAAATTCCTGCTCTCCCCTACAAAGGGCTCTGCATTAGCAAAACAACTGCACCCCCAGCAAATGATGCTACATTTATTTATATTTATATAAAAAAAAAATAAAAAAATAAAAAAATACACCATTTCACTTCCTTCGTGCAACCATGCCCATTCTACTTTCCAACCGTCACTTCCTTTTCAAACCAACAAAGTAATCCCCTACATGCAAACTACAAAGTAATGAGTTGGTGAATGCCTGTTCCAAATAAAATGCAATCTCCAATACCAGTAACATTTCCATCTAATGGAAAGAATCAAACCAACGCAAAGGACCCCTGGATGCTTTGCAGACAAGGCGTTCATCTATGCATAGGCCATCCTCCAGAGACGTAAATCTGGAAACTACATCCAGAAGCAAATCTAGAAGCGTTGCTCATGTATATTTTTTTGTATACATAGTATGCAGAAAGAGGGGGGGGGGGGGGGGGGGAAGGGACATCAGGCTTTGAGGGGTGGGTGTGCAGGTGGATGCTTTTCCTGATTCCAAATTCCAACTTTGACAAATACAGATAAAGATTATTGTATGTGAGAAACGCTGCACTGTATGAGTGGGGAAGGGAGGGGTGGAGTGAGGTTGAGGGGATCATTTAGATATTAAAAGATCAGTGGTTTCCATAAAATTGTGCCGGCAACCTGGCCAAATTGAACTTCTGTTTTTTCTGGTCTCATCAGTGATCTCTCAGACTCTGGAAAATCTTCTCTATCTCTTTGCTGATGACCACTCTCTGCCGCTCTTGATCTCAACCCTGAGATTGGCAGTCTCCAGCCTCCTCACTCTGCAGACCTGGACAAAATCAGACTGGTCAAAGTGGAACATGTCTTTCAATCCTGACAAATCTCACTCCCACTATGCCTCCGAAAAGCAACTGGACAACACTCCCATCCACTTTCTCAACAATCCTCTCCAAGAAGTTCTGTCACTTAAGCTTTTGGGTCTCACGATCTGCCACAATACATCCTGGGAAAACCACATTTTCAAGCTGGCCTACACAGCCAGTCGCCGACTGGGCATTCTCCATCGTGCGAAGTCCTTCCTTGGCACACCTGAGCTCACCACATACAAAGCTTTCATCCACAGCTTGATGGAATACTGCTCTTCCCTCTGGGCTGGTGCACCTGCGTCACACCTAGCTTGGCTTCACGCTGTCGAAACCAAAGCTTTCAGAACAATTGGTATCTCCAGCGATGAAGCCGATTCCGAGTGCCTTTCACTCGCACACCGCAGGCAGGTTTCTGAGCTGTCTCCTGCAGACTCCTTTCTGGCCTAGCACCCCCAGCTCTGTCCCCCAAACATTCCTTCAGGATGCACAAGATCTACCAGCAACCCTTTTCTGGTGAAACAAGCCAAATCAAGACTGCTCACCTTCACTCCTCTTTTCTCCCACCTCTGGAACAAACTCACACACTTCAATCCCACTCCTCCCTCCAGCTCTTTAAAACAGCTGTTCACCACCACCTATCTTCCCCCATCTAAAATCTTGATCTTTTCTACCCCCGCTAATACACCCCAAATCCACCTTTCAATGGCCGATTTCATTTCTGAAATTCCTTGGTGTCCACTTGCTTTATACCGTGTAATACGCCCACTCAGTGTACCCACCGCCACCCCTCCCACAGATCTACCGACATTCCTGTTCTCTTATGTTGTTGTACTTGTGTGCTTCCCTCAATCTCCCCCTCCCTTTAATAAATGTTTTGTGTCCGTTCATGTTTGTGTTTAATGTGCTCTTACATGTGCCTCGACTTTGTATACAAAAAACATAAATATATTAAAACATTTACATTTGCCTTCCCAAACAGACCAACAGGGTCACTGGAAGCCATTATATGCACATATTGCTACCAAGAAACGCATTAGGCTGAAAGTACAGCGTGTAGTAATGCTACCTAAGAGGTGGAAAAGTCAATTGAGGGAGAAGAGCAAAAGCCATTGCATTAACAATCTACAGCCAAAAATGCAATTTGAAATGAAAACATTTATACTTTCAATCGTTAAGATCATACATTTGAATGTGATAGTGGAGGTCAAAAACCACAGAAAGAATTCACCAACCTTGCCATTCAAATCCTTTTCTGCATCTTTGGCGTCGTCTGGGTTTTCAAATGTGACAAAGGCAAACCCTCTCGACTTGTGCGTCTCCCGGTCCTTCATCAGCAGCACTGGGTAAACAAGTTAGAAATATATGAAAAGAAACACGAGAATCTCACAAAATAAAAACATAAAAGCCCAAATGCAGAGCGGTACCTCAAATAGCCTCCACAACCCACAAGGTCAAGCAAAGAGTACCTTCCAGAAGTGGTCCATATTTGCAAAATATAGAGTCGAGAGCATCCTCAGTTGTGTCAAAGTTTAGTCCACCAACAAACAGCTTGCCAACATTCTCTACCTCCATGACTTGTATGCTTGTACTTCCTTCCAACGTACTGGAGGGGAAAGGTGTCTAAAGAGGGATGGATGGGGGTATATGTAGGGAGGAGAAAATCCTTCACCTCAACAAGATGCTCAACATTCGATGAGGAAGAATCACCAATTGGGATAATTTTGGAATCTGCATTTAATGAACAGATCAAAGCAATAAAATTTTTTTCCCTTAAACCTGAAAAAAAAAATGGAAAATTATTTAAAATCAGCACTAAATTATCCTAAAATAATTTAATATTCTGCACAATAAACAAATAAAGTTCAATTTACTAAAAACACCAAGTCAGCAATGGTATTTGTTCACCATGAAGCTCGCATTTTAAAAGAAAAAGAAATTTGAAAATTCAAATGCAGAACAGTGTATCCAAATACACTGCCCTGCATTTTTGTTTTAGTTTAATTATTATATTCAATTTCCTTATTTTATTTTAATATATTCAATTATAATTATATATTTCATTATAATTCATTACAATTCAAATTATAATTATTAATATGTTAATTATAATTACTGTATATTGTAATATTATTTTAGATTATTATATTGTATTCAATTAATTATATTATACTAGCTGAATGCACCCGGGTTCTTTTTGAATGAATTTAATCTTCTGTACACAAGTCTGACGCAAGCCCAGTATCAGTTGGTGCTCAACGATTCCTTGTTCTTTCTTCTGTCGGCCCCGCGAGAGAATTTTGAAAGCACGTGTTGCAATCAGTGAGATATTCCTATGAGGTGCATAAGTTGTACTTCAAGAGAATTTTGAAAGATTTTTTTTTTTTTTTTTTGTATACTGAATCGAGGCTCGTGAAAGAGCTAACATTTACTTCACAAACAAATCAACCAGACAAACAAAACACACAAAAAGAGGGAGCGGAAAACAAGATGGGGAGAGAAGGGGAAGCACACAAACATTTGAGAGCAGGGAGATGTGTGGAAGGGAGAGGGCTTGGGGGGAGGAGGCGTGGGAAGGGGGGGGGGTGGAGGGAGAAGTATAAAACACAAGGACACCAAAGGACTTCCAGGACAGAAGTTGGTATTTCAAAAAAGTGGAATTGGGGTGAAATTAGCAGGGGTAGAAAAGATCAAGGTTTTGGATGGGGGAAGATAAGAGATGGTGGTGAACAGCAGTTTTAAAGACCTGGAGGGTGGAGTGGGATTGAAGAGAGTGAGGGAGTTTGTTCCAGAGGCAGGAGAAGAGAGGAATGAAGGAGTGAAGGTGAGCAGAGAGTCTTGATTTTGGCAGTTTGACCATAAGAGGGTTGCAGGCAGATCTTGTGCGACCTGTAGGAATATTTGCGGGACAGAGCCCAGAGAGAGCTGGGGGGGCAAGGCCAGAGAGGAGTCGGTAGAAGATGGAAAGACCACCAACCTGCCTGCGGTGAGTGAGTGAGAGGCCCTTGGAGTTAGCTTCATCGCGGGAGATTCTAATGATTCTGAATGCTTTGGTTTCAACAGCGTGAAGACGAGCTAGGTGTGAGGCAGGAGCACCAGCCCAGAGGGGAGAGCAGTATTCCATTGAGCTGCAGATGAAAGCCTTGTATGTGGTGAGGAGCTCAGGTGTGCCAAGGAAGGACTTTGCACGACGGAGGATGCCCAGTCGGCGACTGGCTTTGGAGGCCAGATTTGAAATGTGGTTTTCCCAGGAAAGATCATGGCAGATAGTGAGACCCAAAAGCTTGAGTGACAGAACTTCTTGGAGAGGATTATTCAGAAAGTGGATGGGAGGGTCGGTCTTTTCGGAGAGACATTGTAAGAGTGTGAGATTTGTCAGGATTGAAAGACATGTTCCACTTGTTTGCCCAGTCTGTGATTTTGTCCAGGTCTGCAGAGAGTGAGGCGGCAGCAGACTGCCGATCTGAGGGATGAAGAATGGAGCGACAGAGTACAGTCATCAGCAAAGAGATAGAGGATTTTCAAGAGAGTCAGAGAGATCATTGATGAAGACCAGAAAAAGCACAGGGCCCAGAACACTGCCTTGTGGAACTCCAGCCTGAACAGGAAGAGGAGATGAGAGAAACCCATTCAGGGCCACACGTTGACTACGACTAGAGAGGAAGTCCGCCAGCCATGCGTGGAGACGCAATCCATGCGTGGATTTATTGCGAAATGGGCCCAGCCGGCCTCGATTGGCCTCACCACCCACCTTGCCTCTAACCTTCCTGGGGCCCATCCCGATATTTTTTGTTTCAGAGGTTTCCTCCCATCTTTCACCGTTCAGGAGATTAGCGTGTGCAGACAAACAAAAAAATTGTATAGAAGATAAATCTCTATAATGCAAGCAATCTTTGTCTATCTGTGTGTATGTCTGACCGCTGTTTCTCGACAACCACTGGTCCGATCCAAGTGAAACTTGCCAGGTATATTGCTGGGGACCTGAGGATGTGCCTTTTCAATGTTTGCTATTAATCGGACAAGTGGTTACCAAGTTATGGCCATTTATTTAGCAAACATACGTTTTGTACGTGAACAAAGGAACAGCGAAGGACGAGAGCGAAGACCGAAGGAACGATGAAAGTTTTTATTTTTCTTTGCACGGACGGTCAAGCTACAGCGAAGGAACCGCGTGTGTTGTTTCTGCCTCGCTGTTTGAAAAATTGGCCATTAAAACTAATTTGCGATTAATCTTAACTGCGATATGCGAACTTCCGGACAGTGAGGCCTTATTTTTGGTACGTACGTCAACGTACGTATGTCCACGTACTTACCTCCCCGCACATACGGGCACGCACGAGCTATGTTCAATTTAGTTAAGTTAGTTATTGTTACCCATGCCAAAGGAAAGGGTATTGCATCCACAAATGCCAATGCACCTCGTGGTGGTCAGTATAGGACGTTCCTTTTTCAACAGAGTACTGTCCATTCACAAAGCACATACAATTAGAATGCCGATAAACCACACAAAAATCCTGTTGTGTCTGCAATCTGATTGCCCTTTCTAGCTTAAATACTTTGCCCGCAAAGGGTTTCTCAAAAAAAAAAAAAAAGCTCATCTGAACCAATAGTTCACACAAAATTTGATATCCAATATGCATTCGTCAAATGCCTACTCATCCTAATTAACAATAAAAATACAAGAGCCGTTTGTCTGTCTTTGTCGCCATTTCAGATGTCTGAACGGAATTGGAATTTCGTCAAACTCAGATGTCCATCAGCGAGTGCAGTCTCATAGCTTCGAATTAATGACCGACAACCTCTGCCATTTCCTGGCCAAATGCAACCGAAAGCAAGGTCGTTATAAATTGATACGTCGTGTCATGGTGAAGATAAATCCAAGATGACTGCGCTCCTGTGACGAACACGAAGGCACGTATTTTGTGTCAATATCAGACCAACTTGTGCCAATCGCGGCACTACACTAGTTGTGTGAATAAACACTAGTTGAGCCCGCGGCAGTTGCGGGCAACAGACGGGGATGATTCGAGTTATGGGAGCACTTTGTGAAGAGCGCACAGTTCCGAGGGATAACTAGAATCGTACGAGTGTTTGACCAAATGTTTTTTCTTTTAAACTTAGTAAAAAAAATAAGTTCAGTTCGACTTTTAGTTTTTTTCTTTCTTTTTAATCACTAATGCCTGAGCCTTTGTAGTTATGCGACAGGTATTACTTCCAATTATCCCCAGTTATTTGTGTTTATGTATGCATGTGCACGCACGTGTAAAATTTTCCTTAGTGGGTTTAGGCACCCACAAAAAAAAAAGGGGGGGAAAAAAAAATAAAAAGTTTATACATGTCTAATTCACATAAATTGGCACGTGTTGTATGCAGTGTGGCATGTACAAAAATCCCTTATGTCGTCCCAAACGAGATTTTTGTACATGCAACACTTGCACCAATTATGCAAAAAAAAAAAAACCCACCAAACTATCGCAATCAAATATTCCATGACACCTTGGCGATCGTTAAACAGTTTTGTCTAAACCAAACCCAAGGTAGTGTTTTTTTGTATGCAATGTCGAGCCTCGTGTCGTGGAGCATACAACGGATCAAGACGTAACAGAACCAAAGAAACAGTAGGAAGAAAGAAAAAAAAAATCATATATATATATATATATATATATTGGGGGGGGGGGGGGGGGGGGGGACAACAGGACAAAAGAGGGAAACTTGGACAAATAGGGGATGCGAGTAAGAATGAGGGGCTGGGGAGGACGCACGAGGTAGACAAGATGGACGCATAAGCTAACTCGCAGGAAGGACAGAAAACAAAAGCGCGACAGACACCATCGGCATCATCTATATCGTTTATTGTACACAATTCTACTTACTTGGTGCTGGGTTGTTTGCTCCAGTATCGCCCCGTTCTCATTTGCCTCAATCAAGCAATTTGCGTTTGAAAATGTTACAGCGTCCATTTTGGACACCCCATTCAGCAAAGGCCCATTTATTTATTACGTACAACAACGCCGCCACAGTAGTGACATCAATTTTAGATGTTATTCGGTATTCCCATGAAAAACAAAGCTCCTTAGACGAATAACGTACTTCAAGGCCAGGCTCGATCAGAGTTCGATCCCAACAGTAAGGTTTAACCAAGCTAGCTGCCTCGACATGTCCGCCATTGGAAGCAAAGTAAAAAGCTCACCTTTCAGGGTGGAACCGTCCCCGAAGCAAGCGATATGGAAATGAAGCAAGCAGAGACCAATGTTAAATGTATAAGTTAATATACCTTGCTCCCCAACCGCCCCCCCCCCCCCCCCCCCCCCCGGGAAAATAATAATTTTGAGGAACAATAAATTTGCGCGGGTTTAATTTTAATTGTTCCTTCGCCAAATTCTCAATTACATGACATACATTCCCTTGAGCTGCCTTTAATCGGGACTTCTGCTCAGATAAAGCAAGATACGTCCGTTGGGAAAACCACGCTTCGGCTCACGGCTGAAAAGCACCACGTGGTAATTCTCCCCTGAGAAATGGCGACTGATCCTCAAGGTGGATTTTCCTCCCTTTATGCTCATGACAATAGCAATCAAGATAATATAAATATTCTCTTTCATTGTAAGCCAGCCTTTGGAATTATAAGAGAAGCATTGATAAATATTATTTATCAATGTTTCTCTTACAATTCCAAAGGATGGCTTACAATGAAAGAGAATATTTATATTATTTATATTTATATGAATTTTCGACTATCTTTTTAAAATCGAACAGACAATCGGACTACAAGTTGATTTTTTAAAATTTTATTCCTCTTTTAAAGAGGGGGGAATAAAAAAATTAAAAAATAATAAATCAACTTGTAGTCCGATTGTCTGTTCGATTTAAAAAAGATAGTCGAAAATTCATCTGATTACACGACTACCGAGTACCTTTAGGTCCAGAAAGTCAAACACGACGTGCAAATCCTCAACCGGTTACTCGTGGAAAAAAAAGAAAATGGCGCGAGCGAAGGCAAGAAAAATCCTCCACAGGCACAAAGCGCACGATATCTCCACACATCCCTTAGCGAACAAAACCGCCTCAACACGTCAATAATATCATAAACATTACGAAACGTAACGAACATTAAATGGTTGAACAAGAACCGTCAACTTATACCCTCGAATCGAGGACAAAATTCTATAGCGACCGACCCTCACCTCAACAAAATGCCGCGATGCGTGGCGTGAGGCGTTGTGAGGCGTGGTGACGTATATACCTTCTACGATTGGTGCTGAACGGTCACGTGTTCTCGTTACGTCACTGAATTCGGCCCGTCACGTGGTTGTTAATTTGTCTCGTTCTGTTCTTTTCCAAACAATACTGTACGCAGATTTATGAGGAGGTATTTGAGCACTTACAATGCTATATTTTCAATTAATTTTGTCAGAATGAAGAGTGGATGAGAATAAGGGGCTGCAAACACAACACGTGACTATTTTTGGTAGTTTTTTTTATACCTTCCCTCGCCCTTTTTGCCTGACCCCACCCTAAAAAATACGTTCCTGTGAATGAGAGCTGCTGAACTTCTTTTATTTAATTTCAATCAGCTTCCATTCAACAAAAAATTTTTTTTGATCGGTGGCATCTGACAGCGCAGTCAATGCGGTAGTCGAAGTTCCAGTTGAGCTCTCTACGTTTCGGAAATGTCGTCTCATAGCTTCGAATGAATGATTTAGTTTTAGACAACACCTCTGCCATTTTCTGGACGAATTCAACGGAAAGCAAGGTCGTTATAAATTTATATGTCGTGTCATGGTGAAGAGAAATCCAAGAGAGCTGCGCCCATGAAGAAGGTATCACGTGACTGAGGCTCTGACAAATTTCTCCCACTATTTATCGGTTTTGGCAAAGTTTCATCCAAATCCGTCCATAACGTTTTGAGATATCCTGCTATATGTTGATTTTGGCCTTTTCTCCCAATGGTGAAGAATCACTTAAAAAAATTAATAATTCTCATATCCGAATACATATTCAGATCTTCACCAAAATTGAATCGAATCGTCCTTGTGAGACACCCAAACGGTCCACCAAGTTTCGTCCAAATCCGTCCACAACTTTTTGAGATATCCTGCTATGTATCGTTGTTGGCCCTATCTCCCAACGGTGAAGAATCACTTTAAAAATTCTAAATGCCGGATCCGAATCCGGATCCTCACCAACATCTAATCATTTCGTCCTTGTCACATACGCTACATCTCTGCCAAATTTCGTCCGAATCCGTCCACAACGTTTTGAGATATCCTGTTCCCAGACAGACAGACAGACAAACAAACAGATAAAATCACTCATAGAGCGACACTTGGCAAAACAGAACAAAGTAAAATGGCACTCAATAGAGAATCCTTTTGACCTCACAAATAGTTGGTGGTTGAATTCAGTTAGCCGATATGTAAATCCTTTTCAAATTTCAAGTCAATCGGATGAAAATTGAGGATTTTAGAAAAGAAAAAAAAGTGGTTGACCTTTGGCCTATGTTGACCTTTTGGCCTATGCTGATCTCAAACATAGTTGGTGGTTGAATTCAGTGAGCCGATATGTAAATCCAATTTAAATTTCAAGTCAATCAGATGAAAATTGAGGCTTTTAGAGATTCAAAAAAAGTGGTTGACCTTTGGCCTATGTTGACCTTTTGGCCTATGTTAATCTCAAAAATAGTTGGTGGTTGAATTCAGTTAGCCGATATGTAAATCCTTTTCAAATTTCAAGTCAATCGGATGAAAATTGAGGCTTTTAGAAATTAAAAAAAAAGTGGCTGACCTTTAGCGTATGTTGACCTTTTGGCCTACGCTGATCTCAAAAATAGTTTGTGGTTGAATTCAGTGAGCCGATATGTAAATCCAATTTAAATTTCAAGTCAATCAGATGAAAATTGAGGCTTTTAGAGATTCAAAAAAAGTGGTTGACCTTTGGCCTATGTTGACCTTTTGGCCTATGTTAATCTCAAAAATAGTTGGTGGTTGAATTCAGTTAGCCAATATGTAAATCCTTTTCAAATTTCAAGTCAATCGGATGAAAATTGAGCATTTCAGAAATTCAAAAAAAGTGGTGGACCTTTGGCCTATGTTGATCTTTTGGCCAATGCTGATCTCAAAAATAGTTTATGGTTGAATTAATTTAGCCGATATGTAAATCCTCTTCAAATTTCAAGTCAATCGGATGAAAATTGAGGATTTTAGAAATTAAAAAAAAAGTGGTTGACCTTTAGCCTATGTTGACCTTTTGGCCTTCGCTGATCTCAAAAACAGTTTGTGGTTGAATTCAGTTAGCCGATATGTAAATCCTATTCAAATTTCAAGTCAATCGGATGAAAATTAAGTATTTTTGAAATTTGAAAAAAAGTGGTTGACCTTTGGCCTATGTTGACCTTTTGACCTCAAAAATATATAGGAATTTGTCGGACGACAAACTCTACCGTTTGGTGAAGTTTCGTGAAGATCGGTTAAAAACTCTAACCTGTAGGCAAGTATAAGTGAGCGGACAGACAAACAGAAACACACAACACATACAAACACACAAACCGGAGTGATCAACACACTTGCAAAAAAAATACATTGTTGCGGTTCTCTACGCCGACCTTCTCCCCTTGTCAAGGGGGGGGGGATTAATCCCCTTGTCTTTACTGGCCTGGCGGAACCGAGACTTATTACGTCCCTCCTGGACACACGCGGAGTAGGGTTTCGGGACTTTTTCTCGCTCGTACCTAAGTACCCGCGCTGCCCTGGGAGCGAGGAAACAAGCCCCGCACGAACCACGTATGATGTTAGTACGCCGAGCGGATTGCGTACACGTGGCCCGCGCAGTCTTAACTCGTGGAACCCGATTGGAGCGATCTCTAATCGTGCCACGCTTAGTCAAATGGAGAAACCACAGGAACGATCGAATCAAGAAGAAAGGAAGAATAGATGGGTTTAATTTTTCCCACACGCATATACAGTTCGAGGATGAAGAGACACAGAGCAATCGTTAAACAGTCTTAACTTATCCTTGGGACAATGGGCCCGTCTCACTCACACTCACACAGGGAATTGCAGATGGGCAGGTGTTCCCCACGCGTGGATGTCGTCGTCCAAAGACGGCCTCCGTCCGGCTCTCCACGGTCCCCGGCACGTCCCGCGAAGATGGCGGTAGGCGAAGGCAGGGACTCGTAGCGCGTCTCTCGTGCAAAGCAGATGATCGGGGCGAAACGGTAGAGGGCGGACTTTAGCGCGGCTGGCGGTTACTCAGCCTCATTCACTCGCGCGGCTGAAATGCGCTATTTCGTTCTAAACGTGCCTGGCTGCACCCACGTATATGTAGCGACCAACTCCTCTTCCTCAATACACTTGGTGTTGGTTAGCGCGCGCGTTCTCGTGCAATGGTCAAGTTCATCAGGCAGTACAACGCGAGTCCTTTTATCTCTCTCTCTCTCTCTCTCTCTCTCTCTCTCTCTCTCTCTCTCTCTCTCTCTCTCTCTCTCTCTCTCGCAGCAAGTCAAGTCCTCTTAGCCCTCCGATGCAAGTCCTCTCGCGCTTATCCGGCGTTCCTCTGCGAGTCCTGTCGAGGGCGCAGCGAGTTTTATAGCTACGCCCCCTGAACCTTCTGGAACTCATCAGACTCTTCTCACCACGCCCTCTGATGCCACGCCGCCGCCATCTCCCTCGAGCTCTGATTGGCGGCTCGTACTGAGCGTCATTGCTTCTGCCGCTCCGCCTCAACTCTGCCCCGATCCGCCTCTGTCTGCCTCGTGTTAACTCGCCCAATATGAACCAACGTTAACGCAAAAGGGGTTGAGGCTACAGACGTAGGATGATCGGTGGCAGTAGGGCCTATTTTCCTGGCTCATACTCAACGCAGAATTAACAAAGGAGAGGAACTAAGCTCACAAATACTAAGACATAACTGTACTATTGCGAGGCTACATGTTGCTTGTGTGACTAACTATGGGGGACAGACTTTAACCTTTATTACTCTCACTTGACAGACTCAAAACCGCAACACTGCCCCCCTCCCTCGTCAGACTCGTCCCCGAGTCAAACCTACTGGAACGACCGGTTTTGAGAAAGAGTCGGGACTGACTTTTAATTATGTGTGACAGATGTGGTTCCCCCTAACATTTACTCTAACCCGTGTTTGCGACAGTTTTAAAACACTAAATATGTCCCACCTACTGCATTGAGTAGCTAACTATCAGACTCGCACCCACAATTAACCGAATTGCGGAATTATTTTCAAAATAAACATAGAGCCGGTGGGCAGCATTATATATACAATCACAAAACCTAACTTCTTTACAGTTCTATGACCCAGGACCTGTCCTTTTTGGAAAGACGTTGGAGGGGAGAAAAGCACAGCAATGCACAAATACACAGTCATCAAAAGTTCACATTTCACATTTGCTGCTGGTGTCCGGCATCTTCTGTTTTCCTGCATCTTCTGTGTGCAATAAAACTTATGGTTCTTCTTTCCCAGCACACCCATAATAAAATGTACAAAACACGTTTTATTTTCCAGCAGGGCCAACCCTATGTGGTCCAACTGCGTGACATTGATGCCACTCAAAACAAGTGGTCCGAAGATGCAAGGTGAGTCTGCAGCAAAGTGTAAGGCCACAAAACCTGTGGTCCATAATGTGTAATGTGATGATGTGCAGCAAAGTGCCTGTGGCAGCAAGTGCTGCACACGGGCAGCAAAGTCATAACCAATGAGACGGCAGCAAAGTGCTGCGCAGTTCATCTGCACAGCTGTAGCAAAGGGCAGCAGGGGTGCTGCACAGGTGCAGCAAAATGCAACTGGGGGTGCTGCACAGGTGTAGCAAAGTACAGCAAGGGGACTGCATAGGTATAGCAAGGTGCAGCTGCACAGTTCGCTGTTGCTGCACACTCCTCCTCCAAAGTGGGTCCAGGGGTGGGGGGAGAGACAAAGCACGGTCAGCAAAGCAGAAAGGGCGCAAAGGTACACATCAACATAAGGTAATGCAACACGAGGGGCGCGGAGGTGTGAGCAGAGCAGACTCGTCCCTAACCGTCCGTACCCCCCAACGTCAGCTTACACTACCCTTGCCCTTCCCTGTATTTACAAAGTACAAATCCGTCTCTACGTCCTGTCTCCCATATCCCTCTCTAATTCCAAAGTCGTCTTCCAATCCCTCCCAGGAAGGAAGAGATGGAACCAACACAATGTCACTCTACATCGTGATGCGTCTTACTCACTCAAACAGCTTCAAAGCCCTGGTGTGGAGTTCCGTTTCCCTTGGTGAATGGATGTGGATGGCGCGAAGGGAATTCTCTCCCTAACTACTCTAATGACATTAACTCACACTACCCGGGGTCGTACCCTGCCAATTGGCCATCTTTACACTATGTGGTTCTAAAAACCAATTCCCATTGACCACTCTGCGGTGCCCGTATGAATTTGGGTCTCACTCCCCAATTTTTCAATCTGTGCCCTTGCACAATTTCGGGGCTGGGTCGTGTGGCTCCACTAGCAGGTCCAACTACCTGCGCACCTCCGCCACTGAAGTCGCCACCCGAGCTTACCTGCTCCTGCGACTACCTAAACCAGGGAAAACCCCTCCTGGCACTCTACCCCTCTGATGCCCTCTCTGGCATTGGGCTACCCGGGTCCTTCTCCTGGATCCTCGGGCCCCATTGAACACTACTCACAACTCTAACTAGCTCCCAGAGCCTACCTGCGGCCTCACCTGGCCGACAAACTACCAGTGACGGAGTGCTCCAATAACCATACGCACCAACAAAGCCCAGCCGCGCAGCCATTTCATAGACTCATGCACCCAACCAAGCACTTCTTGCTACTTCCCGCACCACAGGTGTCAATATCCAAACAATTTACCTAAGCCCTCTACCTGATTTTAAACTACCCACCCCGGGTAACCTTGAATGGGTCCATTTCCCCCCATTCACTCCTTCGCACCATGCATTCCACACCTTTTACTTCCACACACCATTTATGTCGCACACCACTATTCTCACACACATTTTCTCTTGCACACCTTTTGTGCTCTTACACCTTTTCCCATACACTCCAACACAACTCCATTTGTCTCAATACACAATTCCTCACACACTACTACTACACACACAGTGATTCTCGACCAATTCCTCATTTGCTCAATACCATCCTCACACACACAGTGATTCTCGACCAATTCCTAATTTGCTCAATACCATCCTCACACACACAGTGATTCTCGACCAATTCCTCATTTCCTCAATACCATCCTCACAAACACAACATCATCTGGCTGACTACTTCCCCTAAAACTCGTGCTTCCCCATCTTCCCTTACACTAAGCACACCATTCGTCGTTATCAACCAACTAATCTCTCTACGTCCCCTCTACCTGTACAAATGTCATTATGTAAGTCTTGTCCCTACTGTCTGCTGATTCCCTAACGATTATCCGAGCCCGCTCTCGGCGAGCTTCGGTGCCCCATGGAGGTAACCATCGCTGGTCCCTCCATGTGCATTTCACTGCCATCCCCCTAAGCTAATGCTCATGAGCTCCAACAGGTGAGGAATGGTGAAACTTCCATTCCTACATGCAGAGTACCATTCGCCAACACTACTACTATCCGTCCACTCCACTTGAGCCTCTCGGTGCGGAAATACATTTTCACAGCTCGGCTTCGAAAAGCCGAGCGATGCATGCGGGTGGTTGGTCGCCTGTTGGTTGGGTCCGTCCGGCATTTTCGATCCAGGGGAGGAGGCTTGGTTGGGCCAAGGTTCAGAGCTCCATCTCTGCGCGGAGCCTTGCGGCCCCACGCACGATGGCCCAACCGCCCACGGTCGGAGCACCGCAGCTGCCAGGGGGCGTGGCTCAGATCTCTCCTTCCTCCCCTTGAACCGTGCCGACCGCCTTTCCCGCCAAGGCGCGGCACCGACCATACAGGGCGGGGCCCGGCGCGAACCGTGCACGCCGGTCCTTGTGAGACCGCCGCGGCACCGATCCCCACCGATCCCCGCTGCACACAAAGCACACAATGCCCCGAGGGCTCGCGTCGGCTATACATCGCGCTAAACGCTACCCCGGTCTGTGTCGATGCTCGAGCCGCGTTCTCACCCCACACGACCCATTCCACATTCGTACACCGCTGCGCTCCAGCGCCTCCCATACACTCCCTGCATTCCGTTACTGCACTCTCCTGTGCACACTCTTCTCTTGCACACTCAGGTGCACACCACCCAGGTGCACTCATACCCCTCACACACTCCGTTACACAATCGGCCATCGCACACCCTCACGTGCACCCTCCCGTTACGTAGTCCGTAACGTCCACGGGTGTGCACTCTTCTGGTACACACCCAATCAAGCGCTCTGGTGTGCACTCCTGCACACTCTCTACAACACGCTCTGGTGTGCACTCTCTCTCACTCTCCTCGGCCATCGCACACTCTGTTTCACACTCTTCTTCGACACACTCTTCCCACATACACTCGCGCTCCGGTGCACACTTCTTTCGCACACGCGTGCCATTCACCCTCGTACACCGTGCAAAGGACCTTCCACGAGCGCCCGGGTTGCGCCTCGATCCCAAGCGTGCCAAAAACCTTTTCCCGCCATACACATTCCTGCTCACCTTAGGGACCTTCTTCTCCGGCAGCACCACCTGCAAACTTTCATTGGGGTTAGCAAGCCCGACATCACAATGCAAACACAGACTTTGCTCAGGCTCCATTTCTTCCCTCTGTGCTATATCCTTTATTTCTGCCGTCTCTTCGGCCCCAATTTCAATTATAACCATTTCTTTTATTTCTACCTCAACGACGCCGGCGCGCATACAATTTTCTTTTCCAATTCGGCGGCCGTCGGCTTTTCCACACCCCGAGTCACGATTTCTATCCCCTCCACTTAGCCGCTCTGCTCTACCTCGCTCTCCCCGCGTTCCTCGCACCGCGTTACCTCGTCGCGTCCCTTTGCGACCTCCTCGCTCAACTTGTGCCCAATGTCCTCCCCCGTGGTGTCCATGTCGCACCTGGATTCGATTAGTTCGTTGTCCATCCGAGTAGTCATTTCATTCTTCTCGCATCTCGCCTCCTCCCCCCGACCAAATATTTTGTGCATGTTTTTTGTCGACTCTGCCCCCCATTCTTTTATGAGCACTAACACTTGAGTCATGAATAACTGCAGGTCTTCAGGACTCACTTGCACAACGGGCCCGGCTGCCGCCGCCATGTGCGGGGCGCCGCCATTTTCTTTGCCAGCTGCCGCACCCTTTTCTGCTTCCACTACCACCAACTGTCCCTCTCGGTCCTGGGTTGTTAATTTTTCATTTTCTACATCCTCTTCTACCCCCACCGGCATTTGATCGCTTTGGCTAGCCATGGCACAAATTTAATTTTGGTTTTAAAAACTAAATTTCGGTCGCTCGTGATTTTGGGCCGAATTCGTCCAGAAAAAAATTAGTAGGGTTCCAAATCCCACTCCTGACACCAATTGTTGCGGTTCTCTATGCCGGCCTTCTCCCCTTATCAAGGGGCGGATTAATCCCATGGTCTTTACTGGCCTGGCGGAACTGAGACTTATTACGTCCCTCCCGGACACACGCGGAGTAGGGGTTCGGGACTACTTTCTCGCTCGTACCTAAGTACCCGCGCTGCCCTGGTAGCGAGGAAACAAGCCTTGCACGAACCACGTATGATGTTAGTACGCCGAGCAGATTGCGTACACGTGGCCCGCGCAGTCTTAACTAGTGGAACCCGATTGGAGCGATCTTATTCATGCCACGCTTAGTCAAATGGAGAAACCACAGGAACGATTGAATCAAGAAGAAAGGAAGAACAGAAGGGTTTAATTATTCCTACACATATATACAGTTCGAGGACGAAGAGACACAGAGCAATCCTTAAACAGTCTTAACTTATCCCTGGGACAACGGGCCCATCTCACTCACACTCACACAGGGGATTGCAGATGGGCAGGTGTTCCCCACGCGTCGATGTCGTCGTCCAGAGACGGCCTCCGTCCGGCTGTCCACGGTCCCTGGCACGTCCCGCGAAGATGGCGGCAGGCGAAGGCAGGGACTCGTAGCGCGTCTCTCGTGCAAAGCAGATGATCGGGGCGAAACGGTAGAGGGCAGACTTTAGCGCGGCTGGCGGTTACTCAGCCTCGTTCACTCGCGCGGCTGAAATGCGCTATTTTGTTCTAAATGCGCCTGGCTGCGCCCGCGTATATGTAGCGACCAACTCCTCTTCCTCAATACACTTGGTGTTGGTTAGCACGTGCGTTCTCGTGCAATGGTCAAGTTCATCAAGCAGTACAACGCGATTCCTTTTATCTCTCTCTCTCTCGCAGCAAGTCAAGTCCTCTTAGCCCTCCGATGCAAGTCCTCTCGCGCTTATCCGGCATTCCTCTGCGAGTCCTGTCGAGGGCTTTGCACAGCGGCTTTTATAGCTACGCCCCCCGAACCTTCTGGAACTCACCAGACTCTTCTCACCACGCCCTCTGACGCCATGCCGCCGCCATCTCCCTCAAGCTCTGATTGGCGGCTCGCGCTTACCGTCATTGCTTCTGCCGCTCCGCCTTGACTCCGCCCCGATCCTCCTCTGCCTGCCTCGTGTTAACTCGCCCAATATGAACCAACGTTAACACAAAAGGGGTTGAGGCTACAGACGTAGGATGATCGGTGGCAGTAGGGCCTATTTTCCTGGCTCCTCCTCAACACAGAATTAACAAAGGAGAGGAACTATGCTCACAAATACTAAGACATAACTATACTATTGCTACATGTTGCTTGTGTGACTAACTATGGGGGATAGACTTTAACCTTTATTACTCTCACTTGACAAACTCAAAACCACAACAATATATATAATTTTTGCCAAGTAAGGCCTCAGTCATACTGGATCGTACGTTTTCTGGATCGTGCGATTGGTGGCAATTTGGCCGAGGTACGACCAATCGGCAATGTTTGCTGCGATCTCCATTTGCGATCGCATACTGCGATGGCTCTTAAGACTGGTGGTAGGTCATCGTACGATTGGTGGTACGCGTGGTCGTGTGATCACCAACGATTGGAGAAGATCGATTGCAAGATCAATCGTAGGTAATCGTGCGACTAGTGGTGGCGATCAGCGACCGATCGTATGATCAATCGTGGCGACCTGTGACCACTCGCACGACCAATCACAGCCACGTGAGATGGGTCGCTCGATCAGATCTAAAGGCTCGCGATCGTGCATCATTAGTCACCTACCTCTCAAGGAGTACACTTCGTCGAACTTTTCAACTGAAACTATAATTCGCTATGCCTCCCAAGAAAGGAGCTGTGGCCTGGCAACTTAGTTCTGCACATTACTTTAATGTGTTAAAGATTTTACTTTGACAAAGAACTTTGTTTGTGTATATATGTATTGATTTAATTTGTATTTAAAATAATAATTTTTTCCATTGTAATATAAACTAGTCATTTATTACTCAGACCATACACACACAATAAAGACAACTAATTATTACTTTTTCTCCTGACATACCATGAAATAGCATGTTTATTGTACAAGTTCATTGCAAAATAGATATGCAAAAATAGATCATACACATAGCATATAATATATGATACACATATCTCAAAAAAATATCAAAATTCCAACATTCACACAACAGTTCCTAGATCATGTTATCCTGCCATGGGACACTGCTGACGTTGTTGTAGTAGTGCTTGAGGTAAATGCGCACAGCCTTGGCGAGCTAAAGACTGCGAGCTGCTAGCTAAAGACTGGTGGTACCACCAATCGTAAGGTCGTGCAACCAGTCGGGACAGGTCGTGACTGGTCGCACTACCGATCATGAGGTTGAACGACAGGTGGCACCACCAATCGTCAGGTGGCAGGACCAGTAGCATGACCAATCGTGCGACTACTTGACCCGCGATCATGCACGACTAGTGGTGCGTCCATGCGCGACTGGTGGTACGACCATGTAAGACCTGTCTGCCTAAAGCCCCAGTCACACCGGGCCTGCGACCAGGTTACGATCTAGCTGCGACTGAAAATTTTGTGAATCGCGGGCAAATCGTAGAAAGAGCGCGCGACTGGTCGCAGAGGTCGTGGGTGATCGCCAGAGCAAAATCAGTCGCAGCAAAGTCGATGGTCATGTTCAAAACTTCTGACCTGCGATTCCAAATCGTAAGAGATCGCAGACAGGTCTTACATGGTCGTACCACCAGTCGCGCATGGACGCACCACCAGTCGTGCATGATCGCAGGTCAAGTAGTCGCACGATTGGTCGTGCTACTGGTCCTGCCACCTGACGATTGGTGGTGCCACCTGTCGTTCAACCTCACGATCGGTAGTGCGACCAGTCACGACCTGTCCCGACTGGTTGCACGACCTTACGATTGGTGGTACCACCAGTCTTTAGCTCGCAGACCAGTATATTTGGAGTGGCTTCTGGGGTTCAGGTCACTCTCCACTACGACACCCGAAGAGAGCATATCGCTATGGCGGGTGTACCACTGCCGCCGAGAAGACTCGAAGTTATGTTGGCCCGACTGCAGATGGAACGAGGCAGTGCTTCAGGACATGCAGAACGTGCAAGGCGAGAATCGTGCTCCACGGGAAGCCAAGGCTGTGCGCGTTTACCTCAAGCACTACTCCAACAACGTCGGCAGTGTCCCATGGCAGGATGAAATGATCTAGGAACTGTTGTGTGAATGTTTGAATTTTGATATTTTTTTTGAGATATGTGTATCATATATTATATGCTATGTGTATGATCTATTTTTGCATATCTATTGTAAAATTAACTTGTACAATAAACATGCTATTTCATGGTATGTCTGGAGAAAAAAAAAAATTAGTTGTTTTTATTGTTTGTTTATGGTCTGAGTAATAAATGACTGGTTTATATTACATTGGAAAAATATATTATTTTAAATACAAATTAAATCATTACATGTGGACACAAACAAAGTTCTTTGTCAAAGTAAAATCTTTAACACAATAAAGTCGTGTGCAGAACTAAGTAGAACTAAGTAGTTCAACTAAGTAGTAGTACTAAGTAGTAGAACTAAGTAAGTAGACCGAGGTAGTAGTAAAGTAGTGTGCAGAATCTGCCAGGCCACAGTGACACAGTGACGGACGACGGACGAAACATCACGCCAATAGCACACGCTACCCTTCGGTCAGGTAAGCTAAAAAGTAAGTACAAACAACTTTAAATTTCAATGTATCATCATTTTATTAACAAAACAAAACATGCAACGATACCTTTCATTGTCTCAAACATATTGAAATATCCCCGAAATTACACTAGTAAACACATAAATTGTACTAGTCCATCACTCGTGCAAGTGGTCACCCCCCTGTAGGATATGATTACTCAAAACTAACTGTGTTCCAGTGTCGGAAGTACGCGACTCAGTAGTTGTCGCAGTCGGATTACCGGTACCGCTACTTGGCATGGGGGATAACTGGGGTCCGCTCAGCCCTAATAAGCTCAGGGACGACAGTCCCGTCGGTAGCTGCTGCGGTGCAATCATTGGTGATCGCACAAACACGTGTACCACCAATCGTACGATGACCCCTAAGACCAATCGCTGTTTGCGATCGCAAATGGAGAGCGTAGCAAACATTGACTATTGGTCGTACCTCGGCCAGATTGCCATCAATCGCACGATCCAGAAATCGTACGATCCAGTGCGACTGAGGCCTAACAAACACACAAACACACAAACCGGAGTGAGCAACATACTTGCAAATTTTTATTTTTATTTTGCCAAGTAATAACGCACAAGACCAACCAATATACTTGAAAAATCTTCGATTTTTCCAAGTAACAAGAAAACAAACGGAGTGAAAACTGAGTACTCCATTTCAGCGCACGTCAACGCCGGGCCCCCTTCGATTCCGGGCGATGACGCCATGCAGCGCCTGGACATGGAATAGGAAAGGAGCGGTGTACAACAACAACACGAGGGCGAGGCAAACAAAGGATATACGTCGCAGCTGCCCAGGTTCTTGCGCACACAGAGCTCATTACCTCCGCCACCAAAGATGGATGGAGGAGGTTATGTTTTCACCCCTGTCTGTTTTTTTTTTTTTTTTTTTTTTTTTTGTATACAAGATCGAGGCTCGTGAAAGAGCTAACATTAATCACACAAAAAGACAAACCGACACACAAAACACAAAAAACAAGGGGAGCGGCAGACAAGATGGGGAGAGAGGGGGAAGGACACAAAAGAGAGGGGGAAGAGGGGGAAGGACACAAACACAACATTTGAGAGCAGGGACATCGGGAGGACTTGGGGGGAGGTGGGAGAGGAATAAAACATATGAACACTGCAAGGACTCTGGGGTGAATTACCGGGGGTAGAAAAGATCAAGGTTTTCGATGGGGGAAGATAAGAGATGGTGGTGAACAGCTGTTTTAAAGAACTGGAGGGAGGAGTGGGATTGAAGGGAGTGGGGGAGTTTGTTCCAGAGGCGGGAGAAAAGGGGAATGAAAGAGTGAAGGTGAGCAGAGAGCCTAGACTTTGGCAGTTTAACCATAAGAGGGTTGCAGGCAGATCTTGTGCGACCTGAAGGAATATTGGGGGGACAGAGCACAGAGAGAGCTGGGGGAGCAAGGCCGGAGAGGAGTCGGTAGAAGACAGAAAGACCACCAACCTGCCTGTGGTGAGTGAGTGAAAGGCCCTCGGTGTTGACTACATCGCAGGAGATTCCAATGATTCTGAAAGCTTTGGCCTCAACAGCGTGAAGCCGAGCAAGGTGTGAGGCAGGAGCACCAGCCCAGAGGGGGGAACAGTATTCCATTGAGCTGCGGATGAAAGCCTTGTATGTGGTGAGGAGCTCAGGTGTGCCAAGGAGGAGCTCAGGTTTGTTTGTTTGAACAAAATATCTCAAAAAGTTGTGGACGGATTCGGATCAAATTTGGCAAAGATGTAGCGTATGTGACAAGGACGAAATGATTAGATGTTGGTGAAGATCCGGATTCGGATCCGGCTACTAGAATTTTTAAAGTGATTCTTCACCATTGGGAGATAGGGCCAAAAACGATACATCGCAGGATATCTCAAAACGTTGAGGACGGATTTGGACGAAACTTGGTGGACCGGTTGGGTGTCTGACAAGGACGATTCGTGTCGATTTTGGTGAAGATCTGAATATGTATTCGGATATGAGAGTTATTTGATTTTGAAGTGATTTTTCACCATGAGGAGATGGGGCCAAAAACGATACATAGCAGGATATCTCCAAAAAGTTGAGGACGGATTTGGACGAAACTTGGTGGACAGGTTGTGTGTGTGACAAGGAAGAATCGATTCGATTTTGGTGAAGATCTGAATATGGATTCGGATATGAGAGTTATTTGATTTTTGAAGTGATTTTTCACCATTAGGAGATGGGGCCAAAAACGATACATAGGATATCTCAAAAAGTTATGGATGGATTTGGACGAAACTTGGTGGAGAGGTCGTGTGTGTGACAAGCAAGAATCGATTCGATTTTGGTGAAGATCTGAAAATGGATTAGGATATGAGAGTTATTTGATTTTTGAAGTGATTTTTCACCATTAGGAGATAGGGCCAAAAACTATACATAGCAGGATATCTCAAAAAGTTATGGATGGATTTGGACGAAACTTGGTGGACAGGTTGTGCGTGTGACAAGCAAGAATGGATTCGATTTTGGTGAAGATCTGAATATGGATTCGGATATGAGAGTTATTTGATTTTTGAAGTGATTTTTCACCATTAGGAGATGGGGCCAAAAACTATACACAGCAGGATATCTCAAAAAGTTATGGATGGATTTGGACGAAACTTGGTGGAGAGGTCGTGTGTGTGACAAGCAAGAATCGATTCGATTTTGGTGAAGATCTGAATATAGATTAGGATATGAGAGTTATTTGCCTTTTGAAGTGATTTTTCACCATTGAGTGATATGGCCAAAAACTATACATAGCAGGATATCTCAAAAGGTTATGGATGGATTTGGACGAAACTTGGTGGAGAGGTCGTGTGTGTGACAAGGACGAATAGATTCGATTTTGGTGAAGATCTGAATATAGATTAGGATATGAGAGTTATTTGATTTTTGAAGTGATTTTTCACCATTGAGTGATATGGCCAACCAGGTGGAGGTATGTATGCTCTCTACTGAGTGCCTTTCTTATTTGCATATTATGATTCCCTGAATATCGGGATGTCCTTCGTCCAGTATAAAACTGTATCGAGGCGGCGACGATGACGACCACAACAACAAAGAGTCAAAGACAATAGCACCACTACCATAGACAACTGTAACTGTTTGACAGTGATTAATGAATGTTATGCAGAACAAATTTGGCTAATACATTTTCTCACTGTGACTTGATAGGTGTTTTACATGTTTCAGGTGATCTCGACCTTTGACTAATCTCCTTTTGAAGGAGCTGCGCTCCAACGCGAGTCGAAAGAATTGACGCGACCAAAGACGGAATTCGTCCGAGTTGCTTTATTGAAACAAAACAGCTCAGGTATTCTGACAAGCCCGTTTATCGGGCAGCAATATATATACACATTTATGCCGGGGCGTTTGCCCGGGAAAACCGAGACCGGGCATGCCCGGGTGTCAAGGGCGAGTCCTGGAAAGGCGAGTCTGGACATGCCCGGGCGTCCTAGACGCGGCCTGGCAAGTCGAGGCTGGGCGTGCCCGAGCGCTCTGGGCGAGCCCTGGAAAGGCGAGAGCGGGCATTCCCGGACGCTCTGGGCGAGCCCTGGAAAGGCGAGTCTGGACATGCCCGGGCGTCCTGGACGCCGCCTGGCAAGTCGAGGCTGGGCGTGCCCGAGCGCTCTGGGCGAGCCCTGGAAAGGCGAGAGCGGGCATGCCCGGACGCTCTGGGTGAGCCCTGGAAAGGCGAGTCTGGACATGCCCGGGCGTCCTGGACGCGGCCTGGCAAGTCGAGGCTGGGCGTGTCCGGGCGCTCTGGGCGAGCCCTGGAAAGGCGAGAGCGGGCGGGCGTGCCCGGGAGGTTCGGGCGTGTCCGGGAACAGCGCGTCCGGGCATGCCCAGGAGAGGCGCGTCTGGGCCCGTCCGGACGAGCCCGGCATGGCGATCGCGCCCTGGCCGCGTCCTGGCAGGTGCAAGGCGATTGTGTACATTCAGCGGGAACCGCTACACTTTCATAAAACATTACCTGTAGGCTCGAGCGTGTGCCCTTTATGCGCTTAAAATGGGGTTATAAAGAACGTGGCACACAAAACATGACTCTTTTTGGTGAATGTTCGATAATTTTTTGAAAATATGGTAATTTAGAGGTTCCAATAAGATATTTCTGCTTTTCAGATCTGGCACCCTGAGATCGAGCTGCCTTGGCGTGGCGGAAGAACACAAACAGGTACCGAGCGTCCGCTGTGGTGAGGGTCGTCCCAAACACCGGTGGTGTACCTGGACGAGTCTATCGGCGGGATGGGGGTATCGATAGGTAAATATTTCGTTTGCGAGTGCGGAAGGCGGCCTCCCTTAGCGTGGGGGTGAGCCGGTCATCTGACTCCGACTGTAAAATGAAGGCTGTGAGGCCTAGGCCACCGCTTCGGTGCACTTTATTATAAATCGGGCTCGAGTGCGCAGCGGACCCCACATTGGGTGTCTCTCTCCGCCGCCGAGCACGGTTGCCGTCTCGAGTACCGGTTGCGCGCCCCTTGCGGCATGCCGTCCATTCTGCCTCTCATGCTTCCCATTGTGAAGCGATTGTTGGGCTGGAAGAAAGGCGAGCAAGCCGGCCAGGAGGAGAAGTGGTGCGAGCAGGCCGTCAAGAACCTTGTGAAGAAACTGAAGAAGACCGGACAGCTGGACGAGCTGGAAAAGGCCATCACAAACCAGAGTGGCACCACCAAGTGCATCACCATCCCCAGGTACCATGCTTCTGGGAACTCGTCAACTCGGGACGGTATTTAGCTCGCTGGAGCATTTACCTGGGGTTGTGTCTGCTTTGTTGTTTGTACTCCTCATAAAGCGCTTGTGGTGATTAAGGTGATTTTGAGGACTATTAAGTTCCATTTACCCAAAGTTCAAAGTTCGTACTTTTTTGTCATTCCCATCTGAGCACTCAGTTGGTGATACTTGGATTCCTGGTTCAAATCCCGTGCACTGCATGGTCTCATGTATTTTTAACTTGCCAAATGTACAGGGTGGTCCAAATATCCTGTTTCTCCTCATAAACAATTTATTTATTTTTAAGGCGCAGCCCATATGGCAAAGCCGCCGAGAACAGCATTTGTCCATATGTATGTATATTTGTTTGTATGTATGTATGCATGTATGTCACCACAAACGTACACCAATCAGAGCTCACCATCTGGTCACATGACAGGGTAATGTGATTACGCTGATGTCATTATGGCGGCTGACTCTCCACACACCCCCATTTTGACTTGTGTGCCGTTCATGCCAAACATATCGTCGAACCTGTCATATATCAAATCGCCATGCTCTACCTTTATGTTTTTCATTCAGTGTGAAACACAAACAAACTGATTGTTAAAATGACCATCAACTATCGAAAGCATTGGCTGTCTCTTCCAACAAAACGGATGTACCCAAACTTTTTGGGTATAATCTAGATTACAGTAGATCTTACCTCAATTCTGTAAGTAAAACATACCTCACAGATGTCTGGATTCCTCCAAATTTCTTTGTTTAATGTTATGAACAGCATTAGCGACTATTTAAAAAGCTAGTCATGTGTGTTTGTGGTTTATAGGCCTAATATTTTACAAGCCCGGCTACGCTACTGTTAGACTTTCGGTCTTGTTTCACATTGTGTCGTCCGTTCTCCTGAGACCTTCAAATAATGGACGTACTTCGGGTTATAATTGAGCCAGGGCATGGGGTAGGGTGGGAGCAGTGGCGACAACAACAACAACAACAGGCATTTTAAGGCCATTTTCCCTGCGAGAGCGGGGGTTAGCCTTGCAGGCCCCATGACAATCTTCTCCATTTTGCCCTATTTTCTGCATCTCCCCTTGTTAACCCCCTCGCCCACATTTCTTCTTCCACCACCTTTAGCCAAGTCTTTCTCGGTCTTCCCCGTCCGCTACTTCCTTCTACATTCATTTCCATCACTCTTCTCAACCAGTCACTTTCATCCTTCCTCAACACATGACCAAACCATCTGAACCTGTTTCTCTTCACAGCATCCATCACAGGCTCTATTCCCATCATCTTTCGCAATTCATCATTTGTCTTCCTCTCAACGATACTCCACACATCCACCGAACCATTCGCATTTCCAGCCTTCGTTGCTGCTCTACGTTCATTACCCATGTCTCGCTCCCCTAAATCATAACACTTCTCACACATGCAGCATACACCTTTCCCTTCAGCTTCAACGACACTCCCCTCCTCGTCAGCACGCCACTCAGTTCCTGAAACTTCTTTCATGCACATCTACCTCTAGCAACCGTTGCCGAGTCTGATCCAGCTTCTCCATTCAGCATGTCTCCTAGGTAGCAAAATGTTTTCACACCTTCCAGCTTCACACCGTCTCCAAGATCCAACTCAACATTTCCTCCATCTGCAGCTCTCTCTGTGCACACCTTACGCTTGAATGTAGCTGCCACACTGGTCAATGACCCTCTCAGACCACTACATTTTTGATGAACCCACTCAGCGCACATTATACATTGAATGGAGTTCACTCCGACACCCTTCCTGCATACAGCGCACAGCAACTTCCCAGTTCTTTCCACCTCACCACATGCTTTACCACTTGCCATAACCTTCGTTTTTCCGATATTCACCTTCAGACCTTTTGTATCCATACATTCCTTCCACTTGTTCATCTTCTCCTTCAGTCCATCCATACTTTCTGCAATCAACACCAGATCATCTGCATACAACAACACCCATGGTAATCCCTTCTTTACATTCTGAGCCAGCACCTCCATCACTTCTTTACATTCTGAGCCAGCACCTCCATCACAGCTACAAATAGTAGTGGACTTTGTAACGACCCCTGATGCACTCCCACCTTCACCTCAAACTCACCACTGTTCCCATCCTTTGTCCTTACAGCTGTGTGCGCTCTTTCATACATTGCCATCACAACACTGATCAACCATTCCTCCACTCCTAACTTCCTCAGTGCCCATGTCACTACTTAGTGTGGAACCCTATCGAATGCTTTCTCCAGATCAACAAACCCAAGAAACAACTTCTTCCTCTTCTCCATGTACTTCTCCTCCAACTCCCTTGGAATAAAAAGCGCGTCTGTCGTTCCTCTTCCTGGCATAAATCCAAACTGCATTTCGTCGATCTTCACTTTCTTCCTTATCCTCCTCTCCAACACCCTTTCCATTACCTTCATTCCATGCTCCAATAACTTTATCGCTCGATACGAGCCAGTCCAGAGGGTCACCTTTCCCCTTGTATAGAGGGACGAGGGTACTCAGTTCCCAATCAACTGGAATGCGGCCTTCTTTCACCACCAGATTACAGATCTCTGTCATTCTCTTCACACCCCAACTTCCTGCTGCCTTTAACATATCTCCCACAACTCCCGTCGCCCCCGCGCCCCCGCTTTTCTACTCTTCATAGCTTTTATCACTTCCTCAACTTCATTCTCAGTTATCTTCTCTGCCGGTTCTAAAACTGGGTTACTCTCTATGTTGCCATCCCATTTATTCTCTGCATTCAACAGCATTTCCATATATCTCTTCCATCTTCCTTTAATTCCATCTGGGTCCACAACGATTTGTCCCACTTCATCCTTCAAGCAACTCACCCCCATCACATCACACCTCTCTTTTGCTATCTGCTTTACAATCCTGAATACCGCTCTCTGACCCTCTTCCGAATCCAAGCGTTCTCCGAACTTTTCCCACATGCCTCCTGTGCCTTAGCTACCTCTTTCTTTGCAGCAGTGGCTACACACATAAATAAACATAAAAACACAAAACACACACACACACACACACACACACACACACACACACACACACACACACACACACACACACACACACATGTTATGTGGTATAGCCACGCGGCCGGAGCAGGAACCGGGCACAGCCGCCAGCCAGGGTCGGCGCCCCAAACCAGTGTTACAGGCCTTAAGTCTTGATACCTTGTCAAACGGCATGAAGCCGACCGAGGGTTGCATGCTCGCACCGTGTGCCAATCAGATGTGTAACCGGGCGGCTGGTTATTATGCACTTTACGTTACTTTACTCACCGCTAATCACTTTTACCCAATTATCATGGAGTGAGATCTCACTCCATATGTAAGGATGGCATGGGGAAAAATGGCCGCCCATTCAAATGTGCACAAAATGATACGCTTAATAATTACTATATGGTGAAGTCATAAGCATTTAAAAGGCATACCTTTTCTTATTTTTCATATTTTCACAACTAACAAGAATGAGAATCCGCCAAAACACAGAACATCGTTGAAGAACCAGATGAAGAGACAGCAAAATTGCCGTTTTGTTCATCCTCAACATGTTGATAAATGTCACCGTCCTAAGCACAATTATGGCTGAAGCAATTACAATGATTCCAACTGAAGGAAGCGACATTCTGTCTTGGGTATTGCACCCGTATTGTAACAAAAAACATTTTAAATGGGATTTTAAAATTAATACACCGCAAATGCACCAAAGTGATGATGTCATGTTAGCATGACAATGCATGTTAGCAAGCAATGTTGGCATGCCTGGTTTTACACACTCGTAGGATATAGCCGCCGTAGCTTTGTGAAGATGGTGTATTGTTCCAGATTGTAATCGCCAACTGGAGAGCCATAAAAGAGGAGAGCCATTTATCATTTTTTAAAAGGAACCAAGCAATGGTGGATTGAATAAATAAGGTGATTTATTGCTTTTATTCTTCATCTTAATTCCATCTCTTCCTGTGCTGTAGTCCTGCATAACATATATAAACAACGTTAACCTGCATTTTTTTCAGCACCTTAGCATTAACTCCCTTAATTTTTTTTCCAAAGGGTCATTCATCAACTTCAAAATCATAGGCAACAAGAAAGAGCAATCAGAGATTGCAGACCCTCACCAGGATGTGCTTTTGGTATTTTTTAAGGCTTTTGTGTTAAAACAAATATGGCGGCCATACCACGTGACCGATGACGTCATCATTATTCCCCCCTCCCCCTCCCCCCATCACCAATTTATCCCGAGATGACGCTCAAAAAATTTCATCTTGATTGGATGAATTTTGCACTTCATCAATTGGTATAAAACACATGGACACTGCTAGGACTTCCAGGAAAGAAGTTGGTATTTCAAAAAAGTGTATCTGGGGTGAATTAATGGGGGTAGAAAATATCAAGGTTTTGGATGGGGGGAAGATAAGAGATGGTGGTGAACAGCTGTTTTAAAGACCTGGAGGGAGGAGTGGGATTGACGAGAGTGAGGGAGTTTGTTCCAGAGGCGGGAGAAAAGAGGAATGAAAGAGTGAAGGTGAGCAGAGAGACTTGATTTTGGCAGTTTCACCAGAAGAGGGTTGCTGGCAGATCTTGTGTGAACTGTAGGAATATTTGGGGTACAGAGCACAGACAGAGCTGGGGGAGCTAGGCCAGAGAGGAGTCGGTAGAAGACAGAAAGACCACCAACCTGCCTGTGATGAGTGAGTGAAAGGCCCTCGGAGTTAGCTTCATCACGGGAGATTCCAATGATTCTGAAAGCTTTGGCTTCAACAGCGTGAAGGCGACCTAGGTGTGAGGCAGGAGCACCAGCCCAGAGGGGAGAGCAGTATTCCATTGAGCTGCGGATGAAAGCCTTGTATGTGGTGAGGAGCTCAGGTGTGCCAAAGAAGGACTTCGCATGACGGAGGATGCCCAGTCGGCGACTGGCTTTGGAGGCGAGCTTGGAAATGTGGTTTTCCCAGGAAAGATTCAGTTCGCTGATGTGAAAACCCTATTCAAATTTCAAGTCAATCGGATGTAAAATGAGGATTTTATAAATTTGAAAAAAAGTGTTTGACCTTTGGCCTATGTTGACCTTGTGACCTATGTTGACCTCAAAAATAGTTGTTGGGTGAATTCAGTTAACTGATATGAATATCTTATTCAAATGTCAAGTGAATTGGATGAAAATTGAGGATTTCAGATATTTGAAATTGTTGTTGACCTTTTGGCCAATGTTGATCTCCAAAATAGTTGGTGGTTGAATTCAGTTAGCTGATATGTAAATCCTATTCAAATTTCAAGTCAATCGGATGAAAATGGAGGATTTTAGGAATTTGAAAAAAAGTGGTTGACCTTTGGCCTAAGTTGACCTTTTGACCTCAAAAATGTATAGGATTTTGTCGGCCCATGAACTGTACCATTTGTTGAAGTTTCATGAAGATCGGTTTAAAATTGTGACCTGTAGGCAAGTATAAGTGAGCGGACAGACAAAAAACACACACAAAAACTGGAGTGACCAACAAACTTGTGAAATTTTTTTTTTTGGGCCAAGTAACAAACACTTAAATGCAATACCATCTCCTCTGGGAGGATAATTAGAATGGCACTCAGTAGAGACTAGAGCGCATACCTCCGACAGGCTGACCAGGTTACGTTTTGTATCCCACTGATAGGCCGGATCTGCATCCGGACCATTTGTCCTTGCTACAAACCAAAATCAAATCTACTTGTTCTTGTCACACATCCAACTCATCCACCAAGTTTTGTATTAACCCGTTCACAACTTTTTGAAATACCGTGTTATATATCGCTTTTGGGCCTATCTCTCAATGGTGAAGAATCATTTAATAAATTCTAGCAACCGGATATGGATTCGTATCTCCACCAAAATCTAATCATTTTGTCCTTGTCACACACCCAAACTGTCCACCATTTTTCATCCCATCGGGAGAGGCCTTGCGATTCCTTTTTCTTATTTTTACCGGTTATTACCAGACAATAAAGACATTGCACAATAAGTGGGGGTTTCGAACTACTGTTTCCCACAGAATTAATTTATCAGCCCAAGTGCTAGTGGAATGAAGCAAAATGAAAGAGCGCTGGTACTAATATGGCTCCGATCCTCACTGACACAATCCGTGCCAACACAACTCTCATAGGTGAAGGTCTCCCATAAAAGATGTAAAATACATTAATGTCCCTTATAACTCATTTTAACTGCAATTTAGTTTTTTTTTTGCATTCCATTTAATGTCACCACTGGTAAATCCAAATGGATCACAGAGCAGAAGGACCACCTGTCGCGTAATGAAATGGATACTCCATGTGGTTATGTGTTGGACTGAGATATATATATTGTTGCGGATTCGGGGGTCGGCGCTCCCCTTATCAAGGGGGGGGGGGGGGTTAATTCTCTTGCCTTTTAAGCTGGCCGTCCCCCAATCCTGGAAATTATGACGTCACTTCCGGTCAGTGGTAAGTAGGGTTGTAAGCCCAATTAGTCTTATTACCGAAGTACTACCACCGGCCGTAAAGTGAGGAGAAAACTCCCACCCGAGCCACAGCTTTAATGGACACGCCGAGCGAAGCGAGCCGCGACTCGGGCCGTTAACAAATACTACACCCGATTATAGCGGTTTCCAAATCGTGCCACAGGTACTCAATTGAAAGAAAGGACGCAAACGATCGAATAAGAGGAAACCAGAGTAAGGGAAGAACAAAGAGTGGGTTTATTAATTATGTACAAAAACCCAAAGAGGAAACGAAAGCATGTACAAGAAGAAGAAGAAACAAAAGGACACAACAACAACAACAACAACAACAACAGGCATTTTAAGGCCATTTTCACTGCAACAGCAGGGGTTGGCCTTGCGGTCCCCATGACAATCTTCTCCATTTTGCCCTATTTTCTGCATCTCCCCTTGTTAACCCCCTTGCCCGCATTTCTTCTTCGACCATCTTTAGCCAAGTCTTTCTCGGTCTTCCCCGTCCTCTACTTCCTTCTACATTCATTTCCATCACTCTTCTCAACCAGTCACTTTCATCCTTCCTCAACACATAACCAAACCATCTCAACCTGTTTCTCTTCACAGCATCCATCACAGGCTCTATTCCCATCATCTTTCGCAATTCATCATTTGTCATCCTCTCTCTTAACGATACTCCACACATCCACCGAACCATTCGCATTTCCACCCTTTCCAGCCTTCGTTGCTGCTCTACGTTCATTACCCATGTCTCACTCCCATAAATCATAACACTTCTCACACATGCAGCATACACGTTTCCCTTCAGGTTCAACGACACTCCCCTCCTCGTCAGCACACCACTCAGTTCCCGAAACTTCTTCCATGCACATCTCACTCGAGCAACCGTTGCGGAGTCTGATCCACCTTCTCCATTCAGCATGTCTCCGAGGTAACAAAATGTTTTCACACCTTCCAGCTTCACGCCATCTCCAAGATCCAACTCAACATTTCCTCCATCTGCAGCTCCCTCTGTGCACACCTTACACTTGAATGTAGCTGCCACACTGGTTAATGACCCTCTCAAACCACTACATTTTTGATGAACCCACTCAGTGCACATTGTACATTGAATGGAATTCACTCCGACACCATTCCTGTAACACAGCACATGGCCACTTCCCAGTTCTTTCCACCTCACCACATGCTTTACCACTTGCCATCACCTTCGTTTTTCCGATATTCACCTTCAGACCTTTTGTCTCCATACATTCCTTCCACTTGTTCATCTTCTCCTTCAGTCCATCCATACTTTCTGCAATCAACACCAGATCATCTGCATACAACAACTCCCACGGTAAACCCTCCTTTACGTTCTGAGCCAGCACCTCCATCACAGCTACAAATAGTAGTGGACTTAGTACTGACCCCTGATGCACTCCCACCTTCACCTCAAACTCACCATTGTTCCCATCCTTCATCCTTACAGCTGTGCGCGCTCTTTTGTACATTGCCATCACTACTCTGATCAACCATTCCTCCACTCCTAACTTCCTCAATGCCCATGTCACTACTTCACGTGGAACCCTATCGAATGCTTTCTCCAGATAAACAAACCCAGAACAACAAACAAACAAACCCAAAAGGACACAGGGCAAGCTTATCTAAACAGTCTTACTTACAACCCCGGACAAACAGACAGACTTACACGGGATGGTAGGTGGTAGGGGAGGAAGGTCCAGGCAGATGGGTCCAGGCAGGTAGGCTCCGTCCAGGCTCCGGTTCAGCGGGCAAAGAACGGCAGGCAGCTTCGCGTGTCGTTGGCGCGTGACCGGACCTTACATATGCGAGGGGCTGGAATGCCGTGTACGTATAGCATGCCAAACGCTCTCTCTCTCTCTCTCTCTCTCGATCACTCAATGTCCGTATCAAATGGAGCGCTCCCGGATCAGTCCGTTAACAATGGCTCGTGGCGTAGTCCTCTCAATAGCGTTACAATCAGACGTCTCTGCGCCGTTCTGTTAATCACGACGGTCCCCTGCACAGTCCGTGATATTCGAGCTCTCCCCGTGCAGTCCATGATATTCGAGCTCTCTCCGTGCAGTCCGTGATATTCGAGCTCTCCCCGCGCAGTCCGTGATATGCGAGCTCTCCCCGCGCAGTCCGTTATATTCGAGCTCTCCCCGCGCAGTCCGTGATATTCGAGGTCTCCCCACGCAGTCCGTGATAGGGCTTGGTGCGTGCGCTTATATAGTGCGCTTATAGATTAATCCGCGCACTTTGAGGCCACGCCCGCCAGCGAGCTCACCTCTGCCCTGGTTGGTCAGCGAGGGCTCACCGGCTCCGCCCTTGACGGCTCGTTGACAGGGCCACGCCTCGTTCTTGGCGCTCCGCCCCTTCTTCTCCAAGCTTGACCGCGTGCGTAATGGCGTTTGGAGCGAACGCTGAGGCGGCTGCGGCTGGCAGAGGAGCGTCATACAATTTGGAGAGAGAGACTGGAAAAATGAACAGAATGGGGCCTATCTTATTTAATTAATGCAACGCAGATTCAAATTTTGGGAACACAGCCTTATCTGAAACACATATTAAGGAAATAACTGAAAGTCCTATGGTGTCCTACGTGTTGCTGTGGCCTAACTATGGGTGTGACCTTTGACCTTATTAAATGATGAGATATTTACAAGAGTTATTATTTATTTACAAAAGTGAGGGTTCTAAAAACCACAAACAATATATATATATATTGTTGCGGATCTACGGTTACGGCGCTCCCCTTACCGAGGGGGGGGGGGGGTGGGGGGTTAATCCCCTCGTCTATTAAGCTGGCCGTCCGAGTCGTAGAAGATATCGCGCTCCTTCCGGTCGGAAGCAGGGCGATACTCCTGCCCGATCCCCGGACAAGATGGAATTTTGCCGAGCGGTTTAGCAATCCGAAGCTCGAGCCGTTAGCGGCAGTCTAAACCCGATTATAAGCGGTTCCTATATCGTGCCACCGATATTCAATTGGGGACAGGACGAAAGCGATCGGATGAGAAGAAACCAGATAAAGGAAAAACGCAGAATTTATTGTACAATAATGAAGAGGAAACGAAAGAGGTAATGTACAAAAGAAGGAAATAAAAGGACACAGGGCAACCTTAAACACTCTTAATTAACACGCCCAGGACAATACAGACAGACTTACACGGGAGTTGGTAATGGTAGGAAGGAAGGAAGGAAGAGAAGGGTCCAAGCAGATGGTAGGCATTGAGGTCCGGCCCCAGGTTCACGCTCCGCTCCGGTCCACGCTCCGGGTGTTCACTCGTACCGCGGCAAGCGGCCGGCAGCTTCGCGTGGCGTTTAACGTGAGCGGACAATTATATCGCGGAGGGGAAGACTGGGCTGCGGCATACGTAATAAATTGTCCCTTAGCGTTTTGCCAGTTGTGCACCTCCAATAGTTCATAAATGGCAAGCAAGGACTCCTTTCGCATCGGTTTGAGTCGTTCTCCCGGGCACCTCTCTTCTCTCACTCATCTCTCTGGCTCATCTCTCTGGCTCATCTCTTCAAGTAGTCCCACGCACCTGCTTATATTGCTCACTCACGTATAAAGCCACTTGCCTTTTGGAGCCGCCTACCAGTGAGCTGGCCTCGGCTCTGAGTGGTCGCGAGCGCTCACCGGTCCGCCCCTTGATGGGGCGTTGAGGGGCCACGCCTTCGTTCTTGGCGCTCCGCCCTTCCTCTCCAGCTTGACCGCGTGTGTAATGGTGGCTGAGCCAGGCAGCGAACGCTACTGGCAAGCAAGGGAGCCCAATTTGGAGGAAGGCTACGCCGCAATATGACTTGAAAAGGGGGCCTACTCTTATTTAATTAATACAACGCAGATTCAACTATTGGGAACAAATCCTTACCTGAAAGACATACTAATGAAATAACTAAAGAAGATCCTATGGTGTGCTACATGTTGCTCGTGGCCTAACTAGGGTGCGACCTTTGACCTTTCACAAAAATGGGAATATTTACCGGGGATTATTTATAAGGGATATTACAATCTTTACAAAGTGGAGGGTTCTAAAAACCACAACACTGCACCCTCATTACCTCCAGGGCCGTCCCGGCCCGACAGAACTTTAACTTAGTGTGACACAGGTGTAGTAACCCTCTCCTATTAACTTCACCCTGAGTGCGACATTTTAAAACAACTAAGTATGTCCCGCCTGCTGCGTTGCATTCTGTCTAACTGACTCACGCCCACAGGATAACCGAATCACAGAATTAATTTTCAAACTACACATTGACGGTGGGGAGCATTATTTACAAAGACACTAGTTGGTATTTACAACGCGAACCCAGGACCTGTCTTTTGGGAAACAAAGAGAAGATCTTTTGAAAAGAGGAAAGGCATGCACTGCACTGCACCGATACCACCAGCACCAATAAGCACCAATACACAAAAAGCACCAAAGCACCAACATGCACAAAAAGCACCATCCGGTGCACAGTCATACATTTCAAATAATCAGCAGATGACTTGCGACGTCCTCTCTGCTGGGCCGATGTTCTTGGCTGCTGGGCCGATGTTCCTGATGACTTCTTGCTTGCTACCTATTTGGTACTAAAAGGGCACAAAACGCGTCCACTTTTTAAATTATGGCCAGCAGGGGCCAACTAAGGGTGGTCCACCTGCATGGCTTAGGTGCCACCTTTACCGTGGTCCGCAAGCAAGATCTCCACTGGCCACAATGGCCGGTCCCCAGCAGAGATGCCAGGCCCCAAAACGTGGGGTCCATATGTGGTGCTCGGCCACAGACATGCGGTCCATATGGTGCTAGGCTGCAAGACGTGCGGTCCATAAGTGGGGTACCGGTCCAGGCAGGCAGAAGCGAGGGTGCGGGCACACAACTGCGACACCTGCACACTTTCCCCTCGGCACACAAAGACCACGGTCCATGAGTGGGGAAGGAAGACAAAGCAGGGTTAGCGGGGTGCAAGGGCGCAAGAGTACACGTTAACACAAGGTAATGCAGAGGTGAGGTGCGCAGGGGAGCGAGCCGAGAAAGCTCGTCCCTACCGTACGTTCCCCCCCTGTCACCTAATCTACCCTTGCCCCTACCCCGTATTTACACAATTTACAAATTTGTCGCTAAGTCCTGTCTTCCCCATATCTCCCCTAATCCAAATTCGTCATTGATCCCTCTAAACCCAAATTTGCCATTAATCAATTCTCCATCAATCCCTCCTAAGGAGGAAGAGATGGAACATAAGCGCAATGTCACTCCCATGTCATGATGCATCTTACATATCAGACATTTGCAAAAAACAGTGGTGTGGAGTCCTGTCACCTCGGTGAGTGGATGCGGATGGTGCGAAGAGACTTACAATCCTAACTACCTTCTAAATGACTTTAACACTTTTACTTTACCCGGGGTCTTTCCCTGCCAAACCATTGGCCATTTTACACTATGTCGTTCTAAAAACCAATTTCCATTGACCAAACTGTGGTGCTCACCAATTTGGGGTCTCACTCCCCCGATTCTTCACCCTGTGCCCTCACACAATTTCAAGGCTGGGTCGTGTGGCGCTCCCAGCAGGTCCGCTCACCTGCACACCTCCGCCACTGTAGTTGTCTCCCGAGCTTACCTGCTCCTTACCCTAACCTACCTGGGGAAGGCCCTCTGGCGCTTTCACCCCACTACCGCCCTCTCTGGCGTCGGGCTACCCGGGTCCGTCCTCCGGATCCTCGGGCCCCATTGAACAACTACTAACTGGCTCCCAGAGCCTACCTGCAGCCTCACCTGGCTGACAGACTAACAGTGGCGGAGTGCCCATTCAATCACACTCACTAACAGGCCACACGCCCAGCCAATTTACTCCACTAATGCACCCAACACAACACTCCTGTGCAACTACTCGCACCACAGATGCCAATATCCAACCACAATTTACCTACTCCCTCTACCGACTTTAAAACTACCCTCCCCGGGTATTCGTGAAGGGGTCCATCCTTCCCCACCCACTCCTTTCGCACCAACCACTCCACTCCACGTAATCCACACCACCCACTCCACACCATCCATTCCATACTCCATACCATCTATTCCATACTCCATTCTCACTTGCCACCTGTATTCCACTCGCACACCTGGTGCCCACACACCTGGTGGCACTTGCACCCTCCTTTCCTCCAGGACCATTCACTCAATATCATGCCAATCATCATGCTCACCACAAATACTCTCGTTCAATTTCTCATTTCATCACTCTCACTCCAATCACATAGCATCATCTAACTATCTACTCCCTTCTGAAACTCGTGCTCCCCGTCTTCCCTTACACTATGCACTCCCTCGTCGTTATTATCCAACTAATCTCTCTACGTCCCCTCTACAGGTATGATGTCGCTACTTAAATCTACTGTCCGCTATGGTCACTCTAGATCCCTAACAATAACCAAGCCCTCCCCGGCTAGGTTTTCACCGCCATACCCCATAAAACTATAGCTCCTTTGCCCCAAACGATTGTGAGGTGAATGGCAAAGCTACCATTCGCCATCACTATCACTACTACCATCAATCGTCCACTACTCTGAGCCTCTCGGTGCGTCAATGCATTTTCAAAGCTCGGCTTCGCAAAGCCGCACAATGAATTTGGGTGGTTGGTCGCCTGCAGGTTGGGTCCGTCCGGCATTCGGATTCAGGGGAGGAGGTTTACTCGGGCCAAGGTTCCAAGCACCATCCCGGCGCAAGGCCTTGCGCTGCCAAGCGCGATGGCCCAGCCTTGCCCGGGTGGAGCGCCGCCACCACAAGGGGGCGCCGCTCCGACCCCTCCTACCTCCCCTCGAACCGGGCCGCCCGCTTTGCCTGGCAAAGCGCAGATTTGACCGTGCAGGGCGGGGCCCGGCCCGAATCGTGCACAGCGCTCCGAGCAGGAGCGACGCGACACCAATCCCCGCCGGCTCCCACAGCACATAATGAACACCACGCACCAAGAGCTCGCGTCGGCTATCCGTCAGCCTAAACGCTGTCCCGGTCAACGTCGATGCTTTCCTTACATGCTCGCACGCATACGCCACCCCTTTTACACTCACCCATCCAGGTGTCTCAGCGCCTCTCATGCAACCCATACATTCCCTGCACTCTATCACCGCACTCTCTCTCCGTGCACACTCTTCTCTCGGCACACTCACACTCTCCGTTACACACCTTTCTTCCCCCATTACGTCCTCCGTAACACTCACCATGGGTGTGCACTCCTGCACATACCCACTCACGCGCTCCGATGTGCCCTCCCGCACACGCGCCACAACCAACTCAGGTGTGCATTCTCGCACACTCTCTCCATCCATCTCACTCTCCGTGTCACAATCACTCCCACTTCCACACTCTGTATCACATTCATCACTCATACACTCCGACGTGCGTTCGCTCTCGCACTCGGTAACACACTCGCGTTCCGGCGCCATTCGCACCCTCGCACCATTGCCATTCATAACGCGCACCACGGACCTTTTACGAGCGCCCGGGTTACGCCTGCATCCCAAGCGTGCGAAAATTCTTTTTGCACCAAACACAGCCCGACTCACCTGGGCACTTCTTCTTCTTCGTTCCCCCACCACCTGCAAACTTTTTATCTGGTTAATAAGTACATCATCACGATTTGAGCACAGACCTTGTACATAATCCATCACTTCCTCCTTCAGCTCCTTCTTAGTTTCCCTTCGTCTCTTCTTAATTTCACTTACCCCCTCTTCCACTTCCTCTAACTTCTGCTTCACCTCTTCTATCTCCCGGTGCACCCCCACAATTTCTTCCTCTAATGCTACTTTGGTCATCTCTATGTGCTTCCTCACTTCTCGTTCTTTCGTCTCCATCGTCTCTACCACCTACTCCAACCTCTTTGTCAGCCCCTCGTGCACCATCTGGCACTCTTTCTTCGTCACTAATAGTTCCTTCTTTATCTCCTTCTGTGTCGCTTTCAGCCCTCCTATCACGGCTGTGTTCTTTTCCACCTGCTCCCCTAACTCCCTTTTGTCCCACTGTCAGCTGCTCTACTCCTCGCGTCAGATCCTCTATTCCCCCCTGTAACCTAGCCGTGCAGTTCCTCACCTCTTTCTCCATGCGCTCCTCACCCCGCTTTACCTCGTCGCGTAATCCCGCGACCTCTTCGCTCACACCTCGCCTTATTTCCTCCCCCATCTCTCCTATTTCCTTGGTGGATGCCGCCCTCATCTGTTCCAGCTCCCCCTTGTGGGTGTCAAATTTGGTTTCGAGCCCGATTTTTACCTCCTCTATCTGCTCCCCCATTCGTTTGATTTCCCGGGTGGATTGATCCCCTATATCCCTCAATTTGCCTTCCATTTTGTTTTCTAACCCTGCTAACCCATTCTTCACCCCTTCCATTTGGTTCTCCTGGGTGGCCATTCTATTTTCTAATCCCGTTAACCCGTCCTTCATTTCCCCAATTTGGCTACCCACGTCCTCCAATTGGCTCCCTAATTTACCTTCTAACCCCCCTAATTTATTTTCTAATCCCCCAATTTGATTCTCTAGGCCCCCAATTTGGCTTCCCATGTCATTCCTCAGTCCGCCAATTTGGTCTCCCATATCATTTTTTAATTCCTCATTCCCCATTCGTATGGCTGCATAGATCTGCGCCATGAGGTCCTGCACATTCATTCCCCCGATTTGTGCAGCGGGCGCAGCCCCTGCCGCCATGTGCGAGGCGCCGCCATTTTGTGCTGCCGCGACCAGGTGCGAGGTGCCGCCATTTCACGTGCCTGCAACCCCCTCTACCACACCTTCTTCAATCCCCTCTTCTATTGCTCCCACTTCTTCCCTGGGGTCCTGGGTCGATTCTAACCCCTCTTCTATCTCCTCCATCAGCATCCGATCGCCTTGACCATCCATGGCACGATATAAATTTGGTTGTTAATACTAAATTTTGGCCGCTCCTAATTTAGACCAAATTTATTTTTTAGATGTTACAAAATTCGGTTCGGGTCCAATCCCACTCCCCGACACCAATTGTTGGGGATCTCGGGTTACGGCACTCCCCTTACCGAGGTGGGGGGGGGGGGTTAATCCCCTTGTCTATTAAGCTGGCTGTCCGAGTCCTAGAAGATATCGCGCTCCTTCCGGTCGGAAGCAGGGCGATACTTCTGCCCGAGCCCCGGACAAGATGGAATTTTGCCGAGCGGTTTAGCAATCCGAAGCTCGAGCCGTTAGTGGCAGTCTAAACCCGATTATAAGCGGTTCCTATATCGTGCCACCGATATTCAATTGGGGACAAGACGAAAGCGATCGGATGAGAAGAAACCAGATAAAGGAAGAACACAGAATTTATTGTACAATAATGAAGAGGAAACGAAAGAGGTAATGTACAAAAGAAGGAAATAAAAGGACACAGGGCAACCTTAAACACTCTTAATTAACACGCCCAGGACAATACAGACAGACTTACATGGGAGTTGGTAATGGTAGGAAGGAAGGAAGAGAAGGGTCCAAGCAGATGGTAGGCGTCGAGGTCCGGCCCCAGGTTCACGCTCCGCTCCGGTCCACGCTCCGGGTGTTCACTCGTACCGCGGCAAGCGGCCGGCAGCTTCGCGTGGCGTTTAACGTGAGCGGACAATTATATCGCGGGGGGGAAGACTGGGCTGCGGCGTACGTAATAAATTGTCCCTTAGCCTTTTGCCATTTGTGCGCCTCCAATAGTTCATAAACGGCAAGCAAGGACTCCTTTCGCATCGGTTCGAGTCGTTCTCCCGGGCACCTCTCTTCTCTCACTCATCTCTCTGGCTCATCTCTTTGGTTCATTTCTCTGGCTCATCTCTTGAAGTAGTCCCACGCACCCGCTTATATTGCTCACTCGCGTATAAAGCCGCTTGCCTTTTGGATCCGCCTACCGGTGAGCTGGCCTCGGCTCTGAGTGGTCGCGAGCGCTCACCGGTCCGCCCCTTGATGGGGCGTTGAGGGGCCACGCCTTCGTTCTTGGCGCTCCGCCCTTCCTTTCCAGCTTGACCGCATGCGTAATGGCGGCTGAGCCAGGCAGCGAACGCTACTGGCAAGCAAGGGAGCCCAATTTGGAGGAAGGCTACGCCGCAATATGACTTGAAAAGGGGGCCTACTCTTATTTAATTAATACAACGCAGATTCAACTATTGCGAACAAATCCTTACCTGAAACACATACTAATGAAATAACTAAAGAAGATCCTATGGTGTGCTACGTGTTGCTCGTGACCTAACTAGTGTACGACCTTTGACCTTTCACAAAAATGGGAATATTTACAGGGGATTATTTATAAGGGATATTACAATATTTACAAATTGGAGGGTTCTAAAAACCACAACAATATATTTATGTATATACAGTCACGTGAAAAAGTGAGTGCACCCCATGTAAAGTTTTGACTTTTTCAACATATTTCAACATACAGCTATTTGATCTTCATTTCAACAATATTGATAGATAAAGGTGACATAATATAACAAATATCATGAAACATTTACATTTTGTAGTCCATTGGATAATTTAAATAAACATAAATGCAAATTTCGCATGTGGAAAAAGTAAGTACACCCTGACATTTATCACTATTTTAAATACATAAAATTAGAATCAGGTGCACCAGCTCTGGTGCAAATGATTAGAACATCGTTAGAGAGGATCTTGGAGGAACCTGTCTTATTTAAACCTCAGACATTTAGTTTGTTTTGCTCTTTGTTGTTGAAGTGTGCGGCGTCACCATGCCTAGATCAAAAGACAAAAGAGGCCTTCAGAAAGAATGTTATAGATGCCTACGAGTCTGGGAAGGGATTTAAAAAGATCTCCAAACAATTTGAAATCAATCATTCAACTGTCTGGAAGATCATCTACAAGTGGAGAAGATTCCAAACAGCTGCCAACTTGTTCAGGCCAGGCCGCCCCAGCAAGGTCAGCCCGAGAGCAGACCGCAAGATGCTGAAAGAAGTTTCTAAGAACCCCAGAATGTCATCACGGGACCTACAGGTAGCTCTTGCCACTGTTGATATCAAAGTACACGAGTCTACCATTAGAAAGAGGCTGCACAAATTTGATCTACATGGGAGGTGTGCCAGGAGGAAAACTTTGCTGTCCAGAAAGAACATCAGGGCAAGACTAATGTTTGCCAATGAACACCAAGGCAAAGACCAGCACTTCTGGAACAATGTGCTCTGGACAGATGAGTCAAAGGTAGAGCTATTTGGCCACAGTACCAGAAGACATGTTTGGCGAAAACCAAAGACAGCATTTGACCACAAGAACCTGATACCAACTGTAAAGCCTGGTGGTGGAAATATTATAGTTTGGGGCAGCTTTGCTGCATCAGGGCCTGGGAAGCTCACCATCATAGAATCCACTATGAATTCTTCATTGTACCAGAGGGTGCATGAGGATAATGTGAGGCCATCTGTCGGAGAGTTGAAGCTCAACCGAAGGTGGACCTTGCAACATGACAATGACCCTAAACATACCAGTAAATCCACCAAGGAATGGCTGAAAAGAAAGAAATGGAGGGTTCTGGAATGGCCAAGTCAAAGCCCGGATCTAAATCCCATCGAGATGTTGTGGGGGGATTTGAAACGAGCTGTGCATGCAAGAAACCACTCAAACATCGCACAGCTGAAAGAATTCTGCATGGAGGAGTGGGCAAAAATTTCTCCCAGTCGATGTCAGAGACTGGTAGACAGTTATAAGAAACGCCTCCTTGAGGTTGTTTCTGCCAAAGGGGGCAATACCACCTATGAGCGCCAAGGGTGTACTTACTTTTTCCACATGTGAAATTTGCATTTATGTTTCTTTAAATTATACAATGGACTACAAAATGTAAATGTTTCATGATATTTGTTATATAATATCACCTTTATCTGTCAATATTGTTGAAATGAAGATCAAATAGCTGAATGTTGAAATATGTTGAAAAAGTCAAAACTTTACATGGGGTGTACTTACTTTTTCACGTGACTGTATATATATATATGTATATATATATATCCATTTACGTATAGTTGTATATATATACAGTCGTCCCTCGCTATATCGCGGTTCACCTTTCGCGGCCTCACTGTATCGCGGATTTTTAACTCTTACATATCTAATTTTATATCGCGGATTTTTCGCTATATCGCGGGATTTTGCGGTATAAATGTATTTTTATATACTATTATTTTAAATATTTTTGTGGTAAAATAAGCATTTTCTAGCCTAAAAAATTAAAAAACGTAAAAAAATAAGAAAAATACAGTAATTAAAACATATTACAAGAAATAAAATACTGTACATAGTGTACAGTAGAAGAGTAGACAAAGAGACAAAGAGTCGTGCGTATGGAAAACGCAGATGCGGCAGCTTCCACTTGCGCTAGTTACCCACGTGAGATCGTACACGGCACGCTACTGGCTGATGGATTAGAGGCGACCAACCAGAGCATGGTGTTCTGTATCCTGGGCTCTGATTGGCTCAGCGACCATAGCATCATTCTCTGTATCTCCCGCGCATAGCATGGAGCTGTAATGCTCTTTCTGGCTGTGCAGTACATTCATCATCGTCATCACCTTCATCGTCATCAGTACTGCACAGCTAATTCATCATCATCTTCATCACGCAAGTTGTAGTATCTTCAATGCTGAGTACCCATTAGAATTTTATATGTTGTTAAAATTACGTATGTTTAAGAGTGTAAAAAGTGTTTAAGAGTATAGGAAGTGTTTATAAGAGTATGGGAAAGGTTAATAAGAGTGTGAGAAAGGTTAATAAGAGTGTGGGAAAGGTTAATAAGAGTGTGGGGAGGGTCATAAAGCTTTAAAATATATATAAATAATAAAATAAAAATATGGTCGCTACTTCGCGGATTTTCGTCTGTCGCAGGGGGTTCTGGAACGTAACCGCCGCGATAAACGAGGGATCACTGTATATATATATATATATATATATATATATATATATATATATATATATATATATATATATATGTATATATATATATATATATATATATATATATATATATATATATATATATATATATATATATCAAATGAATCCAAATGGTGGTTTAAACCCTCAATTCAAAAAAAAACAACCAGAAAACATTTCCTTCTCTGTTCTTATTCGTTGTTCTTATTCGTTTATTCGTTGTTCTTATTCGTTTGTTCGTTCTTCGACCACGTGTTCCACCCCCATTTCCCCAGATAGTTTTCACTATTAAACTTTAAAATGTTTAAACTTTCCCCTGAAGTACTGTATTCTGTCATTTATTATAACACCTTTTTCTTCTTCTTCTTTAAAAGGTTGCTTTCGACTTGCTCACCAAATCTATTCATTCCAAAAAAAAATTCCATCTCATATAGTGCCTCTTTCATACATTCTCTAAACTCACCTGCACTCCACGCCCCCCCCCCCCCCCCCTCCAGCATCCTTAAACGTATTTTTGACTCGAAGGTCACAAGAAACTCATTTTGCAATAAATGTTCGTTTCCCATCAATCGTGCACTTTCCAAAATCCAATCTCACCCCTCCCCTCCAAATCTTCCCCATCACACCCCCCCCTCCAAAACTTCCCCATCACCCCTCCCCTCCAAATCATCCCCATCACCCCTCCCCTCCAAATCTTCCCCATCACCCATCCCTTTCAAATCTTCCCCCTTGCCCCTCCCCTCCAAATCCTCCCCATCACCCATCCCTTTCAAATCTCCCCCCTTTCCCCTTCCCTCCTAAACTCCCCCCACACCCCTCCCCTCCTGGACTACCCCTCACCCCTCCCCTCCTAGAATCCCCCCTCACCCCTCCCCTCCAAATCTCCCCCATCTCCCATCCCTTTCAAATCCCTCCCCTTGTCCCTTCCCTCCTAAACTCCCCCCTAAACCCTCCCCTCATAAACTCCCCCCTCACCCCTCCCCTTCAAATCTCCCCACCCTCATTTCTTCTCCATTTCCCCCCTCTCACCCCTCCTCCTCAAAGCGACCTCCCTGCTTCTTCCCCCTTCCAACTCTCACCTCCATCTCCCCCAACCATCTGCCTCGCTCTTCCCCCTCCTCAAATAACACCTCACTGTGCCTCACCCAATCACCATCAAACCTTTTGTCCGCCCCATCCTTCCCTTTCTCCGAGCTATTCTGAAATCTCTGACACACCTTCAACAGCTCTCCCTACCTCTTCCTCCTCTTCCACATCTTACCCTACCCCTCCCCCCCCCCCCCTGCTCTGTATCCGATGCTCCCCCTTCCTCTTCATTAACGGCATGGACCTCAAACATCCGGGGCCTTCGTTCAAACTTAACTGATCTCGCCATACAGGTTGCTTCTTACAAACCAGACGTGATCTGCTTAACAGAAACTTTCCTCCTTCATGACGTCTCTGATTCCTTAGTATCTCTCCCGGGTTACTCCCTCCTCCGGTATGATAGACTTGAGCCTCGTCCTGGAGGTGGGGTTGCCATCTTTATCAAAAACTCTCTTCCGCATTCGCCCTGCACTTCCCTCTCTTCACCTCACCCCCAGGAATACCTCTGGCTACGACTTCCCCTTCGCTCCCACGTTTTGTTCATATGTGTGTTGTACCATCCACCAAACAGTGATGACTCCATCTACATCTCGCTGTCTGAAAATATGGACCAACTTCGATCTACTCATCCCAACTCTCTCTTCCTCATGTGTGGTGATTTCAATTGTCACCATGCCAGTCGGCTGGGTGTGGGTACCTCTCTCACTAGCCTTGGCTCCTCAGCAAAGGACTTCTGCGACTGACTGGGACTGACACAATCTATCAATTTCCCGACCCGGATCTCAGTCAATGGAGCATCTTCTCTTCTGGACTTGGTTATGACTAACTTCCCTGAAAATGTCTGCTGCTCTTCTTCTGCTCCAATCGGCTCATCTGATCATGTGCTCGTTAAAGTGGACATCTCTGAACATTCTCAGGGAGCCTCCTCAGCGTTGACGAGTCTGGCATTTCGCTCAGGCCAACTGGCACGGTCTTCAAGCAGCCATCAATCATCTGGACTGGTCTCCCATCTCTACCGCCTCAGACATCAACTCATCCTGGGAATTCTTCCAAAGTAAATTGCTCTCTCTCATGCACAGATTTATCCCATCTCGTCTTCAGTTGTCATACGCTTCCTCCCATCCATGGTACACGGAATCTTGTGGTGAGGCTGTTGCCCAGAAACAACTTGCCCTCGTCTCCTGGAAAGCAAATCCAACGGAAGGAAATCTCATTTCCTTTCACAAAGCCCGAAACAAGTGTGTGTCCACCCTCAGGAGAGCCAGGAAACAATATATCAGATAGTTCAGAGCTGTGTGTGGTTGCTCTCACAGTCCTAACGTACACACACACACACACACACATACACACACACACACACACGTTCACACACACACAAACACACACACACACATACATACATACATGCATACACACACACGCACAATATATATATATATACACACATATATACACACACACACACACACACATACACAAACATACACACATACACAAACACACGTATACACACAGAAACACACAGACATACACAAAGACTCCCTCTTCCAAATCCTGGTGGCGTCTGGTCAAATCTGTTTCTGGTGTTTGTTCCCCCTCCATCCCCTCCCTTACCTCAAACGGCTACACAGCTGACTCCGCACATGAAAAAGCTGAATGCCTGAACTCTGTGTTTGCCTCTAAATCTTGTGTCCCAAACCCATCCCTCTCTGTACCCACCGTACCCAGTCTTATCCAGCTGCTCCTGGACTCTGTGTCCTTTCCTCCTGAGAAGGTGGAAAGTTTCTGTCAACTCTCGACTCTGACTCTGCAACTGGACCCGACGGCATCAGCCCACGGGTCCTAAAATCCTGTTCTTCCGCTCTTTCACTCCCTCTCTCTGTTCTCTTCGCCCTCTCTTTTGCTCAAGGTCATCTGCCATCTGCTTGGAAATCAGCCAACATCACCGCTTCACACAAAAAAGGTGCAAAAACAGATCCTAGCAACGACAGACCAATCAGCCTTCTCCCAATTATCAGCAAGGTCATGGAATCCATCGTTGCTTCGGATATGAAATCTTTCCTCTTCTCCAATGGCTTGATCGCTGATCATCAATTTGGTTTCAGACGAGGTCACTCTACTCTGGACATGCTGCTTCTGCTGTCTCAACAATGGATGAAGGTCCTCAATGCCAAACAGGAAATTAGAGCTGTATCCCTTGACATATCACGTTCCTTCGATACGGTCTGGCACCCCGCTCTGCTCACCAAACTCTCCTCCTATGGTATCCATGGAAATCTCCACGGATGGCTGGCGGACTTGCTCTCTAGTCATAGTCAACGTGTGGCCCTGAATGGGTTTCTGTCATCTCCTCTTCCTGTTCAGGCTGGAGTTCCCCAAGGCAGTGTTCTGGGCCCTGTGCTTTTTCTGGTCTTCATCAATGATCTCTCCGGGAGGAAATGTTGAGTTGGATCTTGGAGATGGCGTGAAGCTGGAAGGTGTGAAAACATTTTGCTACCTCAGAGACATGCTGAATGGAGAAGGTGGATCAGACTCGGCAACGGTTGCTAGAGTGAGATGTGCATGGAAGAAGTTTCGGGAACTGAGTGGCGTGCTGATGAGGAGGGGAGTGTCGTTGAAGGTGTATGTTGCATGTGTGAGAAGTGTTATGATTTATGGGAGCGAGACATGGGTAATGAACGTAGAGCAGCAACGAAGGCTGGAAAGGGTGGAAATGCGAATGGTTCGATGGATGTGTGGAGTATCGTTGAGAGAGAGGAAGACAAATGATGAATTGCGAAAGATGATGGGAATAGAGCCTGTGATTGATGCTGTGAAGAGGAACAGGTTGAGATGGTTTGGTCATGTGGTGAGGACGGCTGAATGTGACTGGTTGAGAAGAGTGATGGAAATGAATGCAGAAGGAAGTAGAGGACGGGGAAGACTGAGAAATACTTGGCTAAAGATGGTGGAAGAAGAAATGCGGGCAAGGGGGTTAACAAGGAGAGATGCAGAAAATAGGGCAAAATGTAGAAGATTGTAATGGGGACCGAAGGCTAACCCCCGCTCCAGCAGGGAAAATGGCCTTAAAATGCATGTTGTGTGTTGTGTGTATCAATGATCTCTCCGACTATCTTCAAAATCCTCTCTATCTCTTTGCTGATGACTCCACTCTCTGCCGCTCCATTCCTCATCCCTCAGATCGGCAGTCTGCAGCCTCCTCACTCTCTGCAGACCTGGACAAAATCACAGACTGGGCAAACAAGTGGAACATGTCTTTCAATCCTGACAAATCTCACACTCTTACGATGTCTCTCCGAAAAGACCGACTGGACAACCCTCCCATCCACTTTCTGAATAATCCTCTCCAAGAAGTTCTGTCACTCAAGTTTTTGGGTCTCACTATCTGCCATGATCTTTCCTGGGAAAACCACATTTCAAATCTGGCCTCCAAAGCCAGTCGCCGACTGGGCATCCTCCGTCGTGCGAAGTCCTTCCTTGGCACACCTGAGCAGCTCAGGCTGAGCTCCTCACCACATACAAGGCTTTCATCCGCAGCCCAATGGAATACTGCTCTCCCCTCTGGGCTGGTGCTCCTGCCTCACACCTAGCTCGTCTTCACGCTGTTGAAACCAAAGCGTGCAGAATCATTGGAATCTCCCGCGATGAAGCCACCTCCGAAGGCCTTTCACTTACTCACCACAGGCAGGTTGGTGGTCTTTCTGTCTTCTACCGACTCGTCTCCGGCCTTGCTCCTCCAGCTCTCTCTGGGCTCTGTCCCCCAAATATTTCTACAGGTCGCACAAGATCTGCCTGCAACCCTCTTATGGTTAAATTGCCAAAATCAAGACTCTCTGCTCACCTTCACTCCTTCATGCCTCTTTTGTCCCGCCTCTGGAACAAACTCCCTCACTCTTTTCAATCCCACTCCTCCCTCCAGGTCTTTAAAACAGCTGTTCACCACCATCTCTTATCTTCCCCCATCCAAAACCTTGATCTTTTCTACCCCTGTTAATTTCACCCCAAATCCACTTTTTTGAAATACCAACTTCTTTCCTGGAAGTCCTTGGTGTCCTTGTGTTTATACTTCTCCCACCCCCCCCCCCCCCCCTTCCCACGCTGCCTCCCCCCAAGCCCTCTCCCTCCCACACATCTACCGACATCCCTGCTCTCAAATGTTGTGTTTATGTGTTTCCCCTTCTCTCCCCATCTTGTCTACCGCTCCCCTTTTTATATGCTTTGTTACCGGTACTTGCAAAATCGAAGATTTTTCAAGTATATTGGTCGGTTGTGTTTGTGGTTCTGTCTGTTTGTCTCTTTGTTTGTTTGTTTGTCACCGGTCTACAGGTCACAATTTTCAACCGATCTTCACGAAACTTCACCAAATGGTCGAGTTGGTCAAACGCAAGAAGTCTCTTGTTTTTGGGGTCAATAGGCCAAAAGGTCAACATAGGCCAAAGGTCACCAACTTTGCTAAATTTCTAAAATCCTCAATTTTCATCCGATTGACTTGAAATTTGAAGAGGACTTGAATATCTGGTCACTGAATTCAACCACCAAGTATTTTTGAGGTCAACATCGGCCAAATGGTCAACATAGGCCAAATTTCTAAAATCCTCAATTTTCATCCAATTGACTTGAAATTTGAAGAGGACTTGCATATCTGGTCACTGAATTCAACCACCAAGTATTTTTGAGGTCAACATCGGCCAAATGGTCAACATAGGCCAAATTTCTAAAATCCTCAATTTTCATCCAATTGACTTGAAATTTGAAGAGGACTTGCATATCTGGTCACTGAATTTAACCACAAATTATATTTTAGGTCAACATCGGCCAAAAGGTCAACATGGGCCACATTTCTAAAATCCTCAATTTTCATCTGATTGACTTGAAATTTGAAGAGGACTTGCATATCTGGTCACTGAATTCAACCACCAAGTATACTTGAGGTCAACATTGGCCAAAAGGTCAACATAGGCCAAATTTCTAAAATCCTCAATTTTCATCTAATTGACTTGAAATTTGAAGAGGACTTGCATATCTGGTCACTGAATTCAACCACGTATTATATTTTAGGTAAACACAGGCCAAAAGGTCAACATAGGCCAAATTTCTAAAATCATCAATTTTCATTTGATTGAGTTGAACTTCTAAGAGGATTTATATATATATGGTCACTGAATTCAACCACCATCTATTTTTGAGGTCAACATAGGCCAAAAGGTCAACATAGGCCAAATTTTGAATATCCTCAATTTTCATCAGATTGACTTGAAAATTGAACAGCATTTGCACATTGATTCACTAAATAGTTAAACTAACTATTTTTGAGGTCAAAAGGTCAAAGGGCAACTCAAGGTCAACCTTCCCAAATCATCATTTTCCATCTGAAAAATCGTCACTTTTCATCCTGTTGACCCGAGCTTTGATCAAGATTGTCAATTTTAATCTGGATGAAATGGACAATTTGCTGTATCAATGGAATTTTTTTTCTTGGGGGTGGGAGCGGATTTTGCAAGTATCGTGCTCCGCATGATGTCTTTTTGTTTGTTTGTCTGTTTGATTTGTTTGTGTGATAAATGTTAGCTCTTTCACGAACCTCGATTCTGTCAAAAAAAAAAAAAAAAAAAAAATTCCATTTTGAGTGCTCCAACCTTTAATGAGCAAATAAACAACTGCTCGACGTTTCGATCAGCAACACGGATAAACGTGCATCCACTGACCTTTCTCAAGAGTAAAGCAAAACAACTCTATACCCTCCCTTATGTTAGGGGAAAAGGGGGTGGGGACACCGAAACCACCAATCAATGCCATTTTGGAACAACTCGTGCCATTCAAATATAAATCGTAAATCAAAACCACAACCGTTGAAGCAACTGTAACCACACCTTGGGATGTTACATCAAAACAACCTTTAAATCACCCGTTGAATCAAACAAAACATAGCATAATTCAAATAAATCGATGAAAAATAAACAACATGATTAATTGCTTCAAGTGATGGTGGTAACTTAAACAAAAAAAGGCGGCGGTAGCCCGTTAAAATCCCTAACCCCCCTTTTTATCTTATCACATATATATTTTAACACTTATAACCATAAGGGAGACTTCAATTCCATTTTCTAAAATAAACCTCTTATCATCAAAAGCTCCAAGAGCTTTCTTATTCACCTCTTCTGAATATAATTGATGTTTATAACTTTTTATTGAATTAATCTTTCTAAACTCTTCTTTCTTTGTTGTTAAACAGTTATAATAATGCTTAAAGTTTCTTGTTTCTTTATTAACATTTTATATAATGGTAATACCGGTAATAATTTTAATAATTCTAATACAATCAAGCCGTTGGTATAGAACAATACCTGGGATATCTTTTGCGACGGATGCTGCAATCTCAAGAGATTGGAAGCACGCGAGTCAACATTGCCTTGAGTCAGCAGTCTTCGAGTTAGTGTCAAGCTTAGCAATTAATGTACCTATGTATTAAATTTCTCAATTAAGTATCATTTTTACCATTGAATAGACCCTTGGTCTTCACACAAACATGTCCAGTCCAAAAAAGAAAAGCTGCCAATTAAATCATTAGAAATACATTGAATAAGCAATGAAACATACATTTGCATAAAACTTATAGAAGACATTAATCAATTAACAGCTAATATTGCAATATTATTGAGCTGGGCCAATTACATATTATTATACATGCAAAAAATAAGCTACCAATATACTTTTCTGTTGAAATATCAGAGAATATTCTTAAAATGTATATAATTTGCATAAATTATCTTTTTAATCTTGGTATCCCAGATTAAAATTTAATCATGGTTTAATCTTTTTATTCTTTCAATCCTGACAAATCTCACACTCTTTCTGTCTCTCCGAAAAGATCGACTGGACAACCCTCCCATCCACTTTCTCAACAATCCTCTCCAACAAGTTCTGTCACTCAAGGTTTTGGGTCTCACTATCTGCCATGATCTTTCTTGGGAAAACCACATTTCCAAGCTGGCCTCTAAAGCCAGTCGCCGACTGGGTATTCTCCGTCATGCGAAGTCCTTCCCAGGCACACCTGAGCTCCTTACCACATACGAGGCTTTCATCCGCAGCTCAATGGAATACTGTTCCCCCCTCTGGGCTGGTGCTCCTGCCTCACACCTAGCTCGGCTTCACTCTGTTGAAACCAAAGCTTTCAGAATCATTGGAATCTCCCGTGATGAAGCTATCTCCGAGGGCCTTTCACTCACTCACCGCAGGCAGGTAGGTGGTCTTTCTGTCTTCTACCGACTCCTCTCCCGCCTTGCTCCCCCAGCTCTCTCTGTGCTTTGTCCCCCAAATATTCCGACAGGTCGAACAAGATCTGCCAGCAACCCTCTGATGGTTAAACTGCCGAAATCTCGGCTCTCTGCTCACCTTCACTCTTTCATTCCTCTTTTCTCCCACCTCTGGAACAAACTCCCACACTCCCTTCAATCCCACTCCTCCCTCCAGGTCTTCAAAACAGCTGTTCACCACCATCTCTTATCTTCCCTCATCCAAAACCTTGATCTTTTCTATACCCCCGCTAATTCATCCCAGATCCACCTTGTTTGAAATTCCAACTTCTTTCCTGGAAGTCCTGGCAGTGTCCATATGTTTTATACCTCTCCCACCCCCCCCCCCACCCCCCTTCCCGTGCCTCCTCCCCCCAAAGCCCTCTCCCTCCCACAGATCTCTCAATGTCCCTGCTCTCAAATGTGTTTGTGTCCTTCCCCCTCTCTCCCCATCTTGTCTACCGCTCCCCATGTTATATGTTTTATGTGTCGGTTTGTCTTTCTGTGTGATTAATGTTAGCTCTTTCACGAGCCTCGATCTTGTATACAAAAAAAAAAAAAAAAAAAAAAAAAAAATTAGGCTAAACGGATACATCGCAAACCTAAAGTAAGAATATATACCCAAGTGACAGCAACCGAGGTAATAATTTATATGCTTGGTGACGCAGTTTCTCTGGTACGTTTCTGCATGAGAGTTGGAGAACTCAAAATGGATTCATTTGATTTTAATCCCAACCGCCGCAATCATATATATATATATATATATATATATGTATATATATATATATATATATATATATATATATATATATATATATCTATATATATATATATATATATATATATATATATATATATATATATATATATATATATATATATATATATATATATATATATATATATATATATACATATATATATACACACACACTAGCCGAAAGCACCCGGCGTTCTTTAGTTCTTTTTGAATGAATTTACTACTGTACTATAATTCAGCTTTTACGCGTGGCCATAGAAGATTGACTACGAAAATTCAGCTCAGCTTTTAATTGCGAAATGGGCCCAGCCCAGCCGAAGCGGCCTCAAACGGCCTCGCCACCTAGCCTATAAACTTCCCGGGGCCTGTACCGACATTTTAAATTCTTTTTGAATGAATTTACTACTATAATTCACCTTTTACTTGCGGCCATAGAAGATTGACTACTATAATTCAGCTCAGCTTTTAAATGTGAAATGGGCCCAGCCCGGCCGAGACGGCCTCGCCACCTAGCCTATAACCTTCCTGGGGCCCATCCCGACATTTTTAGTTATTTTTGAATGAATTTACTACTTTAATTCACCTTTTACTCGTGGCCGTAGAAGATTGACTACTATAATTCAGCTCAGCTTTTAATTGCGAAATGGGCCCAGCCCAGCCGAGGCGGCCTCAACCGGCCTCACCACCTAGCCTATAACCTTCCCGGGGCCCGTCCCGACATTTTTCGTTTCAGAGGTTCCCTCCTATCTTTCACCGTTCAGGAGATTAGCATGTGCAGACAAACAAACAAACAAAAACTTTCTTTTATATATATATAGAAGATAATATAAATATAATAATAATAAATAAATTTTAAAAATCCAAGAAGATAGAAGATAGAAGATAGATGGATAGAAGATATATATATATATATATATATATATATATATATATATATATATATATATATATATATATATTGTTACGGATCGCGGTTTAGATGTTATGATGGGCCGAGCGGATGGTCCAACCGCGACCGTTACAGGATCCCCAATTGGCCCGATTCCACCCGACGTTGACCAGATCGCACCACAGATATTCAATCGGGAAACCTCTAAAGCGACCGAAAGAGAAGGAAAAGAGAAGAAGACAGAGTACGGAGGAAGAACAGATTTATTATACACACACAAGCAATGGATGGAAGAAGCAGTCACACAGTGAATCGTTAACTTATACTATTCAATTTACTTAACCCCAGGACAACATTCAAGACAGACGACGTTCACACTTACACGGGGGAAATTGCAGGCAGGGATGGCGGAGGTGGGTTGCTGGAGAGGGAGGCAGGGTCAGGTCCCTGCAACCGGCAGGGCTGGAGGTAGCAGCTCTCAATTCTTCACGTTTTTGGCGGGAAAACCCTCGGTCGCGTCGATGCTGCTGATGCTGTAGACGTCACGCGCTGGCTCGGTCACACCTGCCCCTCTCCTTCTGGTGGAGCCGTCTCCCTCCTCTCAGCGCGTCTCTCCAGAGCTGGTTTCCTCTCCGAGTACCTCTCCTTTTTGGCTTGGAGCATCTCTCATCTCACAGCTCAGCTCACAGCTCCTCTCGCATGTCACCTCTTCTCTCATCTCCTGAAGCAGTCCCTCCCAGTCGCTTTTATTACTCGGGGCGGAATCAAGCCGCCGGCTGCGAGGGCACGCCTACCGGGTCGCTAACCGCGGTGCTGGTTGGCTGTTAGGGCTGTCCGATTCCTCCTTTGATCATGACGACGTGCCACGCCTGTGAGTTGGCGGCTCCTACCCCCCTCTTCTCCGAGATGAGCACATGGGCAATGGCGGCTTGCGGGATTGAACACCACTCCCACCGCTTTTGAAAGGAACTTTGGAGAGCGGAGATGATTGTGGAAATTGAAAGGGCCTACGCTTATTTCGTTTGATACAATGCAGAGTCAATCTAGCGGGAAACACATATTTAGCCTACATAGAATAAGGAAATACACTATTTAACAAGATATATCGTGGCCTGTGTGTAAGTTTCATGGAATTAACTAGGAGGACGGCTGCGACCATTATTTACATTACGAGGGTGTTACACACAACAAAACCATACTTTTCACATTCGTTACACTTCCTCCAAAATTGCTACACTCTTCAAAACCGTTACACTTCTCAAATTCGTTACACTGCACCGTCCTTTCTTCAGGCCCGTTCTCGGGCCTACAAAACTTTAACTTAGTGTGACACGTAGGTGTAATTCCCTCTACAATTAACCTGACCCTGAGTGTGACAATCTTAAAACACAAATAAGTATGTCCCCCTATTACATTGCACCCTGTCTAACAGACTCAAGCCCACAGCTAACCGAATTACGGAATTATTCTCAAACTATACATTTACGGTGGGGAGCATTATTTACAGTGACGTTATTTCTTATTTACAACGCAACCCAGGACCTGTGTTTTTTTTTGTTTTTTTTAGGGAACAAGAAAAAGAAATTCCTGTTGGGAGGGAGGAGACAGCACGCATTGCATCGATGCACCAGTACCAATACCACCAAAGCACCCAAAAGCACCAAAATCACCACAAGCACCACAAAGCACCAAAAGCACCACTCGGTGCACAGTCACCATGGTTCATAATAAACACAACAAAACAACTGGTGGTGGTCTTCTCTTTCTCTGCTGGGCCGATGTTCTTCCCGACGTCTTCTGGCTTCATGCGGCCTACTTGGAAATATAAAAAGCACAAACCGTGTCCATTTTTATTTAGGGCAACAGGGGCCAACTAAGGGTGGTCCACCTGTTTGGCATAGGTGCCACCTTACCGAGGTCCGCAAGCAAGATTCCCTGGCCACTATGGCCGGTCTCCAACAGAGGTGCCCTGCCCCAGAACCTGGGGTCCATCAAGTGGTACTTGGCCGCAGAACAGCGGTCCATAAAGTGGTACATCAACGCAATGCATGCTGGTTCTGGGAATCTCGTGCGCACAATGGCCACCTCACGCACGCTCCCCTCGGCACCCAATGGCGCACAGGTCCTCAAGTGGGAGACAAAAGGGGGGAAGGCAAATGAGCGAGGGGTAAGGTCACAAGGGTACACGTCAATAAAGGCAATGCAGGGTGAAGTGCGTACGGAGAGCGAAGTGAGAAAAACTCGTCCCTACCGTACGTCACCCCCCCTGTGACCTACACTACCCTTGCCCTTACCCCATATTTACAAGAATTTACCCCTTTACAAATTCGTCACTACGTCTTGTCTTCCCCATCTTTCCCTTCTACACCAAATTCGTCTCCAATCCCTCTATCCAAAATTTGCCATCACCCAATTCGTCATCAATCCTCATAAGGAGGAAGAGATGGAACATCAAGCACAATGTCATACCCATGTCATGATGCGTCTCACAATCCAAACATTTGCACAGTAAAAAATAATCAAAACATGGCATGGTGTGGAGTACCTGTCACCTCAGGTGAGTGGGTGCAGATGGTGCGAGGAGACTCCAATCCTAACTATCTATCTATAATTCCATTAATCTCTGTGTGTATGTGTGTATGTGTGTTTGTATGTGTGTATGTGTGTATGTTTGTCTGTGACCGCTGTTTCTCGACAACTACCGGTCCGATATACTTGAAACTTGCCAGGTATATTGCTGGGGACCCGAGGATGTGCCTTTTCAAGGTTTGAAATTAATCGGACAAGTAGTTACCGAGCTATGGCGATTTCTTTACCAAAAACCGCAAGCCGTTCGCTTTGGACCAAACCATTTCATGTAAATAGAGGGGGGGGGTTCTGTGGTCGTTGCGAATGGACCAAACCATTCATGTAAATAGAGGGGGGGGTTCTGTGGTCGTTACTGCCATGTGGTTTCAAAGTTTTTTTTTGTTGTTGTTGTTTGCACGCATGTTTATTTGCACCCACGTACGGGCACGCCCTAGGATGTTTACACACACACACCCCTACACAAATTTTTTTTTTTTTTTTTTTTGGCAAGGAACGGGCACCCACGTACGGGCACGTCCTAGCTTATATATAGTACGGGCATGCCCTAGTCCTCTAAATGACCTTAACACACTTTACACTACCCGGGGTCTTTCCCTGCCAATCCATTGGCCAACTTACTCTATGGGTTCTAAAAACCAATTCCCATTGACCAAACTGTGGTGCTTCTCAATTTGGGGTCTCACTCCCCCGATTCATCTCCCGGTGCCCTCGCACAATTTCTGGGCTGTGACGTGTAGCTCTCCCAGCAGGTCTACCCACCTGCACACCTCCACCACTGTAGTTGCCACCCGAGCTTACCTGCTCCTTACCTAACCTATCTAATTTGGGAAGGCCCCTCCTGGCTCTGTCACCCCTTGGTGCCCTCTGGCACTGGGCTACCCGGGTCCGTCCTCCGGATCCTCGGGCCCCATCCACAACTACCGGCTCCCAGAGCCCACCTGCGGCCTCACCTGGCCGACATCCTCACAGTGGTGGAGTGCCCAAACCAACTACACACACTAACAGGCTACACGCCCAGCCATTTCCACAACACTAATGCACCCATCCAAATACCATTCTGTCACCCGCACCACAGATGCCAATATCCAACCACAATTTACCTATACCCGCTACCTAACACTTACACTACCCGCCCCGGGTATCCGTGATGGGGGTCCACTCTTCCCCCATTCACACCTTCGCACCATCCACTCCACTCCACAATTTCCACCATACTCACTCCACGACCATCCATTCCAATACTCCATTTATTCCACACTACCATTTATTCCACACAGCCACATACACCTGTTGTTGCACACCTGTGCCCTCACACCTGGTGCCACCTGCACCCTCCTTTCTTCCTGGACCATTTGGTCAGCACAACACACAATCACCACTACTCCCTCATACACTGCTCCATTCACCTGTTCAGTTGCACACCTGTGCAATCACACCTGTTCAATCCTCAAACACACGGCATCATCTCATCTAACTACTCCCCTCTGAAACTTGCGCTTCCCAGTCGTCCCTTTAAACTATTGCGCTCCCTCGTCATTATAATCCATACTAATCTACCTGCGTCCCCACTACAGGTATCCTTGTCACTAACTAACCTTAACGTTACCTAATGTCATCTTCTAGGGCCCTACACACAATATCCTAACCCACCCGGGCTAGTTTTCACTGCCATACACCCCATAATCTAGTGCTCCTTTGCCCCACCTGTGAGGGATGGTGGATTTGCCATCCCACCACATCGGGGAGGTCCTACTATCAATTTCGCTCGTCCAAATCCAACAAATCAAAAATTTTCCATTTACTGCCAATTCTACCCACTATTATAAATTTCGTATCAAATCACGCTCACTATCACTATCACCATCATCACAGTCCACTATATCCTAGCCTCGGTGTGTCGTGACATCATTAAACTCGGTTCGTAAAGCCGAGCAATGAATTCGGGTGGTTTGGTCACCTGCAGGTTGAATCCGTCCGGCTTTCGGTTCAAGGGAGGTGGTTTGGTTGGGCCGAGGTTCCACGCACCATCTCGGCGCGGCACCTTGCGGTCCCGGGCCCGATGGCTCAATCTCCCCCGGTCGGAACCCCGTCCCCACGAGGGGGCACCGTTCCGCTGCCTCCCACTCGCCCTTGAACCGGACCGGTCGCCTCGCCCGACAAGGCCCGGACTCGACCGTGCGGGGCGGGGCCAAGCCCGAATCGGCAACGACGCTTCGAAGAGAAACGACGCAGCTTCGATCCGCGCCGGGCCCTGCATCCAACAAAGCACGCCGCGCCCCGAGCGCTCGCATCGGCTATCCGTCGCCCTAACCGCTAACCCGGTTACCGTCGATGCTTCACTTGCATGCTCACACGCATACGCTACCCCTTTCACCCTCACAAAACCCGGCATTCCAACGCCGTCCGTACAATCCACCAACGCTTTCCCTGTTACACACCACACCTCTCGCGCATACTCTTGCGCACACTTTGGTCCACACCTCTTCTCCGTTACGTCCTCCGTAACACTCACCATGGGCGTGCACTCTTGCATCCACCCACTAACGCGCTCACATGGGCTCTCCCACACCCGCGCTACCACCAACTCAGGTGTGCTTCCTCGCACGCGTTCCACCACCACATTACTCTCCGTGTCACACTCCGTACACCCCGACGTGCATTCTCGCTCGCACTCGGTTTCACTCCCACACTTTATAACACACCCACTCGCCGACGCACACTTTTTCCTCACACGCGTGCCATTTCCACTCACACGGGACCCTTCACCAACGCCCGGATGCTTCCTCGATCCCAAGCGCGCGACAATTCTTTTGTCGCTAAACATCCTTTTACAAAATCTCCCAGCACAATACACAACAGCACGACTCACCTGGGGGATCCTTTTCTCCACGCGAACCTGTAAACTTCCATTTGGATTAGCGAGTACATCATCATGATTTGAGCAGGGACTTTGTACATATTCCATTTCTCCCTGCAATTCCCGGGCTACCTCCGTCAAGCACTGCTTTTTCTTTATTTACCTCGACAACCGCTGGCTTTAATAAAACACCCTCTACCTCATCGGTCGCCGGCTTTTCCAAACCCCGTGTCGCGATTTCTACCCCCGTCATTGTACCCGTGCTTTCTTCCGCTTCGCTCAACCAGCGCTTTTCGACCCGCTTTACCTCCTCGTGCACCCCTGGGACCCTTTCGCCCAACTTGCGGTCTCTGTCCCTCTGCTCCCTTTCCTTCCTATCGGCCCTCATTCCGTTTATTGTTGCTTCAATTTGCTCACTCCGAGCATCCATCCGGTTCCCCATTACCCCCATTTGGCCCTCCAATCGCTCACCCAATCGCTCACTATCAGCCCTCATTTGCTCACTATTCTTTTCCATAAGGGCCTTCATTTGCATCATAAAAAGGTTCAAATCCACCGGTGGCGCTGCTACGGTCGCGGGCGTGGCAAAATTTGGTGCCGCTACACCCACGTGCGCGAGGACGCCATTTTGCGCGCCTGAAGCCTCGTGCGCGAGGACGCCATTTTGTGCGTCTGATACCCCCTCAACCGCCTCCTCATTGCTCTCCTCCTCCCTTTCTTCCCCTAAGTCCTGGGTTACCCCTAACCCGTCTATCTCCCCCACCGACATCCGATCGCCTTGATTGTCCATGGCGCGATCTCAAAATTCGGGTTTTATAAAACAAAATTTCGGCAGCTCGTAATTTTGACCAAAAAATTTTTTTCTACACGTTTTAAAAATTTGGTTCGGGCCTCGAATCCCACTCCCAGACACCAATTGTTACAGACGCGGTTTAGATGTTATGATGGGCCGAGCGGATGGTCCAACCGCGACCGTTACAGGATCCCCAATTGGCCCGATTCCACCCGACGTTGACCAGATCGCACCACAGATATTCAATCGGGAAACCTCTAAAGCGACCGAAAGAGAAGGAAAAGAGAAGAAGACAGAGTACGGAGGAAGAACAGATTTATTATACACACACAAGCAATGGATGGAAGAAGCAGTCACACAGTGAATCGTTAACTTATACTATTCAATTTACTTAACCCCAGGACAACATTCAAGACAGACGACGTTCACACTTACATGGGGGAAATTGCAGGCAGGGATGGCGGAGGTGGGTTGCTGGAGAGGGAGGCAGGGTCAGGTCCCTGCAACCGGCAGGGCTGGAGGTAGCAGCTCTCAATTCTTCGCGTTTTTGGCGGGAAAACCCTCGGTCGCGTCGACGCTGCTGATGCTGTAGACGTCACGCGCTGGCTCGGTCACACCTGCTCCTCTCCTTCTGGTGGAGCCATCTCCCTCCTCTCAGCGCGTCTCTCCAAAGCTGGTTTCCTCTCCGAGTACCTCTCCTTTTTGGCTTGGAGCGTCTCTCATCTGACCGCTCACAGCTCAGCTCACAGCTCCTCTCGCATGTCACCTCTTCTCTCATCTCCTGAAGCAGTCCCTCCCAGTCGCTTTTATTACTCGGGGCGGAATCAAGCCGCCGGCTGCGAGGGCACGCCTACCGGGTCGCTAACCGCGGTGCTGGTTGGCTGTTAGGGCTGTCCGATTCCTCCTTTGATCATGACGACGTGCCACGCCTGTGAGTTGGCGGCTCCTACCCCCCTCTTCTCCGAGATGAGCACATGGGCAATGGCGGCTTGCGGGATTGAACACCACTCGCACCGCTTTTGAAAGGAACTTTGGAAAGCGGAGATGATTGGGGAAATTGAAAGGGCCTACGCTTATTTCGTTTGATACAATGCAGAGTCAATCTAGTGGGAAACACATATTTAGCCTACATAGAATAAGGAAATACACTATTTAACAAGATATATCGTGGCCTGTGTGTAAGTTTCATGGAATTAACTAGGAGGACGGCTGCGACCATTATTTACATTACGAGGGTGTTACACACAACAAAACCATACTTTTCACATTCGTTGCACTTCCTCCAAAATTGCTACACTCTTCAAAGCCGTTACACTTCTCAAATTCGTTACAATATATATATATATATATATATATATATATATATATATATATATATATATATACATACAGACTTGGCATTTAATATGGAATATTTTTTTTGTGGGGGTGAACTTACTTTTCAAGATGTCCTAGAACCAAAAGTTCATTGGAATTATGTTGAAATTATTCTAGATTTTGTTAATGTGACCTTTAAAAGAAACAAAAACCACATTTGACATTTCGAAACAAATAAATTGATCCTTGAAAGTGATGTAAACTGATATCGAACTCAATTCATGGACAGTACTGTGTTAAACTTCTGTACGTTTTCCAGAAGTATCTCTTTATTTTGCACATTAGCCAAAATTTTTTTTAACAAAAACAAAAGTTAAATTACGACTGGGATTACGGACAGTAAAATTACAGTTCAGTACTTCGTGTAACCCCCACAAGCATTCAGTGGAGCACGTACACGTTGAGTCATGCTGTTCACGAGATTTGCCAATGTTTGGACAGGAATCGCTTGCCATGCAGTGACAACAGCCTGCTGCAATTCACGCACAGAGGTCGGCTGCTGGTCCAAGTGGTCGATTTGACGCGTTAATTCTGCCCACAAGTTCTCTATTGGATTCATATCCGGGGACATGGCAGGCCACTCCATATGCTCTACACCACGGTCAGCAAGAAAGTGTTGGATCATGCGAGCACGATGAGGCCGTGCATTGTCATCTTGGAAGACAAAGTTTCCTCGAAAGGCTGCACGAGCAAATGGAAGCAATGTTTCTTCCAGAATGGCCCTGTACTTGAACTGGTTCAGGTTTCCATTCAGAACAACCAGGTCAGTTTTGCCCCCTGCATGAAAAGCAACCCAAACGGTCACCCCACCACCTCCAGCTTGGAATCTTGGCACTATACAATCTTTGTTGTAGGCTTCATGCACTTGTCTGCGCACTCGGACGCGGCCATCTTGACGATAGACCAGAAATCTAGACTCGTCACTGAAGATCACGTGATTCCAGTGTCCTGGCTGCCATTGACGGTGCTCTCTGGCCCACTGCAATCGGCGCTGGCGGTGTTGTCTGGTCAGGCATGGCTTTCTCAGGGGATGCCTGGCACGATAGCCTGCTTGAACCAGTCGTTGGTTGACTAGCCTTCTGGATACAGGCACATTTGTCAGTTGCTGCCACTCAGCCCTAAGCCGATTAGCTGACTTGGTACGGCCATTGCGGACTAACTGGTGCAGCCGGCGATCATCCCTCCTTGTGGTTCTGCGGGGACGTCCTGGCCTCGATATTGGAGTAGGGACACCCCTCTGAGCATTTCGTTTCAGGATCTTTGACACCTGACCTTGAGTGATGCCATACTGCCGAGCAATAGCACGCTATTTCATGCCGTAATTTCGTAAAGCCACCACTCCATGACAAACAGCATTGTCGAGTTGACGGACCATCTCCAGAGGAAGCGGCAATAATTTTTGGAGACGTGCAGCAGGTGTTTTCCACTAATACAGAACGCAACAAACCTTGTATACCCGACTGTGAAGCCAATCATCAAATGCACCTGTTTGTACATTTTGCCATGCCACCTGTGATATAATCCTGTTGTTGATTTCTTGCTGCGACAGACAATCAGTGACATGGTTCTTTTAACAAATAAATCACCAAAGTGTAAAAGAAACTCACCAGATTGATATACTGAGTTAAGAAAGTAAACCCAAGTCAAGAAAAAAAAAAAATTCCATATTAAATGCCAAGTCTGTATATATATATATGTTATGTCGGTGGGGTAGAGATGACTTTAGACCAGGTAGATTTGTGTAGGTAGCATGCTCCGACTGTCATGAAGAAGAACCACTACAATGTAATAAGTAGAGGACCTGTTTAGCACGGATGTCGGATGAAGTTTTATATTTGTCCCCGTCACGAGGGGGTGGGGCATGTTATTTAGCTCAGGGATTAGGTTAAGTAATTCCCTGTTCGTCGTTCCCTATGTGATTTATCCTTTGTTTCTTTTGGCACCGCACCATAGACACTATCGCAGGAAGTGCCCATAAACTACATTAAATAATAACAATGAAAACCAACCGGAAGCCAGTTCTGAGCATTGCCGATGGGACACCAGCATCTACATCACCATGAAGGTCAGGCAGGCCGAGAGCCATGCCCAGAAGGGCAGTGATTGGGCGGGAGTTGACCAACATGAAGGCTGGGGTAAGAAGGGACATGCTGATTGGAAAAGAAGCACCAATGATGTGAGAACGAGGACGTAAAAACCAGGTCTGACTGGAATTTTCACTCTTGCTCCATTTTCCCTCTGGCTCCATTGTCGCTCTTGCACTCTTGTCTCTCTTCTCCCTTTTGGCTTTCTTGTTCTGGACCCTGAAAACGATTGTGCTTGGACCGACCGTGTCGGAGACACCACCGGGAGACATGCAGAGGCAACAGGAAGAGCTGCGACCTGGGAACTGCGGTTCTCCATGCGGACGACGCATGGATGGTCGCGGCTTGCCACTGCAGCGTGACAAGGCCGGGGTGAGCGAGACGCCCGGCGAGGCCTAGCAGAACGCAAACGAGTGGACTGCGGCCTTCTTCCCACAAAGAACGCCGCCCTGTCCGGACTGCGCACACGGGGCCTTGACGATTGGTGTCGGGAAGAGTGCAAACAGCACGTCGCTAAATAAAAAAAAAAATTGGTCTGAGGTAAAAATACGCGGGCGGGAGAACTAATTCCTCACAGCGGATGGAGGGGATGAGTGATATGGAAGAACTGGTGTGGGAGCCTGAAGGCTCTGGAAGTGAGCCAGATATAGGGGAATTAGAGGTTAGGAGTGAAACCTCCCCGTCCCGAGTATCAGCCCATCCCCTTCCCCTAACGGGGAGCCGGGAACAATGGGAACGGACGCTTTCCAGGCCGTAGTAAATTTTATGAAGGGAATGAGTGACGAAATGCTGGAATTAAGGGGAGAAATGAATAACAAAATGGATGCCCAGAATAACAAAATCGATGTCCAGGGTGAACGAACCAGGGGAGATATGAATGTAATGGGTGAACAATTGGGGCCCAATTGGATGCCTGTAGTGAACTGGTGAAAGGAATGACTAGAGAAATGAAAACCCAATGTGAACAAACGAATGAAATAAAGAAATAACAAAAGAATGACCCAGGTGGGGCACAGGAGAAGCCATGGGTGGAAGAATTTGAATCAACATGGGGGGAATTAACAGTGGGAATGGAAGAGTGTGAGACCCAAGCTGATGTGTTTCGGGCACAGGAGAGGGCATTTGTGGAAGTAAATGGGGAAGATTTGGAAGTAAATGGGGAATGTTTGGCTAAGAAAGACCTGGAAGGTTGTAGGGCTGGTGTGGATGCCGCAATGCATCAGCAAGTGGAGGAATTGGAACTTGTGCAGCACCAGGGCGGTGGTGCGGAGCAACAGGGGGTAAAGATATTGGAGGTCCAGGTAACGGAAGCTTCTCCTCAGTGAAAGATACATGAAGCCCGCTTGGAGTTTGCAAAAAAGCACCGAAAGGACTCTCGGACTGTGAGAAACAAGATTTTGTGGTCTGATGAAACCAAGATTGAACTGTTTGGCTTCCGTCTGGCCACTCTGCCATAAAGCCCAGATCGGTGGAGTGTTGCAATGATGGTTGTCCTTCTGGATGTTTCTCCCATCTCCACACAGGATCTCGGGAGTTCAGCCAGAGTGACCATCGGGTTCTTGGTCACCTCTCTTACCAACGCCCTTCTCCCCCGATTGCTCAGTTTGGCCGGGCGGCCAGCTCGAGGAAGAGTCCTGGTTGTTCCAAACTTTTTCCATTTAAGAATTATGGAGGCCACTGTGCTCTTGAGAACCTTCAATGCAGCAGAATTTTTTTTTGTAGGCTTTCCCAGATCTGTGCCTCGACACAATCCTGTCTCTGAGCTCTGCGGGCAGTTCCTTCGACCTCATGGCTTGGTTTTTGCTCTGATATGCATTGTCATCTGTGAGACCTTATATAGACAGGTGTGTGCCTTTCCAAATCATGTCCAATCAATTGAATTTACCACAGGTGGTCTCCAATCAAGGTGTAGAAACATCTCAAAGATGATCAAGAGAAATGGGAGGCAACTGAGCTAAATTTCAAGTGTCATAGCAAAGGGTATGAATACTTATGTCAATGTGATATTTCAGTTTTTTATTTTTTAATAAATTTGCAAAACTTTCTAAAATCCTGTTTTCTCTTTGTCATTATGGGGTATCGAGTGGAGATTGATGAGGGAAAAAATGAATTTAAACGATTTCAGCATAAGGCTGCAACATAACAAAATGTGAAAAAAGTGAAGGGGTCTGAATACTTTCTGAATGCACTGTCGGCCCCTGGGTTCAAGGCACCCATTTTGGGAAGCCTGCTCTTTATGTTGATTCCTACTTCGAGCAGAGTCGAATGAATGATGTGGTCTTCTTTTTACCCACTATGCGACTCTGTGTGGCGGCAGGTCGCTCGACGGCCGATTGCAGGTGTCCCATCGTAAGGGCCTCCCGCACGTCATCTATTGCCGTCTGTGGCGATGGCCTGACCTTCACAGCCACCACGAGTTGCGTGCTGTCAACATTTGTGAATTCGCATTCCAACTCAAGAAGGACGAGGTCTGCGTCAACCCGTATCACTACCAACGCGTCGAGCCGCCAGGTAAGAGTGCGATCCCACTCCATCCAGGTGGGGAAACGATGCCTGCTGTTTGAACAGGTCGTTTGTTGTATTTTAAATGTTTGACAAGTCGGTCAGTGCATTCAATAATTTACTTGTTTACATTTTATTTCATGAATAAGAAGAGCTTGTATACGAGGTGGCTTCCACAATGTTCTTTCTACTCTGGTATTTTCACTCAGAACAACTTTTTTTCCCCAGAAATTTGAATTGTTTGGATTAAAACACACCACAAATTTCAAACTCTCTTAGCTTCGGTTAGAAATCTCTATCCCCCGACGGGGCTTCAGCCTGCTTGTGGGCTTACATTTTGGGTCTTGTCCGTCCTTGCGTCTGTCCAGAGTGTGTACTCGGAAATGACTTGATGAATTTCTTCCATATTTAGCACATGTATACAATAAAATATGGGTGTGAGGCACATAAAATAATGTTGGAATCGGAGCCAAAAATCTTGGGACACTTGATTTTATTTCTGAATTTTTGGAATTGGTCAAAATAAATTATAGAGGAGAATAGTACAGGATTGTATAGGCCAAGGGGCAAGGACCCTCAAAAGGTGGACTGCGGTCCACATCCCGACCTCATGCATCATCAGTCCAGACCACAGAGCTAATCCTAATTCCCCCACCAATGGTTTGATGACATGATGTTAATTTATCTGCTAAATTATTCCTGAGTTAATCCTTTCTAATGTTGTTCTATTTTATCTGCCCCTAATTATGTGTTAATGGCCTACAGTGTTTATCCATTCAGACCAACTTGATAAGTGATAAACACCAAAAGGGATTAATGCAGGAGATGATTAACGCAGCTGGCTTGATGGTATACATATGGAAGAAATATTTTCTCCGATCATATCTTGTTTCCATTTCATTGTGACCAGTAGATTTGCTGGATTTATTTGATTTTATTGTCATTGATATTTGATAGTGATACTGCTTATTGATTTTTAGACTGTTTTTAGTTGCTGCATTGGAGTAATTTTATTTATATTTTATATTATCAATTCAATTTACCAGTAATGTTATTAATTGACTTTATATTAATAAGTACATACCCCTATTTATATAGGTATCTAGCTCACATTTAGCGAAACGGGCCATTTGCACTGACTGCGTTTCCTAAACATGCCGCTCTGTGAAGCTACATTTATCGAAAATTTGAACTTTTTATTAACCCTTCCGCACCTATTGGCTTCATATAATGCCCAGCGTTGCAAGCTGCTATCGGCACCATTTGATGTCATGATGTCAAAGTATTGCGCACCTGAATTTTAAATATTTGTGGTGCACACGTACTCGGCCACCCTCCTCGCCAACTCTACCACCCACGGCCCTGTTCCTCAGTGCTCATCTAGTCACCAAAAAAGACGATATACATGTGTCTGCATCTCTTTATCTCCCCATGTAGGCAGGGTGGTGAACTGACGTGGCAATTGTAGGGTACTGTTGTCTATCAATTTTATTCAGTTGTTTCTGTAATACGTATGCTTAACGACAAATCTAATTGGCTTGTTCTTGTCATCTAACCAACTCATCCACCGAGTTTTGTCATAATCCATTCCCAACGTTTTGAGACAACATACTATATATCAGTTTTAGCCCTATCGTTCAATGGTGAAGAATCACTTAAAAATTCTCGTATCCGGATCTGCATTCGAATCTTCACCAAAATCTAATCATTTCGTCCATGTCACATATCCAACCTGTCCACCAAATTTCGGCCGAATCTGTCCACAAATTTTTGAGATATCCTGTTCACAGACAGACAAACAGACAGACAGACAAACAGGGGTGAAAACATAACCTCCTCCATCCACCGTCGGTGGTGGAGGTAATAAAAATAGCAAAGTGTGATATTTTCTGAAATAAATTGTATAATTGTTCATTTGAAACACACCACAACAAGTTCCCACTTGACGTCGTAGATGCATTCCTAGATAGAAGGTGTGTCATGAATAAAAACGACGTTAAGCAGACAAGATATTCCCATAGACGTTGTGTTATAGTGGGGATATGTGTTCCCAGTGCACATTTTCATTCACCCCAACATAACTTTAATTACAGTAGCCGAATCAACATAACTTCACCAAAAACTCAAAAAGTTCAGATTTCCCCCAAACTTATTTTAGCGCAAGTGTAACAGCCTCAGGCACATCCATTAGTACAAGCATGTGTAACATAGATAAACCACACAGGAAAAATGTAATCTTGCCTGCACATTCATGCGTGTAATCACTTGTTAGGTTTGCCTGCAGAACGCACAGAACGATGTGATTTCATTTTAAAACATGTTTTTTTACCAGATTTGTTTTGATTTTGTGTGGAGCACCTCAATGGACCTCTAAAAATGTAAATACAAGTTGAGTAAACCTCACGAATAAGCAGTCCCCAAAGAGGACAGGAGACGAGACCATGTGCATAGCATATAGTACCCTTTAAAAGTGATGCATGGCCTCACGGCGGTTATTTTAAAATAAATTTGAATTGTTCACAAATTTCACATTTCAACGCGGCACAAAAACAGCAACCACAAAATTTTACCTTTAAATAGTCTTCTATAAAAGTGAAAATCAAGCAGGAAATCAGCGAAATGTGCAAACCAGAGCGAGCAAACCAAATGGCAGACTTTCACTTGCAAAGCTACAGTTCAACATGGCAGAGTTCCAAACATGATGTTTGATTCGACGTTGTTTCAAAAAAAAAAAGTACATTTTCATAGTTATATTAATATAACTATATTAATATAATGAAAGTAGATCACACAAACATGTGAATCAATGCGATCTCCTGTAATAAAAAGCTGTGTGCGTAAAAGAAGAAGGGAGCACAGGAGAGCCGGTGGGGAGGTGAAGGGAAGAGCCAGTGGGGGGGGGGGGGGGGGGGGGAGGGGGAGGGGAAGGAGAAGAGCCGGTGGGGAGAGGGAAGGGAAAAGCCGGTGGGGGGGGGGGGGGTGAGGGGGAGGGAAGAGCCAATGGGGGAGGGGAAGGAGAAGAGCCGGTGGGAGAGGGGAAGGAAGAGCTGGTGGGGGGAGGGGAGGGGAAGAGCCGGTGGGGGAGGGGAAGAGCCGGTGGGGGAGGGGAAGGGAAGAGCCGGTGGGGGAGGGGAAGGGAAGAGCTGGTGGGGGGAGGGGAAGGGAAGAGCCGGTGGGGGGAAGGGAGGGGAAGAGCCGGGGGGAGGTGAAGGGAAGAGCCGGTGGGGGAAGGGAGGGGAAGAACCGGTGGGGGAAGGGGAGGGGAAGAGCCGGTGGGGGGAGGGGAGGGGAAGAGCCGGTGGGGGGAAGGGAGGGGAAGAGCCGGCGGGGGGAGTGGAGGGGAAGAGCCAGCTGGGTGGGGTTGGGGCAGAGACTGAGCCGTGGAGGCAAGGAGGGAGGTGGTGCCTGGACCCAAAGGCGTAGTTTGACTTCTCTATTTTGGGGGGCAAGGGCTTAATATTAATAATGGATCGTTAGGTCTGACTTCCATTATTGTTACTCACATTTAAATATGTGATGTGCCATGACCAAACATTGGTACATCACAGGTGATGAAGGTTGTGGTCAAGTTTCATCATAATTGTGTGTGTACATGAACAAACCCAATATACCTCAATGTTTTTTAATGTCGTGAACAAACTTTAGTCACAAAATACCAAATATAATTTGTGTCAAGTTTGATCACAATCCCATCAGTGGTTTTGGAGAAGAAGTTGCAAGTGTTTACGGACTGAAGGACGACGCGCCATCGCATAAGCTCCCCATAACTACGTTCCAGGTGAGCTAAAATTCTGCACAGGGGAAAATGAAATGGCGGAAAAAAAAAGAAAGGTTGAATGCCACACCCAACAATATAATCATGCCTCCGCTGACGAAGTCGCCCGAGGCATTATGTTTCCAGGTTGTCCGTCCGTCCGTCCACGATAACTTGAGAATGGCCGAAGGGATCTTAGTCAAACTTGGTGCAGTTATGTATAATGAGGTAAAGATGAACTGATTAGATTTTGGGGTCACGAGATCTAAGGTCAGAGGTCATGTTAGGTAAATATCCTGTTACCATGATAACTTGTGAACCAGTGATGGGATTCTGACCAAATTTGGTAAGATTATGTACAATGTTGTAAAGATAAATTGATTAAATTTTGGGGGCAAAGGTCAAAGGTCAAAGTCTGTTATAGGTCTATAACTTGAGAATGGCTAAAGGGATCTAATTCAAACTTGGTACAGGTATGTATAATGATGTACAGATTAACTGATTAGATTTTGGGGGTCCCGATGTCAAAGGTCAGAGGTCATGTTAGGTAAAAATGTGATAACTTGAGAACAGCTGAATGGATTTAAAGCAAACTTGGTACAAGTATTAAAATGATGTAATAATGTGGGCGGAGGCATATCGGTCAACATTGTGACGTCGAAGAGTGTCGTTCTAGTTTGGATTTAATTTAGCGATATCATCATTAGCAATTGTCATTAGAAAAAAACAAGTAGCCTATGTTCAACAGAAGGTTCAATTTGGTCTATATGTCAAGTTTGGTGGCAATTGGCCCAGTAGTTTGGGTGTGATTGGTGCGTCACACGGACAGACACACAGATACACAGAAAATGACTTATTTATAAGATGTGCAGAGCAAGAGATGCAAAGAAAGTTACCAATACGTAGAGTAGGGAAAAACAATGTACAGCATACGTGCGGAATTAGAATAGGTGGGAATGTGTATATGTCATTTGGAGATGACTCCAATGTTATACCCTTAGATCCGGGACAGACAGCAGAGAAAGGAGTTTGCGTGGGATAAATTATGCTTCATCTTTATGGCAGAAATGTGTATTTTATGGTGGTGGTGGTGGTGGTGGTGTGTGTATGTGTTATTTATATTATTAAAAGATTATATGTTATTTAAAGATTAAATCGAACTTTGTTTTGTGGTCCAGTGCACCCACCAGTATTGGTTCCACACCATACAGAGATTCCTGCAGAACATCCTAAGCAGGAAGACCACGCCACATCGATTCCTGAAAACACAAACCTCTCTATTGTCCTGGAGGCTCAGGGAAACTACATATCAGGTAAAAACATAACACCAAACGTCCTTGGTTTGACCTCCCTTGAGGAGTTATCTGTGAAGCTTGGAGATATGTACAGTGCATTCAGAAAGTATTCAGACCCCTTCACTTTTTTCACATTTTGTTATGTTGCAGCCTTATGCTGAAATAGTTTAAATTCATTTTTCCCCTCATCAATCTACACTCAATACCCCATAATGACAAAGAGAAAACAGGATTTTAGAAACTTTTGCAAATTTATTTAAACAAAACAACTGAAATATCACATTGACATAAGTATTCAGACCCTTTGCTATGACACTTGAAATTTAGCTCAGGTGCCTCCCATTTCTCTTGATCATCTTTGAGATGTTTCTACACCTTGATTGGAGACCACCTGTGGTAAATTCAATTGATTGGACATGATTTGGAAAGGCACACACCTGTCTATATAAGGTGTCACAACTGACAAAATGCCACAGCGAGGTGTCACGTAAGGTGTCACTGGTGTCACAGCCTCAGCTGACAAAGCCCACAGAATCTTGTTTCTCACCGTCTGAGAGGCCTTTAGGTGCTTTTTTGCAAACTCCAAGCGGGTTTTCATGCGTCTTTCACTGAGGCGAGGCTTCCGTCTGGCCACTCTGCCATAAAGCGCAGATCGGTGGAGTGTGGCAGTGATGGTTGTCCTTCTGGAAGTTTCTCCCATCTCCACACAGGATCTCTGGAGCTCAGCCAGAGTGACCTTCGAGTTCTTGGTCACCTCTATTACCAAGACCCTTCTCCCCCAATTGTTCAGTTTGGCCGGGCGGCCAGCTCCAGGAAGACTCCTGGTTGTTCCAAACTTCTTCCATTTAAGAATTATGGAGGCCACTGTGCTCTTGGGAACCTTCAATGCAGCAGAGATTATTTTGTAGGCTTCCTCAGATCTGTTCCTCGACACAATCCTGTCTCTGAGCTCTGCAGGCAGTTCCTTCAACCTCATGGCTTGGTTTTTGCTCTGATATGCATTGTCAGCTGTGAGACCTTATATAGACAGGTGTGTGCCTTTCCAAATCATGTCCAATCAATTGAATTTACCACAGGTGGTCTCCAATCAAGGTGTGGAAACATCTCAAAGATGATCAAGAGAAATGGGAGGCACCTGAGCTAAATTTCAAGTGTCATAGCAAAGGGTCTGAATACTTATGTCAATGTGATATTTCAGTTTTTTCTTTTTAATAAATTTGCAAAACTTTCTAAAATCCTGTTTCCTCTTTGTCATTTTGGGGTATTGAGTGCAGATTGATGAGGGAAAAAAATGAATTTAAACGATTTCAGCAAAAGGCTGCAACATAACAAAATGTGAAAAAAGTGAAGGGGTCTGAATACTTTCTGAATGCACTGTACGTCGTTGCTTGTACGGCAAGCACACCAAGCACAACCGCGATTAAGGCGATTGTTGACACACGCCAACAATTAATCCCATGAATAACTGATCTAAAAGGTTGAATTTGGACGGCACATATCCCGAGCGTTTGGGTAACGTGCCTGTTTGATTTTTTTCTTGTCTAAACACGTGCAATGATCCAAACAAGGGAGTGAGTGCCTTCATTAGTTCACCTCCAGGTGTTTTCCAATTAAGCGAACCTGTTGACGTTGGAAAGATGGCAGAAACGTACACACACACACACACACACACACACACACACACACACACACACACACACACACAGAAGGGAATAGCATGGGGTGAAAACCCCAGGCTGTTGGTTGTAAGGCTGACTCCATGGAGAATGGCAGGAGAGCGAAGACAATGGTGGTCCCCATGATGACTTACACTGTGGTCTACAACAACACAATATTTGATGGATTTTGAACCCTGCTTCACCACACTTTGCAAACTACACGATTGTTCCATCTCCTGCCGAATAATAATTCCTCTGGATTTGTGGGACAAATTCGTTCTCATTTTTCTGTGCAGCGAAATTATTTCTCTCATGTACAAATTTCACAGATTGCTCACACCTTTGTACTTTTTTGATGGTGATGCTATCTTGTACGTATCTGCGAGCTCATCGTGCAAGGTCAAGGTTAAAATAATTTTGAACTCTCCCAAAAGGCACTCTTATTTATTTCATTAATTATTTATTTTGATTGGTCAATGTTGAATTTTCACGTTTGATGTCGATAATCCCGAACGCCGATATCAAATCCTTCATTGTTTGGTACGCTCCCAATTATACTGTAGTTGTATTCATGGTCTCCTCTCTACCTTTTTCTAAGTTTTAGAAATGTCACCTCCAGGTTACATCAGTGAAGATTGGGGGACAAAAGACCAACAGATAAACCACAGCATGGACACGAGTAAGTGGCTTGTCCTCTTAACGGACCACAAGAGTTCTGCATTGCTTATTCAATCGCCATCGGATGTTTTGTTGCTTTATCGTCGTTTTGATTTAATTGAAATAAAAACTGCCTGTTGGATATATTTATTTTGTCTCATCGTGTTTTAAAATGCAAGGTTTTTTTTTTTCTTTCTTTTTTTTTTGTATACTGAATCGAGGCTCGTGAAAGAGCAAACATTTACTTCACAAACAAATCAACCAGACAAACAAAATATATAAAAAGAGGGAGCGGAAGACAAGATGGGGAGAGAAGGGGAAGCACACAACCACAACATTTGAGAGCAGGGAGATGTGTGGAAGGGAGAGGGCTTGGGGGGAGGAGGTGTGGGAAGGGGGGGGGGGGGGAGGAGGTTTTTTGGATATAATGCTGTCCTTTCAGGTTCCCCTGCAGAACTCTATCCAAATCCTGTGTCTCCTTCCAGTTCTATTCAAGGTGAGTAAGAGAACTTCAATGGGCTCTGACTTTTGATGAACCGGTGTCCTCTTTGTCATCGTGGTGGTGTCTTTCAACAAATTATCTCGTGATGTTACACCTACTTCATATTGTCACTTTGCTCTTTGCGCTTTGAGCCTCCAGTCTGTGTGCTTTTTCATCGATGTTTTTCAGATCTGCAGCCGGGGACGTACCGTGAACCTGCGTTCTGGTGCTCCGTAATCGTACTATGAGCTTAACCAGCACGTCGGTGAGCCGTTCCACGCGTCTCAGCCCTCGCCCACCATCGACAGCTTCACCGACCCCTCCAAATATGAGCGATTCTGCCTTGGCCTGCTGTCAAACATTAACCGCAGCCATATTGTAGAGATGACGAGAAGACACATTGGTTTGCCAATGTTTGCTTGTTATGTCAGAGGGAGAACCACTTGCAATGTTAAACTTTGATAACCTCATCTGTGAGGATGCAAAAAACCAGAGGGTTTGTGGATGTGTTCTGTACTCGTTGGTAGGCAATCCCTAAAATCTGAGCCAAAGCCATTTCGATCCAAGATAGCGGGTCAATTGTGGATAAAGATTTTATTTTGTGATTTTCACCATTATTCTCTTGTCAAGCACCCCATTTTCTTTCCCCCCCCATGCCTCCAAAATATTACACAAAATATTTCTGAGCACACAGTACAAAGTGTCAAACGTGCCCTCATCAAACAGATGTCGGATCCGAATCCCAAGAAGCTCCAATTGTCATTGGACCACAAACAGGCAAATTTTCTGATAATGTATTGGAATATGCCCCACACCACGACTGGGAGACCAGCCGAGCTATTTCTATTAAAAAAAGGCAGCCACAGACAAGATTTTTTTTTTTTTTGTATACAAGATCGTGAAAGAGCTAGCATTAATCACACACAAAATCAAACAGACCCATAAAACGTAATAAGGGGAGCGGTAGACAAGATGGGGAAAGAGGGGAAAGCATACAAACACAACATTTGAGAGCAGGGACATCGGGAGATCTGTGGGAGGGAGAGGGCTTGGGGGGAGGAGGCATGGGAAGGGGTGGGGCGGGGGGGGGGGGGTGGTGGGAGAGGTAAATAAATACTTCGTATATGTGCCTTTGGAAACAATTACAGCTTCGAGACTTCTTGGGTATGTCTCTAGATAAGCTTTGCTCATCTGGATTTGGGGAGTTTCTCCCATTCTTCCTTGCAGATTTGCTCAAACTCTGTCAAGTTGGATGGGGAGCGTTGGTGAACACCAATATTCAAGTCTTTCCACAGATTCTCAAAGGGATTCAAGTCTGGGCTTTGGCTGGGCCACTCAAGGACTTTAATGTTCTTGATCTGAAGCAATTCCAGTGTTGTTTTTGCGGCATGCTTCGGGTCATTGTCCTGTTGGAATGTAAATCTTCGCCACTTTATAAGGTCTTTTGCTTTCTGAAGCAGGATCTCCTCAATGATTTGCCTGTATTTGGCTCCATTCATTGTCCCCTCTATCCTTACAGGTCTCCCAGTTCCTGTCGCTGAAAAGCATCCCCGTAGCGTGATCTTGCCACCACCATGCTTCACGGTAGGAATGGTGTTAGATGGGTGATGAGCTGTTCTCGGTTTCCGCCAGACGTAGTGCTTTGCATTCAGCACAAAGAGTTGAATTTTAATCTCCTCAGACCACAGAATATTTTGCCTCATCCTCTGAGTCTTTCACGTGCCTTTGTGCAAAATCCAGGCGTGCTGTCCTGTGGCTTTTCTCAGGAGTGGCTTCCGTCTGAACATTCTCCGATAAAGCCTAGATTTGTGAAGTGCTGCAGAGACTGTTGTCCTTCCGCCAAGGTTCTCTTAACTCAGCCAGGGAACTCTTTTGTTCTGTCAAAGTGGTCATTTGGGTTCTTGGTCACCTACCTGAGCAAGGTACTTCTTCCTCTGTTTGGTCAGACGGCCAGCTCTAGGAAGAGTCTTTGTCGTCCATATTCTTTCCATTTCCTTGTGATGAAGCTCACTGTGCTCTTGAGAACTTTCAACACTCTAGAAATTGTTTTATACTCTTCCCCAGATCTATGCCTCCTCACAATTCTATCTGAGTTCTACGGACTTCATGGTAGAGTTTCTGCTCTGACATGCACTGTCACCCGTGGGACCTTATATAGAAAGGTGTTTTTTTTTCTAAATCATGTCTAATCAATTGAATTGGCCACAGGTGGACTTCAATCAAGTTGTAAAGACATCTCAAGGATGATCAAAGGAAATTGGATGCACCTGAGCTGAATTTGGAGTGTCATAGCAAAGGGGTTGAATACTTATTGACTCAAGACATTTCAGCTTTTCATTTTTAATGAATTTGTAACAATTTCTGAAATAAACTTTTCCCTTTCATATTATGGGGTATTGGGGTATTATGTGCAGATCAGTCACAAAAAATCTCAATTCAATCCATTTTAAATTCAGGCTGTAACAACAAATTGTGAAGAAGTCAAGGGGTGTGAATACTTTTGATGGTACTTTATATTCGTAGTAAAAATATTCTCTTTGATGGGAAATAAATAATCTCAAAGAAGATATAGTCAGTGAAACAGAAACGGTGTCACTGGGTTTCATTTTAACACTGATGCCTTTTTATCATTCGGGTAATGTAAAATTTCACAACTCTGTAAAATGATGTAACACGAGATTTCACTGTCTTTAATCCAGGTTCGTTTATCATATGGAATATTGATCCTTCACACATTTGAGATGAAACATGAGTCTAAACATATTTATTTGGTGATGTTGAGGTGTATGATTGCTGGATGTCTGTTTACTTTGAGGTGACAAGTATAATATGTTTAAATATTATTGTTTACCAAATTCGTCACCTGGAAGATGATAACCCTCCTGCATGGCCGTGGTTATTTGTTCGGTGGTAAAACTATCCTTCATGATGATGCTTTCTGGTCTCAGTAATTTCCCGCAATTTCCCGCAATTTCCCGCCATGGACAGAGTTTCGAAAAAGATTCTAAAATGTCACACCAGACACATCTTTGTATTTTATTAGACTTCTGTGTCGTGTCTCTTTTTAATGTTGTTAGATCTTTACATTTAACTGCTTCTGATTGAGCTTTGGCAATTGTGCTGCTTCAGTACTTTTGTTCACTGCTGCAAGAATCACTCGTCACGACGAATGGAAATAATTTGCACGTTTTGTTCAGGAGGATGCCAAATGAAAAATGTCGTAGATGGTCTCTGATTTGATAAGCAGGCCGTGTATGTGCAAGCTCCCTCATGTGCATTCATTACCTGGTGAAGTGGATATTAAAAAGGATGGAGCTTGGATGATCATTTGACCCAGAATCCCTCTGCTTTATCTTGTCACATCACCTTTGCATATCATTACAGGGGCGGATCCAGAATAATTTTAGGGGGGGGGGGGGGGGGGGGATCACTTGAGCTTAAGATATTCACAGATCGTGAAATCTACCACCAAGCCTTTTCATCAATGCATTCATCGTTTATTTTTCACTTGACAATATTTAGCTGAAAGAGAGATTATATTGTCCTGAATAGTGATGAATGTATGCTTTACTGGCTTACACACACACACACACACACACACACACACACACACACACACACACACACACACGCACACACACACACGCACACACACGGTATATGTCAGACGCTGATGTCAGGTAAACGCTGACATCACGCTTACCTGCTCAGCCACCTCCCTCAATTCTCTCAGGTGCATATTATCTGGCTCCGGAGCTTCATCTAATCTTAGCTTTCCTATCTGTTTCTTTAATTTCTCCACTCCGCCTGGATCTTCTGTGAAAGCCTTTCCTCACCTCCTTGATAGATACTCTCAGCTGGTGACGAATTCACCTGACTGTTCTTGTGTACATGTTGAAGCAAAATACCTGTTTATAAGCCTGCTATCTCACTTTCCTCACGAATCACTATCCCTGTGCTATTCCTCAATGGTCCCACGCTTGTCCTCAGCCGAAGCTGTTGTTTACCCCTTATTTACTCAATGAATGCCTTGCTATTATACAACAACAAACTATTATACAACAAAAACAAACAACAATAGGCACTTTAAGGCCATTTTCCCCGCCAGAGCGGGGAGAATAAAGATGTGGGAAGAAAGTGGTGCAGAATACTATTATATTTTATGGTGTATATATGCAGAATATGGTGTAGAATAGCCTATATTATATGGTGTACATATGCAGAATATGGTGTAGAATAGCTTATATTATATGGTGTATATATGCAGAATATGGTGTAGAATAGCCTATATTATATGGTGTACTCGTATATATATGTAGAATAGCCTATATTATATGGTGTACTCGTATATATATGTAGAATAGCCTATATTATATGGTGTACTCGTATATATATGTCGAATAGCCTATATTATATGGTGTATATATGCAGAATATGGTGTAGAATAGCCTATATTATATGGTGTACTCGTATATATATGTAGAATAGCCTATATTATATGGTGTATATGTGCAGAATATGGTGTAGAATAGCCTATATTATATGCTGTATATATATGCAGAATATGGTGTAGAATAGCCTATATTATATGGTGTATATATGCAGAATATGGTGTAGAATAGCCTATATTATATGGTGTATATATGCAGAATATGGTGTAGAATAGCCTATATTATATGGTGTATATATGCAGAATATGGTGTAGAATAGCCTATATTATATGGTGTAGAATATCCATCAATAAATTAGTTTTATAGCACTACCTATATAACTACTACTCAATGAATGCCTTGCTATTATGCTTAATCTAGGCTCTCTGCTCACCTTCACTCTTTCATTCCTCTTTTCTCCCGCCTCTGGAACAAACTCCCTCACTCTCTTCAATCCCACTCCTCCCTCCAGCTCTTTAAAACTGCTGTTCACCACCATCTCTTATCTTACCCCATCCAAAACCTTGATCTTTTCTACCCCCGCTAATTCACCCCAGATACATTTTTTCGAAATTCCAACTTCTTTCCTGGAAGTCCTTGCAGTGTCCATATGTTTTATACCTCTCCCACCTCCCCCCAAGCCCTCTCCCTCCCACATTTCTCTCGATGTCCTTGCTCTCAAATGTTGTGTTTGTGTCCTTCTCCCTCTCTCCCCATCTTGTCTACCGCTCCCCTTATTTTGTGTTTTATGTGTCGGTTTGTCTTTTTGTGTGATTAATGTTAGCTCTTTCACGAGCCTCGATCTTGTATACAAAAAAAAAAAATAAAGAAGAAGTTTTTATAGTCATGTCCTTCTCATACTCTCTTGGCTTAACGAGTTATTTTCTTAACTTGCTTCTTCTTGCACCTATCAATACCATTACGTTTGTGGGGGTAGGGGATGAAATACCATAGTGGAGATAGAACTGTGTAAGGTAGCATGGACTGCAGGTGAGTAGGAAGCCAATTTCCTCGATGTATTTAAGTAGAAAAACTGTGAGCTGAAGATCGTTTATGAGTCTTCACACGGGGGCGTGGAGCTTGTGTTATATAGATAGGGGTTAAGATTAGTCTCCCAGTATGTGATTGCCTACTGTGATTTTTCCCTATGTGGTTTTACAATTTGAACAATCCAGCTAAAAACGCACGTCTTTAAACAACAACAACCGACATAACTGTCGACAGAAACCCGAACATTCCCGTGCAGATTAAACCCTGCCTCCAAGGAATCGTAATCGACAAGTAAGCCTGCCCACATGAACACGAAAGGAAAAAGGCCACGCCCTGAAGTTCGTCATTGGTCGAGCCCGACCATGGGGAGATTCAGTGGAACTCAGCGATTGGTCGGTGTGATGTCAGAGTGAGAAGGTTCGAGAGCTAGGAGGAAGAAGAATCGCTCAACCTCTCTCTCATACTGGCTTCAGATCGGGCGGTCGCTCTTTGTCCTTTGTCTTTGGCTCTCGGCTGCAGCTGGCTTGTGTAAAGCTTTTGAGGAGAGCTTTCGGAGCTGTTGTGGGACTTTGGAATAGTCGGAGGAGGGTTGTTGTTGGTGGTGCTCTTTGGAGACAGAGGAGGTCGTGAGCAAGGCGAAGGAGGCTATCCTGTCCGCTTACCTCACACCGGTGGCTGCTACACGCGCGACTCCATGCCATCTTGTGCGCTTCCCGTGTGGTGACTCAGATTTCCAACGACCACCAGGCTCCTCGAGGCCATTTGAGAGGCAAAGCTGAGTGGCTGCCGGCTTAAAACATTTATTTTTATTTAATCTTTCCCCTTGTGTGTTTTCGGGTCTGAGTGGAAATATCTCACCGTAGGATTTATTTTACCTCAACCTTTATTTTGCCATGCTTGACTTTCATTAAATTTATTATTGTGGCATTTTTCATTTGTCGTGTTTCTGTGTTTGTGGGTTTGAATGTAAGCCAAGTGAGCTCCGTGCAGGTAAGCACTTTGGTTTCTTCACCCGCGCACGACGAACCAACCGCCAGTTTCGGGAATTAGCCTCGGCGGTGGGATAGATCAGTCGTTCATCACCCAGCAGTGTTAATTGTTCGGGCTGACACGAAAATACTATAAAAGTGCCTATGGTGCCTATACAGTGCCTTCAGAAAGTATTCACGCCCCTTGACTTTTATCACATTTTGTTGTGTTGCAGCTTGGATTTAAAATTCTAAATAGCAAAATAGCAAATAGCAAAAAAACTAAATTGCAAAATGTTTTCACACCTTCCAGCCTCACACCGTCTCCGAGATCCAACTCAACATTTCCTCCATCTGCAGCTCTGTCTGTGCACACCTTACACTTGAATGTACAGTCACATGAAAAAGTAAGTACACCCCATGTAAAGTTTTGACTTTTTCAACATACAGCTATTTGATCTTCATTTCAACAATATTGAGAGATAAAGGTGATACAATATAACAAATATCATGAAACATTTACATTTTGTAGTCCATTGTATAATTTAAATAAACATAAATGCAAATTCCGCATGTGGAAAAAGTAAGTACACCCTGACATTTATCACTATTTTAAATACATAAAATTAGAATCAGGTGCACCAGCTCAGGTGCAAATGATTAGAACATCGTTAGAGAGGATCTTGGAGGAACCTGTCTTATTTAAACCTCAGACATTTAGTTTGTTTTGCTCTTTGTTGTTGAAGTGTGCGGCGTCACCATGCCTAGATCCTGTCTTATTGCGGCGTCACCATGCCTAGATCAAAAGAGCTCTCTGAGGCCTTCAGAAAGAAGGTTATAGATGCCTCCGAGTCTGGGAAGGGATTTGAAAAGATCTCCAAACAATTTGAAATAAATCATTCTACTGTCCGGAAGATCATCTACAAGTGGAGAAGATTCCAAACAACTGCCAACTTGTTCAGGCCAGGCCGCCCCAGCAAGTTCAGCCCGAGAGCAGACCGCAAGATGCTGAAAGAAGTCTCTAAGAACCCCAGAATGTCATCACAGGACCTACAGGTAGCTCTTGCCACTGTTGATGTCAAAGTGCACGAGTCTACCATTAGAAGGAGGCTCTTGACCAATCGCCAAGCTCTGTTAAATCACCCCACGGTCTTCCTGCCCAATCATGAACTTCAGGGTATGGCTTGCCGGCTTTGCTTGGCGTGAGTGTTAATTAAGGCGGGGCTTATTTGCCGTTCGGCAATGTTTGGGTTTTGTCGGCGGTTGTGGTGGTTTAATGGATGTGTTGCATGGCCGGCCTGGTTGTAAATGTAAAACGTAAGGGAAAGATCACAGAGGGAATATAACATACTGGGGAAAATAACCTTAATCCCTAACTAGTTATCACTGCTTCACCCCTCATGTGAAGACACGTAAACAATCTTAAACTACAGTTTCCCTCCTTAAATACATTGAGATTTGTCCGATGTGTCCACGGTCTATGCTCTAACTATACAATCCTATCTTTACTATGGGATTCCATCGTCTACCCCCACAAACGTAACAATACTTTCTGAAGGCACAGTAAACTACCAATTATAAGCCATGCAATTCTTGCTTCAAGGCCGTAAACACAATTTTAAACATGCCCTCGCTGAGGTGTATAAGTTTCTGTTATTTAAATGCATGTGATTAGTTGTAATTAGGTTTTTATCAGCATTAGATAATCACTTTTTGGAGATTGGTGACGAACTTTGAACGGTGATCATCATCACATCACACGATCATCACACGATCATCACACGATCAGCGATTCTCCACGTGTGTAACTTTTTAACGCTTTTCGTAAATACGGCCCATAACATGCCCATAACATAATAACGGCCCATAAATCGGTTGTTCCTCGATGATAAACTGACATTTGCAGACAGACTGACAGACAAAGGGAACCAATTGCTTAAGCCCACTGTTCGCTTCGTGTACACAGGTTAATAAATATGACTTTCCTCACAAGGAACTTCAACTCATGAGGAGGCCATTAGGCAAATCATGCTTGCGTAATAGTCGTCAATCTATGTCCATTCTCCATATGGAAGTAAACAGCACGTACCATTTTAAAGTGTTTGGTATGATTTTGCCGAGGTTTGAATCACCAACGTCCCAGAGTTAGACGTTCTCACCATTACACCAGCAAGTGTGGTGCATTAGTGGAACAAAAGTATATTTTACACTCAATTATTTCCCCCCTAAAGTGTTGAAAACCATTAAAATGACACTGCAAAAACAATGATGCATTGTTGAAAGAACATACGACCATTATCAGGAAGTAACCAAGGTGTCATCCTTTCATTTTAATGGTGATATGTTAGATGTCAAATTAGATCGATCAAGATTAAATTACAAATGACAAGACATCTTATAAACCAGCAGTCGCACACCTGTCGACCTTATTTCTCGAATTTCGTGACCTGGAGGTGTAACAAACATGTTGCTTCCCAAACTGGCTGCAATTTATTTGTCTCTGACTCTCTCCGGAGTGCGAGGTAAATGAGGGCATTTTGCTTTTTAAAGTTGAACCTGGGATGCAGATCCTTGCTCGGAAAATTTTTGAATTGTTTAATTAATTATGGCCATGGTATCGTGTTGTGATTGTGCAGTGTTTGTTACCGCCACCACCGAAGGTGCATGGAGTTTCAATGGTTATGCTTTACCACGTCTGTTTGTCTGTGAAAAGGATATCTCAAAAATTAGATGGATTCGGATGAAACTTGGTGAACGTGTTGGATGTTTTACAAGGACGAATTTATTCGATTTTGGTGAAGATTCGGAAATATATGTGCAGTGATTCTTCAATTTTTTGAGTGATTCTTCACCATTCAAAGATCGGACCAAAAGCGATTTACAACATAGCATTTCAAAATGTTGTGGACAGGTTATGACATAAGTTGGAAGATGAGTTGGGTGAGTGGCAAGAACAAGCGATTAGAGTTTAGAGGGTTTTTTTTGGTTATGCAGATCCTGCATAACAGACTATGCAGATGCAGATTGGTTGCATCTGCAGGTTATGCAGATTGGTTGGCTATCAGTGGGATACAAAAACATCGGCTGTTCAGCCCATAGGTGTAGTTTGACCTCTTTATTTGGTGGGGGCAAGGGGTTAATATTTATAATGGGTAGCTAGGTCTGACTTCCAAAATTACCATTTGTCAGTGTAGTTACAGTGTACGTGAAATCACAAATACAGTTTACGTTCATTATTGTTACTCACGTTTAAATACGGGATGTTTTTATCTTAATTGTAAACTACTGAAAAAATAAGGTGGGGGCCCCTACGGCCCCTACTGCCCCCCCCCCCCACCCAAAACTCCGCCGATGGTTCAGCCTGATGGAGGTAAACGATTAAGTTACAAAGAGATTAAGTTATAAAATGGCTCGTGATGTCCAGATGTCTGTCCGTCCACCTGATAACTTTTTGCTATTTTGCTACTCCTCCCTTATCACACGGCTGATTGCTCTGAAACTCGATACAGTCGTTTTACTCGATAGCCCGCAGGGTCGCTCAGTTTTAGAGTTTTCGATTTTGGATCAGGGGGCTTCCCATGGGATCAGGGGATTCCCAGGGGGGTGGGGGGTTGTGGGAAGTGGGTTCACCCAAATCAGCAGAGTTCTGAACTCCAACTTCAAGACATGACCGTCAGCCCACTCAGGGATATTTTTTTTACATGTTCACATTGGTCTATGTTAATTGAGCATATAAAAGACAATTAAAGGTCAACAAGTTGACACACCAACGGAGTGTATGGGGAGGCAGGTGACATGCACGAGGAGAGAAATAACACAAAATTGAGAAGAAAGGTACGGAGAAGAACAAAATGGGAAAGAATCGGTGTGCATAGAAGAGATAATCGATATGCAAGGTAAGTAAAAGGTAAAAGTGATAAAAGTATGCAAGGTAAAAGTGATAAAAAGAGAATGATTGAATGAAAGTGGGTAACCTGCCTGGACCTTGGGAGGGTGAGGAGGTGAGCATTTCTTCAGGAACGTGTATGACCTGAGCTATATTTGGGGAGGGCAGAGGTTGGAGAGCACAGAAGAGCAAGGAAACGTGTACGCCTGCAGAAAGTGGAAAGCTCACCAACTTACCACTGGTTGAACTTAGCACCAGCAACTCATTTTGAGTGAAGACAAGAATAAGTCTGAAGTGCCATTCCATCACCCACGAATAAGGAATAATAATGCTCCAACTTTCTCAACTTCACATGATGTCGTGAAGAAGGCTGGCAGTGAAAGGGACAAACAGAAAATCTTGGAAGCTGACAGACGCATACTGCAGCGTCTTGTCACCACTTACGAGGATCGCCGGCAAGTTGGTTGTTCTGCAATCCTGAAACATGAACTGATGCCTGTACTAATCTCTCTTGCTGAAATGAATCGGTGACTCTGCACCAGGAACATATCCATGCTTGCAGATCTCTTGTCTCATAAGAGATGCTCAAGCATTAATTGTCAGCATCTGATTGCCTGCAAATGAGCTAACAGATGTATTCATCAAAAGTGTACGTAACATGGGCTCAGGCTTCAACGCAATAGATGTTGTCTTTGATCAATACGGAATTATTATTCAATCAAGCTGGGCACAAGATCAATGACAAGTAAGAGTATTCAACTTGTTAAACATGTTGTAGAAGGTCATCATGTTCCCTTACTGAAGCCATGGTCTAGTTTTCTCGCAATGCCAGAAAATAAAGCTCACTTGTCCTGAGTTTGTCTGAGCAAATTATTTCCAATGCTCCACCACACAGAAACTGTGGCTGCTGGGAGCTTCACGGGTCAGGTAGATGTTCAGTCATCAAATTAAAACATTGATGTTAGTTTCCTGAGAGTTGCGCACGAGGAAGCAGACCAGTGTCTCGATCATTTTCCTCGTTTTAAGGATGAAAGGTCACTGATGAGGTGTACTCAATATGTACGCGTTAGGGGAATTAGGGCAAGACATAAGGGGAAGGTGAGTTTACAAGAGTGAAAGCTGAGCTAGCAGGTTTGTTTGTCACATACACAATGTACTGCAAAAAGACTCCATTGATACACCATGGCGTATTCTCTTTCCCAAAACTGGCAAGGCAGAAGCTTTGCCCCCAACAAGCGATGCTCTTCATTTGCACTTGAAAATAATGCACTTCCATAGCAGGTGTGTGGAGGTGTGCTCATCTACCTAAACGAAAGGTTCCCCAACCTACACAAATGGGATGGAGAAAGTGTGAAAGAGTACATCAGCCAGTTCTCATGTCTATCTCTTCATCATGCATATATATATTATCATGTTCAATGTTCATTCAAAAAACACCATCATACCCTTTGTTGCATGTGTCTCGAATCTGGTTTGCGATGTACAACTGTGTGTAGATGTAATGAGGATGAGTGTGCAATCATGTATTTGTAGTATTATGGCAAGTCAACTTTGTTAGGTCATGTGCTCAAAGTTGTTCTGGCAATGACGAATTAGGGTAAGTTATATGATTGATTTCTGTTGATATATGTTGTTCATGTAAAGTGTTCAAGAGGCGACTTTATTAACAGTTGAATTTTTTTGTGTTATTTCCATTGCCCTGTTCAGACATATTCCAGTTTAAAACTAGAACGGCACTCAGAGAGCATACCTCCGCCTGGTTAGCCGTATCACTCAATGGTGAAGAATCACTTAAAAATTCTATTAGCTGGATCCGGATCCGGATCTTCACCAAAATCGAATCAATTCTTCCTTGTCACACACACAACCTGTCCAACAAGTTTCGTCCAAATACGTCCATAACTTTTTGAGATATCCTGCTATGTATCGTTTTTGGCTCTATCTCTCAATGGTGAAGCATCACTTAAAAATTAAATAACTCTCATATCCGAATCCATATTCATATCTTCACCAAAATAGAATCAAATCGTCCTTTTCAGACACCCAACCGGTCCACCAAGTTTCTTCCAAATCCATCCACAACTGTTTCAGATATCCTGCTATGTATTGTTTTTGGCCCGATCTCCCAAAGGTCACAAGTTTCGTCCAAATCCGTCCACAACTTTTTGAGATATCCTGCTATGTATCGTTTTTGGCCCTATCTCCCAATGGTGAAGAATCATTTTAAAATCCTAGTAGCCGAATCCGAATCCGGATCTTCACCAAAATCTAATAATTTCGTCCTTGTCACATACGCTACATCTCTGCCAAATTTTGTCCGAATCGGTCCACAACTTTTTGAGATATTTGGTTCACAAACAAACGGACAGACAAACAGATAGGGGTGAAAACATAACCTCCATCCAACTTTGGTCCCGACGGGGCCCGTCACGACATCTTTAGTTCTTTTTGAATGAATTTACTACTATAATTCAGCTTTTACTCGTGGGCGTAGAAGATTGACTACAATAATTCAGCTCAGCTTTTAATTGGGAAGTGGGCCCAGCCCGGCCGAGGCGGCCTCGACCGGCCTCGCCACCAAGCCTATAACCTTCCCGGGGCCCGTCCCGACATTTTTGGTTCTTTTTGAATGAATTTACTACTATAATTCAGCTTTTACTTGTGGCCGTATAAGATTGGCTACTATAATTCAGCTTTTACTCGTGGCCGTAGAAGATTGACTACTATAATTAATTCAGCTCTGCTTTTAATTGCGAAATGGTCCCAGCCCGGCCGAGGCGGCCTCGACCGGCCTTGCCACCTAGCCTATAACCTTCCCGGGGCCCGTCCCGACATTTTTGGTTCTTTTTGAATGAATTTACTACTATAATTCAGCTTTTACTCATGGCCGTAGAAGATTGACTACTATAATTCAGCTCAGCTTTTAATTACGAAATGGGCCCAGCCCGGCCGAGGCGGCCTCGACCGACCTCACCACCTAGCATATAACCTTCCCGGGGCCCGTCCCGACATTTTTTTGTTTCAGAGGTTTCCTCCTATCTTTCACCGTTCGGGAGATTAGCGCATGCAGACAAACAAACAAAAACTTTCTTTTATATATATAGAATAGATAGAATAGATAGAAGATAGATAGATAGATAATTTACTCTGTGAATATGAATATGAGTGAATAGGAGATATTGCAGGGTAATTCTGTGGATTCTTCAACGAAACATAAATGGTTAATTTTCAAATTAAACTTAAAAAACAATAGATCTTCATTTAAAATTTTGAAAATTAATTTAAAAGAAAAGTATGGGCTGAATTTTACGAAATTTGCTTCGTGAGCGTCTTGTTAACACAAGCCTAACCGTTAAACGCTGTAAAAATATCGTTGTACGTGCACAGCGAATCACACGTCTAAACAGCAATTTATGAAGGGAGATAAACAGCAGCTTCATTGCATGCACCTGAACAGCCGATTAGCCTAAGAAACCCCACCCATATCTCCAACATCCAATTGAAATGATGCATTTGCATAGAATCCCAGCACCATGGACAATTGCTGGATGGGATTCAGTGCATTGCTCCTCATCATAGGTTGTTCAAGGTCAACTTTAAACACTAGATTCCACAGCAAATGAAATGATTACTTTGGGATTCTGTAACTCGGGACAAATCTGATATTGTCATTCTTTTTCAGAGGACTGCATCTATCCTCAAAGATTCTCAATGCACGTTGGTGAATTGCCCGATTCCTATCCTCTTCTACTTCCTCTTGAGCCAATTCAAACACTCCTAATGCATCCATATTCACCGTCCCATCTAAACTACCAATATTATAAGCCATGCAATGCTTGCTTCAAGGCCTTAAACCACACTTTTAAATATGTTCTCACTGAAGACGTGTTAAAGTTTATTTGTTATTTAAACGCTTGCGATAAGGTTTTGATCCACATTAGATTACATTAGATAATCACTCTTTGGTGATTGGCGACTAACTTCGAACCGGGTGCTCATCGTATGATTAGCGATTCTAAATGCAGTCTAAATCTTAAACGTCTTTCGTAAATTCGGCCTGATGTGTTTTCCTTTGCAATTGATTGATGGAAAACATGACATCAGTGCCATTTTTAACAAGTTGATTTAATGTCACGCAGGTATTGTAAATCGGAAATTAAGGGGTTAAATAAAGACCCAGAATCCAGCTTGGGAACAAACCTTTTTGGATTCCGCATGTTCCAATTACGTAAAAAAACTTCGATCCCAACTTCAAGCACAAAAATGCCTCTGGAGGTGTATGTGGCCTTGTTTTTGCAAAATCCACCTGGACGACAATGCATTTGCAGCAGTCTTTGCAATATCTACAGTCAACCAACCAAAGACTTTTGAATTCTCCACTCTTGCCATTGAGTATTTTCGTCTTGTGTGCTCAACTTGATTCATACAACAATCTACTCGGCATATGCCCTCGGATGGACGTTAAACGTGTATAACGTCTGCCGGCATTAGTTAGTGGACATTAAATACCCCACCGTGTCCTTTTTGAAATGTAGTCGATATCATCGGCATCATGAACAAATTCCGGTCCTAAACTATAGAGGACATTACATCAGCGGCACAGCCACTCCCTCAGCCAATGATGCTGCTTTGTGCTGTTTTCGAACAAATACGAACGATTGGTTGCATAGCATCAAATACGAACGATTGGTTGTATAACATCAAATACGAACGAATGATTGTATAACATCAAATACGAAGGATTGGTTGTATAACATCAAATACGAAGGATTGGTTGTATAACATCAAATACGAAGGATTGGTTGTAAAGGAAGAAATACGAACGACTGGTTTTATAGCATCAAATACAAATGATTGGTTGTATAGCATCAAATACAAACGATTGGTTGTATAACATCAAATATGAATGATTGGTTGTATCGGAACAAATATGAACGATTGGTTTTATAGCATCAAATACGAACGATTGGTCAAAGCATCAAATACGAATGATTGGTTGTATAACATCAAATACAAACGATTGGATGTATAACATCAAATACGAACGATTGGTTGTATAACATCAAATGCAAATGATTGGTTGTAGACCATCAAATATGAACGATTGGTTGTATACCATCAAATAGGAAGGATTGGTTGTTTAACATCAAATACGAACGATTGGTTGTATAGCATCAAATACGAACGATTGGTTGTATAACATCAAATACGAACTATTGGTTGTGTAACATCAAATGCAAATGATTGGTTGTAGACCATCAAATACGAACGATTGGTTGTATAACATCAAATATGAACGATTGGTTGAAAACATCAAATACGAACGATTGGTTGTATAACATCAAATATGAATGATTGGTTGTATCGGAACAAATATGAACGATTGGTTTTATAGCATCAAATACGAACGATTGGTCAAAGCATCAAATACGAATGATTGGTTGTATAACATCAAATATGAATGATTGGTTGTATCGGAACAAATATGAACGATTGGTTTTATAGCATCAAATACGAACGATTGGTCAAAGCATCAAATACGAATGATTGGTTGTATAACATCAAATACAAACGATTGGATGTATAACATCAAATACGAACGATTGGTTGTATAACATCAAATGCAAATGATTGGTTGTAGACCATCAAATACGAACGATTGGTTGTATACCATCAAATAGGAAGGATTGGTTGTTTAACATCAAATACGAACGATTGGTTGTATAGCATCAAATACGAACGATTGGTTGTATAACATCAAATGCGAATGATTGGTTGTAGACCATCAAATACGAACGATTGGTTGTATAACATCAAATATGAACGATTGGTTGAAAACATCAAATACTGACGATTGGTTGTATAGCATCAAATACGGACGATTGGTTGTATAACATCAAATACGAACGATTGGTTGTATACCATCAAATAATATTGTTAACAATCAGTGTGACGACTCATTTCATATTCCTCAAAGAGCCCAAAATATTTTTGCCTTTTATCCCCTTTTAATTCACTGCTTTCAAACCCATGAGGAACACTGAATCCATGAGGAAGAACAAGCTGAATGCCTCAACTCTGTGTTTGCCTCTAAATCTTGTGTCCCAAACCCATTCCTCTCTGTACCCACCGTACCCAGTCGTACCCAGCTGCTCCTGGACTCTGTGTCCTTTCCTCCTGACAAGGTGGAAAAGTTTCTGTCAACCCTCGACTCTGATTCTGCAACTGGACCTGATGGCATCAGCCCATGGGTCCTAAAATCCTATTCTTCCGGTCTTTCACTCCCTCTCTCTGTTCTCTTCACCCTCTCTTTTGCTCAAGGTCATCTGCCATCTGCTTGGAAATCAGCCAACATCACCGCTTTGCACAAAAAAGGTGCAAAAACAGATCCTAGCAACTACAGACCAATCAGCCTTCTCCCAATTATCAGCAAAGTCATGGAATCCATCATTGCTTCAGATATGAAATCTTTCCTCTTCCCCAATGGCTTGATCTCTGATCATCAATTTGGTTTCAGACCTGGTCACTCTACTCTGGACATGCTGCTTCTGCTTTCTCAACAATGGATGGAGGTCCTCAATGCCAAACAGGAAATTAGAGCTGTCTCCCTTGACATATCACGTGCCTTCGATACGGTCTGGCTCCCCGCTCTGCTCACCAAACTCTCCTCCTTTGGTATCCATGGAAATCTCCACGCATGGCTGGCGGACTTCCTCTCTAGTCGTAGTCAACGTGTGGCCCTGAATGGGTTTCTCTCATCTCCTCTTCCTGTTCAGGCTGGAGTTCCCCAAGGCAGTGTTCTTGTTTTTCTGGTCTTCATCAATGATCTCTCTGACTCTCTTGAAAATCCTCTCTATCTCTTTGCTGATGACTCTACTCTCTGTTGCTCCATTCCTCATTCCTCAGATCAGCAGTCTGCAGCCTCATCACTTTCTGCAGACCTGGACAAAATCACAGACTGGGCAAACAAGTGGAACATGTCTTTCAATCCTGACAAATCTCACACTCTTACGATGTCTCTCCGAAAAGACCGACTGGACAACCCTCCCATCCACTTTCTGAATAATCCTCTCCAAGAAGTTCTGTCACTCAAGCTTTTGGGTCTCACTATCTGCCATGATCTTTCCTGGGAAAACCACATTTCAAATCTGGCCTCCTAAGCCAGTCGCCGACTGGGCATCCTCCGTCGTGCGAAGTCCTTCCTTGGCACACCTGAGCTCCTCACCACATACAAGGCTTTCATCCGCAGCTCAATGGAATACTGCTCTCCCCCCTGGGCTGGTGCTCCTGCCTTACACCTAGCTCGTCTTCACGCTGTTGAAACCAAAGCGTTCAGAATCATTGGAATCTCCCGCGATGAAGCTAACTCCAAGGGCCTTTCACTCACTCACCGCAGGCAGGTTGGTGGTCTTTCCGTCTTCTACCGACTCTTCTCTGGCCTTGCCCCCCCCCCCCAGCTCTTTCTGGGCTCTGTCCCCCAAATATTCCTACAGGTCGCACAAGATCTGCCTGGAACCCTTTTAAGGTTAAACTGCCAAAATCAAGACTCTCTGCTCACCTTCACTCCTTCATTCCTCTTTTCTCCCGCCTCTGGAACAAACTCCCTCACTCTCTTCAATCCCACTCCACCCTCCAGGTCTTTAAAACAGCTGTTCACCACCATCTCTTATCTTCCCCCATCCAACACCTTGATCTTTTCTACCCCCGCTAATTTCACCCCAAATCCACTTTTTTGAAATACCAACTTCTGTCCTGGAAGTCCTTGGTGTCCTTGTGTTTTATACTTCTCCCCCCCCCCCCCTTCCCACGCCTCCTCCCCCCAAGCCCTCTCCCTCCCACACATCTCCCTGCTCTCAAATGTTGTGTTTGTGTGCTTCCCCTTCTCCCCCCATCTTGTCTTCCGCTCCCTCTTTTTATATATTTTGTTTGTCTGGTTGATTTGTTTGTGAAATAAATGTTAGCTCTTTCACGAGCCTCGATTCAGTATTCAAAAAAAAACAAACAAAAAAAACACTTAAATGTGGATGTTAAAATGGACATCATAAAAATGGTCAACTACCTTTACCTTTACTTCTTTAATGGCCCCAAATATTCTCACCTCTATGGTCTGCCTGAGAGGTTTTTTTGGCTCAATTAATTCAGGAACCAGCTGACCAGGCTTGACATTCGACTGAAGGTGATTTGGACAAGCATTTGGAATTTGTTGAGCGTGTCTCCGATAACTTGCTGATTCTTCATTAAAAACACACCATGAGATGTTTTAACATACACCAAGTAATGAGAGCACACAGGACACCCAGCTTAACATCAATCTTAAGAACGACACACTTTGTTCTGAAATGCCCTGTCTATGAAGCCTCATTCAAACAATTCTTAGTCGGGTCAAGGAATTGAATCAAGAATAGATAACCCAAAGGTAAGTGCATTACCTCTGCACCAGTCTGACTGTGGTACATACGTGTTTGTAATATGCTCTCTCAATGTCTCAACAGCCCTTGAGTGTTCTCAAGAAATTGGATCTGACTTCCTATCTGTGGATGCAGGCGGTGGACAAGCCTTCGCCATTAGGTGAACAATTTTGTTCAGTAAATGGTGATTTTCATGGATATCGTTATTAATATGATGTATATTGCATTTGTTCTGATAATTACATTAAGAATGTAAATATGACATTATTGAGCAGGCAGGGAAGTATAATCTGGCTCCAGGTGGTACTTTATTTTGTAGTATTATTAAAGTACAGTATTCGACAATTTTCCGCTCAACGTGCACCAATTGCCAACATACAGCCAGGATAAAAGATTGAATATCCAATTTGCATATCATCTGCTTCAAATTTGCCATTGCTTGAGCTGGCAAATGTGCATGGTAGGCTGATTCATTGAGGAACTGAGGGTGGAGTCGATAATTTCAGAGGACGTGCCCGGAACAGTTGGGAGTTGATTTGGAGAGATGCATGGAGAGCGTCAGTTGAATTTGAGAGACACAAGGAGAGCGGCAGTTTGATTGGATATAAAAGGAGAGCGGTGGTTCTATTGGAGAGATACAGGGAAGGGAGAGAGCGGTAGTTGAGTTCTCCACTGGAGAGATAAGGAGAGAGCGGTTGTTGAGTTAGAGATATGGAGAGAGCTGGAGAGATAAAGGGAGGGCTGAAGGTTTGATGGAGAGATGTAGAGAGAGAGTAGCAGTTGTGATAGAGAAATATGGGGATAGCAGCAGTTGAGATGGAGAGATACAGCGATACAACAACAACAACAACATGCATTTTAAGGCTATGTTCCCTGCTAGAGCGGGGGTTAGCCTTGCGGTCCCCATGACAATCTTCTCCATTTTGCCCTATTTTCTGCATCTCTCCTTGTTAACCCCCTTGCCCGCATTTCTTCTTCCACCATCTTTAGCCAAGTCTTTCTCGGTCTTCCCCGTCCTCTACTTCCTTCTACGTTAACTTCCATCACTCTTCTCAACCAGTCACTTTCATCCTTCCTCAATACATGACCAAACCATCTCAACCTGTTCCTCGATAGTGGTATACAGCGATAGTGGTATTTTAATTTGAGTGATACAGGAAACCACCAATTGGGCTTGAAAGAGCCAAGGAGAGTGACACTTCTTTTATCTGACATCGATTTTGGCCTGAGAGTGACAATTTGGAGTGATACAGGAAAAGTGGTATATTTGAGTTGGAGACATTGAGATTACGAAGAGTTTATTTTCAAGGGACAAAGCGAAATTACTGTTAGAGTTAGAGTAGATAAAAGCACCAAATTTGCCATATACGTAGCTCCCTTTTGGCCTGGTAATTAATTTTCGGCGAGGAACCCTATCGCAAAGGGAAATGCGAAAATTCAAGATGGCCAACTCCCACAATTCTACACCACAAATCTTGACGTCTACAGGTTGTGGGAAGACTTCTACAGGTTGTGAAAAGGGAAGGTTATAACAATATCACACCTTATTCAATAAATTCATTCTTAATAGGTTCAGGCAAGGAGTTTATGTTTCTGATATACAGTGTCATCCACCTCACGTTATTCACGTGGTCCGAAGCAAAAAACAGAGGCGTCAACTCTCCCAAAACTGCCACATACAAAGGAAAGTTCTTCTCCCTATGAGCCAGGATGGTGATGAATACATGTACAGTCACGTGAAAAAGTAAGTACACCCGATGTAAAGTTTTGACTTTTTCAACATATTTCAACATATAGCTATTTGATCTTCATTTCAACAATATTGATAGATAAAGGTGATATGATATAACAAATATCATGAAACATTTACATTTTGTCATCCATTGTATAATTTAAATAAACATAAATGCAAATTTGGCATGTGGAAAAAGTAAGTACACCCTTGGCTCTAATATGTGGTAGTGCCCCCTTTGGCAGAAACAGCCTCAAGTAGGCGTTTCTTATAACTATCTACCAGTCTCTGACATCGACTGGGATAAATTTTTGCCCACTCCTCCATGCAGAATTCTTTCAGCTGTGCGATGTTTGAGGGGTTTCTTGCATGCACAGCTCATTTCAAATCCCCCCACAACATTTCGATGGGATTTAGATCCGGGCTTTGACTTGGCCATTCCAGAACCCTCCATTTCTTTGTTTTCAGCCATTCCTTGGAGGATTTACTGGTATGTTTAGGGTCATTGTCATGTTGCAAGGTCCACCTTCGGTTGAGCTTCAACTTTCCGACAGATGGCCTCACATTATCCTCAAGCACCCTCTGGTACAATGAAGAATTCATAGTGGATTCTATGATGGTGAGCTGCCCAGGCCCTGATGCAGCAGAGCTGCCCCAAACCATAATATTTCCACCACCATGCTTTACAGTTGGTATCAGGTTCTTGTGGTCAAATGCTGTCTTTGGTTTTTGCCAAACATGTCTTCTGGTACTGTGGCCAAATAGCTCTACCTTTGACTCATCTGTCCAGAGCACATTGTTCCAGAAGTGCTGTACTTTGCCTCGGTGTTCATTGGCAAACTTTAGTCTTGCCCTGATGTTCTTTCTGGACAGCAAAGGTTTCCTCCTGGCACACCTCCCATGTAGATCAAATTTGTGCAGCCTCTTTCTAATGGTAGACTCGTGCACTTTGACATCAACAGTGGCAAGAGCTACCTGTAGGTCCCGTGATGACATTCTGGGGTTCTTAGAGACTTCTTTCAGCATCTTGTGGTCTGCTCTCGGGCTGAACTTGCTGGGGCGGCCTGGCCTGAACAAGTTGGCAGTTGTTTGGAATCTTCTCCACTTTTTTTTTTTTTTTTTTTTTGTATACAAGATCGAGGCTCGTGAAAGAGCGAACATTAATCACACAGAAAGATAAACAGACACATAAAACAAATAACATCGGGAGCGGTAGACAAGATGGGGAAAGAGGGGGAAGGACACAAACACAACATTTGAGAGCAGGGACCGAGAGACATGGAGACATCGAGAGATCTGTGGGAGGGAGAGGGCTTTGGGGGGGAGGCATGTGAAGGGGGGGGGGGGGGGTGGGAGAGGTATAAACATATGGACACTGCCAGGATTTCCAGGAAAGAAGTTGGAATTTCAAACAAGGTGGATCTGGGGTGAATTAGTGGGGGTAGAAAAGATCAAGGTTATGGATGGGGGAAGATAAGAGATGGTGGTGAACAGCTGTTTTAAAGACCTGGAGGGAGGAGAGGGATTGAAGGGAGTGTGGGAGTTTGTTCCACAGGCGGGAGAAAAGAGGATTGAAAGAGTGAAGGTGAGCAGAGAGCCGAGATTTCGGCAGTTTAACCATCAGAGGGTTGCTGGCAGATCTTGTGCGACCTGTAGGAATATTTGGGGGACAGAGCACAGAGAGAGCTGGGGGAGCAAGGCCGGAGAGGAGTCGGTAGAAGACAGAAAGACCACCTACCTGCCTGCGGTGAGTGAGTGAAAGGCCCTCAGAGATAGCTTCATCGCGGGAGATTCCAATGATTTTGAAAGCTTTGGATTCAACAGCGTGAAGCCGAGCCAGGTGTGAGGCAGGAGCACCAGCCCATAGGGGTGAACAGTATTCCATTGAGCTGCGGATGAAAGCCTTGTATGTGGTGAGGAGCTCAGGTGTGCCGAGGAAGGACTTCGCATGACGGAGGATGCCCAGTCGGCGACTGGCTTTGGAGGCCAGCTTGGAAATGTGGTTTTCCCAAGAAAGATCATGGCAGATAGTGAGACCCAAAAGCTTGAGCGACAGAACTTCTTGGAGAGGATTGTTGAGAAAGTAGATGGGGGGGTTGTCCAGTCGATCTTTTCGGAGAGACATTGTAAGAGAGTGAGATTTGTCAGGATTGAAAGACATGTTCCACTTGTTTGACCAGTCTGTGATTTTGTCCAGGTCTTCAGAGTGTGAGGAGGCTGCAGACTGCCGATCTGAGGGAAGAGGAATGGAGCGGGAGAGAGTGGAGTCATCAGCAAAGAGATAGAGAGGATTTTCCAGAGAGTCGGAGAGATCATTGATAAAGACCAGAAAAAGCACAGGGCCCAGCACACTTCCTTGGGGAACTCCAGCCTGAACAGGAAGGGGAGATGAGAGAAATCCATTCAGGGCCACACGTTGACTACGACCAGAGAGGAAGTCCGCAAGCCATGCATGGAGATTTCCATGGATACCATAGGAGGAGAGTTTGGTGAGCAGAGCTGGGTGCCAGACCGTATCAAAGGCCCGTGATATGTCAAGGGAGACAGCTCTGATTTCCTGTTTGGCATTGAGGACCTCCATCCATTGTTGAGACAGCAGAAGCAGCATGTCCAGAGTAGAGTGACCTGGTCTGAAACCAAATTGATGATCAGAGATCAAGCCATTGGAGAAGAGGAAAGATTTCATATCCGAAGCAATGATGGATTCCATGACTTTGCTGATAATTGTGAGCAGGCTGATTGGTCTGTAGTTGCAAGGATCTGTTTTTGCACCTTTTTTGTGTAAAGCGGTAATGTTAGCTGATTTCCAGGATGCTGGCAGATGACCTTGAGCAAAAGATAGGGTGAAAAGAACAGAGAGAGGGTGAGATAGAGCGGCAGAGCAGGATTTTAGGACCCGTGGGCTGATGCCGTCTGGTCCAGTTGCAGAATCAGAGTCGAGGTTTGACAAAAAGTCCTCCACCTTGTCAGGAGAGAAGGACACAGAGTCCAGGAGCAGTTGGGTTCGACTGGGAAAGGTGGGAACAGAGAGAGATGGGTTTGGGACTAAGGATTTTGAGGCGAACACAGAGTTGAGGCATTCGGCTTTGTCACGTGCGATGTCAACTGTGTGGCCATTTGAGGTAAGGGAGGGGATGGAGGGGGAACAAACACCAGAAATGGATTTGACCAGACGCCACCAGGATTTGGAGGAAGGAGACAGGTTTGAGAGTTCATTCTTGAGTGAGGAGAGATAGTGCTTCCTGGCACTCCTGAGGGTAGACACACACTTGTTCCGAGCTTGGTGGAAGGAACTGAGATTGCCTTCAGTTGGATTAGCCTTCCAAGAGGCAAAGGCAAGTTGTTTCAAGGCAACTGCCTCACCACAAGATTCAGTGTACCATGGACGGGAGGAAGGGTAAGACAATTGAAGGCAAGATGGGATAAATCTGTGCATGAGAGAGATCAGTTTGCTTTGGAAGAATTCCCAGGAAGAATTGATGTCAGAGGCAGTGGAGATGGGAGACCAATCCAGACGATTGATGGCTGCTTGAAGACCGTCCCAGTCGGCCTGAGTGAAATGCCAGACTCGTCGACGCTGAGGAGGCTCTCTGAGAATGGCCAGAGAGATGTCCACTTTGACAAGCACATGATCAGAAGAACCGATTGGAGCAGAAGAAGAGCAGCAGACATTAGCAGGGAAGTTTGTCATAACCAAGTCTAGAAGAGAAGATACTCCATTGGCTGAGATCCGGGTCGGGAAATTGACAGATTGTGTCAATCCCAGTGAGTCACAGAAGTCCTTTGCTGAGGTGCCATGACTGGTGAGAGAGGAACCCACACCCAACCAGGTGGCATGATGACAGTTGAAGTCACCACATATGAGGAAGAGAGAGTTGGGATGAGTGGATAGAAGTTGGTCCATGTTGTCAGACAGTGAAATGTAGATGGAGTCATCACTGTTTGGGGGACGGTACAGAACACATATGAACAAAAGGTGGGAGCGGAGAGGAAGCCGTAACCAGAGGTACTCCTGCGGGTGAGGAGGAAAGAGGGCAGTGCAAGGAGAGTGAGGAAGAGAGTTTTTGACAAAGATAGCCACCCCACCACCAGGCCAAGGCTCAGGTCTATCATACCGGAGGAGGGAGTAACCAGGAAGAGATATTAAGGAATCAGAGACATCTTGAAGGAGGAAAGTCTCTGTTAAGCAGATCAAGTCTGGATTGTCAGAAGCAACCTGTATGGAGAGATCAGTCAGGTTTGAGCGAAGGCCCCGGATGTTTGAGGTCCATACCGTTAATGAAGAGAGAGGGGGAGCATCGGGTACAGGACAGGGGAGGGGAGGAGTAGGGTAAGATGAAGGATGAGAGGGGGAGGTAGGGAGAGCAGTTGATAGTGTGTCAGATGTTGCAGAAGAGTTCCAAGAAAGGGAAGGATGAGGAGGATGAAAGGTTTGATGGTGAAGGGATGAGGCACATTGAGGGGTTGTTTGAGGGGGGGCAGAGGAAAGTAGAAGGTTTGGGGGGGTGGAGGTATGAGATAGAAGGGAGACGAAGTGGGGAGGAGGCAGCTTGGAGGAGGAGGGGGGAGGAGGGAGACTTGGAGAGGAATGGTATGGGGGGAGAATTGAATGGGAGGGATTGGGGGGGGTGTTTTGAAGGGGAGGAGTGAGGGGGGAGTTTATGAGGGGAGGGACAAGGGGGGAGTTTTGGAGGGAAGGGGCAAGGGGGAAGTTTAGAAGTGGAGGGGCAAGGGGGGAGTTTAGGAGTGTAGGGGCAAGGGGGGGGATTTGGTGGGGAGGGGCAAGGGGGGAGTTTAGGAGGGGAAGGGCAAGGGGGGAGATCAGGAGTGGAGGGGCAAGGGGGAGGATTAGGAGGGGAGGGGCAAAGGGGGAGTTTAGGAGGGGAAGGGCAAGGGGGGAGTTCAGGAGTGGAGGGGAAAGGGGGGAGTTTAAGAGTGGAGGGGCAAGGGGGTAGTTTAGGAGTGTAGGTGCAAGGGTGGGGATTTGGATGGGAGGGGCAAGAGGGGAGTTTAGAAAGTGGATGATTAATAAAGGTTCACTTAGTCAGGTTCACTACGTTTTTTCGTTCAAAATCATGGTAGATTAGCAAACCTATACATTTTTGGAAACGTTATTACATCGAAAATCTGAAAATCAATGTTTACATTTGCGGTGATACCTGTATGGCCGCCATTTTGGATTTTCAAAATGGCCGCCATAAAAATACATATTTTGCTCTATTTCTGCCTCTAATTACCCTAAAACCTTTAAAATATATACTAAGCCTATGTTTTCAGGTACAAGGAATCCATTGGTGACATAATCAGACTTCTGACAGTAACAGTTCTTTCTTTTTTCAGGAAATATGCATCCAGGGAGCAGCCATTGATACAAAAAAAATTCCGTTAATATATTTATTTTACATATTAACTATCTTGGTGGAGGTGTTTATGGTGGTTGTTCTTCTTGTGTATTTTCAGTGCATAACTCATCATGAGTGAAGATCCTGATGGAAGCAAGTTGTCTTTGCTTCGGTGGCAAAGGAGTCTGTAGACTGGAAACTGTGCATCATTTGCCAGGAGAAAAACACTAACAAAGGGACAGTTGTTCTAAATCCCAGGACAGAATCCTACCAGAAGTTACTGGACATAGTGGCCGACAGAGCCAGCCTACAGGATGGAGAATATGTTGCTATCCAAAGACGTCTCCAGGACTGCACAAAACAAACGATGCTCGAAGCGAAAACAACGTGGCATCGAAGCTGCTATTCTGACGCCACTAATCAGATATCCTTGCAGCGCGCCAGGGAACGCTTTGAACATTCCATGTCCACAGGAAGGTATGCTGTCAAAAAACGTGGCCATAAGAGAACAAGCTCAGAAATGGAAGCAAACACACCAACCACATCAACGACATTCACACGATCTGCAACAGAACCTTTGTCGAAAGATCAATGTTTCTTCTGTCAAGTGGATGACGGCCAGCGTCTCTTCACTGTCCGAACCGGAAACTCTGGGAATGCACTTAGGCAAGCGATACAAATTACCCAAGACCCGGTGCTGATGACAAGGTTAAACAATGCAATCTCACCAAGTGATGCCCATGCAATCGATGTGAGATACCACAAGCTGTGCTGGACGAATCATGTGTTTCGTGTCCTCAGGGATGATGTCAGAAACCAAGCCAGGCCCACGACGGCAGACCGACCAATGCAGATGCCATGCTTGATTGAGTTGATCAATATTGTAGACATTCAAACTCAAAAAAAGCGTATCTTCCCATGGATGCCATTGAGACAACATACATCTCGATGCTGGGAGGTAGTGATGAGGCAGAGAAGCACACACCGACGTTGACCCGACAATGGCTGAAGGACAAGATGCTCTTAGAGTTGCCAAGTGTAACGTCTGTGAGACAGAAAGACAGACGGAAGCCTTCTGTTCTTTTTTGCCCTGAAGCCTGCGAGGAAGATATGGTCCACACGTCTATGATGCAAGACCATGCAAGTGAAATGGATAACGCAAAGATGCTCTACAAAACAGCTAAGCTAATACGCAGACGCATTACAGACTTCACCGAGGAGAAGAAGCAGATCGATACAGTCACAGTAGCAAGCACAAAAGAAGATGTTCCAACTGAGTTGTACAGCCGGATACGATGGATTTTGGTAGGACCCGAAGAAGAGCTACAGACAGAGATGAGGAGCAGGACAGTCGACCGATCAGCACTGACCATAAGTCAGAACATAATGTATGCTTTCAAGACCCGAAGGCAGGTGCAACACAAACCCAAGCAAGCACTGGACACATTCCGGACACAGTGTGTACGAGAAAATCCACAGGTTCTAGGGTTGGCACTTAGTGTTCACCATGACACCAGAAACAAGAAGTTGGTGCACCTCCTCCACGCACAGAACTATTGTGTACCTTATGGCCGTGCCCTGCTCCTGGAAACATCAATTGCCAATACTGTTGTAGAAAATACAAGAGAGTTCAATGGCCTGTATGTACCACCGTTCCTCAAGAAAGGGTCGTTTGTGTTCTTTGCTATTGACAACACTGACTTTGCAGAGGACACAGCTGATGGGAAAGGAACCACACATGGGACAATCACTGCTGTGTATCAAAAGGCAAATGCTACTGGAGAAACCATCGCACCCAGCCTGGAACTTCGTGAGGCAAAGAACCTATCGGTTCTTCCGTATCATGTTCCCATCAAGCCATGCAGCAAACCAAAGCCTGGGCCAGACAGGAGAGCGAACGAGTTTGAGGTCGACAACACAGGTGTTCCTGCATCATATGAACTGACCACCCTAGGTTGGGTCATAGCTTCTGCTCTTTCTAGAGCAAAGGAGAATGGAGAACCGAGCCAAATCCCAGGTTGAGCCCCAAATCCCAAGCCCGTGAAGGATTCAAATCACTAGTGTCAGTTGGCCAATCTCTGACCCAAGTTGGTGCACTACCACTGCTGCCAGAAGTTGCACACAAGTGGTCTACGATGCTGACTGTGATCCTGCAAGCGTCCGAATTGAAGACGTTGGTCGTTGGTGAAGAATTCCCAACAGTGATTACATTCGACATGGCTTTGTACGAGAAGGAAGTGCAGTTGCTGGATGCAAGACTTGATCTGAAAGGAGCAGTTGTCCCCAGACTGGGTGAGTTACATACTGTGATGGCTGCGCTGAGAGCTCTAGGAACCTCCATAGAAAACTCCGGGATAGATGATGCATGGATTGAGGCTGATGTATACGGCTCTGCCACAACGAGACAGATCCTCAACTGCGCCCACTACAAGAGAACCCTTCGGGCACACATCCATACTTACATGGCTCTATATGAACTTGTCCTGGAACAATTCTTCACAGAGAAGCCCAACCTTAAAGCCATCTGCTTGAAACCAGCAGATCAGGTCCACGAAGCTTGTGCAAAATCAGCAGCTGACAGAAGCACGGGTCCAGAAATCGTGACTATGGCCAAGGATGAGCTACTGCACACCCTCACCAACGAAGATGTCATTCAACAGCTGAAAACGTGGGAAGCACAGAAATCTTCAAACGCGATGTTCAAGTCCTTGATGAACTACATCCATCGAGTTGAAAACATCTTGTACTTTGTCGAGGCATCCAGGAGTTCAGATCTCGTTCTCCACCTGCAAGCAGGGGAGGCACTAAGCAAGCTATTCTTTGCCATGGATCGAATAAAATACAAGCGTCTCTGGCCACGGTACATCTCAGACATGCATGAGTTGAAGACAAGTCATCCAAGAACCTGGCGTGAACTTCAAGACGGGAACATATCTGTCACCAAGAGTGTCATCCCATTTGTCTCTATTGGAGCAGATCACGCATGCGAACAACTCAACAGGATGATGAAGATCCACTCTGGGTTAATTGGCATTTCCAATAATGCCAATGCTCGTCAACGGTTCTTCTTGGCCACACCAGAGATGTCACGTCTTTCAGGAGAATTCAAAGAGCAATTCGATGTTGCTGTCGACAAGCCACAAGAGCATCATCATTTACAACCAAGTGCCGTCAGGAAAGAGCATGAAAACGTTGACCGGATAAAGGCTGCCATACTGAGTCATGGCAATCCATTCGCTGCTGAAGGTGACCAGCTCTACAACTTCATCACACAGGCATATGTTCCACAAGAGTATGTCCCACAGTTTCTGAATATCGACGACACCGGCCAGAAGCTCTATGTGGATTACGTTGCAGAACGCATCAATGGAGATGTCAGTTTGTGGGCACCAGTCAAGAAGCAGAATAACAAAATGTACATGTCAGGAAACAAAAAGCAAACAGTCAAGATCCGTGACCAGTCAGTCGATCTGAAAGAAACGAAAGACCTGTATGGTCGGTTGATGGTACTAGCCACATCAAGCCGTGACATCGATCAGAAGAATGCGTTTGGGAACTATGAGTTCACTCTTACCCCCAGAGCACTGTTTGCACCTGATGGCTCGATCCTTCCATGCAGTGATAAGTCAAAGCTGATCCATAGCCTCGAGAACTTCAGTAAAACGAATGAAAATCATACTGATGCACAAGCTGCAGAATCAACAGAACAGACTGATGATATTGCCGATGCAGTAACTCCATTTCCAGGACCATCTATGAGTCAGAGAATCGCTGTTGTTGATGGAATGGTGCTCGTCCAGAAGATGACAACGAAACCAGCGACAATCACCACAGTCAAAGATCTCGGCCAGCATTTCAATGACCGCCTCATGACCTTGACAGCAGGATCCGATGAGATTATCCTGGTCTTCGACACGTACAAGGCAGACTCCTTAAAACAGAAAACGAGAGAAAAACGACGACAAGGCAAAGACCCTGTTCAATACCAGATGGCGGATGATACAAACATCAAACATATACCAATGGGCCGCTTCCTATCTCATGAAAAGACGAAAGCTGATCTAACAGTGTACCTTGCTGAGGCAACACTCAAGTATAACGCAAACTCTCCAAAGTTAATCATCACGTCAGCAGCAGGCCACACTAGAAGCAACCGGAGCATGCAGTTTGACCCAAACAACCATGAGGAAGCTGACACACTGATGATCAGCTTAGCAGCGGCAGCATCACAACGTTGTCCCGAAGCACAGTTAGTCTTCTTCACCCCGGATACAGACGTCCTGGTTCTAGCTATTGCAGCCTATGACAAGCTCTGCAAAAACACATTGATGACGATGGTATCAGGAACCGTGGAGGTAGGGCCAATGTGGAGAGCGCTAGGAAGAGAAAAGGCAACAGCATTACCTATATTCCACGCATTTACTGGAGCAGACAATGTTGGTCGATTCTCAGGAGTGGGTAAAACGAAGTGGTTTCAACACTACATCAAGGCTGAAAGGGACGTAGTCAGAGCACTGATGAAACTACCGGAGGATGGTGACCTAACGCATGAGGTATTAGAAACATTGGCCAGCTTTGTATGCTTAGCGTATTGCCCAAAAGGTATTCAGATCGCAAGTATTCCTGACCTAAGATGGCATCTGTTTTGCAAACATCTGGCAGAAAGTAACAAGTTGCCTCCAACAACTGGTGCACTTGAGGAGCACATTGAACGTGTGCGAGTACAGAGTAGAGTTTGGTGCCAAGCCACTGTCATGTGGCAACAGCTGTTTGACCCACTCAAACATGGCTACCATCAGGACGAGAAAGGCCATATACTCCCTATCACCACCAAGGTTCTACCAGCTCCACAGGCCATTGTCGAGTTAGTCAGATGTCAATGTAAAGCCAATTGCTCAACCCAGCGGTGCTCATGCAGAAGAAATGACTTAACTTGCACCGACCTTTGCTTGTGTGGAACGGACTGTGAAAACGATGCGGACTATATTGTCGGATACGACACACAGGACAGTGATGACGAACTCTAAATAGCATATTCTGTAATCGTGTATGTTTGATGCCATTGACTGCCTGTGTATATTTTGTCATTGACTGCCTGTGTAGATGTGAAGTTATACTGACTGCATGTGTATATATGATTTTGCTGACTGCCTGTGTATGTTTGGTGATATTAATTATTGTGACACATTTTGATGTTATTAACTGCCTGTACAAAATGATAACATGTATTTGATTATGCAACTTATCGCGAAAATAAAGACAGTATTTTGCAATTCAAAACCTTTGATTCGTGTCTTACCATTCCCCATAGCACTAATTTGATACTTTCATTGGATTCCTTGTCCCTGAAAATATAGGTTTAGTATATTTTAAAAAGTTTTTAGGGTAATTAGAGGCAGAAATAGAACAAAATATGTATTTTACAGTGGCCATTTTGGATTTTCAAAATGGCCGCCATACAGGTATCTCTCCAAATGTAAACATTGATTTTTAGTTTCCTTATGTTATAACCTTTCCAAAAATGTATAGGTTTGCTAATCTACCATGATTTTGAACGAAATATAATTTATTGACATAGTGAACCTGACTAACTTGAAGATGATCTTCCGGACAGTCAAATGATTGATTTCAAATTGTTTGGAGATATTTTTAAATCCCTTCCCAGACTCGTAGGCATCTATAACCTTCTTTCTGAAGGCCTCAGAGAGCTCTTTTGATCTAGGCATGGTGACGCCGCACACTTTAACAACAAAGAGCAAACCAAACGAAATGTCTGAGGTTAAAATAAGACAGGTTCCTCCAAGATCCTCTCTAACGATGTTCTAATCATTTGCACCTGAACTGGTGCACTTGATTCTAATTTTAGGAATTTGAAGTAGTGACAAATGTAGGGGTGTACTTACTTTTTCCACATGCGAAATTTGCATTTATGTTTATTTAAATTATACAATGGACTACAAAATGTAAATGTTTCATGATATTTGTTATATTATATCACCTTTATCTATCAATATTGTTGAAATGAATATCAAATAGCTGTATGTCGACATATCCCTGGTGTTGGCTTAGTGGTTAGGGTGCTGGCTTGGGATGCTAGGATCCTGGGTTCGAATCCTGGTCGATTGCTGAATTAACGCCAGGGGGGTTGACTCAGCTTGTCATCCTTCCGAGGTCGGCAAATTGAGTACCAGCTTGCTGGGATGAATGATCATGGTGTGTACCCCGGTTTAGAATAGGTACACCGTATCCCTGTGCATCATAAGATCGTGACCAAGGGTTGGCGTCAGGAAGGGCATCCGGCCATAAAAACATTGCCTCAAACAGGGAACCATGATTGTCATGGGGCCCGCAAGGCTAACCCCCACTCTAGCGGGGAAAATGGCCTTAAAACGATCATTCATTCATTCACTCATTCATTGTATGTTGAAATATGTTGAAAAAGTCAAAACTTTACATGGGGTGTACTTACTTTTTCACGTGACTGTATGAGATTTTCATGTCTCAGGATCATGTCCCAGTACATAAAGGGAAGACTCTTGTTCTGCATGTCCACTCTCTAAGCCGCTAAAAAACATTTGGCTTTGGAGCGTTGGCAAACATAAAAGCCTTCTGCTGGAGCTTACGCAGGGTCGCCACAGTGAATTGGTGGGCATGCCCGGTATTCATGAGGTGCACCACTTTCAGATAAAGACTCGGCAATAATGGAGCAGGCCACCTTTGTTATTGTTTTCAGAGATATTATTTCCTGGCTCTCCTGAGGGTAGACACACACTTGTTCTGAGCTTTGTGGAAGGAACAGAGATTGTTGGATTTGCCTTTCATGAGGCAACGGCAAGTTGTTTCTGGGCAACTGCCTCACCGCAAGATTCAGTGTACCATGGACGGGAGGAAGGGTATGACAACAGAAGACGAGATGCAGGGGCGGGTCTGGGGGGGGGGGGGTGCAGGAGATGCGCACCCCCCCCCTCTGCAACGCAACGGCATGGATGTGCTGGAGGCATACTCTACATGGATGTGCTGGAGGCATACTCTATGATTGACGACAAGAAGGACGCACTCACTCAACTCCGGTCAAATACTGAAACTGAATTCTCTCTGTGGTTCGATCACGCTAGAGTCCCTGTATAAAGAGAGTTGCGCCATGCGCTGACCCGAGATTTCTGGTCACGTGATTTCGTGGCGCCATTTTGTGTCTAACTTCACCGTGCGTGAACGTCAGCTTGGTACGGGAATGTTGTTTATTGCCAAACAAAATGACTGGTTGTTCTGCTTTTGGTTGTTCAAACCAATCTGGGAAATATAAGATGTATAGATTTCCAAGTGATAAAGTCAGAAGACAAATTTGGGAAGCGAAAGTCAGACGAAAGAGCTGGAAAGCGAGCGACTCCTCGAGACTCTGCCAGGTAGGCCCACGCCGCTTGATGATCGATGTTCAAAAGCAATTCTATCTGCTCGGTTTTTTTTTGGTTGTCTGTCCGTTGAAAACCCTTTTAAAGGGAAGTGATTTGTGTTTGTTTATAATCTTCAAGGAGCTGACCAAAAATGCATTTCCGTGGGAAGAACCCTGCTCAATTTTTTTCGGGTAGTCCTAGCGGACCGCATATTGTCATTGATTGATGAAGAAATGTCCTGGTACAGTGACATTGCCTGGTCTGCGGTTGGGTAGTCTGCAGGCAATGTCACTGTACTTTTTCAGAGGGAATTAATTTTGATTTTATAGGGGTGGGAAACCCATGGTCCGTTTTGTTTTCAGTTGTCTGTCCGTCCATTCAAAACTTAATCCGAGGCAAGTTATTTTTTTGGTTTAAAATCTTTAGCCTAATCGGCAATCATAAAAGCAATTTTAGGGGGGGACCTGCTCAATTTTTTTGCGGGTTGTGCAGCCAAGTCGCCAGCTATGAAACATATTAATCGATCAGGCAATATCCATCAGAGTTCTGGGCAAGGGTGTAGTAATAAATGAACGTTTCAATCTTACTAGATGCCGATGACGTTTTCCTTATGTCAGAGACAGAAGCTGCCTTGCAGCTTGTTAAATCATTACAATGGAAATTGAATATAAATGTCGATAAAACTAAAGTTGTACACTATAGAAATATGGCAATACCACGTACAGAATTTGTTTTAAGTGTGTTAGACTATATGTCGGCTGGAAGTCCTACACCGGAATTGCTCTCGGCACCCTTTAAAAAATATTGGATATGCCCACACTCCTTTCTAAAAGTTATTAAAATTCAGAGAACGACAGCATTGGTTTGTCTTACTTATAATGTTAGCTCTTATATGCAGTGTTGGCTTGTAATATGCATTGCCATACCACTTTTAATATCACCACACAGCTCTTTTTCATGGCAATAGCTGAGTTTTTGACAAAACAAATATCACCTGTATGTAATAATAAGACTAAATATGTGTAGTAAATTTTTTTTTAGCAGGTTTAGAATATATCACCCCATATCGCGAATGTACATGTATATCTAATCCGACACACTTACACACAAAATGGCGTCCAAATTTGAGTTGACACAACTCTCTATATACAGGGACTCTAGATCACGCTAAGTCCATGATAGAATCTGTAGGAGGTGATGTCACAATGCCGAGAGTTGTAAAACAACAAAGTTGTAAAACAACAAGGCGTTTTTATTACGTGTTTTATGGCTGTGAGGTGTTTTTATTACGTGTTTTATGGCTGTGAGGTGTTTTTATTACGTGTTTTATGGCTGTGAGGTGTTTTCAATTTTGTGGTAGTGAGGTGTTTTTATTACGTGTTTTATGGCTGTGAGGTGTTTTTATTACGTGTTTTATGGCTGTGAGGTGTTTTTATTACGTGTTTTATGGCTGTGAGGTGTTTTTATTACGTGTTTTATGGCTGTGAGGTGTTTTAAATTACTTGGTGGTGAGGTGTTTTGAATTACGTGGTGGTGAGGTGTTTTAAATTACTTGGTGGTGAGGTGTTTTAAATTACGTGGTGGTGAGGTGTTATCGTCCCAAACTTCTAGTCTGCACCTACCCCTCCCCTATGTGTGTGCTGAGGGGTTCTTTCTTGAAAAAAAAAAACATTCAACCTGAATCTTCAACCTAAATTGCCTATAAAAATGTCATATCACAAACACAACAAATACATTTGTGCAAAATAATCGTTTGTATTATGATTGGTGTAAATCATGATAACACAGCAACTCAGGTACAGTCATTATTCTCAGCTAAAATAAGCCCGTTCCTCAGTAACGACGCTCGGTGAGGCGAGCGCAGCGAGCCGTGCCAAGCTAGTATATATTGTTGCGGATATGGGACTTGGCCTCAATATCCGCTTGTAAATACTCCCCTATTTCCCCAATACTCCCCAACTATCCCCAATCCCCCATTCCCTAGTCCCATTGCCTGTAAATAACACTCTGTAGAACCGACCTTCCCCTTTTTCCCCCATTAAATGTCGTGCCCAGGTCCACCGCATCTCACGTAGACAACTTTCGGACATCTTGCTAGTTATTCTTAGTCTATGTCAGTTAAGGACTCGTTTCCATTAATTATGACTCTTCGTTGCACCAGAATGTGATCGTATGGCACCAGTAGTGAGTTTAGGACCTCCCCTTACCTCCTCCCATCTTCCCCATGTCCACTGCAACAACAACTACAACAACAACTACAACAACAACTACAACAACAACTACAACAACAGAGGGGCGCGGCGCGGCGTGCGGGGAGTGTGCGTCCTCACACCGGCGTGGTTAGCCGCCATTGCCCATGCGCTCCACGGGGTTACCACGAAGGGGCTGGCTGTCAGCTCCTCGTCAGGGGCGGAGCCAGTAACCCCCCCGCACCCAATAGGAAGGGCGGACCGATTCCATCTGGGGCGGAGCTAACTAGCCGAGGGCGTGTCACTTCCCGCCGGATATACGCAGCGACTTACCGGACGTGACGTCAGATGCGCCCCCAGCTTGAGAAGACAAGTCACCACCTCCGAGCGCTGAGTGAGACCTCCCGCATCTTTGGACTGGACCGGGTCGATTTTGCCCCTGAGCCAAGGTGCACCTTGAGCCATCGAAGACCTGCCCCTCCTTGCCATCAATCCCCGTGTGAGTCAGTTTTGTCCCGTTTATCTGTCGTCTGTCGGGGCTAATATAAGAGTGTGTCTAAGTGCCTGCCTTTCTATGCTGTCCCTCTTGTCGTTGTAATCTGACCTTCCGCCCTAATATAACCTCCTCCGGAGGTCCTGAGAACCGTATCCCTGGTGTCGTGTCATTTTAATCCCAGCCGTTGTGTCCTTTTCCTTCATTGATTTAGCGTAGCGTGACTCGGCAACGTTCGAGTATAATCGGGTAACTTGTGCGGACACGGCGGCCATTCCGCTCGGCCCACCATAACATCAAAGTCGTGTCTGTAACAATTGGTGTCAGGAGTGTCGGATTCGGACCTGGGACTAAATTTGTTAGGCCCAAATTTTGGGAAGTAGAATTCGATCCGGAGCGCGTTTACGCGCTCGAAATTATAAAGGCGAAATTTGATTGTGTTTTACAAAATATAAAAACCCGAATTTTGAAAGTCGCGCTATGGCGGATCAAGACAGCTGGGGTCCGGTAGAGGAGAGTGAGGCAGGGTCGGTCCAGGACCAAATTGAGGGACGCGAGGAGAGCGAAGCAGCGAGGGTAGCAGACGCACAAATTAGCGTCGTTGCGCCCGACATTGCGGGTGCGCAAAATGGCGCCTCGCTGGTCGCGGCGCCCGCGACCGTGGCAGCGCCCCTGGTGGATTCGAACCTTTTCCTCCTGCAAATGAGGGCCTTTATGGAACAAATGGGAGACCAAATTGGAGGTTTGAAAAACCGGATGGATGCTCAGAGTGAGCGATTGGAGGGCCAAATGGGGGTAATGGGAAACCAAGTGGGGGCAAAGGAGCAATAGCTTATGGGGTGTATGGCAGTGAAAACTAGCCCGGGTGGGTTAGGATATTGATAGGGATCTAGCGAAGATGACATTAGGTGACGATAAGGTTTAGTTAGTGACTGATACCTGTAGTGGGGACGCAGGTAGTTTAGTGTGGTTGATAATGACGAGGGAGCGCAATAGTTTAAAGGGACGACTGGGAAGCGCAAGTTTCAGAGGGGAGTAGTTAGCTGAGATGATGCCGTGTGTTTGAAGATTGAACAGGTGTGATTGAACAGGTGTGATTGCACAGGTGTGCAACTGGACAGGTGTGTGGAGCAGTGTGTGAGTAGTGAGTGTTGTGGATCAGCGCGAATGCGCTTGGGGAGAGAAGGGTGCAGGTGGCACCAGGTGTGAGAGCACAGGTGTGCAGGTACAGGTGTGTGGAGAGAGTTGGAGTAAGTGGTATGGAGTGGTGTGCATGGTGCGAAGGTGTGAATGGGGGAAGAGTGGACCCCCATCACGGATACCCGGGGCGGGTAGTGTAAGTGTTAGGTAGAGGGTATAGGTAAATTGTGGTTGGATATTGGCATTTGTGGTGCGGTTGCAGAATGGTATTGTGGATGGGTGCATTAGTGTTGTGGAAATGGCTGGGCGTGTAGCCTGTTAGTGTGTGTAGTTGGTTGGGCACTCCACCACTGTGAGGATGTCGGCCAGGTGAGGCCGCAGGTGGGCTCTGGGAGCCGGTAGAGTTGTGGATGGGGCCCGAGGATCCGGAGGACGGACCCGGGTAGCCCAGTGCCAGAGAGGGCACCGAGTGGGGAGAGCGCCAGAGGGCCTTCCCCAGGTAGTTAGGTTAGGGTAAGGAGCAGGTAAGCTCGGAGGCAACTGCAGTGGTGGAGGTGTGCAGGTGGGTAGACCCGCTGGGAGAGGTACACGCCACAGCCCAGAAATTGTGCGAGGGCACCGGGAGATGAATCGGGGGAGTGAGACCCCAAATTGAAAAGCACCACAGTTTGGCCAATGGGAATTGGTTTTTAGAACCCATAGTGTAAGAGGGCCAATGGTTTGGCAGGAGAAAGACCCCGGGTAATGTAAAGTTGTTAAAGTCATTTAGGAAATAGTTAGGATTGATGAACCTGTCGCACCATACGCAGCCACTTACCTGTGGTGATGATGATGACTCCACACCTGTGTTTTCTTTGTTCTGTGTTGCAGGAAGTAAGGACTGCTGTTGGATTGGTGAGACGCATCACGACGTGGATGAGACATTGGGGTGATTCCATCTCTCCCTCCTTAGGAGGGACTGATGATGAATTGGTAATGGCAAATTTTGATGTTGAGTTGGAGATGGCAAATTTTGATGAAAGTTGAAAATGGCAAATTTGATTGGTTAGGAGGGAGAGAAGACGAATTTGGTTTATGGGAGGAACGGGGAAGACAGTAGGGACATTTGTTGATTTGTAAAATAGATGTTTATGGGTAGTGTTGTGTTTTGTGGATACAGTAAGGGGTAAGGGAGGCGCCATGTAGGTTACCTGGTGGGGGGGGGGGGGGGGGGCGGCGTACGGTAGGAACGTACCTGTCTCACCTGGTTCCCATGTGCCCCCAGTGTGCATCATCTTATATTGCGTGCACTTTTGCGCCCTTACCACCTTACTCACTTGTCTGCTTCTTTTGTCTCCCACCTCCGAGGATCTGGCTTTGGGGCAGAGAGAGAGGAGAGAGAGGTGCTGGATCCGCAGTTGTGGGCCTGCACTTTCGCTGCTTGCTGCCTGGATCGATACACCATATGGACCGCAATGTTTGTGGCCACCCACAATGGACCGCAGTTCTTTTGCGGCCAAGCACCACCCATGGATGGACCTATGGGTCAACGTGGCACCTATGCCATACAAGGTGAACCACTAACAGTTGGCCCCCTGACGGCCACAATAGAGAAATGGACGCGGTTGGCGCCTTTCTTTATTTTTGAAAGAAGTAAGAAGGCCAAGTGCACCACATGAAGGCAAGACCAGCGGCAGAACATCGGCCGGCTGCGACACCACCGGTGATTTATAAACACTTTATTGGTGCACCGGATGGTGCTGACTGTGTGATGGGGTGGTGCTTTTGGTGCTTGGAAGGGGTGCTCTGCACATTATTAAAGGCCGTAGGCCACAGAGCACTCGTGGGTTGGTGTATCGATGCTGGCATGCGTGCTCTCTCTATGCATAACATCTGCATGTGTTCCTCCAAAAACAGGTCCTGGATCGTAGTGTAAATAGCAGCGTAGTCTTGTAAATAATGCTCCCTACCGGCTGTATGTTTAGTTTGCGAATTCTTTCCGCGATTCGGTTATCCTGTGGGTGTGTTTCTGTGAGGAGAAGGGTGCAACGTCGCAGGGGGACATATTTACTCATTTGTGAATATCTGTAAAACTGTCGCACTCAGGGTAGAGTTAATAGTAGAGGGAACTACATCTGAGTGCCACACTAAAATAGGTAAAAATTTATCGGGTCGGGACGCCCCGAGGGTAGAGAAGGGTGCAATGTTGCGGATATGGGACTTGGCCTCAATATCCGCTTGTAAATACTCCCCTATTTCCCCAATACTCCCCAACTATCCCCAATCCCCCATTCCCTAGTCCCATTGCCTGTAAATAACACTCTGTAGAACCGACCTTCCCCTTTTTCCCCCATTAAATGTCGTGCCCAGGTCCACCGCATCTCACGTAGACAACTTTCGGACATCTTGCTAGTTATTCTTAGTCTATGTCAGTTAAGGACTCGTTTCCATTAATTATGACTCTTCGTTGCACCAGAATGTGATCGTATGGCACCAGTAGTGAGTTTAGGACCTCCCCTTACCTCCTCCCATCTTCCCCATGTCCACTGCAACAACAACTACAACAACAACTACAACAACAACTACAACAACAACTACAACAACAGAGGGGCGCGGCGCGGCGTGCGGGGAGTGTGCGTCCTCACACCGGCGTGGTTAGCCGCCATTGCCCATGCGCTCCACGGGGTTACCACGAAGGGGCTGGCTGTCAGCTCCTCGTCAGGGGCGGAGCCAGTAACCCCCCCGCACCCAATAGGAAGGGCGGACCGATTCCATCTGGGGCGGAGCTAACTAGCCGAGGGCGTGTCACTCCCCGCCGGATATACGCAGCGACTTACCGGACGTGACGTCAGATGCGCCCCCAGCTTGAGAAGACAAGTCACCACCTCCGAGCGCTGAGTGAGACCTCCCGCATCTTTGGACTGGACCGGGTCGATTTTGCCCCTGAGCCAAGGTGCACCTTGAGCCATCGAAGACCTGCCCCTCCTTGCCATCAATCCCCGTGTGAGTCAGTTTTGTCCCGTTTATCTGTCGTCTGTCGGGGCTAATATAAGAGTGTGTCTAAGTGCCTGCCTTTCTATGCTGTCCCTCTTGTCGTTGTAATCTGACCTTCCGCCCTAATATAACCTCCTCCGGAGGTCCTGAGAACCGTATCCCTGGTGTCGTGTCATTTTAATCCCAGCCGTTGTGTCCTTTTCCTTCATTGATTTAGCGTAGCGCGACTCGGCAACGTTCGAGTATAATCGGGTAACTTGTGCGGACACGGCGGCCATTCCGCTCGGCCCACCATAACATCAAAGTCGTGTCTGTAACAATTGGTGTCAGGAGTGTCGGATTCGGACCTGGGACTAAATTTGTTAGGCCCAAATTTTGGGAAGTAGAATTCGATCCGGAGCGCGTTTACGCGCTCGAAATTATAAAGGCGAAATTTGATTGTGTTTTACAAAATATAAAAACCCGAATTTTGAAAGTCGCGCTATGGCGGATCAAGACAGCTGGGGTCCGGTAGAGGAGAGTGAGGCAGGGTCGGTCCAGGACCAAATTGAGGGACGCGAGGAGAGCGAAGCAGCGAGGGTAGCAGACGCACAAATTAGCGTCGTTGCGCCCGACATTGCGGGTGCGCAAAATGGCGCCTCGCTGGTCGCGGCGCCCGCGACCGTGGCAGCGCCCCTGGTGGATTCGAACCTTTTCCTCCTGCAAATGAGGGCCTTTATGGAACAAATGGGAGACCAAATTGGAGGTTTGAAAAACCGGATGGATGCTCAGAGTGAGCGATTGGAGGGCCAAATGGGGGTAATGGGAAACCAAGTGGGGGCAAAGGAGCAATAGCTTATGGGGTGTATGGCAGTGAAAACTAGCCCGGGTGGGTTAGGATATTGATAGGGATCTAGCGAAGATGACATTAGGTGACGATAAGGTTTAGTTAGTGACTGATACCTGTAGTGGGGACGCAGGTAGTTTAGTGTGGTTGATAATGACGAGGGAGCGCAATAGTTTAAAGGGACGACTGGGAAGCGCAAGTTTCAGAGGGGAGTAGTTAGCTGAGATGATGCCGTGTGTTTGAAGATTGAACAGGTGTGATTGAACAGGTGTGATTGCACAGGTGTGCAACTGGACAGGTGTGTGGAGCAGTGTGTGAGTAGTGAGTGTTGTGGATCAGCGCGAATGCGCTTGGGGAGAGAAGGGTGCAGGTGGCACCAGGTGTGAGAGCACAGGTGTGCAGGTACAGGTGTGTGGAGAGAGTTGGAGTAAGTGGTATGGAGTGGTGTGCATGGTGCGAAGGTGTGAATGGGGGAAGAGTGGACCCCCATCACGGATACCCGGGGCGGGTAGTGTAAGTGTTAGGTAGAGGGTATAGGTAAATTGTGGTTGGATATTGGCATTTGTGGTGCGGTTGCAGAATGGTATTGTGGATGGGTGCATTAGTGTTGTGGAAATGGCTGGGCGTGTAGCCTGTTAGTGTGTGTAGTTGGTTGGGCACTCCACCACTGTGAGGATGTCGGCCAGGTGAGGCCGCAGGTGGGCTCTGGGAGCCGGTAGAGTTGTGGATGGGGCCCGAGGATCCGGAGGACGGACCCGGGTAGCCCAGTGCCAGAGAGGGCACCGAGTGGGGAGAGCGCCAGAGGGCCTTCCCCAGGTAGTTAGGTTAGGGTAAGGAGCAGGTAAGCTCGGAGGCAACTGCAGTGGTGGAGGTGTGCAGGTGGGTAGACCCGCTGGGAGAGGTACACGCCACAGCCCAGAAATTGTGCGAGGGCACCGGGAGATGAATCGGGGGAGTGAGACCCCAAATTGAAAAGCACCACAGTTTGGCCAATGGGAATTGGTTTTTAGAACCCATAGTGTAAGAGGGCCAATGGTTTGGCAGGAGAAAGACCCCGGGTAATGTAAAGTTGTTAAAGTCATTTAGGAAATAGTTAGGATTGATGAACCTGTCGCACCATATGCAGCCACTTACCTGTGGTGATGATGATGACTCCACACCTGTGTTTTCTTTGTTCTGTGTTGCAGGAAGTAAGGACTGCTGTTGGATTGGTGAGACGCATCACGACGTGGATGAGACATTGGGGTGATTCCATCTCTCCCTCCTTAGGAGGGACTGATGATGAATTGGTAATGGCAAATTTTGATGTTGAGTTGGAGATGGCAAATTTTGATGAAAGTTGAAAATGGCAAATTTGATTGGTTAGGAGGGAGAGAAGACGAATTTGGTTTATGGGAGGAACGGGGAAGACAGTAGGGACGTTTGTTGATTTGTAAAATAGATGTTTATGGGTAGTGTTGTGTTTTGTGGATACAGTAAGGGGTAAGGGAGGGGCCATGTAGGTTACCTGGTGGGGGGGGGGGGGGCGTACGGTAGGAACGTACCTGTCTCACCTGGTTCCCATGTGCCCCCAGTGTGCATCATCTTATATTGCGTGCACTTTTGCGCCCTTACCACCTTACTCACTTGTCTGCTTCTTTTGTCTCCCACCTCCGAGGATCTGGCTTTGGGGCAGAGAGAGAGGAGAGAGAGGTGCTGGATCCGCAGTTGTGGGCCTGCACTTTCGCTGCTTGCTGCCTGGATCGATACACCATATGGACCGCAATGTTTGTGGCCACCCACAATGGACCGCAGTTCTTTTGCGGCCAAGCACCACCCATGGATGGACCTATGGGTCAACGTGGCACCTATGCCATACAAGGTGAACCACTAACAGTTGGCCCCCTGACGGCCACAATAGAGAAATGGACGCGGTTGGCGCCTTTCTTTATTTTTGAAAGAAGTAAGAAGGCCAAGTGCACCACATGAAGGCAAGACCAGCGGCAGAACATCGGCCGGCTGCGACACCACCGGTGATTTATAAACACTTTATTGGTGCACCGGATGGTGCTGACTGTGTGATGGGGTGGTGCTTTTGGTGCTTGGAAGGGGTGCTCTGCACATTATTAAAGGCCGTAGGCCACAGAGCACTCGTGGGTTGGTGTATCGATGCTGGCATGCGTGCTCTCTCCATGCATAACATCTGCATGTGTTCCTCCAAAAACAGGTCCTGGATCGTAGTGTAAATAGCAGCGTAGTCTTGTAAATAATGCTCCCTACCGGCTGTATGTTTAGTTTGCGAATTCTTTCCGCGATTCGGTTATCCTGTGGGTGTGTTTCTGTGAGGAGAAGGGTGCAACGTCGCAGGGGGACATATTTACTCATTTGTGAATATCTGTAAAACTGTCGCACTCAGGGTAGAGTTAATAGTAGAGGGAACTACATCTGAGTGCCACACTAAAATAGGTAAAAATTTATCGGGTCGGGACGCCCCGAGGGTAGAGAAGGGTGCAATGTTGCGGATATGGGACTTGGCCTCAATATCCGCTTGTAAATACTCCCCTATTTCCCCAATACTCCCCAACTATCCCCAATCCCCCATTCCCTAGTCCCATTGCCTGTAAATAACACTCTGTAGAACCGACCTTCCCCTTTTTCCCCCATTAAATGTCGTGCCCAGGTCCACCGCATCTCACGTAGACAACTTTCGGACATCTTGCTAGTTATTCTTAGTCTATGTCAGTTAAGGACTCGTTTCCATTAATTATGACTCTTCGTTGCACCAGAATGTGATCGTATGGCACCAGTAGTGAGTTTAGGACCTCCCCTTACCTCCTCCCATCTTCCCCATGTCCACTGCAACAACAACTACAACAACAACTACAACAACAACTACAACAACAACTACAACAACAGAGGGGCGCGGCGCGGCGTGCGGGGAGTGTGCGTCCTCACACCGGCGTGGTTAGCCGCCATTGCCCATGCGCTCCACGGGGTTACCACGAAGGGGCTGGCTGTCAGCTCCTCGTCAGGGGCGGAGCCAGTAACCCCCCCGCACCCAATAGGAAGGGCGGACCGATTCCATCTGGGGCGGAGCTAACTAGCCGAGGGCGTGTCACTCCCCGCCGGATATACGCAGCGACTTACCGGACGTGACGTCAGATGCGCCCCCAGCTTGAGAAGACAAGTCACCACCTCCGAGCGCTGAGTGAGACCTCCCGCATCTTTGGACTGGACCGGGTCGATTTTGCCCCTGAGCCAAGGTGCACCTTGAGCCATCGAAGACCTGCCCCTCCTTGCCATCAATCCCCGTGTGAGTCAGTTTTGTCCCGTTTATCTGTCGTCTGTCGGGGCTAATATAAGAGTGTGTCTAAGTGCCTGCCTTTCTATGCTGTCCCTCTTGTCGTTGTAATCTGACCTTCCGCCCTAATATAACCTCCTCCGGAGGTCCTGAGAACCGTATCCCTGGTGTCGTGTCATTTTAATCCCAGCCGTTGTGTCCTTTTCCTTCATTGATTTAGCGTAGCGCGACTCGGCAACGTTCGAGTATAATCGGGTAACTTGTGCGGACACGGCGGCCATTCCGCTCGGCCCACCATAACATCAAAGTCGTGTCTGTAACAATATATATATATATATATATATATATATATATATATATATATATATGTAGGGAGCTGTTATGCCCCTCCCCCTTTGTTAATTCTTGTTGCTCTACCAATTATCAAGTATATCCAATTATATGTTTTGTTTTGACTGATTGCTGTATTCTTTTATAATACTTAGTCCTTTCTTGTGCATTGAGGATGTGTAATACCCTAATAAGGAGTTCTGTGCTTGTGAGCTCTTGCCCTGTGTTGGCATAATCTCTTGTTCCACTTTTTGGCCTTGGTTGCAGCTGCTATCTCTCAGCCTCCCACATGACTTTGCCAATATCCTGTAGGCTGACACATTTATGAGTGTCCACTCCCTTTGTACTTTCCCAACCAAGGTCTCTATACAGAAAGTTGTAAACATGTTGCCACATATTGCTGACCATCTCCTTATCTGAGCTAACCCATGAGTGGCCTTGGATGAACTTCCTTTAACTAACTGAACAACAGGATGGGACTAATGGTGGGAGGACCAATGAGCCCATTCTTTCTCTGTATCTTGTGAGCTAAAGCCACACCCTATATTCTTTATATAAAGCAAGTTTAAATCGAATTATTTCAGAGCATCTTGTTGTAGTGTTGGTCATTTTGTGTGAGCCTCCTGCGACATCCTGCTTTCCGCAAGCTTGTGTAACGAGTTCTAATAAATATATCCGTTGCTCCTTTCTCTGAGTCCCAAGTTCTAAGTCCCATTCCGACAAGTGGTGGCAGCGGTGGGATCAGTTTGTGCAGTCCGGGACGCGGTCCCAGGCAAGTGAGTGGTGAGACCAGCTGGCAATTGATCCGGGTCAGGTGAGATGTGGTTTTCTTTTGTTTTTTCTTTATAGCCTGGGGGTCAGCCCAAATTGTAACCCACTCTCTTGCTCGGGTGCCGTTTGTTCCGTTCCCTGCTCGAACCTGATCCACGAACCTAAATTTAAATACGGACCGCTTGGGTCCCGGAGCAACTGACTGTTTATGGACTCGTCAGGGTAACGTTACGTAAGGGGAAGTGCCCCACGTTGGGCGCCTGAGGGTAAGGGGTAATAGATCTCTGGGTTGTGAGGGTAAGGATAAGGGTGGCGTCCCGATCCGAGGCCTACCCGGGAGACGTTGGAATTATAAGTAAGGTTAGAAGTATTACACGGGCGTAGGACGCCAGGAGAGTACAGTAAGGGTAGGTTAGACGGCTGTGTAGGCGGGCGAGCCTCTCAGGAGAGTAGGTAGACGGCTGTACCTCGCGAGGCGGGTGAACCTCACGGGTACAAGGCTACGAGTCTCTCAAGAGTTAGGTAGAAGGCCGTACCTCGCGAGGCGGGCGAACCTCACGGGTACAAGGCTACGTCGGTAAACTAAATTTTCCGAGGATGGGGAACAGGATGGGTAATAAGACTGTAAAGGCAGGTGAACCGCTTAGAAATACCCCAGCATTTTTCATGTTTCGGAGGTATGGCTATGATGCTGTGAGACCAGGGAAGTCATGGGTTGCGCTGACTAAGGATCTAGGTGAACCGTGGCCCGAAGGAGGGTCTTTTGCGCTGGAAAAATTGGACGTGTTGTATGGGGCATTAGAAAAGTTGGAACAGGATACGAAACACTTCCCGCCTGACTATTGGAAAGTCTTTGGTTGGTGGAAGGAAGAAGCGATGAAGCGACACGCAAGGTCGGTACAGGCCAGCTTGGCCGGTGAGGTATCAAAACTCAAGGGTCTGAGGAAACAGGCGAATAAAATGCAGGATGAAGCGATTAAGGAATTAGAGAGGCAGGCCGACGCGCGACTGATGCCGCTCGTTGAAAACCCAGACCCCGCGGTAGGGGAGGTAGTAACCAATCTACCCTCCCCAGCCCCAGACCTAAGCCCTGTCCCGGGGTTTCAGGCACCACCTATCCTTTCTGCGCTCCCGCCACCACCTCCCTGCAACCCCGCTACCATCGCGCCCCAGTTACCCCAGAACCATCCGAGCCAGGGAAACCTGTTTGCACAGCTCGGGGCTAACGGGATAGATAACGGGACCGACATCGCAGGGTTCCCACCACCGATAGGACAGGACAGGTTATACCCCTCGCTGGTAGGCTGTGATGGGAACGAGACCCCCCGAACCACCGGAATGTCTAGTTTATACCCCCCATTGAAGGCATGCCCTGGATTAACAGAGGGAGAAAAATTGTGCCCCCTACAAGTCATCGGAGTTGATGCAGCAGGTCATGGGGTTCGAGAAAGGGTACCATGGAAGGAATCCGCCTTAACGGTGATGTGGGAAAGGATTCAACATTTGCTCATCGAGGACCCACGACAGATAGCACCGACCATAGCGAATTGGATCACATGCGAGCATGGCGATTGCGACTTTCGAGATATAACCCATATGGGCACTTCTGTGCTCCCACCCAAGGTATGGGAGAAGGCTAAGCAAAGAGCACAGTGGCCGATGGCAGACCCAAGGGCGGTGGGTGCAAACCCCCAGATAACACAAGCGCAATGGGGTGATCTAAAGGCCCTGCTGCTAGAGTCTATTGAGCAGGCGCTGTTGCCAGCAGGAGGTCCGGATTGGGGAAAGATCGGGGCCATAAAACAAAAGGCAGGAGAATCAATTGGGGATTACCGGGAAAGGTTTGAAAGGGCCATCGTGCGCTGGGGAGGACTGGGCCCGATGCTGATGACAGAACTACCCAACCCATTGGTAAACCAATATTTAATAGAGGGGCTTCGGCCAGCATTAAAGAAACAGGTACAGTTAGTCCTTTTCGGCTGGAAAGGAATGACAACCAACGAGTTATGCGACAAGCTGGAACAATGCCCGGGCTCCTCCTTAGAGGAGAAGAAGGATATTAAGGAGGAAATATTGCAAATGTTTGTCCAGGAGAAACGGGCTCAATTTAATCAAAATAAAAAGGGGGATCAGAGTCAGAGCCACATACGCGAACAGTGCCAGAAGTGGGGGCCTGTCCGAGGTTATGAGGACCATGGGAGGGGGTGTTTGCCTTTCTATAGGGGCCAATTCCCCAATGGAGAGTGGATCCACCACGAAAACAACGACTGCGACGGTTGTACTGACCAAGACTTTGGACTAATTAATATGGACGAGATAAAACAACAATGGACAATACCACCCCCTCTTCCTCCTCCTCCTCAAAACCCTCAAACCTGGACCGTACCAGGGCCCCCTCCCCAAATTTGGTACCCACCAAGACCCCTTCTCCAAACCCCTGGACCACCCCCCAATAGTGGGATGCAGAATGGACCAAGGGGGAACTGGGCCCCGCCTCGGGGTCCGCCGCAATGGCATCCAGTAAACCAGTCACAGTGGGGGCCGCCAGACCGCCGGCTGGGCGGAAGGGGCGCTGTAGAGGGACGACCCATGCCCTCCGCACCACCGGTTCCGCGGGAACCGTGCTTTTATTGCAAGCAAATGGGACACTGGAGACGTGATTGCCCAAGTGCTCGTAAAGGGTTTCCGCCCCAATACAATAAAGGAGCCTATTGACGGGATGCCGGCGGGTCGCCCAAGGAGTGTCCTCTTTTGACCATGACACCGGCAGAGGAACCGACCTTGACGTTGGACGTGGAGGGACGACAATTAGAATTTCTCGTCGATACGAAGGCGGCTCGCAGCACAATTAACAAGGGGCAATTGCCATCTTTGCGCCCCACGGCGAGGAACATTCAAATACTGGGCGTTTCGGGTTTACCCCAAGCGCTTCCTATTTCGGAGGAAGTGCGAGTAACATGCGGCCCGCTGGAGGCTAAACATGCTTTCTTGATGACCACTACCGCCCCGACAAATTTGTTGGGACGGGACTTACTGTGCCGATTGGGCTGTCAAATCTCATGTACAGAGGAGGGAGTCTTCGTAGACGTCACGGAATCTAAACGCGACTTGTTAATGATGGCATTGTCTCGGCCCGGCCCCACCGCGTATTGGTGGCGCTTGGATGAAGGGGCTCTGGCTACTTGGACGCATATCATAGATAATGTGTGTTTGGACAGTCCAGTTCTGCGAGATTGGCTACAACTGCACCAAATTTCGATAAAAAACTTAAAGGATAATCCACCCCATTGCACTGCGTATTATGATGCAAAGGGCGAGGACGAGAATTATCGAGAGAAGGTTAAGGAAAAGCTGGGCGAGCGCACGCCTCTACATTTATCACGGATATGGATCGGCCGTGAGGGGATAGGTATCGAGGCAGTCCTAACCTCGAGTCAGTGTGCGTTGACCCAATACCCCGAAGGAGCGGCCGCCCATGTTACCCTCACTACTGCCAAGGGGTGGCCGCCGGAAAGTGTAGGTTGGATGGTGGGGCGGTTGCGAGAGGTTCCCTTACAAGGTTATCGGTGTAAAAGGGGCCGCTGGACTCTGAAACGGCTCAAAAATGGTGAAGGGTTCTCGATTGACATTAAGACACAACGAAGGGAGGGAGTGTTCGAAGAAGCAGAGTTGCCCCCTAAGGGCACCTATGCCATGAGGGCAGTGCTAACGGACCCGGGTGAGTCAGATTACCTCCTAGCGGAGGTGCCAGACAATTTATGGCCTCAGAGCGATGATGAGGTTGGACGGATGCGAGACGCCGAACCTCTAGTGATATCAGTGCAGCCGGGGATGCGCTTGCCAAACGTAAAACAGTATAAGCTACGACCCGAGGCCGACGTAGGCATAGCACCAGTAATTCAATCCCTGGTGGAACAGAAAATTATCGTGGAAACTAACAGCCCATGTAATACACCAATTTTGCCAGTAAAAAAGCCGACGAAAGACAAATGGAGGTTTGTACAGGATTTAAGGGAGGTGAACAAGGTGATACAGGGCATACACCAACTAGTTCCAAATGGAGAAACCCTTATGATGTCAATCCCGCCGGACGCAACATACTTCACAGTTATCGACCTCTGTTCTGCGTTTTTCTCTGTGCCCATCGCGGCTGAGTCACAATACTTGTTCGCTTTCACCCATAGGGGGCGACAGTATACTTGGACAGTACTACCTCAGGGGTTTTCAGATAGCCCCACTCTGTTTTCCCGGGCGCTGCACCGCGACCTGGCGGATGTGGAATTGACGGGAGCGTCAGTGTTGTTGCAATACGTTGACGATTTGTTGATTTGCTCCCCTTCTAAGGAGGCGTGCGAAATGGATTCCATGGCCCTATTAAAGGCCTTGGCGGCCAAAGGCCACAAAGTAGGCAGACCAAAACTTCAATTTGTGCGGAAGGTTGTAACTTACTTGGGACACGCCATTTCGCATGGGAAACGAGAATTGGATGCTGGACGGGTGACCGCTATCATGGAGATACCTCGCCCACGCTCGCAACGGCAAATGCTGCGCTTCCTAGGTATGACGGGATACTGCCGCACTTGGATACTTGATTTTGCGCTGCTGGCTAAGCCACTGTACGAGGCGACCAAATCAAACGCCCCGGACGAATTCGTATGGACGGATGAATTGAGGCGATGTTTCGAAGGGCTGAAAAAGGCGTTGGTCACGGCACCGTCATTAGGACTTCCGGATTATGCGAAACCATTTACCCTTTACACTCACGCTGTGGGAGGTTTCGCCCAGTCAGTTTTGACACAGACCCATGGGGATAAGGAGCGCCCGGTAGCCTACTTTAGTAAAAAGTTAGACCCGGTCGAACGAGGGTTTCCGGTGTGCCTGCAAGCCGTGGCAGCGGCCAGGTACGCAGTAGAAAGAACAGCGGACATCGTTATGGGACACCCAGTAACGCTACGGGTACCGCATTGCGTCACTTCGCTGTTGTTACAGCGAAGCACACAGCATTTGTCTAACACTAGATTAATGCAATACGAATCCGCACTGATCACTGCAGCCAACATCAAGATCGAACGTTGCACGACACTCAACCCAGCCTCACTGATGCCCACCCCTGAGGAGGGCGAACCCCACGTGTGCGCCGACGTTGTACAGCTAGTCTCCATGGTGCGATCGGATTTAAAGGACAATCCCCTAGAATACCCCAACTGTACATATTATGTCGATGGATCAGCTAGGCGCGCATGGGACGGGTCCCTGTTGTTCGGGTACGCCGTGTGCTCGGATAGCGAAACGGTGGAAAGCGGGCGTCTTCCACCTACATTTTCCGCACAGCAGGCGGAGCTGTGCGCCTTGACCAGAGCGTGCAGCTTGGCGGAAGGCCTTGCCGTCAACATTTACACTGATTCGGCCTACGCTCACGGCGTAGTCCACGATAAAGGGGCCATCTGGAAGATGAGAGGTTTTCTCACATCTGCCGGTTCAGTGATAAAGAATGGCGCGTTAGTAGAAGGGCTCCTCCGAAGCATTTTACTTCCCCGCGCTATCGCGGTAATTAAGTGTCGTGGCCACCAAAGGGCGGACACTGACGTTGCCCGGGGCAATGCAAGGGCGGACGAGGCGGCAGGAAAGGCCGCCAACCAACAGATAGACCGCAACATGCCGATGGTGACACGAGCAAAGGCGACATCCGCACAGATTGCTGACATACCGACTGTGGGACCACCCGCCACACCAACTAAGGACGATATCATAAACTTGCAGAACGCTGCACCGACGGCCGAACACGAGGACTGGCTCAAACGAGGGGCGATACGCCTTGGGCCAGGAGAAATATGGACCCTTGACGGAAAACCTATAGCACCCCAGGCCTTACTGCCTTGGCTGGCACGCATGGCACATCAAAATGGTCATGTGTGCCAGAGGGGGGTGATGGGACAGATAAACTACACTTGGGCGGCACCAGGACTGTCACGGATTGTATCCGAAGTGTGCCGATCATGCGTGGTCTGCCAGCAACACAATAGAGGGGCGCCGCCGAGACATGCACATGACGGGGGACGGCCCCCGCCAAGTGGGCCGTTCGCAACTATCAAGTTCGATTTTACAGAATTGGAACCAAGCATGTCGTTTCGCTATGTGTTGGTAATCGTAGATACGTTCACCAAATGGGTCGAAGCCTACCCATGCGTCAAGTCCGATGCCCCGACAGTAGCGAAGCGCCTCGTGCGGGATTTTATGTGCAGATTTGGCATCCCCCAGATAATTTCGTCAGATCAAGGGGGCCATTTCACGGCGCAGGTGGTTAAGGGCATCCTGAAGGCGTTGGGCGTTAAACAGTCCTTCCATTGCGTTTACCACCCACAGTCATCGGGACTTGTGGAACGAACGAATAAGACTTTAAAGAATAAACTAGCGAAACTTTGCGCAGACACAGGCTTGAGGTGGCCGGAGGCTCTCCCGCTTGCATTGATGAGCATCCGTTCCACCCCGGGTCGCACTACGGGCCTTTCCCCCCACGAAATATTAATGGGACGACCTATGAGCTTGCCCGTTTCAGCACCAACGGACATGTCCACCCTTGCTTTGCCAGTGATGGATGACATGCTTTTGAGGTTTTGCATAGGCTTGTCCAATGTGGCACGCAGCATCCATGCTCGAGTACGAGAGGCGCTGCCTGAACCAATAGGCCACGCCATCCACGACTTCCAAGCCGGCGACTGGGTGCTCGTAAAGCACTTCACCCGCAAAGCTGCTTTGGAGCCACGGTGGAAGGGACCATTCCAGGTGCTACTGACCACACCGACGGCAGTCTTCTGCGAGGGTAAACCTTCGTGGATCCACGCCACCCATTGTAAGTTGTCCATTCCCGCACCACAAGCCACACAAGACACCGCACCTCATACTGCTGAAGACACCGCACCTCACACTGCTGAAGACAATGCACCATCTAGGGCACTACAGTCTCCTAAGGGCGGCGATGACGGTCATGGTGATGGGAATTCTGGGTAGCTGCCACAAACCCCCTGCCAAAGATAGGCTCTTGCGCTTTGATCTATCGAGAAAGGACCTCCCCAAATACCCAGGACACGACAACTATTCAGCATTTCCCCTCTACCCCGTCAAGTATATAACGGCTCGCTGGGGAGACAAAGTAGCGGTGAATTGCTGTAACTTGGAAACACGCTTTAAGTGGTTATCTGTAAGATGGGTGGAAGCTATAGTGGTACACAATAAGACACCACAGGCACGCATGACAAGACCACGCCTAGTCCTGACTAAGGTTAGGAAAGTGGAAAATGGAACATACACTGGGGACATAAGCAGTCGATATGCCCCAGGATATCGATGGGGCAAGGGCATCGAGAATACTACCCTCTTATTGCAGTATACCCCCATTGGCCCAGATACAACAATGATACTTGAATGTGGAATATGGCCCCCTCGCACGTTAATCCCAAATGGAACTGCACCCTACTTCCGACCTAGTTGTGCCGCCTACGTCATTAAAACCCCGCCTGCCCAGGAAGTAAGAAGGAAGCCAGAGGAGAACACATACTGGAAGGTCGCACGGCATATGGCCACATTACAGAATAGGACACGGTGTTGGATGTGTATGCACCTTCCCCGCACCAGCACAGCAGGAATACCAATGGTAGTGTTACCCCTATCGCTTAATGATTTGTGCTCGAAGCCACTAGACACCAAATGCATTAGTACAACCCTGACAAGCCAAGGTTCTGACGGAACTGCGTGTAAACGAGTTTTTCAGTACTCCCCCCCCATCGAGTCCCGACACTTCGAGGAACGTCCGGCGCCGGTTTGAGTCAAGCCGGCGAGGGGGGCCCTCTGCTTAGAAGGAAAGGGCCAAATAATGGTAGGCAAATCCGTGTGTAGAAATACCCTCCTCGCGGACCCTAGGAAAGGGAAACACAGGCTGTTAGTGAATGTTACAAGTTCGCCCCTACATAACCTCACACACCTCCAGTTGGCATGGGAAGGGGAAAACGGGACAAACACTATCCCAGACCTTCGCACTTGCATGACCACTCATTTAGTGGCTCCGCACGGGACCATGTTTGTATGCGGGAACAAAGCTTACCCGTATTTACCTGATAATTGGGGAGGAATTTGCTATTTAGGATCAGTTTTCCCAGAGATGGAAATGCGACAACACTTGCATAATACCCCTGCACTCATAAGGACACAACGAAGCACCTATTGGCACGACGACGACACCACCACCTTACACGGCGCTGATTGGGAGAAGGCCGTTGGTTTCTTCTTCCCATGGGCTGGGACGGTCATGAGCAGTTACCGCATTGACAAAATTGCGTTAATCTTAGAACAGGTGGCCAACGACACCGCTACAGCACATGACGAAATGTTGGACACGGTTGTCCACCTGCGCACCATGGTTATGCAAAATAGGGTTGCGTTAGATATGCTATTGGCAGAACGAGGAGGGGTATGTGGGATAATTGAGGGTAGATGTTCCACTTTTATTCCTGATCCTTCACAAGGGGTCAGTGCTGCTATTATAAGGTTAAGGGAAAGTGCTCATATATTGACAAAGGATCGAATGGATCGGGAAGCCTCCCACCAGTGGCATACTGACTGGTTTAAAGGATGGACGGGTACGATAGTAAAGTGGATATTGACCGCCTTGGCAATAGTCCTTGGAATCGTGGTTTCTTGTGTACTAATTAAGGCTTTAGTCCTTGCGTGTGTGAGAAAGTTTACCACAGGATGGACACTGAAGACGACACCAGAAAAGACCATGGTGATGACCGACAAGCTGACCGTGGGTCCAGATGACACTCCGGCCGTCGACGTGACGGCAGATCGCGGATCCCGGAACGACGACCCGAACGAGTCACTGGGCCGCGACAATGAGATCTCCGCTTCCGAAGATTGTTCTTCCATTGTTGATATTGCCGATAATGATTTTGATTACACAGTTGCGGACCTCAGAGCATTCCAGGCTGCCAGGACGCCGATTACTCTGGACCCCAACATGTCGCATGCAGACGCCAACGAGTTCCTAAGGCAGACCTCTCAGTTTTTCTCGATGTGTAAGGCTATGACTGTTGCTGGCCGCTTGCGCTGCAGGCCTACGCCACCTGAGAATAATGTTACTGATGATGATGTGGGCCACTTGCAAGGGTCCCCGACTGATGATTATGTCTCAATGCAGGCTTTGCCTCTGTATGTTTCACGAGCTCACCTTTATGTCTCACAAGCTCACAGTGAGTCAAATGTCACTGACCCAATCCTGGATGTGGACCCAACTGCAACCCCAAGCCTGGATGGTGAGGAACCCAACATTGGAGATACTTTGAGTTCCGAATCTGATTGTTTTGAAGATTCATCCATGGAAGATTCGTCCATGGATGACGGCGGTGGAAGCAGCATCGCCTCGGACGACCTCGACTTTGACCCAAAGGAAGTTTCTCTCCCTCCTTTGGACCGTTATGCTTTGTTTTTTGGCCATAGGTTTAAGCCACCTGATACTGATGACATTGTGTCTTCCCCAGATCACCAGCATATAAGAGACCTCATGAACATGAATATCGATTGAGCGCTGAAGATCTACAAGTATTTCACCTGGGGAAGCCTGGGCGAGCTCCAGTCGGGGGGGAGTCCTGGCCGCACCTCTGTGGTCGAAGGGTGGGTCGGGAGATCCTCCTGGGTGTGGACCCCAGCTGAACCAGAGGTCTTCGTTGTGGATCTGACACGCTATTCGATCTTCATGCCTCTACGGTCTCACATCATACACCCATCTACACCTGACTTACATCATACACCCACATACACCCGCATACACCCACATACCCGCGGATCATCCTGCTGAGTGCGATGTGTGGTACTTTGGGTACGGGACATGCTCACTGGGCTGCCTTCGCGTGGTATGTTTAGTGACACGGCCTATTTAACATTTCACTACTCTTGGAGGATTTTACATGCCATTTGATCACCCTGTCTTTACGGACTTACATTGCATACTCACATACAGACGCGAATCATCCTGCTGGGTGCGATGTGGAGTGCTTTGGGCACTACATGCTCACTGGGCTGCCTTCGCGTGATATGTTGAATGACTTTCCTGATTTGTTTTGTTTCTGCTTGGTTTGAAATAAAGGCCTTTGATTGGCTCGTAGATAACGTTGTATCTTAGATCCAAAAGGGCGGTATGTAGGGAGCTGTTATGCCCCTCCCCCTTTGTTAATTCTTGTTGCTCTACCAATTATCAAGTATATCCAATTATATGTTTTGTTTTGACTGATTGCTGTATTCTTTTATAATACTTAGTCCTTTCTTGTGCATTGAGGATGTGTAATACCCTAATAAGGAGTTCTGTGCTTGTGAGCTCTTGCCCTGTGTTGGCATAATCTCTTGTTCCACTTTTTGGCCTTGGTTGCAGCTGCTATCTCTCAGCCTCCCACATGACTTTGCCAATATCCTGTAGGCTGACACATTTATGAGTGTCCACTCCCTTTGTACTTTCCCAACCAAGGTCTCTATACAGAAAGTTGTAAACATGTTGCCACATATTGCTGACCATCTCCTTATCTGAGCTAACCCATGAGTGGCCTTGGATGAACTTCCTTTAACTAACTGAACAACAGGATGGGACTAATGGTGGGAGGACCAATGAGCCCATTCTTTCTCTGTATCTTGTGAGCTAAAGCCACACCCTATATTCTTTATATAAAGCAAGTTTAAATCGAATTATTTCAGAGCATCTTGTTGTAGTGTTGGTCATTTTGTGTGAGCCTCCTGCGACATCCTGCTTTCCGCAAGCTTGTGTAACGAGTTCTAATAAATATATCCGTTGCTCCTTTCTCTGAGTCCCAAGTTCTAAGTCCCATTCCGACATATATATATATATATATATATATATATATATATATGTATATATATATATATATATATATATATATATATATAATAATAATAATAATTCATTTATTTTGTATAGCGCTTTTCCAGAAGCCCAAAGGCGCTTTGACAGAGTGGAAAACATAATGCATAACAATACATGAAAACAACAATTGCAAAAAGACAAGAATCAAGAAAACAAACAGCAGCGATATACGGCATATATATAAGACAAGAATCAAAAAGACAAGACAAGAATCAATAGGGAAATATTTAAAGCAAAAGGAGGGAGAAGGAGAAGAGATAGTCAGGGGTTAAATGCTGTGGGTTGAATGTTGAATGCAGCGTTGAACAGGTGGGTCTTTAGTGATGTTTTGAATGTGGTGAGTGAGGAGGAGTCTCTGATGGTGTGAGGTAGTGAGTTCCAGAGGGTGGGAGCAGCGATGGAGAAGGCCCTGTCCCCCCAGGATCTGAATTTGGTCCGGATGGAGGGGGTCAGGAGGTTGGTACCAGCAGAGCGGAGGTTGCGGGTGGGAGTGTGTCTGGAGAGGAGGTCAGCCAGGTAGGATGGGGCCAGGTTATGGAGGGCTTTGTATGTCAAGAGGAGGATTTTGTACTGGATTCTCTGGGGGATGGGGAGCCAGTGAAGCTTGTAAAGGACGGGGGTGATGTGGTCACGGGTCCGGGAATGAGTGAGTAGACGGGCAGCGGAGTTCTGAATGTATTGGAGTTTATTGGTGATTTTTGAGGGTGAACCATAGAGGAGGCTATTGCAGTAGTCCAGACGGGAGGTGATGAAGGCGTGGATGAGGGTTTCTGCAGCCGTGGAGGAGAGGGATGAGCGGAGACGGGCAATGTTTTTCAGGTGAAAGAAGGCTGACTTTGTGATCTGTTTAGTGTATTTGTCGAAGGAAAGGGTTTGGTCAAAGATGACGCCAAGATTCCGGATGTGAGGGGAGGTGGATACTGGGATACCGTCGATGTTGAGGGCAAAGTTATGGGTGGATTTTGTGAGCGTTTTTGGGCCAATGATGATTATTTCAGATTTATCACAGTTAAGCTTGAGGAAGTTGATTTGAAGCCAGGATTTTATTTCAGTGATGCAGTTTGTCAGGATAGAGTGGGTGTCGGTGGAGACGGACTTGGTGGAGATGAAAAGCTGGATGTCATCGGCGAAGCAGTGGAATTGGAGACCATGACGGCGGATTAAGTGACCGAGCGGGGACAGGTAAAGGATGAAGAGGAGGGGGCCAAGAACTGAACCTTGGGGGACACCTTGGGGGAGGGGAGCAGTGGGGGATTTGCAGTTATTGATGGAGATGAACTGGCATCTGTCAGAGAGGTATGATTTAATCCAAGAGAGGGCAGTGCCGGTGACGTTAAAGGTGGATTCAAGTCGGGTGAGGAGGATAGTGTGATCGATGGTGTCAAAGGCAGCGCTGAGGTCGAGGAGGACGAGAATGTTGAGGTTGCCAGCGTCAGAGGAGAGGAGAAGGTCGTTGGTGATTTTGAGGAGAGCAGTTTCAGTACTGTGGTTGGAGCGGAATCCGGATTGGAATGTTTCATACAAGTTATTGGCAGAGAGATGATGTTTGAGTTGAGTGGCTACAGCGCGTTCCAAAACTTTTGACAGAAAGGGTAGGTTGGAGATGGGTCTGAAGTTGTTTAGGGTGTCAGGGTTTAGACCAGGTTTTTTTAGAATGGGGGTAACAGCAGCAATTTTGAGGGAAGGTGGGACGATGCCTGTAGACAGGGAGGAGTTTATTGTTGCAATGATAAGTGGAGAGAGAGCAGGGAGGGAGGCTTTGACAAAGCTGGAGGGGATGGGGTCAAGAGTGCAGGTGGCAGTTTTCATTCCTATGAGGAGTTCAGAGAGGTCAGTAGGAGAGATTGGGGAGAACCGAGACAGGGGATGGCAGGACAAGGGGGGGCAGGTGGTTGGAGGGGGAGCGGGTGCGGCGGTGGTCAAGCTGTTGTAGATGTTGTCAATTTTGCGTTGGAAGAAAGAGAGGAAGGAGATGCAGTTGTCTACTGTGAATGACTGGGTGGTGGTGTTCAGGGGGCGGAGGAGTTTGTTTATTGTCGAGAAGAGTGCTTTTGGGTTTCCGGAGCCAGAGTGGATAATTTGAGAGTAGTAGGCAGAGCGGGCGCGGGAGAGGGCATCTTTGTAGTGTTGTATGTGGTCCTTGTAGGCTTGGGAGTGAACTGTGAGACCCGTTTTATTGCGGAGTCTTTCAAGTTGGCGAGCACGAGTTTTCATCAGGTGGAGTTCAGGGGTAAACCAGGGAGCAGAATGGGTGAAAGAAACTGTTTTGGTTTTTACAGGCGCAAGCTGGTCAAGGCAGGAGGAGAGAGTGTGGTTGTAGTAGTCAGTGAGGTCGGAAGGGGTGTGGAGGTCAATGAAGGGAGAAGTGGACATTTTTTCAGAGAGGGTGGATGAGAATGAGGTAGGTGAAAGAGCGTTTAGCTTACGGAAGTTGATTGTGCGATAATGCCTTGGTGTTGGGGCGGGGATGTTGATGGTCAGAGTGATGGCTAAGTGGTCAGAGAGGGTGAGGTCGGAGCCATAGAGATGGTGCAAATTTAATCCAGTGGAGCAGACAAGGTCCAAAATGTGACCACGGATATGGGTAGGAAAGTCGACATGTTGAGTGAGGTTAAAGCAGGTGAGTAAATCAGTGAAGTCAGTGGTTATTGTGGAGTCAGTGGAGTCCATGTGGATATTGAAATCACCAAGGAGGAGGATTGAGGGGGAGAGGGAACATAGCTGGGTCAGAAAGTAGGAGAAGTCAGACAGGAATGATGGGTGTGGTTTGGGAGGGCGGTAGACGACAGCCATGACTGACTGCGTGTGACCAGAGAGTTTTAAAGCCAGGTGTTCAAATGATGGAGCAGATGAGATGGAGATGAGGTTGATATCTTTTATATAAGATATAAGATATTTTATATAAGATATTTTATACACATATCTTTTTTTTTAATGAGTGTTTTTTCCTCTTCTACCAATTATGTCTTTCAAGGCTTTCAAGTTTGAAGAAGTAAAAATGGGGAGAAAGAATTTTCCAGCATTTTCTTCCGAGAACTTTCTTGATATTGCTGAAATATATGTAAAATAAATATATTACTTATCTAATATTGAATTAAATAACATATTATTTATTTTATTTCCAATCAACTGAACTTACCTTAAATAAGGCATCATCCAACAAGGAACAATGTTCATTGGTTTAGAATCCAAGGAGTATTCTTTGTGTAATCCATCAGCAGAGTCTCCAAGATAGACCCGACAGGCAGAGTCTCCAAAATGAAACCAGTTTTCAAAGTCTCCAAGGTAAAACTCTTTTCCTGGTTTTATTAAATTTTGTGAGTCTCCAAGGTAGGTATTGAAACCATCTTGGCAGACCTCATAATGTGTTTTTCTCAAATTTAGTGAGTCTCCAAGGTAGGTATTGAAACCATCTAGGCAGAACTCATATGCTTTTCCCAAATTTAGTGAGTCTCCAAGGTAGGTATTGAAACCATCTAGGCAGAACTCATATGCTTTTCCCAAATTTAGTGAGTCTCCAAGGTCGGCTCCAGATTTAGAACCATCTAGGCAGAACTCATCATATGTTTTTCCCAAATTTAGTGAGTCTCCAAGGTAGGTATTGAAACCATCTAGGCAGAACTCATATGCTTTTCCCAAATTTAGTGAGTCTCCAAGGTAGGTATTGAAACCATCTAGGCAGAACTCATATGCTTTTCCCCAAATTTAGTGAGTCTCCAAGGTCGGCTCCAGATTTAGAACCATTTAGGCAGAACTCATGTTTTACCCAAATTTAGTGAGTCTCCAAGGTATAACTCTTTGGCTGGATTATCAAGGTAAAACCCGTTCTGTAGGTCGTAGTTGTTCAAAATGTTTTCAAACAAATCAATAATTTCATCCCAAGTTGTGGTAAAAGCAGTATTTTCATTTTGTATCTCAGATACAATTTCCTGTGAGAGAAAAGAATAATGTATTAAATTAATACAAGATTATTATATGTATAAATCAAACTCTGTAAATATTGAAAGAAACTCTTACCTCCATTGATAAGAGGTTTGAATCCAGTTCATCAATTTGAAGGTTTAGTTCCACACATGTAGTAGGACTCCAAGGAACTCCAAAGTCATCCCACTCAAGCTCAGCACAGTCGTCCATTCTCAATAAAAGCAAAAAAATGTTTAAATGTAGCCTGTGCTTCAACCCTTTATATAAGAATGGTGGCCTTTGGAAATTCCCTGGGAAATTCCCAGCCTTGTGGGGCAGAACATAACAGGAAATGATGTGATAGTGGGTGGGGTTTATAAAAGTGGGTGGGGCTTAGGAAAAAGTGGGCGTAGTTTAGGGGAAAATGATATGTGGCTTAGGGGGAAATCAGATGAGGTCATTAAGAGAAGTTTCACATTTCATCTTCGGTCAACCATAATACCTAAGCCCAGAACCAAGTTCTAATGTAATATTTGTGAATATTTTAGATGGTGATGAGTGTCAAAAGAAAATTAAATTATTCCCCAAAATAAAACAGGATAAAATATTCATTGGTTCTCTGTATAAGTTTAATGAAAAATGGGGATGGGGTAAGAGTATTTTTAATGAGTTAATACAAAAGTGGGGAGGGAGATAGGGGGCTCAATTTGATGAGAGAGTGAGGGTGTGAGTCAATAAGTTTCCTTAATTATTCCCATTCACTTCAATGTTAAATTATGTTAGCTAGAACCAAAATTTTCCCTCTACTATGGTAGTCTAATTTATTCAAGCTCTGATTTGTTTGTTTTTTCTGTGCAGCTCTGAATTCTGCTGAGGTCCAGAAGGAAATCCAACCGTGCCCAATATATTTGCCGCTACATTTAATTTATGGTGTTTGTGCTGAAACCGGTCATCTTTCCTCCAATGTGTTCTTCCTGGTTCTCCCCCACCTCACTTTCTCTTAGCAATCTTCCATTAGGCATGCCTTGTCTTGCTTTTAATTGTTCTACCTTCGGTTATTACCTCTGCCACTGAGAGTGGGTGGATGTTTTGTTTTCACCCCTGTCTGTTTGTCTGTCTGTCTGTCTGTGAACAGGATATTTCAAGAAGTTATGGATGGATTCGGACAAACTTTTGTGGATAGGTTGGATGTGTGACAAGGATGGAGTGATTCGATTATGGTGAAGATCTGGATCCGGCTGCTATAATTTTGATGTGATTCTTCACCATTGAGAGATGGGGCCAAAACAATATATAGCACGATATCTCAAAAAGTTGTGGACGGGTTCGGACAAAACAAGGTGGATCAGTTGGTTTGGTGACAAGAACAAGCCGATTGGATTTTGGTTCAGGTCCGGCTCCAGATCTAGCCTATCAGTGAATACAAACCGTAAACTGTTCACCTGGCGGGGGTATGCACTCTACCGAGTGCTGTTCTAGCTTCCCTCTTGTTTTATTCCTTCTCCGCTGAACATTTAGATTTTTTGTGAATAATCTCTTTCTTATTTAATTTCTGTTGTTGTATGCCTTGAGTAAATGATTTATTTATAATCCATGAGGTTTCACTCATTCGCTTCTGTTGTGTAATTTGATTCCGAGTTAATCCATTGTCGGGGTTTAGAGAATGTTTTTTGTTCAATCCAATGCGCCATCCAAGCTCACATTTAGAACATGCTCCACTCTCAGGATGTTACAAACTGTAAACCCGGAGATGTTTGATAATATATTTCGGAATTAAAATATATTTCCACATTTTACCCCAAAGTTTTGCCCTTGACCGCTTCAGTTAGTTTGCATGGGCAGGTAACCACACTTAATGAGCAGAGCCTTGGCATGTTCAAAGAGATGGCCGAAAATATTACAGATCTTTTTGATCATTTCAATGTCTCACCTTTTTATCGAGATTATGTTTTACCTTTTTGCAGGTGTCTAGCATAGATCGATGAAGTATGGTTTGCTTGTTTTCTTATTGATGGTAAAACAAGTTTGTACATTCATAGCATATGGCATAGTGACACTGCAGCAAATGTATCACGTGATGTCCTTTGTCGTCTAGGACTGGGGACTTGGTGTATCGCTGGTGTAACTACAGGTGGATTCCCGTGATGGGAACTATGAAGCAAATCAGTGTGAATGGATCTACTGTTTATGGTATCCATAACACATGGCAGTTTTACCGCTATCTACACGGGAGCTGGTTCTTAATGGACGGTAATATTATGACTGTGTTTTACACATATAACCCCACCCTTACTGTTACCTATTTATCAGAATTAACACTGTTATTGTAAAATATTTCGGGCCGAATTTACCAAAGGTGTGTAAGATTTAGAGGAGCATAGAATCGCTAATCGTGCGATGATCACCCGTTCAAAGTTAGTCTCCAATGTTTAGATGAAGAGTGTTTATCCAATACGTAGTCAAAACCTAATCATAATTATTGGATACTGCAAAACCATTTGGTATTACGCATGACATATTAGGTAACCCTGTTTCCGTTTCTGGGTAGGCGGAGTCAGTTGCTCGATGATGGCCTGCGGCCTAAGGCCTGCGTGTTTGATCACCGTGTAGGTGAATAAACTCACATGTTCATTTCTGCCTTCTTGAACTTTTAACATGGCGTTGTCGGCAAAAGGAACATTCTGCGCAACTCTGGGTGTGATCATGGGTTCCAATCCAAGCTGATAACGGTGGTTGGCAGCGGATTGACTTTCGATTTCTGTCCGTCGTCATCATTCGCGGGAAGGGGGTTTCTCATGTTCGTGTCTGTTTCACTTCTCAGTGAGTACGTGTAACACACAGACATGCCTCCCAAAGAGAAACCTACGGAGCACTCTCAGGATGTGACCTCGTTGGTGGTTATTATGAAGGACATGATGGCGATGCAGCAACGTGCTATGTTGAACCAACAACAGGTCACGGCCAATCAACAGCAGGCACACATGTAGGAAATGAAACTGCTACGTGAGGCCATAGCAGGCCCCCCACCCACTGGTTCTGGTGACGTCGGTGAAGATGGTGTTCCAGAACGTCAAAACACCCCTGAGACATCATCTTTATCTGCTCCGAAATTCTCTGTTAAACAACCACCAGTGTTATCCGAGTCTACGCCCTTGCGGGATTTCAAGGCATGGAGAGAACAATGGGATGATTACTACCTCATCACACGTCTCAATCGTAGGCAAGCTCGTGAGCAGTTAGCAACTCTCTGGAACTGTCTGACATTGGCCAGGAGATCAGTCCTCAAGAATGCCATTGATATCGATTTCACATCGGTCATAATTTCTGTCAGGGATGTTCTCGCCAGCATCGAAGCACATCTACGAGGACAGCGGCACATCATCCACGATCTGGTTGATTTTCATGAGTGGCACCAAGGAGATGGAGAGACCTTCGACTCATTTTATTGTGCACTAAAGGAGATTGCCGCCAATTGTGATCTCTCAACCATGACTGTTGAACAACAGTTTGTTATTCGGATCATCATTGGCATACCTGATTCAGAGGTGCGTCGTAGGCTTATGGCTGAGAGAGATCTCGCACTACAACGTACTCTGGACATGTGCAGTAGCGAGGAAGCCAGCAGGAAGGCTCGTGATATGATGGCCGGACGTTAGTCCCGGGCTGTCATTGCTAAAAACTCTCGTCGACCATTTTATCGTCGCAGTCAGTCCCAACCCGAGACCACCAATTGTGGAAATTGTGGGGGCGATGGCCACAATAACTCAAAGAGCTGCCTGGCTCGTGATAGGAAGTGCCAGAAGTGTGGCACCATGGACCACTTTGCACGTGTATGTCGAAAATCGAAGGGGGACAAGCCTGTATAGAGAGCTAGACAGCACAATGACAACAAGCAACCCCCAGCTGTTCGGCAGATTGTCTTGGTTGCTGCTGTGTTTCGCACATTGCAGAGGAAGCAACATTCACCCCGGATTTGTGTCGACGTCAACGACTTCAACGGGTGATTATATTGGTACCCTGGAGGCACTCCCGGACACAGGAGCTGAGGCAACTATCATCGGTCCTGGACACCTGCAGCAATTTGGCATGCATCCAGATAACTTGGATGATGGTGACGACCTCCGAGTGGTGAACGCTGATGGTGCTTCAATGAAGTGCATGGGCACTCTTCATGTTTGTATCCATCATGGAGGTAAAACTTTGTGAGACTGTATACGTGTGCATTGGGGTCCGGACACCTTGTGTGGCATTTTATTTGTTGAACGACTTGGCGTGGTGCAATTGTGACAGACCATTCGAACATTCGAACAGGAAAACACAGCCTGTACAACATAACATGGTCAGTCGATCCGATGATGACTCGCTTTCCATGTCACCAACGAACTCCAGCACAGGGGATTTCGGCGATGAACCTAATCAGCAACAAAGATCACAGGTTCGTGATCATCTGATAGCCGAATTTGCAGACGTTTTCACCACAGACAATATCATTCGACCTGTGGAGGGCGGGGCCATGCATATTAACCTGAAGGATGATGCTGTACCTTTCCAGCTGAGGAAAGTACGTACACTACAAGTGGCTTGGCCGGATCAGGTTAAGTCAGAACTTGACGACATGGTGAACAAGGGTGTCACTTCTCCAATGGGAAGTGAGCCTTCGGATTGGTGTCATCCACTTGTGGTTACTCCGAAACCTAATGGTCGCATTCGCATGTGCGTGCATTTCCGTATGTTGAACCGCCATGTCAAACGTCCTGTATACCCTCTCATCACAGCTGCTGAGGCAGTCTCGCGTATGAAGAACGCTTGCTTTTATACTGTATATGATGCGACCAAGGGATACTGGCAAATTCCTCTGGACGAGGCGAGCCAATCCCTTACCGTATTCATGACACCGTGGGGTCGGTTCAAATACTTGTGAGCTCCAATGGGCCTCAATGTGAGTGGAGATGAACATTGTTACAGAGGTGACATCGCTCTTGAGGGAATCCAAAATATTGTCAGGGTTGTCGATGATATGCTAACCTATAGACCGACATTCAATGAGCATGTTCAACAGGTGCGGAATGTACTTCTCCGATGTCGGGAACTTGGCATCACATTGAACCCACAGAAATTTCACTTCGCTCAGGACAGTGTCAAATTTTGTGGCTACATCATTAATCGCGATGGCGTCGCATCGGATCTGGACAAACTAAGTGCGATTGCAGACTTTCCTACACTTACCAACATCACCGACTTACGGTCGTTCCTTGGTTTGTTTCATCAGTTGGATAGCTTTTCCACTGAGATTTCGACAGCTTCGGATCCTCTCCGTAGTTTACTGAAGAAGGGATCAGTCTTTGATTGGACTGCCGATAATGACAGCGCATTTCTTGCTACCAAGTGTGTTCTTACATCACCACCTATCCTTGCGCACTTCGACCCTTCGTTACCTACGATGATACAGACCAATGCATCTCGTCTCAATGGACTCGGGTTTGCATTGCTCCAGCAAAGCGGCGATCTGTGGAAACTTGTTCAGTGTGGGTCTTGTTATCTCAGTGATGTCGAGTCTCGTTGTGTGATGATTGAGCTCGAAGCTCTGGCTGTAGTTTGGGGCATGAAGAAATGCCGTCATTACCTACTGGGCCTACCCATATTTCAGCTTGTCATCGACCACAAACCGCTTGAACCCATATTGAACACCTACACTTTTGGCACTATCGAAAACCCACGTCTGCAACGACTCATGGAGAAATTGTCTCTCCACACGTTTACAGCAACATGGAGGGAGGGGTGCGAGCATGCCATCCAAGACGCTCTATCACGCCACCCAGTGGATAGCCCATTGCCAGATGATAAGGAGGTGGAGATACACGTTCAACATCACATACACCAAGTCATCTTGGCGGCAGTAGCAAACGTCGATGATGGAAGTCAAGATCATCTACGTGATCCGATACTCGATAAACTCCATGCGGAAGCACGACGTGATGAGGAATACTGCTTACTAGCTCAGGCAGTAAGTACCGGCTTTTCAGCAAACCGTAGCGAGTGTGACCATCGCCTCAAGGCTTACTTTGGGACACGTGATCAGCTATCAAGTGACGATGACATCGTACTCTACGGTCAACGCATTGTCATACCTCATGCAGCACGTACGGAGGTATTGAATCGACTACACGACTCACATGAGGGCATTGAACGTACAAAACGCCGAGCTCGACAGACTGTGTATTGGCCAGATATCAACAACGATATTGCCAACGTGACTCGCTTGTGTCCTGCCTTCAGAAGGAACCATTAATGAGCGATACACTACCACGGCGTGTGTTCAAGTAGGTATCTACCGATTTGTTTTCCCATGCGGGAAAATCGTATCTAGTCTACATCGACTGACTCTCTGGGTGGCCATGGATCTATTTTTTCACGCGTGACCTCATCCGAGCTCTACGGTTATTCTTTGTGGATCTGGGTGTCCCATTTCATCTTCGAACCAATGGCGCCCACAATTTGCATCCCATGAATTCCGAAAATTCATGGACCATTGGGGAGTTAACCATGGCTTCTCCACACCATACCTTCTACACTTGAATGGACATTCGGGAGCAGCGGTAAAAGCCATTAAGACACTGGTCACTAAGAATACACACAACGGCAATCTCGATGATGATACATTTTGCCGCGGCTTGCTCGAATGGCAAAACATGCCACGCACATCTGGAAGTTCACCAGCTCAAAAATCTCTTCGTGCATCCAACACGTACTGCTGTTCATGGACATCAGTGCACTTTCGCACCCGAGTGGCAGATGGCTGCTGCCGAGTGTGATGCTAAAGCCACCGAGATACAGGCAAAAACCAGCACACATTAAGACCAATTGTCCAAACCTCTCACACCATTTTGTGTCGGCACCGAGGTGTTGGTACAAGATCCACAGACGAGGCGTTGGGATAAGACCGATGTGGTCATCGGTGTTGGACATCACCGGGACTATCATGTGAAACTGCCGTCGGGCAGAGTTGAGATGTTTCTACACCTTGATTGGAGTCCACCTTTGGTAAATTCAATTGATTGGACATGATTTGGAAAGGCACACACCTGTCTATATAAGGTCTCACAGCTGACAATGCATATCAGAGCAAAAACCAAGCCATGAGGTCGAAGGAACTGCCTGCAGAGCTCATAGACAGGATTGTGTCGAGCCACAGATCTGGGGAAGCCTACAAAAAAATTTCTGCTGCATTGAAGGTTCCCAAGAGCACAGTGGCCTCCATAATTCTTAAATGGAAGCAGTTTGGAACAACCAGGACTCTTCCTAGAGCTGGCCGCCCGGCCAAACTGAGCAATCGGGGCAGAAGGGCCTTGCTATGAGAGGTGACCAAGAACCCGATGGTCACTCTGGCTGAGCTCCAGAGATCCTATGTGGAGATGGGAGAAACTTCCAGAAGGACAACCATCACTGCAACAACACTCCACCGATCTGGGCTTTATGGCAGAGTGGCCAGACGGAAGCCTCTCCTCAGTGAAAGACACATGAAAGCCCGCTTGGAGTTGCAAAAAAGCACCTAAAGGACTCTCAGACTGTGAGAAACAAGATTCTGTGGTCTGATGAAACCAAGATTGAACTGCTTGGCTTTCGTCTGGCTACTCTGCCATAAAGCCCAGATCAGTGGAATGTTGCAGTGATGGTTCTTGTTGTGGATTTTTAATTAATTAAATTAGCCTTGAATGATTTGACAAGACTCAAGAAAATTAAATGTCCAAACACGGTTCAGAAGACAATAAACTGATATTAATGACACATGCGAGTTCTTGATTCACTGATGCCAAAGGTATTTACAGAAAACACTTCCATTCGAGTTACACATACACGAATAAAACGAAATCACAACGCTACATCCAACACACGTCAGTACACACTACATTTAATACATTACAACTGAACCAAGAGCTCCACGATCTTCAGCAGCATGGCTATTTATGGTCAGGGATCAAAAAAGGTAGGTCAAATAAGGTTCAAAGAGATAGCAAACATTGCGTGATTCTTCAACTCCTTGGGTGAACACCTCTCTCGGCCACGAATGTCGTCATCAAAAAAACAGAGATTTCAATCATCTTACAAAATAAACAAAGCCGACTGCTTTTTCAGATAGCATGCCTAGCGTGCATGAAGAAATATGCTTTGTTTCTCAATCTCCCTGCTGCAGAAAAACCGGGTTGCAAAAGTTCAGCACACATCATTGTTACAAGTTCTATATAATAAATCTTTTAATATATAGTTGTGGATCTCAGCGCCGGCCTTTCCCCTTACCAAGGGGGGATTAGTCCCCTTGTCTTTTACTAGCCGACGGGACCCGGGACTGATGACGTCCTTCACGGACAGCGTTAGGTCGGGTTTTAGGACTATGAATTCGCTATTACCTAAGTACTAACGCTGACCGGAAACGAGGAAATAAGCCCCGCCCGAATCACGGGTGTTAGTGGAAACGCCGAGCGGTAGCGACCCATGACCCGAGCCGTTATCAAGGACTAAACCCGATTCAAGCGGTTCGTAATCGTGCCACGCTTACCCAATGGAGGAAATGACTGAAACAGTCGGATTTGGAAGAAAGGAATAACACGATTTACTTACACTTTGTACAATGAAGAAGAAGCAGAATACACAGTGCAGCCTTATACAGTCTTAACTTATCCCTTCACAAACGGGCCTGTTCACACACAGACACACTCACACGGGGTTGCAGATGAACAGGTCGATGGTCCAGGAATGGCATCCAGGCAGCTCGTTCTCCGGTCCCCAACTCGCACCGCGAAGCAGGTGAAACAGATGGCAGCGGCCAGGAACTCTCCTCGTGTCGTTTGGTGCACACGGGATTATTACAGGGCAATGGTAGGCTGGCTTTGGCGGTTACACTCGCGGCTCAGCCACGTACGTAATAAGTGAACAGTTCCAATAACCGCGAACAATGCGCTCTTCAGTATCTCACTGCGTATCTCAATGCACTCTTTCAATACAATTCGCTCGCCATGCGTGACTCCGTTCAGTCCTCAGGTGAACTTGCCGAGTGCCTCTCCCTTCTCATCTGAATTCCTCTCCTCAGCTCAACTGGTGCCGACCCATCTGAGGTGGGGGCCTCGCGCCAAGGGCTTTATTACCACGCCCTTGGAACCCTCTCAAACTCACCAGACGTTTCTCACCACGCCCTAGCATGCCATGCCCACCGAGCCCTGGTTGGTTGTTGCCCTCACCGTCACCGCCTTCTGATGCGCTGCTTGATGCAGCCACACCTCGTCCTCGTGCTCCTCCCCCTTTCCAGGCCTACCTCGTGGCATTTGACTAGTTTGAGTGAGCAAAAGGCAGCAAATGCTGCTGGCAGCCAAAGCGTAACAAACTACTGCAGGTCTTTGGGCTTCTTGAAAAGCGCTATATAAAATAAATGTATTATTATTATTATTATTATTATTATTATCCTAGCCCGCCCTCGGCTAGTTTACACTGCCACCCCATAATCTATAGCTCATGTGCCCCATGTGCCGAATGGTAAAGCTACCATTCGCCAACACTATGGCTATTCGTTCACTATACTTGAGCCTCTCCGTGCGGGAATACATTTTCACAGCTCGGCTTCGAAAGGCTGAGCAATGCATGCGGGTGGTTGGTCTCCTGTTGGTTGGGTCCGTCCGGCATTTTTGATTCAGGGGAGGAGGTGTTACTTGGGCCAAGGTTCCAGGCGCCATCCCGGCGTGAAGCCTTTCGGTCTCCGGCACGATGACCCAACCTCCCCCGGTCGGAGCACCGCGCCTGCCAGGGGGCGAAGGTCCGACCTCTCCTTCCTCCCCTCGAATCGTGCCGTTTGCCGCTTTTGCCATGGCACGGCACCGACCATACAGGGCCGGACCCGGCACGAATCGTGCACGCCGCCGCGGCAATGATCCCCGCCGGCCCCCGCAGCACACAAAGCACCCCGTGCCCTGAGAGCTCGCGTCGGCTGTGCGTTGCCCTAAACGCTGCCCCGGTCTGCGTCGATGCCCGAATCACATTCTCACACCATGCGACCCTTCCCATACTCGCACATCGAGGTGCTCCAGCGCCTCTCATACACTCAATACGTTCTGTTACGGTACGCTCTTGTGCACACCATCCAGGCGCACTCACACCGTTCGCACATTCCATTACCACACATCCTCGTGCACACCCTGCCACACTCATACCACTCACGCACTCCGTTACACACTTGGCCATCGCACACCCTCACGTACACTCTCCCGTTACGTACTCCGTAACAACCATGGGTGTGCACTCTTTTGCTGCACACCCAATCATGCGCTCTGGTGTGCACTCCCGCACACTCTCTTCAGCCATCGCACACTCTGTGTCACACTCCGTTCCACACTCCGTTTCACACTCTTCTTCAACACACTCTTCCCACATACACTCCGTTGTGCATTCACTCTCGCTCTCGGTTTCACACTCGCGCTCCGGCGCCGTTCGCACACGCGCGCCATTCACCTTCACACAGTGTACCACAGGCCTTCCACGAGCGCCCGGGTGACGTCGGGATCCCAAGCGCGCGAAAAATCTTTTCGCGCCAAACACTTTCACGCCATACATTTTCGCGCCATACACAACCCTACTCACCTTTGGGATTCTCCTTTCCAACCGCACCTGCAAACTTTAATTGGGGTTAGGCAGCACGACATCACAATGCGAATGCAGACTTTGAGTACATTCCATTTCTTCCCTCGATTTAATCTCTGATTCTGCCGTCTCTTCGTCCCCAATTTCAATTATAATTAATTTTTCTTTATTAAGCTCGATGACCACTGGCGCACATAAAAGAAAACTTTCCAATTCAGCGGCCGTCGGCTTTTCCACACCCCGAGTCGCGATTTCTACCCCGGTCCACTTGGCTGTTATCTGCTCAAACTCACTTTCTCCGCGTTCCTCACGTCGCGCTACTTCATTGCCTACCAATGTGCCCTCTTCACTCAACTCGCGCCCAATGACTTCCCCCAATTTTTTTATTTGGCCACCTATTTCGTTTTCAAACCCTTTTATTTCCCGGGTGTATTTGTCAGTTTGAGCATCCAATTTGTTTTCCAACCTTTTTAACCCATCTTTCATTTTACAATTCCATTCTTTCATGAGCGCTGACAGTTGAGTCATGAATGATTGCTTGTCCATAACCCCCACTTGTGCAGCGGCTCTAGCCTTCGCCGCCACGTGCGAGGTGCCGCCATTACCAGTTGCCGCACGCTCATCTGTGTCCTCTTCTTTTTCTCCCAATTCTTCCTGGGGGTCCTTGGTTATTAATCCTACCTCCTCTACCTCATCATTTACCCCCACCGGCATCCGACCGTCTTGGTTATCCATGGCACGATTTAATTTGGATTTTTAACTAAATTTCGGCCGCTCGTAATTTTGAGTGCGTTAGGCACACTTCGGGTCAAATCCCACTCCCCTGACACCAAATGTTGTGGATCTCAGCGCCGGCCTTTCCCCTTACCAAGGGGGTATTAGTCCCCTTGTCTTTTACTAGCCGACGGGACCCGGGACCGATGACGTCCTTCCCGGACAGCGTTAGGTAGTGGTTTAGGACTATGAATTCGCTATTACCTAAGTACTAACGCTGACCCGAAAGGAGGAAATAAGCCCCGCCCGAATCATGGGTGTTAGTGGAAATGCCGAGCGGTAGCGACCCGTGACCCGAGCCAGTCACGACCTTATATAGACAGGTACACACCTTATATAGACAGGTACAGACAGGACAGGACATGCCTTTCCAAATCATGTCCAATCAATTGAATTTACCACAGGTGGACTCCAATCAAGGTGTAGAAACATCTCAAAGAGGATCAAGAGAAATGGGAGGCACCTGAGCTAAATTTCAAGTGTCATAGCAAAAGGTATGAATACTTATGTAAATGTGATATTTCAGTTTTTTCTTTTTAATAAATTTGCAAAACTTTCTAAAATCCTGTTTTCTCTTTGTCATTATGGGGTATTGAGTGTAGATTGATGAGGGAAAAAATGAATTTAAACGATTTCAGCATAAGGCTGCAACATAACAAAATGTGAAAAAGTGAAGGGGTCTGAATACTTTCTGAATGCACTATAGGAATAGGTATAATCTCAAGGTGTTCTCCAGGAGCCACCAGCTCCATACAAATTAATTGATTGTTCAATTGAGCAGAAAGCGTATCCAAGCACCCCAAATGAAAGTTAGCCAAGTTTACAGGCAAACACCAAACCATCTTGGGAAAGAAATCAATGAAACTTGATTGCAGAGAAATAATTTGCTCAACTAGGGGGAAGAGAACTTCTGTCATCATGGAGGGTATCGAGCCAACGTTAAAGCACAAAGAGAAAGTAGAAATTAAATTGAAAAGTTTGTTGTTTGAGAATTGAATGAGAAAGAAGACATCAATACTTGGACAGTATGGCGAGCAAGTATTGACAGTGTGCAATGACTCTCAACTGACATACTTGAAGGAAAACACATTTCATTCTTTGCACCCCCGACTCACGATTTTTAAGAGCAACACCAATCTTTACATTATTTACACCATCGAATCACGATTTTTGAGAGCAACACCAATCTTTCCAATCCTCACACCCTTGACCCACAACACAATCTCCCTGTCACGAATAGTTGTGAAAATGCGATCATTTGGATCAATCTCGACTCTGATTCTGCAACTGCACCAGACGGCATCAGTCCATGGGTCCTAAAATCCTGCTCTTCCGCTCTATCTCACCCTCTCTTTGTTCTTTTCACCCTCTCTTTTGCTCCAGGTCATCTGCCAGCATCTTGGAAATCAGCAAACATTACCGCTTTACACAAAAAAGGTGCTAAAACAGATCCTTGCAACTACAGACCAATCAGCCTGCTCCCAACTAATCAGCAAAGTCATGGAATCCATCATTGCTTCGGATATCAAATCCTTCCTCTTCTCCAATGGCTTGATCTCTGATCATCAATTTGGATTCAGACCTGGTCACTCTACTCTGGACATGTTGCTTCTGCTGTCTCAACAATGGATGGAGGTCCTCAATGCCAAACAGGAAATCAGAGCTGTCTCCCTTGACATATCATGGGCCTTCAATACGGTCTGGCACCCCACTCTGCTCACCAAACTCTCCTCCTATGGTATCCATGGAAATCTCCACTCATGGCTTGCGGGCTTCCTCTCTGGTTGAAGGCAACATGTGGCCCTGAATTGATTTCTCTCATCTCCCCTTACTGTTCTGGCTGGAGTTCCCCAAGGTAGTGTTCTGGGCCCTGTGCTATTTCTGGTCTTCATCAATGATCTCTCCGACTCTCTGGAAAATCCTCTTCATCTCTTTGCTGATGACTCCACTCTCTGCCACTCCATTCCTCATCCCTCAGATCGGCAGTCTGCAGCCTCCTCACTCTCTGCAGACCTTGACAAAATCACAGACTGGTCAAACACGTGGAACATGTCTTTCAATCCTGACAAATCTCACATTCTTACTATGTCTCTCCGAAAAGACTGACTGGAAAACCCTCCCATCTACTTTCTCAACCATCCTCTCCAAGAAGTTCTGTCGCTCAAGCTTTTGGGTCTCACTATCTGCCATGATCTTTCTTGGGAAAACCACATTTCCAAGCTGGCCTCCAAAGCCTGTCGCCGACTGGGCATCCTCCGTCGTGCGAAGTCCTTCCTTGGCACACCTGAGCTCCTCACCACATACAAGCTTTCATCCGCAGCTCAGTGGAATACTGTTCACCCCTCTGGGCTGGTGCTCCTGCCTCACACCTAGCTCGGCTTCACGCTGTTGAAACCAAAGCTTTCAGAATCATTGGAATCTCCTGCGATGAAACGAACTCTGAGGGCCTTTCATTCACTCACCGCAGGCAGGTTGGTGGTCTTTCTGTCTTCTACCGACTCCTCTCCGGCCTTGCTCCCCCAGCTCTCTCTGTGCTCTGTCCCCCAAATACAGTATTCCTACAGGTCACACAAGATCTGCCAGCAACCCTCTTCTGGTTAAACTGCCAAAATCAAGACTCTCTGCTCACCTTCACTCTTTCATTCCTCTTTTCTCCCACCTCTGGAACAAACTCCCCCACTCTCTTCAATCCCACTGCTCCCTCCAGGTCTTTAAAACAGCTGTTCACCACCATCTCTTATCTTCCCCCATCCAAAACCTTGATCTTTTCTACCCCCGCTAATTCACCCCAGATACACTTTTTTTGAAATTCCAACTTCTTTCCTAGAAGTCCTTGCAGTGTCCATATGTTTTATACCTCTCCCAGCTCCCCCCAAGCCCTCTCCCTCCCACATTTCTCTCGTTGTTCCTGCTCTCAAATGTTGTGTTTGTGTCCTTCGCCCTCTCTCCCCATCTTGTCTACCTCTCCCCTTATTTTGTGTTTATGTGTCGGTTTGACTTTTTGTGTGTGTAATGAAATTGTACCTAAGTTGAACCCAGGTGTGATGCTCTCGCTAACCACTGAGCGGTGTCTATAAGAACTCGGACGACTGCTGCTCCGTCACACTCCTGTGACATTTATTCTAAGACATGTAGACTGGGATGGTGCGTATACGTAGATAAATCTAGGCTTGCTTGCATTGATTGATATTGCTGAACTTTCTTATGATTCCATGATCCTGATATATATTGCATGATTGTATTTCTACAGGATATTGCCAGAGATCGAATTGTCATTAAACCTACCTACGGGACAATGTCGTGGGACTGATTGATTTCCACTACAGTGTGATTAATGTTAGCTCTTTCACGAGCCTCGATCTTGCATACAAAAACAGAAAAAAAAAAAAAAAAGAAGCCATTGTGTCTTTGTGGTCGGTGGGGCGACATCATGCCTTTCAACCTTCATTGTCTTCATGACCTGTGATTTCTAGTCGTGCGGGTCTAGCATCGCTGAAGACCATTTCAGCACCTTGGCTGTGTCAGCTAATTCGATTCTTTTTCTTCACTGAATCTCAGTGCCAGTAACCAATAGTGTGCAGTTCCCCAAATATGTCACTAAGAAGGACATTAAAGATCCCATTGATATTTGTAATCCTGTCACTGACCAGTGGAGGTAAGTATGGTGCTCAATAAATGAAAGGTTAAGAAAAGGAAAGTTAAGATTAAGGTTTTGTTCTTGTGACACCGTTTTCTTTAAGAAACCTTTTAATAAACCACTTATAGAGAGAAAATCGTTGCCTTTTCCATACATTTTACGATTTGCTGGAATAAGTGATTGCTGCTGAATTCAAACAAAATACTTTTTGTGATCAAATCAACATTTCTTGTAAGAAGAATGCAGTGCCATTGTTTTGTAAACTTTATCATTATCTTTTCCCTTAGGACAAGCCCGTCAAGTAATTGCCAAACGTAAAGATATGAGCTACGTCCTTGGGTGGGGCTGGGACATTTACTGTATTCCGCTGGATAAAAACAATCCCCTGTACACTCCCTGGAAACCATCGTACATTTATATGTCTGTGATGGCTTGTGGCCTGCACGACTGCTGGGGCATCGATTCAAATGGAAACCTCAGATACCTAATAACACCAAGTACATGTGCCGTCCAATTGTCCTCCGTCTCAATCATTGGAGATTTTGTGACACTGGACGTGAGCGACAATGGCGTTGTATACGCAATCGACTCAAATTGGAAGCTTCATCGGAGGTTGGTATCCATTTGATAAAAGTTCAGTTTCACTTGCTGCACTTCACCTCCTTCCTTCTCCTTTGTTGTCCTCCCATTCTTGTTTTTGTTGTTGTTTTTGTCTCGTGGCTGCTGGTTGCATCATTTCTCTGGAATCACGTTTGCGCCGCTGATGCATTGCCCCAATTTCCTGTGAGCTGGTACTCAATTTGCCCACATTGGAAGGGATGACAGGCTGAATCAACCCCCCTGGAGATCGACCGGGATTCGAAGTCAGGTACCTGGGTATCCCAAGCTAGCACTCAAACCGTCAAGCCCACACTAGAGTACCTACATAAAGAGAGTAGCGACATAGGGGGACCAGACATTTTGGGTCACTTGATTCCAGGTGCCATTTTGTTTCACACGCGATCGCGGATCAATCAACGCCGTACGCAACTAAAAACGAATTAGTACTGAAAGTTTGGTGATCAAAAAATCTGACAAAATGACGGGATGTTGCGCCTTTGTATGCAGCAATAAATCGGAGAATGGGTACAAGATGTATAGGTTCCCTGCAAATCCACAAAGACGGAAAGTATGGGAGAACAAAGTGAGCAGAGTGGGATGGAAACCAACTTCGTCATCGTGTTTGTGCGAGGTAAGCAGGGGTGATGTCGGTCCCATGTATTAATATTGGCGTATGTATCGGTTCGCACGAAAAGGGAGGATTATTTTTGGATGTATATGTGTGTATGTGTATATATGTGTATATATGTGTGGGTGTATATGTGTGTGTGTGTGTGTGTGTGTGTGTGTGTGTGTGTGTGTGTGTGTGTGTGTGTGTGTGTGTGTGTGTGTGTGTGTGTGTGTGCACGTGCATATGTGTGTGTGTGTGTGTATATATATGTCTGTGTGTGTGTGTGTATGTGTATATATGTGTGTGTGTGTGTGTGTGTGTGTGTGTGCACGTGCATATATGTGTGTGTGTGTGTGTGTGTGTGTGTGTGTGCGTGCATATATGTGTGTGTGTATATGTCTGTATGTGTATATATGTGTGTGTATGTGTGTGTATGTGTATATGTGTGTATTTGTATTATTTAATTATTTACCAAGAAGACAATATCTTTTTTTTTCCTTCATTTTGCTTATAAAACTCAATAAGACATACTCGATATAATAGTACATTATTTCCAAAAACCCTATTTGTAATCATATTACCCTCAGTCATAAAATGATTTTGCCATGACAATATGTGATCTACCATTGCCTCGACTAAGAATTTTACTTTTCTCGAGCAAACGAACTTGGGGCACCACCTTATGGACCACTTTTTTGTGACCGAGCACCACCATGGACCCCAATGTTTTGGGATGTCAATGTCCCAGTCGCACACACCCAGTCCCAGTCGCACACACCCAGTCCCAGTCGCACACACCCAGTCCCAGTCGCACACCCCGAGTCCCAGACACCCAGTCCCACACACCCAGTCCCAGTCGCACACACCCAGTCCGAGTCGCACACACCCAGTCCCAGTCGCACACCCCGAGTCCCAGACACCCAGTCCCACACACCCAGTCACAATCACACGCACCCAGTCCCAGTCGCACGCACCCAGTCCCAGTCACACGCACCCAGTCCCAGTCGCACGCACCCAGTCACAATCACACACACCCAGTCACAATCACACGCACCCAGTCCCAGTCGCACGCACCCAGTCCCACGCACCCAGTCCCAGTCGCACGCACCCAGTCACAATCACACGCACCCAGTCCCAATCACACGCACCCAGTCCCAATCACACGCACCCAGTCCCAATCACACGCACCCAGTCCCAATCACACGCACCCAGTCCCAGTCGCACACCCAGTCCGAGTCGCACACACCCAGTCCCAGTCGCACACCCCGAGTCCCAGACACCCAGTCCCACACCCCCAGTCCCAGTCGCACACCCCCAGTCCCAGTCGCACACACCCAGTCCCAGTCACACGCACCCAGTCCCAGTCACACGCACCCAGTCCCAGTCGCACGCACCCAGTCACAATCACACGCACCCAGTCACAATCACACGCACCCAGTCCCAATCACACGCACCCAGTCCCAATCACACGCACCCAGTCCCAATCACACGCACCCAGTCCCAATCACACGCACCCAGTCCCAATCACACACACCCAGTCCCAATCACACGCACCCAGTCCCAATCTCACACACACACACACACACACACACACACACACACACACACACACACACACACACACACACACACACACACACACACACACACACACACACACACACACACACACACACACACACACACACACAACGAGTATTTTGTGTTAAATATGTCCCAAAGACCGTCTTTGCAATGCATCAAATCAACTGAGGAACTGTGCAACTGCAAGGCGTGCATGGACGATAAAAGACGTGCACGACAGGGACAGAGACGTGCACGACGATAGACGTGCACGGACGATAAAAGACGTGCACGGACGATAAAAGACGTACACGGACGATAAAGGCGTGCACGGACTGGGACATGCACAGAGAGAGAGAGAGAGAGAGAGAGAGAGAGAGAGAGAGTGAGAGAGTGAGAGAGTGAGAGAGAGGATAATGAGTTGCAGAAAGGGGGGGAGGGGGGGAAACGACTTTGCCATACAGCCAAGGTTTGGACCATGTAGATATTAGTTCACTGGCGGTGCGGCAAGCGCTCGCACCGCGCGCTGGCGAGTGAAACAAAATGGCGCCAATGCGGAAGTTGTCGCTACTCTCTTTATGTAGGTACTCTAGCCCACACCAGGCTTGTCCTCCCATTGTGCTCATCCTATAAATACCCCTTTACTCAACCTGTTGCTTGGCAGTTTACTCTTTCATCATCTTCTTCTCACTCATCTCTCTGTTTATTATACTAGTACACCCACTCACGACGGGAGCGGTAAGAAGAGTCATTCCTCTTTGGGGTATATAGATTACAGTCGATCTATGGTTGGGTCTCAAGAATATTGGGTTGTGTTACTTTACCAAATTTGTTGTGGAGAGATCGCCAAGTGGTTTAAGCATTCGAGCAAGCATTACATTCAAAACCGTTAAGGAACGGCTGGCTTGGCAAGCGCAAGCTAGCTGCTTGGTAAATGAGCACACCCCCCCTAGTCTTCCTCCCTTTCAGTTTCGTATCAAACAGCAGGAGCGAGTTTCAAAAGATCGCTACAAAAAACGTCACGGTAGCAGCAGAAAGGGCCATGTTATTAACCCAACATTTGTGGTTTATATAGAGTACAGTAGATCTTCGCTCAGTTCTGCAACTAAACCTTACTTCATGGATGTCGGTATTCCTCCAAATTTCTTCATTTATTGTTATAAAGAGCATTAGCGACTGTTTAAAAAGCTAATCATACGTGTTTGTGGTGTATAATATTTTTACTTCCTGTAGAAGCCGTTGCTCCCACAGAAACGCCATTATAACTATAAGCTATTTATAGCCGGCGAAGCCAGTGTTGTCAATAAACGAGTACGTATTATGTTGAAAACCTGATTATGCCTTGGCTCGAGAATCCGAAGCGCAGTGGGCGCAGCCATCTTGCGGAGGCGGAAGTATGCATAACAAATTTAAAACGTTCATTAGGAGTTTCTTTCACCCGTCGTCGTTTGATTCACAATCTTATGCACCTGTGATGTATTAATAAAATAATTTAAGACCAACATCGGCCCGCACGGGCCTGGTTATCTTCAACAAAACGCGTCGCCAAACACCGGACCCAATGAGAGTCGAGCATTTGCAAAAATATTTCTAAAATGAAAGCGCTCAATGGTGGGCGCCATCGACCGGATGCGGAAGTTTGCATAAAACAATTGCGAAAAAGTTCAATAGGAGTTTGTTTCACCCGTCGTTCTTTGATTCACAATCTAATGAAACCTCTCATTAGTAATTAAAATACATTAAGACCAACCTCGTTATCTTCAACGAAAATCGTCATCAATTACCAGAACCAATGAGATTCGAGCATTTGGGGAAAAAAATTTTTTAAAGCTTATTACGCATTTCGTACGGTGAAAACGGCGTCAAATATTCTAACATTGACGAAGAATTATTTTTTAGAAATCTCGTGGCCGTCGGAGAACCGAATCAGCCAATCAGCGCCCTCAACACAGGACATCTTACCAGCGCCCTCGACACGTCTGCGACACCGGGAACGAGGTTGGTGCAAAACAACCGAATCACACGTAAGCATATACTGCTCGAAATAGTTCTCATCATACGCTCAAATTTCCTAAGCTAAATCGTCATTGCTTTGGGCACTGCTGTCTGTTACGGAGAAAGAACAAGAACCGAAAAAAAGGAAAAATGGTACAACCTCCACCAGTGCTATCATCACTGAAACATGATTCGACAACAGTCCATGGTAACTTGAGAGAGGTTTTTACGTTGCACCAAGTAAAGCCATCGGATATGACACCATTGTCTTCTTTTTGGGAATATGCTGCAGTAGATGTCCCTGGTGATGGGTCATGTTTTTTTGAGGACTGTCTGCTCTTCTCTTTTACCAAGTCTTACCAGGTACGGTACCTACTACACCTACCTACTACCAACTACCTAACCTACTGATGCCATAGTGATGGGTAAAATAGTGGCAAGAGGCTTTGGCTTCGCCGGCTCATTGCGGCTTTGCAGTCGGTACTAGTACACATTATCACTGCAGGAAAAACGCCTTGGGGAAGTGGGACATTATTAGTATTAATATTGTTTTGTAATAACATAAACAATATGTGATTATCATTCATTTTGTTATTAAAAGCATCTTTGGAAAAACGCCACAATAAATCTTCTTCTTTGGACAAACGCCACGATAAAGCTAATTTAACATTGATATACACCTCAACATGCCACGCCATTGACGGTAATGGCGGTGAACACCCGCTCGGGGGAGAAAACCCTCTTGGGGAGGGGGGCAAATGAATGCGCTACAACCTTCATTATGTAACCCTTCGTCATCCTGTCAAGTTTGGTTGAGATTGGATAAGTAACGACGACATGACTGTATTGGTGTCAAAATTTAGTCAGACAGACAGACACAAATGGCGTATTTTAGTATTGTAGTGGTTACCGCTGGGTGTACACAATCGCCTTGCACCTACCAAGGACGCGGCCAGGGAGCAATCACCATGCCGGGCTCGTCCAGGCCGCCCGGAAAGGCCCAGACGCGCCTCTCCCGGGCATGCCCGGACTCGCTGTTCCCGGGCTCGCCCGAGCCTCCCAGGCACGCCCGGTCTCGTCTTTCCCGGGCATGCCCAGACTCGTCTTTCCAGGGCTCGCCCAGGACACCCGGGCATGCCCGCTCTCGCCTTTCCAGGGCTCGCCCAGGACGCCCGGGCATGCCCGCTCTCGCCTTTCCAGGGCTCGCCCAGGACGCCCGGGCATGCCCGCTCTCGCCCTTCCAGGGCTCGCCCAGGACGCCCGGGCATGCCCGCTCTCGCCTTTCCAGGGCTCGCCCAGGACGCCCGGGCATGCCCGCTCTCGCCTTTCCAGGGCTCGCCCAGGACGCCCGGGCATGCCCGCTCTCGCCTTTCCAGGGCTCGCCCAGGATGCCCGGGCAGGTCCAGACTCGCCTTTCCAGGACTCGCCCTTGACGCCCGGGCATGCCCGGTTTCGCTTTTCCCGGGCAAACGCTCCGGCATAATGTGTATATATATTGCTGCCCGATAAACGGGCTTTTCAGAGAACCCGAGTTTGATACGTGCAATAAAGCAACTCGGACGAATTTCCATCTTTGGTCGCGTCAATCCTTCCGACTCGCGTTGGAGCATAGCTCCTTCATTGGTGACCCCGAACATGGACACGGCAGTTGCCCTTAAACTGCCTACCTTCTGGGAGGCTCACGCGGCTGTTTGGTTCGCCCAGGCGGACTCCCAGTTCGCCCTGCGAGGCATCACCGCTGACGACACCCGCTTCCACCATGTGGTAGCAGCGCTCGGGTCCGGCACCGCGGCCCGTGCCCTGAGCCTCCTCGAGCGCCCGCCAGCCGCTGACAAGTATGGCCAGATCAAGACGCTCCTCCTCGACGCTTTTGCCCTCTCACCGGAGGAACGCGCACGACGCCTGCTCGGCCTGCCCGAGCTCGGCGACACGCGCCTGTCCGAGCGAATGGACTACATGCTCTCGTTGCTCGGTGAGCACTCTCCGGATTTTCTGTTCCAAGAGCTGTTCCTCCGCCAGCTGCCTAACCAGGTACGCCTCACCCTGGCAGGCACGTCGATCACGAATCCCCGCGCCCTCGCCAGGGAAGCCGACAAGATCTCCTCGGCAGGCCAGCACATCGGAGCGGCTACCTGGAGCCGGCCGCCGTCCGAGGCGACGCCCATGACGCCCGAGCGCCCTGCGTGGTTGGAGGCCGAACTGCCGGTCCAACTGGCGGCCGCCACGCCGCGCCGACCGCTTCCAACACGATGGCCGGGGCCTCCACCTGACCAGGCGTGGTGTCATTACCACGCCAGGTTCGGACACAAGGCTCGGACATGCCGACCCCCGTGCACTTTCGGCAAGTCGGGAAACGGCCGGGCCGGCGTTCATTCCCAGCCATGAGCGCCGGCCACTCGGGCAACTTGCTTTTTATTAAGGACAAAGCGTCCGGGCGGCGTTTCCTTTGTGATACCGGCACCCAACTGAGCGTCATACCCACCTCCGAGCAGGACAGGCAGAACGCCGTTTGCGCCCCCTCCTTGGTCGCTGCTAATGGATCGGCCATACGCACCTTCGGCCCACGCAACGTCACCCTCTGCTTCGGCAGCCAGCACTTTCAGTGGACCTTTGTGACCGCAAGCGTCCCCATGGCTTTGCTGGGCGCTGACTTCCTCTGCGCGCATGGGCTGCTGGTCGACGTCAAACGGCGTCGCCTTGTCAACGCCGAGACCTTCAGCTCCCTGGCATGTACGATGAGCAGCTCCGCGCCGACCGAACTGGCATGCGCCCTCCCGACGGTAAACGAGTTCGCTCGCCTGCTCGCGGAATTCCCGGCCCTCACGCGGCCGACGTTTTCGGCCGTCGCAGTGCGACATGGGATCGAGCACCACATACCCACTACGGGCCCACCGGTCTACACCAGAGCCCGCCGCCTCGACCCGGCCAAGCTCGCCGTGGCCAAAGGCGAGTTCGACGCGTTGGAGCGCCTCGGCATCGTGCGGCGCTCCGATAGCGCGTGGGCCTCACCACTGCACATCGTGCCAAAGCCGGGGGGCGGATGGTGCCCGTGTGGCGATTACCGCCGCCTCAACGACGCTACCATCCCCGACAGGTATCCGATCCCGCACATGCAAGACTTTTCCGCCCGTTTGGCGGGACGGGTTATTTTTTCAAAAATTGACTTGATACGGGGATACCACCAGGTACCTGTCAGGCCGGCCGACGTCCCAAAGACGGCCGTCATCACGCCGTTCGGCCTGTTCGAATTTTTGAGGATGCCGTTTGGCCTCAAGAACGCGGCCCAGGCATTCCAACGACTGATGGACGGCGTGCTGCGCGACCTGCCATTTCTTTTCGTCTATCTGGACAACATCCTCGTCGCCAGCACGTCCCGAGCTGAGCACCTCCTCCACCTCCGAACGCTGTTCGGATGCCTCAGCGAGCATGGCTTAATTGTCAACCCGGCCAAATGCCACTTCGGCACGACGACCGTTGACTTTTTGGGCCACCGCATCACCAAGACCGGGGGCGTGCCGATGCCGACCAAGGTCGAGGCCATCACCAAGTTCCCGCGTCCCCGCTCCATCAAGGCCCTGCAAGAGTTCCTCGGCATGGTGAATTTTTATCACCGATTCGTGCCCCGCGCTGCTCAGCTCATGCGGCCCCTTTACGAAGCCCTCTGGGGCAAGCCGGCCAAGCATGACATCGTCTGGTCTGCGGCCATGGACGCGGCATTTTTTTATTATTTTTTTTGTATACAAGATCGAGGCTCGTGAAAGAGCTAACATTAATCACAGAGAAAGACAAACCGACCCATAAAACATATAACATGGGGAGCGGTAGACAAGATGGGGCGAGAGGGGGAGGAACACAAACACAACATCTGAGAGCAGGGACATCGAGAGATCTGTGGGAGGGAGAGGGCTTTGGGGGAGGGAGGCATGGGAAGGGGGGGGGGGTGGAAGAGGTATAAAACATATGGACATTGCCGGGACCTCCAGGAAAGAAGTTAGAATTTCAAACAAGGTGGATCTGCGGTGAATTAGTAGGGGTAGAAAAGATCAAGGTTTTGGATGGGAAAGATAAGAGATGGTGGTGAACAGATGTTTTAAAGACCTGGAGGGAGGAGTGGGATTGAAGGGAGTGTGGGAGTTTGTTCCAGAGGCGGGAGAAAAGAGGAATGAAAGAGTGAAGGTGAGCAGAGAGCCGAGATTTCGGAAGTTTAACCATCAGAGGGTTGCTGGCAGATCTTGTGCGACCTGTAGGAATATTTGGGGGACAAAGCACAGAGAGAGCTGGGGGAGCAAGGCCGGAGAGGAGTCGGTAGAAGACAGAAAGACCACCTACCTGTCTGCGGTGAGTGAGTGAAAGGCCCTCAGAGATAGCTTCATCACGGGAGATTCCAATGACTCTGAAAGCTTTGGTTTCAACAGCGTGAAGCCGAGCTAGGTGTGAGGCAGGAGCACTGGCCCATAGGGGAGAACAGTATTCCATTGAGCTGCAGATGAAAGACTTGTATGTGGTGAGGAGCTCAGGTGTGCTGAGGAAGGACTTCCACGAGTGCGAAGCGGGCCCTCGCCAACACAACGCTGCTGGCTCACCCGGTGCTCAACGCTCCCATCGCCCTCACTACGGACGCCTCCAACTACGCGGTGGGCGCCGTCCATGAACAATGGGTGAACGGGGTTTGGCAGCCACTCGTTTTTTTCAGCCGGCAACTCCGGCCGAACGAGTTAAAATACAGCACGTTTGACCGCGAGCTCCTCGGTCTATTCCTGGCCGTTCGCCATGTCCGCCACCTCCTGGAGGGCCGCCCGTTCACGGCTTTCGTCGACCACAAGCCATTGGTTTACGCAATGGCCAAAGTCACGGAGCCGTGGTCGGCCCGCCAGCAGCGCCACCTCTCCGCCGTGTCGGAATTTACCACGGACATCCAGCACGTCGCCGGCAAAGACAACGCCGTGGCCGACTGTCTTTCTCGGGCCAGCGCGAACGCGGTCCACCTCGGCGTGGACTTCGCGCTCATGGCGGCCGACCAAACCACCGACACCGTGGTGCAGGCCCTCCGGGCGTCGGACACGGGCCTCCGCCTGGCCGACATCCCCTTCGCGGACACTGTCCTGCTCTGCGACGTCTCCCAAGGCCAGCCTCGCCCCATCGTGCCCATTACCTGGCAGCGCCGCATCTTCGCCTCCATCCACGGCCTTTCTCACCCGGGCCGGAAAGCTTCTCAGAAGCTGGTGTCGGCGCGTTTCGTCTAGCATGGCCTTCGACGGGACGTCCGCGACTGGGCCAACGCCTGCACGGCTTGCCAGCGGGCCAAGGTCCACCGCCACACCCAGGCCCCGCTGGCACCTTTCACCGTGCCCGAACGGCGTTTCGGCCACGTCAACGTGGACCTGGTTGGCCCCCTTCCCCCTTCGCGGGGTTTCACACACCTGCTCACCATGGTGGACAGGACCACCAGGTGGCCGGAGGCCGTTCCCCTCATTTCCACCACCACCGCCGACGTGGCACAGGCTTTCATCGCCACCTGGGTCGCCCGTTTCGGCGCACCGGCAGACATCTCTTCGGACCGCGGTCCGCAGTTCACCTCCGAGCTGTGGGGCACGGTCGCCCGCAACCTGGGAGTCCAGCTCCACCGTACCACGGCCTACCACCCCCAAGCCAATGGGTTGTGCGAGCGTTTTCACCGCTCCATGAAGGCCGCGCTCATGGCCGGCCTTCAGGACGACGGTTTGGCCGACCGGCTGCCGTGGGTCCTTTTGGGCCTCCGCACGGCCCCCAAGGAGGACCTCCAGGCGTCCACCGCCGAGCTCGTCTACGGCCAGCCGCTCCGCGTCCCGGGCGAGTTCATGCCCGACGCTACCAGTCCCTGGTCCGCAGCTCGCCAGCGCTCGGACCTCCAGGAGGCCGCCCGACGATTTGCCCCCGTGCCAACGTCCCGCCACGGTGGCCCCCAGTCCTACGTCCCTCCCCAGCGCTTCGCACAGTGGAGTACGTCTTTGTGCGTCATGACGCACCCGGGGGCCACTCAGGCCGCCGTACGACAGGCCCTTCCGGGTCCTGCGACGGGACGACAAGTCATTCGTCATCGACTTCGGCGGCCGGTCGGACCGGATTTCAGTGGACCGCCTCAAGCCGGCACACGTGGACGCCGACCAACCACCACGGTTGGCCCTTCCTCCGTGGCGAGGCCGCCCCCCGTCCACAGTTCCCCCCGCTCGACCACCCACCACCACATCGGACCCCCCCCCCCCACGACCCTCCAGGGGTCGCTTCGGCCGGGTCATCAGGACCCCCCTTAAATTGACCCTGCCGGTGCAAGTCGATTCTGGAGGGGCGTGTGTAGCGGTTACCGCTGGGTGTACACAATCGCCTTGCACCTACCAAGGACGCGGCCAGGGAGTAATCACCATGCCGGGCTCATCCAGGCTGCCCGGACAGGCCCAGACGCGCCTCTCCCGGGCATGCCCGGACTCGCTGTTCCCGGGCTCGCCCGAGCCTCCCGGGCACGCCCGCTCTCGCCTTTCCAGGGCTCGCCCAGGACGCCCGGGCATGCCCGCTCTCGCCTTTCCAGGGCTCGCCCAGGATGCCCGGGCAGGTCCAGACTCGCCTTTCCAGGACTCGCCCTTGACGCCCGGGCATGCCCGGTCTCACTTTTCCCGGGCAAACGCTCCGGCATAATGTGTATATATATTGCTGCCCGATAAACGGGCTTTTCAGAGTACCCGAGTTTGATACGTGCAATAAAGCAACTCGGACGAATTTCCGTCTTTGGTCGCGTCAATCCTTCCGACTCGCGTTGGAGCATAGCTCCTTCAGTATGATGATTGCTGTTGTATACCACTGACAATGTATTGCATTCATATCCTGCCACGTCACTCTTCCATAAGCCAGGGTTTTGGAATACAATTTAAAACTAGAACGGCACTCAGTGGAGAGCATACCTCCGCCTGGTTGGCCACATCACTAAATGGTGAAGAATCACTTAAAAAATTCTACTAGCTGGATTCGGGTCCAGATCTTCACCAAAATTGAATCGATTCTTCCTTGTCACACACACAACCTGTCCAACCAGTTTCATCCAAATCCATCCATAACCTTTTGAGGTATCCTGCTATGTAACGTTTTTGGCCCTTTTTCCCAATGGTTAAAAATCACTTTGAAAATTCTACTACCTGGATCCGGATCCGATCTTTACCAAAATCTAAACATTTTATCCTTGTCACACATCCAATCTCTCCACCAAATTTCGGCCGAATCAGTCCATAACTTTTTGAGATATCTTGTTCGCAAATGGACAGATAGATAGACAAACAAATGAAATATCACTCATAGAGCGACACTTGGCAAGACAGAACAAAGTAGAATGGCACTCAGTAGAGCATCCTTTTGACCTCAAAAATAATTATTGGTTGAATTCAGTGACCTGATATGCAAATCGTCTTCAAAGTTTAAGTTAAAAAAACAAACAAAAAAAAAAAAACACCTTTAGAGGCCATTTTTCGCGGGGGTTGGCCTTTTTCGGGCACCGTGGTTGTTGTTGTTTTTCGGTCCCCTTTTTGAAGCAATGTTTTACGGCCGGATGCCCTTCCTGCCGCCAACCCTGTTTTGTCGCCTTTTATGACAAGCAGGGAATTACCAGTGAACTGGTACTCAATTAGCCGACCTCGGAAGGTATGACAGGCTGAGTCAACCCCCCTGGCATTAATTCAGTGATCGACCGGGATTCGAACCCAGGATCCTAGGTATCCTAAGCTGGCACCCTAGCCGCTAAGCCAACGCCAGGCTTAAAGTTTAAGTTAATCGGATGAAAATTGACAATTTTGGAAATTTGGCCGATGTTGACCTTTTGGCCTATGTTGACCTTTTGGCCTATGTCGACCCTTTGGCCTTTGTTGACCTTTTGGCCTATGTTGATCTTTTGGCCTATGTTGACCTCAAAAATAGTTGGTGGTTGGTTTCACTAAGCTGATATGCAAATCCTATTCAGATTTCAAGTCCTTCAGATGAAAATTTAGGATTTTAGAAATTTGATAAAGTGGTTGACCTTTGACCTTTGTTGACCTTATGACCTATGTTTATCTAAAAAAAATAGTAGGTGGTTGAATTCCGTTAGCCGATAAGTAAATCCTATTCAAATTTCAAGTCAATCGGATGAAAATTGAGGATTTTAGAAATTCGAAAAAGTGGTTGACCTTTGGCCTATGTTGACCTTATGACTTATGCTGATCTCAAAAAAAGACGGTGGTTGAATTCAGTAAGCTGATATGAAAATCCTATTCAAATTTCAAGTGAATCGGATGAAATTTGAGGATTTTAGACATGTGAAATTGTTGTTGACCTTTGGCCTTTGTTGACCTTTTGGCCTACACTGATCTTAAAAATAGTTGGTGGTTGAATTCAGTTGCCTGAAATGAAAATCCTATTCAAATTTAAAGTCAATCGGATGAAAATTGAGGATTTTAGAAATTGGACAATGTTGGTGGCCTTTGGCCTATGTTGACCTATTGACCTTTTGACCCCCCCCCCCCCCCCCCATAACAATAGGCTTCTTGCGACCTCGAGGCGACTGACATACAAACAGACAGGCAAAAAGACAGACAACAGACAGAACAAGCATTCTGAGTATTGCGCTGCAATACATGTCCCCTACCAAAGTTCAAAGTGCCATAACTTTGTCAAAAATGATCGAATATGCAAATTTATGCACGGTTGATGATGGTTTTCAAACCTGATCTGAGGTATGCTGAGACACGTGTGTCACGCCTCGCCTCGTTGATAAGCCTGCAAGGTCGCACCGTGGAGCGGCCTGCACGTATTGCACTGTGTGAATTATATAAATTATTACCAACTCACGGTCTGAGGGACTAGCGATTCAAGAGATATCCATTTAAAAAAAATATTTTCGTTTAATTAACGATATCTGCCAAACCACGTGCCCTATCGCATATTCCAAAAGGATATTTTAGGAGACTGACATGCTGAACAGATTTGTGGTTTCCCCTCGATTGGATCAAAAATGAGGGAGGGGCTCGGTTTTAAAGGTTCATGCTTAAAAACGTCATAACTCTGAAACCATGTGATGCATGACGTCATGCTCGCTGACTTTTTTGTTCGTCATGGGTATGCGATTCTGCCTGCAAAGTTTGGCCTCGATCTGTTCAGCCGTTGCAGAGAAAAAGGAGAAACAATATGGCGACCAAACCACGTGACCTGTGACGTCATAATTACCATTAAAATATTCTACAGACCGAGTCCATCATATGGTGAACATTTTTATCTCAATCGGTCCTATTATTGCAGAGAAATTGGTTTTTAAAGGAAATTAAAACTTAAAATGGCACTGAGTTAAGGATCATCAGAATTATCAGAATTACCAAAGTTCAAAGTGCCATAACTTTGTCAAAAATGATCGAAACGTCGTGAAGTTCGAACTTGACCTGTAACTTATCATGAGGAAACCATGTACCAAGTTTGAAATCATTAGCATTAAGCGTTTAGAAAAAAAAGTCCGGAAAACTGTTATTTGCGTGACGGACTGACGGACTGACAGACTGACGGACTGACAGACGGAGGAACGGCGTGCAAACCTATAGTCCCCTCCAGTGTACACCGGTAGGGGACTAATAACACACAAGACCAACCAATATACTTGAAAAATCTTCGATTTTCGCAAGTAACAAACAGACAGACAAACAAACAGACAAACGGACTCTAATGCAATATCCTCTCCTCTAGTTAGGGTAATAAAGAAAAACGCGATTTAAAAGGATCTCCATATTTTAAACATAACATTTTATTCCAAACATGATGTTATAACTCAATTATATACCTTAACTGTATATAAACTCGCCACATAAATCTTTTAAAGAAAAAAACATCAAACGTAACATCTAGCATGTTTAACACTGATGCACATATGTCATTGCTTTGGCAATAATACAAAACAAAACATGTCTGTTCACCTTAATCATGTTAATTAATGCTTAACCTTTTGCACCATTCCATAATTGTTTGTTATTGCTGAAACAGAAGACAAATTAATGTATATTCATACCAGATAAAGGAATTACTTGCAATACTTCAAATTATATTTGTGCCTTATTTTTTGAACCACTAAGCTTTCCTCAAACTTTCATTAAGAATATAACGTTATTATGAAACTAGCCGAAACCCGTGGAACATCCACGGAAGGGAGGATGTGGTGTATGGATAGAGTGTACCATTATGGATGGCATAGGGGATTTGCTTGTCCGAGTAAGAGTTTGGAAGAAAGATGAGAATGAAGAGTGCGTATATGAACAACGATCGCCGACACCGGCACAAATGCATGCTCTGGATTGTCCACTCAGTGGACGGCTTGCTTTCGCCTTCGCCTGTCCAATCAGCGGACGGCTTGCTTCGCCTTCGCCCAGCAGACGCCAATACGATGGCATCGTAAGATGGCGTCGTATCGGCAGGTAATCGGATGCTTTTGGGCCCCAACGCCGGCTAATTCAGATTTTTCGAGTATGGCTGTACATGATAAACAAAGAGCGCGGTTCGTAGATCGTAAATCCATTAGTGCCGTGGGCATCGGGTCACAGGGTGCGGCATAAAAGGGATAACAAAGTCGAGTCCTTACGCTATTATTATATAGATGCCTCGTTCAAACATGTCTCGTCACAAAACTACAAATTACAACTATATCACATGAGAGACACTGCAGTCATCAGTAGCAATCATATTATCCAGTACAGATGTGAGGTTATTAGTCCCCTACCGGTGTACACAGGAGGGGACTATAGGTTTGCATGCCATCCCTCCGTCAGTCCGTCAGTCCGTCACTCTGTCAGTCCGTCACGCAAAGAACAGTTTTCCGGACTTTTTTTTCTAAACGCTTAATGCTAATGATTTCAGACTTGGCACATGGTTTCCTCATGATAAGTTACAGATTAAGTTCGAACTTCACGACGTTTCGATCATTTTTGACAAAGTTATAGCACTTTGAACTCTGGGAATTCTGATAATTCTGATGATCCTTAACTCAGTGCCATTTTAAGTTTTAATTTCCTTTAAAAAAGATTTTCTCTGCAATAATAGGAGAGATTGAGATCAAATTTTCACCGTAGGGGGGACTCGGTCTGTAGAATATTATAATGGTAATTATGACGTCACAGGTCACGTGGTTCGGCCGCCATATTGTTTTTCGTGAAAACACGAAAACCCATTTTTCTCTGCAACGGCTGAACAGATCGAGGCCAAACTTTGCAGGTAGAATCGCATACCCATGACGAACAAAAGAGTCAGCGAGCATGACGTCATGCATCACATGGTTTCAGAGTTATGACGTTTTTAAGCATGAACCTTTAAAACCGAGCTCCTCCGTCATTTTTGATCCAATCGAGGGGAAACCTCACAGATCTGTTCAGCATGTCAGTCTATTAAAATGTCATTTTAGAATTTGCGATAGGGCACGTGGTTTGGCAGATATCGTTAATTAAACGAAAATATTTGAAAAATGGATATCTCTTGTTTATTCTAGAGTTCTCCTCAAGCCGCACCACACGCCCTCAGCCTCGTCTCGCAAACGTCAACAGCGCGACACAGCACGCGCTTTCGGGAGGCAAGCCGAGCAACATATATATATATATACACATCGATCGTGAACCGGAAAATATAATAAATTACTGATATTTAGCGACTCGAAAGGTTCTTTATCAACAAGGTATTTTCTCCTGCTTCTGCTGACCTGTCTGCAAGGTGTATAAATCGAAGTCCCGAGTGCGAATCACAGGCGAGCCCGTCCTGAGGTAGTTAGCGATTGGGAACGATTCAGAACCTGTGGGTAAATAACCCTTGGTAATTTCCCCAACAGTTTTCCGGACGACAGACTGCTGGTAGGGGACATGTATTGCAGCGCAATACTCAGAATGCTTGTTTTCAATAGTGTTGTTGCATGCATTGCCATCTAATTCACATTGGCACATTTCTGAGCAATATAGTTTGTGCTGCCTGCACGATCACCTCTTTCCACACTGGGGCGTGCAGTACTAACATCTCACCAGCTCAGCTCTTGTTGGTGGAGCAGGGGGTTCTGGTGTGGATGCAGCCATAAAGACGTTGTCTTTCATTTTCTATCCATAGTTTGTGGGTGGTGCCAGATCTGGCTTTGGCACTGTATCTTCCTCCCAAACATTGCTTGGTAACATGCTTTGAGGATCATGTGATAGAAATCTCCTCTGGTTGGAAGAAGCTTCTCTCCTTCTCCCTGCTTCCTGCAGATAAGCTTCCACCACAGATCAGCAACAAGTTTGAGGAGAGTTCCTTTATCATACAACGACAACAAATATGGTTCCACATTTTCTCTGATTTTGATTGAAGGCATAATGTTCTTTTCAAGACCAGTGAAGGCACCCTTCACCTCATTAGAAGCAGCCTCATATATTTAACAAAAGGTAAGTTTCCTTTTGCCATCAACGCATCCAGTTTGATCTGTGCCTGCAGTGAAGACATGGAATCCAGGCTACGCTTCAGCTTCATCCTAACTAACTCTTTCCAAGATAGTTTGTAAGCTAATAGCACGTCTTGAAGGTCCTGTACTAGTATTGAACTTCAGAAAAGGTGTGAGATGAGGGAATCGTCTAATGGAGATCAGGTGTGAGATGACGGAATCGTCTTATGCAAAGCACAAGAACATCTGTGTCAGGGCACTGTATACCCAACTTGGTTGCTCTTCAGTTGCTGGTCCAAAGACGTCTGCCTCCTTCCATGCAAACCAAGCCAGCCCACTTCCTCCCATGAAGCTGCCTACTGCCCTGACTGCATCCATGACTGTGTGAAGCTCCTCTCTTCATAACAACTACTTTCCTCTGCAGTCCTCCCTGGCCATTTCCATCTGCTTAGTTTTTTCATACAACTGCATATCAAGTGTCATGATAGTTCTTCTCTCAAGTCCAACTATAGCAGTGTTAATTAATTGGGCTTGTGTGAGAAGGGTAGAGCAATCCGGAACAGGGGACATAAGTAACAATAAAATCCAATCTAATCTTGTGTATGACAAATTATTGCTCACAGATCAAAGTGTATGTTGGACAGCTGAGTCACAGCATTGTCTGCTGCAAGGTGGATCGCCCAAAACCCTTCATCAGATTTCCGTTGGTGACACTCATTCACAATGTGATGAATAGCTTGATCTGAGTGACCATAGTCACATACTGGGCTGTCTTTGAAATTCCATTTGTGGAGGTGGTGTGACATCTTTGCATGGAGAGTATGGATCCTGTTGAGCGCAGGCCACTGTTTCTGGGGGAGGTCGAAACCTGGAGTCTCTTCTGTCAGATCACTCATCAGTTCTTTGTCAGCAATGCTGTTGTCTGTCCAAAGATTGTGGTACTTGTCCTTTGTGTTAATCCCCACATCACTCATAACATTTGCAGAGCCTCAGAAAGGTTTGTATTACTTGAGTCACATATTTAGTAGATTCTGCAGGTCCTTATCGATTGGAAGCTCTGCGTTGGCTTTGGTGCAATCAAAATCAATCATCATTCTTGCCTTCCATTGCACATTATGGGGTGGGGGTGTCAGACAAGACTGGGAGTCATTGCATGGGTGTTGATTTCAGAGTACTGCTGATAATTATCCACATCAGTGTTTTCAGGACAGTGTCCAAATGTTTTGTGTGGCCGTTCTCTGCCCAAACAGGAGAACAGTATTCTGCTTCAGAGTACATACGAGCAAGTCTAGCAGTGTGGAAAGTGCATGCACCTGATCCCAGCTGATGTCTGCTTGATTCCGGAAGATGTTTACCCTGGTCTTGATCTTTTCTGTGACCCATTTTAGGTGTCCACAGAACGTGAGGCTTGCGATCAAGGGCGACTCCAACGTGCTTGGGGAAACTGTTTGTTTCCTGACTGATTCGCCACAAAAGGAAACCTGGAGCTTGCTGTTAACCAGTCGGTTGCTGCGATGGAAAGCGGTCACTGTAGTCTTCGTTTGATTTGGGCAGAGGTGCCAGTAGATGAAGTATTGCTCCATTCCATTTAAATCCTGGGACAGAGTACTGCTGAGATCTTCAAGGTTGATTGCCTTGGTAGCAAGGGAAAGATAGTCTGTGTTGGCAAATTTTCTGGAGGTGGTACAAGACATGTCACTCACATACATGTTGAAGTGGATTGGAGCGAAGACAGACCCTTGGGGAAGACCATAATTCAGAGTCCTTGTGGAGCTTGTTTTTTCCCAAGTGATACCCAATATCTTCGATTGCTTAGCATAGAGGAAAGGACACACATTGTGGCTTGGCACTGTAAAGTCTCGCAACTTTCAGCAGAAGACCGTGTCGCCATGATGCCGTACCATACATTGATGAAAGTTCAATTAGTGCAACACCTGTGTTGAGTGCGAGATGGCAGCCAGCCTCAATATGGGTGATGATTGCAAATACTTCATCAACACAGCTCCTACCAGGTTGGAAGCCAGCTTGTTCCTTTGGAAGGTTGGACTCCACCAGTAGAGAGAGCCTGGTCAGAAGGAAATGCTCAAACAACTTAAGGAAATGTGAAAGACACCTTTCTTTATAATGTCCCACAGTTGACAGTGCATGTCAGAGCAGAAACTTCACCATGAAATCCAAGGAACTGTCTGTAGAACTCCGAGATATAATTGTGAGGAGGCATAGATCTGAAGAAGGGTATAAAACAATTTCTAGAGTGTTTAGAGTTCCCCAGAGCACAGTGAGCCCCATCATTAGGAAATGGAAAGACTAGGGAACTACACAGACTCTTCCTAGAGCTGGCCGTCTGACCAAGCCGAGCAACCGGGCAAGAAGGAGCTTGGTCAGGGAGGTGACCAAGAACCCAATGACCACTCTGACAGAAGTACAGAGTTCGTTGGCTGAAATGGGAGAACCTGTCAGAAAGACAACAGTCTCTGTAGCACTTCACAAATCTAGGCTTCATGGAAGAGTGGCCAGATGGAAGCCACTCCTGAGAAAAGGGTTTTCCAAACTGGATATCGCTGAAGTGTTCTTCAATTTTGTTTCTCAGTGTTTTCCTGCCAATGTCAGCATTTGTGATGCCATTATCTCTTCTGATATTCTCAAGGGTCTTCTATGAGGCAGAAATGCCAAGAATGAGGCCATCTTGGAACAAACACCACCACCTGTTGAAAATTCATTTTCAGCCAACACTGCTCTTTGTTTTTCTCTTGATGGGTCTGATAGCTCCTCTGTGCCTCTGTGCAGATGCTTCCCCCCTCCCCCTTGAAGAAACATGTCCAACATTTCAGATGGTATTTCACGTAATCTCCCCCCATCCAAAATCATGATCTTTTCTACTCCCGTTAATCCATCCCAAACTGACTTCCTTCAAATTCTCTGTTTTCTTTCCTTAAAATCCCTGTAGTGTTCATATTGTTTATCCCCAGCCATCTATCTTCCACAGATCTCCTGATGTCGCTGTTCCCTGCTGTTGTTGTGCTTCCCTCTCTCTCTCTCCCACTCTTGTCTCCTGACCCCTTTTTTGTTGTATACCGGTACTTAGTCTAGGTTCGTATGAGAGCGAACACATAGAACATATAATAAAGAACAAAGAACATTTATTAAATGTTTCTATGTGTCAAATCTAATAGGAGTCACAACTTGGCATACAAAATGAACTCTCTCCAAAAGAAAGCCCGCATGAAGTTTTCACATTTCATGCAGGAGTGAAACTAAAAACTGCTGTAAACACCTCTGGATCACATTATCTAAAGGTGTGACTGAGTACAGCAATTGACGCAAAGGATGCACATGCCATTATGAGATCTTGGTGAACAGATGTTTTAAAGACCTGGATGGAGGAGTGGGATTGAAGAGAGTGGGGGAGTTTGTTCCAGAGGTGGGAGTAAAGAGGAATGAAGGAGTGAAGGTGAGCAGAGAGTATTGATTTTGGCAGTTTAACCAGAAGAGGGTTGCTGGCAGACCTTGTGTGTCCTGCAGAGATATTTTGGGAATAGAGCACAGACAAAGAATGGGGTGTGAGGCCGGAGTCGGTAGAAGATAGAAAGAACACCGACCTGTTGGTCATGGCGAGGTGATGGGCCAGTAGACTCAGTTTTATCACGAGAGATTCCAATGATCTTGAAAGCCTTGGTTTCCATGGCGTCTGGGAGAGCAAGAAGTGAAGCAGAAGAGCCAGCCCTGAGTGGAGAGCAGTACTCCATCAATCTGTGGACGAAAGCCTTGTAGGTGTATAGGAGCTCAGGTGTGCCAAGAAAGGACTTTACATGATGGAGGATGTTGTTTCTATCGCTGTCTTATATCGCTTCTGTCTTGTTGTTTCTCTGTCTTCAACCACTTCCTCTGTGGTCTTGCACCGTCAGCTCTTTCTGTTTTTTGTTTCCTCCCCTACTCCCCAGGTTTCTGGTTGTCTTTTCTACCCCTGCTAACCCCTTCCCTTCCAAACCCAACCCCATTTCAAGCCATTATCCTTCTGAATTTCCAGTGCCCGGCCTCCTCAGATAATCCTCCTCCGAATTCTCCTGAGAGATTCGATCCTCACATTTCCTGTCCCCTATTCCTCTACCCCCATTGATTGTCCAAGGCTCACTCTATTTTGGCCTTCACACTGCTGTTGGTATCCCCCTGCCCCTCTCTCTGCTGTTCCTTTTGTCCTGTTGCATCATGATCCGTTCGGTGTACCAGCTCTCCCACGAGCCTCAACTATGTAAACAGAAGAAAAAACAAAAAAAAACAATTTTCACAAGATTTGAAATCACAGATACGGCCAATTCACCATCATTGTGCCTCCCTTACTTAAGTTGCCACCATAGCCCAGGGCCTCGTTGGCCTATGTGGAAATCCGGCCCAGCACACGGTCTGCCAGTCACCCACTTCATAAACTCAAAAATTCCAGGCTCACGACTCACCTGCACTCATCTGTTCCTCTTTTCTCTCGCCTTTGGAACCAAATTCGCAGTCTGTTCAGTCCCATTCTTCTTTACAGGTCTTCAAAACAGCTTTTCACCACTACCTCGTCAAGCCCCCCAGTTATACTATTTATCTCTTCGACCCCAAATTACCCCATTCCCAAGCTCTCCCATTTTTCAGGTGGTTGTGATCCCCTCCCCACACTCACATCTCCCTCACCTCTTTAGACTTGTCAGTTTCATTTTGTTCATTTTCTGTTTCATCCCCACTTTCATTCTGCTGTGTTTTAGGTTGTGCACAGTTGTATGTGCCCCATGTATCCTTCTCCATCTCCCCTTGATCTCACTCTCACCTCTACTCTGTTGGCCTATGTGGAAAATTTTGTTCCATTAATTTCTGCTTTCGCTCTTCCATGAACCTCAACCATGTATACAAAAAATAAAATAGACTACTATATGAAATCTGTGAGTACATGACATTTATTGATGGAGTGCATGTCTTCCCATTATAAGGACTAGGGCATGCCCGTACTATATATATATCTAAAATTATATCCCCCCCCTCTATTTACATGAAATGGTTTGGTCCAAAGCGAACGGCTTGCGAGTACGGTGACAATCCCCCCCCTCTATTTACATGAAATGGTTTGGTCCAAAGCGAACGGCTTGCGGAGTTTGGTAAATAAATCGCCATAGCTCGGTAACTACTTCTCCGATTAATATGAAACCTTGAAAAGGCACATCCTCGGGTCCCCAGCAATATACCTGGCAAGTTTCAAGTATATCGGACCCGTGGTTGTCGAGAAACAGCGGTCACAGACACACAGACACACAGACATACACACAGAGATTACTGGAATTATAGATAGATAATGAAATCACGTGACATTTTCACGAGGACATATATTTACGTGAAACTCCCACCACCTCCCTTTACTTGTTGCAATTTTTCCCATCAGCATTGGAGTAAGGACGAACATCACAGGATCGGAACTTCTTCTCCCGGAAAAGAAAATCAGATCAGTATCGGTGGATGGCGATCTTCTGTGGCTCGTAACTGTCGAAGGCACAATTATGCTCTGCAATGTCTAGCATCATGTTGTTTCTTGTCTAATTACCCTTCTCAACAATGTTTAACAGACACTTGAAATGATCTTACAATCAATAGCATGCTTTGCAAACTCGGCTTATTTGTTTGAAAGGTTCAGAACATTTACTTGTTTGATTTTTAAATAGACTTCCATTATACATCCTTCTCGACTTTTAAAGAATGTTTTTCAATACTTTCTTACCTATGAGCCAATTGTTGATTACAAGCACCAAAGGTGAAATAGTATTTGCAATTAGAAGGTGCCAAGAGAATTCACAAGAATGAAACGCTGGATTCTCATGCTGGATCTAGGGCAGTGGTTTGACGGCGACACAAGTCAAGAATCCGTCGTAATGGACGAGTTTAGGCCAGAGCACCAAGGCTTGAAATAATCCACAAACTGGGTGGTCATGTGAATAACAACACTGGGATTATGTAATGACATGGGGAATGCATAAATTGGTGCTTTATTTGAATTACCTTCTATAAATACAGTGTATATATATATATATATATGTATCTCTGTGATTGATTGAATGTTCAATCTTTCTGCTAATGGAAATAAATTTGAATCGACAAAAGGAAAAACTGGTAACCTTTCTGTGGGTTTTGCAGATATCAAACCTTTTGCGTATGCTTTGCATGGTGTTGACATTTGAAGCGCAAATTAAGTGTTTAATTGTCATGGTATTTTCAGTAAAAATGTATCCGGACATTTTAAGCAACACATTGTTTTGGAAATTGTTTTGAGGAGTTTAGATTGTATAGCTTTGCAATGGTTATTCACTACTTTTTCTGCACAGGCTGTTTCAAAAAAGGTGGACCATTTGAACGTTTTATTGTAGAAACATTACAAAAGGTGGAAGGTTCAGTGATACATTGATGGGAAGCATACACCATGCCATTTTCAAATCGCTCATTATACTGCTTTTGACATTTACAATGTGTGCTCCGCCTCTGCTCAAACAGGCTTTGATCCTGGCTCCAAAATTCTTCACAAATCGTCTGCAAGTGGCTGGAGTGGGAGCCTGACGGCAGTCCTCCACCTCCTGATTCAGGAAAGTCAGGGTTTGAGGTTTGTTGGTATAAACTTGACCTTTGGCAGCACCCCCCCCAAAAAAAAAATCCAACGGATTCAAATTCGGGCTGTGGAGCGCCCACTCATGCGCTGTGCCCAGGCTGATGACATGATTTCCAAACAGCTAGTGGAGCAAGTCGATGGTTTCACCTGCAGTGTATGGTGGGGCACCCTCATGTATGAACCATGCAAGTCTGACTTGTTTTGGGGACAGTAGTTGAGTGAGATCAGCGTGGAATTGGCGTAAGACTACGCGGTACCACTCACCGTTGACTGTCACCGTCTTACCATTGGCATCCTCGAACCAATACGGTCCCAGGATACCCCATCTGGCATTCAATGCACAGAAGCAAGTGGACTTGGGGCCCTTGAGAGACATCTCAGACACCTCCTCAGGAGGCTCAACACCCCCAGAAGATGTTGTTGTGATTGTTGATAGCCCCATTTAAATGGAAGTGCTCTTCATCACTGAACCACAAGGAGTTCATCCAATTTGGGTATCTTTCCATTCGGTCACTGAACCAATCACATTGTTCCTTGTGTTGCCATGTCATTCAGAGTTAGTTTATGCCTTACAGATATGATGTAGGGGTAGAGCCTGAGTTCAGAAGTGAGAATGTGCCACACAGATGAGGCTGAGATCGCCAGTTCTTGGGAACGCCGACGGTGGGATTTCTTAGGGCTTACGAAAGCAGAATCTCTCACAAGATCAATGTTCCCTTGGTCCTTGGTAACACTTGGTGGGCAGCTATTGTTGCCTTTATTTTGATTTTTCACACTTCCATGTGCTTTGGAAGTGCTCCACAAACAGCTGAATGTTCCCTTTGGAAGGGTGTGAACATTGTAATAAAGACAGTATCGTCAGCGCACCTGCACATAGGATTTTGTCTCAAACCACAAAATCACGATTTTCACCTTTTGTTCCACTGTGAACACGATAGCTGATGTAGGGTCGGACTGACTACTTGTTAAAAATGGCAGACCACCACCATCACCATAACCTGCAAGAGAGAAGGGTATAGCATTAGAAACGACAGAATATCAGGCTGCTCAAATAGTCCACTTTTTTGAAACACCCTGAACAAGATCAAAACTCGTGGAGGAGCTAGAACACTGAACTGATCATGACACAACAGAAAAAGCAACAGTAGATAGGGGGGAAACACCAACAGCAGGGTTGAAGGTCAAAGAAGAGGGAGACTTGCATAAGCAATGGATGTGGTGAGGAATGAGTGGTATAATAATAATCATCATAATAATAATTTCAGTTTTATTCTCAAAAACACCAAACCGACACAAGGGTATTTCATAGGGGAGGATGTCGGGGTGGAAAAGATGGATACAGAAGCAAACACTCAGGAAGGAAAGAATGAAAATATGGCAGGAGGTGGGGTTGGCTGAAGTAGGGAAGGGGATGATGGGGGTCGAATAGTTCATGATTTTGGATGGGAGATGATCTGAGATTGTGGTGAACAGCTGTCTTTATGACTTGGAAGAAAGAATCAGATTGAAGATAACATGCAAATAGGTTCCACAGGTGAGAAAAAAGAGGACCAAAATAAGTGAAGGTGAGCAGTGATTATGGATTTTGTTTCACTCGAAGGGTGGACTTTGATGGTGGACCGCGTGCGCCCTGAAAAAAAACCGGGGGAGGCAAAGCATGGAAAGAGCAGAGGGTGCAAGAGCAGAAAAAAGGCAGTAGAAGACAGAGAGACCACCAACCTGTCTGTGATTCGTGAGCGATGGGAAAGCGATAGCCCATAGCTGCATCACAGGCCATTACAATAATCTTGAAGACCTTGGTTTCCACAACGTCAAACTGAGTAAGATGTGAGGCAGGGGAGCCAGCCCAGAGAGGACAGTTCTCCCAGCTGCGGATGAAAGCCTTGTAGGTGTTTTTGCGGTTCAGGTGTGCCAAGGAATGACTTTGTATGGCAGAGGATGGCTTTGAAGGCCAGCTTTGAAATGTGGTTTGCTCAAGAAAGATCATGGCTGACCCAGGAGGTTGAATGACTGAACTTCCTCAAGAGGATCGTTAAGAAAGTATGAAGGGAGGGAAGGTGAGGGGGTTGCCAGACGGTCCTTTTGGAGAGAGATAGTGACAGTGTGAGATTTATCAAGATTGAAAGACATATTTGAAGTGTTTGACCAGCTTGTGATTTTTTTTCAATCTCTGAAGAAAGGGAAGAGGCTGCAAACTGCCTATCTGAAGGATAAGGGATGTCTCAGCAGAGGGTGAGGCATCAGCAAGTAGATAAAGAGGATTTTCCAGAGAGTCAAATAGATCAGTGGTGAAGTTCAGGAATAGAACTGGGCCCAGAACACTGCCTTGGGGCGCTCCAACCTTCACAGGGAGAGCAGATGCAAGGATTCCGTTGAGTGCCGCATGTTGGTTACGAGAGTAGGGTAAGTCAGTAAGCCATGTCTGGAGTTGGCCTTGGATGCCATAGGTAGAGAGTGTGGAGACTAAGGCAGGATGCTCAAAAGAACAAGATGTGTCCAGAGAGATGGCCCTGATCTCGTTTCTGACATTGAGGGTCTCCATCCATTGTTGGGTGAGTAGAAGCAGAATGTCCAAGGTGGAGTGACCTGCTCCGAAACCAAATTGGTGATCTGAGATGAGGTTGTTGGAGAAAAGGAAAGATTTCACAACAACTGTGATGATAGATTCCATGACCTTGCTGATGATTGGAAGTAATCTGATAGGTCAGTAGTTAAGGATATCAGTTTGTGCACCTTTTATGTAATAGAGTGATGTTGCCTGACTTCCAAACAGACGGAAGATGATCGAGGGCAAATGATAGCATGAAAAGACCAGAAAAAGGATGTGCAAGAGCAGCAGAGCAGGTTTTTAGGTTACACGAGCTGATGCCGTCCAGTCCAGTTGCAGAGTCGGAGTTGAGGGTTAAAATAACCTTCTCCACATTCTCAGAGGCAAAAGACACAGAGTCCAGGAGCAGGTGGATGCCACTGGGTATGGTGGGTACAGAGAGCGAGGGGTTGGGAAGACAAGATTTGGAAGCAAACATAGAATTGCAGCATTTGGCCTTCTCACGAGCTAGGAGGGATGCAGAAAGTGGGTGCATGAAGGTTTGTGGGGTGTGAGGAGGGAGTGAGAAGAGGAAACATGAAATGGAGGGATGCTGATTCCAAATTCCCAAATTGGACAGAGATAAAAAAAATCATTCGATAGGAGGTAAGAATTTTTGTTGAATTCACAGAGAAAGGTGGTGCTCTTGGTGCGGGATGAGGGTTGGTGGACCAAGCACTAAGCCAGGTTTCGAAAATATTCTTTGTAAAAAAGAATAGATCACGGTGAAGAAGAAGAACACGTGGCCAGGTACTCCGAATAGAGAAATAAGGAAAGTGAAGCATATTCAAATGTAAACTGTAAATTGATTTTAAAGGAAGAATAAGAAGCATGAAGTTTTGAGAAAAAGGGGAGGAAATAATGCATAAACCGGAAGTAAAGTCGAATGAGATCGTTTTGGAATGAAAAAAATTAAGGTTTTTTTTTCTGAAGCGAGGAGGAGAAATAGGATAATGTTGAGGAGGGAGAAGTAAAATATTTGGGAAGAAAGAAGCAAAACGAGGAATACAGACACAAAAGGGACAGAATTTTCACAGTTGCTACCCGAGGAGCAGCTAAAGTATACTTTAAACATCCCAAAAACGAATTTGACAAATACAACACAAGATCGAAGATACGATTTAACACGGAAAATAAGATGCTGATGGACACTTATGTAGTTGTACTTTATTTTTATGTTGCATAATAAACAGAGGGTATCCTTGCTATCGGATGGAAGAGAGACCTTATCAACTGCAGAGAGCTATCTTCACAGGATATAGCTGACATTTTGATTCCATTGCATATTCACACCGGATCTGACACAACAATCTGGATTTTTAGAACATGGAAAGAAGACCGTGTAATATGACCCGACTGCAAAGCCGCAATGAGCCGGCGAAGCCAAAGCCTCTATTGAACTTTTTCGCAATTGTTTAGGAATACTTCCGCATCCACAAGATGGCGGCCTCCATGGAGCGATTTGGTGCGTCAAAGCTTCGAAATTCTCAAAGGATCCAGCAAAATCTGTTTTTTCAACATAATACGTACGCATTCATTCACAACACCGGCTTCGCCGGCTATGACAAAGGCACTAAAATGCAGGAGGCATGCAGTCTGTTGAGGGGATTTGTGAAAGCACTTCCTGGGACACAGGAGGTGCTTAACCAAGCGGCACATTTCACCATCTTACTACTATATCTACAGTGACAACGTCAGCCAGGCACTGGGTGAAGCCAGAACAATGAAATGGGGCCAGATGAAAATGAGGTCCACCTCACGTATCCCACCTGATCTGGACTCCTTTAACTTGCATGTGGTGAGAGTGAATCACCAAGGGCCCTTAAATATCAAATATAGCTCGATTGCGCACTTTTATCTAAAGTTTGGAGGTTTTGGGTGGAGTTGCCTTAGGTCATAACATTTCTAATTCCGCCGGGAGACAAGCTCAGTTCTCACCCGTATCCAAGATGACGGCCAAATCCAAGATGGAAATGTATTTGTGATTGTGATTTGTGATAAGGTAAATTCCAACCTTGACCTCAAATCGCCAAAATGGCACAAAGAACAGTGTCGTCACCCTTGAAAGCCCTAGTTTGACGTTTCATTTGTGATTCTACCACTTTTAGTCAGTGTGGTATGATAATAGTCCAATATTAGGTAAATACCAACCTTGACCTTGACCTAAAATCGCCAAAATGACTTCAAGAACAGACGTGTAACCCTCGAAAACCCCTATTTAGATATTTTATTTGAGATTATGCCACTTCTCGTCCATGCAGCATGGTAATAGACCGATATTAGGCAAATACCATCCTTGACCTTGACCTTGACACATGACCTTGAGCTATAATCGCCAAAATGACATTAGGACTGAACTCCTCGCCCAGGAAAACTCCTATTTAGACATTTTGTTTGTGATTCTACTACTTTTAGTGGGGTACCATAGTGAAAACGTCGTTACACGGTGGACAAAAGCACAATTTTTTCACCAAAGCATCTCCATGGTATACCTTCTAGAAAAAAAGTAAGCTCCAAAAAAAATGATGATGGGAAGTGTAATATCTGACGTCATTATGACGTCATCAGCTAATTATTATGTAATCATATATAAAAAAAAATCAATGACTTAGAACTAAGGTGTTAAGTGCATTTTAACATCAAAATATATGTTTCCGTGGTCAAGGATTTCAATGCACTTTTCATTTTTTATTTTAGACAATCTTTAAAAGATTTATGATGTCATTATGATGTCATAAGCGAATTATTTTGCAATCATAATTAAAAAATGAATTAGTTAGAACTAGGCTATTAACTGTATTTTGACATCGAAATATATGTTTCCGAGGTCAAGGAATTCACTGCAATTGTCATTTTTCTTCTTAGACAATGTTTAAAAGATTTAGGACATCATTCTGACGTCATCCAGCAAAAAAAAGGCACCTGGACCAGCTATCATCCAGCGTCGGAGGGCATCTGGATTTTCGGTTAGGCCCACAGCTCCACCCTTGCCTTTTACTTTGGCATTCTCTTGTTCGTGGACTTGATCGATGGGAAGCGCGGAAAACCTCTTTTGTGTTTTGTTCACAACCCAGTGCTTCTGGACGTCCTTTTTTTAGAGCGGCTGGCAAGGATTGCATGTCTCGGAGGTGGACGGAAACCCAACGGCAGTAGTTGTAGTGGTCCAGTGCAAAAAATAGAAACATGAGACTTTGAAGAGACTCAACATAGAGAAGAAAGTCTTTCTCCCTGTGCGCAAGAATGAATATCATGATCAAGATCTCTGTTCGCAGCACTATGTCCCAGTACTGGAAAGTCGGACTCTTCTTTGCCATAGCCAGTCTCCAGGCCTCAAATGTCTCACTGTCACTGGACACAGCAGCTTGCTCATATGCTTCTTGTTGTAACCGTGATAGAGCTAAGGCAGTCACTTGGTGGGCATGTCGTGTCCGTGTCACATGAGCGGCATTGATGAAAGAGTTAGCTGTACCAGATGTTGCTACACCTGAATCAGTTAGAGCTACAGTCCAGCCACTCTGATCTAGGAAATCTCCCAGTGCATTCCACAAGGCCTTCTTCAAAAGGAACCCGCCAAACATGATCAGGAATTCATTTTCACCGTGAGTTGCAGGCCAGGTCCATTGAATATACTTGCAGTTCGCAAAAATTGGACAGTCACAAGTGAGTACTGGAATCTGGCCAGGGTTGAGGAACTCTGTGATGGACTTCAATATGTTCATAGCATGCTTGATCATGGCTGGTGAGTCTGCCTTCTCTTGAAATAGTGATAGAAGAGCAATCAAGGCAGGGGGATCGAGCGGAGGTGATTGCTGAGATGCATGATAGGCAGCCCATGAGATAGTGTCTCCCTTCTCACTTGCATTTCCGTCGAGAAGCTTGGAAGCATGCTGAATCCATTTCTCCTCCTTTTCTTTTGCTTCTTCAAGCCTCCCATTTACAGGTGTCATGATGACCTGTGGTACACTGGTATTTGATGCTTTCAGATGTACTGATTGAATTATGCTAAACGAATCTAGAAGGTGAGGTTTCTCATTTGGATTTGCAGGAAGAAAGCAAGTTGCTACCCAAACACGTCCGAGATTATCTTGTGTAGGAAATTGGATGACACTTATACCACTTCCATGGAACGATCCTTTGGCTGTAGTGGAAGAGGGATTATGGTCGATGTTATCCAGTGCACCAACAGTGAAGAGACCTTTCCTGAGAATAGATGGGCACACAATTTGGTCAGCAGTGAATTGGTCACACATTGCAGATGACAATTTATTCTCCAGTTGCAGAACCCGGCTGTATGAGATGCTCAACCCTAGTTTAGCCAGTTGATCACTGAGTGTTCTGTTCCTTGTCAATGTGTGGATAGTCAAGCCAATGTATACTGGAAGTGGAGGTTCTCTCTCAGGAGACTGTCGTTTGGGAGTAGCCAGTTTCGTGCACCTTTTCTTTGAATTGTGGAGGAACAACTGGGCGATTGTTTGAGAAGCCTGTGTGTCATTAACATCGCTCTTCAAGTTTGGTCCATAAAGGATCATTGATGACAGTAGTGTAAGACTGGGAAGCATTGTCTGGCACTTAGGGGGGAAACTGCCAGAAAACTTGAAATGTGTTTCTCCAATCATTTCTTCTCTGCATATTTTTGCTACTTTTGCAAAAAGTAGTGCTTCTGATTGATAGTCATGTTCATGCAGAGCATCTTTCAGCATTTGTTGCATGCCTTCTGGAAATACAAGAACAATGTTCTTGCCATCTGTCTGTTCTTGCACACCGGTGTCGGCAAAGTGCTCAAGAAGCCTGCTTTTCAACCGGCTCTTGTTAATTGACACATCATGACCAAGATTTTGAAGATGGCGTTCATACATCTCATGAAGATCTGAAAACCTGAACAGGTATGTCCCGTCCCATCCTCAACGGCAAACTCAACATAAGACACCAACTCCACAAACGCTCTGGCATCTGCTCGTTCTCTTTCCGTGTTGGAAGAAACACCTTCACGGCGATGAGCCCGATGTCTGTTTCTGTATCGTGTTAAACAGTTCAGGTGATACTTGGCTTCTAGGGCGATTAAATCACCCCCTGTTATTTTGTACAAGAGTTGGTCATCCTGCATATCAGTTGCCATCTTTCTGAGGGACTGATCAGCGCCAAATGCTTGGAAGTTGTGTAATTTTTAGTCGCCTGTTTTTTCACAGAAGATGCACACACACTTGGCATCAAATACCGACTGCCGCTTTGACCGTCGCATCTCAAGAGCTTCGGCTTCATGTTTTCTTTTCCTCATTACTTGTCTGTTGAGTTTGGAATTGTTGAATTTCTGATGGCAAGAACGATGCCGTGAGGCATTATTTTTCACAAAAGTTTCTACTGTTCCTTCTGTTACATATTCTACATCAACTGGCAGTGCATTAATTTTTCTGAACTCCTCAACATTTCCCAGGAATGCAGCGTATACTTCTCTGGCATTACGTTTAAATACTTTCTGTGGACAAGATAGTTTTTCCAGTGTAGTTTTCTTGCAGATTATGCAAGCACTCCAATCCATGATGACCTGAAATTGAAAGGAAATAGTCCACATAAGCATAAACATTACAATATCCAAACCAATATTATACGTTCCAATGCTGTAATTTGATAGAAAATTCATAAATACTTTTATTGGTTTCTTGCATTTCTAAATTTGAATAGCTAGACTAAAATCGCGTATATTCCAGGGAATGTATTGTTTGAACATGGTCTTAAATCACATTTGAGACCGGGCACCCTTGCATTTATCCCCTAATTCTTATGTTTTCTTTTCTTTTCTTTTTTTTCTTTTTTTACACATTTGAGTAATGACATCACTGCAACATAGTGAGCTTAAAAAGGCTTACATATCAATTACCTGTTTCTTGAAATATTAAATTCATGACTCAAAATCTCGGCACAGTACTTCACAACCTTATGTTATACATTAATTTGCGCTAATATCTTGTTAGTCTATTGTGACGTCATTATGACGTCATTAAATACACTTCCTGTCATCAGATTTTTTGGAGCTTACCCTCTTTTTGATCCTTATACATGGGCAAAGCTTTGGTGAAATTTTTTTGCTTTTGTCCACAGTGTAACGGTCCTTGGAATTTTTGTTAATAAGGTACCTCACTATAAATGGACCTTACCCAATCAGTGAATTTTCCAACCTGTATTGCTCCCAATGGCAAATCCTCCCTTCTAGCCTTGGAAATGACAAATTTTCCAACTCGTGTCTCCTGTTCCAATAGGTTCATTTGATCATGTGATGGTGAGAGTCAATATCTCTCTGCGGCACTGAGGCAGCTCTCCGGCACTAGCCAGAGTCTGGCAATTGAATCGAGCTGACTGGCAGGGACTACAAGCTGTCCTCTCATGTCAAGACTGGTCCTTCATTTCCACCTCTCCTCCTATTAATACTGCCTGGGAATCCTTCCACACAAGCTTGCTTTCGCTTATGTATGGATTTATACCATGTCATCTGCAGTTATCATTCCTGTCCTCTCACCCCTGGTACACACAATCCTGTGGTGAGGCAGTTGCTTTCAAATAACTTGCCTTCTCTTCCGGGAAGGCAAATCTGACTGAAGGCAACCTCAGATCAATTGACAAAGCCCAAAACAAGTGTGTCCACCTGTGATCTTGACCATTTACATATTGACCTCAAAACAATAGGTTGCAAAGCTTGTGACTACCTCTATTAGGTGGTTAAGTTTTGTGAAAATAGGAGTACATTAGTAGGCGGTGATTAACATACACACAGACAGACAGACAAATCGGATAACAGACCAGACCAACCAATATACTTGTGAATCTTCGATTTCGCAACAAACAGGAGTGGAAACATAATCCCCGTCCAAATTCGGTGGTGAAAGTAACCATAACTCCTCCAGCTGCAGTGATTCAAAAAGTATTCACACCCCGAGACGTTTTTCACATTTTGTTGTGTTACAGCCTGAATTTAAAATGGATTAAATTGACTTTTTTTGGCCACTTAATCAACAGATAATACCCCATAATGTCAAAGTGGAATTTTTGGTTTTAGAATTTTTTTTTCTTTCAGCTCCAGATTGAAAATGGTTTCCCCAGCATGTTTTTTCTTTGATTAAGCACTGGGGATGTTTCTTTTTAACCCCACAATTTCCAACTCGATTATTTACCAAAATTAGAACATTACATTTTCTGATGTAATACATGTCTTCCCATTAAAAGGATAATTAAATCACGTGACATTAATATGACTATGAGAGATAGATAATTATATGTGAAACTTCCACCACCTCCCTTTACTTGTTGCATTTTTTTCTTCCTCTCAGCATTGGAGTAAGGACGAGCATCCCAACATTGGAACCTCTTCTCCCGGAAAAGAAAATCACATCAGTGTCGGTGGATGGCGATCTTCTGTGGCTCGTAACTGTCGAAGGCACAATTATGCTCTGCAATGTCTAGCATCATGTTGTTTCTTGTCTAATTACCCTTCTCAACAATGTTTAACAGACACTTGCAATGATCTTATAATCAATAGCATGCTTTATGAACTCGGTTTTATTTGTTTTGAAAAGCTCAGAAGATTGACTTGTTTGATTATTTTTAACACATTTGCATTATACATCTTTCTCCATTTCTAAAGAATGTTTTCAATACTCCTTATCTATGAGCCAATTCTTGATGACAATCACCAAAGGTGAAATACTCTTTGGCAATGAGAACATGTCAGAAGAGTTCGCAAAAATGAAATGCTGGATTCTCAAAAGAATTGTGTTTGAGGAAAAGAAAAAAATGTACAAGTTATGTTCTCCAAAACAGGAAGCATTGCAAAAAACTCTGAAGACTGAGTTCCTGAGACGGATATCTCAGATTAATTAATTAATGCATCATCTTTGCTCAACATATTTCAACATGCAGCTATTTGATCTTCATTTAAACAATATTGACAGATAAAGGTGATATAATATAACAAATATCATGAAACATTTACATTTTGTAGTCCATTGTATAACTTAAATAAACATAAATGCAAATTTCGCATGTGGAAAAAGTAAGTACACCCCTACATTTATCACTACTTCAAATACCTAAAATTAGAATCAGGTGCACCAGCTCAGGTGCAAATGATTAGAACATCGTTAGAGATGATGTTGGAGGAACCTGTCCTATTTAAACCTCAGACATTTAGTTTGGTTTGCTCTTTGTTGTTGAAGTGATTCTTTTTTGATTCAGATTTGATTCAGATTTCTTTTTTGAAATACCAACTTCTTTCCTGGAAGTCCTTGGTGTCCTTGTGTTTATACTTCTCCCCCCCCCCCCTTCCCACGCCACCTCCCCCCAAGCCCTCTCCCTCCCATACATTCCCGATGTCCCTCACAAATGTTGTGTTTATGTGCTTCCCCTTCTCTCTCCATCTTGTCTCCCACTCCCCTTTTTATACACTTTGTTTGTCTGTCTGTTTGATTTGTTTGTGTGATAAATGTTAGCTCTTTCACGAGCCTTGATTATGTATATTTAAAAAAAAAAAAAAAAAAAAAAAAAACTGTCGAAATTGTATCTGGAACAATGTACATCTTCATCTGAGTTGTGTCAAGCCAGACCGGTCCAACAAGGCAACCACGGCTCAAAACACCATTCATTTAGGCCATCCAAAAATGATCTTTGTCTTGGCTATGCTAAAGAAACTACAGCTGTGATCCCATTCGATCACTTTCACCACATCAATTCAATGGCAGTGTACAGGTTACTCTCTTCTACTTACCTTTTCCTTCTCTCTGACCCAAATATGGGTTTTCTCCACCTCTCGATGCTTTTCCCTTGTGACATCTCTTCCAACATCTCTCTGATAATGTTCATCACTATATCTGAACATTTTCAACGCCTGCTCCGTGCCTTGATCCCTGTTCCAAACTCTCTTCTTGTCTCTTTCGACATGTGTACGCCTCTCCCTACTTCTGCTAAACTCTCTCTCTCACACATCCTCCATTCTTCTTGTAAATTTCTCTTTCACCCTCTCTTTTGACCTGTAACTCTCCCAAACTTCCTCTCGGATACCCCCCTTTCCTCTTGAATTCTCACCTCTACTGTTCTCCCACCCTTTTCTACCCTCCGTATCACGAGCCCTCTCCGTAAAATCCTTTCTACATATTGCCCGACTGTTCTTTCCACTTCCTCTGTCCATCTCCATTTTTATCCTCCCTTCTTCCTGGAATCTCCTCTCCTCCCCCTCTCGTCCTAGCTCTTTACGTCCCAGATGCTGACTGTGATCCGGATCGACTTTTTCATTTTTCATCTCAACAGGTTGCCAAACTGTACAACGTTCTTCTACATTCATAGATATCTGACCGCTTCGTTTATTCATTCTGTCGGCTTCCTCCTTTTCTTCCATTTTCTTATTTTTCTTTTCTTTTTTCTCTTTTTTGTGCTTTTCCTTCTTCAGTTTTTTCTTCTCTGCAAAAGAATAACAATAAAAAGCTCATGTTGCAAAATGAATGAGGTATTGGGCTTGGTATATGATTCATTGGATCAGAGAGGAAGTTAATAAGATAGTAAAACCTCACTTAGCCTGACTTCAGATCTCACATATTTGTAGCAAGTTGAAAAGCGTCCAATAAAAGTGTGCTGGAAAAGTTTGGAAGAATACACACGAGTGTGGAATAACAAAGTGGTTTGCATGTAATAGTCCAGTCCACTGTGTTTCTTTGGTTGCCCTATTTGCGATAGTATTGCTCTTATTGTGTTTAGCGTGCTTTACCTGTGTAAAGAAAAATGTCAAAGGAAGCAATCAATAACCAAAAATAAATGATAATCATTAATTACTCGGCTATTTTCCAGCAGGGGAACTAAAGCACAAAAAGGAAGACCAAAAAAAATGGAACAAAGGTGGAAGGATTAAAAACGACCCAAGTCAGATCTGCTGTGAGGATGTTGGAACCCATCTGTGGATCGGTCCCATCGGCCGATGGGTCTGACCCGTTTGGCGACCCATCTGTGGATGCACGAGAAATGACAATGCAGACCCATCGGCCGATGGGTCTGCGCCATCTGCGGATGTGTTAGTTAGGGTTGTTAGGGTTAGGGTTGTTAGGTTGTGGGTGTTAGGGTTGGTTAACCCTAACCCTAACCCTAACCTAACCCTAACAACCCTAACCCTAACCCTAACCCTAACCTAACCCTAACAACCCTAACCCTAACCCTAACCCTAACCCTAACCCTAACCCTAACCCTAACAACTAACCCTAACCCTAACCCTAACCCTAACAACCTAACAACCCACATGTTAGTGGTTAGGGTTAGGGTTGTTAGGGTTAGGGTTAGGTTAGGGTTAGGGTTAGGGTTAGTTGTTAGGGTTAGGGTTAGGGTTGTTAGGATTAGGTTAGGGTTAGGGTTAGGGTTAGGGTTAGGGTTAGTTGTTAGGGTTAGGGTTAGGGTTAGGTTAACTCATCCACCATTGATGCATACACATTCCTTCAAGGTGAACAACACATCCGCAGATGGCGCAGACCCATCGGCCGATGGGTCTGCATTGTCATTTCTCGTGCATCCACAGATGGGTCGCCAAACGGGTCAGACCCATCGGCCGATGGGACCGATCCACAGATGGGTTCCAACAAGGATACTGAGTGCAGGGTGACATGGGGAGCATGCAATGAGGAAGAACATCGGAAAGAGATTTCCTTTTCATCCACAGCTTTCCACAGCCAGGCCTTGATTCAGATGACAAGCCTTTGGTATGGTAGAAACACAGTGGAGGTGTCAGCAGCATGCAGAACAGCACAGTCGACTTAAGCAGTAGAGTACCGAATGAATTCAAGCACCAGGAAATGTCACAGTGGCAGTACAGTCTCAAATAAACAGTGAAAAAACTCCGCGGGTGCCTCCAATAAAATTGGGTGTTGTGAAAAGCCTTGAGAGTGTCAGATAGAAAGCAAAACGTTGCAGCTGAATACTTGCAGGATTGAGTGTGCACTGCTATGCCGTAACTGTCAGATTGCTGGATGTGACTCCTATTTTCCCTGCTGTGCTCATGTTTTGACTCAAACTGCCCCCCCCCCCCCCCCCACCCCATTGCATTTCTTAGGCTGCAACTCAAAGCATTGCATGAGGAGTGAAAGAGGAGGTTCAGTTTGTGAAAATGATGAATCAGCACATCTCCGATATGTTCATGTCGGTGTTATTTCTGCAGCAAGCCGGCAATGTGTACATCAGAAATAGGTCAATTTCCACATAATCTAGCTAAGTGAGGTTTTACTGTACAATGCAAAGAAAAGAAAGGCTAAAATGTAAATAACAAAGAAGAAACCTTTCTTGCTTTCCTTGGAAGTGGACGCCAATGAATCTGAGCTTTGTGGATTCTGGAGGATGTTGTGAACAGACGACCTAGAAGCTTGAATAACTGGGGGTCCACAACCCAACTCGTGAAGAGCATCTGTAGCTTCTGTAGCTTCTGTGTCCTTTGGTGGCCACGTGATCGACTCGCAAAACGACCCTTTATCTGAAGTGTAAGGAAAATTGGAAGAGGCCAAAAGTTAAAAGTACATGAAGGAAGAGGACGACACTGAAAGGAATCAATGTTCGGGGCAGGGGTGAGAGGGGAAGGAGGAGAGTGGAGGAAAGAAAGGGAATATAAATGGGGAAAGGAAAGGAAAATGGAAAACAATATAACACAGCAAAGGTTTCTATAATCCACAAGCTGGGTGGTCATGTGATTAACATCATTGGGATTATGGAATAAGATTTGGAGAATGCATACAATGGTCCATTATATTATTATAATAATAATACATTTATTTTATATAGCGCTTTTCAAGAAGCCCAAAGACGCTTTGACAGAGTACAAAAAACAAGTGCAAAAAGACAAAAATCAATCGGTAAATAATCAAAGCAAAAGGAAGGAGAAGGAGAAGAGATCGTCAGGGGTTAAATGCTGTGGGTTAAATGTTGAATGCAGTGTTGAACAAGTGGGTCTTGAGTGATGTATTGAATGTGGTGAGTGAGGAGGAGTCTCTGATGGTGTGAGGTAGTGAGTTCCAGAGGGTGGGAGCAGCGATGGAGAAGGCCCTGTCCCCCCAGGATCTGAATTTGGTCCAGATTGGGGGGGGGGGGGGGGGGGGGTCAGGAGGTTGGTACCAGCAGACCGGAGGTTGCGGGTGGGAATGTGTCTGGAGAGGAGGTCAGCCAGGTAGGATGGGACCAGGTTATGGAGGGCTTTGTAGGTCAAGAGGAGGGCTTTGTCCTGGCTTCTCTGGGGGATGGGGAGCCAGTGAAGCTTGTAAAGGACAGGGGTGATGTGGTCACGGGTCCGGGAATGGGTGAGTAGACGGGCAGCGGAGTTCTGAATGTATTGGAGTTTATTGGTGATTATTGAGGGTGAACCATAGAGGAGGCTGTTGCAGTAGTCCAGACGGGAGGTGATGAAGGCGTGGATGAGGGTTTCTGCAGCCGTGGAGGAGAGGGATGGACGGAGACGGGCGATGTTTTTCAGGTGAAAGAGGGCTGTCTTTGTGATCTGTTTAGTGTATTTGTCGAAGGAGAGGGTTTGGTTAAAGATGATGCCAAGATTTCGGATGTGAGGGGAGGTGGATACTGGGAAACCGTCGATGTTTAGGGCAAAGTTATGGGTGGATTTGGTGAGCGTTTTGGGCCAATGATGATTATTTCAGATTTATCATAGTTAAGTTTGAGGAAGTTGATTTGAAGCCAGGATTTTATTTCAGTTTTTTTTTTTTTTTTTTTTTTTGGTATACAAGATCGAGGCTCGTGAAGGAGCGAACATTTATCACACAGAAAGACAAACCGACAAACCGACACATAACCGACAAACCGACACATAAAACAAAAAGCATCGGGAGCGGTAGACAAGATGGGGAGAGAGGGTGAAGGACACAAACACAACATTTGAGAGCAGGAACCGAGAGACATGGAGACATCGAGAGAACTGTGGGAGGGAGAGGGCTTTGGGGGGGAGGCATGGGAAAGGGGGTGGGAGAGGCATAAAACATATGGACACTGCCAGGACTACCAGGAAAGAAGTTGGAATTACAAACAAGGTGGATCTGGGGTGAATTAGTGGGGGTAGAAAAGATCAAGGTTTTGGATGGGGGAAGATAAGAGATGGTGGTGAACAGCTGTTTTAAAGACCTGGAGGGAGGAGTGGGATTGAAGGGAGTGTGGGAGTTTGTTCCAGAGGCGGGAGAAAAGAGGAATGAAGGAGTGAAGGTGAGCAGAGAGCCGAGATTTTGGCAGTTTAACCATCAGAGGCTTGCTGGCAGATCTTGTGCGACCTGTTGGAATATTTGGGGGACAGAGCACAGCGAGAGCTGGGGGAGCAAGGCCGGAGAGGAGTCGGTAGAAGACAGAAAGACCACCTACCTGCCTGCGGTGAGTGAGTGAAAGGCCCTCAGAGATAGCTTCATCACGGGAGATTCCAATGATTCTGAAAGCTTTGGTTTCAACAGCGTGAAGCCGAGCTAGGTGTGAGGCAGGAGCACCAGCCCATAGGGGAGAACAGTATTCCATTGAGCTGCGGATGAAAGCCTTGTATGTGGTGAGGAGCTCAGGTGTGCCTAGGAAGGACTTCGCACAACGGAGGATGCCCAGTCGGCGACTGGCTTTGCAGGCCAGCTTGGAAATGTGGTTTTCCCAAGAAAGATCATGGCAGATAGTGAGACCCAAAAGCTTGAGCGACAGAACTTCTTGGAGAGGATTGTTGAGAAAGTAGATGGGAGGGTTGTCCAGTCGATCTTTTCGGAGAGACATAGTAAGAGTGTGAGATTTGTCAGGATTGAAATACATGTTCCACTTGTTTGACCAGTCTGTGATTTTGTCCAGGTCTTCAGAGAGTGAGGAGGCTGCAGACTGCCGATCTGAGGGAAGAGGAATGGAGCGGCAGAGAGTGGAGTCATCAGCAAAGAGATAGAGAGGATTTTCCAGAGAGTCGGAGAGATCATTGATAAAGACCAGAAAAAGCACAGGGCCCAGCACACTGCCTTGGGGAACTCCAGCCTGAACAGGAAGGGGAGATGAGAGAAATCCATTCAGGGCCACACGTTGACTACGACCAGAGAGGAAGTCCGCAAGCCATGCATGGAGATTTCCATGGATACCATAGGAGTAGAGTTTGGTGAGCAGAGCTGGGTGCCAGACCGTATCGAAGGCACGTGATATGTCGAGGGAGACAGCTCTGATTTCCTGTTTGGCATTGAGGACCTCCATCCATTGTTGAGACAGGAGAAGCAGCATGTCCAGAGTAGAGTGACCTGGTCTGAATCCAAATTGATGATCAGAGATCAAGCCATTGGAGAAGAGGAAAGATTTCATATCCGAAGCAATGATGGATTCCATGACTGTGCTGATAATTGGGAGCAGGCTGATTGGTCTGTAGTTAAAAGGATCTGTTTTTGCACCTTTTTTGTGTAAAGCGGTAATGTTTGCTGATTTCCAGGATGCTGGCAGATGACCTTGAGCAAAAGATAGGGTGAAAAGAACAGAGAGAGGGTGAGATAGAGCGGCAGAGCAGGATTTTAGGACCCGTGGGCTGATGCCGTCTGGTCCAGTTGCAGAATCAGAGTTGAGGTTAGACAAAAACTCCTCCACCTTGTCAGGAGAGAAGGACACAGAGTCCAGGAGCAGTTGGGTTCGACTGGGAAAGGTGGGAACAGAGAGAGATGGGTTTGGGACTAAAGATTTTGAGGCAAACACAGAGTTGAGGCATTCGGCTTTGTCACGTGCGATGTCAACTGTGTGGCCATTTGAGGTAAGGGAGGGGATGGAGGGGGAACAAACACCAGAAACGGATTTGACCAGACGCCACCAGGATTTGGAGGAAGGAGACAGGTTTGAGAGTTCGTTCTTGAGTGAGGAGAGATAGTGCTTCCTGGCACTCCTGAGGGTAGACACACACTTGTTCCGAGCTTGGTGGAAAGAACTGAGATTGCCTTCAGTTTGGATTAGCCTTCCAAGAGGCAAAGGCAAGTTGTTTCAGGGCAACTGCCTCACCACAAGATTCGGTGTACCATGGACGGGAGGAAGGGTAAGACAACTGAAGACGAGATGGGATAAATCTGTGCATGAGAGAGATCAGTTTGCTTTGGAAGAATTCCCAGGAAGAATTGACGTCAGAGGCAGTGGAGATGGGAGACCAATCCAGACGATTGATGGCTGCTTGAAGCCTGTCCCAGTCGGCCTGAGTGAAATGCCAGACTCTTCGACGCTGAGGAGGCTCTCTGAGAATGGCCAGAGAGATGTCCACTTTGACAAGCACATGATCAGAAGAACCGATTGGAGGAGAAGAAGAGCAGCAGACATTAGCAGGGAAGTTTGTCATAACCAAATCTAGAAGAGAAGAAACTCCATTGGCTGAGATCCGGGTCGGGAAATTGACAGATTGTGTCAATCCCAGTGAGTCACAGAAGTCCTTTGCTGAGGTGCCATGACTGGTGAGAGAGGAACCCACACCCAACCAGGTGGCATGATGACAGTTGAAGTCACCACATATGAGGAAGAGAGAGTTGGGATGAGTGGATAGAAGTTGGTCCATGTTGTCAGAGAGTGAAATGTAAATTGAGTCATCACTGTTTGGGGGACGGTACAGAACACATATGAACAAAAGGTGGGAGCGGAGAGGAAGCCGTAGCCAGAGGTACTCCTGGGGGTGAGGAGGAGAGAGGGCAGTGCAAGGAGAATGAGGAAGAGAGTTTTTGATAAAGATAGCCACCCCACCACCAGGACGAGGCTCAGGTCTATCATACCGGAAGAGGGAGTAACCAGGAAGAGATATTGAGGAATCAGAGACATCTTGAAGGAGGAAAGTCTCTGTTAAGCAGATCAAGTCTGGATTGTCAGAAGCAACCTGTATGGAGAGATCAGTCAGGTTTGAGCGAAGGCCCCGGATGTTTGAGGTCCATACCGTTAAAGAAGAGAGAGGGGGAGCATCGGGTACAGGACAGGGGAGGGGAGGAGTAGGGTAAGATGAAGGATGAGAGGGGGAGGTAGGGAGAGCAGTTGATAGTGTGTCAGAGATTACAGAAGAGTTCCAAGAAAGGGAAGGATGAGGAGGATGAAAGGTTTGGTGGTGAAGGGATGAGGCAGAGTGAGGAGTTGTTTGAGGGGGGGCATGGGACAGTAGAAGGTTGGGGGGGGGTGGAGGCATGAGATAGAAGGGAGACGAGGTGGGGAGGAGGCAACTTTGAGGAGGGGGGAGGAGGGAGAATTTGAGAGGAATGGTATGGGGGGAGATTTGAATGGGAGGAGTTGGGGGGGAGTTTTGAAGGGGAGGAGTGAGGCGGGAGTTTAGGAGGGGAGGGGCAAGGGGGGAATTTAGGAGGGGAGGGGCAAGGGGGGAGTCTAGTAGTGGAGGGGCAAGGGGGGAGTTTAGGAGTGTAGGGGCAAGGGGGGGGATTTGGAGGGGAGGGGCAAGGGAGGAGTTTATGAGGGGAAGGACAAGGGGAGAGTTCAGGAGTGGAGGGGCAAGGGGGGGCATTAGGAGGGGAAGGGCAGGGGGGGACTTTAGGAGGGGAAGGGCAGGGGGGGAGTTCAGGAGTGGAGGGGCAAGGGGGGGAGTTTAAGAGTGGAGGGGAAAGGGGGGAGTTTAGGAGTGTAGGTGCAAGGGGGGGGATTTGGAGGGGAGGGGCAAGAGGGGAGTTTAGAAAGTGGATGATTAATGAAAGACGAACATTGATAACAAATTGGGTTTGTTGTGATTTTCAAGTTAGCAATCCGATTCAGAACGATGGAGGAGGGATGGAATGAATGTGAATTTAGACCATGTCGTGAGGGAGACGTATAAGATATTGAATTTCTTTTTTTTGACGTGGAATGAGTTGGAGAGGAAATTGAGAAAAGCCTTTTAAATAGGAAGAAAAACAGCGTGTTGTAATATACCACTGAATAAACCACTGAAGGGGAAAGGTTAAACATATTTAAAATAATATTTAAACAGAACCGCGAACAATCTTATATGCACAAAATACCAACGGGGGGGAGGGCCGAGAGGGACCACCACGAGTCACGTGAACAGGGCAAAAGGTGGATGGCAAGGCGATAATGGGGGCGGGGCGAAAAGCACCGCGATACACCTGGACAGAAAGTACAGGATGAGACAACGGCACACGTGGAGAAAGGAAAAATAAATGTTTTGTTTTTTTTGGGGGGGGGGTGGGGTGGGGTGGGGGGGGTGGGGTGGGGTGGGGTGGGGGGGGGGGTGGGGTGGGGTGGGGGGGGTGGGGTGGGGTGGGGTGGGGTGGGGATTTAAAACGTTAGACAGAGTATTACGTTCGGTGTAGAAGGGAAAAACTGAGAGCCAAGCAAAACACGATGTAGGGGACTTAAGTTAAGAAACACCGACAGGGGTACAAGGCCGCACACGAGGCGCAGAATAGGATTAATTAATTACGAGTTACAGGAAATTCAAACCAAAACTAACTATAAACAAACAATAAAGCATGGATGATAAAGTAACGAGTTGAAATTTGACAAACACACGAATGAAAAAATAACCACTTTGGATGCCCGGAGAGAAACCAAGCCTCCAGGACGGAAGCTTCAACAACTAGGCCGCGTGACCGCGCGCGGCACGAGATACTCGACTATTTTTTACAGGTATGAAAGATTAACCCTGATAAAACTTCCGAGGGACACTTAAAAGGTACACACACGTAAGATAAACAGTTTAGACAAGAATACAAATGTGACAATGACTTAGCTTCGAGCGTGCGCGAAGATCGTGGAACAGCTTCGAAAATCCGTGACCGCCCCGATCAAGATCTCGCGAGATCTCGCCAATCGCATCAGTGATCTCGCATCAGTGATGCAGTTTGTCAGGATAGAGTGGGTGGCGGTGGAGATGGACTTGGTGGAGATGAAAAGCTGGATGTCATCGGCGAAGCAGTGGAATTGGAGACCATGACAGCGGATTTCGTGACCAAGGAGGACAGGTACAGGATGAAGAGGAGGGGGCCAAGAACTGAACCTTGGGGGACACCTTGGGGGAGGGGAGCAGTGGGGGATTTTCAGTTATTGATGGAGATGAACTAGCGTCTGTCAGAGAGGTATGATTTGATCCAAGAGAGGGCAGTGCCGGTAATGTTAAAGGTGGTTTCAAGTCGGGTGAGGAGGATGGTGTGATTGATGGTGTCAAAGGCGGCGCTGAGGTCGAGGAGGATGAGAATGTTGAGGTTGCCAGCGTCAGAGGAGAGGAGAAGGTCGTTGGTGATTTTGAGGAGAGCAGTTTCAGTACTGTGGTTGGAGCGGAATCCGGATTGGAATGTTTCATACAGGTTATTGGCAGAGAGGTGATGTTTAAGTTGAGTGGCGACAGCGCGTTCCAAAACTTTTGACAGAAAGGGTAGGTTGGAGATGGGTCTGAAGTTATTTAGGGTGTCAGGGTTGAGTCCAGGTTTTTTCAGAATGGGGGTAACAGCAGCAATTTTGAGGGATGGTGGGACGATGCCTGTAGACAGGGAGGAGTTTATTGTTGCAGTGATAAGTGGAGAGAGAGCAGGAAGGGAGGCCTTGACAAAGCTGGAGGGGATGGGGTCAAGAGTGCAGGTGGCAGTTTTCATTCCTATGAGGAGTTCAGAGAGGTCAGTAGGGGAGACTGGGGAGAATTGAGACAGGGGTTGGCAGGATAAGGGGGGGCAGGTGGTTTGAGGGGGAGCGGGTGCGGTGGTGGTTAAGCTGTTGTAGATGTTGTCAATTTTGCATTGGAAGAATGAAAGGAAGGAGATGCAGTTGTCTACTGTGAATGACTGGGTGGTGGTGTTCAGGGGGCTGAGGAGTTTGTTTATTGTAGAGAAGAGTGCTTATGGGTTTCCGGAGCCAGAGTGGATAATTTGAGTAGTAGGCGGAGCGGGCATCTTTGTAGTGTTGTAGGTGGTCCTTGTAGGCTTGGGAGTGAATTGTGAGACCTGTTTTATTGCGGAGTCTTTCAAGTTGGCGAGCACGAGTTTTCATCAGGCGGAGTTCCGGGGTAAACCAGGGAGCAGAATGGGCGAAAGAAACTGTTTTGGTTTTTATAGGTGCAAGCTGGTCGAAGCAGAAGAAGAGAGTGTGGTTGTAGTAGTCAGTGAGGTCGGAAGGGGTGTGGAGGTCAACGAAGGGAGAAGTGGACATTTTTTCAGAGAGGGTGGATGAGAATGAGGTAGGTGAAAGAGCGTTTAGCTTACGGAAGTTGATAGTGCGATAATGCCTTGGTGCTGGGGTGGGGATGTTGATGGTCATAGTGATGGCTAAGTGGTCAGAGAGGGTGAGGTCGGAGCCAGAGAGATGGTGCAAAATTAGTCCAGTAGAGCAGACAAGGTCGAGAATGTGACCACGGTTATGGGTAGGAAAGTTGACACGTTGAGTGAGGTTAAAGCAGGTGAGTAAATCAGTGAAGTCAGTGGTTATTGTGGAGTCAGTGGAGTCCATCTGGATATTGAAATCACCGAGGAGGAGGATTGAGGGGGAGAGGGAACAGAGCTGGGTCAGAAAGTAGGAGAAGTCAGACAGGAATGATGGGTGTGGTTTGGGAGGGCGGTAGACGACAGCCATGACTGACTGTGTGTGACCAGAGAGTTTAAAAGCCAGGTGTTCAAATGATGGAGCAGATGAGATGGAGATGAGGCTGGTCTTTATGTCTTGTCGGTGAATTACGGCAATTCCACCACCTCGGCCCTCCGAGCGTGGTTTATTGATGTAAGAATATCCATTGGGTGTAGTGAGGTTGAGTGAGAAGTAGTCCAGAGGTTGTTGCCAGGTTTCAGTGAGACAGAGAAAGTCCCATTTATTATCCAGAATGTAGTCGTTCAGGATGAGGCTTTTGTTGTTGAGGGACCGGGTATTGAACAGGGTGAGCTTGATGTTGTTTTGTCCGGTGGGGATGAACTCAGGTGATTTAGCCAGGGTTTGCAGACAGGAGGTGCGATCGTGTGCGTTGCTGTGACCCCATGCGCTGGGACGATGAGTGGGAGTGCGCTGAGCCGACCAGAGTACGGGAATGGAGTGACCTGTTTGTGAGTAAACAAACTTACGACCGGAGCCTCTATGAATGTATCTGGGTCGTCGCAGGAGTCCGTGGTATTTGATTGCAGAGATGCATGATGGGGTGGAGTGAGTATTGAGCAGAAGAAGCCTTGCAGCGGAGTACCTCAGAGCCATGCCAGGCAGGAGCGAAGGGACGAGTACGAGGCCAAGGTCGAGGAGGCAAAGCGGCAAATGCAGCAGCAAACGACCGCAGCCGCTAATCAAGACCACAGCGGCAAACAGCCACTGCCGCAAACAACCGCAGCCGCGAAATCAAGCAAACCAAGACCGCAGCGGCAAACAGCCACCGCCGCAAACAAGTTAAACAACGGCCACAAACAACGGGAGTGGGCCTGAGGAAACAGTGGAGTAGCCGGGCAGGCGAAGCCAGGAGCAGAGCCGGGACCAAGCAGAGGGCAGACCCAATGGTCAAAAATCCGCCACGACCACCAGAAAAGCAAACTATGTGCAATGGCCCAGTCGGAGAAGCGGCGAACAAGTAACGCCAGTGTCCTCTCCAGACCGGACCGGAAGCGGCTTGTTGATTATATATTAAATTATATATTAAAAATAATTATATATTAAAAAATCTCTGTTGTTGATTGAATGATATGTCAGCTGTTTGTCCAAAGGAAATGAACGAATTAACAACAAGAAAAAAGGGTTACCTTTCTGTTGATTTTTGCCTGCATGAAATTTCTAATGTGTATGCTATGCTGCATTCGTATCACTTGTAGGTACAAACGAAAACTTCAATTGTCATGATATTTTGAGTAAATATTTGCAATATGCAACATCAGAGCATGGGAATTAATAAACAGGAAGAGAGATTTTGGGTTTTTCCACGTGCTGATGTAATGTGCAACTCCAGTTTCTACCTTACTAAAGCTAAGTTTTCCGAACTGGATTTGTCGTGTTTTTAGGTTACATTTCAGGTGTTGCTGTTATATCCTGTCCAATATTTCATGTTAAAAGGTGTCAAAAAATAAAGCTTGGTCTCGGCAAAAAAATAACATAGAACGGTTCATAGAACGGAAGTAACATAACAAAAAGGGATTTAAAAAGATCTTCAAACTATTTGAAATCAATCATTCGACTGTCCGGAAGATCATCTACAAGTGGAGAAGATTCCAAACAACTGCCAACTTGTTCAGGCCAGGCCGCCCCAGCAAGTTCAGCCCGAGAGCAGACCGCAAGATGCTGAAACGAAGTCTCTAAGAACCCCAGAATGTCATCACGGGACCTAAAGGTAGCTCTTGCCACTGTTGATGTCAAAGTGCATGAGTCTACCATTAGAAAGAGGCTGCACAAATTTGATCTACATGGGACGTGTGCCAGGAGGAAACCTTTTCTGTCCACAAAGAACATCAGGGCAAGACTAAAGTTTGCCAATGAACACATAGGCAAATACCAGCACTTCTGGAACAATGTGCTCTGGAAATATGAGTCAAAGGTAGAGCTATTTGGCCACAGTACCAGAAGACATGATTGGCGAAAACCAAAGACAGCATTTGACCACAAGAACCTGATACCAACTGTAAAGCATGGTGGTGGAAATATTATGGTTTGGGGCAGCTTTGCTGCATCAGGGCCTGGGCAGCTCACCATCATAGAATCCACTATGAATTCTTCATTGTACCAGAGGGTGCTTGAGGATAATGTGAGGCCATCTGTCGGAAAGTTGAAGCTCAACTGAAGGTGGACCTTGCAACATGACAATGACCCTAAACATACCAATAAATCCACCAAGGAATGGCTGAAAAGAAAGAAATGGAGGGTTCTGGAATGACCAAGTCAAAGCCCGGATCTAAATCCCATCGAGATGTTGTGGGGGGGATTTGAAACGAGTTGTGCATGCAAGAAACCCCTCAAACATCGCACAGCTGAAATAATTCTGCATGAAGGAGTGGGCAAAAATTTCTCCCAGTCGATGTCAGAGACTGGTAGACTGTTATAAGAAACGCCTACTTGAGGTTGTTTCTGCCAAAGGGGACAATACCACCTATTAGAGCCAAGGGTGTACTTACTTTTTCCACATGCGAAATTTGTATTTATGTTTATTTAAATTATACAATGGACTACAAAATGTAAATGTTTCATGATATTTGTTATATTATATCACCTTTATCTATCAATATTGTTGAAATGAAGATCAAATAGCTGTATGTTGAAATATATTGAAAAAGTCAAAACTTTACATGGGGTGTACTTACTTTTTCACGTGACTGTATATATATATATATATATATATATATATATATATATATATATATATATACATATATATATACATATATATTGTTACGGTTTTGCGCGACCCCCGTTCCCTTACCAAGGGGAGATTAATCCCCTTGTTCTCCTTGGGTCTTCGCAACCGCATGACTGAATCGCCACTTCCGGTCAGATGCGGGACAGGGTTTCGGGACAATTTTTGCACGTACCTAAGTACGCACGCCGCCGCGGAAGCGGGGATCAAGTCTCGCATGAACCACGTGTAATTTGAGTACACCCGAGCGGATTGCGTACCACGTGGTCCGTGCTGTTACCTTGCTATTGGAACCCGATCAGAGCGATATAATTCATACCACGCTAAGTCAATGATGGAAAACACGAGACGGTCGAATCAAAGGAATAGCAGGTTTAATTATCATTATTTACAATGTACACTGGTAGAAGAAGCAGAGACACAGGGCAGTCTTAAACAGTCTTACTTATCTTTCCAGACAATGGGCCCATTCACACTCACAGGGGGATGAAGGAAGGATTGTTCATGCGCTGAACGCGCCGGCCTTGGTCGTCCAGGAACAGCTCACCCGGCGTGGCCCTCTGGCGGTCACTGCACATATCCCGACGAAGGCAGGCAGGCGGGAGGAATCCGCGCAGTGCATCTCTGTAGCCCGGCATGGCTGTCTTTCACAGCGTGATTAATACAACTACATGCTTTCACTCTCGTAACTCAATGGAGGATCTGACTCAAGCTCAACCGAGAACTCAACTTGTAACTCATGCGCGTTTCACCCGAGCTCATCACTTGTAACTCGTCTGCCTCCCTTCTCATAACTTGGCGCTCCGAACCGACTCTCATAACTCGTCTGCCTCCCTTCTCATAACTGAGGCGGGGGCTCTGGGCACAGGGTTATATCGCCACACCCTGGCCCGCATTGAATGTTCCAAGCCCCGCCTTTTGCCACAGTGGTAAGCCACTCCCCTCGAGCCCTGATTGGCGGCTCGTGCTTACCGTCACTCCCACTCCTCCTGGCCCGCCTTCCTTCGGCCTTGATCGACTTGTTCAGGCCAGCCTCGTGGTATTTCGCGCCAAAACCCAAAGCATCGAGGCATCATAAGCATCGTAAAGGACCTAACTCTCCTTGTCGTACTCAATGCAAAACTAAACACAGGAAAGGTCTACGCTTACATTTACTACGAAATAACTGAGCTTAAACGAGGCTACGTGTTGTAGTGTAACTAAACTATGAGGGGAAATTAACCTTTATTTGTAAAAACACCAAACTGCAACAATATATATATACATATGTATATATATATATGTATATATATATATATATATATTATATATATATATATATATACATATATATATATATATATATATATATATATATATATATATATATATATATATAGTTACGGTCCGCGGATTAGATGTTATTTTTACCGAGCGGTGGTGTAACCGCGGCCGAACAGTTGTTCCCTGACTAAAACCCGATTTACCCAAACGTTGGCCGTATCGCGCCACAGCTACTCAATCGGGAAAACTCTAAAGCGACCGAATGCAAAGAGGAAGAAGACGTACAGAAGAGTAACGGGATTTATTATTTACACACACAAGCAAAAAGGAGCAGTCACGATTATGTACAGGGACATGAGACGCAGGTGACACAGTGAATTCCTTATACAAGCTGAATTACCTACCCAGGACAGAACAAACAAAGATGACTCACACGGGGAATTGCAGAGTGGATTGGCTGGAAGGAGGTGTGTGGCTGGAGGGGGAGGACGGCACGGAGCTGGCTGGAGCTTGATCCCGCACGGGACGTCGGGCTGGACCTCGACGGCCGCTGATGCCACCGATCCTGTCGTGTGCGCGGGATCACGGGTCGGATCACGGGTCGGATCACGGGTCGGATCACGGTCGGAGCCGACGCGCTGGTGGGGGCCTGGCGTGACGGGTTCTCTCCTCTCTCTTTCTTGGTCCAACCACTCTTTCTCCACCGACAACTCAACGCAACCACTCAACGCAACCACTGACCACCCCTGACGACCAACTCAGCTCTTGTCATGGGCCTCTCTACGCGCTCTTGCTCTGACGACCCAGCTCTTTCCTTTGTACTCGTCTCTCCTCTGTAAAAGCTCATCTGCTTGGGGAACGCCCCCGCGGCGGGTTATATAGGCCCCGCCCCTCAACCTTTGCGAACCTCCCCCAAACGCTCTTCCTCCGCCCTCTCAAACCAAACCCCTCGTGCTCGGTTGGTTGTTCGGGGCTGGCTCACTCCTCCCCTCTATGACGAGGTGGAGACACGCCTTTCTTCCCCAACCCTGCCTCGTGGCCAATGGTGGTTGAAGAAAACCACCCAAAATGCAGTTGGCCATTGAAATGAAATGAAAGGGGACCTATTCTTATTTCACTTGGTGCAATGGAGTATTTAAATTAATGGGAGACACAGCCTTACCCTAAGACACATAATAAGATATAAGCTACTGAACAAGGGTTTTATCGGGTCCTGCAATGTGGTGTTTCATGGAATAACTACCGAGACGCCCTTTGACCTTTACACTACGGAGGTATTTACAAGGAATCATTACATTTTACAGAGGGTGATATTTACAACAATTTACTATACAATACACACCATAAAAAAAAACACAATCCTCATATCCACAACGCTGCACCCTCCTCCTCTTAGGCCCCCTCCCGGGCCTACAACTTTAATTTAGTGTGACACGTAGGTGTAGTTCCCTCTACTTTTAACCTGACCCTGAGTGCGACAGTTTTAAAACATAAATAAATGTGTCCCGCTGCTCCATTGCACCCTGCCTAACAGACTCACGCCCACAGTTAACCGAATTGCGGAATGGTCTTCAAACTACACACTGACGGTGGGGAGCATTATTTACAGTTGACACTACTTTTATTTACAAGACTAACCCAGGACCTGTGATTGTTCTTTCTGGCGGGGGGGAGACAGTCTGCTCTGCATCAATGCACCATGAAAGCACCCAAAACGCACCAAAACACCCTCAAGCACCCATCGGTGCAGTCACCATAGTTCATCAATAAAAATAAATCAACAACCCCTAACCCTGCAGGTGGTCTCTTGCTCTTCGGCTCCCTCTGCTGGCTATTATTATTTCTTCCAGTTGTTGTCATTTTCCTTTGCTGGCGGCCTATTTGTATTAAAACTTGCACCCAACGTGTCCCTTTTATTTATTTATGGCCCACCAGGCCGACTACGTGTGGTTCACCTGTGGGGCATCGGTGCCCTGTGGCCAAGGTCCGCCAGCAAGATTTCGGGCCCTCATGGCCGGTTCCAGCAGAGAGGCCATGCCCCAACCCATGGGGTCCAGAAGTGGTGCTCGGCCACAGACATGTGGTCCATCATGTGGTGCATCGATGCAGACAGCTGGTTCTGAGAGTTCCGGGCGCACAATGGCCGACTCACGCACGCTCCCCTCGGCGCCCAATGGCGCACAGGTCATGTGGGAGACAAAAGGGGAAAGACAAATGAGCGAGGGGTAAGGTCACAAGGGTACACGTCAATAAGGCAATACAAGGCGAAATGCGTACGGAGAGCGAAATGAGAAAGCTCGTCCCTACCGTATGTCACCCCCCCCTGTCACCTACATTACCCTTGCCCTTACCCCATATTTACAAAATCTACACATTTACAAATTCGTCGCTACTGTCACGTCTCCCCTTATTTCCCCTACACCAAATTCGTCACCACAATCCCTCTATCCAAAATTTGCCATCACCCAATTCGTCATCAATCCTCATAAGAAGGAAGAGATGGAACAACAAAGCACAATGTCACACCCACGTCATGATGCGTCTCACAATCCAAAACATTTGCACATAAAAAATAATCAAAACAACCTGGCATGGTGTGGAGTACCTGTCACCTCAGGTGAGTGGATGCAGATGGTGCAAGGAGATTCTTCATCCTCACTATCCTCTAAATGACTTTAACACACGTTACACTACCCGGGGTCTCTCCCTGCCAATCCATTGGCCAACTTACACTATGGGTTCTAAAAACCAATTCCCATTGACCAAACTGTGGTGCTTCTCAATTTGGGGTCTCACTCCCCCGATTCATCTCCCGGTGCCCTTGCACAATTTCTGGGCTGTGACGTGTAGCTCTCCCAGCAGGTCTACCCACCTGCACACCTCCACCACTGTAGTTGCCACCCGAGCTTACCTAGCTCCTCACCCTAACCTATCTAATTGGGGAAGGCCCCTCCTGGCTCTGTCACCCCCTGGTGCCCTCTGGCACTGGGCTACCCGGGTCCATCCTCCGGATCCTCGGGCCCCATCCACAACTACCGGCTCCCAGAGCCCACCTGCGGCCTCACCTGGCCGACATCCTCACAGTGGTGGAGTGCCCAAACCAACTACACACACTAACAGGCTACACGCCCAGCCATTTCCACAACACTAATGCACCCATCCAATCACCATTCTTCCACCCACACCACAGATGCCAATATCCAAACACAATTTACCTATACCCTCTACCTAACACTTCCACTACCCGCCCCGGGTATCCATGATGGGGGTCCACTCTTCCCCTATTCACACCTCCGCACCATCCACTCCACTCCACAGTTTCCACCATACCCACTCCACTACCATCCATTCCAATACTCCATTTATTCCACACTCCATGTCTTCCACACAACCATTTATTCCATTCACCTGTTGGTGCACACCTGTGCACTCACACCTGGTGCCACCTGCACCCTCCTTCTCTTCCTGGACCATTTGGTCATCACAATACACATCACCACTACCATCACCATCACTCAAACACTGCTCCATAGACCTGTTCAGTTGCACACCTGTGCAATCACACCTGGTCACAATACACTTTTCACAATACACTTCTAAATACACCTCCAACACTCACACGGCATCATCTGAACTACCTGTTGCCCTGCTAACTTAGTGCTCCCCGTCTTCCCTTTAAACTAAGCACATACCACGTCATTATCATCCACACTAATCTACCTGCATCCCCACTACAGGTATCCTTGTCACTAACTAATCTTAACGTTACCTAATGTCATCTTCGCTAGATCCCTACACACGATATATGCTAACCCACCCGGGCTAGTTTTCACTGCCATCAACCCCATAAAACTAGTGCTCCTTTGCCCCCCGCTGTGAGGGATGACAGAGTTGCCATCCCACCACATTGGGGATCTCTCACTATACATTTTGCTCGTCCAAATCCAACAAATCAAAAATTTGCCAATCATCTGCCAATCACTGTACCATTACCAATTATCACTCTGCCAATCCTTTGCCAATCATCAAATTTTGTTTTTCTAATTTCGGGGCCAAAACACTATCCTCATCATCACAGTCTACTTACTAGTGCCTCTCGGTGCGCCAATTCACTTCCAGAGCTCGGCTTCGTAAAGCCGAGCAATGAATGCGGGTTGTTTTGTGCCAGCGGCTGGATACGTCCCGCATTCGGTGCAGGGACGGGGGCTTACCCGGGCCGAGATCCCACGCACCACCTCGGCACGGAGCCATCCCATGGCCCGATCTCGACCTGCTGGAACGCGTCAACAAAAAGGGGTCGCCATGACGACCCTTCCTATCGGGCTGCCCGTTCCGCCTAGCGGAGCACGGACGCGGCCGTTCCAAGCGCGGCCCAGCGTGGATCCCGTACGGCGGTCCTTTCGAACCCGCCGTGGTTCGGATCCCCGCTGGTCCTCGCGGCACGCGAAGCTGCCCGACGCGCACCGAGGGCCCGATTCGGCTAAATGTCATTCTAACCGCTAACCCGGTGTTGTGGAATTTGTAGTGGTGGACTCAGGACTCCAATGACCGGACACAGGTTTACAAAGGGTCTGGTTTATTAACTGGTTATTCACTTCATTCCATTTACCAAATAATACCGCATAATATAATGGATCAGGTTAACTCTTTTCGCTTGGTCCTTCTCGTTCGGCTGGTGTTCGCTCCGCCACTCCCGTTGGTCAGGGCTTCTCGTAGCAAGTACTGTCGACTCCACGTTTGCTCTAGTTTATATGGACAAACTGGACTTAATCCTCTGTCCGCTGAAACGTTAATCCTTTCTCCGCTGATGCCCCGAGGTCATGCATTGCACCAAGTCCTGGCATCAACTCGCTCCCCTCCTGCTGTGATTTCCATTTACACAGTAGGAGGGTGCTCTAGCCTGGGGCCTTGACCAGGTGTTTCAAGAGATTACCATGTTCATGCACATTCTGCTTCGTTACCAGATTTAATCAATGAGTTACCAGGGCCAATCAATACGTTACACTGAGTTACACTTCCACAATTCCCTCATCTTTTTGTTTTTGTTTATATTAACCATTAATCTAAACATCAATATAAGTAAACAATCAATCACTACTAGTAAACATCATTACAAGTATAAGTAAATAATCAATCACTTTGGTAATCAAATTCCCTTAGGCATACACCGTCATCCTGCAAGAATCACAAAACATTTCGTTGGTCATTGACTCCTTCCATATTGTTCAATCTATTGCATTTGCATCACAAATATATTTTCAAAACAACACTTCACCATCACCAAGATACAACAATTTCACTTCATTTTCAAGTTTTGTAAAGCATCTGCACCATCTGGCAAAAAACGTTTGCCTCCACACAAATGTTGACTTTGTTTGAAAGGAAGGGCTGATCACTTGTGTTTGAATCCAGGTATGAAACATTTTCTCCTAATGTCTTCATAGCTCCTGCACTACTTCGTGTAGGATTTCGCTGTTGTGGTAACACTGCGGAGTCATAGACTGACCCTTCTCTCCATGTAGCATTCTTGCCACTTTTTGCTGTGAACCATAATGATTCCTTGAACAAGGCCTTCACCCAGTTGTAGTCGACTTGCCTCCTCCCTCATTGTGAGTGGGCAGCAAGTATTGGTGTGACGTTGATTGGCCAGCAAGATGTGGAACAGGGATGCCGGATGCATCCACACTGATGTTGGGACCATGGTGTTCAGGTCATTCATGGTCCTTACCAGGAGCAACCAGCAGAATCGTGCACAGCTGTTGTGACAAGGGCACAGCCGTTTTTTGCAGCTCCATGCTGGTTCCCCGGACGTTGGTGAAGTAATAACATATGTCCCCGCATTTCACAGAGGTTGCAGGTAAAATGTCGTTGTCCTGCAACTTCTGATGTGGTGAATGTTCGAAGTCTTCGAACAAGAGTAAGTGATCGCCTTTCTTTCATATGTTGCAGTGTGATCCAGACAAATGGTCACATAAATTTCCTTGGTGAAGGTAAGCATTCATCTCCAAGTTACACGGGAGAATGTCTTCATCATTCTTTGAGAAAGAGGGTGTATGCCACGATTAACTTCATTTTTTAGCCACAAATTTTCTTTCTCGAACTTCTTCCCAATTCCGTTAGCAATCCCTCCAAAATGTGATCTCGTCTTATCTTTATGCTCAGTCACATCTGAATCTGCTTTCCGCACACACTGGATCAGATAGGGTGCATCTTACCATGAAATCAGCATAATCATGTATATCTTCCGACAGTTTCACATTCAACAATTTGTTGTTTTTCCTTAACACAAAAAGTTATATTCATTTATATGCGTCACACAAATAATATTCAATCAGGTATGTATTTTATTACTAAACTAAGAATAGCATTGTATATGATTACAATCACAAACGGGAATACCTAATTCCCAACAACAATTTTCCCAAACCAACAAATTAAGCATAATGTATTATTACCATAATTCCTCTCCACTTTTTCTTTTCCCTCTTTTTTTCCTAACAGTGTGTCACTCGTGGTGATATGAGTTCATTGATATTGTAATTGACACAACTCATAACATTGTCGTTATGCCATTATCTTAATTCTACTGTTTATGTCGCCATAAAAGTCTTCCTTTTCTGGTTCCACATTTCTTTCCTCATTTGTCACTTCATGCGTTATCATCGTGTTGTTGGTTACCTTATTCAAACACACCGTCACTAAGGCTTTCAAGCAAGCCACCACTAAAACAATTGCCAATATAACTACTAAACCAACAAACAAGTCTGCTACTCCTTGTATATATTCATACCTATGACATAGTTATATGTCGATGACATTTAACATTATATACCAAACTAACAAGCTTCCTAAAAGGTAAATAAAGAAAATCCCTTAATATGTAACATAATCAGATTATTTGTCTTACCCTGATCCCCCTATCTCCCGGGGTTGAACTCAATCCCCTGATCATGAGTGTAGTTGTGATACATTTTTTCACTCATGCTGTATTAATATCAGCAGGTAATTGTATGTCATGTAGGCAAATAAATGTCACTATTCCAAGTAGGAATATCACATGTTGAAAATGTAATGTTTATCAATGCAAGGGGTGTTAAAATGTAATTCAAATGACTGTAAATCACGACTATCATTTATCTACCACTGAATGTTCTGCTGGGCTGCTAGGTGCAGCCTCATTTTCTGTGGGATCGTCCACCTTAGCTCCATGTGCTTGTTTGCAATGAGGGGCATGAATCCAACTTTCTATTTTGGGTCCATATTTTTTCTATTCTTATCAATCTCTTATGGTTTATCATTTCGTTCCAAGATACCGCAACCAAAGGTTTTAACCAAAGCTCTACCAAACTATTTCCAATTTGAACAAAAATGCCAGTGAAACAATGATTCGAAGAATTAACTTCAAGGGGTCAATAAATTTATTCTATAGCCAGATCTAATTTTCCCATCCAATAGTTTGCCTTGCCACATGTCATATTATAACACCTTAATAAACCTTCGAAAAATGTTTCCCATCTCAACAAATTTCCTTTTTTTTTTTTCTTCAAATAGCCATGTGTAACTTACGTATTTAACTACAATTTCCTCTCAATTTGTTTGGCCTAACTGGCCGCAAAAGTGGCTGCCAGCATGCAGTACCGTTTTTTATCTACCAAGGAAGTGTTCCACACAAGACCTCTACCAAAATGTTGTTTGTAAAAAACAAATCTGGGATTTCTGATTACATGGATGCACACTCTCAGGACATTTTCAGGCTGCTGTTAACAATCCACTATGATGACTTAATTCCTTTACCCACAATCAAATAATTAGTACAAATTGAGGATATTATCCCTATCACATTCTTTTATAGATTCATTATGTTGGATCTAATTTTTCCCAATAATTTTCCACTGCTGTAAGGCGGAACAATAGCTCTCATAAGTCTTCGTAATATCGTACTTAATTTGCCCAGCAGAGAATAATTTATTTACTATCCTTTCTCATCTGTTAACCAGTGACTTTGTTTAAACTCCAGAACTGAAAACCCACAATAGTTCAAACCAGCAAAATTTTCTTTACTATTTTCCCATATCATCTATGCCTAAAACACATCCATACATACAGCACAATTTATATGCTGATAAAATTCAAGTTTATATATATATAAAAATCCATGAGCAGAGTATTCTGGGAAGTCAGTGTAAGACCTCTCCCAAATTTGGATGATTTTGTACTTCCTCATTTCCTTTTATGAAGCTCATATCCATAAATAGATGTTATTCTCATATACATTCTATCAAAAATGGAATCCCAAAATTACTCACAATTTTACTATTAACTAATGGCTGCTCATAACCCAGCACATCAAATTTTTATATTCCATTTCCCTTGACAAAAGAGATAATGTTCATAATCAAATTATATTTCTATTTTGTTTTACGGATTCTCTGGATATTCAATCCCATCCACATATCCCAATCCCATCCACATAAAACTATCCATTTCCAGACAGGCACACTGTCGGTGTCAACAATCTTGTAAGATTGATATACAAAACAACAAAAAACAAAAACACTAACATTGACACACATAAACACACACACATGCATTATGCGTATTTGTTTGCGTTGGAACCATTATTTACAGATCAAGATGGGTGTCAATTTTATTTCAATTTCATAAAATTTGTCCTTCAATTTTATAAATGCTAATACACAAATAGACCAAAAAGTTTATTCTTAGAAAACCCCTATAATGTCACATTGAAATTACCCTTTCAGTTCCCACCATAATTTATCCTAATTTGACTACACACCCATTTGCATGTCAGTCGACCACTGACCTATCAATCATGCGGAACACTAGTCCGAAATTCCCACCTGATCATCATGTGACTCTTGTCACTTAGTTTCAAAAATTTGCAAAGCAATTGTTCCAACTTTGTAAATTTAAAATTGTGTGCCCAACATAAAAGATCCAATTTCGGCATTTGATCAATTAATTACTAATTTGTTTACAAGCAAAAGAAAGAATGAATAATTCTTGCTCCGAAAACTTTTCAGACCCAAGAATCATCGACAGTTATTCATGTTTGTCCAGTAATCGAATCTGTTGAGGCCAATCATCATTTGGGATTTGCAGCAATGAAGGCCTAATCATTGTCTGAGGTACCGGTACGCACTGGTACCCTTGATCTTGGTTTGCCCCATGACCTTGTCCTCCTGTTGATGTACGGACATCTTCTTCTCCAATGTCCCATCTTTCCACACTCGAAACACCGGTTTCTGTCGTTTTCTGGTCTGTGCACCTGTGCATTTGTATTGCTGGGCTGCATCTCTACATCCCTGAGTTGCCACTGCAATCTCTCGTCTCCTGAAACACGAAAAAATTCTCTGTACCGTCCTTTTTGGGGAGACAACTGGAAATCAGATGGGACAACCGTCACTTTCATTCCTAATTTCGAGGGCAGTTGTGCATTTGTCTCCTCCACTGTATCCTGTATCCTTTTTATTTTAAGTTCTAGATCCGTTATCCGTTCTTGCTGTTCCCGTTGTCTGGATTCACCATCCCAAAGATGGAATGCAAGCCAGTCTACCGTTAGATTCTGTCTCTTCCTGGCTTTCAATCTTTGTTCCAATCTTTCCAATCGACTTCGCTCAAATGTACCATCTCTTGGAAACTCCTCATCATGTCCCTTTGTCCACAAATACCAATTCTCGACCTGCCTTATAGCTTCGGCACCATAACGGTCGTACATATGATGTGTACAAGTACCTTTTTGTGGAATCTCTGGTTGTCCTTGTGTATTCTTGCAGGCTCCATTTCCCATTCTGCCTTTTATCAAAGTAGCATTGGATGTGTTGTAGCTTGTTCCAGGTTCCTCTAAAGCTTCACTCGTACCTCCAGGAAGGATCTCTCCACCTGTTCACACGGTGATTTCCAGAGAGTCTCCCTCAGTTGTGGCTTTTGCACAATCCAATCTGACAGATCAGTATTTGCAGATGAGCCGGAGGGTCAGTATGAAATGGGTGAATCCTCAGGTGTCCGCTCTGTTGACGGGGAAATCACACAATGGTAACCGCACATATATATCTGTATATAAACTCACCACCTTGCTCAATTTTCCCAGGTTGTCTCCACATTGATAATATCTCACAAAGATATCAAAGCTTCTTTCTTGAGACCGCATTTTCATCAATCAAACAATCAATATATTCAATTCAATTTATTCAGTTCAATTTATTCAGTTAAATTTATTCAATTAAATTCAATCAATTAGATTCAATCAATTAACAATTCAATCAATTAACAATTCAATCAATTATTCAATTTCAATTAATTCATCAATATTCATCTATAAATCAAATTAATCATTTTGGATGACTCCTTGCATAAGCCCTTTCCCCAATGATGTCAGGACAGGTCCATCCATTGACCGTCACCTCTGGTTCGTACCTCATGTTAATTGATGAATCACCGTCCTGTCCTAGGGTCATATCTGACATATTTCCCCATTTTGCCTGGTCTCCACAAATTTTCTTTGCAACCACTAAAGGCAACTCATCCTTCATTCGTGAGACAGCCAAAATGGATGGCAGATATTAAAGTTCTTTGGGAAAAATATCTCATCATTTTCCTTTTAATAGTACCCAAAATCTCTTGGCAATATAAATTTCGTAAAACTCCTGAAATGGGACTGTCACATTCCTTCAATCATGCTAAATTTTGAAACTCCATCGCTTGTAATACCCAATTTATCCCATAGGGCTTGAAAGTTCTTTCCCAAGTTCATGCAGCATTCTGCATTTGAACCCTATGATATCATTCATAATAATCATCATGATTTTATAGTCATGGTCCTATCATAATCATCTATTTAAACGAACATTTCCTTTATCACCACAGCTATGTGGTATAATCAACAATAGAATAAAACTGTACATAGCAACAGGCTACCTCATGGCCACTTAGTATACCTATTGACAATAAGTCATAACAATATCGAATAATCATTGAACAATTCAAAAATCGCTTCCACTGCTCTAGCCGCAGCATCCGTGATATTTGTTTGCTCATTCACTATTCCTGATTCGTCATCAAGGATCTCTATCATCACACAGCGTACTTAATTCCGCATTTTAATGAGAATTCAACAGGAATTTACGACTCAAAGGAAAAAGAACGAGCAGACCTTTTGCAGGATGATTGTTACAAAATCGTTACATATATTAAAGTATTTATAATGTCGACAAATCATATCTTAATTCTTACAAGATTTGGTTCTTTGAATAAATCACAGCACCGGGAGAACCAGCTCCAAAAATGGATCTTTGTGTTTATTCAGCACCCTAGTAATTGGTTCTTTGTGTACTAATTACACAGCACCCAGGCCCCGCTCATATGGATCTTTGTGCAGCGCTGCACAGCACCTGAGCAAAAGGGGTTTCATCTACATTTTCCCTATCCGGCGTACCATCCGTGATATTTGTTTGCTCATTCACTATTCCTGATTCGTCATCAAGGATCTCCATCATCACACAGCGTACTTAATTCCGCATTTTAATGAGAGTTCAACAGGAATTTACGACTCAAAGGAAAAAGAACGAGCAGACATTTTGCCGGACGATAACTGGAATTAGTCGTGAAAATATATCCAAATACACAAAAATACACACCCACACAAATAAACAACATTTATTCCGTTTCACAGAACAAACATTTCCTCTATCATGACATGACATGCATGTCTTCAAAATTATATGACCAAGAGAAAAGTAAAATTAATTATAACTGCGAGCAGTGATAATCCGGGGACCATACCGCTCCATCCTGATTGGACGAGTGCGTGCTAGAGTCGTTAACAACGACAGTCCAGCTCCGATTGTTCAAAATTTCAACTCAATCGATTGAAAAATGAACGCAGGGATGCATTTTAAAGGTGCAGTGGCACTAACTGAGTTGCCACGAATATGGCCACGAAATTGCCAATATGGCCATCACAAAATATTTTCCTTAATCAATTGGCTCATAGCATAACCAATCTGCAAGTATTTCATCCGAAGATGTGTCTCTGAGGACTTTTAATTAAATAAGTCATTTATAAATCAACGAGTTAATTTATTAAATGATTAATCAATAAATCAAAATTTTCCTTGACAGCCACATCACTCGGTCAGTGTCATGTCCAAATATCAGCTTCCTTACTCAAAAGGTGCCTGAGTTAATGTAATGTAATTACTGTAATAAGATTACTGCAATTACTGTAATGATTACTGTAATTACTGTAATTACCGGAACTGTAATTACTGTAATTACCTCAGGTAATTACTGTAATGTAATTACTGTAATTTAATAAGCAATGTAATTAATTAAATAAGTACTTCATTAATCGCTAATAATGAAATAATTCCTGAATTCTTATCCGATTCACTTAACATTTTGAGTGTCCCCAAAACGTTGGAGCAAAACGTTGCAACAACGAAAGTGAAACGTTGTAGCGACGTTGTGGAAACGTCAGCAAAACCCAACAAACAAGAACAGTACACATTTCCTGTAATTATTTCTCATAATCACAACAAGAACAGTACACATTTCCTGTAATTATCTCTCATAATCACAACAAGAACAGTACACATTTCCTGTAATTATCTACTCACAAACAAGAACAGTACACATTTCCTGTAATTATCTCTCATAATCACAACAAGAACAGTACCCATTTCCTGTAATTATCTCTCATAATCACAACAAGAACAGTACACATTTCCTGTAATTATCTCTCATACTCAACAAACAAGAACAGTACACATTTCCTGTAATTATCTCTCATAATCACAACAAGAACAGTACCCATTTCCTGTAATTATCTCTCATAATCACAACAAGAACAGTACACATTTCCTGTAATTATCTCTCATACTCAACAAACAAGAAAGAACAGTACACATTTCCTGTAATTATCTCTCGTACTCATCAAACAAGAACAGTACACATTTCCTGTAATTATCTCTCATACTCAACAAACAAGAACAGTACACATTTCCTGTAATTATCTCTCATAATCACAACAAGAACAGTACACATTTCCTGTAATTATCTCTCATAATCACAACAAGAACAGTACACATTTCCTGTAATTATCTCTCATAATCACAACAAGAACAGTACACATTTCCTGTAATTATCTATCTACTCACAAACAAGAACAGTACACATTTCCTGTAATTATCTCTCATAATCACAACAAGAACAGTACACATTTCCTGTAATTATCTCTCATAATCACAACAAGAACAGTACACATTTCCTGTAATTATCTCTCATACTCATCAAACAAGAACAGTACACATTTCCTGTAATTATCTCTCATACTCAACAAACAAGAACAGTACACATTTCCTGTAATTATCTCTCATAATCACAACAAGAACAGTACACATTTCCTGTAATTATCTCTCATAATCACAACAAGAACAGTACACATTTCCTGTAATTATCTCTCATAATCACAACAAGAACAGTACACATTTCCTGTAATTATCTCTCATACTCATCAAACAAGAACAGTACACATTTCCTGTAATTATCTCTCATACTCAACAAACAAGAACAGTACACATTTCCTGTAATTATCTCTCATAATCACAACAAGAACAGTACACATTTCCTGTAATTATCTCTCATAATCACAACAAGAACAGTACACATTTCCTGTAATTATCTCTCATAATCACAACAAGAACAGTACACATTTCCTGTAATTATCTCTCATACTCACCAAACAAGAACAGTACACATTTCCTGTAATTATCTCTCATAATCACAACAAGAACAGTACACATTTCCTGTAATTATCTCTCATACTCATAAAACAAGAACAGTACACATTTCCTGTAATTATCTCTCATACTCAACAAACAAGAACAGTACACATTTCCTGTAATTATCTCTCATAATCACAACAAGAACAGTACACATTTCCTGTAATTATCTCTCATACTCACCAAACAAGAACAGTACACATTTCCTGTAATTATCTCTCATAATCACAACAAGAACAGTACACATTTCCTGTAATTATCTCTCATACTCATAAAACAAGAACAGTACACATTTCCTGTAATTATCTCTCATACTCACCAAACAAGAACAGTACACATTTCCTGTAATTATCTCTCATAATCACAACAAGAACAGTACACATTTCCTGTAATTATCTCTCATACTCATAAAACAAGAACAGTACACATTTCCTGTAATTATCTCTCATACTCAACAAACAAGAACAGTACACATTTCCTGTAATTATCTCTCATAATCACAACAAGAACAGTACACATTTCCTGTAATTATCTCTCATAATCACAACAAGAACAGTACACATTTCCTGTAATTATCTCTCATAATCACAACAAGAACAGTACACATTTCCTGTAATTATCTCTCATACTCATAAAACAAGAACAGTACACATTTCCTGTAATTATCTCTCATACTCAACAAACAAGAACAGTACACATTTCCTGTAATTATCTCTCATAATCACAACAAGAACAGTACACATTTCCTGTAATTATCTCTCATAATCACAACAAGAACAGTACACATTTCCTGTAATTATCTCTCATAATCACAACAAGAACAGTACACATTTCCTGTAATTATCTCTCATACTCATCAAACAAGAACAGTACACATTTCCTGTAATTATCTCTCATAATCACAACAAGAACAGTACACATTTCCTGTAATTATCTCTCATACTCATCAAACAAGAACAGGACACATTTCCTGTAATTATCTCTCATACTCAACAAACAAGAACAGTACACATTTCCTGTAATTATCTCTCATAATCACAACAAGAACAGTACACATTTCCTGTAATTATCTCTCATAATCACAACAAGAACAGTACACATTTCCTGTAATTATCTCTCATAATCACAACAAGAACAGTACACATTTCCTGTAATTATCTCTCATACTCACCAAACAAGAACAGTACACATTTCCTGTAATTCTCTCTCATAATCACAACAAGAACAGTACACATTTCCTGTAATTATCTCTCATACTCATAAAACAAGAACAGTACACATTTCCTGTAATTATCTCTCATACTCAACAAACAAGAACAGTACACATTTCCTGTAATTATCTCTCATAATCACAACAAGAACAGTACACATTTCCTGTAATTATCTCTCATACTCACCAAACAAGAACAGTACACATTTCCTGTAATTATCTCTCATAATCACAACAAGAACAGTACACATTTCCTGTAATTATCTCTCATACTCATAAAACAAGAACAGTACACATTTCCTGTAATTATCTCTCATACTCAACAAACAAGAACAGTACACATTTCCTGTAATTATCTCTCATAATCACAACAAGAACAGTACACATTTCCTGTAATTATCTCTCATAATCAGGATAAATTTGGAACAGCCCTTAAACTAACACCAAGCAGATCAATTTTTATATTTAGGTTGAGGTTTCACACAAACTGGTTAACTAAATAATACAGAATTATTATTATTATTATATCTCCGCCTTGGTGAACAGTTTATGTTTTGTATCCCACTGATAGGCCGGATCTGGATTCGGACCTGAACCAAAATCCAATCATTTCGTCGTGTCACCCATGCTATTTATCTGGCAAATTTCGTCAAAAAAAAAAAAAACACAACAGCACTGGTTTTGTTTCACCCATGCTATTTATCTTCCTGCAAAACGCTTTGCTTCTCGCAAAACGTCCACCAATGGGAAGTAAAGGGAGGGAAAAAAACGGGAGCAGGAGACAGGGTGCCGGAATGGACATGAAGGACAATGAGGGACAGTGAGGGAGTGTTGGTATGCAATTTTGATCCAATCGCCATCTTTCATAGTAATTCTGGACCGGCATTAGGTGGGATTGTCTGTCATGAATTTATTTGTTGATCGAACGAGTTTTAATTTGTCTAAATCCGACCAGTCGTTTCCAAAGATATAAGCCTTTTTGTCGCAATACCATATTGGAAATATATATCTATCTATAATTCCATTAATCTCTGTGTGTATGTGTGTATGTGTGTATGTGTGTATGTGTGTATGTGTGTATGTTTGTCTGTGACCGCTGTTTCTCGACAACTACCGGTCCGATATACTTGAAACTTGCCAGGTATATTGCTGGGGACCCGAGGATGTGCCTTTTCAAGGTTTGAAATTAATCGGACAAGTAGTTACCGAGCTATGGCGATTTCTTTACCAAACACCGCAAGCCGTTCGCTTTGGACCAAACCATTTCATGTAAATAGAGGGGGGGGGGGGGTTCTGTGGTCGTTGCGAATGGACCAAACCATTCATGTAAATAGAGGGGGGGGGGGTTCTGTGGTCGTTACTGCCACGTGGTTTCAAAGTTTTTTTTTGTTGTTGTTGTTTGCACGCATGTTTTTTTGCACCCACGTACGGGCATGCCCTAGGATGTTTACACACACACACCCCTACACAAATTTTTTTTTTTTTTTTGGCAAGGAACGGGCACCCACGTACGGGCACGTCCTAGCTTATATATAGTACGGGCATGCCCTAGTATATATAAATATAATTCCCTTTCCCGGTTCCCTGTCGCTCGCCGAGCGCCGAGCAAGTCGAGTGCTTTGAACAAGAGCAAAAAAAAGAAGTACTTTATACGTGTGCGGGTGGGTAAACGAGTGTACCGGCCTTACACGTCCTGGAAGCAAACGGTCGCAAGGTGCACGCTTGCTCCGTTTGCTTCCAGGTCACAGCAAGACCCTTAATGACCAGCGCAAAAATACGTATTTACAGAAATCATTTAGAGAAAAAAAACGAATTATCATCGTGTTGTTTATCGAAGTACCATTCGTGATGGGTCACGCCACTTATATCGCGGCATCGGTGCGCAAGGAAGCCCCAGACCACCTGCTCCCCCATGTATGTACACATAACTTCCAAGTTCGTAAATCATATTGGACAAAACAAGACACACTCACCTTTTAAAGACCTTTTAAAGAAGACTTGTTTGTACAATTGATGTCAGCGGTGCCTCCAGATTGTTGTGGAATTTGTAGTGGTGGACTCAGGACTCCAATGACCGGACACAGGTTTACAAAGGGTCTGGTTTATTAACTGGTTATTCACTTCATTCCATTTACCAAATAATACCGCATAATATAATGGATCAGGTTAACTCTTTTCGCTTGGTCCTTCTCGTTCGGCTGGTGTTCGCTCCGCCACTCCCGTTGGTCAGGGCTTCTCGTAGCAAGTACTGTCGACTCCACGTTTGCTCTAGTTTATATGGACAAACTGGACTTAATCCTCTGTCCGCTGAAACGTTAATCCTTTCTCCGCTGATGCCCCGAGGTCATGCATTGCACCAAGTCCTGGCATCAACTCGCTCCCCTCCTGCTGTGATTTCCATTTACACAGTAGGAGGGTGCTCTAGCCTGGGGCCTTGACCAGGTGTTTCAAGAGATTACCATGTTCATGCACATTCTGCTTCGTTACCAGATTTAATCAATGAGTTACCAGGGCCAATCAATACGTTACACTGAGTTACACTTCCACACCGGTTACCGTCGATGCCTCACCTGCATGCTTACACGCATACGCTACCCCTTTCTTGCTCATACGTCCAACCGTCTCCCTGCTCTTGGTCATTGCACCTTCTCTTACACACCCAGGTACACTCATTCCACTCACAGACTTGGTCACACACCTGACCACCTCACACCTTTGCACCCACTCGTTGTTCGCACACCTCACCAACACACCTCTTCGCGCCCCCTCCTCGGTCACCTCCTCCGTGACAATCACAGGTGTGCTCTCACTCGCACACCCAACCACGTGCCTCACGACCAACTCAAGTGTGCATTCCCACACATGCTCTACCATTCCTGGTGTGCATCCTTCCATTCCAGGTGTACATCCTCTCTCACGTGTCACAACCAACTCACGCTCCGTGTCACTCTTACTACTCTCACCTCCACTCTTGACAGTGCACTCACCCTTACTCTCGACAGCGCACTCTTTCCTCATGCACCTGTCCGTTACACACCTTTCTCGCGCATTCTCTTGCGCACACTCTCCCGTTACTTCCTCCGTAACACTCACCACAGGTGTACACTCTCTCGTTACATCCTCTGTAACACTCCTCACTACGCGCTTCCATGTGCTCCCTCGCACACGCGCTACGACCGACTCACTCTCGACAGCACACTCACTCCTCGGCGCGCACTTTTTCCTCACACACCCCAGAGTCGGACATTCTCGCACACCTCCTCCTTCGCACACCGTACCTGTCGCACACTTCACCAACGGCCTCTCACGAACACCCGGATCCGAATCAACCCCCAAGCCGACTGAAGCTTTCCTCACATCATATACATTTCCACGTATATCGCCACTCACCTTGGCACCTCGTCTCCGCACCTCCTTCACCACCTGCAAACTCTTTATTTGGTTAGTGAGCACACCATTATGAGTTGAGCACCGACCTTGTACATATTCCATCACCTCCTCCTGTATTTCTCTCTTAGTTTCTGTCCGCCTCTTCTTAATTTCACTCACCTCTTCTTCCACTTCCTCTAATTTTTGCTTCACCTCTTTTATTTCCCGGTGCGTCTCCTCAAGTTCGTCCTCTAAGGCTATTTTGACCGTCTCTATGTGCGTCCTCACCTGCCGGTCCTTTGTCTCCATTACCTCTGTCACCTCGTCCAACCTCATTGTCAGTCCCTCACGTACCATCTGACATTGCCTCTGTGTCGCTATTAAGTCATTTTTAATTTCTTTTTGTGTCGCCTTTAACGCTCCTAGTACCGCAGTGTTCCTTTGAACCTGCTCCACTAACTCCGTCTGTCCCTCCTTCAGCTGTTCCACCTCCTCCGTCAGGTCCTCTATGCCCCCTTGTATCTTTGCCATCCCATTTCTCACCTCTTTCTCTATACGCTTTTCACCTCGCTTTACCTCCTCGCGTACCCCCGAGACCTCCTCACTTACACCTCGTCGTATCTCCTCTTTCATCTCCTCCCTCTCTTTTGTAGATGCCGTCCTCATCTGTCCCAATTCATCCCTCTGAGCATCCAATTTGGTTTCTACCCCGATTTTCACCTCCTCTATCTGCTCTCCCATTTGTTTAATTTCTCGGGCGGCTTGCTCCCCTATCTCCCGCAATTTGTCTTCCATCCTATTTTCTAACCCCATTAACCCATTTTTCACCCCCTCTATCTGATTCTCCTGGGCAGCCATTCTATTTTCCACCCCCGTTAACCCATGTTTCATCCCTTCTATCCCATTGTCTAACCCCTCAAACTTCTTGTCTAATCCCTCAAATTTCTTGTCTAATCCCTCAAATTTCTTGTCTAATCCCTCACCGGTACCCCTCGCTTCGTCCCTCATTACCCCCAATTGCTCACCCTGAGCATCCATCCGGTTCCCCATTTCGCCCCCCAATCGCTCACTATCAGCCCTCGCTTCGTCCCTCATTCGCTCACTATCAGCCCTCAATCCCACAATTTGGTTTCCCAACCGCTCACTCTGAGCCCTTGCTTCGTCCCTTATTTGCTCACTATTCTTGTCCATAAGGGCCTTCATTTGTATCATAAAAAGGTTCAAATCCACCGGTGGCGCTGCTACGGTCGCGGGCGCAGCAAAATTTGGTGCCGCTACACCCACGTGCGCAAGGACGCCATTTTGTGCGCCTGATACCCCCTCAACCACATCCTCCATATACATTTCCCTGAGGTCCTGGGTCGATTCCACCCCGTTTATCTCTATTTCTCCCACCGGCATCCCGTCGCCTTGACCAGCCATGGCGCAATTTCAAAATTCGGGTTTTGCTTTACAACACAAATTTCCAGCAGCTCGTAATTTTGAGCGCGTTAAGCGCGCTTCGGGCCTCGTATCTCACTCCCCGACACCAATTTGTTACTGTAATAACACAATTGGTGTCCAAAATTTGGGCTAAATAAATTTAGTCCCAGGTTCGAATCCCAACTCCTGACTACCAATTTGTTACGGTCCGCGGATTAGATGTTATTTTTACCGAGCGGTGGTGTAACCGCGGCCGAACAGTTGTTCCCTGACTAAAACCCGATTTACCCAAACATTGGCCGTATCGCGCCACAGCTACTCAATCGGGAAAACTCTAAAGCGACCGAATGCAAAGAGGAAGAAGACGTACAGAAGAGTAACGGGATTTATTATTTACACACACAAGCAAAAAGGAGCAGTCACGATTATGTACAGGGACATGAGACGCAGGTGGCACAGTGAATTCCTTATACAAGCTTAATTACCTACCCAGAACAGAACAAACAAAGACGACTCACACGGGGAATTGCAGAGTGGATTGGCTGGAAGGAGGTGTGTGGCTGGAGGGGGAGGACGGCACGGAGCTGGCTGGAGCTTGATCCCGCACGGGACGTCGGGCTGGACCTCGACGGCCGCTGATGCCACCGATCCTGTCGTGTGCGCGGGATCACGGGTCGGATCACGGGTCGGATCACGGGTCGGATCACGGGTCGGATCACGGTCGGAGCCGACGCGCTGGTGGGGGGTCTGGCGTGACGGGTTCTCTCCTCTCTCTTTCTTTTGTCCAACCACTCTTTCTCCACCGACAACTCAACGCAACCACTCAACGCAACCACTGACCACCCCTGACGACCAACTCAGCTCTTGTCATGGACCTCTCTACGCACTCTTGCTCTGACGACCCAGCTCTTTCCTTTGAACTCGTCTCTCCTCTGTAAAAGCTCATCTGCTTGGGGAACGCCCCCGCGGCAGGTTATATAGGCCCCGCCCCTCAACCTTTGCGAACCTCCCCCAAACGCTCTTCCTCTGCCCTCTCAAACCAAACCCCTCGTGCTCGGTTGGTTGTTCGGGGCTGGCTCACTCCTCCCCTCTATGACGAGGTGGAGACACGCCTTTCTTCCCCAACCCTGCCTCGTGGCCAATGGTGGTTGAAGAAAACCGCCCAAAATGCAGTTGGCCATTGAAAAGAAATGAAAGGGGACCTATTCTTATTTCACTTGGTGCAATGGAGTATTTAAATTAATGGGAGACACAGCCTTACCCTAAGACACATAATAAGATATAAGCTACTGAACAAGGGTTTTATCGGGTCCTGCAATGTGGTGTTTCATGGAATAACTACCGAGACGCCCTTTGACCTTTACACTACGGAGGTATTTACAAGGAATCATTACATTTTACAGAGGGTGATATTTACAACAATTTACTATACAATACACACCATAAAAAAAAAACACAATCCTCATATCCGCAACAATATATATATATATATATATATATATATATATATATATATATATATATATATATATATATATAATGAATGTTTTGATGTCGTTAGTTGGAAGGGGATTGATATAAAACTCTTTGACTAATGGCGTCGAGATGTCGGCCATAAAGGCCTAATCTGCATGAACAATGCTCTGCATTCCTGAAACTGTGGGTGATGTTTCTACATTCTCTGTGACTCCTCCGGAGGACGAATTCTGACCATTGTCAGGTTAATTACCTTGAAATGCAACCTTGCTCTCATTCTTGTTTTGCAATCTGCATATCTTTCCTTGCAAACATGTGGTGAAACAGACTACCATTGTATCAAGCAACTCCCTGCCCTCGGATCCGGACAGCTATGCAAATATCCCTTCCCCCTGTTTGGTATCTAGATTCCAGAAGGAAAATAAGGACTGATTTTTGAGAGAAAATATTCCACTGCAAACGAGGGAAACAAAAGCAAAACGTGATATGATTTTTTCTCCCTTAAGTGTTGAAAACCATCAAAATAACACTGCAAAAACAATGATGCATTGTTGAAAGAACATACGACCATTATCAGGAAGTAACCAAGGTGTCATCCTTTCATTTTAATGGTGATATGTTAGATGTGAAATTAGATCGATCAAGATTAAATTACAAATGACAACACATCTTATAAACCAGCAGTCGCACACCTGTCGACCTTATTTCTCGAATTTCGTGACCTGGAGGTGTAACAAACATGTTGCTTCCCAAACTGGCTGCAATTTATTTGTCTCTGACTCTCTCCGGAGTGCGAGGTAAATGAGGGCATTTTGCTTTTTAAAGTTGAACCTGGGATGCAGATCCTTGCTTGGCAAGTTTTTGAATTGTTTAATTAATTATGGCCATGGTATCGTGTTGTGATTGTGCAGTGTTTGTTACCGCCACCACCGAAGGTTATGTTTTACCACGTCTGTCTCTCTGTCTATGTCAGGAGGCTATCTCAAAAAGTTATGGATGGATTCGGACTAAACTTGGTGGACAGGTTAGATATTTGACAAGGATGAATTGATTAGATTTTGGTGAACATTCGGAAAAGGATCTGGATCCGATAATTTTTTGAGTGATTCTTCACCATTCAGAGGTCACGCCAAAAGCGATATATAGCAAAATGTTGTGGACGGGTTATGACAAAACACCCAAATCAGCAGAGTTCTGAACTCCAACTTCAAGACATGACCGTCAGCCCACTCAGGGATATTTTTTTTTACATGTTCACATTGGTCTATGTTAATTGAGCAGATAAAAGACAATTAAAGGTCAACAAGTTGACACACCAACGGAGTGTATGGGGAGGCAGGTGACATGCACGAGGAGAGAAATAACACAAAATTGAGAAGAAAGGTACGGAGAAGAAAGGTACGGAGAAGAACAAAATGGGAAAGAATCGGTGTGCCTAGAAGAGATAATCGATATGCAAGTTGAGTGCATGTGGTGGTGATGAGCAGTACATTTTAGAGACTAAAGTGAGGGAAGCGTAATGACAAACACAAGGAAACAATTCCACAAAAGTGATAAAAAGAGGATGATTGAATGAATGGTTTGGTGCAAGTCTACTACCTCTACCTTTACTTCTTTAATGGGCCAAATATTCTCACCTTGTTGTGGAGTCAGCGAAATACCTTCCCTGGGGTCCGCCTGAGAGGTTTTTTTGGCTCAATTAATTCAGGAACCAGCTGACCAGGCTTGACATTCGACTGAAGGTGAATTGGACCAGCATTTGGAATTTGTTGAGCGTGTCTCCGATAACTTGCTGATTCTTCATTAAAAACACACCATGAGATGTTTCAACACACACCAAGTAATGAGAGCACACAGGACACTCAGCTTAACATCAATCTTAAGAACGACACACTTTGTTCTGAAATGCCCTGTCTATGAAGCCTCATTCAAACAATTCTTAGTCGCGTCAAGGAATTGAATCAAGAATAGATAACCCAAAGGTAAGTGCATTACCTCTGCACCAATCTGACTGTGGTACATACGTGTTTGTAATATGCTCTCTTAATGTCTCAACAGCCCTTGAGTGTTCTCAAGAAATTGGATCTGACTTCCTATCTGTGGATGCAGGCGGTGGACAAGCCTTCGCCATTAGGTGAACAATTTTGTTCAGCAAATGGTGATTTTCATGGATATCGTTATTAAATGATGTATATTGCATTTTTTATGATAATTACATTGAGAATGTAAATATCAGAAACCAGTGGAGTTTCCAGTAGAAACCGAACAAGATTCAGTTGAACCCAATAAAAACCATTTGATGCAACTGGTCTGAAACCCATAGAAACCTTTAAGTTCAACTCGTCCTGTAGAAACCATTAGAGTTAACCGATCTGAAAACCCGAAGACCAACCAAAATACTATAATTATATTTTGTCATAAACAAACACAAAACACACAGTTCCATATGGAATTGAGTTATATCGATGTTCTTTATAAGTGTTTCCCTGGAGGGGAAGCAATTATGGAATTGAGCTATATCCATGTTCTTTATACGTATTTCCCTGGAGTCAGATAGCTCAAATGACAAAACACTGGTATGGTTTTCCAGAGGACCTGGGTTTAATTGCCAGTTTGGGTATGTAATTTTACCCACAATATGTCAATTTGTTATTTTCAATCCTGCTCATATATCATCAATTTCAATCCTGGTCCCATACCATGGGACCCCACTACTCGCGGGGGATACGTTCCTGGAAAATCCCGCGATTTGCGAAACCGCGAATAGGGGGGCATTATTTCAATGGAAAAAGGGGGGCTAGGTTCCCGAGTCGTGAAAATCCACGAATGGAGAGGAACGAAACCGAGAATGTCGAGGCAAAATCCGTGAATGGTGAGGCAAATCCAGAGAATGTATGCCGTTGTATTGTTTTAATGGGGAGAAGAGGGATTGGTTATAGGTTCCCAGTGGTTCCTGATTTATAGAGCAAATTTTTTAAAGTTTAACATGTTTTCCACCGCAAATGCACATGATTACAGTTTTACAAAAAATGTGTACAAATTTTAAAAAACGACAACACCAGGTACCATTTCCAATTTATTGAAAGAATGCGCTTGCAGTTTATTAAAAGTGCTTAACCATACCGTACTGTGAAAGTAAAAAAAACACAACACCATCATGTAAACAAAACACAACACCAAACACAACGCCCAATAAATTTGCCACTACATTAATGGTGTTTGTGGTGACCCGGTCATATTTCCTCCAATGTGTTCTTCCTGGTTCTCCCTCCTCACCTTCTCTTAGCAATCTTCCATTAGACATGCCTTGTCTTTGTTTTAATTGTTCTACTCTCGGTTATTACCTCTGCCACCGAGAGTGGGTGGATGTTTTGTTTTCACCCCTGTCTGTTTGTCTGTCTGTCTGTGAACAGGATATTTCAAGAGGTTATGGATGGATTCGGACAAGCTTTTGTGGATAGGTTGGATGTGTGACAAGGATGGAGTGATTAGATTATGATGAAGATCCGGATTCGGCTGATATAATTTTGATGTGATTCTTCACCATTGAGAGATGGGGCCAAAACAATATATAGCACGATATCTCAAAAGGTTGTGGACGGGTTCGAACAAAACAAGGTGGATCAGTTGGTTTGGTGACAAGAACAAGCCGATTGGATTTTGGTTCAGGTCCGGCTCCAGATCTAGCCCATCAGTGGATACAAACCGTAAACTGTTTACCTGGCGGAGGTATGCGCTCTACCGAGTGCTGTTCCAGCTTCCGTCTTGTTTTATTCCTTCACCGCTGAACATTTTGATTTTTTGTGAAAATCTCTTTCTTATTTTATTTCTGTTGTTGTATGCCTTGAGTGAATGATTTATTTATAATCCATGAGGTTTTACTCATTCGCTTCTGTTGTGTAATTTGATTCCAAGTTAATCCATTGTAGAGGTTTAGAGAATGGTATTTGTTCAATCCAATGCACCATCCAAGCTCACATTCAGAACATGCTCCACTCTCAGGATGTTACAAACTGTAAACCCGGAGGTGTTTGATAATATTGTTATGTCAGGTGGGGTAGTGATATGTAGAGCCAGCTAGATCTGAATAGGTAACGTGCTTCGTCTGTCGCGGTGAGGAATCTGCCCTGTAATAAGTTTCATGTGTAGGCGTTTTGTCGGGTAAGGGTATACCTGTGAACATACCAGGATGTTCGTGTGTTAAATAGCGTAGGGATTAAAAGATAAAGCCCCTGTGTGTCACACCTGGTAGCTAAACCTTTGTCTCTTATGGCAATGCAGACCAACATAGACATGTAGTTAGGTCCCTAGTGCAACATTAAATAATTCCCTTCCCTGACATTGACTTCGGAAGGAAACCAGGCCAGGACACCGCCGATTATGGCCGCCACCAATTACACCTCGGACAGGCCTAGGCACATCGAGTGCCACGCGCTATGACCACGGAACAGGGAACAAGTGAATGGGCAGCGCGGTAGGTGTGGACAACCAGCCGGCGACTCGGTGGAGGGCACTGATTGGGTGGCGCACTGGGCCTGACGTCACCACCGCAGGAAGGTTATTTAAGGCAGCGCCGAACGCCATTTGCGCTCTTGCGGTTCGTGCTCTTGCAGATTCCTGGCCCTGGCAGTCCCGGTACGATCTCGAGTGGAGAGAGTCCTGTCCCTGGTTGCGTTGGCTGGCAGTCTTGGCCCTGGTTGAGTTGGCTTGAGAGTTGGCTTATCGATCGTGTGTGAAGATCGACCTCGTGGTGCTTGGAGCGGTGCTTGTGCTTGGAGCGGTGCTCGGTGCTGTGGTGCTGGAGCGAGGGACCTCGTGGGTGCATTGGGGCCGAACGGAGCCGTGTTGGGCGGCAGCCAAAGACAAGTTGACAGGACAGATAAGGCCAATCCCCATTACATTTTACATGACGAGACAATTATTTTCCTTTAATCCATTCCTGTGTCTATTGTTGAGTCTGGTGTGCGGGATCCCGATTTAGGACATTTTATTACCGGCGCATATTTCCCTGTCCCGCGATTCCTTGTAAATAAACCCTTGCATTATTTTCCCTTCCCATTAAAATCTTGGTTGTTCGCTTGAATTAATTTCCTTGCAGGATTGAAGCTGCCGTCGGCGAGATCCAGGTAAGCTTTTGCAGCAGCCTTCCATTTTCCTTCTTCCTCCCACGGGTTTTATAGCCAAATCCGTATTGGGTGTTGCCTCCGAATAAATCCGTTCAGGCCTATCCGCGGTCTCTGGTGTTAACCGGAGTCGCACGACAACTGGTAGTCAGTAGTGGGATTGAACCCTAAAAAAAATTGGTGTCAGTGTGGAGAATTTGGAAACAAAATTTTTTAGTCAGAGGCGATAAATTTGCATCGGCGATCAGTGCGCGAGACGCTGACGGAGCGTCGTTAAAAGTTAAATTTCATTCCTGTAAAAGACACACGGGGAAGTTACTCCTTACGGATGGAAGAAGTAAGCAATATGGAGGAAAGGAGAATGGAAGATGCGGGAACTAGTGGGAGTGAATCGGAAGTAGTGGGGGTAGAGGGTAGTGTCGGAACTTCCCCCGCTACTAGCAAGACGGCCCCGATGGATTTACAGGCCTTAATGAAGTTTATGCAGGGAATGAAGGATGGGTTGGAAAATAAAATGGAAGGAATGGATAACAACATGAGGGATATGAAGGCTCAAGGTGAGCGGTTGGAAGGACAAATTGGGGTAATGAAAAATGATATGGGAGAAAAAAAACAAAATGGATGCTCAGGGTGAGCGGTTGGAAGGAAAAATTGAGGGATTGAATAACAAAATGGAGTCACAGGGGAGTGAACTAAACGGAGAAATGAGGAGATTTGGCGCCAACAGGGCCCAGGAGAAGCCAAGGGTGGCAGAAATTCATTCGGAACGGGGGGAAGCCAAATTGGGAATTGCACCACGAACGGCATGTGAAGAGGTGAATGGGGAATGCGCACAGGTGAACGTGGAGTGCCCACAGGTGAATGGGTGAAAGAAATTTGGAATGTGGAAATGGTAATGGACGATGTTTCACACCTGCTGGCCAGGAGGTTTATCGTGACCGAGTGGATGCCACAACACCCCAACCGGGGGATGGAATTGAATCCTTCCTGTGCCAGGGCGGTGGTTCAGAGCAAGAGAGGGTAACATTATTGGGGGTCCGTGCGATGGAGCCGAACCGGGTATTTATTGGGGAAGAAGGCCTGTCGGGGCCAGAAATGATTTGTGGTGATGATGGGGATTATGAGCATGATTTGACACAGCGGCTGGGGACCTGGGACAGTCCCATGGAGGACAAGGTAGACCAGGCCCAAAGGAGTTTGGGGAAGGAGGTGAGTTGGTCCGAGGAGGTGGTTGTGGTGACCGTGGTGACCCTCACCGTGCATAACAATTGGAAACAGGAGGCTCCGAAATTGGATACCCAGCTGGGGGAGTGTTTTGACTCCGGGCTGGATTTGGACCTTGGAGGATCGGGAGATCGAGCCTCAGGAGATTTGGTCCCCGTAGGGAATGTGGAACAGCTGCAGGGAGGGGCAGAACAACCTGTGGTGGAGGTTGTTACCTGCAGCTGCGGTTTGGGATGGGAAATGCAAATTGTTAAAAGGAAATTTAAAATTAAATGGAAATGGGAAATGGATTTGGCACAGCCGTGGTTGGATTCGGTCCCCAGGCTGCGGGATGTGGACCAGTGGAGGTCGTTCGGGATGGCCTCGGGCAAAATTTGCCCCTTTCAAAATTTGGGGATGCCAGCCAGCTGGGGGGCTGTGCTGGCGAGATTTGGACGTGGGGTCCAGCCATGGGTGGCATGATACGGCCTGGGCCCCACGGGGGGTCTGGGGGAGTGTGGTGTCCCTTGTCCGTTGGGGCGCCGTCCGGGCATGTGGCTCGGGCCGACAAGGTCACTGGACCCTGGTGGGGGTTAAGACCTCCGGGGGGGTCCGAGGTGGTTTCTCAAGCCTGGAATGGCATTTATTGAGGACCACTAGGGGGAGGTGTTGCGGGTCGCACTTTGGTGGTGGTACTGCGGACGGCCAACTTGGGCCTGATGTGGTGACCACCGGGCATGCGGCCTGACACCCTCCTCCTGAGACTCTGGGACAGCCGGCATGTGGTGACCTGCCATGCCGTGCTGGTCTATGGACGCGGGTCGAACCGAATGGACAGGGACGGAGATGGCCTACCAGACAACCATTGGGGCATCTGTGGAACGTGATGGTGTGAGCGTGACCTTCCACAGATGGTCCGTTATGATTTATGGACTCTCGGTTTGGGAAGAGAGCCATGGGAGTGTTGAATCGGGAGATGTGTAACGAGCCGAGCATATGGGCCATGCTCGGCTGGCATGTGTATGGCAAAGCATCTTTCTTTGGTGAAATGAGTGAATTGTGACAAATGTTTGGCATGGGTAATCTCGGGGTTACATGCAAATTTAAGGGTGAATTTTGTGAAGAGAAATGGTGGACACTGCATAGTGACACCATTATTGATCCAGGTGTGTAGACCAAAGTGTTGGAGGCTGTGATAAAATTGACAGGGTAGCAGGACAGCTTTCAACTGGTTGCGGGGGCGACTGTGCCGATATTTGGGATGCGGAGTCATGGGGATGTAGTTGTGTAGTTGAGGGTCAACATGGTGCTATGGGTGTCCGAGGTGTGTGGACCATGTCTTCTGGGTGGGTCTCCTGGTGGAGCATGGCTGTTGACTGGACCTTGGTGTGGTCAAGTGTGGGTGAGCACAGCGGGGCTAGGGTTCTGTGGACTGGGGGACGAGAGGGTGGCGTAGGTGACGTGAGGGGAATGCCACGCACTGTGACAGTCTCCCCCAGGGCCGAGGTTGTGTGTGTGGTAGTGTGTGTGTGGTAGTGTGTGTTGTGACAGCAGGTGCTCACCACATTGGCCAGCTGGGGCTGGTGCAGCTGTGTTCCTCGCAGGGGGGCCGAAGGATGGATGGTGGGTCGCACCCTTATGGACACCCATGGGCCATGTTGGCGTTTTGACTGCTCACCTTGTCCCGATGACCCTTGCACGGTAGAGGTGCGGGGCTGTCGTAGCCACATGTAGTTGTGTAGTGATAATCACCGTTGGATGCGGATCCACATACCTGCCAGTATAGTGTGGAGAAAAGAGAAATTTGGTGAAATTTGATAGGCCCAAGGATAAGTTTTGGGATTTTGAGGGTGGATTGCACCTTTGGACTTGACCAACTGGAAGTTACCTGTACATCAAGGTAGGGGTAAGGCCTTGATGGTTACTGTCCCAGGCGTCAGGACCTGCTTATGGAAATTTTGGGACATGTAATTTGGAGTTGGGAGGCGGGTGAGAGTGATGACATGGCCGGTGAGGAGGATTGGAATGTGTGCCACACAGAGTCTTGTGGGTGGCGTTTGTTTATGTGTAGAGGTGATGTGTTTTCATGTGGTCGTGAGGTTGGAGGAAATGAGTGAGTGATGATTATTGTGTTGGAAATGGAAATATGAGTGAGTCGTGGTGATTATTGTTGAAATGTGCTTGTGGAAATGTAATGATTTAAATGTGAATGGGATTTCACATGTAGCAGGCCATGGCACATCTTTTGCGCCATCTATGGAATTGTGTTGAGAATTGAATGGCAGCGGGGGAGGAAATGTGTTTTGGGATCTTATGGGTGGGGAAGGTGTATGTGTCCGCAGGTACAGATCAGGCTCTGAGGAGCGATGCCTGCGGCCGCCCTCTGCGGCAATTACCCCTGGCAGCCAGTGGTATCTGGAATTATTATTTATTTATTTTTGTATACTGAATCGTGAAAGAGCTGACATTTACTTCACAAACAAATCAACCAGACAAACAAAATATATAAAAAGAGGGAGCGGAAGACAAGATGGGGAGAGAAGGGGAAGCACACAAACACTTGAGAGCACACAACATTTGAGAGCAGGGAGATGTGTGGGAGGGAGAGGGCTTGGGGGGAGGAGGCGTGGGAAGGTGGGGGGTTGGGGGGGGGTGGGAGAAGTATAAAACACAAGGACACCAAGGACTTCCAGGACAGAAGTTGGTATTTCAAAAAAGTGGAATTGGGGTGAAATTAGCGGGGGTAGAAAAGATCAAGGTTTTGGATGGGGGAAGATAAGAGATGGTGGTGAACAGCTGTTTTAAAGACCTGGAGGGTGGAGTGGGATTGAAGAGAGTGAGGGAGTTTGTTCCAGAGGCGGGAGAAAAGAGGAATGAAGGAGTGAAGGTGAGCAGAGAGTCTTGATTTTGGCAGTTTAACCATAAGAGGGTTGCAGGCAGATCTTGTGCGACCTGTAGGAATATTTGCGGGACAGAGCCCAGAGAGTGCTGGGGGGCAAGGCCAGAGAGGAGTCGGTACAAGACGGAAAGACCACCAACCTGCCTGCGGTGAGTGAGTGAGAGGCCCTTGGAGTAAGCTTCATCGCGGGAGATTCCAATGATTCTGAATGCTTTGGTTTCAACAGCGTGAAGACGAGCTAGGTGTGAGGCAGGAGCACCAGCCCAGAGGGGAGAGCAGTATTCCATTGAGCTGCGGATGAAAGCCTTGTATGTGGTGAGGAGCTCAGGTGTGCTAAGGAAGGACTTCGCACGACGGAGGATGCCCAGTTGGCGACTGGCTTTGGAGGCCAGATTTGAAATGTGGTTTTCCCAGGAAAGATCATGGCAGATAGTGAGACCCAAAAGCTTGAGTGACAGAACTTCTTGGAGAGGATTATTCAGAAAGTGGATGGGAGGGTTGTCCAGTCGGTCTTTTCGGAGAGACATCGTAAGAGTGTGAGATTTGTCAGGATTGAAAGACATGTTCCACTTGTTTGTCCAGTCTGTGATTTTGTCCAGGTCTGCAGAGAGTGAGGAGGCTGCAGACTGCTGATCTGAGGGATGAAGAATGGAGCGACAGAGAGTAGAGTCATCAGCAAAGAGATAGAGAGGATTTTCAAGAGAGTCAGAGAGATCATTGATGAAGACCAGAAAAAGCACAAGGCCCAGAACACTGCCTTGGGGAACTCCAGCCTGAACAGGAGGAGGAGACGAGAGAAACCCATTCAGGGCCACATGTTGACTACGACTTGAGAGGAAGTCCGCCAGCCATGCGTGGAGATTTCCATGGATACCAAAAGAGGAGAGTTTGGTGAGCAGAGCGGGGTGCCAGACCATATCGAAGGCACGTGATATGTCAAGGGAGACAGCTCTAATTTCCTGTTTGGGATTGAGGACCTCCATCCATTGTTGAGAAAGCAGAAGCAGCATGTCCAGAGTAGAGTGACCAGGTCTGAAATCAAATTGATGATCAGAGATCAAGCCATTGGAGAAGAGGAAAGATTTCATATCTGAAGCAATGATGGATTCCATGACTTTGCTGATAATTGGGAGAGTGTTGATTGGTCTGTAGTTGCTGGGATCTGTTTTTGCACCTTTTTTGTGCAAAGCGGTGATGTCGGCAGATTTCCAAGCAGATGGCAGATGACCTTGAGCAAAAGAGAGGGTGAAGAGAACAGAGAGAGGGAGTGAAAGAGCGGAAGAACAGGATTTTAGGACCCGTGGGCTGATGCCGTCAGGTCCAGTTGCACAATCAGAGTCGAGGGTTGACAGAAACATTTCCACCTTGTCAGGAGGAAAGGACACAGAATCCAGGAGCAGCTGGGTACGGTGGGTACAGAGAGGGATGGGTTTTTGACACAAGATTTAGAGGCAAACACAGAGTTAAGGCATTCAGCTTTTTCACGTGCGGAGTCAGCCGTGTGGTCGTTTGAGGTGAGGGAGGGGATGGAGGGGGAACAAACACCAGAAACAGATTTGAACAGATGCTACCAGGATTTGGAAGAGGGAGACAGATAAGAGAGTTCTGTCCTGAGAACGGAGAGATATTGTTTCCTGGCTTTCCTGAGGGTGGACACACACTTGTTTCGGGCTTTGTGAAAGGGAATGAGCTTTCCTTCCATTTGGATTTGCTTTCCAGGAGACGAAAGCAAGTTGTGTGTGGGCAATAGCCTCACCACAAGAATCCGTGTACCATGGATGGGAGGAAGGGTATGACAACTGAAGACGAGATGGGATAAATCTGTGCATGAGAGAGAGCAATTTACTTTGGAAGAATTCCCAGGATGAGTTGATGTCAGAGGCGGTAGAGATGGGAGACCAGTCCAGATGATTGATGGCTGCTTGAAGACCGTGCCAGTTGGCCTGAGTGAAATGCCAGACTCGTCGACGCTGAGGAGGCTCTCTGAGAATGGTCAGAGAGATGTCCACTTTAACAAGCACATGATCAGATGAGCCGATTGGAGCAGAAGAAGAGCAGCAGACATTTTCAGGTAATAGTAAGGGAAACATATGAAAATCTGTTAACTAAATTGTTACCAAAAAATTTCTTCACCAATATGTTTGTAAAGGTGTGTAATAACATGTGTTAAAATGTTGAAGGTCAACTCCCGTGGGAAACCCAGAAAAAAAGCTGTTGAATTCGGGTACCGAAAAATTATTTTCGAGAATTTTTATTTTTTTTAATCGGCCCTTAAGTAACTTATGAGGGGTCAAATAAGGGTTTTTCATGATTCTGAGTTGATTGTTAACATTTATATTTCACCACAGACACTCCTTTGTGGAAAAATAATTTCTAAATATATCTCATTTTCTACTTTGCAGGACATGGAGTCTAGCAATATGGATGAAGACGTTACTCCACCTGTGCTCAATTGCTTCATCTGTGCACGCTCGGATACACTAGCTGAAAGGCTCATACAGGCAACTCCAAAGGGATACTCAACTTTATTGAAACAAGCAGAAACTGTCGAAAATGTTACTGTTGTGGAACGTATGAAGGAGGCTCAAAAGGAAGGAAAACTGAGGTACCACCAGAAGTGTAAAAATGATCTGTACAACAACTTTGTTGCAACCACCAAGAAGTCAGCTCAAGCATCAAAGGCAGAGAAAGAGTCATCAAAGTTGAAGAGAAGACGCACTACTTGTGAGTTCAGTTCATCAACTGGCTGCAGTTCTAGAAGATCACAGTCAGTTGACCTCCTGTATAAGGATGTATGCATTCTTTGCAACCAACCAGCCCAGCTCTACAAAAATAATCCAGCACAAGCTAGAAAGAAATACAGAGTGCCAGATAATTTGACTGCAGATACACTGAAGGCAAGCTTGCTGAAGACAGCACGGAGTCGCGGGGATGACTGGGGCACTGAAGTCACTGGACGCCTGGAAGGGATCAACGACTTGGTAGCAGAAGAAACACTGTACCATTTGCGATGCAAACTTATGTTTGCGAGAGGTGACAGTTTGTCCAAAACTGATGAGGAAGGAAAAAGGAAGAGAGGACAGAGGAGTATTGATGAGGAGCGAGAGGCAGTTTTTATTGAATTCTGCGAATGGTTAGACTCAGAATTAGAGCATGGGGTAATGAACATGGACCAAGTCCATGAAAAGCTGCAGGAGTTTGATCAGTCACCAGAGAAGAGCCTTTCTTATTCAAAGCATTGGCTAAAGATAAAACTTCTAGAGAAATACGAAGACACCTTGTATTTCACAACACAGGAAAGAAGGGCAGATGTACTCTGTCTCAAAGATGGCACCGACAATATTCTGCGAGGGCATCATGCTAATCTTGACCATGGAGATGAGAAGACTCAGATCATAAAGACGGCACTCAAGTTCATATCCAATGATATTGCCTTGATTGATTTAGGTCCAAAGTCATACCCCACCACACACAGTATGACTGACATCGATAGTCAGCTGACACTTGTTCCTGCAAGCCTTCAGATGTTCTTGAGACCGATTGTCAAGACAGACGAAAGAGTTGCCGTTTGGGGGCAGAATTTTATTAAGGCCTGTCGACCTCGATCTGGAGTATTGCCACACCAAATGGGGCTTGCCATACAACTTGATCATAGATTTGGGTCAAAATGGATGCTCAACAAATTCCACCGGCTGGGATACACTGAGTCTTACACGGAGACACAAAACTACAAATACTGCTTCCTTAATAGTAGGAGTGGAGATGATGTTCCAGATACTTCTGGCACTCTTGACACCATTGTGGAGGAAACCGATGAACAGATCAATGATGAGGTTGCGGTTGATGCTGCGCTTGAGGATCAATCAGTGATGACAGCCAAAGTGCCAGCCAGTGAAAGTGAATTGTCAAGTAATGATCAGGTGGTCTTTATGGAGGTTGGGGAAACAAACAATGCATTCTACAGAGCATGTCTTTGAACCCCAGTGACTATGGATGGACCATAGGTGTGCATGGGTATGAGCCAGTTCCAACACTGGACCCCACGGCTCCTGAGGAGCTATTGCAGTTCACGAGCTGTAATTGTCATGGAGATTGCAGCAACCGGCGATGCAGCTGCAAGAAGAATGGGGTCACGTGCATCTCGGCCTGTGGAGTCTGTAATGGCATTACATGCAGAAACTGCAGTCATGATGTTGTTGAGTCTGAAGAAGACATAGACAATGACTGTTGAAACTTCTGACACTGTGAATGAGAAATAACTCTTGAGTATTATATATGTATGTGAAATAAAAGCTACTTTGTGTGTAAATGTAAAAGTGAAAATATAAATGTTAACAATCAACTCAGAATCATGAAAAACCCTTATTTGACCCCTCATAAGTTACTTAAGGGCCGATTAAAAAAAATATAAATTCTCGAAAATAATTTTTCGGTACCCGAATTCAACAGCTTTTTTTCTGGGTTTCCCACGGGAGTTGAACTTCAACATTTTAACACATGTTATTACACACCTTTACAAACATATTGGTGAAGAAATTTTTTGGTAACAATTTAGTTAACAGATTTGTGAAATATCTCATAAAATGCCCTTACTATAAGTTAGTCATAACCAAGTCCAGAAGAGAAGATGCTCCGTTGACTGAGATCCGGGTCGGGAAATTGACAGATTGTGCCAGTCCCAGTGAATCACAGAAGTCCTTTGCTGAAGAGCCATGGCTGGTGAGAGCGGTACCCACACCCAGCCAACTGGCATGGTGACAATTGAAATCACCACATATGAGGAAGAGAGAGTTGGGATGGGTAGATAGAAGTTGGTCCATATTATCAGACAGCGAGATGTAGATGGAGTCATCACTGTTTGGTGGATGGTACAACACACATACGAACAAAAGGTGGGAGCGAAGGGGAAGCCATAGCCAAAGGTATTCCTGGGGGTGAGGTGGAGAGAGGGCAGTGCAGGGTGAGTGAGGAAGAGTTTTTTATAAAGATAGCAACCCCCCCCCCCCCCCTCCAGGACGAGCCTCAGGTCTATCATACCGGAGGAGGGAGTAACCTGGGAGAGATACCAAGGAATCAGAGACATCATGAAGGAGGAAAGTTTCTGTTAAGCAGATCACGTCTGGTTTGTCAGAAGTAACCTGTATGGAGAGATCAGTCAAGTTTGAGTGAAGGCCCCAGATGTTTGAGGTCCATACTGTTAAAGAAGAGGAAGGGGGAGCATCGGATACAGAACAGGGGGGGGGGGAGCGGTAGGGTAAGATGTGGAAGAGGAGGAAGAGGTAGGGAGAGCTGTTGAAGGTGTGTCAGAGATTTCAGAATAGCTTGGAGAAAGGGAAGAATGGGGCGGACAAAAGGTTTGATGGTGATTGGGTGAGGCGCAGTGAGGTGTTATTTGAGGAGGAGGAAGAGTGAGGCAGAAGGTTGAGGGAAATGAAGGTGAAAGTTGGAAGGGGGAAGAAGCAGGGAGGACGCTTTGAGGAGGAGGGGAGAGAGGGGAGTCTAGGAGGGGAGGAGTGAAGGAGAGTCTTGGAGGAGAGGGGTGTGGGGGGAGTTTAGGAGGGAAGGGGCAAGGGGGGAGATCTGAAAGGGATGGGTGATGGGGAAGATTTGGAGGGGAGGAGCAAGGGGGAAGATTTGAAAGAGATGGGTGATGGGGATGATTTGGAGGGGAGGGGCAAGGGGGTAGATTTAGAGGGGAGGGGTGATGGGGAAGTTTTGGAGAGGAGGGGTGATGGGGAAGTTTTGGAGGGAAGGGGTGATGGGGAAGATTTGGAGGGGAGGGTCAAGTGGGAAGATTTGAAAGGGATGGGTGATGGGGAATATTTGGAGGGGAGGGGCAAGGGGGAATATTTGAAAGAGATGGGTGATGGGGAAGATTTGGAGGGGAGGGGCAAGGGGGTGGATTTGGAGGGGAGGGGTGATGGGGAAGTTTTGAAGGGGAGGGGTGACGGGGAAGTTTTTGAGGGAAGGGGTGATGGGGAGGTTTTGGAGGGAAGGGGTGATGGGGAAGATTTGGAGGGGAGGGGTGAGATTGGATTTTGAAAAATGTACGATTAATAGGAAACGAACATTTATTGCAAAATGAGTTTCTTGAGACCTTCGAGTCAAAAATACGTTTGAGGATGCTGGAGGATGGGTGGAGTTCTGGAGAGTTTAGGGAATGTATGAAAGAGGCACTATAACTGTAAGAGATGGAATTTTTTTTTGGAATGAATAGATTTGGTGAGCAAGGCGAAAGCATCCTTTTATAGAAGAAGAAGAAAAAGGTGTTATAGTCTATGACAGAATACAGTTCTTCAGGGGACAGTTGAAACATTTTTTAACGACGTGAACACGTGATCACAAACAACGTGGTCGAAGAACGAACGAACAAATAAGAACGAATAACGGATAAGAACAGAGAAGGGAATTTTTTTTTTTTTTTTGAGTTGAGATGAAAACAGAGACAGAGACCGAACGTGAATGTGAAAAATAGAGACCGAAAGTAATTGCGAGCGCAATCGAAGAACCGCTGAGACAGAAACAAAGCCTCAAGCCAAGGTCAGACACGGTAGCCTACTAGTACTACACTAGGCCTCAGAATACGCGACATGAACTAACCGACGATTCTGTACACAGGTATGAAAAACCAACACCAATAATCTATCTATAATTCCAGTAATCTCTGTGTGTGTGTGTGTGTGTATGCGACCGCTGTTTCTCGACAACTACCGGTCCGATATACTTGAAACTTGCCAGGTATATTGCTGGGGACCCGAGGATGTGCCTTTTCAAGGTTTCATATTAATCGGACAAGTAGTTACCGAGCTATGGCGATTTCTTTACCAAACTCCGCAAGCCGTTCGCTTTGGACCAAACCATTGCATGTAAATAGAGGGGGGGGATTGTCACCGTACTCGCAAGCCGTTCGCTTTGGACCAAACCATTTCATGTAAATAGAGGGGGGGGATTGTCACCGTACTCGCAAGCCGTTCGCTTTGGACCAAACCATTTCATGTAAATAGAGGGGGGGGGATTGTCACCGTACTCGCAAGCCGTTCGCTTTGGACCAAACCATTTCATGTAAATAGAGGGGGGGGGATATAATTTTAGATATATATATAGTACGGGCATGCCCTAGTACTGTTAAAGACACACCAATAGTTACACACACCGAAAGAAGGATACAGTTTCGACAAAAACACAATTGTGAAAAGTTACTTAACTTCGAAAGCGTGCGCGAATGGGTAGCTTTGAAGAGACGTGACCTCCAAAGCGTCCTTACCCACAATCCTTTTGTTTACCCACATTCGCCACTTTTGTTTACCCACTTTTGTGGGTAAGGTTTACCCACCTTACACTGTTTACCCACTTTTGTTTACCCACAAATTGGAGCTCGTCGGTGGATGGTCTGGTTGGGCGCCGTGGGGTAACGGAGATCTCTGGTGACCCGTGTAGCTGCGCGGAAGCAGGAGGCCACGGAGGAGCCTGGTGTGTGGAGACCCTCACCGGCGAGGTAATGGTGGAAAGGGGCTGTTGGGCTGTCATGGGGCCGAGAGGTAAAGGGGGGGGGGGGGGGGGGGAAATGAACTTGTAAGTCGGTTGACTTGTTTTGGGACTGCGGGCACCACAGCCTGAAGCGCCCCCACCATCTTAGTTGTGCGGTACCTCCCCGCTGCCTTGTAAGAAATGCACACACATGAATATGACATCAATGCCATGGTCCTGCAGGGGGGGGGGGGGGTGAAATAAGTGCTTTGTTGACTTTTGAAATGCCTTGATGAGTTGCGGAATGAGCATGCGTGGATAAGGGGTTCGTGTTGAATGAATGATGGCGAAATCCACCGAGCCATGTTACTCACCTGTAACATCTGGACAGGGCCCGCGGAAATTTAGGGGCGCATTGGGGATGGCCCCGCAGGTAAGGTTATGTCTTGTGGCATCCACCGGGGGACGCGGTCTGTAGACCGGGGTTGTACAAATGTTTTATAGAGTTTTGGAATTTTGTAAGTTGGCTAAGGTTTGTGGTTAAGTTAGTTTTGGTGTGTTGTTTGTGTCCTCCCTTCGCAGGAACAAAGAAGAAAATGTACATATTTGTTTGCATGACTGTTAAGGGGTTTCTCTTGTTAAGGAGGATAGGTAAGTAGCTTCGGCTCACTTCCCACAGCCCTCCTGATTTATTTCATAGGTTAATTAAGTGTGTGACAGTAAGTGTTAAGACTGGAATGGTAGCGCCTGCAGTGAACCTTGCAGGAGCTACGGTTCCAGGGGGGTGGGGGGCTGTGTTATGTCGGGTGGGGTAGTGATATGTAGAGCCAGCTAGATCTGAATAGGTAACGTGCTTCATCTGTCGCGTTAAGGAATCTGCCCTGTAATAAGTTTCATGTGTAGGCGTTTTGTCGGGTAAGAGTATACCTGTGAACATACCAGGATGTTCGTGTGTTAAATAGCATAGGGATTAAAAGATAAAGCCCCTGTGTGTCACATCTGGTATCTAAACCTTTGTCCCTTATGGAAATGCAGACCAACATAGACATGTAGTTAGGTCCCTAGCGCAACATTAAATAATTCCCTTCCCTGACAGTGACTTCGGAAGGAAACCAGGCCAGGACACCGCCGATGATGGCTCCCGCCAATTACACCTCCAACAGGCCTAGCCACATCGAGTGCCACGCGCTATGACCACGGAACAGGGAACGAGTGAAGGGGCAGCGCGGTAGGGGAGGACCTTCAGCCGGCGAGTCGGTGGAGGGCACTGATTGGGCGGCGCGCCGGGGCTGACGTCACCACCGAGGGAAGGTTATTTAAGGGAGCGCCGAACGCCATTTGCGCTCTTGCGGTTCGTGCTCTTGCAGATTCCTGGCCCTGGCAGACCCGGTCCGATCTCGAGTGGAGAGAGTCCTCTCCCTGGTTGCGTTGGCTGGCAGTCTTGGCCCTGGTTGCGTTGGGTGGCAGTCTTGGCCCTGGTTGAGTTGGCTTGAGAGTTGGCTTATCGATCGTGTGTGAAGATCTACGTCGTGGTGCTTGGAGCGGTGCTTGTGCTTGGAGCGGTGCTCGGTGCTGTGGTGCTGGAGCGAGGGACCTCGTGGGTGCATCGGGGCCGAACGGAGCCGTGTTGGACGGCAGCCAAAGACAAGACAACAGGACAGACAAGGCAAATCCACATTACATTTTACACGACGAGACAATTATTTTCCTTTAATCCATTCCTGTGTCTGTTGTTGAGCCTGGTGTGCGGGATCCCCATTTAGGCCATTTTAGTCCCGGCACGTATTTCCCTGTCCCGCGATTCCTTGTAAATAAACCCTTGCATTATTTTCCCTTCCCATTCAAATCTTGGTTGTTCGGTTGAATTAATTTCCTTGCAGGATCGAAGCTGCCGTCGGCACGATCCAGGTAAGCTTTTGCCGCAGCCTTCCAATTTCCTTCTTCCTCCCGCGCGTTTTATAGCCGAATCCGTATTGGGTGTTGCCTCCGAATAAATCCGTTCAGGCCTATCCGCGGTCTCTAGTGTTAACCGGAGTCGCACGACAATATATTTCGGAATTAAAATATATTTCCACATTTTACCCCAAAGTTTTGCTCTTGACCTCTTCGATTAGTTTGCATGGGCAGGTAACCACACTGAATGAGCAGAGCCTTGCTTGGCATGTTCAAAGAGATGGCCGAAAATATCACAGATCTTTTTGATCATTTCAATGTCTCACCTTTTTATCTAGATTATGTTTAACCTTTTTGCAGATGTCTAGCATAGATTGATGAAGTATGGTTTGCTTGTTGTCTTATTGATGGTTAAACAAATTTGTACATTCATAGCATATGGCATGGTGACGCTGCAGCAAATGTATCACGTGATGTCCTTTGTCGTCTAGGACTGGGGACTTGGTGTATCGCTGGTGTAACTACAGGTGGATTCCCGTGATGGGAACTATGAAGCAAATCAGTGTGAATGGATCTACTGTGTATGGTATTCATAACACATGGCATCTTTACCGCTATCTACACGGGAGCTGGTTCTTAATGGACGGTAATTACCTGCGCCACCGAAGGTGGATGGAGGTTATGTTTTCACCCCTCTCTGTTTGTTACCCTGTGCTCGCGAAGCGAAAAGCGGGGTTAAGCATTCAGGTACATACGTGTGCCGTGTACCGTACGCCGTACGCCGTACGTGTCTGCATTTTAAAAAATCATTTTCTCGGCAACCGTTGGTCCGATTGACATGAAATTTTCACCATGAGAGGGCCTCCTCCTGTGGAATAGTTTAATGATTATTATGACGTCATAGGTCACGTGGTGCAGGCGCCAACTTCGAAAAAATTCGCACCTCTATATCTCTGAAACCACTACATGGAAAAAATTGAGACCTGGCTCATTGCCAAATACCTGGGCGGCTTAGCTAAAAAATTCGGATCGATTGTGCCTTTTCCCTTAAAAGCATGAAACTTGGCACATGGCTAGAATACCCGAAAAGAAAGATTTTTAGTCCAGGGGGCATCCCCAATTTCACCCCATATGGCGGCCATCTTGAAATCCAAGATGGCCATCATACAAGACCTATTTTGATGAATATCTCCATAATTAGAACAGATATCAAAATGGTTGAAGTGCCTATACCTACATTTTTAGGGTCTAGGAATCCAATACAACAACACAACACAACATGCATTTTAAAGGCCATTTTCCCTGCTAGAGCGGGAGTTAGCCATTGGATCTAGGAATCCAATGGCAACATAAAATCCAATGGCAACATATTGGAACACCCACAGTTCCAATACTGGAGTCTCACGATGGCATTGGAGAACAGCATCCTGACCTTTGTGCGCTCATTGAGGGAGGCTGACTTTGAAATGTACTTAGATGCTTTATGGGAGCTTCTTCCGTGGTTCTTTGCTCTTGACCATACGCACTATGCAAGATGGGTCACAGTCCATTTGCGTGATATGATGGACTTGCACAAGACACACCCTAAAGGTCTGGATAATTTCCGAGCTGGCATGTTCACGGTACAAAAGACCCAACGCAAATTTTCTTCAATTGCTACAGATCATGCACATGAACAGAACAATGCACGTATCAAGGGAGATGGAGGAGCTGTGGGTCTGCTGGACAATGCCCATGCTCTGCAAAGATGGATGGTTGCAGGTCCAGAGGTCTCAAGGGTGATTGATGAGTTTGAGACTGCACAGGAGCAACATGAAAGCAAAGCGCCATCACTGCATCATGATCAGAATAAAAGCACCCAGATGACCTTTGACAAACATGTCAGATCACTTGTATCAGTTATCGAGGAGCTAGGTAATCCATTTCTTGAAGAAACCGCTGACCTTTTGGTCCTTGACACAAAGGATATAGCAAGTGCATCAGTCGTACAAAGTGTGAAAGACGTGCAGAAAGTGGGAAAGGAGGCTCTGGAGTCATTTGTGCAAGAGAGGCTGATTGAACGCTCAAAGCCTTTGAATGATGTCGTCCCGCGCAAAAAGTTACCTCTGTTTGGCAGCTCATCAGTAACAGACCAGCTGACAGATAAACACAAGGTAGCCTCATTGATGAGTGATGTTCAACTGTTTTCTCGCCTCTATATTGCCTGTCAAACCCGCGAGGGAAGCCTGGATGAATTTTTCCGTCATGAAAATCAATCTTTCCCTCCATCTCTGTCCAAGGATGGGAAGCTTCGACCTGGTACAAAGAGCGACCTTTTGGACTGCTTAGAGGAACTTTCACCATCAAGCACACAGATGCCAGAGGTGACATGTGTCATACTTGACGGGGCAGTAATTGTTCAAAAGCTAAAGCCCGATGTTGGCACAGTCAAAACATTTGGCGAATATGCCGAAAAGGTCTTCATCCCATTTGTTTTCTCACAGTACAAATCTGCAACCCGACTTGATCTGGTGTGGGACCGTTACCTACCCGACAGCCTTAAGAGCATGACCCGTGAAAAGCGTGGCAAGGGGGTTCGCCGACGAGTAGATACCTCAGTTGCAATTCCTGGACAGTGGCAGAACTTTCTTCGAGTTGATGAAAACAAGCGTGAACTCTTCAGCTTCCTTTCCAATGAAACAATTAAATCATTTGAAGACCAGCGCAAGGAGCTAGTTGTCACACTTGATACAGAGGTTCTTACTGCTCCACCACGCATTGATCTAGAATCACTCTCCCCGTGCACTCAGGAAGAGGCAGATGGTCGGATGTTCCTACATGCTGCTGATGCAACACAGAGAGGGCATAGTGAGGTCCTCATACAAACTGTGGACACAGATGTTGTCGTGCTTGCAGTTACAGCATCCCAGAAGCTTTCAGTGATGATATGGTTACAATTTGGGACAGGCAAGAACATGCGATTTATCTCTGCACCTGATATAGCCACAGCTCTTGGCCCTGAGAAATCTAAAGCCCTCCCCATGTTTCATGCACTAACAGGGTGTGACACTTCTTCAGCGTTTAATGGGCGTGGAAAGGTAACTGCATGGAATGTGTGGGAATCATTCCCTGAGCTCACAGAGGTACTAGCAGAAATTTGCCACCAGAGCACAGAGATAACTGAAACCTGCATGAACGTCATTGAGAGATTTGTTATTCTGTTGTATGATCGCACAAGTACTGCTACTGACATTAACATTGTACGAAAGAAACTGTTTGCAAAGAAGGGCAGACCTGTGGAATCAATTCCACCAACACATGATGCCCTTGTGCAGCACGTAAAGCGGGCAGTATACCAAGGCGCACTATGCTGGGGACAAGCATTGCATGCTAAGCCTGATCTACCAAGCCCCACTGAATGGGGTTGGCAAAAAACGTCTGCTGGCCAGTTCAAACCAATATGGACAACACTTCCAGAGGCTGCAAAGATCTGCAATGAACTTGTTAAGTGTGGGTGCAAAAAAGGATGTACTGGTCGTTGCCGGTGTAAGAAAGCTGCACTTCCCTGTACTTCTCTCTGCGCATGTGATGGAGAATGTAGCAAAGACTAGAAAACCACAAGATGGCACAGTTACAGTCTGCGATGTCATAGACACTTTTAATCACTGAAGAATGCCAACCTGTTAAGAGTATTTATATGCATTCCCAGTATGCATGATACTATGCAAAATTAATATTTTCATATGACTGCTTAATATTTTATGTTACCATTGGATTCCTAGACCCTAAAAATGTAGGTGTAGGCACTGCAACCATTTAGATAGCTGTTCTAATTATGGAGATATTCATCAAAACAGGTCTGTTATGGCGGCCATCTTGGATTTCAAGATGGCTGCCATATACTATTGAATATTTTATGTTGCCATTGGATTCCTAGACCCTAAAAATGTAGGTATAGGCACTTCAACCATTTTGATATCTGTTCTAATTATGGAGATATTCATCAAAACAGGTCTTGTATGACGGCCATCCTGAATTTCAAGATGGCCGCCATATGGGGTGAAATTGGAGATGCCCCCTGGACTAAAAATCTTTATTTTGGGGTATTCTAGCCATGTGCCAAGTTTCATGCTTTTAAGGGAAAAGGCACAATTCATCAGTTAAGCAGCCCCACTAAAATACTCCCGATGGGGAATAAGATATGTTAATGATGATGTCATCGGTGCCTTCGTTATAACGTTATAATTCGACAAGTACAACACTTATGCAATCATTATTTTAAAAAATTCAGCAACTGTTGGTCTGATGGACACGAAATTATCACCATAGGAGCGCCTCCTCCTTTCGAATATTTTAATGATAATCATGACGTCATAGGTCATGTGGTACAGGCGCCATCTTGGAAAAACCGAAAAATGTTGCACCTCTATATCTCCAAAACCGCTGCATGGAAAAAATTGAAACATAGCTCATTGTTAGGAACATTGTATGGGGGATAAGGGATGTTAACAATAACGGCATTGGTGCCTTAATTATGACATCATAATTCGACAGGGACAATGCTTAGTCTAATCAGTTCACGTTATGGACGAGATATGACTAAACTTGGGGGATGAGTTGGTTTGGTGACAAGAACAAGCCGATTAGATTTAGGTTCAGGTCCGAGTCCAGATCCGGCCTATCAGTGGGATTACACCTCCGACATAAACAAACTGTTCAAACAAAACATAAACTGTTCAGCCTGGCGGAGGGATGCGCTCTACCGAGTGCCCTTCTAGTATTATGACTGCGTTTTACACATATAACCCCACCCTTACTGTTACCTATTTATCAGAATTAACACTGTTATTGTAAAATATTTCGGGCCGAATTTACAAAAGGCGTTTAATATTTAGACGAGCGTAGAATCGCTAATCGTGCGATGATCACCCGTTGAATGTTAGTCTCCAATCGCCGAAGAGTGTTTATCTAATGCGTGGTCAAAACTTAATCATAATTAACCATTTAAACAACATATAAACTTTTACATGTCGGCGAGGGCATGTTTAAGAGTGCATTTAAGACCTTGAATTTTGCATTGCATTGCAATTATAATTGGTAGGTTACATGGGATGGTGAATATGGCTGCATTAGGAGTGCTTGAATTATTATTATTATTATTATTATTTTTTTGTATACTGAATCGAGGCTCGTGAAAGAGCTAACATTTATTTCACAAACAAATCAACCAGACAAACAAAATATACAAAAAGAGGGAGCGGAAGACAAGCTGGGGAGAGAAGGGGAAGCACACAACCACAACATTTGAGAGCAGGGAGAAGTGTGGGAGGGAGAGGGCTTGGGGGGAGGAGGCGTGGGAAGGGGGGGGGGGGGAGAGGTATAAAACACAAGGGGACCGAAATTAGCGGGGGTAGAAAAGATCAAGGCTTTGGATGGGGGAGGATAAGAGATGGTGGTGAACAGCTGTTTTAAAGACCTGGAGGGTGGAATGGGATTGAAGAGAGTGAGGGAGTTTGTTCCAGAGGCGGGAGAAAAGAGGAATGAAGGAGTGAAGGTGAGCAGAAAGTCTTGATTTTGGCAGTTTAACCATCAGAGGGTTGCAGGCAGATCTTGTGCGACCTGTAGGAATATTTGGGGGACAGAGCCCAGAGAGAGCTGGGTGGGCAAGGCCAGAGAGGAGTCGGTAGAAGACGGAAAGACCACCAACCTGCCTGCGGTGAGTGAGTGAAACGCCCTTGGAGTTAGCTTCATCGCGGGAGATTCCAATGATTCTGAACGCTTTGGTTTCAACAGCGTGAAGACGAGCTAGGTGTGAGGCAGGAGCACCAGACCAGAGGGGAGAGCAGTATTCCATAGAGCTGCGGATGAAAGCCTTGTATGTGGTGAGGAGCTCAGGTGTGCCAAGGAAGGACTTCGCACGATGGAGGATGCCCAGTCGGCGACTGGCTTTGGAGGCCAGATTTGAAATGTGGTTTTCCCAGGAAAGATCATGGCAAATAGTGAGACCCAAAAGCTTGAGTGACAGAACTTCTTGGAGAGGATTATTCAGAAAGTGGATGGGAGGGTTGTCCAGTCGGTCTTTTCGGAGAGACATCGTTAGAGTGTGAGATTTATCAGGATTGAAAGACATGTTCCATTTGTTTGCCCAGTCTGTGATTTTGTCCAGGTCTGCAGAGAGTGAGGAGGCTGCAGACTGCTGATCTGAGGGATGAGGAATGGAGCGACAGAGAGTAGAGTCGTCAGCAAAGAGATAGAGAGGGTTTTCAAGAGAGTCAGAGAGATCATTGATGAAGACCAGAAAAAGCACAGGCCCCAGAACACTACCTTGGGGAACTCCAGCCTGAACAGGAAAAGGAGATGAGAGAAACCCATTCAGGGCCACACGTTGACTACGACCAGAGAGGAAGTCCGCCAGCCATGCGTGGAGATTTCCATGGATACCAAAGGAGGAGAGTTTGGTGAGCAGAGCAGGGTGCCAGACCATATCGAAGGCACGTGAAATGTCAAGGGAGACAGCTCTAATTTCCTGTTTGGTGTTGAGGACCTCCATCCATCGTTGAGAAAGCAGAAGCAGCATGTCCAGAGTAGAGTGACCAGGTCTGAAACCAAATTGATGATCAGAGATCAAGCCATTGGAGAAGAGGAAAGATTTCATATCTGAAGCAATGATGGATTCCATGACTTTGCTGATAATTGGGAGAAGGCTGATTGGTCTGTAGTTGCTAGGATCTGTTTTTGCACCTTTTTGTGCAAAACGGTGATGTTGGCTGATTTCCAAGCAGATGGCAGATGACCTTGAGCAAAAGAGAGGGTGAAGAGAACAGAAAGAGGGAGTGAAAGAGCGGAAGTACATGATTTTAGGACCCGTGGGCTGATGCCGTCAGGACCAGTTGCAGAATCAGAGTCGAGGGTTGACACAAACTTTTCCACCTTGTCAGGAGGAAAGGACACAGAGTCCAGGAGCAGCTGGGTATGACTGGGTACGGTGGGTACAGAGAGGGATGGGTTTGGGACACAAGATTTAGAGGCGAACACAGAGTTGAGGCATTCAGCTTTTTCACGTGCGGAGTCAGCCGTTAAGCCATTTGAGGTGAGGGAGGGGATGGAGGGGGAACAAACACCAGAAATAGATATGACCAGACGCCACCAGGATTTGGAAGAGGGAGACAGATAAGAGAGTTCGGTCTTGAGAACGGTGAGATATTGTTTCCTGGCTCTCCTGAGGGTGGACACACACTTGTTTCGGGCTTTGTGAAAGGAAATGAGATTTCCTTCCGTTGGATTTGCTTTCCAGGAGACGAAAGCAAGTTGTTTCAGGGCAACAGCCTCACCACAATATGCCGTGTACCATGGACGGGAGGAAGGGCATGACAACTGAAGACGAGATGGGATAAATCTGTGCATGAGAGAGAGCAATTTACTTTGAAAGAATTCCCAGGATGAGTTGATGTCAGAGGCGGTCGAGATGGGAGACCAGTCCAGATGATTGATGGCTGCTTGAAGACCGTGCCAGTTGGCCTGAGTGAAATGCCAGACTCGTCGACAATGAGGAGGCTCTCTGAGAATGGTCAGAGAGATGTCCACTTTGACAAGCACATGATCAGATGAGCCGATTGGAGGGAAGTTAGTCATAACCAAGTCCAGAAGAGAAGATGCTCCGTTGACTGAGATCCGGGTCGGGAAATTGACAGATTGTGTCAGTCCCAGTGAGTCGCAGAAGTCCTTTGCTGAAGAGCCATGGCTGGTGAGAGCGGTACCCACACCCAGCCAACTGGCATGGTGACAATTGAAATCACCACATATGAGGAAGAGAGAGTTGGGATGGGTAGCTAGAAGTTGGTCCATATTATCAGACAGCGAGATGTAGATGGAGTCATCACTGTTTGGTGGATGGTACAACACACATATGAACAAAAGGTGGGAGCAAAGGGGAAGCCGTAGCCAAAGGTATTCCTGGGGGTGAGGTGGAGAGAGGGCAGTGGAGGGCGAGTGAGGAAGAGTTTTTTATAAAGATAGCAACCCCACCTCCAGGACGAGGCTCAGGTCTATCATACCGGAGGAGGGAGTAACCTGGGAGAGATACCAAGGAATCAGAGACATCATGAAGGAGGAAAGTTTCTGTTAAGCAGATCACATCTGTTTTGTCAGAAGCAACCTGTATGGAGAGATCAGTCAAGTTTGAGCGAAGGCCCCGGATGTTTGAGGTCCATACCGTTAATGAAGAGGAAGGGGGAGCATCAGATACAGAACAGGGGGGAGGAGGGGTAGGGTAAGATGTGGAAGAGGTGGAAGAGGTAGGGAGAGCTGTTGAAGGTGTGTCAGAGATTTCAGAATAGCTTGGAGAAAGGGAAGAATGTGGTGGACAAAAGGTTTGATGGAGATTGGGTGAGGCACAGTGAGGTGTTTTTTGAGGAGGGGGAAGAGCGAGGCAGAAGGTTGGGGGAGATGAAGGTGAAAGTTGGAAGGGGGAAGAAGCAGGGAGGATGCTTTAAGGAGGAGGGGTGAGAGGGGAGTCTAGGAGGGGAGGAGCGAGGGAGAGTCTCAGAGGGGAGGGGTGTGGGGGGAGTTTAGGAGGGAGGGGAGGGAAGGGGCAAGGGGGGAGATTTGAAAGGGATGGGTGATGTGGAGGATTTGGAGGGGAGGGATGATGGGGAAGTTTTGGAGGGGAGGGGGGATGGGGAAGTTTTGGAGGGAAGGGGGGATGGGGAATATTTGGAGGGGAGGGGTGAGATTGGATTTTGAAAAGTGTACGATTCATGGGAAAGGAACATTTTTTGCAAAATGAGTTTGAGACCTTCGAGTCAAAAATACGTTTGAGGACGCTGAAGGAGGGGTGGAGTTCTGGAGAGTTTAGGGAATGTAGAAAAGAGGAACTGTAAGAGATGTTTTTTTTTGTTTTTTTTGGAATGAATAGATTTGGTGAGCAAGACGAAAGCATCCTTTTGTAGGAGAAGAAGAAAAAGGTGTTATAATATATGAGAGAAAATAGTTGTTCAGGGGAGAGATTATACATTTCTAACCACGTGATCGCGTGATCGCGAACAAAGTGAACGAAGAACGAACGAACAAATAAGAACAACAAATAAACGAATAAGACCTGAGAAGGAAATATTTTTTTGGGTTTGTTTTTTTTTGAGTAGAGATATTAAACAAGGAGGTATGAGGTGAACGACTGGGACGAAACAGAGAACGAAAATAATTGCAGCGCATTCGACGAACCGCTGAGAGAAAAACAAAACCACAAGGTCGGAGACGGTACGGTAGCCTAAGCCTACGAGTACTAGGCCTCAGAATACTCGATACGCATTAACCGACGATTGTGTATACATGTACGAAAAATTAGCACCGAAAATTTTCCTAAAGATACGCTATAGGTACACACACCGAAAGATAGATACAGTCTCGACAAAAACACAATTGTGAAAGATTACTTAGCTTCGAAAGCGTGAGCGCATGGAACAGCTTCGAAAAGACATGACCTCCATCTTGAATTAGATCAAGAGGAGGCAGAAGAGGAGAGCAATAGGGCAGTTCGCCGACATGCTTCGGGTATGTTAGAGGATAGATGCAATTCTCTGGAGAAGTTTGACAATATCAAATTTGTCCGGAGTTACAGACTCTCGAAGGAATCATTCCGTTGGCTGCTGAATCTAATGTTTTAAGATGACCTGCAGCAACTTACAATGAGGAGCAATGAGCTGAATCCCCTCCAACAATTGTCCGCGGCACTGCGATTCTTTGCAAATGCATCAATTCAATTGGATGTTGGAGATATGGGTGGCATTTCACAGGCTACTCGGCCTAATGCGCGCGCGCTCGCGCGCGCGTGTGTGTGTGTGTGTGTGTGTGTGTGTGTGTGTGTGTGTGTGTGTGTGTGTGTGTGTGTGTGTGTGTGTGTGTGTGTGTGTGTGTGTGTGTGTGTGTGTGTGTAAGTTGTTTTTGCTTGCTATACCCACACGTGGGTGAGTCTCAGGAGATGAAAAGTTGATCTACCGGGGTGTGCGCACGTGTGTGTGTATGTCCGCATGCACACGTACGTGTATGTACACATGTGTGCGTATGTACATGTGTGTGCATGTGTGTGTGGATGTACGCACAAAATATGTGCAATATGTCACGCACAAGACGCGTGTACACAACATATCCCTGCACAACATGTGTAGACACATGTAACGTGTGACAATACAACATGTGCACACTATGTATACGTGTATATCTGTATATGTAAAAGAAAGTTTTTGTTTGTTTGTTTGTTTGTCTGCACGCGCTAATCTCCTGAACGGTGAAAGATAGGAGGAAACCTCTAAAACAAAAAATGTCGGGACGGGCCCCGGGAAGGTTATCGGCTAGGTGGTGAGGCCAGGCTGGGCCCATTTCGCAATTAAAAGCTGAGCTGAATTATAGTAGTCAATCTTCTACGGCCGCGAGTAAAATCTGAATTATAGAAGTAAATTCATTCAAAAATAACCCGGGCAACGCCGGGTGCTTTCGGCTAGTAATGCATAAAAATAATGTGGTGTAACAATACACAGCATATGATGTCACGAAAAACAAAACAAAACGTGCAAAAGCAAAACCAACAGCAAAGCCAAAGCCAAACATGTGTGCAAACCATTATTGTGCATGTGCATATGCAAACCATGACTCGTGTGTGTGTGTGTGTGTGTGTGTGTGTGTGTGTCTGTGTGTGTGTGCGCATGCAATTGTCACCGTCACCGATCCTCATCTTTATCAGGCCCCCCTCCCACTCGGGTCCGCCAAATCTCATGCTTCCCTCTCAATCAGATCCACCAAATCTCAGGCCGTGTTCCACTCAGGTCTGCCAAATCTCAGGCCCTCTTTCCACTCGGGTCCACAAAATCTCAGGCGGCCCTCCCTGTGTGGGCATACGTGTTCTCCTCGAAGGGTTAGATTTGGCAAAACACATCTGGCCATGGGCACCTCCTCCTGCCCCTACCAAAACAACCCACGAAGCCGTAGTATTCGGCACGTTACTGGATCTCACGGGGTTCGGTTCCCTGCAGGCATTGCATGGCATAAAGGGAGTCGTCAAATCCCAGGCCCTTGCTCCCACCAGCATGACGAGGTCAGAGAAACCCAGCAAGCCGCCAAGCCAGGCCATGTCCCAAACGATTCACGCAACCTCGGGAGCCGCGTGCACGGCCCTCCGCCCTACCAAAGCCACCGTGCACTCCGAAACCACCGCACACGGCACGAATCCTCAATCTCACCTCGCTCTCACACATCCTCAATGGATGGAGCTCTACAAGAGGAGGTCCGTCAAAACCCTGGCCTTCCCACCCGGTAGCACAGGGCACACAAGTCCCACCAAGCTCCAGACTCAGATCACCCAAACGCACATCGAACGGCACAACACCGCCCACCATCTCGTCATATAAAACTGCCATCCTCAGGTCAATGTTCACTGTCTTCAAAACGGATGTATTTGACACACCTCCTGGTCCTCTCCATCCCAGGCGACAGGGAGGCGGCACAACCGGCAAGTCTTGCCTCCTCCCTTCGCACGTCTGGGCCGTGACTTTTTTTAACCAGTTGAGAAATTGTCATCAAATTTTCGACAAAGCCATGTTATGAGAATATGGAGAAGACAAATTAATAATTTTGTCAAAAAGTCAAAGGACAGCGTCACCTAAAATCATCAATTTTTATCCAAATGATATATTTCAATTTACCATTTGAGCTTCGTCATCAAATTTTCCATAAAACTGTATTATGAGAATATGAAGAAGACATGAATAATTTGATCAAAAGGTCAAAGGTCAGCATCACATAAAATCGTCAATTTACATGCAATTGAATGGAAATTTTAACAATTTGCATATTGGGTCACTGAATTGGTTCACCAATCAAAAGCTAGAAGCTGATCGGGTTTTTTTTTTTAGGTCAAAAGGTCAAAAGTCAAGGTTTAAATCATCAATTTTCATTCAATCGATTTGAAATTTGAGCAGGGTTTGCATATTTGGTCACTGAAGCGCATTCCTTTTGAGGTCAAAAGGTCAAGATCGCCATCAATGTTTTCTATTGTTTTAGCCGTTTTCGTAATGTTTAGCATAGGTAAAAGAAGTCTGAATACAAAACAAATGTGGATTGGCTTTGCTTTTCTTTTCTTTTTATGGTGTAGCCCATAGGGCAAAGCAGTCTAGAACAGTGTGCGTCCATCCGTATGTGTGTGTGTATGTATGTATGTATGTATGTATGTACGTATGTATGTATGTATGTATGTATGTATGCTTGCATGTCCCCTCAAACGTATACCAATCAGAGATGAGGATCTGGTCACATGACAGGGTTATGTGATTACGTCTGATGTCATTACGGCAGTACGGCGGCTGACTCCACACTCCGGCATTTTGATTCCAATGTTGTTCAGGCCGAACATATCGTCGAACCTGTCATATATCACAATCGCCATGCTCTATCTTTACGTTTTTCATTCAGTGTGAAACACAAACAAACCGATTGTTAAAATGACCATCAAATATCTAAACGCATACGTGTTACGGATCTTCCAACGACACAGTACATATATATAGGCCTTAGGCTTCATGCCTTCATGCCTCACCTTCAGGCCGCTTCGGACAAATTAGCCCAGGTTTTTTTAATGCAGTAGTGTTGTTTTCATAATAATAAAAATAGCGTTAATTCTAATAATATCGTAAATATAATCGTAACAGCAATCCCTTTGTCGTTATTGCAAAGTGCATGGATTGAAGCGGTGTATGGTTCATGAATCAATGATAAGCGGTGTACGGTACCAATAACACGGAAGTAAGGAATTAGCCTCGGTTTTTAATGGTAATATCATTTTCATAATAACGATAATGTAACGTTAATATTACAGTAAATATAATGGTAACACTAATCCCTTCGTAGTGACTGCAATGTTACTAGATGTTAAATATATATCATCTATATCTATATATAACACAGTTTGTGTGTGTGTGTGTGTGTGTGTGTGTGTGTGTGTGTGTGTGTGTGTGTGTGTGTGTGTGTGTGTGTGTGTAATGTTACCGATAGACTCCTAAACGGAGAGGCTTACGTGCTTGATATTTGGCATAGACATGGCCATTGAGCCTGGGACGAACATGGCCGAACTCAAAATATTTGACGATCCATATTTTTTATTCATATTTACCTCAGTGCATTTCAGCGAAGTACCCGCTAATCTCAGCCAGTTCCAGAGCAGCTCGCTGATTCGCTCAGAGCGATCACGTGATGTTCCATTCCCGCCGCCAGACTGATTCGCTCAGAGCGATCACGTGATGTTCCACCCCGTCACACGTCACACGTTTTTTCACCTTTTATGCGATCGTGTTTTGTATCGATTTTGTGCGATATGAATTAAATGTCTTTGAAACAGCTGTGAAACGTCTTTCCACAACCCTTCCGTAACCGATTGGAGCAGTTTATTGCCGCACAAAACGAGATCCGCGAAGCGAGTTGGTCGAGTTGTGCTGACCAAGATGGCGACACGGCGGCTTCACTTTTCACGGAGTATGAGCGTTCTATATATTTTCAATTCAGTGCACCCGTGATTTGTGGCATAGACATGACCATTGGGCCTTCACGGTGTAATTTGTGCGAGGCTTTTGTCCGAGTGAGCTTGAGTCGAGAGGGCGAATGTACGGGTTGGGAATGTACGGGTCTCCCTTCCCCCGCCCGGCAACGCCGGTACTGGAGGACGTCACAGGATCGGTGAGTCTCCAAAATCGACTTCGTGCTGTTGCGAATATGCAGGACTATGTCCGATTGTTGTGCTGCTCTCCGACCATGAGAACTGCAACGTCATTGTTGACTGGCCATCCCCTTCCCTCCCCCTTCCCCCTCCCCCCTCCATCCCCCCTTCCCTTCCCTTCCACCCTACCCCCTCCACCCTACCCCTCCCCTTCCCCCTCCACCCTACCCCCTCCCCCTCTCCCCTCCCCCTCCCTTTTCCCTCCCCCTCCCCCTCCCTTTTCCCCCTCCCCCCTCCCCCTCCCTTTCCCCTCCCCCCTCCCCCTCCCTTTCCCCCTCCCCCTTCCCCTCCCCCCTCCCTTCCCCCTCCACCCTACCCCCTCCCCCTCCCTTTTCCCCCTCCACTCCCCCACCCTTCTCCCCTCCCCCCTCTTCTCCCCTCCCCCCCCGTTCCCACCCCTCCCCTCCCCCGCCCAGCAATGCCGGGTACTTCACCAGGTCCCCCCTCCCCCTCCCCCCTCCCTCTCCCTCTTCTCCCCTCCCCCCCGTTCCCCTCCCTTCCCCTCCCCCGCCCAGCAATGCCGGGTACTTCTGCCAGGTCCCCCCTCCCCCTCCCCTCCCCCCTCCCTCCTCCCCTCCCCCTTCCCCCCTCCCCTTCTCCCCTCCCCCTCCATTTTCCCCCTCCTCCCTTCCCCCCCTTCCCCCCTCCCCCCTCCCTCCTCTCCCCCCTCCCCCCTCCCTCCTCTCCCCCCTCCCACCCCCTCCCATCCCTCACCCTCCCCATCCCCCCCTCTTCTCCCCTCTCCCCCTCCCCCTCCCACTCTTCTCCCCCCCCCCCCCGTTCCCCTCCCCTTCCCTCCCCCGCCCGGCAATGCCGGGTACTTCTGCTAGTCTTCTATATATTAAAGTAGCGGCAGTTTTGTGTCCGGCCGTCACGCTACGTCATTAAGTCTATGATGTCATTACGACGGCTGACTCCACTGACGGACATTTAAATTTACAAGTACACCTGCTCACTACGGGAGCGGCAGGAAGGGTCATTCCTATTTGGGGTATATATATTCTCAAGAACATTGGGTTTGTGTTCATTGACCAAGTTTCTTGTGGAGAGATCGCCAAGTGGTTTAAGCATTCGAGCAAACATTCCATTCATAACCGTTAAGGAACGGCTGGCTTGGCAAGCGCTAGCTAGCTGCTTGGTGAATAAGCACACCTCCAACCCTTGTGGGGTATATAGATTACAGTAGATCTTCCCTCAGTTCTGTGAGTTAAACTTACCTCACGGATGTCGGGATTCCTCCAAGGTGGCAACCCCTCACACTGCAATGAGCCCAGGAGTGGATGACAAGCCACTTCGGTGAGAGTATGATTGGCCAACGTTTCAGCATCGAGTGGTCTCCACATGCCCCTGATCTGAGCCCACTAGATGTTTTTAAAAATTTTTTTGGGGATATCACAAAGACATTGTGTACAAGGATAACCCGAGAAACATCTTTGAGCTGAACCAAGCAATCATAGTGTAAGTTAGGTCCACCCCACCTGCCAAATGCCAGCGTGTAATCAACAACTTCGCCCATCGCTATTTAGCGCAGAGGTGGGCATTTGGAGCATGTGATCGACCGAGTGCCAAAGTAAAGTCTTGCAAGTTACGATTCTCATATTTATAACACATGCGTAACACAAAAGGCAGCATATATTCCTGAAGCTTTATGTATAGTCAGGTTCACTCTGTTTTTTCGTTCAAAATCATGGTAGATTAGCAAACCTATACATTTTTGGAAACATTATTACATGGAAAATCTGAAAATCAATGTTTACATTTGCCAATTCCGACCAATTCGATTCGACCAATTCGACCAATCGACCAATTCAATTCGACCATTCGACCAATCGCTTCGATCGACCATTCGACCAATCGCTTCGATCGACCATTCGACCAATTCGACCATTCGACCAATCGCTTCGATCGACCATTCGACCAATTCGACCATTCGACCAATCGATTTGCCAATCAATTTGACCGACCTTTGCTTGTGTGGAACGGACTGTGAAAACGATGCGGACTATATTGTCGGATACGACACACAGGACAGTGATGACGAACTCTAAATGGCATATTCTGTAATCGTGTATGTTTGATGCCATTGACTGCCTGTTTATATTTTGTCATTGACTGCCTGTGTAGATGTGAAGTTATACTGACTGCATGTGTATATATGATTTTGCTGACTGCCTGTGTATGTTTGGTGATATGAATTATTGTGACACATTTTGATGTTATTAACTGCCTGTACAAAATGATAACATGTATTTGATTATGCAACTTATCGCGAATATAGACAGTATTTTGCAATTCAAAACCTTTGATTCGTGTCTTACCATTCCCCATAGCACTAATTTGATACTTTCATTGGATTCCTTGTCCCTGAAAATATAGGTTTAGTATATTTTAAAAAGTTTTTAGGGTAATTAGAGGCAGAAATAGAACAAAATATGTATTTTACAGTGGCCATTTTGAAAATCCAAAATGGCCGCCATACAGGTATCTCTCCAAATGTAAACATTGATTTTTAGTTTCCTTATGCTATAACCTTTCCAAAAATGTATAGGTTTGCTAATCTACCATGATTTTGAACGAAATATAATTTATTGACATAGTGAACCTGACTAGTAATTCAGAATTAAAATGAATGTACGTATTGTGGATTTTTTTTTTTACTTCTGCCACCAAACGTGGGTGGAGGTTATGTTTTCACCCCTGTCTGTCTGTTTGTCCGTTCGTCTGTCCGTTTGTGAACAAAAAATCTCAAAAAGTTGTGGACGGATTCGGACCAAATTTGGCAGAGATGTAGCGTATGGGACAAGGCCGAAATGATTCGATGTTGGTCAAGATCTGGATTCGGATCCGGCCACTATAATTTATTTAATGAATCTTCACCTTTGGGAGATAAGGCCAAAAACGATACATAGCAGGATTTCTCAAAAAGTTGTCGATGGATTTAGACGAAACCTTTTGGATCGGTTGGGTGTGTGACAAGGAAGGATCGATTCAATTTTGGTGAAGATCTGATCCGGATCCAGCTAGTAGAATTTTTTTGAGTGATTCTTCACCATTGAGTGATATAGCCAACCAGGTGGAGGTATGCTCTCTACTGAGTGCCGCTCTAGTTATTTAAGAGTTGTTTTTTTTGGGCACACCCTGTCTTACGTAATAAGAATAGAATATCCCTTATGTCACTCAGTTGTCACGAGAAAATCGTTGACTTTTCCACACATTTTACGATTTGCTGGAATAAATGGTTGGTGCTAAATTCAAACAAAATACTTTTTGTGATCAAATCAGCATTCCTTGTAAGAAGAATGCAGTGCCATTGTTTTGTAAACTTTACCATTATCTTTTCCCTCAGAAAGCACAATTCAAATAACGGCCAAACATACCAATATGTTATACTCCATTGGGGAGCTCCTCGGGAACATTTTCTGCAGTCTGCTGGATAAAAATGATCCAACGTACAGTTCCTGGAAATCATCGTTCATTACAATGTCTGTGATGGCTTGTGGCCTGCACGACTGCTGGGGCATCGATTCAAATGGAAACCTCAGATACCTAATAACACCAAGTACATGTGCCGTCCAATTGTCCTTCATCAAAATCTATGGAAACTTTGTGACACTGGACGTGAGCGACAATGGCGTTGTTTATGCAATCGACTCAAATTGGAAGCTTCATCGAAGGTTGGTATCCATTTGATAAAAGTTCAGTTTCAATTCCTGCACTTCACCTCCTTCCTTAACTCAATCCTCTTACTGGGCAGGTTACTCTTTCATCATCTTCTTCTCACTCATGTCTCTGTTTATTCCATTGCTGTTGTGTCCCACTGACAATGTATTGCATTAATGTCCTGCAACCTCACTCTTCCATAAGCCTAGGTTTTGAACACAAAATAAAACAATTAAGAGGCCCTCCTCCAGGGTATAACGTGTTATAAATAAAGACATAGACAAACAGGTCAGCAGCTAGATATGACAACACATGAATCAGATGTTAAGGATTTATGAAAACAGAACCAGATTTATGAATCATTCGTGAGCAATACGTGACTTTTGAAATGATGTAATCCGCGACAGACTTCTCGGCACATGCGCAGAAACCCCGAGCAATGAAATCCATCGGTTGGCCGAACCGAACGTATATCATACGTGCCAGATAAAGATTGCGACACAATGTGATGAGTAGTCCAGGCCTTTTTGCATAGCCCAGGACCTGATACAATACAGTGTGCATTGAATTGTAATTTTGTTTTTGAATGGTAATTTCTATCCACATTTCTGAAAAAAACATGTTGGGAATTTTTCCTTCTCAAATAATTCAGAAGACAGGAAACAAATTTTAACCTTATTTTGCCATTTTTGTGTGTATATGTGTGTATACTCGCAAAAGTAACCGACGTTGCCGGGTAACAATGAGTCGCTTCCTGATGGTAATATGAAGAGAGGAGGGGGAGGAGAGTATTGAGGGGGAAGAGAAGGGAAGGGGAGTCGGAGGAGAGAGAGGGATGGGGGAGGATGGAAGGGAAGGGAAGGGGAGGGAGGGTTAGTGTATTGCACAAAAATGTCAGTCAATAACAACATGGGTACATAAAAACAAAAAAGGAACTCTGTCTTCTGTAACACCATTGCTTGCAAAAGCAGCCTGAATAGCGTTCACCAAGTGGTGGTTAATCATATTCAAAAAGGGAGTTATAACACACCCAACTTCCCCAGCCTTGTGACTAATTAAACAAGCATTCTGAGTATTGCGCTGCAATACATGTCCCCTACCAAAGTTCAAAGTGCCATAACTTTGTCAAAAATGATCGAATATGCAAATTTATGCACGGTTGATGCTGGTTTTCAAACTTGATCTGAGGTATGCTGAGACACGTGTGTCATGCCTCGCCTCGTTGATAAGCCCGCAAGGTCGCTCTGTGGAGCAGCCTGCACGTATTGCACTGTGTGAATTATATAATTACCAAGTCACGGTCTGAGGGAACTCGGCTAAAAATTATCCGATTTGCACCAAATAAAGTTCATGAATGGTTGCACAGACCCCTACTTCTCACTAATAGTGGAAACAGAATGTAAATTGGAGTTAAAATAAGCCCCCAAGGTCGCTCTGTGGAGCAGCCTGCACGTATTGCACTGTGTGAATTATATAATTACCAACTCACGGTCTGAGGTAACTCGGCTAAAAATTATCCGATTTGCACCAAATAAAGTTCATGAATGGTTGCACAGACCCATACCTCTCACTAAAAGTGGAAACAGAATGTAAATTGGAGTTAAAATAAGCCCCCAAGGTCGCTCCGTGGAGCAGCGTGCACGTATTGCACTGTGTGCATTATATAATTACCAACTCACGGTCTGAGGTAACTCGGCTAAAAATTATCCGATTTGCACCAAATAAAGTTCACGAGTGGTTGCACAGACCCCTACCTCTCACTAAAAGTGGAAATAGAATGTAAATTGGAGTTAAAATAAGCCCACAAGGTCGCTCCGTGGAGCAGCGTGCACGTATTGCACTGTGTGAATTATATAATTACCAACTCACGGTCTGAGGTAACTCGGCCAAAAATTATCCGATTTGCACCAAATAAAGTTCATGAATGGTTGCACAGACCCCTGCTTCTCACTAAAAGTGGAAACAGAATGTAAATTGGAGTTAAAATAAGGCCGCAAGGTCGCTCCGTGGAGCAGCCTGCACATATTGCACTGTGTGAATTATATAATTACCAACTCACGGTCTGAGGTAACCCGGCTAAAAATTATCCGATTTGCAACAAATGAAGTTCATGAATGGTTGCACAGACCCCTACTTCTCACTAAAAGTGGAAACAGAATGTAAATTGGAGTTAAAACAAGGAATATTAACAGCTTTAACTGACCGCAACTCCAAATTATAGTCCGGAAAACTGTTGGGGGAAATTACCAAAGTTCAAAGTGCCATAACTTTGTCAAAAATGATCGAAACGTCATGAAGTTCAAACTTGATCTGTAACTTACCATGAGGAAACCATGTGCCAAGTTTGAAATCGTTAGCATGAAGAGTTTAGAAAAAAAAAGTTCGGAAAGCTGTTCTTTGCGTGACGGACTGACAGACTGACAGACGGAAGGACGGAGTGCAAACCTAGAGTCCCCTCTGGTGTACACAGGTAGGGGACTAACAAGCATTCTGAGTATTGCGCTGCAATACATGTCCCCTACCAGCAGTCTGTCGTCCGGAAAACTGTTGGAGAAATTACCAAAGTTCAAAGTGCCATAACTTTGTCAAAAATGATCGAAACGTCGTGAAGTTCGAACTTGATCTGTAACTTATCATGAGGAAACCACGTACCAAGTTTGAAATCATTAGCATTAAGAGTTTAGAAAAACAAAAGTCCGGAAAACTGTTCTTTGCGTGACGGACTGACAGACGGACAGGCTAACAGATGGAGGGACGGAGTGCAAACCTATAGTCCCCTCCGGTGTACACCGGCAGGGGACTAATAAGAGCCCTCGTGAAGCAGCTTAAGCACTTCAGGAAGCACTCCAACGAAATGGGTGATAAGGAACGGCCGGCTTGGCAAGCGATACCTTGCCGATTGCTTCTGGTTGAAATGGCGGATGAATTTTAAAAACAGATAGCAGGTACAGTGGAGTGACACCCTTTCCCATGAAAGTATGAATTAAGTTTAAAATTATTATTAAGTTGAATAAAAAAAACAACTAACCCCAGAATGAGAATGACAGCCTCGCTTAAATTAATGCATATATATACTTTTATATAAAAATCGCTAGGAATGGTACATTTTGTCAGATTTCACTCCAAATTTGGACATTTATTTAGTCTACTGAAGGAGCAGTGCTCCTGCTTGAGACGGACGAAGTGACGGACAAGACACAAACTCGTCCGAGAAGATGTTTAATGTATAATCAACTCGGGAACTCTGAAAGCCCGTTTCTCGGGTTCGCATACATATAATCCAAGCCAAAAAGCATACGTCAGAATCAAAGCCACGCCTTTCAGGCGAGGCACGCTTTGGTGGTCATGTGACCGACAGGTGCAAGCAATTATAGCCTCGGCGCCGCGGTTTGTCCGCCAGTTACGTCACCGGCTGGGGCAAGGAGATTATGTTGCTGGTCTCGAGCTTTGGGGGAACCATGGGTCGCTACACACGCCCCCCCAGAATCGACTTGGTCCAGGAAGGTCAACCTGAGGGGGGTCCGGATGACCCGACCGAAACGACCCCTGGCTGGTCGCGGGGGGGGGGGGGGGGGGGGGTCCGGTGTGGTGGCGGGTGGCCGGGCGGGGGGTGCAGTGGACGGGGGGCGGCCGTGCCGCGGTGGGAGAGCCAGCCGTGGCGGCTGGCCGACGTCCATGTGGGCCGGCTTGAGGCGGTCCACCGAAATCCGGTCCGCCCGGCCGCCGATGCTGACGACGACGGACTTGTTGCCCCGTCGTAGGACCCGGAAGGGTCCGTCGTATGGTGGCCAGAGCGGCCCCCGGTGCGCGTCGTGGCGCACAAAGATGTACTCCACCGTGCGGAGTGCTGGGGGGACGTAGGATTGGGGGTCGCCGTGGCGGGACGTGGGCACCGGGGCGAAACATTGGGCGGCCTCCTGGAAGTCCGTGCGCTGGCACGCAGCGGACCAGGGGCTGGTGGCGTCGGGCACGAACTCGCCCGGGACGCGGAGGGCCTGGCCGTACACCAGCTCGGCGGTGGATGCCTGGAGGTCCTCCTTTGGAGCCGTGCGGAGGCCCAAAAGGACCCACGGGAGCCGGTCGGCCCAGCCGTCGTCCTGGAGGCCGGCCATGAGTGCGGCCTTCATGGAGTGGTGGAACCGCTCGCACAACCCGTTGGCCTGGGGGTGGTAGGCCGTCGTGCGGTGCAGGGTAACGCCCAACGTGCGGGCAACCGCGCCCCACAGTTCGGACGTGAACTGTGGGCCGTGGTCCGACAAGATGTCCGCCGGTGCACCGAAACGCACGACCCAGGTGGCGATGAACGCCTGGGCCACGTCGGCGGTGGTGGTGGAGGCGAGGGGCACGGCCTCCGGCCACCTGGTGGTCCTGTCCACCATGGTAAGCAGGTGGGTGAACCCCTGCGATGGGGGAAGGGGTCCCACAAGGTCCACGTGGATGTGGTCGAAACGTCGCTCGGGTACGGTGAAAGGAGCCAGCGGAGCCTGGGTGTGACGGTGGACCTTGGCCCGCTGGCAGGGTGTGCAGGCGTTGGCCCAGTCGCGGACATCCTGTCGCAACCCGTGCCAGACGAAACGTGCCAACACCAGCCTCTGGGACGCCTTCCGGCCCGGGTGAGAGAGGCCGTGGAGCAAAGCAAAAATGCGACGCCACCAGGTGACCGGCACAACGGGGCGAGGTCGGCCTTGGGAGACGTCACAAAGCAGGACCGTGTCCGCGAAGGGGACGTCAGCCAAGCGGAGGCCCGTGTCCGCCACCCGGAGCGCCTGCACCGTTCCGTCGGTGGCCTGGTCCGTCGCCATCAGGGCGAAATCGATGCCGAGGTGGACGGCGTTGGCGCCGGCTCGAGAAAGGCAGTCGGCCACGGCGTTGTCCTTTCCGGCGACGTGCCGGATGTCCGTGGTGTATTCCGACACGGCGGAGAGGTGGCGCTGCTGGCGGGCCGACCAAGGCTCCGTGACCTTGGCCATGGCGAAAATCAATGGCTTGTGGTCGACAAAGGCCGTGAACGGGCGGCCCTCCAGGAGGTGGCGAAAATGCCAGACGGCCAGGTACAGCCCGAGGAGCTCGCGGTCGAAAGTGCTGTACTTCAACTTGTTGGGCAGGAGTTGCCGGCTGAAGAACGCGAGCGGCTGCCAGGCCCCGTTTACCCATTGTTCATGAACCGCGCCCACAGCGTAGTCGGAGGCGTCCGTGGTGAGGGCGATGGGAGCATTGGGTACCGGGTGGGCCAGCAGCGTGGCGTTGGCGAGGGCCCGTTTCGCGCCGGTGAAAGCAGCGTCCATGTCCGTGGACCAGACGATGTCGTGCTTCGCCGGCTGGCCGCGGAGGGCGGTGTACAAGGGCCGCATGAGTTGCGCAGCTCGGGGCACGAAGCGGTGTTAAAAGTTCACCATCCCGAGGAACTCCTGCAGCGCCTTGACGGAGCGGGGGCGCGGGAAAGTGGCGATGGCCTCGAATTTGGCCGGTAGCGGCACGGCGCTGTTCCGGGTGATGCGGTGGCCCAAAAGGTCGATCGTCGCCGCACCAAAGTGACATTTGGCAGGGTTGACGATCAAGCCATGCTCACTGAGGCGGCCGAACAGCGTCCGGAGGTGGAGGAGGTGCTCGGCTCTGGACGTGCTGGCGATGAGGATGTCGTCCAGGTAGGTAAAGAGGAACGGCAAGTCACGCAGCACGCCGTCCATCAGGCACTGGACGCCTGTGCCGCGTTTTTGAGGCCGAAGGGCATCCGGAGGAATTCGAAGAGGCCGAAGGGTGTAATAACGGCCGTCTTCGGGATGTCGGCCGGGCGGACGGGCACCTGGTGGTACCCCCGAATCAGGTCCACTTTTGAAAAAATGGTCCGCCCCGCCAACCGGGTGGAAAAATCCTGGATGTGCGGGACGGGGTACCTGTCGGGGGTAGTGGCGTCGTTGAGGCGGTGGTAGTCGCCGCATGGCCGCCATCCGCCCCCCGGCTTCGGTACGATGTGCAGCGGTGAGGCCCAGGCGCTGTCGGAGCGCCGCACGATGCCGAGGTGCTCCAGCGCGGCGAACTCGGCCTTGGCGACGGCGAGTTTGGCTGGGTCGAGACGGCGAGCTCGGGCGTACACCGGCGGGCCCGTAGTGGGAATATGATGCTCGATGCCCTGACGCACCGCGACGGCCGAAAACGTCGGTCGCGTGAGGGCCGGGAACTCCGCGAGGAGACGCGCGAAGTCGTCTGCCAACGGGAGGACGCAGGAAAGCTCGGTGGGTGCGGAACGGCTCAAGGCGCACGCCAGCGAGCTGAAAGTTTCGGCGTTGACGAGACGCCGGCGTTTAACGTCGACCAGCAGCCCATGGGCGCAAAGGAAATCGGCACCGAGCAAAGCCATGGGGACGTCCGCCGTCACGAACTCCCAGCGAAAAAGCTGGCTGCCGAAGCGGAGGGCGACGGTGCGTGGGCCTAAGGTGCGGATGGCGGAGCCATTGGCCGCGATTAAGGAGGGGCCGCAAATGGCGGCCCGCCTGTCCTCTGCCGAAGCGGGAATGACGCTCAGCTGAGCGCCGGTGTCGCAGAGAAAACGCCGCCCCGATGCTTGGTCCACGATGAATAGCAGGCTTCCGGAACGGCCGGCGCTCATGGCTGGTAGTGAGCGCCGGCCCGACCGTTTCCCGACTTGCCGAACGTGCACGGGGGTCGACATGATCGGGCCCGCCGCCCGAACCTGGCGTGGAAATAACACCAGGCCGGGTCTGGCGGGGGCTCCGGTCAACGCATCGGGACCGGGCGACCCGGCGTCGCCGCTGCCAGTCGCGCCGGCCCGGCGGCCTCCGGGAAGGAAGCTGCGTCGCGGGCGTCGGGCGGGTGGGCGGGAAACTGCGCCGCGGGCGCCGACTGGGCGGCGGGCGGGCTCCCGGCAGCCACCCCGACGAGCTGGCTCGCCGCTCCGACGAGCTGGCTTGCCGAATAGATCTTGTCGGCCTCCCTGGCGAGGTCGTGGGGGTTCGCGATGGTCGTGCTTGCCAGGGCGACCCGTACCTGGGCTGGGAGCTGGCGGAGAAAAAGCTCTCGGAAAAGGAAATCCGAGGGGTGCTCGCCGAGCAACGCGAGCATGTAGTCCATACGTTCGGACGGGAGCGTATCGCCGAGCTCAGGAAGGTCGAGCAGGCGTCGTGCGCGTTCAGCCGGGGAGAGGGCGAAAGCGCCCAGAAGAAGTGCCTTGATGGCGTCGTACTTGCCGTCAGCGGGCGGGCTCTGGAGGAGGCTCAGGCAGCGGGCGGCGGTCACGGAGCCGAGCGCGGCGACCACGTAATGGTATTTAGTGGTGTCCTCCGTAATGCCACGCAGGGTGAACTGGGAGTCCGCCTGAGCGAACCAGACGGCGGCATGTGCTTCCCAGAAAGTGGGCAATTTGAGGGACACTGCCGTGTCCATCGCGTGTCCTAAACTCGGGGTCACCAGTGAAGGAGCAGTGCTCCTGCTTGAGACGGACGAAGTGACGGACAAGACACAAACTCGTCCGAGAAGATGTTTAATGTATAATCAACTCGGGAACTCTGAAAGCCCGTTTATCGGGTTCGCATACATATAATCCAAGCCAAAAAGCATACGTCAGAACCAAAGCCACGCCTCTCAGGCGAGGCACGCTTTGGTGGTCATGTGACCGACAGGTGCAAGCAATTATAACCTCGGCGCCGCGGTTTGTCCGCTGGTTACGTCACCGGCTGGGGCAAGGAGATTATGTTGCTGGTCTCGAGCTTTGGGGGACCCATGGGTCGCTAGACTACTGCATCCAATCCTCATATCCGAATCCAGATTTTGATGATATGCTTCAATTACGTAATGACAGTACCGCACCGTATTGCAGGCACGTGATATGTCAAGGGAGAAGGCTCTAATTTCCTGTTGTGGTCAAGTTTCGTCAGAATTGCATGTGCAATTTCTGAGAAGAAGCAAATACCTATTTTGGGGGGCAACCCCTCCCCCCCCCCCCCCGTAGATTCCCAAAGGGGCAGATTTTTTCAATGCCGTGAACAAACGTTGGTACATCACGGGTGATGAAGGCTGTGGTAAAGTTTCATCGAAATATGTGTGTTTCGGATTGATTCTTGCTCTTCCAGCTCCCAGCTGATTTGTGGAGCAACAACCCGAAAGAATGGCCTCGTAAAGTAAACCAGATGAAGAGACATCTCATAAAGTAAACCAGATGAAGAGACATCTCGTAAAGTAAACTACATGAAGAGACATCTCGTAAAGTAAACCACATGGAGACACCTCGTAAAGTAAACCACATGAAGAGAAACCTCGTAAAGTAAACCACATGGAGACACCTCGTAAAGTAAACCAGATGAAGAGAAACCTCGTAAAGTAAACCACATGGAGACACCTCGTAAAGTAAACCACATGAAGAGAAACCTCGTAAAGTAAACCACATGGAGACACCTCGTAAAGTAAACCACATGAAGAGACACCTCGTAAAGTAAACCAGATGAACAGACATCTCGTAAAGTAAACTACATGAAGAGACACCTTGTAAAGTAAACCAGATGAACAGACATCTCGTAAAGTAAACTACATGAAGAGACATCTCGTAAAGTAAACCAGATGAAGAGACATCTCGTAAAGTAAACCAGATGAAGAGACATCTCGTAAAGTAAACCACATGAAGAGATATCTCGTAAAGTAAACCACATGAAGAGACATCTCGTAAAGTAAATCAGATGAAGAGACATCTCGTAAAGTAAACCAGATGAAGAGACATCTCGTAAAGTAAACCACATGAAGAGACATCTCGTAAAGTAAACTACATGAAGAGACATCTCGTAAAGTAAATCAGATGAAGAGACATCTCATAAAGTAAACTACATGAAGAGACATCTCATAAAGTAAATCAGATGAAGAGACATCTCGTAAAGTAAACTACATGAAGAGACATCTCGTAAGGTAAATCAGATGAAGAGACATCTCGTAAAGTAAATCAGAAGAAGAGACATCTCGTAAAGTAAACTACATGAAGAGACATCTCGTAAAGTAAATCAGATGAAGAGACATCTCGTAAAGTAAACTACATGAAGAGACATCTCGTAAAGTAAATCAGATGAAGAGACATCTCGTAAAGTAAACCAGATGAAGAGACATCTCGTAAAGTAAACCACATGAAGAGACATCTCGTAAAGTAAATCAGATGAAGAGACATCTCGTAAAGTAAACTACATGAAGAGACATCTCGTAAAGTAAATCAGATGAAGAGACATCTCGTAAAGTAAACTACATGAAGAGACATCTCGTAAAGTAAATCAGATGAAGAGACATCTCGTAAAGTAAACTACATGAAGAGACATCTCGTAAAGTAAACCACATGAAGAGACATCTCGTAAAGTAAATCAGATGAAGAGACATCTCGTAAAGTAAACTACATGAAGAGACATCTCGTAAAGTAAACCAGATGAACAGACATCTCGTAAAGTAAACTACATGAAGAGACATCTCGTAAAGTAAACCACATGAAGAGACATCTCGTAAAGTAAACCAGATGAAGAGACATCTCGTAAAGTAAACCACATGAAGAGACATCTCGTAAAGTAAACCAGATGAAGAGTCATCTCGTAAAGTAAACTACATGAAGATACATCTCGTAAAGTAAACTACATGAAGAAAGATCTTGTAAAGTAAACCACATGAAGAGAAATCTCGTAAAGTAAACTACATGAAGATACATCTCGTAAAGTAAACTACATGAAGATACATCTCGTAAAGTAAACCACATGAAGAGTCATCTCTTAAAGTAAACCACATGAAGACACCTTGTAAAGTAAACCAGATGAACAGTCATCTTGTAAAGTAAACCAGATGAAGAGACACCTCGTAAAGTAAACCACATCTCGTAAAGTAAACCACATGATGAGTCATCTCGTAAAGTAAACCAGATGACGAGACACCTCGAGAAGTAAACCAGATGAAGAGATACCTCGTAAAGTAAACCACATGAGACATCTCGTAAAGTAAACTACATGAAGAGACATCTCGTAAAGTAAACCACATGAAGACACCTCGTAAAGTAAACCAGATGAAGAGTCATCTCGTAAAGTAAACCAGATGAAGAGACACCTCGTAAAGTAAACCACATGAAGAGTCATCTCGTAAAGTAAACCAGATGAAGAGACATCTCGTAAAGTAAACCACATGAAGAGACACCTCATAAAGTAAACAACATGAAGAGAAACCTCGTAAAGTAAACCACATGAAGAGACACCTCATAAAGTAAACCACATGAAGAGTCATCTCGTAAAGTAAACCACATGAAGAGTCATCTCGTAAAGTAAACCACATGAAGAGTCATCTCGTAAAGTAAACCAGATGAAGAGACATCTCGTAAAGTAAACCACATGAAGAGACACCTCATAAAGTAAACTACATGAAGAGAAACCTCGTAAAGTAAACCACATGAAGAGACACCTCATAAAGTAAACCACATGAAGAGACACCTAAAAAAGGAAACCACATGAAGAGACACCTCGTAAAGTAAACCAGATGAAGAGACATCTCGTAAAGTAAACCACATGAAGAGACACCTCGTAATATGGGGTTGTGTAATAGATTCTCCTTTTTTAAACGAAACTGAACGAATTTTCTTTTTATAATAAACATAGGAATACGTGTCACAACTTTTTAGGAGCATACAGGCAAGGTCATGCAAATCGACGTTTTTATAATAAAATTCTTCAAAAACGAAAAGCTACCTGGGCCTCCCAGACCCGTACGTGCACAGTCGGGTTAAGCTTAGCAGCGTCAATTTGTTTTCAGGATGGACAGCACTATTAATACAATGGAAGAATATCGCACAAAATGTGGGCTCTGTCTGCTGTAATACAATAGCTTGCAAAAGCAGCGTTCACAAATTACTAGATACAGTAAATTTTGTCAGATTTCACTCCAGATTTGAAGATTTGGAGAGTCTACAGCATCCAATCCTAATATACGAATTCAGATTTTGATGATATGCTTCAATTATGTAATGATAATAATCGATCGTGTTTCTAAGGAAAGGCACGTTTGTGTAGGCTGAAACAAAATGGCGGCTTAAAAACCCAGTGAGGTGCAGTGGGTTGGTCGGGCTGCCATATCGGTACACCACCACATCGGGTTTTTTTTCTTATAAACACCTCGTTAATCATCTTCAAAAAGGATGCTATAACACACCCAAACACCCAATTTTCATCAATGCAATCTGTTAAGAGGTCCAGGTGTATGCATGCAAAGTTTGGGGCCGCAAGGTTCCATAGTTTTGGAGTTATGGAGGAGACAGACGGACGGACGGACACTGCCTTTTATTATGATAGATATATGTCAAAGTTGATTGGAGTGAAGACAGACCTTTCGGGAAGACCATAATTCAGAGTCCTCATGGAGCTTATTCACTTTCAAAGTAATACCCCATATCTGTGATTACGAAGCTTAGAAGAAAGGACACACATTGTGGCTTGGCACTGTAAATGTCCAGCAACTTTCAGCAGAAGACTGTCTTGCCATGCCGTATCATACACTGATGAAAGGTCAATTCATGCAACACCTGTTTTGAGTGTGAGTTGGTAACTAGCCTCAATGTGGGTGATAAGTGCAAATACTTCATCAACACAGCTCCTACCAGGACGGAAGCCAGCTTGTTCCTTGGGAAGGTTGGGGTCTACACCACTAGAGAGCCTGGCCAGAAGTAAATGCTCAAACAACTTAGGGTCAGCAACAGGTTTCCCTGGCTAAAGGATGGCAATGACTTTAGAATGACAAGTTACAAACACTGGTTATTGGCCAGTTTTAGCTTTCAAGGAATGGTAAACTGTCCTCCAAGCCGGTATGCGTACTGACTGTGGGTCTAATTCTGCATGCTGGTCGTCTTTTTGTTTTGAGACAATGGCTTTGGACAAAAGCCACACCATATGTTATTCTTTGTTGGGCAAAATAAGTTTTGTATCTTCTTCCACAACAAAACCTTCATAGAGAGGAGACTTTGGCTTGGTCTTGATAGATATGCAGTACTATAGACAGTGCCATCAGAAAGTATTCACACCCCTTGACTTTTTCACATTTTGTTGGATTACAGCCTGAATTTAAAATGGGTTAAATTGAGATTTTGTGTCACTGACATGCCAAAGTGGATGTTTTTTTTTCTTTTACAAAATAATGAAAAATGGAAAGCTGAAGGGAAATCCATCCAAGCACACGGTCTGCCAGTAACCCGTAACAATATCTACCAGTAACAATTCATATCTACTATTTCAAAAAAATAATCAATCTCACAGTCATTCCTTCATACATTCTCGAAAGTCACCTTCATTTCACCCCTCCTCTATCGTTTTCAAACGGATCTCTGACTTGAAAACCACAAGAAACCCTGTTTGTAATAAATGTTTGTTTTTCATTAATCATCCACTTTCTAAACTCCCCTTTCACCCCTCCACTCCTAAACTCCACCCTCACCCCTCCCCTTCCAAACTCCCCCCCCCCCCACTCCTCCCCTTGTAATCTCCCCTCCTACTAATTTTCTCCAGTTCTGGCCCTTCCCCCTGCCTCCTCCCCATTTCCTCTCCCTTCCATCACATACCTCCACCTCCTCCAACCTTCGACTTTGCTCTATCCCCCCCCCCCCCCTTTAAACAACACCTCACTGTGCCTCTTCCCATCACCATTAAAGCTTTTGTCCTCCTCATCCTTCCCTTTCTCCTGACCCTTCTGCAATCTCCGACACACTATCAGCAGCTCTCCCTACCTTCCCCTCTCACCCCTCATCTTACTCTACCCCTCCCCTGCCCTGTCCTGTACCCGATGCACCCCTCCCTCTTCGTTAACGGTATGGACATCAAACATTGGGGCCTTCGCACAAACGTGACTGATCTCTCTATACAGGTTGCTTCTGACAAACCAGCTTAACAGAAAAGATGTTTCTGATTCCTTAATATCTCTTCCTGGTTACTCCCTCCTCTGGTATGATAGATCTGATCCTCGTCCTGGTGGTGGGGTTGCTATCTTTATCAAAAACTCTCTTCCTCACTCTCCTTGCACTGCCCTCTCTCCACCCCATCCCCAGGAGTAACTCTGGCTACTGCTTACCCTCCGCTCCCACCTTTTGTTCATGTGTGTTGTACCGTCCTCCAAACAGTGATGACTCAATTTACATCTCACTGTCTGACAACATGGACCAACTTCTATCCACTCATCCCAACTCTCTCTCTTCCTCATATGTGGTGATTTCAGCTGTCTGGGTGTGGGAACATCTCACAGCCCGAGAGTAAGTAAGTAAGTTCAGCACGAGAGCAGACCGCAAGGTGCTGAAAGAAGTATCTAAGAACCCCAGAATGTCATCACGGGACCTACAGGTAGCTCTTGCCAATGTTGATGTTAAAGTGCACGAGTCTACCATTAGAAAGAGGCTGCACAAATTTGATCTACATGGGAGGTGTGCCAGGAGGAAACCTTTGCTGTCCATAAAGAACTTCAGGGCAAGACTAAAGTTTGCCAATGAACACCTCGGCAAAGACCAGCACTTCTGGAACAATGTGCTCTGGACAGATGAGTCAACGGTAGAGCTATTTGGCCACAGTACCAGAAGACATGTTTGGCGAAAACCAAAGACAGCATTTGACCACAAGAACCTGATACCAACTGTAAAGTATGGTGGTGGAAATATTATGGTTTGGGGCAGCTTTGCTGCATCAGGGCCTGGGCAGCTCACCATCATAGAATCCACTATGAATTCTTCATTGTTCCAGAGGGTGCTTGAGGATAATGTGAGGCCATCTGTCGGAGAGTTGAAGCTCAACCGAGGTTGGACCTTGCAACATGACAATGACCCGAAACATACCAGTAAATCCACCAAGGAATGGCTGAAAAGAAAGAAATGGAGGGTTCTGGAATGGCCAAGTCAAAGCCCGGATCTAAATCCCATCGAGATGTTGTGGGGGGATTTGAAACGAGCTGTGCATGCAAGAAACCCCTCAAACATCGCACAGCTGAAATAATTCTGCATGGAGGAGTGGGCAAAAAATTATCTCAGTCGATGTCAGAGACTGGTATACAGTTAGAAGAGACGCCTACTTGAGGTTGTTTCTCTCAAAGGGGGCAATACCACCTATTAGAGCCAATGATGTACTTACTTTTACCACATGCGAAATCTGCATTTATGTTTATTTAAATTATACAATTGACTACAAAATGTAAATGTTTCATGATATTTGTTATATTATATCACCTTTATCTATCAATATTGTTGAAATGAAGATCAAATAGCTGTATGTTGAAATATGTTGAAAAAGTCAAAACTTTACATGGGGTGTACTTACTTTTTCACGTTACTGTATGTGGCGACTTCAACTGTCATCATGCCAGCTGGCTGGGTGTGGGTTCCTCTCACACCAGCCATGGCACTTCAGCAAAGGACTTCTGCGACTCACTGGGACTGACACAATCTGTCAATTTCCCGACCCGGATCTCAGTCAATGGAGTATCTTCTCTTCTAGACTTGGTTATGACTAACTTCCCTGCAAATGTCTGCTGCTCTTCTTCTGCTCAAATCGGTTCTTCTGATCATTTCCTTGTTAAAGTGGACATCTCTCTGGTCATTCTCAGGGAGCCTCCTCAGCATCGACGAGTCTGGCATTTCACTCAGGTTAATTGGCACGATCTTCAAGCAGCCATCAAGCATCTGGACTGTTCTCCCTTCTCAACTGCCTCTGACATCAACTCTGCCTGGGAATTCTTTCAAAGTAAACTGCTCTCTTTCATGCACAGATTTACCCCATCTTGTCTTCAGTTGTTGTACCCTTCCTCCCATCCATGGTACACTGAAGCTTGTGGTGAGGCAGTTGTCATGAAGCATCTTGCCTTATCCTCATGGAAGGCTAATCCAACTGAAGGTAATCTCAATTCCTTTCACAAAGCTCGGAACAAGCATGTGTCTACCCTGAGGAGAGTCAGGAAACAATATCTCTCCACTCTCAAGACTGAACTCTCAAACCTGTCTCCCTCCTCCAAATCCTGGTGGCATCTGGTCAAATCTGTTTCTGTTGTTTGTTCCCCATCCATCCCCTCCCTTACCTCAAATCGCTACACAGCTGACACCGCACGTGAAAAAGCCGAATGCCTCAACTCTGTGTTTGCCTCAAAATCTTGTGTCCCGAACCCATCTCTCTCTGTACCCACCTTCACCAGTCGAACCCAGCTGCTCCTGGACTCTGTGTCTTTCTCTCCTGACAAGGTGGAGAAGTTTTTGTCAAACCTCGACTCTGATTCTGCAACTGGATCAGACAGCATCAGCCCACGGGTCCTAAAATCCTGCTCTGCCGCTCTTTCACACCCTCTAACTGTTCTCTTCACCCTCTCTTTTGCTGAAGGTCATCTGCCATCTGCTTGGAAATCAGCCAACATTACCAATTTACACAAAAAGGTGCAAAAACAGATCCTTGCAACTACAGACCAATCAGCCTGCTCCCAATAATCAGTAAGGTCATGGAATCAATCATCGCTTCTGACATCAAATCCTTCCTCTTCTCCAATGGCTTGATCTCGGATCATCAATTTGGATTCAGACCAGGTCATTCTACTCTGGACATGCTGCTTCTGCTGCCTCAACAATTGGATCGAGGTCCTCAACACCAAACAGGAAATCAGAGCTGTCTCCCTCGACATATCACATGCCTTCGATACGGTCTGGCACCCCACACTGTTCACCAAACTCTCCTCCGATGGTATCCATGGAAATCTCCACGCATGGCTTGCGGACTCCCTCTCTGGTCATAGTCAACGTGTGGTCCTGAATGGTTTTCTCTCATCTCCCCCTTCCTGTTCTGGCTGGAGTTCCCCAAGGCAGTGTTCTGGGCCATGTGCTTTTTCTTGTCTTCATCAATGACCTCTCCGAGTCTCTTGAAAATCCTCTCCACCTCTTTGCTGATGACTCCACTCTCTGCCGCTCCATTCCTCATCCCTCAGATCGGCAGTCTGCACCCTCCTCACTCTCTGCAGACCTGGACAAAATCACAGACTGGTCAAAGAAGTGGAACATGTCTTTCAATGCTGACAAATCTCACACTCTCACTATGTCTCTCCGAAAAGACCGACAGGATAACCCTCCCATCTACTTTCTCAACAATCCTCTCCAAGAAGTTCTGTCACTCAAGCATTTGGGTCTCACTATCTGCCATGATCCTTCCTGGGAAACCCACATTTCCAAGTTGGCCTCCAGAGCCAGTCGCCGACTGGGCATCCTCCGTCGTGCGAAGTCCTTTCTTGGCACACCTGAGCTTCTCACCACATACAAGGCTTTCATCCGCAGCTCAATGGAATAATGCTCTCCCCTCTGGGCTGGTGCTCCTGCCTCACACCTAGCTTGGATTCACGCTGTTGAAACCAAAGCTTTCACAATCATTGGAATCTCCCACGATGAAGCTGATTGTGAGGGCCGTTCACTCACTCACTGCAGGGAGGTAGGTGGTCTTTCTGTCTTCTACCGCCTCCTATCCGGCCTCGCTCGCTGAAGCTCCATCTGTGCTCTGTCACCCAAATATTCCTACAGGTCACACAAGATCTGCCAGCAACCCTCTTCTGGTGAAATTGCCAAAATCAAGACTCTCTGCTCACCTTCACTCTTTCATTCCTCTTTACTCCCACCTTTGGAACAAACTCCCTCACTCTCTTCAATCCCACTCCTCCCTCCAGGTCTTTAAAACAGCTGTTCACCACCATCTCTTATCTTCCCCCATCCAAAACCTTGATCTTTTCTACCCCATATCCACTTTTTTGAAATACCGACTTCCTTCCTGGAAGTCCTAGCAGTGTCCATGTGTTTTTTACCCCCCCCCCCCACCCCCCTCCCTTCCCTTGCCTCCTCCCCCAAGCCCTCTCCCTCCCACAGATCTCCTGATGTTCCTGCTCTCAAATGTTGTACTTGTGTGCTGCTTCCCTCTCTCTCCCCATCTTGTCTCCCGCTCCCTTTGTCATATGTTTTATGTGTCAGTTTGTCTTTTTGTGATCAATGTTAGCTTTTACACGAGCCTCGATCTTGTATCCCCCCCAAAAAAAAAACCCACTTCGTGATAAACTCAAAGAATCCAGGCTCACGACTCACCTCCTCTCATCTGTTCTGCTTTTCTCTCCCCTTTGGAACCAACTTCCCCAGTGTGTTCAGTCCCATTCTTCCCATCAGGGCTTCAAGAGATCTTTTCAGCACTACCTCATCATCCCCCAGCTATTCCACTTGATCTCTTCTTTGCCAAATTACCCCATTCCCAAGCTCTCCCATTTTGCTGCTGATTGTGGTCCTCTCCCTCGCCTCTTAGTCAGGTTCACTCTGTCAATAAATTATATTTCGTTCAAAATCATGGTAGATTAGCAAACCTATACATTTCTGGAAAGGCTATAGCATAAGGAAACTAAAAATCAATGTTTACATTTGGAGAGATACCTGTATGGCGGCCATTTTGGATTTTCAAAATGGCCACTGTAAAATACATATTTTGTTCTATTTCTGCCTCTAATTACCCTAAAAACTTTTTAAAATATACTAAACCTATATTTTCAGGGACAAGGAATCCAATGAAAGTATCAAATTAGTGCTATGGGGAATGGTAAGACACGAATCAAAGGTTTTGAATTGCAAAATACTGTCTATATTCGCGATAAGTTGCATAATCAAATACATGTTATCATTTTGTACAGGCAGTTAATAACATCAAAATGTGTCACAATAATTCATATCACCAAACATACACAGGCAGTCAGCAAAATCATATATACACATGCAGTCAGTATAACTTCACATCTACACAGGCAGTCAATGACAAAATATACACAGGCAGTCAATGGCATCAAACATACACGATTACAGAATATGCCATTTAGAGTTCGTCATCACTGTCCCGTGTGTCGTATCCGACAATATAGTCCGCATCGTTTTCACAGTCCGTTCCACACAAGCAAAGGTCGGTCAAATTGATTGGCAAATCGAATTGGTCGAATGGTCGATCGAATCGAATTCGATGAATCGAATCGAATCGAATCGATCGAATGGTCGATCGAAGCGATTGGTCGAATGGTCGAATGGTCGAATTGGTCGAATGGAATTGGTCGGAATTGGCAAATGTAAACATTGATTTTCAGATTTTCCATGTAATAACGTTTCCAAAAATGTATAGGTTTGCTAATCTACCATGATTTTGAACGAAAAAACATAGTGAACCTGACTATCTTTGCACTTATCAGTTTAGTTTGTTCCTTTTCTGTTTCATCCCCATTTTCTGTTTTCTGTTTTGGGTTGTGCACAGTTGTATGTGCCCCATGTATACTTCTCCATCTCCCCTTGATCTCACTCTCGCCTCTACTCTGCTGTTGGTATTTAACATTTTGTTCTATTCTATTCTGCTCTCACTGTTCCATGAACCTCAACCATGTATCCAAAAAAGAAAATATACTCATGTATAAAATATATTTACCAACATGAGTACATTACATTTATTGATGGAGTGTATGTCGTCCCATTATAAGGATAATGAAATCACGTGACATATTTTCACGAGGACATATATTTACGTGAAACTCCCACCACCTCCCTTTACTTGTTGCAATTTTTCCCATCAGCATTGGAGTAAGGACGAGCGTCACAACATTGGAACCTCTTCTCCCGGAAAAGAAAATCAGATCAGTATCGGTGGATGGCGATCTTCTGTGGCTCGTAACTGTCGAAGGCACAATTATGCTCTGCAATGTCTAGCATCATGTTGTTTCTTGTCTAATTACCCTTCTCAACAATGTTTAACAGACACTTGAAATGATCTTATAATCAATCGCATGCTTTGCAAACTCGGCTTATTTGTTTGAAAGGTTCAGAACATTTAGTTGCTTGATTTTTAACTAGACTTCCATTATACATCCTTCTCGACTTTTAAAGAATGTTTTTCAATACTTTCTTACCTATGAGCCAATTGTTGATTACAAGCACCAAAGGTGAAATACTATTTGCAATTAGAAGGTGCTAAGAGAATTCACAAGAATGAAACGCTGGATTCTCAAAAGAACATAAATTGAGAAATGAAGAGAAAATAGAGAACAATGTAATATCACCAAGGCTTGAAATAATCCACAAACTGGGTGGTCATGTGAATAACAACACTGGGATTATGTAATGACATGGGGAATGCATAAATTGGTGCTTTATTTGAATTACCTTCTATAAATACAGTGTATATATATATATATATATATGTATCTCTGTGATTGATTGAATGTTCAATATTTCTGCTAATGGAAATAAATTTGAATCGACAAAAGGAAAAATTGGTAACCTTTCTGTGGGTTTTGCAGATATCAAACCTTTTGCGTATGCTTTGCATGGTGTTGACATTTGAAGCGCAAATTAAGTGTTTAATTGTCATGGTATTTTCAGTAAAAATGTATCCGGACATTTTAAGCAACACATTGTTTTGGAAATTGTTTTGCGGGCTTAAGATTATATAGCTTTGAAATGGTTATTCCCTACTTTTTGTATACAAGATCAAGGCTCATGGAAGAGCTAGAACACTGAACTGATCGTGACACAACAGAAAAAAGCAACAGTAGAGAGGGGGAAAACACCAACAGCAGGGTTGAAGGTCAAAAAAGACCAAGTCTAACAGCGGTATAACTGGGTTTGTAAAATACTAGGGCATGCCCGTACTATATCTATATCTAAAATTATATCCCCCCCCCTCTATTTACATGAAATGGTTTGGTCCAAAGCGAACGGCTTGCGAGTACGGTGACAATCCCCCCCCCCCCTCTATTTACATGAAATGGTTTGGTCCATTCGCAAAGCCAAAGCGAACGGCAGTTACGAATCGCAGTTACGATGAATCGCAAAGTAGTTTTAATTAGTTTTAAAACATAGTTTAACGCCAACATAGTTTGCCAAAGTGAAATAAATGAATACGCTCTCAAATGTGCCGTCCGAGGCAGAGTGTGTTCGCCACGTTCGGCACACGCGATAGCTCGCTGCTCTCTGATTGGTTGAATCGTTTTTTGGACATAGCTCGGTAAGTAATTGTCCGATTAATATGAAACCTTGAAAAGGCACATCCTCAGGTCCCCAGCAATATACCTGGCAAGTTTAAAGTATATCGGACCCGTGGTTGTCAAGAAACAGCGGTCACAGACAAACAAACAAACAAATAAAAATATGTCACCCACAGGGTGAACCGTATCTTGCCAAAATGTGAAAATTCCGTTTTTTCGTCATGACGTCATCAAATGACGTCATAGCGTCAAACTGTTTACAGATCTGGGAAGCACTCATCAAGGGCATTCATATGAGGTATTACTCGATATGGTACCTACGATTTCAAAATTTGACCTTGGGGTCAATAATTTTCGACCTCCAGCGCTAACCATGAAGGTCAAGGCCGATCGCCACCAAAAACTAATCAGCTGAGCACCGGACCATATACTAGATTCCCATGAAGTTTGGAGACGATCCGATCAAAGTTACTCAAAAAATTAGTGTTTCGTCGACCTCCATGATTGACCACAAAGTGACCTTGACCTTTGACCTTGACCTTCAAAATTTTGTGTGCTGAAGGGTATCTCTATAGGACTCTGATATGCGAAGTTACAGGAGTTTCCAATAATAACTGTGGTCTACAGAGTGATCTAAACGTGAAAAAAAATGATTAACCACAAACAAAAAAAGAACATATGTCACCCACAGGGTGAACCGTATCTTGCCATTTGACCTTGACCTTAATAATTTCGTATGGTGAATAGTATGTCTTCATGACCAACGCACATGAAATATTGAAAGATTTTGATGAGAACTGAGGAAATAATTTTTTCATGAAAATTCCGTTTTTTCGTCATGACGTCATCAAATGACGTCATAGCGTCAAACTGTTTACAGATCTGGGAAGCACTCATCAAGGGCATTCATATGAGGTATTACTCGATATGGTACCTACGATTTCAAAATTTGACCTTGGGGTCAATAATTTTCGACCTCCAGCGCTAACCATGAAGTTCAAGGCCGATCGCCACCAAAAACTAATCAGCTGAGCGCCGGACCATATACTAGATTCCCATGAAGTTTGGAGACGATCCGATCAAAGTTACTCAAAAAATTAGTGTTTCGTCGACCTCCATGATTGGCCGCAAAGTGACCTTGACCTTTGACCTTGACCTTCATAATTTTGTGTGCTAAAGGGTATCTCTAAAAGACTCTGATATGCGAACTTACAAGAGTTTCCAAAGGGAACTGTGCTCTACAGAGTGACCTAAACAATGCGAACTAAAGCAATACAATATACATGAAAAGTGCAGTTTTTTCGTCATAACGCCGTCAAATGACGTCACATTGTCAAACTAGTTATATGTTTGGAAAGCACTCAACAAGGGCTTCAATTTGAGGTACTACTCGATATGGTAACTGAAACTTTGAAAATTTTACCTTTTGGTCAAAATTGAATGACCTTCAAAATGACCTTGAAGGTCAAGGCCGATCGACACCAAAAACTAATCAGCTGAGCGCCATACCACACCCTATATACCCACCAAGTTTGGAGATCATAAGATCAAAGTTACTCAAAAAATAAGGGTTTCGTTGACCTCCATGATTGACCGCAAAGTGACCTTGACCTTTGACCTTGACCTTCAAAATTTTGTGTGCTGAAGGGTATCTCTATAGGACTCTGATATGCGAAGTTACAGGAGTTTCCAATAATAACTGTGGTCTACAGAGTGATCTAAACGTGAAAAAAAAATGATTAACCACAAACAAAAAAAACAAAAAAAAAACAAACAAACAAACATACAAACTGACTAATACATCTTGCAAAAACTTCGTTTTGGCAAGATAACAAACAAACATACAAGCTGACTAATACATCTTGCAAAAACTTCGTTTTGGCAAGATAACAAACATACAAGCTGACTAATACATCTTGCAAAAACTTCGTTTTGGCAAGATAACAAACATACAAGCTGACTAATACATCTTGCAAAAACTTCGTTTTGGCAAGATAATGAACATATGTCACCCACAGGGTGAACCGTATCTTGCCAAAATGTGAACATGAGTGACTTGCTTCAGGTCACACTGAGGTGAACAGAACTGCTATCCACTAGAAGCGACTCTTTGAGGAATGTCTGCCCACGAGATATTCCGATGATAATCGTTCTAGAGAGTGACCTTGAAAAATACGTGTTTGCCTTATAACGTCACCAAATGACGTCATTTATATAATGTCTAAATATGTTTGGAAAGCACTCAACAAGGGCTTCAATTTGAGGTACTACTCGATATGGTAACTGAAACTTGAAAATTTTACCTTTTGGTCAAAATTGAATGACCTTCAAAATGACCTTGAAGGTCAAGGCCGATCGACACCAAAAACTAATCAGCTGAGCGCCATACCACACCCTATATACCCACCAAGTTTGGAGATCATAAGATCAAAGTTACTCAAAAAATAAGGGTTTCGTTGACCTCCATGATTGACCGCAAAGTGACCTTGACCTTTGACCCTGACCTTAATAATTTCGTATGGTGAATAGTATGTCTTCATGACCAACGCACATGAAATATTGAAAGATTTTGATGAGAACTGAGGAAATAATTTTTTCATGAAAATTCCGTTTTTTCGTCATGACGTCATCAAATGACGTCATAGCGTCAAACTGTTTACAGATCTGGGAAGCACTCATCAAGGGCATTCATATGAGGTATTACTCGATATGGTACCTACGATTTCAAAATTTGACCTTGGGGTCAATAATTTTCGACCTCCAGCGCTAACCATGAAGGTCAAGGCCGATCGCCACCAAAAACTAATCAGCTGAGCGCCGGACCATATACTAGATTCCCATGAAGTTTGGAGACGATCCGATCAAAGTTACTCAAAAAATTAGTGTTTCATCGACCTCCATGATTGACCACAAAGTGACCTTGACCTTTGACCTTGACCTTCAAAATTTTGTGTGCTGAAGGGTATCTCTATAGGACTCTGATATGCGAAGTTACAGGAGTTTCCAATAATAACTGTGGTCTACAGAGTGATCTAAACGTGAAAAAAAAATGATTAACCACAAACAAACAAACATACAAGCTGACTAATACATCTTGCAAAAACTTCGTTTTGGCAAGATAATAAACATATGTCACCCACAGGGTGAACCGTATCTTGCCAAAATGTGACCTTGACCTTTGACCTTGACCTTAATAATTTCGTATGGTGAATAGTATGTCTTCATGACCAACGCACATGAAATATTGAAAGATTTTGATGAGAACTGAGGAAATAATTTTTTCATGAAAATTCCGTTTTTTCGTCATGACGTCATCAAATGACGTCATAGCGTCAAACTGTTTACAGATCTGGGAAGCACTCATCAAGGGCATTCATATGAGGTATTACTCGATATGGTACCTACGATTTCAAAATTTGACCTTGGGGTCAATAATTTTCGACCTCCAGCGCTAACCATGAAGGTCAAGGCCGATCGCCACCAAAAACTAATCAGCTGAGCGCCGGACCATATACTAGATTCCCATGAAGTTTGGAGACGATCCGATCAAAGTTACTCAAAAAATAAGGGTTTCGTTGACCTCCATGATTGACCGCAAAGTGACCTTGACCTTTGACCTTGACCTTCAAAATTTTGTGTGCTGAAGGGTATCTCTATAGGACTCTGATATGCGAAGTTACAGGAGTTTCCAATAATAACTGTGGTCTACAGAGTGATCTAAACGTGAAAAAAAAATGATTAACCACAAACAAAAAAACAAACAAACAAACATACAAACATACAAACATACAAGCTGACTAATACATCTTGCAAAAACTTCGTTTTGGCAAGATAACAAACATACACACAGAGATTGCTGGAATTATAGATAGATTATAAACCACAAACACACATGATTAGCTTTTTAAACAGTTGTTAATGCTGTTTATAACATTGAAGAAAGAAATTTTGGAGGAATCCCGACATCCATGACATATGTTTTAGTCACAGAACTGAGCGAAGATCTACGGTAATCTATATACCCCACAAGAGTTGGGTAATTAAAGTGACCCTTCCTGCCGTGAAAGTGGCGTTTTTCATAGCGGCCTTTTGAAACCCACCAATTAAGGTTTTGTTTTGAAAACCACCAATGAAGCCCACTTTTCCTGCTTTATAACACGAAACTGAAAGGGAGGAAGACTGGGGTGTGCTCATTTACCAAGCAGCTAGCTAGTGCTTTCCAAGCCAACTGTTCCTTAACGGTTTTGAATGGAGTGCTTGCTCGAATGCTTAAACCACTTGGCGATCTCTCCTCAAGAAACTTGGTCAATGAACTCACCCAATGTTCTTCAGACCCGACCATAGAGAGACTGTAATCAAAATACCCCAAAGAGGAATGACCCTTCGTATCCGCTCACACAGGGAGCGGGTGAACAAGTAAATTAAAATATCGGTCGGTGGAGTCAGCCATCGTAATGACATCATAGACGTAATGACGTAGCGCAAAGGCCGGACACAAAACTTCTGCGACTTTAATATATAAAATTAGAAGATGATATCTTTTAACTTCCAGTAACTTTGCAGTCACTACAAAGGGATTAGTGTTGCCATTATATTTACTGTAATATTAACGTTACATTATCGTTATTATGAAAATGATATTACTGAAGCGCGGTGCTACGCGCGCTTACTTGTAAAACAAGAAGGAAGCGGACAACGCGGTAAGTTTAAGAGTCTTTATTATAAGAGCTCAACTGTAGCACTGGAGCGCTCCGGGCTGCGCGCCCGGTGTATATCCTGCGGCCACCCCTACCCCTCGGGCGTGGCCGCCGCCCACTTGGTGCGCGGAATGATGCCCTCACGCCAGTGAGCTTTCGTGTCTGCCACACACGCCCCCCCCAGAATTCCCGCGCACCTGGAGGGCCAGTTTGTGGGGCAAACGGATGACCCGGCCGAAGCACCCTGTGGCGACTGGCGGCGTCCGGGGTGCAGGGATGCCAGCCGGGATACCTCCGGCTGCACCCGGGATGGGTGCAGGACCGGGGGGCGGCGTGCCGGCGGGCCTGGGCGGTGCCGGGGGTCCACCCGCAGGGGGGCGGCCCCGACGCGGGCGCCGAGCCACCGGCAGTGGGTGGTCCACGTCGAGGTGGGCCGGCTTGAGGCGATCCACCGAGACGCGGTCGGGAGTGCCGCCGATGTCCAAGGTGAAATGTTTCACCCCGGTCTCCAGCACGTGGAAAGGCCCGTCGTACGGGCGCCGCAGTGGTGTCCGGTGGGCGTCGTGCCAGACGAAGACGTACTCCGCGGTGCGAAGCTCCGGGGCGACGTGCGTAGGCGGATGCCCGTGGTGCGCCGTCGGCACCGGGGCGAACCTCCGGGCGGTCTCCTGCAGCGCGGAGCGCTCCTGCGCTGCGGACCATGGTGCCGTGGGGTCGGGGAGGAACTCGCCCGGCACCCGCAGTGGTTGTCCGAAGACCAACTCCGCCGCGGATGCACGCAGGTCGTCCTTGGGCGCCGTCCGGAGGCCCAGCAGGACCCAGGGGAGCCTGTCGACCCAGCCGCCATCGCTGAGGGTGGCTCGGGGCGCGGCCTTCAACGAGCGGTAGAACCGCTCGCACAGGCCGTTGGCCTGGGGGTGGTAGGCCGTGGTTCGGTGCAGCTGGACCCCGAGCCCCCGCGTGACTGCCCCCCAGAGCTCCGAGGCGAACTGGGGGCCGCGGTCGGATGATATGTCCGAGGGGGCGCCGAACCGGGCGACCCAGGTGGCGATGAACGCCTGTGCGATGTCCGCCGCCGTCGTCGCCGCCAAAGGCACGGCCTCCGGCCACTGGGTGGTGCGGTCCACCATTGTCAGGACATGGGTGAAACCCCGCGAGGGGGGCAGAGGTCCCACCAGGTCCACGTGCACGTGGTCGAACCTACGTGCCGGCACCGTAAACGGGGCCAATGGGGCCTGGGTGTGCCGGTGCACCTTCGCGCGCTGGCACGCGAGGCACGTCCTGGTCCAGCCGCGGACGGCCCTCCGGAGGCCATGCCAGACAAACTTGTCGGCGACCAATCTCTGGGAGGCCGTCGTGCCCGGGTGGGACAGGCCGTGGATGGCGTCAAAAACCTGTCGCTGCCAGCCAGCGGGCACGATGGGGCGAGGCCGCCCGAGGGAGACGTCGCACAAGAGGGCCGCGCCGTCGAACGGCACCTCGGTGACGCGGAGGCCTGTGACGGCGGTCCGCAAGGCCTGGACACCGGGGTCGGCGGCCTGGTCCGCCGCCATCCGGCATAGTCGATGCCAAGGTGGACTGCGTGGGCGACGGACCGGGAAAGGCAATCCGCCACCGGGTTGTGCTTCCCCGTGACGTGCCGGATGTCCATCGTGTACTCGGACATGGCCGAGAGGTGACGCTGCTGCCGGGCCGACCACGGCTCGGCGACCTTGCCCATCGCGAAGACCAGTGGCTTGTGGTCGACGAAGGCCATGAACGCATGGCCCTCGAGCAGATGGCGGAAGTGCCTGACCGCCAGGTGAAGCCCGAGCAACTCGTGGTCGAATGTACTATAACGGCGTTCGGGCGGGCGAAGCTGCCGGCTGAAGAACGCCAGCGGTTGCCAGGCACCACGCACCCATTGATCGTGCACCGTGCCCACCGCGTAGTCCGAGGCGTCGGTGGTGAGGGCGATCGGTGCATCGGGGGCCGGGTGCGCGAGCATGGTGGCGTTAGCCAAGGCGAGCTTCGCGCCTGCGAACGCCGCGTCCATCTGCTCGGTCCAGGTAACGTCACCTTTGCCCGGCTTCCCCCGGAGGGCCTCGTGCAAGGGGCGCAGGAGCTGGGCGATGCGGGGCAGGAACCGATGGTAAAGGTTTACCATGCCCAGGAACTCCTGGAGCCCCTTGATCGTGCGGGGGCGCGGAAACCCCTTCACCGCCTCCACCTTGGCCGGTAGGGGGACGGCCCCGTTCCTGGTGACGCAGTGCCCCAAAAAGTCGATGTCGGCGACGCCGAACCGGCACTTGACGGGGTTCACGATGAGGCCATGCTGGCCCAGACGTTCGAAGAGCGTGCGGAGATGGTGTAGGTGCTCTTCGTGGGACGCGCTGGCGACGAGGACGACGAAATGCGCATCAGCCTCGAGATCCATGAGGTGTGGTGCATCAGCATCAGGGTCAGCCCCGAGAGCCGCGACGGCCGCGCCAAAACTCGCCTGGGTGTCCAAAGCCACGAAGAACCTGTCGGCCTCGGCAGCGAGAGCTCGGGGTTCCGTTGTCACAGAACCGGCCAACGCGAGGCGGACTCGTGCCGGCAGCTGGCGTCAAAACAACGCCCGGAATAGAGCGTTCGGGGTTTCGTCGCCCATCAATGACAGCATATGGTCCATGCGGACCGACGGTCGCGTGTCACCGAGCTCGGGGAGGTCCAGGAGGTGGTCGGCTTGTGCGTCCACCGTGAGGCCGAATGTGGCGAGGAGGAGACGCTTGATCGCCTCGTACCTGCCATTGGCCGGTGGGTTCCTCAGGACCGACACGACGCAGGCGGCCGTGCCGGGCCTGAGGGAGGCGACCACGTGGCAGTACATGGTCTCGTCCACCGTGATGCCTCAAAGTCGGAACTGGGCTTCCGCCTGCAGGAACCATACTTCAGCTTGCGCCTCCCAGAACTCGGGGAGTTTGATCGTAACCGCGTTGTTTGCCATTGCGATGGCGTATCACGTCGGGGTCACCAATGAAGCGCGGTGCTACGCGCGCTTACTTGTAAAACAAGAAGGAAGCGGACAACGCGTTAAGTTTAAGAGTCTTTATTATAAGAGCTCAACTGTAGCACTGGAGCGCTCCGGGCTGTGTGCCCGGTGTATATCCCGTGGCCACGCCTACCCCTCGGGCGTGGCCGCCGCCCACTTGGTGCGCGGAATGATGCCCTCAAGCCAGTGAGCTTTCGTGTCCGCCACACGGTTCGGTTCCGGCCGGCGCAAAGGCCGGACACAAAACTTCTGCTACTTTAATATATAAAATTAGAAGATGATATCTTTTAACTTCCAGTAACTTTGCAGTCACTACAAAGGGATTAGTGTTGCCATTATATTTACTGTAATATTAACGTTACATTATCGTTATTATGAAAATGATATTGCCATTAAAAAACCGAGGCTAATTCCTTACTTCCGCGTTATTAGTACTGTACACCGCTTGTCATTGATTCACGCACCATACACCGCTTCAATCCATACACTTTGCAATAACGACAAAGGGATTACAGTGTTACGATTATATTTACGATATTATTAGTATGAATAATAATAATACCGTAAGGACTCGATTTTGGTATCCCTTTTACGCCGCACCCAGTGACCCAATGCCCATGGCACTAATGGATTTACGATCTACGAACCGCGCTCTTTGTTTATCACGTATAGACATACTCGAAAAATCTGAATTCGCCGACTTTGGGACCCAAAAGCGTCCGATTAACGGCCGATACGACGCCATCTTACGACACCATCGTATTGGCGTCTGCTGGGCGGAGGCGATGCGAGCCGTCCGCTGATTGGACAGTCGAGTGGTGTGATGGGTGGTGTGAACCAAATGGTCTTTTTATTCCCTTGAACATTTTAAATTAGGATATATAAGGAAACGTCTTTATCGTCATTTTAATAAAGTTAAATGGAGTGACGTTGCGATACTCGGGATGCGTTGCATAAATCCTCGTAACTCAGAGAGGTGTAGCAGGTGGCGAGACGTAAGGAAGCTTAAAGATAACGAGCTGAAAACAGACGAACGATATCCCTTCCATGGATGTTCCACGGGTTTCACGTCTTTATCGTCATTTTAATAAAGTTAAATGGAGTGACGTTGCGATCAGTGAGTTGTATACGAAGAGATAAAAGGATGGCATTGACTTCGAGACGGTACGTGATAGTTGGCTGCGGCTGGCTGATGCCACGTTTTTTTCCCTAAGTGCCATGGATGCTGATGGACATAATAAAGGTATCGGCTGATCTCTCATCGTAATATTACCCGATGGAAATGAACTGTTTCTTTGTTTTTCATTTCCTGTGCAATAATGTCAAATTGATAAGTCAGACATCCTTTTCTATTGACAGCTGCTCTCCTTTTCGATGGCATCATCTATTGAAATGCATGTTCTTCTTTCATATAATTTTACACATTCACAATCAGTATTTCAATTCTTGCAGACATTGGAAAGGAGGTTGACTCACAGGCCAACTCTCTGGCTCAATCACAGGCCGACGCACAGGCGATGTAATTGTGAGTAGCATTTTTGCACAAGTGAAAATTGATCTTTCTTCCTAACTCTTACTCGGACAAGCAAATCCCCTATGCCATCCATCATGGTACACTATCCATACACCACATCCTCCCTTCCGTGGATGTTCCACGGGTTTCGGCTAGTTAGTATGAATGCTATTTTTATTGTTATGAAAACAACACTACTGTATTAAGAAACTTGGGCTAATTTGTCCGAAGCGGCCTGAAGGTGAGGCATGAAGGCATGAAGCCTAAGGCCTATACGTACTGTGTCGTTGGAAGATCCGTAATGCCGATGCTTTCGATATTTGATGGTCATTTTAACAATCGGTTTGTTTGTGTTTCGTGGAGCATGGCGATTGCGATATATGGCAGGTTCGACGATATGTTCGGCCTGAACGAAATTTCAAACAACATGGAGGTGTGTGGAGTCAGCTGTCGTACGCTGTAATAACATCAGACACAATCGCATCACCCTGTTATGTGACCAGATCCTCAGCTCTCATTGGTATACGTTTGAGGGCCCATCATAGCTGCATCATGGGCCATTTCAATAATCTTGAAGGCCTTGGTTTCCACAGCGTTAGGCTGAGTAAGATGTAAAGCAGGAGAGCCAGCCCAGAGGGGAGAGCAGCACTCCATCAAGCTGCAGATGAAAGCTGTGTAGGAGTTTTCAGAGTTCAGGTGTGCCAAGGAAGGACCTTGTATGGCAGAGGATGGCTTTGAAGGCCAGCTTTGAAATGTGGTTTGCTCAAGAAAGATTATGGCTGATAAATGAGACCAAGGACTGTAAATGACTGAACTTCCTCAAGAGCATTAGGAAAGTAGATGGGGTACAAGAGCATTTTTTTTTAAGTAGATGGGGTCTCCCCAAGGCATGAGGGGGTTGCCAACTGGTCCTTTTGGAGCGAGATCGTGACAGTGTGAGATTTATCAGGATTGAAAGACATATTCCAAGTGTTTGACCAGCTTGTGATTTTTTTTCAAGCTCTGAAGAAAGGGAAGAGGCCGCAGCCTGTCGATCTGAAGGATAAGGCATATCTCAGCAGAGGGTGAATTCATCAGCAAATACACTGCCTATAGAAAGCCGACACCCCCTTTCAAATTTTTCACCTTTTGTTGCCTTATAACCTGGAACTTAAATGCATTAAATCGGACTTTTTCCACCTTTATTTGCACATCGTACCCACAACTTTCAAGTGAAAAACAAATTCAACAAATTTTGAAAATTAATTCAAAGCAATTAGAGATTCATTCAAAGTCCATCGCCCCCATGCCAATTAATAAATATCCTCCAGCGCGACATTACCGGGGCACCTTCGGCGCCCCGCGATACCGCCCTGCAACTCATAGAGACTGTATTGGGAGGGAGAGGTGTCCAATAATTGATTAATTGCACAATTAAAATCAATAATAATGATCGTAAAATATTTTTTTGATCAATTGGCTAATGGCATACCTAAACCACCAGAGCATCATCCGAAGCTGTAATTTTTTGAAAATTAATTAAATAAGTCGTTAATCAAAAATAAATAAATAAATAAATGTTAAATAAATGAATAATTCATCGATTAATTGATTAATCAATAAATCAAAAGTAGCCTTTACAGCCAAAGCACTTATTCACTATTATGCCTAAATTTCAGCTTCCTAGCTCAAAGGATGGCTGAGATATCGCCCGGAAAAAACAAAGTAAACAAGAACGGCACTCAGTAGAGAGCATACCTCGGTCTGGTTGGCCATATCACTCAATGGTGAAGAATCACTTAAGAAATTCTACTAGCTGGATACAGATCCGGATCTTCACCAAAATCGAATCCATTCTTCCTTGTCATGCACACAACATGTCCAACAACTTTCGTCCAAATCCATCCATAATTTTTTGAGATATCCCGCAATTTATCGTTTTTGGCCCGATCACCCAATGGTGAAGAATCACTCAAAAAAATTAAATAACCCTCATATCCGAATCCATATTCAGATCTTCACCAAAATCGAATCATGCTTGTCAGACAACCAACCTCTCCACCAAGTTTCGTCCAAATCCGTCCACAACCTTTTGAGATATCTTGCCATGTATCCTTTTTTGGCCCGATCTCCCAATGGTGAAGAATCACTTTAAAAATTCTAGTAGCCGGATTCGAATCCGGATCTTCACCAAAATCTAATCATTTCGTCCTTGTGTCATACGCTACATCGCTGCCAAATTTCGTCCAAATCTGTCCACAACTTCTTGAGATATCCTGCTAAGTATCGTTTTTGGCCATATCTTCCAATGGTGAAGAATCACTTTAAAAATTATTGTAGCCGGATCCGAATCCGGATCTTCACGAACATCTAATAATTTCGTCCTTGTGACATACGCTACATCTCTGCCAAATTTCGTCCGAATCCGTCCACAACTTTTTGAGATATTTTGTTCACAAACAAACAAACAAATGAAAAATCACTCAGCAAAACAGAACAAAGTAGCATGGCACTCCGTGGTGCATCCTTTTGACCTCAAAAATAATTAGTGATTGAATTCAGTGACCTGAAATGCAAATCGTCTTCAAAGTTTAAGTTCATCGGATGAAAACTGACAATTTTAGAAATTTGGCCTTTGTTGACCTTTTGGCCTATGTTGACCTTAAAAATAGTTGGTGGTTGGTTTCACTAACCTGATATGAAAATCCTTTTCAAATTGAAAGTCAATCGGATGAAAATTGAGGATTGTAGAAATTCGAAAACATTTGTTGACCTTTGGCCTATGTTGACCTTATGATTTATGTTGATCAAAAAAATAGTTGGTGGTCGAATTCAGTTAGCTGATATGAAAATCCTATTCAAATTTCAAGTCAATCGGATAGAAACTGAGGATTTTAGAAATTTGAAAAAAGTGGTTGACCTTTGGCCTATGTTGACCTTTTGGCATACGCTGATATCAAAAATAGTTGGTGGTTGAATTCAGTTAGCTGGTATGAAAATCCTATTCAAATTTCAAATCAATCGGATGAAAATTGAAGACTTTAGAAATTCGAAATTGTTGTTGACTTTTGGCCTATGCTGATCTCAAAAATAGTTGGTGGTTGAATTGAGTTAGCTGATATGTAAATCACATTCAAATTTCAAGTGAATCGGATGAAAATTAAGGATTTTAGAAATTTGAAATGGTTGTTGACCGTTGGCCTATGTTGAGACCTTTTTTGGCCTATGTTGATCTCAAAAATAGTTTATGGTTGAATTCAGTTCGATGATATGTAAATCCTATTCAAATTTCAAGTTAATCGGATAAAAATTGAGGATTTTAGAAATTCAAAAAAGTAGTTGACTTTGGGCCTATGTTGTTGGCCTAAGCTGATCTCCAAAAATAAACTGATCCCAAAAATAGTTGGTGGTTGAATTCAGTTAGCCGATATGTAAATCCTATTCACATTTCAAGTCAATCGGATGAAAATTGAGGATTTTAGAAATTTGAAAAAAAGTGGTTGACCTTTGGCCTATGTTGACCTTTTGACCTTTTGACCTCAAAAATATATAGGATTTCGTCGGACCACGAACTCGACCATTTGGTGAAGTTTCGTGAAGATTGGTTTCAAATTATGACCTGTAGGCATGTATAAGTGAGCAGACAGACAAACAAACACACAAACACACACAAACTGGAGTGATCAACATACTTGCAAAAAAAAGTAAAAAAAATTGCCAAGTAACAAACAAACGGATAGACAAACAGACAGGGGTGAAAACATAACCTCCATTTACCTTTGGTGGTGGAGGTAACAAACAAGTGGAGCTACATTCAAAGTACACCGCCCCGTGCCAAATAAATAAATAAATAATATATCGCCAGTGCGTGACATTGCCAGGCCGCCTTTGGAGCCTGGCGATGCCGTCTTGCAGCACATGGAGACATAATTTGTAGGGAGCGGTGTATAATAATTGATTGATCAATTGGGTAACTAAAATAAATAAATAATAACCGTAAAATAATTAATGTATTAATCAATTGGCTAATTGCATAGCTACACCACCACTATTTCATCCAAATCTGGAACTTTTTGAAAATTAATGAATTAATATAAAAAATAAATAAATAATCGATTGGTTGATTAATCAGTAATTCAAAAATACCCTTTACAGCCAAATCAATTGGTCACTTTCATGTCCAAATATCAGCATCCGAGCTCAAAAGGTGCCTGAAATATTGCCTCGGTGAGAAAAAAAAAAAAAGATTGATTAATTGCGTAATTAAAATAAATAAATAATAATTGTAAAATAATTAATTTCTTCATCAATTGGCTCATAAGCCGCTTGCTAACGAAACACACCCCAGGCTTTTTAAAAATTAAACGGACACAATTTTTTGTTTCAAGTAACTTGAAAATTCAAGTAAATAGAGTATTAACTTTCCAACCAAGTGAATAGATTGTTAGCTTTCTCATGGCGCAATCATATATATATATATATATACATATATTCTCCACCGGTCTGCTGTTCCTCTGTCCCTCTGTCAGTCCATTTGGGGCAGAGTTTCAAAATGAAATCGCCACCGTTTTGTTTACTCTGTATATAGGACTAAAGGTTATCAGGACTCATAAGCCTCATAAGCAGGTGCACATTTGAAGACTGAATAACACGTATTCTATCATAAAATGAAGCAATCTTTTGAAGAAACAAAGGTCCGTTTTGATAATTATTGCAGAGGAAAGGAGATAATGCATATATTTTAATGCATAAGGAGACCCACGGCCACCATCAGCCAATAAACTATCTTAGCCCCCCATCCTCCAAAGATGCTTTCCAACCAGGCGCCTATTCTCCACTTCTCTCTGTCCAATCTTTAATCCTTCAAATTGGTACTTATCTCCGTCATCTTCTTGATAGCTGCCTGCACTCCCTGCGTCAGGTCTGGAATCCATGCACATCTACCTTCCACAATTCCGCAAACTCCCCTTTCTCCGCTAAAAGAAGATCCAGGGCCACTCTATTTCTGCATTATCATTGTTCTCATCTTCTTCTCATCATCTCATCTCATCATTATCTTCTCCCTCTTTCCGTCTTCTACCGACTCCTCTCTGGCCTTGCCCCCCCAGCTCTCTCTGGGCTCTGTCCCGCAAATATTCCTACAGGTCGCACAAGATCTGCCTGCAACCCTCTTATGGTTAAACTGCCAAAATCAAGACTCTCTGCTCACCTTCACTCTTTCATTCCTCTTTTCTCCCGCCTCTGGAACAAACTCCCTCACTCTCTTCAATCCCACTCCACCCTCCAGGTCTTTAAAACAGCTGTTCACCACCATCTCTTATCTTCCCCCATCCAAAGCCTTGATCTTTTCTACCCCCGCTAATTTCACCCCAATTCCACTTTTTGAAATACCAACTTCTGTCCTGGAAGTCCTTGGTGTCCTTGTGTTTTATACTTCTCCCACCCCCCCCCCCCCCCGCCTTTACCACGCCTCCTCCCCCCAAGCCCTCTCCCTCCCACACATCTCCCTGCTCTTAAATGTTGTGTGCTCTCAAGTGTTTGTGTGCTTCCCATTCTCTTGTCTTCCGCTCCCTCTTTTTATATATTTTGTTTGTCTGGTTGATTTGTTTGTGAAGTAAATGTTAGCTCTTTCACGAGCCTCGATTCAGTATACAAAAAAAAAAAAAAAAAAAATCTCCACCACAGCATCTCACAATGCATGATCTGCCACCATTGACTCATTGGCCACCCTCTCTAACACAGATGCCAGTTTATCTATTCGATAACTGTTCATCACCGCACCTGCTCCCGGAAAGAAAAAGCTTCGTGCCTTCTCCCATCCTGACCCGTGCAATGTTGTCTCGTTCCTCCAACTCAAATCGGAAGCACATATTTCTCAAATACACTTGCGTTACTGCACCATCATATTTGATTATCTCAATAATCATTTTAAATGCAAAAATATTACACATCCGCATCACGTCACAATCCTGTTGCTAAGTAACAATAATGAGAGAAAGCGCACCCTTTGTACATTACAATTTCACCTCTGTGTGTGCACGCGTGAATATGTAGTCTGTGTTTTCCCTGCTCCCTGTAACGACACCAACTGGGCTCGTAAAGAGAACGAAACACGTAACGAAGTATGTTGTTGCCATCCCTCTGGGTCACAGACCACACCACCTGGAACTGGCCAACCGCGCACATCGGGAAGAGCCGCATCGTCCCGCACCGTCTTCCTCTTCACGCATTCGTACTCTTCATGTTCCCACGCATGTGTACACTCGTAGCCACTATTTAGGTTCGTAGCGTATGCTTATGCATTCAGCACTTCTGAATTGCCTTCCGGGAACTCTCGCCTTGAATGCCAACGCAGTGACACCACAGAATCAGTCACAGACAGGCACAGAATGAATGACATTGAACACCATAACGTCACGACACGATCACGTGGTTACTTGCTGTATTTATTGTGCGTACAACGCTCATCTGAGACCCAGTTCGAACACGAAGGGATCAATCACACTGACGTCATACTGCATTCCACAACCGAGATCTCAATCACAACACAAAACGTTTGAACACAGCTCAACACTAGTGTTCCAACAAGCCGCCTGATCTCTACATCATAAAACCTTTCCGTTATCAATTCCATTACTTGTCCAGAGATTACAAAGTAAATGTTATGCTCCGAGCACCTGCACCCACTTGCCTGCCATTTTCAAACAGTGCAACAACGCCATGCTTCTGCAATCCCACGAAGCACCACTCAGCTACTCGACCACAACTCATCATAACATTCAAGACCCAACGTTCATTCATAACTCATATCGGACCATCGAAGCTCTACAATCACAGACACAAATGCCTTCATCTTCCAAATATCAACATTATTTAGACCAACGAGCCGAAAAATTCTTAAACCAAAATCCACAACAACCTTGGATTTCACCAAATTTTGGAAACACAGAAAATCTGTTTTCACCACCCCCTCCTTGCACACTGTCCAAGTTTGATGCACGAAAAAGATTGCACAGATGTGCAGGCCAACTCAAACCCCACAATGGACCTGCCCCCATCACCCAACTAACTCATCCACCAAGTCCCATCCAAATGTGTCCCCAACGTTCCGAGACATCAACTTCGGCCCCGTCTCCCAATGGTGATCACCATTCACCAAATCACCCCAACATTTGGGAAATCACCCCAAAAACTCCAACATCTGGATCGGTATCCTCATTCTTAAAAGCAAAGCCTTGCCAACGCACTTGCCACTGCAAAAATGCTTCATTTTACACGACTTTCTCTTCCCATCTTGGCACTTACTCCAACCATCTTTAAATGAAATCCGTTCTTTTGTCAAAACAAACAGATACAGAAACCTGAATTGCTCCATAAATCCCCAAAACTGGCCCTAGGACACAATCCCCTCAAGCTACCAGGTCAATTCTCCCAAAATATACCAACATGAAGTTCAAAACCAATTAAACATTCACAGAACAATTCCCTCAGGGCAGACACCTTGGCCCGCCAGCCCCAGACAGGTGTCCTCCCCAATTAAGTTCAAGTTTCACCACCTAATGCTCGACAAATGTGACGAAACCCAACTTACCAACCATTCCAGAGACAACCGATTTTAGCCTTGGCATTGCCTCTGAAATACCAGGATGACAATGTACAATTTTTTTTTTTTTTTTTTTTGTTTTGTATACAAGATCGAGGCTCGTGAAAGAGCGAACATTAATCACACAGAAAGACAAACAGACACACAAAACAAATAACATCGGGAGCGGTAGACAAGATGGGGAGAGAGGGGGAAGGGCACAAACACAACATTTGAGAGCAGGGACCGAGAGACATCGAGAGAACTGTGGGAGGGAGAGGGCTTTGGGGGGGAGGCATGGGAAGGGGGGGGGGGGTGGGAGAGGTATAAAACATATGGACACTGCCAAGATTTCCAGGAAAGAAGTTGGAATTTCAAACAAGGTGGATCTGGGGTGAATTAGCGGGGGTAGAAAAGATCAAGGTTTTGGATGGGGGAAGATAAGAGATGGTGGTGAACAGCTGTTTTGAAGACCTGGAGGGATGAGTGTGATTGAAGTGAGTGTGGGAGTTTGTTCCAGAGGCGGGAGAAAAGAGGAATGAAAGAGTGAAGGTGAGCAGAGAGCCGAGATTTCGGCAGTTTAACCATCAGAGGGTTGCTGGCAGATCTTGTGCGACCTGTAGGAATATTTGGGGGACAGAGCACGGAGAGAGCTGGGGGTGCAAGGCCGGAGAGGAGTCGGTAGAAGACAGAAAGACCACCTACCTGCCTGCGGTGAGTGAGTGAAAGGCCCTCAGAGATAGCTTCATCGCGGGAGATTCCAATGATTCTGAAAGCTTTGGATTCAACAGCGTGAAGCCGAGCCAGGTGTGAGGCAGGAGCAAACTGTGAGGCAGGACAGGAGCAAAAATGTAACCGGATCAAAACTGCTGCTCCGGTGCTATCAATATCGGTATAATTTTGGTGGCCGAGTACATTCGAATTAAGGTACGATTGCTCAACCCTCCTCTTCTACAAGTAGAACTCAAACCTTTAGCTTAGACACAGCTTTGTCTGCCAGGCTGCGAGCTTCAGCCTTATCAGCAGTACATGCCATAACACATGACCCAGTGCGGGAGAACAAGCAACATAGTTTCCCGAGTTCTGGCCTTCGGAAATTCCAAACAAGCCAGCAGGCTCTTTGACTTTTAAAACGAACCATTTTTTTCCCGGCCTCTACAAAAAGTACAGCTCTTGTGCATAGATATACGTTAACATTCCGCCATCCAAGAATTCTCTTCATTGTAGACCCAGACTAATAGCTTTAGCCTGGAGGTTGTAGACATCCACTTCACGAATCCACATCATATCTGGCAGCTTCAATGCCACTCGTACGGCTCAACCTGCATTTTGCCCTCTAAGCACTTGACTTTTGACATTCATTTACACTGTTATTGGATTTAACTCGTCGTTTAACTCACAACACGATCTTCCTTCCGACTCGTTTTTCCCCCAGGTTCATCTCGTCGCCTCTCCTTCACTGGCACCTCCATGGTCCTGCAAATAAAATGCTCACACAAAACACTTACAAATCAATTCGTCCCATCGTTGTATGTTCATTTGCTTTTGTGCAAGTTATTAATAGGGGACATTCCAAATGTTCCACAACAATTCACAGCAGGTGACCACAACAGGTGACGCATCCACCTCGCACATACACCGTACAGGCGATACCCAGACATGGATCATCCTGCGGTTGACAATTATGGCCAAACAACACGGCCCCCAGATGCTCAGCAACACCAGCCACCAGACAAAGCCCCCCCTCACAGAGAACCCAAGCAGTGTGTTCCCTGCCAAAATCACACAAGGTGCCAACCGCATATGGTTCCAACCTAAGTTACCATTTGGTTCCAACCAAAGTTATGTTCCACCAAAGTTATTAATAGGGGACATTCCAAATGTTCCACCAAATGTTCCGCCAAACAGCAGGTTGCCGCAATTTCCCCTGCAGGCACACCTGTCGAGACACTCCAACGTCTATCACCCTACCTCTGCAGCATGTTGACAAGACCAGCAAGCCATGACATATACCCAACAGTATATGACCATATTTGACAATTGCTTGATCCAACATCAACCAGAACTCATCCTGGCACTCCCGCCACCATCTCCAGGCGTGCTTCAGTTTCATGTAAACGTTCTCCTATATCGCATACATGTACATAGCCAAATCATATAGCACCATCACTAGCATCATATACCAACATGACCATGCGTGAGAACCCCACAATACGTGAGAATCAAACAGCAGGTTGCCGCAATTTCCCCTGCAGGCACACCTGTCGAGACATTATCAGACCACTATCAAACATATACCACTCCGACCTCTCCCCAGGTGGCATGATTTCCGCTCTCACACCCTGCCCGGACTGAACAACAAGCATTCGCAGCCAACAGGAGACAGAGTGTTATGGAGCAGGTTTCGGTCTCTCTTGAACAGCTGGTGGTCCTTTGAGGAACGTGTCTTGATAATAAATCGCTCAGCAAGTCGCTCCAGCCCACGACAGTACTCGAGCTCAATTTCCCCTTCTTATGGAATCGTGCCACAGAACTCATGGTTTTGCAGATTTTTTTTTTTTTTTTTTTTTTTGTATACAAGATCGAGGCTCGTGAAAGAGCGAACATTAATCACACAGAAAGACAAACCGACACATAAAACATATAACATCGGGAGCGGTAGACAAGATGGGGAGAGAGGGGGAAGGACACAAACACAACATTTGAGAGCAGGGACCGAGAGACATGGAGACATCGAGAGATCTGAGAGAGGGCGAGGGCTTTGGGGGGGGGGGGGCATGGGAAGGGGGCGGTGGGAGAGGTATAAAACATATGGACACTGCCAGGACTTCCAGGAAAGAAGTTGGAATTTCAAACAAGGTGGATCTGGGGTGAATTAGCGGGGGTAGAAAAGATCAAGGTTTTGGATGGGGGAAGATAAGAGATGGTGGTGAACAGCTGTTTTAAAGACCTGGAGGGAGGAGTGGGATTGAAGGGAGTGAGGGAGTTTGTTCCAGAGGCGGGAGAAAAGAGGAATGAAAGAGTGAAGGTGAGCAGAGAGCCGAGATTTCGGCAGTTTAACCATCAGAGGGTTGCTGGCAGATCTTGTGCGACCTGTAGGAATATTTCGGGGACAGAGCACAGAGAGAGCTGGGGGTGCAAGGCCGGAGAGGAGTCGGTAGAAGACAGAAAGACCACCTACCTGCCTGCGGTGAGTGAGTGAAAGGCCCTCAGAGATAGCTTCATCGCGGGAGATTCCAATAATTCTGAAAGCTTTGGTTTCAACAGCGTGAAGCCGAGCTAGGTGTGAGGCAGGAGCACCGGCCCATAGGGGAGAACAGTATTCCATTGAGCTGCGGATGAAAGCCTTGTATGTGGTGAGGAGCTCAGGTGTGCCGAGGAAGGACTTCACACGACGGAGGATGCCCAGTCGGCGACTGGCTTTGGAGGCCAGCTTGGAAATGTGGTTTTCCCAAGAAAGATCATGGCAGATAGTGAGACCCAAAATCTTGAGCGACAGAACTTCTTGGAGAGGATTGTTGAGAAAGTAGATGGGAGGGTTGTCCAGTCGATCTTTTCGGAGAGACATAGTAAGAGTGTGAGATTTGTCAGGATTGAAAGACATGTTCCACTTGTTTGACCAGTCTGTGATTTTGTCCAGGTCTTCAGAGAGTGAGGAGGCAGCAGACTGCCGATCTGAGGGAAGAGGAATGGAGTGGCAGAGAGTGGAATCATCAGCAAAGAGATAGAGAGGATTTTCGAGAGAGTCAGAGAGATCATTGATGAAGACCAGAAAAAGCACGGGGCCCAGAACACTGCCTTGGGGAACTCCAGCCTGAACAGGAAGAGGAGATGAGAGAAACCCATTCAGGGCCACACGTTGACGACGACTAGAGAGGAAGTCTGCCAGCCATGCGTGGAGATTTCCATGGATACCAAAGGAGGAGAGTTTGGTGAGCAGAGCTGGGTGCCAGACCGTGTCGAAGGCACGTGATATGTCGAGGGAGACAGCTCTAATTTCCTGTTTGGCATTGAGGACCTCCATCCATTGTTGAGACAGCAGAAGCAGCATGTCCAGAGTAGAGTGACCTGGTCTGAAACCAAATTGATGATCAGAGATCAAGCCATTGGAGAAGAGGAAAGATTTCATATCCGAAGCAATGATGGATTCCATGACTTTGCTGATAATTGGGAGAAGGCTGATTGGTCTGTAGTTGCTAGGATCTGTTTTTGCACCTTTTTTGTGCAAAGCGGTGATGTTGGCTGATTTCCAAGCAGATGGCAGTTGACCTTGAGCAAAAGAGAGGGTGAAGAGAACAGAGAGAGGGTGAGATAGAGCAGCAGAGCAGGATTTTAGGACCCGTGGGCTGATGCCGTCGGGTCCAGTTGCAGAATCAGAGCCGAGGGTTGACAGAAACTTTTCCACCTTGTCGGGAGGAAAGGACACGGAGTCCAGGAGCAGCAGGGTACGACTGGGTATGGTGGGTACAGAGAGGGATGGGTTTGGGACACAAGATTTAGAGGCAAACACAGAGTTGAGGCATTCAGCTTTTTCACGTGCGGAGTCAGCTGTGTAGCCGTTTGAGGTAAGGGAGGGGATGGAGGGGGAACAAACACCAGAAACGGATTTGACCAGACGCCACCAGGATTTGGAAGAGGGAGACAGATAAGAGAGTTCGGTCTTGAGAACGGAGAGATATTGTTTCCTGGCTCTCCTGAGGGTGGACACACACTTGTTTCGGGCTTTGTGAAAGGAAATGAGATTTCCTTCCGTTGGATTTGCTTTCCAGGAGACGAAGGCAAGTTGTTTCTGGGCAACAGCCTCACCACAAGGTTCCGTGTACCATGGACGGGAGGAAGGGTATGACAACTGAAGACGAGATGGGATAAATCTGTGCATGAGAGAGAGCAATTTACTTTGGAAGAATTCCCAGGATGAGTTGATGTCAGAGGTGGTAGAGATGGGAGACCAGTCCAGATGATTGATGGCTGCTTGAAGACCGTGCCAGTTGGCCTGAGTGAAATGCCAGACTCGTCGACGCTGAGCAGGCTCCCTGAGGATGGTCAGAGAGATGTCCACTTTAACAAGGACATGATCAGATGATCCGATCGGAGCAGAAGAAGAGCAGCAGACATTTTCAGGGAAGTTAGTCATAACCAAGTCCAGAAGAGAAGATGTTCCGTTGACTGAGATCCGGGTCGGGAAATTGACAGATTGTGTCAGTCCCAGTGAGTCACAGAAGTCCTTTGCTGAGGAGCCATGGCTGGTGAGAGAGGTACCCACACCCAGCCAACTGGCATGATGACAGTTGAAATCACCACATATGAGGAAGAGAGAGTTGGGATGAGTAGATAGAAGTTGGTCCATATCATCAGACAGCGAGATGTAGATGGAGTCATCACTGTTTGGTGGACGGTACAACACACATATGAACAAGAGGTGGGAGCGAAGGGGAAGCCGTAGCCAGAGGTATTCCTGGGGGTGAGGTGGAGAGAGAGCAGTGCAGGGCGAGTGAGGAAGAGAGTTTTTGATAAAGATAGCAACCCCGCCTCCAGGACGAGGCTCAGGTCTATCATACTGGAGGAGGGAGTAGCCCGGGAGAGATACTATGGAATCAGAGACATCATAAAGGAGGAAAGTTTATGTTAAGCAGATCACGTCTGGTTTGACAGAAGCAACCTGTATGGAGAGATCAGTTAAGTTTGAACGAAGGCCCCGGATGTTTGAGGTCCATACCGTTAATGAAGAGGAAGGGGGAGCATCAGATACAGAACAGGGGGGAGGAGGGGTAGGGTAAGATGTGGAAGAGGTGGAAGAGGTAGGGAGAGCTGTTGAAGGTGTGTCAGAGATTTCAGAATAGCTCGGAGAAAGGGAAGGATGGGGCGGACAAAAGGTTTGATGGTGATTGGGTGAGCCACAATGAGGTGTTATTTGAGGAGGGGGAAGAGCGAGGCAGAAGGTTGGGGGAGATGGAGGTGAGAGTTTGAAGGGGGAAGAAGTGGGGAGGACGCTTTGAGGAGGGGGAGTGAGAGGGGGGAAATTGAGAAGCAATGAGGATGGGGAGATTTGAAGGGGATGGGTGAGGGGGGAGTTTGGGAGGGAAGGGACAAGGGGAGGGATTTGAAAGGGATGGGATATGGGGGAGATTTGGAGGGGAGGGGTGAGGCAGGAGTCTAGGAGGGGAGGGGCGAGGGGGCGTCTTGGCGGGGAGGGGTGAGGGGGTAGTTTAGGAGGGAGGGGGCAAGGGGGGAGATTTGAAAGGGATGGGTGATGGGGAAGATTTGGAGGGGAGGGGTGATGGGGAAGATTTGGAGGGGAGGGGTGATGGGGAAGATTTGGAGGGGAGGGGTTATGGGGAAGATTTGGAGGGGAGGGGTGAGATTGGATTTTTGAAAGTGTACGATTTATGGGAAACGAACATTTATTGCAAAATGAATTTCTTGTGACCTTCGAGTTAAAAATACGTTTGAGGACGCTGGATGGAGGATGGAGTGCAGGAGAGTTTAGGGAATGTAGAAAAAAGGCACTATAGGAGATGGATATTTTTTTGGGGATGAATTGATTTGGTGAGCAAGTCGAAAGCAGCCTTTTAAAGAAGAAGAAGAAAAAGGTGTTATAAAATATGACGGAATACATAACTTGAGGGGAAAGTGTAAACATTGAAGGTTAATGAGTGAAAACTATCTGGGGAAATGGGGGAGAAACACGTGGTAGAAGAACGAACGAACGAATAAGAATGAATAAACGAATGAGAACAGAGAAGGAAATGTTTTTTTTTTTTTTTGTTTTTTTTGTTTTTTTGAGTTGAGATTTACACAAGGAAGTAGGCTATGGGTGAAAAGACTGGGAATACAGAGAACGAAAGTTATTGGATCACTAACGATGGACCGCTGAGAGAAAAACAAAGCCTCAAGGTTGTACAGTGCACACTGTACAAGGCCTCAAGACACGACACGAATTAACACGATTTTCAATACAGGTATGAAAGATTTGCACCGAAAAATCTTCGTCGGGACACAATATACGTACAACACCATAAATAAATACAGTTTTAACGAAAATACAAATGGGAACAATCACTTAACTTCGATTTCAAATCGTTCGCGACGCGGCAACGGCCTTGCTCGCGACACGGCAAACAGACGATCAATTTATGAAAGATAAACACCGAGAAACAACCAAAGTTGCACACAATAACTTCACACACCGAAAGATAAATACAGTTTCGACAAAATACAATTGTGAACAGACTTAACTTCGAAAAACGTGGAGACCGTGTGGAGCTTCGAAAATCCCTCCCACCGTCTCAGAGATCTCGCGAGTTTTGCAGGGTTTTGCAGGGTCCCTGCTCGTCCCGCTCCCTGTCCGCGTCCTCTTTGAAATCCATGTTCCATCAATGCACGAACACAGCTGGACAGACAGACAGGGGTGCAACCATAACCACACTTAAACCACAATTACCTTCCTCTGAACAAGAAATCAGAGTACACCTGCACCTGCTCCTCAATTGATTCCCTGACCTTACATCCCAGGGTCCCGGTAGTCATCTCCACTCGTAGTAACAACCTGGACAACTTGTGTGCAACTCCTTCGAGTTGCACACAAGTTGTCCCTCCTCGTGAGCGCTGCCCTCGGGGCAGTTCATCAGACATAATGCCCCAGAACCATAATCACTTTCATCACACACAACACCAGTTATTCACACACACCAACATATTTATTTATTTATCACAATACCATTTGTGTTCTGGTCAAGTCTGGTCACAACTTTTTGAGATGTCCTGCTCACAGACAAACAGACAAACAGACAGACAGGGGTCTAGCTTGGGTTTGAATCCTGACCCCATGATAAACTGTTTATATTTCACAGGCAGGGTAATTCAACAATGTGTGAGCCGTCCCTCGGATAGAAGTTAAACAGGCATCCCGTCTTCCAGCAATAGTTTCCGTTGGTGTCAATTAAAGATCCCATGGTGTCCCTCGCAAAGGGTAGGCGAACTATCGCCGGCACCCTTAGTACAAATTGCAACTTCTGTCCTAACCCACAGGGGGCACTGCATCAGCGGCACAGCCACCCTCTCAGCCAACGATGCCACCCCAAAGCCCTGTGCCACATCTAATCGTCCGAACCTTTGCTCGTCACCTGGACTTCTTATAGCACGACCCCAAAGTCCGCGCGTGTCACCTCTTTATGCTCCCATCCAGGGGTATCTCCCGGCACGTTCAGTGTCCTCACGTTCATCTGTCCATTTTAGGAACATTCTGAGCAGACAACATTCTGACACCTCCCCTCTTCTGACTTCATGCCTCCTCTCATGCTTCATGGGGACGTCATGGGGAGGGACCTCCTCTGTGTAGCACGTGTCTTCGCTTGTGACTACTCACCCATTCCCATCTCTCAGGAACATCAAGCATCAGTCACCTAAATATCTCACTCAAAACTTTGGACACAGATCATTAAGTTTTCATTGCTGCACCATAGTTTAGCAGTGACTTTCACGTGTACCCCTAATGACAAATATGACATGTTTGGTCCCATCCTCATTTTTTTTACATTTTTAGTCCCATGGCCCGGCGACCAGGATTCTCCTGAACATCATGTTTCCAAAATCCAAACCCTACGTCATGTTTAATTTGAGTGCCCGATCCGACTGTATCCCCTGCTATAACTACCTATCATGCTGCTGGCAGCATCTTTTACACTTCTCTTATGGTATCCTACGCATTTTGAAGGCTTCCCCTCAAACTGGCCTTTACAGATCGATCCTCTCGACGGAAAAATTCCTAAGCCCGCCAGCCGAATGGCTCGCAGTGCACCTTAGATTTGGTGATCACTTTCCTCTCCTTTCACCAGAGGTTCCTTGTCCATCACCCATCGTGCTGGTATTATTTCCCTTACTTCGCAACCCGTTAGGTTATAGGGAGTGCCCCTTATTTGCCCCACCACCCCCACTGATGGGTGCACGGCAATACCCGTAGAGTGTTGCCGTCGTTCAGGTCCTCAAGGCCGGGTACCCTCTCTGGCCTCTCAGCAGGGTGTTCCAGGAGCGTATGCGAGTGTACAGACTGTCTTTAAAGCCTGCCGCTTTGAAACACTCGCAGCACGTCCGAGTACAACACTCCCTCCGGACCTCCACATGTGCAAGTGTACAGACTTTCTTTCAAGGTTGCCTCTGTAGGGGAAGTATTGGGGGAGACTCAAGACTCCAATGACCGGACACAGGTTTTACAAAAGGTCTGGTTTATTAACTGGTTATTCACTTCATTCCAATTACCAAATAATACCGCTTAATTCAATGGACCAGGTTAACTCTTTTTGCATGGTCCTTCTCGTTCGGCCGATGTTCCTCTGCCACTCCCGTCGGTCAGAGCTTCTGCTCACAAGTTCTCCTGACTCAACGTTTGCTCTCGTTTATATGGACAAACTGGACTTAATCCCCTGTCCGCTGAACGTTAATCCTTTCTCCGCTAATGCCCCGAGGTCATGCATGCACCAAGTCCTGGCATCAGCTCGCTCCCCTCCTGCTGTGAGTTCCGTTTACCAAACGATAGGGGGGTGCTCCAGCCAGGGGCTGTGACCAGGTGGACAAGAGATTACCATGTTCGGGCGCATTCCTGACACTCATTTACGCACTCGTCTTTCACAGAGTTTGCAGGTAAAATGTATCTGCTTCGTTACCATTGTTAATTAATAAGTTACCAGTGCCAATTCATAAGTTACCAGTGCCAATTAATAAGTTACACTGAGTTACACTTCCACAATTCCCTCATCTTTTTGTTTTTGTTTATATTAACCATTAATCTAAACATCAATATAAGTAAACAATCAATCACTACAAGTAAACATCATTACAAGTATAAGTAAATAATCAATCACTTTGGTAATCAAATTCCCTTGGGCATACACCGTCATCCTGCAAGAATCACAAAACATTTCGTTGGTCATTGACTCCTTCCATATCGTTCAATCTATTGCATTTGCATCACAAATATATTTTCAAAACAACACTTCACCATCACCAAGATACAACAATTTCACTTCATTTTCAAGTTTTGTAAAGCATCTGCACCATCTGGCAAAAACGTTTGCCTCCACACAAATATTGACTTTGTTTGAAAGGAAGGGCTGATCACTTGTGTTTGAATCCTGGTATGAAACATTTTCTCCTAATGTCTTCATAGCTCCTGCACTACTTCGTGTAGGATTTCGCTGTTGTGGTAACATTGCGGAGTCATAGACTGACCCTGCTCTCCTTGTAGCATTCTTGCCACTTTTTGCTGTAAACCATAGTAATTCCTGAACAAGGCCTTCACCCAGTTGTAGTCGACTTGCCTCCTCCCTCATTGTGAGTGGGCAGCAAGTATTGGTGTGACGTTGATTGGCCAGCAAGATGTGGAACAGGGATGCCGGATGCATCCACAATGATGTTGGGACCATGGTGTTCAGGTCATTCATGGTCCTTACCAGGAGCAACCAGCAGAATCGTGCACAGCTGTTGTGACAAGGGCACAGCCGTTTTTTGCAGCTCCATGCTGGTTCCCCGGACGTTGGTGAAGTAATAACATATGTCCCCGCATTTCACAGAGGTTGCAGGTAAAATGTCGTTGTCCTGCAACTTCTGATGTGGTGAATGTTCGAAGCCTTCGAACAAGAGTAAGTGATCGCCTTTCTTTCATATGTTGCAGTGTGATCCAGGCAAATGGTCACATAAATTTCCTTGGTGAAGGTAAGCATTCATCTCCAAGTTACACGGGAGAATGTCTTCATCATTCTTTGAGAAAGAGGGTGTATGCCATGATTAACTTCATTTTTTAGCCACAAATTTTCTTTCTCGAACTTCTTCCCAATTCCGTTAGCACTCCCTTCAAAATGTGATCTCGTCTTATCCTTATGCTCAGTCACATCTGAATCTGCTTTCCGCACACACTGAATCAGATAGGGTACATCTTACCATGAAATCAGCATATAATCATGTATATCTTCCGACAGTTTCACATTCAACAATTTGTTGTTTTTCCTTAACACATTCAAAAAGTTATATTCATTTATATGCGTCACACAAATAATATTCAATCAGGTATGTATTTCACTACTAAACTAAGAATAGCATCCACAATTGCTTTCAGGTTAATATATACACAAAGAATTAAGTTAAGCACCCCCCCCCGTTTTCTTACAACCTCGCACATTACAAGTTTGTTGTCGTCAAAACAGTGTAATATACCCATGATATTGCTATATTTTCTGGAGAAGTGATATTATGGTCACATAAAAACATAACAATCATGCCGTTTTCAATATTTTATTCTGAATAATTTAAGGTGAAATTTTTTGGGAATTTTAGGCATATTTTCACCTCAATTTAAGTATGGAGCTATAGGTCCATCACGGACAGTGTGGATGACGTTTATGTTTTCTAACGTACAGTCATTGTTCTGAGAAGACCTCTAGCGATCTTTGCGTCAATAACGTGTGTAGGACCCACGTGATCGGATCACTGACTCAACCCTACGTCACAGATGAGTGCACTCATCTGCATTTCATCAATGGATAATTGCTAATGTCATACCAATCATTATTTGATCTCACATACCTTAGAATATATGCCAATGTATACATATACACAAAGAATATATATTAGGGGGTGCTTACCTTAATTCGTTGTGTAGGGGTGCTTAACTTAATTCTTTGTGTATAGTTCAAAAATTAACTCATGCAGGTATTTTAGCATTACTCTAAGAAAATAAATTGTATATGATTACAATCACAAACGGGAATACCTAATTCCCAACAACAATTTTCCCAAACCAACAAATTAAGCATAATGTATTATTACCATAATTCCTCTCCACTTTTTCTTTTCCCTTTTTTTTCCTAACAGTGTGTCACTCGTGGTGATATGAGTTCACTGATATTGTAATTGACACAACTCATAACATTGCCGTTATGCCATTATCTTAATTCTACTGTATTCACTATTCATTTGCAACATCACTTGATTCATTCTTTTAATCTCGGTATTATTCATATCATCATAACAATCTTTCTATTTTAGGTCCATATTTGTTTCTATTCTTATCAACCTCCTACGGTTTATCAATTTGTTCCAAAACACTGCAACCAAAGGTTTTAACCAAAGCTCTACCAAACTATTTCCAATTTGAACTCAAAATGCTAATTAAACAACAATTCAAAGAATTAACTTCAATGGGTCAACAAACTCATTTTATAAACAGATCTAATTTTCCCATCCAATAATTTTCCTTGCCAAATGTCATATTGCAACACTTTAATAAACCTTCGAAAAATGTCTCCCAAATCAATAAAATGTCTATGTCTAAAATGTCTAAAATGTCTATAAAACCAAATCAATGTCTCCCAACTCTAATAAGTCTTTGTAATATCTCACTTCATTTACCCAGCATCGAAGAATTTATTTACTATCCATTCCCATCTGTTAACCAGTGACTTTGTTTGAACTCCAAAACTTAATTTGATGAATCCCATGTGTACAGCTACCACTTATTGAAACCCATACTTTTGTAGAAAATATCCAAGTAAGTGTTTTTTGTTTTTTGTTTTTTTTTTGTTTTTTTTTAAACCCCCTTAACTGTTGCTCATCCATTTCTATGCACCCAGTGAGTACTACTGACACCAGTATGCCAATATAGGTGTGCGAGTTTAACAAATATGTTGCAGGTACACGTGACATCGCGTTCTGAGTATAAATAACGTAACAGCGCGTTCATGTCTGCCCCTTGGTTTAAGATTCACAATGCATTCCGTTTTAAAACTCACAATAGTTCCAACCAGCAAGATATTCTTTACTATTTTCCCATATCATCTATGCCTAATACACAACCATACATGCAGCACAATTTATATGCTGATAAAATTCAAGTTTATATATATATATATATATATATATATATATATATATATATATATATATATATATATATATATATATATATAAATCCGTGAGCAGAGTATTCTGGGAAGTCAGTGTAAGACCTCTCCCAAATTTGGCTAATTTTGTACTCCCTCATTTCTTTTTATGAAGCTCATATCCATAAATAGCTGTTATTCTCATATAAATTCTATCAAAAATGGAATCCCCAAATTACTCACAATTTTACTATTAATTAATGGCTGCTCATAACCCAGCACATCAAATCTTTATATTCCATCTCCCTTGACAAAAGAGATAATGTTCATAATCAAATTATATTTCTATTTTATTTTACGGATTCTCTGCATATTAAATCCTATCCACATAAAACTATCCATTTCCAGACAGGCACACTGTCGGTGTCAACAATCTTGTAAGATTGATACACAAAACAATAAAAAACACTAACATTGACACACAAAAATACACACACACATGCATTATGCGTATTTGTTTGCATTGGAACTATTATTTACAGATCAAGATGGGTGTCAATTTTATTTCAATTTCATAAAATTTGTCCTTCAATTTTAGAAATGCTAATACACAAATGGACCAAAAAGTTTATTCTTAGAAAACCCCTATGATGTCACATTGAAATTACCCTTTCAGTTCCCACAATAATTTATCCAAATTTGACTACACACCCATTTACATGTCAGTCGACCACTGACCTATCAATCATGCGAAACAATAGTCCGAAATTCCCACCTGATCATCATGTGACCCTTGTCCCTTGGTTTAAAATTTGCAAAGCAATTGTTCCAACTTTGTAAATTTAAAATTGTGTGCCCAACATAAAAGATCCAATTTCGGCATGTGATCAATTAATTACTAATTTGCTTACAAGCAAAAGAAAAAATGAATAATTCTTGCTCCGAAAACTTTTCAGACCCAAGAATCATCGACAGTTATTCATGTTTGTCCAGTAATCGAATCTGTTGAGGCCAATCATCATTTGGGATTTGCAGCAATGAAGGCCTAATCATTGTCTGAGGTACCGGTACGCACTGGTACCCTTGATCTTGGTTTGCCCCATGACCTTGTCCTCCTGTTGACATACGGACATCTTCTTCTCCAATGTCCCATCTTTCCACACTCGAAACACCGGTTTCTGTCGTTTCCTGGTCTGTGCACCTGTGCATTTGTATTGCTGGGCTGCATCTCTACATCCCTGAGTTGCCACTGCAATCTCTCGTTGTCTCCTGAAACACGAAAAAATTCTCTGTACCGTCCTTTTTGGGGAGACAACTGGAAATCAGATGGGACAACTGTCACTTTCATTCCTAATTTCGAGGGCAGTTGTGCATTTGTCTCCTCCACTGTATCCTGTATCCTTTTTATTTTAAGTTCTAGATCCGTTATCCGTTCTTGCTGTTCCCGTTGTCTGGATTCACCATCCCAAAGATGGAATGCAAGCCAGTCTACCGTTAGATTCTGTCTCTTCCTGGCTTTCAATCTTTGTTCCAATCTTTCCAATCGACTTCGCTCAAATGTACCATCTCTTGGAAACTCCTCATCATGTCCCTTTGTCCACAAATACCAATTCTCGACCTGCCTTATAGCTTCGGCACCATAACGGTCGTACATATGATGTGTACAAGTACCTTTTTGTGGAATCTCTGGTTGTCCTTGTGTATTCTTGCAGGCTCCATTTCCCATTCTGCCTTTTATCAAAGTAGCGTTGGATGTGTTGTAGCTTGTTCCAGGTTCCTCTAAAGCTTCACTCGTACCTCCAGGAAGGATCTCTCCACCTGTTCACACGGTGATTTCCAGAGAGTCTCCCTCAGTTGTGGCTTTTGCACAATCCAATCTGACAGATCAGTATTTGCAGATGAGCCGGAGGGTCAGTATGAAATGGGTGAATCCTCAGGTGTCCGCTCTGTTGACGGGGAAATCACACAATGGTAACCGCACATATATATCTGTATATAAACTCACCACCTTGCTCAATTTTCCCAGGTTGTCTCCACATTGATAATATCTCGCAAAGATATCAAAGCTTCTTTCTTGAGACCGCATTTTCATCAATCAAACAATCAATATATTCAATTCAATTTATTCAGTTCAATTTATTCAGTTAAATTTATTCAATTAAATTCAATCAATTAGATTCAATCAATCAAGAATATCCAATCATATCATTCAACTTCTTCCATGATTGTCAAGAATATCCAATCATATCATTCAACTTCTTCCTGAGTGTGAAGAATATCCAATCATATCATTCAACTTCTTCCATAAGTGTGAAGAATATCCAATCATATCATTCAACCTCTTCCTGAGTGTGAAGAATATCCAATCATATCATTCAACTTCTTCCTGAGTGTGAAGAATATCCAATCATATCATTCAACCTCTTCCTGAGTGTGAAGAATATCCAATCATATTGTTACAGATACGACTTTGATGGTATGGTGGGCCGAGCGGGATGGCCGCCGTATCCGTACAAGTTACCCCGATTGCACCCGGGGTTGACTAATCGCGCTATGCTAGACCAATGAAGGAAAAAGAAGACACCCGGCTGGGTTATAATGACACAATACGACACCAGGGGTTCAGTTCTCAAGACCTCCGGAGGAGGTTATATTCGTGCGGAAGGTCAGATTACAGGGACGAGAGGTACATCATAGGAAGACAGGCACTTAGACACAACCTTATATTATTCCCGACAGACCACAGAGAAACAGGACAAAAACTGACTCACACGGGGATTGATGACAAGGAAAGCGGGTATTCGATGGCCAGCACAAGGTGCACCTTGTGCTCAGGGACAGGATGGCACGGCCCAACAGATGCAGGAGGTCTCTCAGCGCTCGAGGTGGCGTCTTGTCGTCTCAAGCTGGGGGCGCATCTGACGTCACGTCCGGCAAGCGGCTGCGTATATCCGGCGGGGAGTGACACGCCCTCGGCTCGTTAGCTCCGCCTCGTGGAATCGGCACGTTGCTTCTCATTGGGTGCGTGCGGGGGGGGTTACTGGCTCCGCCCCCGACGAGGAGCTGACAGCCAGCCCCTTCGGGGTAACCCCGTGGAGCGCATGGTCTGGAGCTAATCGAGCCGGTGTGAGGACGCATCCTCCCCCGCTCCGCCGCCATCCCCTCTGTTGTTGTTGTAATTGTTGTTGTAGTTGTTGTTATTGTTGTTGTTTGGGGAAGAAGATGGGAGGAGGTATGGGAAGGTCCTAAACTCACTACTGGTGCCATATAATCACATTCTGGTGCAACGAAGAGTCATAATTAATGGAAACGAGGCCTTAACTGACATAGATTAAGAATAACTAGGAAGATGTCCGAAAGTTGTCTACGTGTGGTGCGGTGGACCTGGGCACGACATTTAATGGGGGAATAAGGGGAAGGTCGGCTCTACTGATTGTTATTTACATGCAATGGGACTAGGGAATGGGGGACTGGGGAAAGTTGGGGAGTATTGGAAAAAATAGGGGAATATTTACAAGCGGATATGGAGGCCAAATTCCATATTCGCAACATTGCACCCTTCTCTACCCTCGGGGCGTCCCGACCCGATAAATTTTTACCTACTTTAGTGTGGCACGCAATGTAGTTCCCTCTACTATTAACTCTACCCTGAGTGCGACAGTTTTACAGATATTCACAAATGAGTAAATATGTCCCCCTGCGACGTTGCACCCTTCTCCTCACAGAAACACACCCACAGGATAACCGAATCCGGAAAGAATTCTCAAACTAAACATACAGCCGGTAGGGAGCATTATTTACAAGACTATGCTGCTATTTACACTACGATCCAGGACCTGTTTTTGGAGGAACACATGCAGATGTTATGCATAGAGAGAGCGCGCTTGCCAGCATCGATACACCAACCCACGAGTGCTCTGTGGCCGACGGCCTTTAATAACGTGCAGAGCACCCTTCCCGAGCATCAAAAGCACCACCCCACCACCAATCGGTGCAGTCACCATTGTTCATTGGAATAAAAATAAATTCGACAACCCCTAACCCTGCAGGTGTCTCTTGCTCTTCTTGTGGTGCACTTGGTGGTGTTAACTATAAGTGGTTCACCTGTATGGCATAGGTGCCACGTTGACCCATAGGTCCATCCCCGGGTGGTGCTTGGCCGCAAACGAACTGCGGTCCATTGTGGGTGGCCACAAACATTGCGGTCCATATGGTGTATCGATCCAGGCAGCCAACAGCGAAAGTGCAGGCCCACAACTGCGTAGCCAGCACCTCTCTCTCCTCTCTCTCTACCCCAAAGCCAGATCCTCGGAGGTGGGAGACAAAAGAAGAAACAAGTGAGTAAGGTGGTAAGGGCCCAAAAGTGCACGCAATATAAGGTAATGCACACTGGGGGCACATGGGAACCAGGTGAGACAGGTACGTTCCTATCGTACGCCCCCCCCCCCCCCCACCAGGTAACCTACATGGCCCCTCCCTTACCCCTTACTGTATCCACAAAACACAACACTACCCATAAACATCTACTTTACAAATCAAAAAACATCCCTACTGTCTTCCCCGTTCCTCCCATAAACCAAATTCGTCTTCTCTCCCTCCTAACCAATCAAATTTGCCATTTTCAACTCTCATCAAAATTTGCCATCTCCAACTCAACATCATAATTTGCCATTACCAATTCATCATCAGTCCCTCCTAGGGAGGGAGAGATGGAATCACCCCAATGTCTCATCCACGTCGTGATGCGTCTCACAAATCCACAGCAATTTCATTTCCTGCACAAAACAAAGAAAACACAGGTGTGGAGTCATCATCATCACCACAGGCAAGTGGCTGCGTTTGGTGCGACAGGTTCATCAATCCTAACTATCTCCTAAATGACTTTAACAACTTTACACTACCCGGGGTCTTTCTCCGGCCAAACCATTGGCCCTCTTACGCTATGGGTTCTAAAAACCAATTCCCATTGGCCAAACTGTGGTGCTTTTCAATTTGGGGTCTCACTCCCCCGATTCATCTCTCGGTGCCCTCGCACAATTTCTGGGCTGCGGCGTGTACCTCTCCCAGTGGGTCTACCCACCTGCACACCTCCACCACTGCAGTTGCCTCCGAGCTTACCTGCTCCTTGCCCTAACCTAACTACCTGGGGAAGGCCCTCTGGCACTCTCCCCACTCGGTGCCCTCTCTGGCACTGGGCTACCCGGGTCCATACCCGGGATCCTCAGGCACCCACTCACAACTACCGGCTCCCAGAGCCCACCTGCGGCCTCACCTGGCCGACATCCTCACAGTGGTGGAGTGCCCAACCAACTACACACACTAACAGGCTACACGCCCAGCCATTTCCACAACACTAATGCACCCATTCACAACACCATTCTGCAACCGCACCACAAATGCCAATATCCAACCACAATTTACCTGTACCCTCTACCTAACACTTACACTACCCGCCCCGGGTACTCGTGAAAGGGGTCCACTCTTCCCCCATTCACACCTTCGCACCATGCACACCACTCCGTACCACTCACTCCAACTCTCTCCACACACCTGTACCTGCACACCTGTGCTCTCACACCTGGTGCCACCTGCACCCTTCTCTCCCCAAGCGCATTCGCGCTGATCCACACACTCACTACTCATACACTGCTCCACACACCTGTCCAGTTGCACACCTGTGCAATCACACCTGTTCAATCCTCACACACACGGCATCATCTCAGCTAACTACTCCCTTCTGAAACTTGCGCTTCCCAGTCGTCCCTTTAAACTATTGCGCTCCCACGTCATTATCATCCACACTAATCTACCTGCGTCCCCACTACAGGTATCAGTCACTAACTAACCTTAACGTTACCTAAGGTCATCTTCTAGATCCCTACACACAATATCCTAACCCACCCGGGCTAGTTTTCACTGCCATACACCCCATAAGCTATTGCGCATTTGCCCCACATGGGAAGGATGGTGGATTTGCCATCCCACCACATCGGGGGTCTCTCACTATCAATTTTGCACGTCAAATTTCAACAAATTAAAAATTTGCCAATCACTGCCCATCATCTGCCAATCACTACTGCCAATCCCTTGCCAATCATTAAATTTTGTTTTTCTCTAATTTTGGGTCCAAAACACTAACCTCATCACCCAGTCTACTCACTACTGCCTCTCGGTGCGCCAATTCCTGTCCAAAGCCCGGCTTCGTAAAGCCAAGCAATGGATGCTGGTTGTTTTGTGCCAGCGGCTGGATGCGTCCGGCACTCGGTGCAGGGACGGGGGCTTACCCGGGCCGAGATCCCACGCATCACCTCGGCGTGGAGCCATCCAATGTCCCGATCTCGACCTGCCGGAATGCCTCAACAAAAAGTGGTCGCCATGACGACCCTTTCTATCGGGCTGCCAGCTCCGCCTAGTGGAGCCTGGACGCGGCCGTTCAAAGCGAGGCCCGGCACGCACCGAGGGCCCGCTTCGGCTAAAAGTCGCTCTAACCTCTAACCCGTGTAACGTCGATGCTTCACCTGCATGCTTACACCCCGCAGCCCGTTCCTTGCTCACACATCCAGCCGTGCCCATGCTCCTCGTACCTTTCCTTACACACCCAGGTACACCCATTCCACTCACAGCCTTGGTCACACACCTGACCACCGAACACCTTGGCACACATTCGTTGCTCGCACACCTCACCAAAACACCTCTTCGCGCCCCCTCCTCAGTCACCTCCTCTGTGACAATCACAGGTGTGCTCTCATTCGCACACCCAACCACGTGCCTCACTACCAACTCAAATGTGCCTTCCCACACACGCTCTACCATTCCAGGTGTGCATCCTTCCATCCCAGGTGTACATCCTCGCTCACCTGTCACAACAAACTCACTCTCCTTGTCACTCTCACTACTCTCACCTCCATTCTTGACAGCGCACTCACCCTTACTCTTGACAGCACACTCTTTCCTCATGTACCTGTCCATCACACACCTTTCTCGCGCACACTCTCCCGTTACACCCTCTGTAACACTCACCACAGGTGTGCATTCTTCCTTGCCTTTGACAGCGCACTCTTTCCTCATGTACCTGTCCATCACACACCTTTCTCGCGCACACTCTCCCGTTACACCCTCTGTAACACTCACCACAGGTGTGCATTCTTCCTTGCCTTTGACAGCGCACTCTTTCCTCATGTACCTGTCCATCACACACCTTTCTCGCGCACACTCTCCCGTTACACCCTCTGTAACACTCACCACAGGTGTGCATTCTTCCTTACTTTTGACAGCGCACTCTTTCCCCATGCACCTGTCCGTCACACACCTTTCTCGCGCATACTCTTGCGCACACTCTCCCGTCACACCCTCTGTAACACTCACCACACCGCGCTTCCACGTGCTTCCTCGCACACGCGCTACGACCGACTCACTCTCGCCAGCACACTCACTCCTCGGCGTGCACTTTTTCCTCACACACCCCAGAGTCGGACTTTCTCGCACACCTCCTCTTTCGCACACCAGACCTGTCACACACTTCACCAACGGCCTCTCACGAACACCCGGGTCCATCTCGACCCCCAAGCTTCTTAAATCCCCTGGCGCATCATACGCACGACCATATTGGTCACCACTTACACCAGGTCCTCTTCCTCTTCGCTTCTCCTCCATCACCTGCGAATCCCTCATCCGGTTAATGAGCACATCATCACGATCCAAACACAGACTTTGGACCAATTCTTTTATCTCCTCTTTTATCTCTTTGTTATCCCCTCTCCGTCGCTTCTTAATTTCGCTCACCCCTTCTTCCACTTCTTCTAATTTGTGCCTCACCTCTTTTATTCCCCGGTACGTCTCCTCAAGCTCATCCTCTAAGGCTACCTTGACCGTTTCCAGGTGCGTCCTCACCTGCCGGTCCTTCGTCTCCATTACCTCTATCACCTCGTCCAACCTCGTTGTCAGTCCCTCACGTACCATCTGACATTCCCCCTTTGTCGCTATCAAGTCGTTTTTTATGTCATTTTGTGTCGCTTTTAAACCTCCTAATACCGCAGTGTTCCTTTGAACCTGCTCCACTAACTCCGTCTGTCCCACCGTCAGCTGCTCCACCTCCTGCGTCAGGTCCTCTATGCCCCCTTGTAACTTTACAGTCGCCTTTCTCACCTCCTTTTCCATGTGCTCCTCACAGTGCCTCACCTCCTCGCGCACTCCTCCGACTTCCTCACTCACTCCTCTTCTGATCTCCTCTCCCATCACTTGCATCTCCTGCCCAGATGCCACCCTCATCTGCTCCATTTCCTCCCTGTGAGCATCCAGTTTGGTTTCTACCCCCATTCTGACCCCCTCTATCTGCTGCTCCATTTGTTTAACTTCCCTTTCCGCTTGGTCCCTCATGTCCCTCAATTTGCCTTCCATACTGTTTTCTAACCCCTCTAACCCTTTTTGCATCCCTTCCATTTGATTCTCTTGAGCGGCCATTCTGTTTTCTACCCCCGTTAACCCATGTTTCACTCCCTCTATCTGATTCTCTTGAGCGGCCATTCTGTTTTCTACCCCCGTTAACCCATTCTTTACTTCTTTTATCCCGTTGTCTAACTCCTCAAAATTATTGTCTAACTTCTCAATTTTCTTGTCTAACTCCTCAAAATTATTGTCTAACTTCTCACTGGTACCCCTCGCTTCGTCCCTCATTACCCCCATTTGGTTTCCCAACCGCTCACTATCAGCCCTCATTTGCTCACTATCAGCCCTCATTTGCTCACTATCAGCCCTCATTCCCACCATTTGTTCCATAAGGGCCCTCATTTGCAGGAGGAAAAGGTTCGAATCCACCAGGGGCGCTGCCACGGTCGCGGGCGCGGTGACCAGCGAGGCGCCATTTTGCGCGCCCGCTTCTTCGTGCGTGACGGCGCTATTTTGCGAACCTGCCGCCCTCACTGCTTCGCTCTCCTCCTGTCCCTCATTTTGGTCCTGGACCGACCCTGCTTCACTCTCCCCTACCGGACCCCAGCCGTCTTGATCCGCCATAGCGCGACTTGCAAAATTCGAGTTTCGTAAAACAAAACAAATTTCGGCCGCTCCAAATTTTGACCAAATTTTTTTTTTTCCTCTATTCGTTTTTTTTTTCTTCAAAATTTGGTCGGGCCTCGAATCTCACTCCCGACACCAATTGTTACAGATACGACTTTGATGGTATGGTGGGCCGAGCGGGATGGCCGCCGTATCCGTACAAGTTACCCCGATTGCACCCGGGGTTGACTAATCGCGCTATGCTAGACCAATGAAGGAAAAAGAAGACACCCGGCTGGGTTATAATGACACAATACGACACCAGGGGTTCAGTTCTCAAGACCTCCGGAGGAGGTTATATTCGTGCGGAAGGTCAGATTACAGGGACGAGAGGTACATCATAGGAAGACAGGCACTTAGACACAACCTTATATTATTCCCGACAGACCACAGAGAAACAGGACAAAAACTGACTCACACGGGGATTGATGACAAGGAAAGCGGGTATTCGATGGCCAGCACAAGGTGCACCTTGTGCTCAGGGACAGGATGGCACGGCCCAACAGATGCAGGAGGTCTCTCAGCGCTCGAGGTGGCGTCTTGTCGTCTCAAGCTGGGGGCGCATCTGACGTCACGTCCGGCAAGCGGCTGCGTATATCCGGCGGGGAGTGACACGCCCTCGGCTCGTTAGCTCCGCCTCGTGGAATCGGCACGTTGCTTCTCATTGGGTGCGTGCGGGGGGGGTTACTGGCTCCGCCCCCGACGAGGAGCTGACAGCCAGCCCCTTCGGGGTAACCCCGTGGAGCGCATGGTCTGGAGCTAATCGAGCCGGTGTGAGGACGCATCCTCCCCCGCTCCGCCGCCATCCCCTCTGTTGTTGTTGTAATTGTTGTTGTAGTTGTTGTTATTGTTGTTGTTTGGGGAAGAAGATGGGAGGAGGTATGGGAAGGTCCTAAACTCACTACTGGTGCCATATAATCACATTCTGGTGCAACGAAGAGTCATAATTAATGGAAACGAGGCCTTAACTGACATAGATTAAGAATAACTAGGAAGATGTCCGAAAGTTGTCTACGTGTGGTGCGGTGGACCTGGGCACGACATTTAATGGGGGAATAAGGGGAAGGTCGGCTCTACTGATTGTTATTTACATGCAATGGGACTAGGGAATGGGGGACTGGGGAAAGTTGGGGAGTATTGGAAAAAATAGGGGAATATTTACAAGCGGATATGGAGGCCAAATTCCATATTCGCAACAATATCATTCAACCTCTTCCATAAGTGTGAAGAATATCCAATCATATCATTCAACTTCTTCCTGAGTGTGAAGAATATCCAATCATATCATTCAACTTCTTCCATAAGTGTGAAGAATATCCAATCATATCATTCAACTTCTTCCTGAGTGTGAAGAATATCCAATCATATCATTCAACTTCTTCCTGAGTGTGAAGAATATCTAATCATATCATTCAACTTCTTCCTGAGTGTGAAGAATATCCAATCATATCATTCAACTTCTTCCTGAGTGTGAAGAATATCCAATCATATCATTCAACTTCTTCCATAAGTGTGAAGAATATCCAATCATATCATTCAACCTCTTCCTGAGTGTGAAGAATATCCAATCATATCATTCAACTTCTTCCTGAGTGTGAAGAATATCCAATCATATCATTCAACCTCTTCCTGAGTGTGAAGAATATCCAATCATATCATTCAACTTCTTCCATAAGTGTGAAGAATATCCAATCATATCATTCAACTTCTTCCTGAGTGTGAAGAATATCCAATCATATCATTCAACTTCTTCCATAAGTGTGAAGAATATCCAATCATATCATTCAACTTCTTCCTGAGTGTGAAGAATATCCAATCATATCATTCAACTTCTTCCTGAGTGTGAAGAATATCTAATCATATCATTCAACTTCTTCCTGAGTGTGAAGAATATCCAATCATATCATTCAACCTCTTCCTGAGTGTGAAGAATATCCAATCATATCCTTCAACCTCTTCCATAAGTGTGAAGAATATCCAATCATATCATTCAACTTCTTCCTGAGTGTGAAGAATATCCAATCATATCATTCAACTTCTTCCATAAGTGTGAAGAATATCCAATCATATCATTCAACTTCTTCCTGAGTGTGAAGAATATCCAATCATATCATTCAACCTCTTCCTGAGTGTGAAGAATATCCAATCATATCATTCAACTTCTTCCTGAGTGTGAAGAATATCCAATCATATCATTCAACCTCTTCCTGAGTGTGAAGAATATCCAATCATATCATTCAACTTCTTCCATAAGTGTGAAGAATATCCAATCATATCATTCAACTTCTTCCTGAGTGTGAAGAATATCCAATCATATCATTCAACTTCTTCCATAAGTGTGAAGAATATCCAATCATATCATTCAACTTCTTCCTGAGTGTGAAGAATATCCAATCATATCATTCAACTTCTTCCTGAGTGTGAAGAATATCTAATCATATCATTCAACTTCTTCCTGAGTGTGAAGAATATCCAATCATATCATTCAACCTCTTACTGAGTGTGAAGAATATCCAATCATATCCTTCAACCTCTTCCATAAGTGTGAAGAATATCCAATCATATCATTCAACTTCTTCCTGAGTGTGAAGAATATCCAATCATATCATTCAACTTCTTCCATAAGTGTGAAGAATATCCAATCATATCATTCAACTTCTTCCTGAGTGTGAAGAATATCCAATCATATCATTCAACTTCTTCCTGAGTGTGAAGAATATCCAATCATATCATTCAACCTCTTCCTGAGTGTGAAGAATATCCAATCATATCCTTCAACCTCTTCCATAAGTGTGAAGAATATCCAATCATATCATTCAACTTCTTCCTGAGTGTGAAGAATATCCAATCATATCATTCAACTTCTTCCATAAGTGTGAAGAATATCCAATCATATCATTCAACTTCTTCCATAAGTGTGAAGAATATCCAATCATATCATTCAACTTCTTCCTGAGTGTGAAGAATATCCAAAAAACCCGTATTTACAGATCGCTAGAGAAAAAAAAACACGAATAATAGATAAAACCGTGTGTAAGACCTCTCCCAAATTTTGTCCGCTCATTCACTTTTCCTGATTCGCATCAAGGATCTCCATCATCAGACAGCGTACTTAATTCCGCATTTTAATGAGAATTCAACAGGATTTTACGACTCAAAGGAAAAAGAACGAGCAGACCTTTTGCAGGACGATCGTTACAAAAATCGTTACATATATTAAAGTATTTATAATGTCGACAAATCATATCTTAATTCTTACAAAATTTGGTTCTTTGAATAAATCACAGCACCGGGAGAACCAGCTCAAAAAAATGGATCTTTGTGTTTATTCAGCACCCTAGTAATTGGTTCTTTGTGTACTAATTACACAGCACCCAGGCCCCGCTCATATGGATCTTTGTGCAGCGCTGCACAGCACCTGAGCAAAAGGGGTTTCATCTACATTTTCCTTATCCGGTGTACCATCCGTGATATTTGTTTGCTCATTCACTATTCCTGATTCGTCATCAAGGATCTCCATCATCACACAGCGTACTTAATTCCGCATTTTAATGAGAATTCAACAGGAATTTACGACTCAAAGGAAAAAGAACGAGCAGACATTTTGCAGGACGATAACTGGAATTAGTCGTGAAAATATATCCAAAATACACAAAAATACACACCCACACAAATAAACAACATTTATTCCGTTTTACAGAACAAACATTTCCTCTATCATGACATGCATGTCTTCAAAATTATATGACCAAGAGAAAAAGTAAAATTAATTAAAAACTGCGGGCAGTGATGATCCGGGGACCATACCGCTCCATCCTGATTGGACGAGTGCGTGCTAGAGTCGTTAACAACGACAGTCCAGATCCGATTGTTCAAAATTTCAACTCAATCGATCGAAAAATGAACGCAGGGATGCATTTTAAAGGTGCAGTGGCACTAACTGAGTTGCCACGAATATGGCCACGAAATTGCCAATATGGCCATCACAAAATATTTTCCTTAATCAATTGGCTCATAGCATAACCAATCTGCAAGTATTTCATCCGAAGATGTATCTCTGAGGACTTTTAATTAAATAAGTCATTTATAAATCAACGAGTTAATTTATTAAATGATTAATCAATAAATCAAAATTTTCCTTGACAGCCACATCACTTGGTCAGTGTCATGTCCAAATATCAGCTTCCTTACTCAAAAGGTGCCTGAGTTACTGTAATGTAATTACTGTAATAAGATTACTGCAATTACTGTAATGATTACTGTAATTACTGTAATTACCGGAACTGTAATTACTGTAATTACCTCGTGAATAACTCGTGAAATAACTCGTGAATTCTTATCCGATTTACTTAACATTTGAGTGTCCCCAAAACGTTGGAGCAAAACGTTGCAACAACGAAAGTGAAATGTTGTAGCGACGTTGTGGAAACGTCAGCAAAACATAACATTTGAATGTTCCCAACACGTTGGAGCAAAACGTTGCAACAACGAAAGTGAAACGTTGTAGCGACGTTGTGGAAACGTCAGCAAAACACAACATTTGAATGTTCCCAACACGTTGGAGCAAAACGTTGCAACAACGAAAGTGAAACGTTGTAGCGACGTTGTGGAAACGTCAGCAAAACACAACATTTGAATGTTCCCAAAACGTTGGAGCAAAACGTTGCAACAACGAAAGTGAAACGTTGTAGCGACGTTGTGGAAACGTTAGCAAAACTCAACATTTGAATGTTCCCAAAACGTTGGAGCAAAACGTTGCAACAACGAAAGTGAAACGTTGTAGCGACGTTGTGGAAACGTTAGCACAACCCAACATTTGAATGTTCCCAATTTATCCCATTAAAATCCCATTAAATCCCATTAAAATCCTATTAAAATCCCATTAAAATCTTATTAAAATCCCATTAAAATCTTATTAAAATCCCATTAAAATCTTATTAAAATCCCATTAAAATCTTATTAAAATCCCATTAAAATCTTCAGACAAAACACTAGCAATATTATTCCTAGGACTAAAATTACCAGGACCATTATCAAACATTTATCAAAATATTAGGACCATCATCAAACCAATGAATGACTCAATCCTTTAATGACTACATCCAAACCCAGACATTTTGAGTTCCGTAACTTTAATACTTCAAATTTTCCATTCCTTCCCTTCCTGATCCTTAGATGTAGGGATGGGTTCTTTTTAGGATCATGTTGCATCGAGCATTATTTTCCAAAACAGTGTGAACATTAAACCACACCATTACCTCTGACATCCCACCATTTACACCACCTTTCCCATGATGTCGCGATATGACCCCATAATCCCACAAAACTCTTCGTTGCTTTATCATCCAATATGAAAATTCTCATTTAACCCGTTCAAAGAACGTCCATTTCGCAAAATCGAACCAACCACAACCTTCGCCATTAATATCTATTGTAAGCGTGCCGAATCAGTAAGCATCTCGCAAAATCGAACCAACCACAACCTTCGCCATTAATATCTATTGTAAGCGTGCCGAATCAGTAAGCATCACGCAAAATCGAACCAACCACAACCTTCGCCATTAATATCTATTGTAAGCGTGCCGAATCAGTAAGCATCACGCAAAATCGAACCAACCACAACCTTCGCCATTAATATCTATTGTAAGCGTGCCGAATCAGTAAGCATCACCCCTCCTATGAGCCTCGACCACAGGGTGGTTGTTACTCACAAACACTCGTCGCTAGCTGTTCCATTGTCTGCCGATCCCCCACTGCTGCTGATTCCCACTCTGATTTCCACTGAGCCATCAGAGTGGAATTTGGAATTTTTTTATTTATTTCTCTGAGCTCATGAAAGTGGTGGCAATGGGTGGTCTGCCATTGCTCTTCCACAAAAGCATCTTTCACCTTTCAATAAAATATTTGTACCAACCAAATCTGCGAGTATGGGGCGCAGAGAAAATACACAAAAAGCAACAGCCCTGGCTTTGCTTCCTGGAAGCTTCCTGGAAGCTTCCTGCAAAACGCTTTGCTTCTCGCAAAACGTCCGCCTATGGGAACTAGAGGGAGGGGAGGGAGAAGGAGCGGGAGCAAGAGACAGGGTGCCGGAATGGACATGAGGGACAATGAGGGACAGTGAGGGAGTGTTGGTATGCAATTTTCATCCAATCGCCATCTTTCACAATAATTCTGGACCGGCATGAGGTGGGGTATTCTGTCATGAATTTATTTGTTGATCGAACGAGTTTTAGACATGGCGGGAAAACTGAAAAAAAAATTCTCTCCTCCACCCTCTTTTTTTTTTTTTTTTTTTTTTTTTTTTTTACTTTGGACCCACGGCTTTCGTTCTACACAATTCCGTTTAATTTGTCTAAATCCGACCAGTCGTTCCAAAGATATAAGCCGTTTTGTCGCAATACCATAAATTGGAATGAGGTAAAATATATATATATAAATATAATTCCATTTCCCGGCTCCCTGTCGCACGACGAGCAAGTCGCGTGTTTTGAACAAGTGCAAAAAAAAAACTACTTTACACGTGTACGGGTGTGTAAACGAGTGTACCGGCCTTACACGTCTTGGAAGCAAATGGTCGCATGGTGCACGCATGCTCCGTTTGCTCCCAGGTCACAGTAAGGCCTTTTATTTAGACAGCGCAAAAAATACGTATTTACAGAAATCATTTAGAAAAACACGAATAATAGCTACAGTCGTTTATCGAAGTACCATTCGTGATGGGTCACGCCACCTATATCGCGGCATCGGTGCGCACGGAACCCCCAGGACCACCTCCTCCCCCATGTATGTACAAAACTATTTCCAAGTTCGTAAATCATATTGGACAAAAACAAGCCACACTCACCTTTTAAAGACTTGTTTGTACAATTGATGTCAGCGGTGCCTCCAAATTGTAGGGGAAGTATTGGGGGAGACTCAAGACTCCAATGACCGGACACAGGTTTTACAAAAGGTCTGGTTTATTAACTGGTTATTCACTTCATTCCAATTACCAAATAATACCGCTTAATTCAATGGACCAGGTTAACTCTTTTCGCATGGTCCTTCTCGTTCGGCTGATGTTCCTCCGCCACTCCCGTCGGTCAGAGCTTCTGCTCACAAGTTCTCCTGACTCAACGTTTGCTCTCGTTTATATGGACAAACTGGACTTAATCCCCTGTCCGCTGAACGTTAATCCTTTCTCCGCTAATGCCCCGAGGTCATGCATGCACCAAGTCCTGGCATCAGCTCGCTCCCCTCCTGCTGTGAGTTCCGTTTACCAAACGATAGGGGGGTGCTCCAGCCAGGGGCTGTGACCAGGTGGACAAGAGATTACCATGTTCGGGCGCATTCCTGACACTCATTTACGAACTCGTCTTTCACAGAGTTTGCAGGTAAAATGTATCTGCTTCGTTACCAGTGTTAATTAATAAGTTACCAGTGCCAATTAATAAGTTACCAGTGCCAATTAATAAGTTACACTGAGTTACACTTCCACACCTCTTTGAAACACTCGCAGCGCGTCCGAGTGTCCACGCTGTTAACCAAGCCTCCTGGAAACTCTCACAAGTGCTCGGGGCCCCAAACCACTTAAATCTTACCCCCATATCTTTAACAAATCTCTGCACTGTCCGTTCCCTTTACCTTTCATTTGGATCCGCGCCGGAGATCAAGCAAAGACAGAATCCTTCACTCAATGGCGGCAAGTCACCGTTTTACCGAGAAAGTTCTCACCTCTCTATTGGGCACCCAGAAACCTTGCCGCCACTGAGCAACGACACCACCTCCCACCCCCCCCCCCCCCCCACCCCCTCCAGGCAGATCCCATCCTCGTCACCAGATTTTCCACGGGTTTGAATCCCTTTCCCAGGAATAAGCACCTTGTAGAACTCGGACAGTACACACAAGAGATTTATCGATAAGAATACATGCCTGCAAGACGTTGGTGTGGCGTGTAAGCTAGTAACACCACATCACAGTGACATCATGGTCCTCACACAGCCGGCCCAAACATCTCAGCGATCCACAACCCATAGTCGGCTTAATATACTTCCCTCAAAGATCAAAGAACTCAAACCAACGTCCGAAGTTGACAAGGCAAAATAAGCCTCATTGGGAAAGAATGTTTTGCCAAGGCCAAAGCATGGGATATTGTCAACAGTTTTTCAGAGCCAGACAACCAGCCGCCAGCTAAATAGGTCACAGTGTCTTCGGCCTGGAACATTGCTGCCCCCATCAGGATAGGGATTGAATGAAATCCCCTTAATTTGCATGTTTTGTGTGTTCTGGATTAAACCCATGTGCTTCTATTCAGGTAAGCGCTTTGCATCCTTTCCTCTGTGCGCGACAAACCAACCGCCAATTTCGGCTACTCGCCTCGGAATTAAGGACTGTTCTGGCTATTCGTCCAAGGCTGGTGTTCATCGGCTACAGACACGACAATATTTTGTTATAAACAAATGCAAAACACACCGTTCCATATTGAATTGATCAGTTATAGCAATGTTCTTTATCATAGGGTTTCTCTGCAGAGTCTTTGTTGTCTTGTTTGTTTGTTTGTTTGTTGTCTTTGTTGTTGTATGTGAATGCAAGTTGCAATGCTGATGTTGTACAAGGTATTTGCAAAACGGCAGGACACTTTTGGCAGTCGATTACGTATTTTCCGGTGTATTAACTGCGACCATGTATTAACCACACCCCTATTTTTCGCCCTCAAAAAATAAAATAAAATTCATGCGCGCGGAGAAGCTCAATGATGTAGGACTGGAAGTGCTTATCAGCCATGTCATCGGATAGATGTTGGGAGATGTGTGTGCGGCGTAGAACCGACAGATCATGGCATGCCATGAACCTGTAGGCCCACAAAAGGCTGGTCGTGAAGTCCCCAGTGTCGTCCTTCGTAGCTAAGCTCCTCACCTTCAGCCTGTGAGCAAGTGTTGCAAAATAAAAACGTGTAAATTCAAACTAATTTCCCATTATAAGAGGCAGAGGTTAGGGTGAGTGCTGCCTCAATCCTCATATTATTGTCCTATTTTTACTATTACAGTGGTTTACTAAATTTAAATTATAATGTTTTAAGATCCACCTGGCGTTCCCTTTCCAGTAGTGGGTCCTCATTTGTCGTAAGATCCACTCGGTACGAGTCCAGCAACTCCTCTCCATCACTCTCCTCCACATCATCATTGCCGACAGTCTTGGTCATTTCGATGTTACGCCGTGCTTTCGACACATCATAATTCACGCCAAAATCCTTAAAGCCGTGAAAATTTTGAAGGAAAAGTTTCCCCAGACACCATTCATACAGGAACGAATGACTTCCCTCCAACACTCCTCGACATTACAACATTACTCCTCAACAGTCATCTGATCATTATCAGTCGATTTCACCTGGAAAACATTAAATCATTAGGTTTGCAAATGATCTTCGGAGATAATATACCTTGAATGTAGCAATCACTTCATGGTCCTCGTATCACCTGTACAATCTCCTTTTTCATACCGTTCTAAAACATCCAGTTTTACTTCAATAGTGATGGCTTTCCTTTGTATTTTGCTCGCACTACCAACCTTGCTACTCCACGGATGCTTTCCACTCATGATTGCAATGGTTACGCTTATTACAAGGGCACAATTCACGTGCAAAATGGAAAACATGAACTTCTGTTTCTGGGCCTAGCATCAATGTACCATTGGAACCATTGTAAACCTGGCCCTGGAGATCAGGTGGGTATTTCCATCAATCATTCCTCACTCCTGTTTGTCAATAAATCAGAATTGACAGGAACGCGATGACATGTCGGGGTTACCGTGCATGGCTCAACGGGTAAAAACATGCAACTGAGATTACTTGTACTTTCATAGTTTTACATAATTATGAAAGCTCTAAACGTTCCCCGATATGTAGAATATAGATCTACTGGTATATGTATGACAATTGGAATATAATTGAAATTCAGCATTAATTGTTTTTAAAACTGATTTATTTTTCTATATCTGTGTGTTCACCACACCCCCAACTTTGAACCTTTTTGCCAAAAAAAGTGTGGTTAATACACTGGAAAATACAGTAAATGGTTCCATATCTGGAACTGGTCTTCTACTGGTCCAATTGACCTATTGGTATTCTCAATCCCAGATCCTCTGGTGAACCATAACAAAACCAGTGCTCTGCCATCGAAGCTATGAACATATTGTCGTGTCCCCGGGGTTAAGACTCCTGGGTGACGGATGACTGAAACGAGCTTTAATTCTGAGGCGCATTTCAAACTTGGTGGGATTGTATTTGGCGCACGTGGGAAAAGGCCCGAAGTCTTATCTGATCGGACGGCCGACACTGGGTTAATCCAAATCCACAAACACAAATAGGGGACAAGCAAAATCCACAATACAAGAATGAAATGCAAAAATAAAGGATTTAATGAAAATAAATGCAAGAAACAAAAATGAAAGGCGAGGTAAAAACGATAATGCCTAATTGAGACGTCTCCCGCAGACTCATATACAAACAAGGGGAATGATTAAATAAATAAAAACGATGTTCCTGCCAGCCGGCACTTAACACTGGTCTCAATGAGGATGTATGACATCCGTCGCCTCCAAACCACCGCGCGGGAAGCGAACCAACAAATGGCGCCAAAAATGCCCAGGCATGAACAAGCAGCCAACCAGCCCTTCCTCGCTTCCACTGCCAAGCGAGACGTGGCTCTCTCCTCCCCCGAAAAACACCACAGTCAACAACATCCCCTCCCCTGACGTTGCAAACTTATTTTTGTTTTGCAAAAACAACAACACCTCCAAAACTCTGACACATCTCCTCACCAGCGCACCCAAGACAACAGTGCCCACTTGAGCTGCCTCCAACGAACACCAGCACAAAAGAGAATGCGACCGCCTTCGACAAATGCCAGCACCAGAAGAAAGCGCGACCGCCTTCGACGAATGCCAGCACCAGAAGAGAATGTGACCGCCTTCGGCAAAGGGAGCACCAGAAGAGAGTGATATGGCGAGACGGCTTATTTTTGCTCTCCTGGCTCTTGAATGTTCCACCGCTGATGTCACACTCTGTCCAATCACCGAGCTCTGTTCGTCAGTCCACGGCCACGACCAATCGTCGTCTTTGGGGCGGGGCCTCACGGCCTTGCTTGACGCCCAATGACAAAGGTTGAGTCGTGGCCTCCCCGTCATGAGTTGTTGGGGCGGAGGCAAATCCCTGTTCGGGAATGTTCGGATGACGGGGTTCCCTTGCCGATCAGCAAATGCTGTTTTGTAGGCCCTGGTGGCATGGGGGCTAATGGAGCCCATCGCCTGGCCTTCTGAGTTTTAAAAGAACATTAGGGAAAAATCACAGGGTGGCAATACATATGGGGGATTATTAACCATGAGCCCTATAATTAATTAGCACAAAACCACCCTTCTTATGGCGACATGCAAACACTCTTAACCTGTACATTTACCCTGCTTATGTACATCCAGATGGCTTCTTCTTCTTCTCATCAAACGGTCCATACTAAACTATACATTCCTGACTTTCCTAAAGTATTTCTTCACCTACCCCCACAAACGTAACAATATGTTGATTGATTATTTACAATCCTGTGTTACATGCTCCTCCCCAAACCCCGGTCATGGTGTACCTCCGAGCCCCGAGAGGAGTCACGGCAGAAAGATGTGTTATTCTGTATGTCAAAGATCAATGGTGAAACCACACCAATTGTTACCAACAAACAAGTATTGTATTAAGATCACACAAGAATAACACTACAACAACAATAGTAATCAATTGTACAACCAATATATATTTCCTATGATGGTACCATCAGTTCGTACAAGGTAACTCACTGTGCTCCAAGTGAGTGAAACAAGAACATTCCCAATGTCTCTATCCCGGCATCAAGCCAAAGTCATCCCGGCATCAGGCCAAAGTCGATCCGCTCCAGTGATCGTCAGAACGATGTCGTATCGAAACCAGAATCCCGCTCGGTTGACAGTCACACTGCCAAAGATGGGCGAAGGCACCCTCCCGAAGCGACGGGGAAATCACACCATCTGGTATGGACGTTCGACGGCTCCCTTTACGGAGCACCGCAAATTTCCACTCAAAAGCCACGTTACACACACACACCAGCTTAACTTCTGAATGCCGTGAAAATGGCTGAAGCGGTGAAAAACCTTGAGCGAAGCGCAAGTCCTGCACGAGGTAAAAATGGCCGACGGCCCATTCTCGTGGCGTAACGGCACTCCGACGATTCTCTTCGGAATCAACCACAAAACCTGTCACGCAGGTTTATCTGTCACAGCGATAACAACTCTGTCGCAGGAATCCCTTTCCCGGGAAACCCAAAGTTCACTCGTGACTCTCGTTCGCCAACGTTCGCTCAGGACCTTGAAGCAGCTCGGCTTCTTGTCCGACTCACTCGCTCCGTCTTCTTCCTCCTCTTCCTCTTCGTCGTCGTCCGGTTCCGGTTTCATTTAAAACATTAACTTTTTTACCTTTTGAAAATAATAATCTCCACCTCCCTTAAACGACAACAATAATAGTACATGGAACCAACAATGTTTACAGTGGATGAAAACCACAACAACGGAAGTGACGAATCCATAACACCTGTTCATTTGAATATTGGTATTCTATTAGTCTCTACTGGTCCCATTGACCGACTGATTTTTTAATTGGTATTTTCTACTAGTCCAGTATTTCACTTTCCTTATTGAAACTCATATATCTTACTGGTTCAATTTCCAATGGGATTTTTATGCAATTTGGCCTATTGGTTTTCTATGGTATTTTCGACCTGAGATATAAACACACATGGCAAGTTAGAGGCGAAGAAAAGCAAGTTGGTAGTGAAATGCCTGCATGCATAATTAATTTGTCGAGAGCGCATGGTCATGTATTCACATATGAAGTGAAGTAAATAGATTGTGTAGATTACATCATTGTAGTCACATATTATGGACACTGGCAGAGTATCTGCCTCACAGGCGATCTTGTTCCAGGCATGCAACACGTTCTTCTCGCACAATGGCACATACCTTTATTTGGGCTGTGTATTGGCAACTGAGAGCTCCCTCAACGACTCCTGAAAATAAGAATAAAATAACCAGGGTTATGTGCATGAAGCAAAAACATGTCTACTGCATATAATTCAAAACACCTCACTTCACTGGAAAACGTGGGGACGGGAATACTTTACAGTCAGACCCCGCTATTTGCGGGTTCTGCGCAATTTGTGGTTGACAAAATGTGACCTGTTTCTCTATTTGCGGCAAAGTGTCTCACGAATGTCCCACGATTTTGCTTCGCCATTCGCGGTACAGTAAAAAAAAAAACATCTTTCACCAGCCATGCACAAAGCAGCTGACCATACACAAAAAGAAACATCTTCGAGCCACGAGCATGACCTGCTTGTACATTCACGGCGCTGTGCTTCGCGTTTTCATGGCTTTTGCGGGATATCCCGTCATTCACACTGTGAATGGCTTCACGTGATATCCCGCCCGCTTCACGTGATATCCCGCTCCGCTTCACGTGATATCCCGCTCCGCTTCACGTGATATCCCGCTCCGCTTCAAGTGATATCCCGCTCCGCTTCACGTGATATCCCGCTCCGCTTCACGTGATATCCCGCTCCGCTTCACGTGATATCCCGCTCCGCTTCACGTGATATCCCGCTCCGCTTCACGTGATATCCCGCTCCGCTTCACGTGATATCCCGCTCCGCTTCACGTGATATCCCGCTCCGCTTCACGTGATATCCCGCTCCGCTTCACGTGATATCCCGCCCCGCTTCACGTGATATCCCGCTCCGCTTCACGTGATATCCCGCTCCGCTTCACGTGATATCCCGCTCCGCTTCACGTGATATCCCGCTCCGCTTCACGTGATATCCCGCTCCGCTTCACGTGATATCCCGCTCCGCTTCACGTGATATCCCGCTCCGCTTCACGTGATATCCCGCTCCGCTTCACGTGATATCCCGCTCCGCTTCACGTGATATCCCGCTCCGCTTCACGTGATATCCCGCTCCGCTTCACGTGATATCCCGCTCCGCTTCACGTGATATCCCGCTCCGCTTCACGTGATATCCCGCTCCGCTTCACGTGATATCCCGCTCCGCTTCACGTGATATCCCGCTCCGCTTCACGTGATATCCCGCTCCGCTTCACGTGATATCCCGCTCCGCTTCACGTGATATCCCGCTCCGCTTCACGTGATATCCCGCTCCGCTTTACGTGATATCTCGCTCCACTTCACGTGATATCCCGCTCCGCTTCACGTGATATCCCGCTCTGCTTCACGTGATATCCCACTGCCGTTCACAGGTAAACAATGCTTCTTGGGATATCCCACCATTCACACTGTGAGCAGCTTCACGGGATATTCCACCAGCTGCATAACACGTCATCTCCACGATTTTGTACAGAAGGAAAACACTCCACAGTATCTATGGTGGAACCCATCTGTGGATCGGTCCCATCGGCCGATGGGTCTGACCCGTTTGCGGATCCGCAGATGGGCGACCCATCTGTGGATGCACGAGAAATGACAATGCAGACCCATCGGCCGATGGGTCTGCGCCATCTGCGGATGTGTTGTTCACCTTGAAGGAATGTGTATGCATCAATGGTGGATGAGTATGTTTATTTGAACCTAAAAATAAGCAATTGATGTCATAAATGTTTATAAAGCAGTCCGTGACATGTGGTTTGTCGATAACCGTTTGTCGATAAGATAAAAATAAGATAATGTCGCTCCATTTAAAAACGCTGGTCTACTTCGCTGGTGGCACTGGCAGACTCAGCTCTCCATTGTTTATATCGCAATTCCTGGCATGCCTTAATCACCCCAAAGCTAAAGATGAAGGTGTGGCTTCGTAATCGGGGCATTGTCAATTATATAAACACAATAACGCATTATGTGATTATATGAGGCCCTCAGTGTGATTCTATGAGGCCCTATGTGATTCTATGAGGCCCTCAGCGATGGGTCTGACCCGTTTGCGGATCCACAGATGGGTCGCCCATCTGCGGATCCGCAAACGGGCCAGACCCATCGGCCGATGGGACCGATCCACAGATGGGTTCCAACATCTATTAGTGCAATTAGCTGTCTGCCTTTTCCCCCATTGAAACAAAGGCACGGCATGCATCGCGCATTTTCCTCGACATTTGCGGATTATCGTCGACATTCGCAGGTTTTTCCTCGCCATTTCCGGGACTTTCATCGACATTCGCGGTTTATCGTCGACATTCATGGGATTCACCTCACCATTTGCGGATTTTGCCTCGCCATTCACGGTTTGTTCCTCGATATTCGAGCATTTTGCGATTTGGGAACCAATCCCTCCTTTTTCCATTGAAGCAATGCCCCGCCATTTGCGGTTTTGCAATCGTGGCATTTTCCAGGAACGTATCCCCAGCGAATAGCGGGGTCCGACTGTACTAACCGCTGACACACTAACAACTGCTCTCCCTACCTCCCCCTCTCATCCTTCATCTTACCCTACTCCTCCCCTCCCCTGTCCTGTACCCGATGCTCCCCCTCTCTCTTCATTAACGGTATGGACCTCAAACATCCGGGGCCTTCGCTCAAACCTGACTGATCTCTCCATACAGGTTGCTTCTGACAATCCAGACTTGATCTGCTTAACAGAGACTTTCCTCCTTCAAGATGTCTCTGATTCCTTAATATCTCTTCCTGGTTACTCCCTCCTCCGGTATGATAGACCTGAGCCTCGGCCTGGTGGTGGGGTGGCTATCTTTATCAAAAACTCTCTTCCTCACTCTCCTTGCACTGCCCTCTCTCCTCCTCACCCCCAGGAGTACCTCTGGCTACGGCTTCCTCTCCGCTCCCACCTTTTGTTCATATGTGTTCTGTACCGTCCCCCAAACAGTGATGACTCCATCTACATTTCACTGTCTGACAACATGGACCAACTTCTATCCACTCATCCCAACTCTCTCTTCCTCATATGTGGTGACTTCAATTGTCATCATGCCACCTGGTTGGGTGTGGGTTCCTCTCTCACCAGTCATGGCACCTCAGCAAAGGACTTCTGTGACTCACTGGGATTGACACAATCTGTCAATTTCCCGACCCGGATCTCAGCCAATGGAGTATCTTCTCTTCTAGACTTGGTTATGACCAACTTCCCTGCTAATGTCTGCTGCTCTTCTTCTGCTCCAATCGGTTCTTCTGATCATGTGCTTGTCAAAGTGGACATCTCTCTGGCCATTCTCAGAGAGCCTCCTCAGCGTCGACGAGTCTGGCATTTCACTCAGGCCGACTGGGACGGTCTTCAAGCAGCCATCAATCGTCTGGATTGGTCTCCCATCTCCACTGCCTCTGACATCAATTCTTCCTGGGAATTCTTCCAAAGCAAACTGATCTCTCTCATGCACAGATTTATCCCATCTCGCCTTCAGTTGTCTTACCCTTCCTCCCGTCCATGGTACACTGAATCTTGTGGTGAGGCAGTTGCCCTGAAACAACTTGCCTTTGCCTCTTGGAAGGCTAATCCAACTGAAGGAAATCTCAGTTCCTTCCACCAAGCTCGGAACAAGTGTGTGTCTACCCTCAGGAGTGCCAGGAAGCACTATCTCTCCTCACTCAAGAATGAACTCTCAAACCTGTCTCCTTCCTCCAAATCCTGGTGGCGTCTGGTCAAATCCGTTTCTGGTGTTTGTTCCCCCTCCATTCCCTCCCTTACCTCAAATGGCCACACAGTTGACATCGCACGTGACAAAGCCGAATGCCTCAACTCTGTGTTTGCCTCAAAATCCTTAGTCCCAAACCCATCTCTCTCTGTTCCCACCTTTCCCAGTCGAACCAAACTGCTCCTGGACTCTGTGACCTTCTCTCCTGACAAGGTGGAGGAGTTTTTGTCAAACCTCGACTCTGATTCTGCAACTGGACCAGATGGCATCAGCCCATGGGTCCTAAAATCCTGCTCTGCCGCTCTATCTCACCCTCTCTCTGTTCTTTTCACCCTATCTTTTGCTCAAGGTCATCTGCCAGCATCCTGGAACTCAGCAAACATTACCGCTTTACACAAAAAAGGTGCAAAAACAGATCCTTGCAACTACAGACCAATCAGCCTGCTCCCAATTATCAACAAAGTCATGGAATCCATCATTGCTTCGGATATGAAATCTTTCCTCTTCTCCAATGGCTTGATCTCTGATCATCAATTTGGTTTCAGACCAGGTCACTCTACTCTGGACATGCTGCTTCTGCTGTCTCAACAATGGATGGAGGTCCTCAATGCCAAACAGGAAATCAGAGCTGTCTCCCTTGACATATCACGTGCCTTCGATACGGTCTGGCACCCAGCTCTGCTCACCAAACTCTCCTCCTATGGTATCCATGGAAATCTCCATGCATGGCTTGCGGACTTCCTCTCTGGTCGTAGTCGACGTGTGGCCCTGAATGGATTTCTCTCATCTCCCCTTCCCGTTCAGGCTGGAGTTCCCCAAGGCAGTGTGCTGGGCCCTGTGCTTTTTCTGGTCTTTATCAATGATCTCTCCGACTCTCTGGAAAATCCTCTGTATCTCTTTGCTGATGACTCCACTCTCTGCCGCTCCATTCCTCTTCCCTCAGATCGGCAGTCTGCAGCCTCCTCACTCTCTGAAGACCTGGACAAAATCACAGACTGGTCAAACATGTGGAACATGTCTTTCAATCCTGACAAATCTCACACTCTTACTATGTCTCTCCGAAAAGATCGACTGGACAACCCTCCCATCTACTTTCTCAACAATCCTCTCCAAGAAGTTCTGTCGCTCAAGCTTTTGGGTCTCACCATCTGCCATGATCTTTCTTGGGAAAACCACATTTCCAAGCTGGCCTCCAAAGGCAGTCGCCGACTGGGCATCCTCCGTCGTGCGAAGTCCTTCCAAGGCACACCTGAGCTCCTCACCACATACAAGGCTTTCATCCGCAGCTCAATGGAATACTGTTCTCCCCTATGGGCTGGTGCTCCTGCCTCACACCTGGCTCGGCTTCACGCTGTTGAATCCAAAGCTTTCAAAATCATTGGAATCTCCCGCGATGAAGCTATCTCTGAGGGCCTTTCACTCACTCACCGCAGGCAGGTAGGTGGTCTTTCTGTCTTCTACCGACTCCTCTCCGGCCTTGCTCCCCCAGCTCTCTCTGTGCTCTGTCCCCCAAATATTCCTACAGGTCGCACAAGATCTGCCAGCCACCCTCTGATGGTTAAACTGCCGAAATCTCGGCTCTCTGCTCACCTTCACTCTTTCATTCCTCTTTTCTCCCGCCTCTGGAACAAACTCCCACACTCACTTCAATCACACTCCTCCCTCCAGGTCTTCAAAACAGCTGTTCACCACCATCTCTTATCTTCCCCCATCCAAAACCTTTATCTTTTCTACCCCCACTAATTCACCCCAGATCCACCTTGTTTGAAATTCCAACTTCTTTCCTGGAAGTCTTGGCAGTGTCCATATGTTTTATACCTCTCCCACCCCCCCCCCCCCCTTCCCATGCCTTCCCCCCAAAGCCCTCTCCCTCCCACAGTTCTCTCGATGTCTCCATGTCTCTCGGTCCCTGCTCTCAAATGTTGTGTTTGTGTCCTTCCCCCTCTCTCCCCATCTTGTCTGCCGCTCCCCTTGTTTTTTGTGTTTTATGTGTCGGTTTGTGTGTGTGATTAATGTTCGCTCTTTCACGAGCCTCGATCTTGTATACAAAAAAAAACAAAAAACAAAAAACAAAAAAACTGTAAATGGTGGGACTTATAATAAGTTCTCCTACCTGGAGGTGGCGCTACACGGTAATGATGATGGAGCTCTAATGATGGAGCTCACTAACTGTGCTCTTGGTAACTTTCAACACTGTATAAATTGTTTTATACCCTCCCCCAGATCTACGCCTCCTCACAATTATATATCGGCGTTCCACGGACAGTTCCTTGGACTTCATGGTAGAGTTTCTGCACTGACATGAACTGCCAACTGTGGGACCGAATATGAATATGAATGAATGATCGTTTTTAAGGCCATTTTCTCCGCTAGAGCAGGGGTTAGCCTTGCGGACCCCATGACAATCATGGTTTCCTGTTTGAGGCAATGTTTTTATGGCCGGATGCCCTTCCTGACGCCAACCCTTCGTCGCTTCTTACGATGCGCAGGGATACGGTGTACCTATTCTAAATCGGGGTACTCACCGGGATTGGGACCTTATATAGAAAGGTGTATTTCTTTCTGAATCATGTCCAATCGATTGAATTTGCCACAGGTGGACTCCAATCAAGTTGAAGCAACACCTCAAGGATGGTCAAAGGAAATTGGATGAACCTGAGCTCAATTTGGAGAATCATAGCTCAAAGGGGTTGAATACTTATTGACTCAAGACATTTCAGCTTTTCATTTTTAATTATTTTGTATAAAAAATTCAAAAGAAAAATTCCACTTGGACATTATGGGGTATCATGTGTAGATCAGTGACAAAAAAATCTCAACATAATCCATTTTAAATTCAGGCTGTTGTTGTTGCTCTTTAACAACCACTATTATCCCACCTTGTTGGGTCGGCCAGGGGAACATTGGCACAAGTCATTCCGGAACCGGCCTGGCCTGAGATTCACCTAGTTAGGGTAGGAATTTGGAATTTGGCCATGGCGCCGACGATGCTCGCCTACTCTTTGCGAAGGACACCATGGGATCTTTAACATCCACCAACCAATGCTGGCAGACGGGAACCCCAGGTTAACATCCATCCGAGGGACAGCACACGCATTGATGAATCAACCTGCCTGTGAAACACCCAACTGACAGTTTATAGCTGGGTCGGGATTCAAACGCAGGCTAGACAGCTTAGAGGCGAGTGACAACGAGAGGGTGGATGTCTTTCACAACAAAACGTGAAAAAGTCAAGGGGTGTGAATACTTTCTGAAGGCACTGTAGGTAAGGGACAAGATAAAGCAGAGGGATTCTGGGTCAAATGATCATCCAAGCTCCATCCTTTTTAATATCCACTTCACCAGGTAATGAATGCACATGAGGGAGCTTGCACATACACGGCCTGCTTATCAAATCAGAGACCATCTACGACATTTTTCATTTGGCATCCTCCTGAACAAAACGTGCAAATTATTTCCATTCGTCGTGACGAGTGATTCTTGGAGCAGTGAACAAAAGTACTGAAGCAGCACAATTGCCAAAGCTCAATCAGAAGCAGTTAAATGTAAAGATCTAACAACATTAAAAAGAGACATGACACAGAAGTCTAATAAAATACAAAGATGTGTCTGGTGTGACATTTTAGAATCTTTCTGTCCACCAAACAGGAAAACTCTGTCCACCAAACAGCGGGAAATTGCTGAGACCAGAAAGCATCATCATGAAGGATAGTTTTACCACCGAACAAATAACCACGGCCATGCAGGAGGGTTATCATCTTCCAGGTAACGAATTTGGTAAACAATAATATTTAAACTTATTCTATTTGTCACCTCAAAGTAAAGAGACATCCAGCAATCATACACCCCAAGATCACTAAATAAATATGTTTAGACTCATGTTTCATCTCAAATGTGTGAAGGATCAATATTCCATATGATATACGAACCTGGATTAAAGTCAGTGAAATCTCGTGTTACATCATCTTACACTGACTTAGAGTACAGTGAAATCTTGTGTTACATCATGTTACGTGGTCCTCCCGGTGACTACCTGGTCTCGGTGACCCCCGGACCGTGAGAGGAACTCCGCCAGAAAGATCTATTATTTCTGCGCTTTCGTAACGCAATCAATATGAATTCCAATCAATGACAATAAGAAACCCCACACCAAGGATCCGGAATAATCAATGATATATTCCCCGAGCAATCAACAACCATTCACAATCAGCAATCAACAGTACAAAGATGTAAACTCATCTATAATAACTCTAAGATGGCCATCTTATGCATTCCTCACGTGGGCCCCACTCCCGACTCCCTCCATGGTCAATGTCTCTCTCAATGTCTCCGTACGCCTGTAGTTCGATCTCCGCACGTGGGCGGTTGAACGGACCCTTCCTGACGTGCTTTTACCGGGCACGTCCCGTACCGGGAACAACGGCTGCAGCGCGCACCTCCTGGCCAAGCCAAGCGGGTAAAGCAAAGCAGGCAAAGCAACACGCGGCTTGCCCAGCGCGCGCGGCCCAAGGTGCGACCCATACGCGGCCTTGTAGATGGGGAGGCGAACGGTGCCAGCTGCTTGGTTCCATGCACGAACCCACAGTGACTTGACGTGTCAAAGGGTAGTTACACGTCCCGGTAACTCCTCTCGCCAGACGGGCTTTTAAACGCCGATTCTCTTACGTTGCTCAATCGATACCGCTCCCGTCCGAGCTCGGCGAGGAAGAAGAAGAATCGTCGCGTCTCCAGGACCTCATGTCTTTTCTTCTTCCGTTTCCGGTCTCCTTTTTCTCAGAAGGGCTCCTGACCCGTGAATCACAACAACCTTTAATCGACTACACATTGATAAGCAAATCCCTGAATAGTAATTCACATACATTCACATAAATATGTAACACTCCCCCCCTTCAAGAAAGAAAGTTGGAACTCAGCGAAAACTTTCTTTGCCGGCCAACTTGGATAAACAACCCAGATAACTCACCCCCCCCCCCCCAACTCATCAGTTCCCCCCGGGCACAGTCATCACTTAAAAATAAAGCAACAAAATTTCACACAATCCCCGAGATTAATTCCCTCTGGACCAAGCGTCAACCCCTTCTAATTTCTCTTGAATGACGGTTAAGAGGTGGTGACCCAAAGCCCCCAAATTTAAATCTCTCTATAGCACTTTTTCGGGAGGCCCAGCGGAGTATTCCTACATGGACGCCTTAAGGAATGTGGAGTTCACGGTTAGTCCGGGGAGGAAAGTTCATTACATGGACGCCTTTAAGAACGTGGAGTTCACGGTTAGTCCGTGCAGGAAAGTTCACTACCTGGACGCCTTTAAGAACGTGGCGTTCACGGTTAGTCCGTGTAGGAGCCTCGGCTCGGCGGCTCCCCCGTATATAGTGCTTCAACTTCTCCAGACTCCTAACAGTTACGGTGGGACCCCTTGTCCCAGCCGTTACCTGACTGGCGGTCTCCTTTTCGGCCAGTGCTCTGACATTCAATCTTTCGGGAGGTGCCGTAACTCTGGGAGCCTCCATAGTAATATCGGGTGCTGCCAACCCCAAAACTCCTGCCAAGTGGTCCTCTTCTGTAGACCTCTCGACGCCTACGAAATGCCTTCCCTACTGTTATGGTCCGACCCTCCAAATCCTTACCATTCCAATTCTTCTCTGCCTCTCTGGCATCTCTTGTGCTTGCAAACGTGACAAAGCCGAACCCTCTTGAACGTTGCGTTTCCCTGTCTTTTACCACCCGCACTTCCACCAGCGGCCCATATCTGTTGAAGACAGAGGTCAGAACTTCTTCCTCTGTGTTGAAGTTCAGTCCCCCTACAAATAACTTGGAACTTTTGTCGCCATCCCGAGCTGGTGGGGTGTTATTTTCCCTGCTGTGCTCTTTACCAACCCTCGGGTTACCATAAATTTGCCCCCCGGCCAAATCATTTCCGATAATCACAGATACTTCCTCTACAGGAAGCGTGGCTTGTAAACCAACGGTGACCGGTCCTGACACCAAATCGGATTCCAAATGGATGACATGAAGTGGGGCACTAACACAGCCACCGATCCCTTGTAACCGAACACTATCACCAGTTGCGGTCCTCTTTGACAATGGCAAAATGCCTTCAAGCATTAAGGATTGATGGGCTCCTGTGTCCCTCAAAACCCTAACCGGTCTTGGGTTAGTCAAGTCTCCCTTGAGTGAGACCAACCCCTCATAAATAAATGGTTGGTAACTCTTCTGTGGGCGATTTCTTACGTTTGCCATCGCATTCGGAGTTGTACAAGTCGGACTCCGCTCTGGGTCTTCCCTTTTCATGAGGTAACAACTGGACATCAAGTGTCCAGGTTTCTTGCAAAAAGCGCAAGTAGGCCCGGAGGAAAAACTCGTGGTCTGCCTCGGGCCCCCCGAAAAATAAGTTTGTCTTGGGCCCGTAGCCCCCTGATTTCGAACAGTTCGGGTATCAGCGTTGTCCCCATATTCATCTCGAGGCCGCCGCCATGTATTGTCGTTCTCCGCACCTGCTGTTCCACACCTCCCCTGCGGAGATCTAGGCGAGGAGTTAGGTTTGTGGACCCCTATCCGGTGTGTTAAGGCATAATCATCTGCCAGGGTGGCTGCGTCCCACAACTTCGGTACTTTCTTTTCCTGCAGGTACACTTTGATGTCCTCGTGGACACACTGTTGAAATTCCTCCACCAGCATCAGGTCACGCAATGCTTCGAAGTCGTTCCCGACTCCTTTTGACTCACACCACCGATCAAACATATTTTCTTTCACTCTGGCAAACTCCACATGGGTCTCACTCTCCCTCTTCCTGGCATTCCTGAATTTTTGCCGGTAAGCTTCCGGAACCAACTCATAGGCTTTGAGGATGTGCTTCTTCAATACCTCATACTCTGCACATTGGTCCATTGGTAGCGCCGAATAAATCTCTTGAGCTTTTCCCACCAGCACACTTTGTACTAGTATGGTCCAGGCCTCCTCAGGCCAGTTTAACTGTCGAGCCACTTTCTCAAAGTGTGGAAAAAAATTTAGCGACTTCCTTTTCACTGAAGGGTGGAACCAGCCTCACATGTCTGCCCACATCCCAGGTGTTCTGGCTAGGTGTCGACCCCGTCAGCAAGGGTGGTCCCTCTCCCCGTTCTCTCATTAACTCCAGCTCCTTGAATTTAATTTCTTGCTGAAGCTCCATGTCACGTTCCTTTAATTCCCTTTCCGCTTTTCTCTCCTCTGCTTCGAGGTCCCTTGCAGCTCTCCTCTCCTCTGCTTTTCTTCTTTTTTTTTCTTCTTTTTTTTGTTTTTTTGTATACAAGATCGAGGCTCGTGAAAGAGCTAACATTAATCACACAAAAAGACAAACCGACACACAAAACACAAAAAACAAGGGGAGCGGCAGACAAGATGGGGAGAGGGGGGAAGGACACAAAAGAGAGGGGGAAGAGGGGGAAGGACACAAACACAACATTTGAGAGCAGGGACATCGGGAGGACTTGGGGGGAGGTGGGAGAGGATTAAAACATATGAACACTGCAAGGACTCTGGGGTGAATTACCGGGGGTAGAAAAGATCAAGGTTTTCGATGGGGGACGATAAGAGATGGTGGTGAACAGCTGTTTTAAAGACCTGGAGGGAGGAGTGGGATTGAAGGGAGTGGGGGAGTTTGTTCCAGAGGCGGGAGAAAAGGGGAATGAAAGAGTGAAGGTGAGCAGAGAGCCTAGACTTTGGCAGTTTAACCATAAGAGGGTTGCAGGCAGATCTTGTGCGACCTGAAGGAATATTGGGGGGACAGAGCACAGAGAGAGCTGGGGGAGCAAGGCCGGAGAGGAGTCGGTAGAAGACAGAAAGACCACCAACCTGCCTGCGGTGAGTGAGTGAAAGGCCCTCGGCGTTGACTACATCGCAGGAGATTCCAATGATTCTGAAAGCTTTGGCCTCAACAGCGTGAAGCCGAGCAAGGTGTGAGGCAGGAGCACCAGCCAAGAGGGGGGAACAGTATTCCATTGAGCTGCGGATGAAAGCCTTGAATGTGGTGAGGAGCTCAGGTGTGCCAAGGAAGGACTTCGCACGACGGAGGATGCCCAGTCGGCGACTGGCTTTGGAGGCCAGCTTGGAAATGTGGTTTTCCCAAGAAAGATCATGGCAGATAGTGAGACCCAAAAGCTTGAGCGACAGAACTTCTTGGAGAGGATTGTTGAGAAAGTAGATGGGAGGGTTGTCCAGTCGGTCCTTTCGGAGAGACATTGTAAGAGTGTGAGATTTGTCAGGATTGAAATTTGTCCTTCTAACCTTTTCTGGAGTTCTCGTTCCACTCTCCTTTCCTCTGCTTGTTTCTCTTCTCTCCTCTCTTCTGCTTTCCTTTCTTCTTCTGCTCTTTCCTTTTCTGCTTTCCTTTCTTCTTCTGCTCTTTCCTTTTCTGCTTTCCTTTCTTCTTCTGCTCTTTCCTTTTCTGCTTTCCTTTCTTCTTCTGCTCTTTCCTTTTCTGCTTTCCTTTCTTCTTCTGCTAACCTTTCCTGGAGTTCTCGTTCCACTCTCCTTTCCTCTGCTTGTTTCTCTTCTCTCCTCTCTTCTGCTTTCCTTTCCTCTTCTTTGATCCGTTCCTGGCTCTGTAATTGCAACTCCAGTTTCCGGATGGCTCAACGTCTTCTGGTTCTTCGGGTAGCCACTGCCAGGCTAACTCGTCCCATGTTCCTAATCCCACCATAGACTGTATTACCGTGGTCTGCAACTCTGCCTTCCTCAAATTAGTTCGGACCTCCAAGTTAAAATGTTTGGCCAATTTCAAGAGGTCCGACTTTAGTAACGCTCGGAACTGTGCCTCACTCGGGGTTACCGCAAAGTTCTGTGCCACAAACGCCATGGTGCCTATCGTTAACACCTGTTAACCTTCACCCAAGACTTTACCCCAATTTCCCCAAAAATTTACCAATTAATACTTAATTAATAAATTTTAATTAATAAAAATATTATTTTATTATTTTATACAATTTTAGATCCCGGACGTAGACCCAATTGCGAATCCGCAAATCGTAATTTGGACGAGCCCCCAATTCTGTTACGTGGTCCTCCCGGTGACTACCTGGTCTCGGTGACCCCCGGACCGTGAGAGGAACTCCGCCAGAAAGATCTATTATTTCTGCGCTTTCGTAACGCAATCAATATGAATTCCAATCAATGACAATAAGAAACCCCACACCAAGGATCCGGAATAATCAATGATATATTCCCCGAGCAATCAACATCCATTCACAATCAGCAATCAACAGTACAAAGATGTAAACTCATCTATAATAACTCTAAGATAGCCATCTTATACATTCCTCACGTGAGCCCCACTCCCGACTCCCTCCATGGTCAATGTCTCTCTCAATGTCTCCGTACGCCTGTAGTTCGATCTCCGCACGTGGGCGGTTGAACGGACCCTTCCTGACGTGCTTTTACCGGGCACGTCCCGTACCGGGAACAACGGCTGCAGCACGCACCCCCTGGCCAAGCCAAGCGGGTAAAGCAAAGCAGGCAAAGCAACACGCGGCTTGCCCAGCGCGCGCGGCCCAAGGTGCGACCCGTACGCGGCCTTGTAGATGAGGAGGCGAACGGTGCCAGCTGCTTGGTTCCATGCACGAACCCACAGTGACTTGACGTGTCAAAGGGTAGTTACACGTCCCGGTAACTCCTCTCGCCAAACGGGCTTTTAAACGCCGATTCTCTTACGTTGCTCAATCGATACCGCTCCCGTCCGAGCTCGGCGAGGAAGAAGAAGAATCGTCGCGTCTCCAGGACCTCGTGTCTTTTCTTCTTCCATTTCCGGTCTCCTTTTTCTCAGAAGGGCTCCTGACCCGTTAATCACAACAACCTTTAATCGACTACACATTGATAAGCAAAGCCCTGAATAGTAATTCACATACATTCACATAAATATGTAACAATCATCTTACACTGACTTAGAGTACAGTGAAATCTCGTGTTACATCATCTTACACTGACTTAGAGTACAGTGAAATCTCGTGTTACATCATCTTACACTGACTTAGAGTACAGTGAAATCTCGTGTTACATCATCTTACACTGACTTAGAGTACAGTGAAATCTTGTGTTACATCATCTTACAATGACCTTAGATTGGAGTGAAATCTTGTGTTACATCATCTTACAATGACCTTAGATTGGAGTGAAATCTCGTGTTACATCATCTTACAGTGACCTCAGAGTACAGTGAAATCTCGTGTTACATCATCTTACAGTGAGTGACCTCAGAGTAGCGTGAAATCTCGTGTTACATCGTCTTACAGTGACCTCAGATTGGAGTGAAATCTCGTGTTACATCATCTTACAGTGACCTTAGAGTAGAGTGAAATCTTGTTACATTATCTTAGTGACCTCAGAGTATAGTGAAATCTTGTGTTACATCATTTTACAGTGACCTTAGATTGGAGTGAAATCTCGTGTTACATCATCTCACAGTGACCTCAGAGTGGAGTGAAATCTCGTGTTACATCATCTCACAGTGACCTCAGAGTGGAGTGAAATCTTGTGTTACATCATCTTACAGTGACCTTAGATTGGAGTGAAATCTCGTGTTACATCATCTCACAGTGACCTCAGAGTGGAGTGAAATCTTGTGTTACATCATCTTACAATGACCTTAGATTGGAGTGAAATCTCGTGTTACATCATCTTACAGTGACCTCAGAGTAGAGTGAAGTCTCGTGTTACATCATCTTACAGTGACCTTAGATTAGCGTGAAATCTCGTGTTACATCATCTTTCAGTGACCTTAGAGTCGAGTGAAATCTTGTGTTACATCATCTTACAGTGACCTTAGAGTAGAGTGAAATCTCGTGTTACATCATCTTACAATGACCTCAGAGTAGAGTGAAATCTCGTGTTACATCATCCTACAGTGACCTTAGCGTAGAGTGAAATCTCGTGTTACATCATCTTACAATGACCTCAGAGTAGAGTGAAATCTTGTGTTGCATCATCTTACAGTGACCTCAGAGTAGAGTGAAATATTGTGTTGCATCATCTTACAGTGACCTCAGAGTAGAGTGAAATCTCGTGTTACATCATCTTACAGTGACCTCAGAGTAGAGTGAAATATTGTGTTACATCATCCTACAGTGACCTTAGAGTATGGTGAAATCTCGTGTTACATCATCTTACAGTGACCTCAGAGTAGAGTGAAATCTCATGTTACATCATCTTACAGTGACCTCAGAGTAGAGTGAAATCTTGTGTTGCATCATCTTACAGTGACCTCAGAGTTGAGTGAAATCTTGTGTTACATCATCTTACAATGACCTCAGAGTAAGGGGAAATATTGTGTTACATCATCTTACAATGACCTCAGAGTAAGGTGAAATATTGTGTTACATCATCTTACAGTGACCTTAGAGTAGAGTGAAATCTCGTGTTACATCATCTTACAATGACCTCAGAGTAGGGTGAAATGTTGTGTTACATCATCTTACAGTGACCTCAGAGTAGAGTGAAATCTTGTGTTGCATCATCTTACAGTGACCTCAGAGTACAGTGAAATATTGTGTTGCATCATCTTACAATGACCTCAGAGTATAGTGAAATCTTGTGTTACATCATTTTACAGTGACCTTAGATTGGAGTGAAATCTCGTGTTACATCATCTCACAGTGACCTCAGAGTGGAGTGAAATCTTGTGTTACATCATCTTACAGTGACCTTAGATTGGAGTGAAATCTCATGTTACATCATCTCACAGTGACCTCAGAGTGGAGTGAAATCTTGTGTTACATCATCTTACAATGACCTTAGATTGGAGTGAAATCTCGTGTTACATCATCTTACAGTGACCTCAGAGTAGAGTGAAGTCTCGTGTTACATCATCTTACAGTGACCTTAGATTAGCGTGAAATCTCGTGTTACATCATCTTTCAGTGACCTTAGAGTCGAGTGAAATCTTGTGTTACATCATCTTACAGTGACCTTAGAGTAGAGTGAAATCTCGTGTTACATCATCTTACAATGACCTCAGAGTAGAGTGAAATCTTGTGTTACATCATCCTACAGTGACCTTAGAGAAGAGTGAAATCTCGTGTTACATCATCTTACAATGACAGAGTCGAGTGAAATCTTGTGTTGCATCATCTTACAGTGACCTCAGAGTAGAGTGAAATATTGTGTTGCATCATCTTACAGTGACCTCAGAGTAGAGTGAAATCTCGTGTTACATCATCTTACAGTGACCTCAGAGTAGAGTGAAATATTGTGTTACATCATCCTACAGTGACCTTAGAGTACGGTGAAATCTCGTGTTACATCATCTTACAGTGACCTCAGAGTCGAGTGAAATCTCGTGTTACATCATCTTACAGTGACCTCAGAGTAGAGTGAAATCTTGTGTTGCATCATCTTACAGTGACCTCAGAGTAGAGTGAAATCTTGTGTTGCATCATCTTACAGTGACGTCAGAGTTGGGTGAAATCTTGTGTTGCATCATCTTACAATGACCTCAGAGTAAGGTGAAATATTGTGTTACATCATCTTACAGTGACCTTAGAGTAGGGTGAAATCTCGTGTTACATCATCTTACAATGACCTCAGAGTAGGGTGAAATGTTGTGTTGCATCATCTTACAGTGACCTCAGAGTAGAGTGAAATCTTGTGTTGCATCATCTTACAATGACCTCATAGTAGGGTGAAATCTTGTGTTGCATCATCTTACAATGACCTCAGAGTAGAGTGAAATCTTGTGTTGCATCATCTTACAATGACCTCAGAGTAGGGTGAAATGTTGTGTTACATCATCTTACAGTGACCTCAGAGTAGAGTGAAATCTTGTGTTGCATCATCTTACAATGACCTCAGAGTAGGGTGAAGTCTTGTGTTACATCATCTTACAGTGACGTCAGAGTAGAGTGAAATCTGGTGTTACATCATCTTATAGTGACCTTAGAGTAGAGTGAAATCTCGTGTTACATCATCTTACAGTGACCTCAGAGTACAGTGAAATCTCGTGTTACATCATCTTACAGTGAGTGACCTCAGAGTAGCGTGAAATCTCGTGTTACATCGTCTTACACTGACTTAGAGTACAGTGAAATCTTGTGTTACATCATCTTACAGTGACCTTAGAGTAGAGTGAAATCTCGTGTTACATCATCTTACAGTGACCTTAGAGTAGAGTGAAATCTTGTGTTACATCGTCTTACAGTGACCTCAGATTGGAGTGAAATCTCGTGTTACATCATCTTACAGTGACCTTAGAGTAGCGTGAAATCTCGTATTACATCATCTTACAGTTACCTCAGAGTAGAGTGAAATCTTGTTACATTATCTTAGTGACCTCAAAGTATAGTGAAATCTTGTGTTACATCATTTTACAGTGACCTTAGATTGGAGTGAAATCTCGTGTTACATCATCTCACAGTGACCTCAGAGTGGAGTGAAATCTTGTGTTACATCATCTTACAATGACCTAAGAGTAGAGTGAAATCTTGTGTTACATCATCCTACAGTGACCTTAGAGTAGAGTGAAATCTCGTGTTACATCATCTTACAATGACCTCAGAGTAGAGTGAAATCTTGTGTTGCATCATCTTACAGTGACCTCAGAGTAAGGTGAAATATTGTGTTACATCATCTTACAGTAACCTTAGAGTAGAGTGAAATCTCGTGTTACATCATCTTACAATGACCTCAGAGTAGGGTGAAATGTTGTGTTACATCATCTTACAGTGACCTCAGAGTAGAGTGAAATCTTGTGTTGCATCATCTTACAGTGACCTCAGAGTACAGTGAAATCTTGTGTTGCATCATCTTACAATGACCTCAGAGTAGAGTGAAATCTTGTGTTGCATCATCTTACAATGACCTCAGAGTATAGTGAAATCTTGTGTTACATCATTTTACAGTGACCTTAGATTGGAGTGAAATCTCGTGTTACATCATCTTACAGTGACCTCAGAGTGGAGTGAAATCTTGTGTTACATCATCTTACAGTGACCTTAGATTGGAGTGAAATCTCGTGTTACATCATCTCACAGTGACCTCAGAGTGGAGTGAAATCTTGTGTTACATCATCTTACAATGACCTTAGATTGGAGTGAAATCTCGTGTTACATCATCTTACAGTGACCTCAGAGTAGAGTGAAGTCTCGTGTTACATCATCTTACAGTGACCTTAGATTAGCGTGAAATCTCGTGTTACATCATCTTTCAGTGACCTTAGAGTCGAGTGAAATCTTGTGTTACATCATCTTACAGTGACCTTAGAGTAGAGTGAAATCTCGTGTTACATCATCTTACAATGACCTCAGAGTAGAGTGAAATCTTGTGTTACATCATCCTACAGTGACCTTAGAGTCGAGTGAAATCTCGTGTTACATCATCTTACAATGACCTCAGAGTAGAGTGAAATCTTGTGTTGCATCATCTTACAGTGACCTCAGAGTAGAGTGAAATATTGTGTTGCATCATCTTACATTGACCTCAGAGTATAGTGAAATCTCGTGTTACATCATCTTACAGTGACCTCAGAGTAGAGTGAAATATTGTGTTACATCATCCTACAGTGACCTTAGAGTACGGTGAAATCTCGTGTTACATCATCTTACAGTGACCTCAGAGTAGAGTGAAATCTCGTGTTACATCATCTTACAGTGACCTCAGAGTAGAGTGAAATCTTGTGTTGCATCATCTTACAGTGACCTCAGAGTAGAGTGAAATCTTGTGTTGCATCATCTTACAGTGACGTCAGATTTGAGTGAAATCTTGTGTTACATCATCTTACAATGACCTCAGAGTAAGGTGAAATATTGTGTTACATCATCTTACAGTGACCTTAGAGTAGAGTGAAATCTCGTGTTACATCATCTTACAATGACCTCAGAGTAGGGTGAAATGTTGTGTTACATCATCTTACAGTGACCTCAGAGTAGAGTGAAATCTTGTGTTGCATCATCTTACAGTGACCTCAGAGTACAGTGAAATCTTGTGTTGCATCATCTTACAATGACCTCAGAGTAGAGTGAAATCTTGTGTTGCATCATCTTACAATGACCTCAGAGTATAGTGAAATCTTGTGTTACATCATTTTACAGTGACCTTAGATTGGAGTGAAATCTCGTGTTACATCATCTCACAGTGACCTCAGAGTGGAGTGAAATCTTGTGTTACATCATCTTACAGTGACCTTAGATTGGAGTGAAATCTCGTGTTACATCATCTCACAATGACCTCAGAGTGGAGTGAAATCTTGTGTTACATCATCTTACAATGACCTTAGATTGGAGTGACATCTCGTGTTACATCATCTTACAGTGACCTCAGAGTAGAGTGAAGTCTCGTGTTACGTTATCTTACAGTGACCTTAGATTAGCATGAAATCTCGTGTTACATCATCTTTCAGTGACCTTAGAGTCGAGTGAAATCTTGTGTTACATCATCTTACAGTGACCTTAGAGTAGAGTGAAATCTCGTGTTACATCATCTTACAATGACCTCAGAGTAGAGTGAAATCTTGTGTTACATCATCCTACAGTGACCTTAGAGTAGAGTGAAATCTCGTGTTACATCATCTTACAATGACAGAGTAGAGTGAAATCTTGTGTTGCATCATCTTACAGTGACCTCAGAGTAGAGTGAAATATTGTGTTGCATCATCTTACAGTGACCTCAGAGTAGAGTGAAATCACGTGTTACATCATCTTACAGTGACCTCAGAGTAGAGTGAAATATTGTGTTACATCATCTTACAGTGACCTTAGAGTACGGTGAAATCTCGTGTTACATCATCTTACAGTGACCTCAGAGTAGAGTGAAATCTCGTGTTACATCATCTTACAGTGACCTCAGAGTAGAGTGAAATCTTGTGTTGCATCATCTTACAGTGACCTTAGAGTTGAGTGAAATCTCGTGTTACATCATCTTACAGTGACCTCAGAGTAGAGTGAAATCTCGTGTTGCATCATCTTACAGTGACCTCAGAGTAGAGTGAAATCTTGTGTTGCATCATCTTACAGTGACGTCAGAGTTGAGTGAAATCTTGTGTTACATCATCTTACAATGACCTCAGAGTAAGGTGAAATATTGTGTTACATCATCTTACAGTGACCTTAGAGTAGAGTGAAATCTCGTGTTACATCATCTAACAATGACCTCAGAGTAGGGTGAAATGTTGTGTTACATCATCTTACAGTGACCTCAGAGTAGAGTGAAATCTTGTGTTGCATCATCTTACAGTGACCTCAGAATACAGTGAAATCTTGTGTTGCATCATCTTACAATGACCTCAGAGTTGAGTGAAATCTTGTGTTGCATCATCTTACAATGACCTCAGAGTAGAGTGAAATCTTGTGTTGCATCATCTTACAATGACCTCAGAGTAGAGTGAAATCTTGTGTTGCATCATCTTACAATGACCTCAGAGTAGGGTGAAATGTTGTGTTACATCATCTTACAGTGACCTCAGAGTAGAGTGAAATCTTGTGTTGCATCATCTTACAATGACCTCAGAGTAGGGTGAAATCTTGTGTTACATCATCTTACAGTGACGTCAGAGTAGAGTGAAATCTCGTGTTACATCATCTTATAGTGACCTTAGAGTGGAGTGAAATCTCGTGTTACATCATCTTATAGTGAGTGATCTTAAAGAGTGACATTTTACAACATCACCCGAATGATAAAAAGACATCAGTGTTGACATGAAACAAAGCGACACACTTTCTGTTTCACTGACGAGACCTTCTCTCATTTTTTTTTTTTTTTTTACACAGGTGTAAAGGTTCGTGTAAGAGCTAACACATGAAACACTATAACATGCAAGGACACATACAGCATACAATAAAGGGAGCAGGAGACAAGAGGGGGAGAGAGAGAAAAGCATACAAGCACAACAACAGCAGAGAACAGGGATGTCGGTAGATCTGTGGAAGGGAGAGGCCTGAGGGGGGGAGGAGCGACACGGTATAAAACAAATGGACACTACCAGCAATTTCAGGACAGAAGTTGGAGATTGAAAGAGGTGGATTTGGGGTGCTTTAGCAGGCTTAGTATCGATCATGGTTTAGGATGGGGGAAGATAAGAGATGGTGGTGAACAGCTGTTCAAAATACCTGGAGGGAGGAGAGAGATTGAAGAGAGTGTGGGAGTTTGTTCCAGAGGCGGGAGAAAAGAGGAATGAAAGTGTGAAGGTGAGCAGAGAGTCTTAATTTGGGCAGTTTCACCAGAAGAGGGTTTCTGGCAGATCTTGTGCATCCTGAAGGAATATTTGAGGGACAGAACACAGACAAAGCTGAGGGAGCCAGGCCGGAGAGGAGTCGGTGGAAGACAGAAAGACCACAAACCTGCCTGCAGTAAGCGAGTGAAAGGCCCTCAGAATCAGCTTCATCACAGGAGATTCCAATGATTCTGAATGCTTTGGTTTCAACTTGTGTGAAGCTGGGCTAGGTGTGAGCAGGAGCACCAACCCAGAGGGGAGAGCAGTATTCCATTGAGCTGCGGATGAACGTCTTGTATGTGGTGAGGAGCTCAGAAGGGCCCAGAAAGGACTTCGCACGACGGAGGATGCTTTGGAGGCCAGCTTGGAAATGTGGTTTTCCCAGGAAAGATCATGGCAGATAGTGAGACCCAAAAGCTTGAGTGACAAAACTTCTTCGAGAGGATTGTTGAGAAAGCAGATGGGAGGGTTTTCCAGACGGTCTTTTCGGAGAGACATAGTGAGAGTGTGATTTGTCAGGATTGCAAAACATGTTCTACTTCTTTGACCAGTTTGTGATTTTTTTTCCACGTCTGCAGAGAGTGAAGGGGCTGCTGCCTGCCGATCTGAGTGTTGTGATATGGAGCGGCAGAGAGTGGAGTCATCAGCAAAGAGATAGAGAGAATTTTCCACAGAGTCGCAGAGATTAATTAATGAAGACCAGAAAAAGCACAGGGCCCAGAACACTGCCTTGGGAAACTCCAGCCTGGACAGGAAGGGGAGATGAGACAATTCCATTCAGGGCCACATGTTGACTGAGACCGGAGAGGAAGTCCACAAGTCATGCATGGATGTTACCATGGATACCATAAGTGGAGAGTTTGGTGAGCAGAGCGGTGGTCCCATACCGTATTGAAGACACATGATATGTCAAGGGAGATAGCTCTGATTTCCTGTTTGGCATTGAGGACCTCCATCCATTGTAGAGACAGCAGAAGCATCATTTCCAGAGTAGAGTGACCTGGTCTGAATCCAAATTGATGATCAGAGATCAAGCCGTTGCAGAAGAGGAAGGATTTGATATCAGAAGCGATGATGGATTCCATGATCTTGCTGATGATCTGGAGCAGGCTGATTGGTCTATTGTTGCAAGGATCTGTTTTCGCACCTTTTTGTGTAAAGTGGTAATGTTGGCTGTTGTACAAGCAGATGGCAGATGACCTTGAGCATAAGAGAGGGTGAAGAGAACACAGAGAAGGAGTGAAAGAGCGGCAGAGCAGGATTTTAGGACCCGTGGGCTGATGCCGTCTGGTCCAGTTGCAGAATCAGAGTCGACGTTTGACAGAAACTTCCCCACGTTGTCAGGAGAGAAGGACACAGATTCCAGGAGCAGTTGGGTTCGACTGGGTAAGGTGGGTACAGAGATAGATGGGTTTGGGACACAAGATTTTGAGGCAAACGCAGAGTTGAGGCATTCAGCTTTTTCACAGGCAGTGTCAGCTGTGTAGCCATTTGAGGTAAGGGAGAGGATGGAGGGGGAACAAACACCAGAAACAGATTTGACCAGACACCACCAGGATTTGAAGGAGGGATACAGGTTTGAGAGTTCAGTCTTGAGAGTAGAGAGATCGTGTTTCCTGGCTCTCCTGAGGGTAGACACACACTTGATCCAAGCTTTGTGAAAGGAACTGAGATTGCCTTCAATTGGATTTGTATTCCAGGAGGCGAAGGCAAGTTGTTTCAGGGCAACTGCCTCACCACAAGATTCTGTGTACTATGGATGGGAGGAAGGGTATGACAACTGAAGACGAGATGGGAGAGATCTGTGCATGAGAGAGAGCAGTTTACTTTGGAAGACTTCCCAGGACTGGTTGATGTCAGAGGCAGTAGAGATGGGAGACCAGTCCAGATGATTGATGGCTGCTTGAAGACCGTGCCAGTTTGCATGAGTGAAATGCCAGACTCGTCGATGCTGAGGAGACTCTCTGAGAATGGCCAGAGAGATGTCCACTTCAACAAGGAAATGATCTGATGAACTCCCAGGAATACATCTGGCTCCAGCTTCCCCTTCGCTCCCACCTCTTGTTCATATGTGTGTTGTACCATCCACCAAACAGTGATGACTCCATCTACATCTCACTGTCTGATAATATGGACCAACTTCTATCTACTCATCCCAACTCTCTCTTCCTCATATGTGGTGATTTCAATTGTCACCATGCCAGTTGGCTGGGTGTGGGTACCTCTCTCACCAGCCATGGCTCCTCAGCAAAGGACTTCTGCGACTCACTGGGACTGACACAATCTCTCAATTTCCGGACACGGATCTCAGTCAACGGAGCATCTTCTCTTCTGGACTTGGTGATGGCTAACTTCCCTGAAAATGTCTGCTGCTCTTCTTCTGCTCCAATCGGCTCATCTGATCATGTGCTTGTTAAAGTGGACATCTCTCTGACCATTCTCAGGGAGCCTCCTCAGCGTCGACGAGTCTGGCATTTCACTCAGGCCAACTGGCTCGGTCTTCAAGCAGCCATCAATCATCTGGACTGGTCTCCCATCTCTACCACCTCTGACATCAACTCATCCTGGGAATTTTTCCAAAGTAAATTGTTCTCTCTCATGCACAGATTTGTCCCATCTCGTCTTCAGTTGTCATACCCTTCCTCCCGTCCATGGTACACGGAATCTTGTGGTGAGGCTGTTGCCCAGAAACAACTTGCCTTCGTCTCCTGGAAAGCAAATCCAACGGAAGGAAATCTCATTTCCTTTCACAAAGCCCGAAACAAGTGTGTGTCCACCCTCAGGAGAGCCAGGAAACACTATCTCTCCGTTCTTAAGACCGAACGCTCTTATCTGTCTCCCTCGTCCAAATCCTGGTGGCATCTGGTCAAATCTGTTTCTGGTGTTTGTTCCCCCTCCATCCCCTCCCTCACCTCATACGGCTACACAGCTGACTCCGCACGTGAAAAAGCTGAATGCCTCAACTCTGTGTTTGCCTCTAAATCTTGTGTCCCAAACCCATCCCTCTCTGTACCCACCGTACCCAGTCATACCCAGCTGCTCATGGACTCTGTGTCCTTTCCTCCTGACAATGTGGAAAAGTTTCTGTCAACCCTCGACTCTGATTCTGCAACTGGACCTGACGGCATCAGCCCACGGGTCCTAAAATCCTGTTCTTCCGCTCTTTCACTCCCTCTCTCTGTTCTCTTCACCCTCTCTGTTGCTCAAGGTCAACTGCCATCTGCTTGGAAATCAGCCAACATCACCGCTTTACCCAAAAATGTGCAAAAATAGATCCTAGCAACTACAGACCAATCAGACCTCTCCCATTAATTATCAGCAAAGTCATGGAATCCATCATTGCTTCGGATATGAAATCTTTCCTCTTCTCCAATGGCTTGATCTCTGATCATCAATTTGGTTTCAGACCAGGTCACTCTACTCTGGACATGCTGCTTCTGCTGTCTCAACAATGGATGGAGGTCCTCAATGCTAAACAGGAAATTAGAGCTGTCTACCTTGACATATCACGTGCCTTCGATACGGTCTGGCACCCCGCTCTGCTCACCAAATCCTCCTCCTTTGGTATCCATGGAAATCTCCACGCAGGGCTGGCGGACTTCCTCTCTAGTCGTAGTCAACGTGTGGCCCTGAATGGGTTTCTCTCATCTCCTCTTCCTGTTCAGGCTGGAGTTCCCCAAGGCAGTGTTCTGGGCCCTGTGCTTTTTCTGGTCTTCATCAATGATCTCTCCGACTCTCTTGAAAATCCTCTCTATCTCTTTGCTGATGACTCCACTCTCTGCCGCTCCATTCCTCATCCCTCAGATCGGCAGTCTGCAGCCTACTCACTCTCTGCAGACCTGGACAAAATTACTGACTGGACAAACAAGTCGAACATGTCTTTCAATCCTGACAAATCTCACACTCTCACTATGTCTCTGAAAAGACCGACTGGACAACCCTCCCATCCACTTTCTGAATAATCCTCTCCAAGAAGTTCTGTCACTCAAGCTTTTGGGTCTCACTATCTGCCATGATCTTTCCTGGGAAAACCACATTTCAAATCTGGCCTCCAAAGCCAGTCGCCGACTGGGCATCCTCCGTCGTGCAAAGTCCTTCCACTTCGTGCAAACACCTGAGCTCCTCGCCACATACAAGGCTTTCATCCGCAGCTCAATGGAATACTGCTCTCCCCTCTGGGCTGGTGCTCCTGCCTCACACCTAGCTCGTCTTCACGCTGTTGAAACCAAAGCGTTCAGAATCATTGGAATCTCCCGTGATGAAGCTACCTCCGAAGGCCTTTCACTTACTCACCACAGGCAGGTTGGTGGTCTTTCTGTCTTCTACCGACTCCTATCCGGCCTTGCTCCTCCAGCTCTCTCTAGGCTCTGTCCCCCAAATATTCCTAAAGGTCGCACAAGATCTGCCTGCAACCCTCTTATGGTTAAACTGCCAAAATCAAGACTCTCTGCTCACCTTCACTCTTTCATTCCTCTTTTCTCCCGCCTCTGGAACAAACTCCCCCACTCCCTTCAATCCCACTCCTCCCTCCAGGTCTTTAAAACAGCTGTTCACCACCATCTCTTATCTTCCCCCATCCAAAACCTTGATCTTTTCTACCCCCGCTAATTTCACCCCAAAACCTCTTTTTTGAAATACCAACTTCTTTCCTGGAAGTCCTTGGTGTCCTTGTGTTTATACTTCTCCCACCTCCCCCTTCCCACGCCGCCTCCCCCCAAGCCCTCTCCCTCCCACACATTCCCGATGTCCCTCACAAATGTTGTGTTTATGTGCTTCCCCTTCTCTCCCCATCTTGTCTACTGCTCCCCTTTTTATATACTTTGTTTGTTTGTCTGTTTGATTTGTTTGTGTGATAAATGTTAGCTCTTTCAAGAGCCTCGATTATGTATACAAAAAAAACAAAAAAAAACTGATTTGAGCAGATGAAGAATAGCAGACATTTGCAGGGAAGTTAGTCATAACCAAGTGTAGAAGAGAAGATGCTCCATTGACTGAGATCTAGGTCTCTCTGTGAACTGTCTCTCTGTTTGTCTGTCTCTCTGTGAACAGCCCAACTTCGGCTCACTCCGTTCATCTTCGCTGCTTCCTCGCAGATTCGCCATATCGCGCACATTCGCCATTATGTGCAGCGGTGTCTTCCCGCGTACGCTTAATAATTAATAAAAATCTCTTAAATATTGTGCTCTCCTGACACCAATTAACTATAAATTTGGGGATTCTCGGATAGTACAATCACCCCTCCCTCATAGACAGAGGTGAACATTATAATATATTGTTATGTCTGGGGGTAAAGCAAAATGTAGAGCAGAGTAGATCTGAGTAGGTAACATGCTTCGAGATGTCGCGATAAGGAACACTTCCTGTAATAAGTCCATGTTTCGGCGTTTTGTCGGTTAAGGTGTATAATTGTGAATCTACCAGGAGATTCGAGTGTTAATACTAGAGTAGCTCATGGTGGTGTTGTATGCAATTGTATGTCCAGAGCTAAACTCTTCAGGAATCCACTATTTGAAGGTCCAGGAACAATATTTGGTTGGTAACACATTTCCCATTGCGGGCAAAATGGGTGAAATGACCACGCCCTTTTTGCGCGAAGTACTACCATCCGCCGCGACTGTATCTCCAGAACCTTTGGACATAGGAGGTTGCCTGACCACTCAAAATGTGCGGAATGGCCACATTATGGGGGGTCAGTAATACATTGTCATATCCAAAAGTCAATGGTTTTTAAGATAATTACCAAAAACCGATTTCAGCATGTTACGCACCACAATTATACAATACCACCAAGGCCACAACATATGTATGACACTTTATCATATTGTCCCTGTTGTACCTTTTGCATATTGTTCCTATTTTGGAATTTAATTATTTGGATTTCTACACTTTTTGGCTTTACTACAGCCACAAAACGTCACACAATTTATGTTCCTTTCTCTGCAAGTGCACGTTTTGGTACTCATACATGATGTTGGGCATTTGCATGGAGGGGGCAGGTCATCGGGCCTGCACGATACTGGCAGTATCACTGGTGTTATGCCAACATCCGTTGCTTCATACCCATACTGGAGTGGATCTGGTATGGTGACTGCAGGAGTTGGGGCTTGCAACCACATCTTACACTGCAGATATGCTCGCTTTATGTGTTCTTGTATCGTTGATGAACAGCACACAAGCTGGTTGAAGTCCAGTTCTTTCTTGGAGTTGTGGTACTGCTCCCATCGATATTCATCGAAAGTGGAACAGTCGGTCTTCTTTAACCCAGACACAAGGAACTTTTCAGCATTGCTTGTCATCTGTGGTGACAGTTCTTCTACATCAAACCCTTCCAGTAGGGAGAGATCCATGGATGCTTTCAGGCCAGACAGCTTTGGACCCACCTTGCTGGTACTGTCACAACCGCTGAGAGCATGAATGGCTGGGAGACACGACACCAAACCGTTGTCCAGTTGATCAACCAACAGGTGGACTGGTACAGTTTTCTTTGTTTTCCGGTTACCAAGCTTCACGTACAGCTTTTGTAGTTGCCAGGTTTTGTTGAAGTGGAAGATGAGGTTGATAAAGACATCTGTGTCAGGTGAGTCAACCAAGACTGATTGAACCCCGTGTTTCACAACACCCGAACCCCGAACTTAACCAATAATGCATAAACTGAAACAGCGTGTCAAAGTTCAGGAGCCATTCATCTGTGTTGGTGTTGCTGGTGTTTGGGAACATGTACTTCATGAACTGCATCCACTGTTGGGGGCGGTGTGATCTGTAGCGGTCCATTGAAAGTTTAACATCCTCACTTGTGCAGTACGTTGCATCCAGACCAAACTCGTAATTCTTGCATTCATGGAGTAGCTCCAGTGCACACTTCTGTGGGCCTGACTTCTCAGATGATCGCAGGGTCTCTATGACGTTACCCTGCAGGAGGGAGCTAGAATAAACCATCTGTGATTTTTGTCTGTCATCAGGATAAGTGAAGCAGATTGTGTCCCGGAAGTACTTGATCAGAAGAACCTTGGTCCGTCTGTTATCTATTTGCTGATCTGTCTCCAAGTTAGCATTGACGAGATCACGAATGTGGGTAACACTGTAGCTGCTAGTTTTGAAATCGAGACTATCAAACGCACGTTTGCCGTTTAAGTCAATTGTGGCTGCCTGGTTTGATCGCTCGATATTTTCAAACAATGCATCAACTTGTCTTTTATACTTCAGCAAGTACTGTCGCAAGCAGTTCCCATGATAGAAGATATCTGCAGCAAACACATCACCAGCTGTATCCAGAAAAACACATCTTGTCTTAACTTCATCCTTATAAAAGTTTAAAGCATCTACGAACAATGCTGCTCGGTCAGACTCCGAGATGCGATACAACACCCGATTCCCATCACCACTACTCTATCTTGCTCTGTCACAGATTACACACTTCCTTTCTAGGGCTTTGCTACTGGAACTAGTACTCTTCTTCCATCTTTTGGGGACCTCATATCTGTCACTGCTTTCTCCCTCTTCAACCTCCATTTGAACAAGTTCTGGCTCACTATTAGTTTTCATTGATCTCTTCGACTTCAGAATGTAAGTGGAATAACAGGCTTTTGGCTTTTGATGGTACTTGAATGTGTTGCGGCACATGTTTATTCTTGAGATGACGAAAGAATCATCCAATTGTTCTGCTGCCATCCGGATTTTGGCACGACCATCATCAGTTCCTGAAAAAAAGTTTCAGCATGAGTAAAATCTATATGGCCAACTGCTCTTGTAGCAGTTCATGTTATACATACAATTCACATAAAACTTGTAACTATATAATAAAAATGGAGATGATGGTAAAATTTACCTGTTAACGTTTTCCCTGATGCAGTGTTGCATATAACGCATGCAGTCCCATCATAAACTCCTTCGGCTGCTGACCTTGAGAACACTACAGTTTCCTGTAAAAAAGATTTTTTTGCATAATTTCTGATGATAAACACTACAGTTTCCTGTAAAAAAGATTTTTTTGCATAATTTCTGATGATAAACACTACAGTTTCCTGTAAAAAAGATTTTTTGCATAATTTCTGATGATAGAACAAATATTGTTTCAGATGGATTGTGAAGCAATGTGCATAATACAACTATTTCTTAAAAACTTACCATGTTTTAGTCACAGCAAGCAGGGATCGAAAGTAGAATTACTTGCCATCAGAGAACACTTTAACGGCTACTGAAACAAAAAATAAACATCTAAATTAGGGTTCATTGTAGTTTTTTATGCAGATTGTTGCTAGACTTTTCTATTCACGAATCAAGTAATTGAACAATAGGAACAGGAGCAATAGGAATAATTGTGGTGCGTAACATGCTGAAATCGGTTTTTGGTAATTATCTTAAAAACCATTGACTTTTGGATATGACAATGTATTACTGACCCCCGATAATGTGGCCATTCCACACATTTTGAGTGGTCAGGCAACCTCCTATGTCCAACGGTTCTGGAGATACAGTCGCGGCGGATGGTAGTACTTCGCGCAAAAAGGGCGTGGTCATTTCACCCATTTCGCCCGCAATGGGAAATGTGTTACCAACCAAATATTGTTCCTGGACCTTCAATTAGTGGATTCCTGAAGAGTTTAGCTCTGGACATACAATTGCATACAACACCACCATGAGCTACTAGAGGATAAGTAGTTAGGGATTAAAGATAACGCCCCTGTGAGTCCAACCTGGTCATCAAACCTTTGTCCATTATGGCACTGCAGACCACATAAACATTAGTTAGGACCTTTAGTACAACACTAAATGACGCCCTTCTCCCCTGACATGACTGAGGAAGAAATCAAGCTGGAACACCGCCACAATTGGCCGCCACCATTTACACCTCCGAGAGGCCGATCCGCCTCGCATAGCACGTGCTATGACCGAGGAGCAGGAGTGGGGAGAGTTGGAGTGACGCAGAGGGAGTGACCTGGACGAGCCGGCGAGTCATGGGAGGCTCTGATTGGCAGAGCAGTGTGCCAATGTGACGTCATCGGCCGGAGATATTAGCGAGGGTCGGTCGCCATTTTCGGGAGTTCAGATGAGATCAGAGCCCCGACCCGAGTTGGAGTCCCGGTGCGAGCGAGTCGAGTTCAGTACGAGTGCGGCGGCGAGGGCGTTGGCGAGGGCCTAGCGGGGCGTGCGAGGCGGACGGAGGATTCGTCCAGGCCGGGAAGAAGACGACGAGACAGATAAGCCCAAGCTCCGCGTACATTGTGAACAAAATACGTGTTTATTTTTGTATTCATATTCCCCCATTTTGTATTTGAGGTCTGGTGTGCGGGATCCCGATTAGGATATTTATTACCGGCGCGTGCTTTTCCTGTCTTGTTCTTCCCAATAAACCCTTATATTATTTTTCTTGCACATAATACCTGAACGCAGTTTCCTGTTTGGTTTTAATAGATAAGGCTGTGGGGCTCTTGCCGTTTCCCTCCATTCCGCGGGGTTAGATTTTGGAATCCGCTATTGAGCTTCCGCCTCGGGAGTTAAAGCCTCGTAATCGGCAATCCGCAACGCTGATGTTAATTGGAGTTGCGTGACAATATATTTCCCAAACATGAGCACGTGGTGCTCAGGGGGTGTCGTATATGCACTCCAGACATCAAATGTCATGCAGGGTTCGAATTCCGCTCCCGACACCAAATGTCATGTTCACTGTGGTTAACACTGACACCCGTGAATGGATTGGCCGAAACAGACTTTAACTCTGAGGCGTTCCGAATTATGGCGATATAAGCTTGCGCGCGCGCCTCAGGAGAATCATGGCGATCTTGTAGCTTTTATAAAACCAAACTGCTTTACAAACAAACAACAAGGGGAAATTAAATCAATTATCACTATCTATAATGAGGTGAACAAGGGTGAAATGAATCCGATTATTTAAAACTAAAGCGCCCTACACACTCAGTCACGAGCACAGACGGGGTGAGGGACACAAAAGCGGGTGACTTATCTCTGGTGTGGCAGCAGGGGAGCGGGAAGATGGGGCAAGGAGCTGGTGTTGACGAAATGGGCAGGACGATCTCAGGAAATCGGGGAGGATGAAGACAACCCCAGGGCCAAAGCAGGTAGGCAGGACGATCTCCTTAAATTCTGCCCAGAACTCCCTCAGTTCTCTTCAGGAACTCACATCCAGCACCACCATTTTTCTATCTTTCCTCTCATCTTCTCAGTCTCAGAGCTCCTCTGCACCGTTCCCGCTCGTCCTGGCTCCTCTCTTTCTCCTCAAGCTCTCTTCGAACATGCAAGCTCCAAGGCACCCTGTTCCCGCCTAATGCTCTTCATAGAACTCATTGCTCTTTGCTTCTCCCTCGTCTCCCTTGACAACGCTTGCCCCTCCTCCAGGCGTTGAGCTCCACCCCAGTCCAGGGGTGAGATTATAGCTCCACCCCCTCTCTCCTCCCCTTTTTCCTCACAGAATGCCATGGCTTTCTGCATCGAATTTTTGGGCTTATGTGAACATTGTTCAACAGAGATGTCACCCGGCATGCCGGGTGGATGTTTACATGAGGTTTTATACACGTTTCCTTAACTTTAATCCCTCTCTATCTTGTCACAAGCATGATCCTCGCATCGTGCACATTCAAACACAATCCCTAAGCTAACCTAACAAATCCCTACTTCCTTTACATCAAGATTGGCTTTCTAATTGCATGCGGTCCATGCTATTCCCACAAAGTCCTATCTCTTCTAAGGTAATCTCTATCCTCCCCCACAAACGTAACAATCTATATATATATTCTACTGAGGTGATTCTGTCTGTCTGTGAGTCTGACCGGGGGTGTGGCCTCCCCCGTTGAGGGAGTAGCTCCACCCATTCTGGAAGAGGCTTCAAAAACAAATCACCACCATTTTCTTTCCTCACATAGCTTTGAGGCCTCTTTTGTCAGGCCCGCGGTGGCTTGCTCTCTCTCACAGTTTTATTTCAACTCTAATTCGATATCTCATTTCATTTTTCACAGTCGCTAACATGGTTTTAGACTCGGTTGCAAAAAACGGGAATAAAATTTGTTTAAGGTTACTGTTTACAGAACGAAATGCATTTTCAAAGGCCTGTAACATAAAGGCCAATGAGACTTCCTCACGGTTTATCTCGACCCTAATTCACCATCACAGTCGCTGGGATGGTTCAAGTCTCAGTTTCAGCTAAAGTTGAGAAAATCGGCAACATATATTCCAACAGCCGTTTTGAATGTGTTGACTGGTTGGATGACATGTAGGCATGGGGAAAGAGAGATGAGAAGGAGAGAGGAGAAGGAGAGGAGAAGGAGAGAGTGGATGAGAGAGGGGAATGAGAGAGACGAAGGAGAGAGGGGAAGGAGAGGCGAGAACGTTCCCAGGACTTCGTTATTTATATTATTACTTCATAAAAGTACAGCAACTGAATACTGAAGTTCAGGATTGAACTGAAGTCTAATTATATTTTTACATATTCCTGGGGTGTATATACAGAGTTTGTTTAAAGCGAGTCAGCTCTTTTCCAGCCATGGAATTAAACAATACAGTACTTCAAAAATGAACATAATAATGGAAACTAACTATACAACAACAACAACAGGCATTTTAAAGGCCATTTTCCCTGCAAGAGCGGGGGTTAGCCCTGCGGTCCCCATGACAATCTTCTCCATTTGGCCCTATTTTCTGCATCTCCCCTTGTTAACCTTGCCCGCATTTCTTCTTCGACCATCTTTAGCCAAGTCTTTCTCGGTCTTCCCCGTCCTCTACTTCCTTCCACATTCATTTCCATCACTCTTCTCAACCAGTCACTTTCATCCTTCCTCAACACATGACCAAACCATCTCAAACTGTGTATGACCCACTCCCCAGTGCAGTGTACGTGATGTGGGATGGATGGGGGCGGGGAGGGAGAGTATTTGAGCTCTTGAAGTCACATTTTACATGAGATGAATGGAAACTAACTATGGAATACAATATTTATTAATAACGTTTGGTTTTAATCTATTTTTACTTTGTAAAGCGAAAAGTTTTCAGGACATTCAAGTTAAAAAATGCAGAAGAGTGATGGGCTCCATTGGCCTTCGATCGGCCTCTGATGTGCATTTTAAGACGGAATCAACATGTTTTCGATCATAAATTATTTTTTGAAGAAATAAAGGTACATTTTGATTTCAACCCAGGCAAAGGAAACCAGGTAATGCCTGTTTCATTCCAACAATGTGGGGAGAGGGGCGGAGCTTCGTTCACTTATTGCCACAGACAGGAAAATGCAGAGATATATGAAAGATTCGCAGCTGAATATATGAAAAATTTGCGTGAACTCTCCCCCGTGTGTGCATGACCCACTCCCCTGTGTGTTTCTGTGACCCACTCCCCCGTGTGTGTGTGTGTGTGACCCACTCCCCCGTGTGTGTGTGACCCACTCCCCCATGTGTGTGTATGACCCACTCCCCTGTGTGTGTGTGACCCACTCCCGTGTGTGTGTGTGTGTGTGTGACCCACTCCCCCGTGTGTGTGTGCGTGACCCACTCCCCCGTGAGTGTGTGTGACCCACTCCCCCGTGTGTGTGTGACCCACTCCCCCATGTGTGTGTGTGACCCACTCCCCCATGTGTGTGTGTGACCCACTCCCCCATGTGTGTGTGTGACCCACTCCCCCATTTGTGTGTGTGACCCACTCTCCCGTGTGTGTGTGTGACCCACTCCCCCGTGTGTGTGTGACCCACTCCCCCCATGTGTGTGTGATCCACTCCCCCGTGAGTGTGTGTGTGACCCACTCCCCCATGTGTGTGTATGTGTGACCCACTCCCATGTGTGTGTGTGTGACCCACTCCCATGTGTGTGTATGTGTGTGACCCACTCCCCCGTGTGTGTGTGTGTGTGTGACCCACTCCCCCGTGTGTGTGTGTGTGTGTGTGTGACCCTCTCCCCTGTGTGTGTGTGTGTGTGTATGTGACCCACTCCCCCGTGTGTGTGTGACCCACTCCCCCATGTGTGTGTGACCCACTCCCCCATGTGTGTGTGACCCACTCCCCCATGTGTGTGTGACCCACTCCCCCATGTGTGTGTGACCCACTCCCACATATGTGTGTGTGACCTACTCCCCCGTGTGTGTGTGTGTGACCCACTCCCCCATGTGTGTGTAACCCACTTCCCCGTGTGTGTGTGTGACCCACTCCCCCATGTGTGTATGACCCACTCCCCCCCCCCCGTGTGTGTGTGAACCACTCCCCCGTGTGTGTGTGTGACCCACTCCCCGGTGTGTGTGTGTGTGTGTGTGTGTGTGACCCACTCCCCGCGTGTGTGTGTGTGTGTGACCCACTCCCCCGTGTGTGTGTGACCCACTCCCACATGTGTGTGTGTGACCCACTCCCCCGTGTGTGTGTGTGTGTGACCCACTCCCCCGTGTGTGTGTGACCCACTTCCCCGTGTGTGTGTGACCCACTCCCCCATGTGTGTGTGACCCACACCCCCATGTGTGTGTGACCCACTCCCACATGTGTGTGTGTGACCCACTCCCCCGTGTGTGTGTGTGTGTGTGTGTGACCCACTCCCCCATGTGTGTGTGACCCACTCCCCCGTGTGTATGTGACCCACTCCCCCGTGTGTGTGTGACCCACTCCCCCATGTGTGTGTGACCCACTCCCCCGTGTGTGTATGACCCACTCCCCAGTGCAGTGTACGTGATGTGGGATGGATGGGGGCGGGGAGGGAGAGTATTTGAGCTCTTGAAGTCACATTTTACATGAGATGAAATTACACATTTCAAACTGTATTTCCCATGTGCACACACATGCAATCACATGTTATCAGAAGTAAATACATTGTGTACATGACATCATTTGTGGATCTGATAAATTGCCAGTAACCATTTTGTAAAACTGTGCAGCATCAAAATGAAGATGTCCAAATGTCACACACATCCATCCATGACAGTGGGATTCCCAAGGGCGACCCCACTAGTCTATATATATATATTCTCCATAGGTGATTCTGTGATTCTGTCTGTCTGTCCGGGGGAGTGGCTACACCCGGTCTGGAAGAGGCTTCAAAAACAAATCACCACCATTTTCTTTCCTCACATAGCTTTGAGGCCTCTTTTGTAAGGCCCGCGGTGGCTTGCTCTCTCTCACAGTTATATTTCAACTCTAATTCGATATCTCATTTCATTTTTCACAGTCGCTAACATGGTTTTAGACTCGGTTGAAAAAAAAGGAAGAAAAAAAAATTGATGAAAGTTACCGTTTTAGAACAAAATGCATTTTCAAAGGCCTGTAACATAAACACCATTGAGACTCTCTCACGGCTTTATCCCGACTCTAATTCACCATCTGATTTCATTTATATCGATGGTTTTAGACTCAGTTTCAGCAATAATTGAGAAAATCCACGCACACACAGGAAATTGCTGAGACATTTTAGAAATTCGCCGCTCGATATATCTCACACCGCCCAAATAACACAGACAGGAAATTGCCGAGATTTATGAAGAATTCACAGCGGACTTTTCCAATGTTACGATGAAATCTTTAACTTATACGTAATCACAATAAAAAGTCAACAATGTGGGGAAAGGGGCGATGCTTCATTCACATATCGCCACAGACGGCAAATTGCCAAGATATATTAAATAATCACAGCTTTTCGCGGCTCAATATATCTTACACCACCCAAATAACACAGACAGGAAATTGCCAAGAGATATTTCTTCATTCTTATTTGATAAGTTATGTGCACGTACACTTTAAATAAGTTTAATTGAAATCTTTAATTTAAAAAATGTCATTTACTTGCCATTTGATGATTATGTGGCGACACTTCCTCTTCCTTTTGGGGATCGTGAAAATTAATGCATTGTGTGGAAACTCCCATTTCCGAAATGAACGAGACGGTCGATGAATGGCTTGATGGACATCAACGCAGACTTGAACAGGATGCAGCAAGAAAAAGAATGCGACGGGAGAACGAGACCATCGAGGAACGTCAACACAGACTTGCACAGGATGCTGCTGCACAAACGATGAGGTGTGAGAACGAGACCGTTGATGAACATCAACACAGACTCGCACAGTATGCGGCAGCAGTAACAATAAGCCGGGAGAATGAGACCGTCGACGAACGTCAACACAGATTCGCACAGCATGCGGCAGCAGTAACAATGAGCTGGGAGAACGAGACCGTTGAGGAACGTCAAAACAGACTCGCACAGGATGCGGCTGCAACAACGATGAGGTGCGAGAATGAGACAGTCGACGAACGTCAACACAGACTCGCACAGGATGCTGCTGCAACAACGATGAGGTGCGAGAACAAGAACGTCGATGAACGTCAACACAGACTCGCACAGGATTCTGCTGCAACAATGATGAGGTGTGAGAAGCAGACTGTCGATGAACGTCAACACAGACTCGCACAGGATGCGGCTGCAACAACGATGAGGTGCGAGAACGAGACCGTCGATGAACGTCAACACAGACTTGCACGGCATGTTGAGCAACAAAGACGTTGGAGTGCTCAGCAAACATACATTAACATAATTTGTGGATCTGATAAATTGCCAGTAACCATTAGGTAAAACTGAATGTGCAGGTACAGCATCAAACTCAAGATGTCCAAATGTCACACACGTCCATGCCCGTGGGATTCCCACGGGTGACCCCACTAGTCTATATAATATTCTCCAAAGGTGATCACGTCTGTCTGTCTGTCTGTCTGTGATATGTCTGTCCAGGGAAGTGGCTACACCCGATCTGGGAGGGGCTTCAAAAACAAATATCCACCATTTTGTTTACTCGCATAGCTTTGAGACCTCTTTTGTTAGGCCTGCGGTGTCTTGATCTCTCTCACAGTTTTGTTTCAACTCCAATTCGATATCTCATTTTATTTTTCACAGTCGCTAACATGGCTTTAGACTCGGTTGAAAAAAACGGGAATAAAATTCGATGCAAGTTACTGTTTATAAAACAAAATGCATTTTCAAAGGCCTGTAACATAAAGGCCATTGAGACTCTCTCACGGCTTTATCTCGACTTTAATTCACCATCTGATTTCATTTTTATCGATGGTTTTAGACTCGGTTTCAGCAATAATTGAGAAAATTCATGCACACACGGAAATTTGCTGACATTTTAGAAATTTGCGGCATGATATATCATACACCACCTAAAATAACAGATGGGAAAATGCCGAAATATATTGAAAATTTACGGCAGACTTTTCCATTTGATGACAGTCGTCATGACAAAAAATTTAATCTAGATGTAGTCACAATAAAAAGTCAACAATGTGGGGAGAGGGCATAGCTTCGTTCACGTATCGCCACAGACGGGAAATTGCCGACAGATATTTCTACGTTCTAATTTCATTCATCATTATGATACGGAGGTAAAGGTAATCCTGTTTAAACACTCCATTCATTCCATCGATGTTTTTTTTTTGTTTTCACACGGGTTTTCAAGGCTGAATCGTGTTCACATCCAGGATTAAGAAACAAACTCCATTTTATGTGTGCATGGACAGGTAATTCACAAATAAATTCACAATAAAAAAATTAACACAGACAGGAAATTGCCGAGAGATCTTTTTTCATTTTAATTTATCAGCTATGTGCACGTACACTTTGAAGAAGTTTATTTGAAATCTTTAATTTAAAATTTTTTGTATGCTGTAACAAAAAGAGTAACTTTGGTTTTTGCGAGACAGAAAGGTGCAATGTAATATTCTTACACACCGCCCAAAAGACTTCCCAGGGACTTTTCCATTTGAGCTGTATTCTTTATATCGTCGGAATGTTTCATTCTTTCGACGTAGTCACAATAAAAAGTTGCAATTAGGTACTCTGCATGTGGGGAGAAGGGCAGAGCATCGTTTACGTGTCGCCACTCGCGTTTGTAAATGCTATCTCCAAAATGAATAAAATAATGAGGGAACAGAAGGAGACAGCCAATGAATGTTAACACAGACTTACACGGGATGCTGATCAACAAAGACATTGGAAGGTAATGTGTGCTCAGCAAACCTATACAAGAGCAGCTGTAAAGAATCCGGATGAAGTATCGGATAATATTGTTGAAGATCATCATTGCGGTGCGAGTCCGATGACGTCACCATGCGTGTACTGTTCTGCGAAACATTTCACGAATGAATGGCAGGACAAGGGGGTGGATTTACACTGTGTTGCTCCAAGAGAAAAGTCCAATTACCTCCAATATTTGCCGTACCTGCTCGATTGTACCAACTGCCGGAGTGAGGGGGGGAGAGAAGACTGAGGGAGGGGGAGAGGAGACTGTGGGAGGGGAGAGGAGACGGGGGATGGGGAGAGGAGACTGGGGGTGGGGCGGAGGAGACTGGGGGAGGGGGAGAGGCGACTGGGAGAGGGGGAGAGGAGACTGGGGATGGGGAGAGGAGACTGGGGGTGGGGCAGTGAAGACTGGGGGAGGGGGAGAGGAGACTGGGAGAGGGGGAGAGGAGACTGGGGGAGGGGGAGAGAAGACTGGTGGAGGGGGAAAGGAGTGAGGAGGAGTTGGAAAAGAATGATGGGAGAGGAGTAAAGTGACCCCCACTCTCCCCCGTGTGTGACCCACTCTCCCCCGTGTGTGACCCACTCTCCCCCGTGTGCGTGATGTGGGAGGGAGAGGATTTGAGCTCTTAAAGTCACATGTTAAATGAGATGTAATAACACATTTCAAACTGTATTTCCCATGTGCACGCACATACATTCACATGTTATCACATTGTGTAGATTACATTATTTGTGGATCTGATAAATTGGCAGTAACCATTTTGTGAAACTGAATGTGCAGGTGCAACATCTAACTCAATATGTCGAAATGTCACACACGTCCATGCCCGTGGGATTCCCACGGGTGACCCCACTAGTATTGATTATAATACACAGATGAGAACAAAGGCAAATAATGATTCTGAAAAGGATTTTTACAAGTTGATGGATAATGCTCTATTTGGGAAAATATGGAGAATGTGAGAAATAAACAAGATGTAAGATTGGCTACAACAAGAGAGAAAGCAGAGAAACTGATAAACAAACCTAGTTTTTAAAGAATTGAAATATTCACTGAAAACTTTTGTGCAGTTCATCGAGTTGTTTTTTTTTGTTGTTTGTTTTTTGTATACAAGATCGAGGCTCGTGAAAGAGCAAACATTAATCACACAAAAAGACAAACCGACACACAAAACACAAAAAACAAGGGGAGCGGCAGACAAGATGGGGAGAGAGGGGGGAGGACACAAAAGAGAGGGGGAAGAAGGGGAAGGACACAAACACAACATTTGAGAGCAGGGACATCGGGAGGACTTGGGGGGAGGTGGGAGAGGATTAAAACATATGAACACTGCAAGGACTCTGGGGTGAATTACCGGGGGTAGAAAAGATCAAGGTTTTCGATGGGGGAAGATAAGAGATGGTGGTGAACAGCTGTTTTAAAGACCTGGAGGGAGGAGTGGGATTGAAGGGAGTGGGGGAGTTTGTTCCAGAGGCGGGAGAAAAGGGGAATGAAAGAGTGAAGGTGAGCAGAGAGCCTAGACTTTGGCAGTTTAACCATAAGAGGGTTGCAGGCAGATCTTGTGCGACCTGAAGGAATATTGGGGGGACAGAGCACAGAGAGAGCTGGGGGAGCAAGGCCGGAGAGGAGTCGGTAGAAGACAGAAAGACCACCAACCTGCCTGCGGTGAGTGAGTGAAAGGCCCTCGGCGTTGACTACATCGCAGGAGATTCCAATGATTCTGAAAGCTTTGGCCTCAACAGCGTGAAGCCGAGCAAGCTGTGAGGCAGGAGCACCAGCCCAGAGGGGGGAACAGTATTCCATTGAGCTGCGGATGAAAGCCTTGTATGTGGTGAGGAGCTCAGGTGTGCCAAGGAAGGACTTTGCACGACGGAGGATGCCCAGTCGGCGACTGGCTTTGGAGGCCAGCTTGGAAATGTGGTTTTCCCAAGAAAGATCATGGCAGATAGTGAGACCCAAAAGCTTGAGCGACATAACTTCTTGGAGAGGATTGTTGAGAAAGTAGATGGGAGGGTTGTCCAGTCGGTCCTTTCGGAGAGACATTGTAAGAGTGTGAGATTTGTCAGGATTGAAAGACATGTTCCACTTGTTTGACCAGTCTGTGATTTTGTCCAGGTCTGCAGAGAGTGAGGAGGCTGCAGACTGCCGATCTGAGGGATGAGGAATGGAGCGACAGAGAGTAGAGTCGTCAGCAAAGAGATAGAGAGGATTTTCAAGAGAGTCAGAGAGATCATTGATGAAGACCAGAAAAAGCACAGGGCCCAGAACACTACCTTGGGGAACTCCAGCCTGAACAGGAAGAGGAGATGAGAGAAACCCATTCAGGGCCACACGTTGACTACGACCAGAGAGGAAGTCCGCCAGCCATGCGTGGAGATTTCCATGGATACCAAAGGAGGAGAGTTTGGAGAGCAGAGCAGGGTGCCAGACCGTATCGCAGGCACGTGAAATGTCAAGGGAGACAGCTCTAATTTCCTGTTTGGCGTTGAGGACCTCCATCCATTGTTGAGAAAGCAGAAGCAGCATGTCCAGAGTAGAGTGACCAGGTCTGAAACCAAATTGATGATCAGAGATCAAGCCATTGGAGAAGAGGAAAGATTTAATATCTGAAGCAATGATGGATTCCATGACTTTGCTGATAATTGGGAGAAGGCTGATTGGTCTGTAGTTGCTGGGATCTGTTTTTGCACCTTTTTTGTGCAAAGCGGTGATGTTGGCTGATTTCCAAGCAGATGGCAGATGACCTTGAGCAAAAGAGAGGGTGAAGAGAACAGAAAGAGGGAGTGAAAGAGCATAAGAACATGATTTTAGGACCCGTGGGCTGATGCCGTCAGGACCAGTTGCAGAATCAGAGTCGAGGGTTGACAGAAACTTTTCCACCTTGTCAGGAGGAAAGGACACAGAGTCCAGGAGCAGCTGGGTACGACTGGGTACGGTGGGTACAGAGAGGGATGGGTTTGGGACACAAGATTTAGAGGCAAACACAGAGTTGAGGCATTCAGCTTTTTCACGTGCGGAGTCAGCCGTTCAGCCGTTTGAGGTGAGGGATGGGATGGAGGGGGAACAAACACCAGAAACAGATTTGACCAGACGCCACCAGGATTTGGAAGAGGGAGACAGATAAGAGAGTTCGGTCTTGAGAATGGTGAGATATTGTTTCCTGGCTCTCCTGAGGGTGGACACACACTTGTTTCGGGCTTTGTGAAAGGAAATGAGATTTCCTTCCGTTGGATTTGCTTTCCAGGAGACGAAAGCAAGTTGTTTCAGGGCAACAGCCTCACCACAAGATTCCGTGTACCATGGACGGGAGGAAGGGTATGACAACTGAAGACGAGATGGTATAAATCTGTGCATGAGAGAGAGCAATTTACTTTGAAAGAATTCCCAGGATGAGTTGATGTCAGAGGCGGTAGAGATGGGAGACCAGTCCAGATGATTGATGGCTGCTTGAAGACCGTGCCAGTTGGCCTGAGTGAAATGCCAGACTCGTCGACGCTGAGGAGGCTCTCTGAGAATGGTCAGAGAGATGTCCACTTTGACAAGCACATGATCAGATGAGCCGATTGGAGCAGAAGAAGACAAGCAGACATTTTCAGGGAAGTTTGTCATAACCAAATCCAGAAGAGAAGATGCTCCGTTGACTGAGATCCGGGTCGGGAAATTGACAGATTGTGTCAGTCCCAGTGAGTCGCAGAAGTCCTTTGCTGAAGAGCCATGGCTGGTGAGAGAGGTACCCACACCCAGCCAACTGGCATGGTGACAATTGAAATCACCACATATGAGGAAGAGAGAGTTGGGATGGGTAGATAGAAGTTGGTCCATATTATCAGACAGTGAGATGTAGATGGAGTCATCGCTGATTGGTGGACGGTACAACACACATATGAACAAAAGGTGGGAGCGAAGGGGAAGCCGTAGCCAAAGGTATTCCTGGGGGTGAGGTGGAGAGAGGGCAGTGGAGGGCGAGTGAGGAAGAGAGTTTTTTATAAAGATAGCAACCCCACCTCCGGGACGAGGCTCAGGTCTATCATACCGGAGGAGGGAGTAACCTGGGAGAGATACCAAGGCATCAGAGACATCATGAAGGAGGAAAGTTTCTGTTAAGCAGATCACATCTGGTTTGTCAGAAGCAACCTGTATGGAGAGGTCAGTCAAGTTTGAGCGAAGGCCCACCGGATGTTTGAGGTCCATACCGTTAATGAAGAGGAAGGGGGAGCATCGGGTCCAGAACAGGGGGGGGGGGAGGGGTAGGGTAAGATGTGGAAGAGGAGGAAGAGGTAGGGAGAGCTGTTGAAGGTGTGTCAGAGATTTCAGAATAGCTTGGAGAAAGGGAAGAATGGGGCAGACAAAAGGTTTGATGGAGATTGGGTGAGGCACAGTGAGGTGTTATTTGAGGAGGGGGAAGAGCAAGGCAGGAGGTTTGGGGAGATGAAGGTGAAAGTTGGAAGGAGGAAGAAGCAGGGAGGATGCTTTGAGGAGGAGGGGTGAGAGGGGAGTCTAGGAGGGGAGGAGCGAGGGAGAGTCTCGGAGGGGAGGGGTGTGGGGGGAGTTTAGGAGGGAGGGGAGGGAAGGGGCAAGGGGGGAGATTTGAAAGGGATGGGTGATGGGGAGGATTTGGAGGGGAGGGGTGAGATTGGATTTTGAAAAGTGTACGATTCATGGGAAACGAACATTTTTTGCAAAATGAGTTTGAGACCTTCGAGTCAAAAATACGTTTGAGGACACTGGAGGAGGGATGGAGTTCTGGATAGTTTAGGGAATGTAGAAAGGAGGAACTGTAAGAGATGGTATTATATATATTTTTTGGAATGAATAGATTTGGTGAGCAAGACGAAAGCATCCTTTTGTAGGAAAAGAAGAAAAGGGTGTTATAATATATGAGAGAAAATAGTTGTTCAGGGGAGAGATTATACATTTCTAACCGCGTGATCGCGAACGAAGAACGAACGAACAAAAAGAACAACAAATAAACGAATAAGACCTGGGAAGGAAAAAAAATTTTTGGGTTTTTTTTTTTTTTGTGAGTACAGATATTAAACAAGGAGGTACGGGGTGAACGACTGGTACGAAACAGAGAACGAAAATAATTTCAGCGCATTCGACGAATCGCTGAGAGAAAAACAAACCACAAGGTCTGACAAGGTACGGTAGTCTAAGCCTACGAGTACTAGGCCGCAGAATACTCGATACCATTAACGGACGATTGTGTATACATGAACGAAAAATTAGCACCGAAAATTTTCCAAAAGATACGCTGTAGGTACATACACCGAAAGATAGATACAGTCTCGACAAAAACACAATTGAGAAATATCACTTAGCTTCGAAAGCGTGAGCGCATGGAGCAGCTTCGAAAAGACGTGACCTCGCTGTGATCTCGCGAGATCGAGATCGAGAGTTAAAGAGTGTATGCCAATGGATAAACCAATTTATGTTGGAACAACGGTATTGGATTTTTCAAAATATCTTATGTATGATTATCTGTATAATAATATAAAGAGAAGGTATGATGATGAAGCATGTTTGCTATATATGGACACTGACAGTTTTATACTGGAGATAAAAATTGATGGTATTTATAAAGATCTTAAAGAAGATATAGATTCCTATGACATGAGTAATTATAGTCCTAATAATGATTTATACTCATTAAAGAATAAGAAGGTTATTGGTAAATTTAAAGATGAGCTTGGAGGAAATATTATAAGTGAATTTGTTGGGGTTAGATAAAAAGCATATGCTTATAAATATTTGGATGGAGATAAATACAAGACTGATAAAAAAAACTAAAGGGTATTAAAAAGGGAATATTGAAGGAAATAATAAACTTTGATCATTACTACGATTGTACACATAAAGATGATGTAATCTTTGGAGAGATGAGCCTTATTAGAAGTTAAGGTCATGAGATTTTACAGACTGTCAATAAGAAAGCTCTTTCTTCATTTGATGATAAAAGGTATATAAAAGATGATAAAATAAATGCACTTCCATACGGGTTTAAATCTATATAAATGAATCAAACTAAAGAATTGAGGAATAATTCAGATTGGTATATTAATGGTAAACATTCTGAGTATGAAAAATACCAAGCTAATTTAATTGTAGGACAAACTGGGGTTAAGCTGTACAAAACAAATAAGAGAATAAACATTGACACAACTAAATTATGTTATATTTCTAAATGTTCCAACATCTTCAAATGGACTGACAATTTTGATTATTGTCAATACTTTAAGGGAAAAATTATGTATTATAATCTTAGGATGGTGTGTGGTTTGGGAGGAGTGCAAAATAGAACTCGAAGAGAAGTATATAATTTTATTAATCTTCAAAAGAAATATCTTGAACAAGGAGGAGATGAAAATGTTTTATTTATAAATATTTTTGATGGTGATTCCTGTGCTAAAAGGATGGATCTTATCAGGGAGATAAAACATGATCAAATCATTATAGGTTCTATGAGTGAGTTTTTAAAATTCAATAAACGACTTTAATACCATATAAATAAATAAAAAAATTTTTATCTACTCGAAAGAACGAAGCCAGCCCCACGCAGTGGAGTAGGGCCCAAAAGAAGGGACTGGACTGTGATTTTGGTATCGGAGACTAAAAATGAATAATACTGAAATGAGTTGAGCTATTATTCATTTTTAGGCTACTACCCAGCAACATCCCCACAACCCCGCGTCCCAAATATCGGCGCCAGCACCCCCGTAGCCAGTTGGAGGCTGTCCTGCTACTCTATTCATTTTTATCCCAGCCTCCAACCCTTTGGTCTAACACACGTCGATCAATAATGGTGCCACTGTGCAGTGTCCAGCATGGTCTCACAAAATTCACCCATAAATTTTCATATAACCCTCAGATTACCCATGTCAAATATTTTTCATAATTCGCTATCTTCACCAAAGAAGGGTGCTTCTCCATACACCTGCCAGCCGAGCATGGCCCCGTATGCTCGGCTCGTTACAATTTCCCGATTCAATCCCATGGCTCTCTTCCCAAGCCGAGAGTCCACAAATCACAACAGAATATCTGTGGAAGATCATGCTCTTACCATTATGTTCCACAGATGCCCCAATGGTTGTCAGGTGGGCTATAATCAATCTTGTCCATGCGGTTCGACCCACGTCCATAGACCAGTACAGCATGGCAGGTCATCACATGCTGGCTGTCCCAGGTCTCAGGAAGAGGCCGCCAGGCCGCATATCCGGGCGGTCACCACATCAGGCCCTGGTTGGCCGTCAGTGGTGCCACTACCAAAGCGCGACCTATAACACATCCCCTTAGTGGTCCTCATAATACGCCATCCCAGGTACCTGTGAGAAACCACCTCAGACCCCCGGAGGTCTTAACCCCCACCAGGGTCCGGTGACCCTGCCAAACCGAGACGCACGCTCTGGTGGCGCCTCGATGGACAAGGGACGTCACACTCCAACAGACCCACCGTGGAGCCCAGGCCGTCTTAGGCTCTATCTCCCAACTCTTCCATATTCGAATCCAGCTCGGAGCCAAAACACCCCCCCCCCCCCCCCCCCACCCTGCTGGGTATCCAGTTTCGGAGCCTCTTGTATCAAATTGTTGTTCGTAGTGAGGGTCCCCTCGGTCACCTTAATATGTGACGGACCGACTCACCTCATTCCCCAGTCTCTCTTGGACTCGATAAATCCCTTCCTCGAAGGTATTGTCACAGGTGTCCAGCCGCTGTGTCAAATCATTCACATTACCATCCCCAATCACTTCTGGCCCCAACAGGTCTACATCTATACACACCCAGTCCGGTTCCGTCACAGGGACCTTGAATATTCTTACCCCCTGTTGCTCTACACAACTGCAATGGTGCTGCACAAGTCCCAATTCCTCTACCTGTTGTCGCATTCTGGCATCCACACCAGTCCGATAACTGTCCAGGTCTTTTTCAGCCAAACATTCCCAATTTAAATTTGAGTTTCCCCCATTTACCTCGACACTCCCCATTTAGATTTCCCCTACTTACTTCCCGTTTTGAATCAAATTATGTTGCCCATGGCTTCTCCTGTGCCCCATGTGTATCAGCTTGGGTTGCACACTCTTCCATTCCCAATGTCCATACCTGGTCCTGTGCCCCATGTTCATTATTTTGTTCTTTCTTTATTTCATTCGTTTGTTCTCTTTGGGTTTTCGTTTTTCTTTTCAGCTTCTATTTCTTTATTTCGGGCATCCATTCGTTCATTACTTCCCCTTATTATCCTTATCATTTCTTCAGTATGGGCTTCCATATCACTTCTCTGATTATTTTCCATTCATTCCTCCATTCCCCTCAATAAATATAACATGGCCTGGAAAGACATCGGACCCGTTTCCTGGCTCGATCGCTCCGGAGTGGGAGAGGTTTCAATCCTATTCTCGAATAAATCTATCCCCGGCCCGCTTCCATATTCTTCGGGCTCCCCAACCCGCTCGGCCATCTCACACATGTCCGCCATTACGTGCTGACAAAGCGGTTTTCCCTCGCGCGTATTTTACCTCAGACAAAGAAAAAAAAAAGTAAAATTGTTCGAAAATGCGATGTTGCACTACGCTCACCAATTACAACAAAATTTGGACACCCCGGTACTACGATTAATTTTTATTCCGAATGCTGAGCGCAATTTGCCCTCAGCGTATGTCGAACTTGCAACCTTCAAACACCGAGTGTCCGAGGTTCGAATCCCAAACTCCTGACACCAAATGTCGCATTCCTGGTGATTAAAATCTTCCAAGGAAACGGAATTTCCAAACGAGCTTTACACTTGGAGGCATTCAATCAAAATATAATGGAGAATTTGCGTGGGGGGGGGGGGGGGGGGGGGGGGAGGAGGGAGACCGAAGACCGCTTACCTTCATGGATCCCACTGGCAGTCTTCACGCATGGATAAATTAACTCAAACAACACGAAAGTAAACTGTACAGAAATACCGGTTAAATTAAAGAAAATGTCGGTAACAGATTAAAACACTGCAAAATAAAACTATGATTCCTAAATGGAGCGCTCCCACACCGACCTGAATACAGACAAAGGGAAAAATAATTGGAAAATAAATATGTGTTCTTTGTGTGGCACTTAGCTCAAATCGGCTGGGGTGTCTCGTCAGGAATAGTCAGGATCATTTGAGGGAAAAGTCCGCCGCTTCAACTCTTTTGTGTGCACACTCTGACGTCATCAGTGCCTGCTTCACCAATCCCATAGTCCCTTCTTACCAATCAAATCCCTGTCAAATCACTGCTCTTTGGGCGTGTCTCCATGGAGCGTTTGTGCCTCTGCGCTCACCAAGTCGGTGTTTTCCACGGTAATGCTTCATGCCTGGTTTCCGGTTGGTTTTTACTTAGTGTGGTTAAAGGGCGAATTCTTATTAGGTGTCTGTAGTGCGGTGTCATAAGGAATATAGGAAAAGATTACAGAGGCAATTACATACAGGGGATTCTTGGAGAATTATTAACAATTACTGGTGTTATGTTACTAAAACTTCAAGAGACTCGGTTTAGCAAAATCAATGTTTTATTCACTTTTGAGAATTTGTTGTATACTTGAGAATTTGTTGTATACTAAGCCGAGATCTTTAATGAGTCTTTGTTCCAGTCTTTGTTGAAGCTTGTTTGGTAGGTCTTGGTTGAAGCTCGGTCTGTAGGTCTTTTGAAGCTCGTTCAGTTGCTGACCAGTCTCCAGTTGTTCCCCGTCCACTCTGCTCCCTTGCTCGCAACTTTCTCCTGGTTTTAAAGCCCCAAACTCCTTTGATGTTGCAGAGCATGCAGGGTGTCCCTTATCCAAAACCTTATTTGGCTCTCTCTTGGCCAGCTAGTACTTATTTCTGTTCAAGAGGTCAAATGCTCTGACCTGCTGAGGAAGAATTTGCAGCCTGTGTGCAGTGGACTGAACATAGGCTATTTTTGATAGACAGGTGGCGGTCCAAGAGCGTTACACATTTTGTCTGAAATTAACTCTCCTGACCACCTGTTAACTCTATGCACTTTACTCATTCGTAAAGTAAAACATATACTACTTTACACACGATCACATTGAGATATATATATTTTAGCAATACTGTCAATATGAATATTTATTCCCTGACAATCCCCAGTTTTTCATTTATGTTTATATTAACCATTAATCTAAACATTACCACATTAAATATTCAAACCACTAATCTGGTAATTCAATTTCCTAAGGCATACACCGTCATTCTGGAAGAATTTTGATCACAATACATTTCCTTGTTCTTTGACTCTTTCTATGTTGATAATTCAATTCAACTCATTTGCATAAAGATCACAAAACATTTCACCTTCACCAAAACGCAATAATTTCAGTTCATCATTAAAATAATAAAGCATCTGCAACATTTGGCAAAATATTTGCCTTTAATCAAATATTGACTTTCTTTGTTTGAAAAAAGGGGCGGATCACTTGTGTTTGGAATTTCAGCATAAAACATTTTTCTCCTGTTGTCTTCATCACACCTTCACTATTTGCATAGGATTTTCCGCTGTTGTGATAGCTGGGCAGAGTCAAAGACTGACCCTGCTCTCCATGCAGCATCCTTGCCACTCTTGCTGTGTGCCCTAGTAAATTTGAACAAGGCCTCCATCCAGTTGTAGTCGACTTGCCTCCTCACTCATCGTGAGCATGGAGCAAGTATTGATGTGATGTTGATTTGTCAACAAGATGTGGAGCAGGGATGCCGGATGCATCCGCAATTATGATGTTGGGACCATGGTACTCAGTTGTCCATGGTCCATACCAGGAGCACACAGCAGAATCGTGCACAGCTGTTGTGAAGGAAAAGACGCAGACGTTCGCTTGCAGCTCCATGCTGGCTCCCCGGAAGTTGGTGAAGTAATGACACACGTCACCGTATCCCGTAAACGTTGCAGGTAAAATGTCGTCGTCCTGCAATTGCTGATGTGATGAATGTTCGAGGTATTTGAACACAAGTAAGTGATCGCCCTTTTCCATATGTTGCAGTGTGACCCAGACAAATGGTCACATAATTTTCCCTTGGTGAAGGTAAACATCCATCTTCCAAAGGAGCATTTCTTCATCATTCTTTGAGAAAGAGGGTGTATGCCAAGATTAACTTCATTTTCACAAATTTTCCTTTTTCAAACTTCTTCCCAGATGTTGTTATCACTCCATTTGGGATGTGGTCTTGTCTTTCCTTTACTTAGCCACATTTATATCTGCTCTCCACACAGATTGAATCAGATGGGGTACATTGTAACATGAAATCACTATATTTTATAACAACTTCACACGAATAATATTCAACTCAGACATGTGTTTTACACTACTAAAACTAAGAATAGCATCCACAATTGCTTTCAGGTTCATATAATTCAAAAAATTAAACACATGCAGGTGTTGTAACTCAACTCAAAGAAAATAAATGCATTAATAAAATGATTATATATGATTTAAATCACAAACAGGAATATCTAATTCCCAACAATTCTTGCAAACAAGCAAACTATGCCTAATGTGTTATTAGCATAGTCCTCCCCGCTTTTTGTTTTTCTTTAACAGTGTTACTTGTGGTTATATGAGTTCATCGATCGTGTAAAACGGACATAGTGCACAACAAGTTGTTATGCCCTCATTTATGTCAATGACATTCAACATTATATACCAAACTAACAAACTTCTTAAAATGTGACTAAAGAAAAATCCCTTAATATGTAACATAAATCTGATTATTTGCCTTATTCTGATGCCCCTATCTCCCGGGATCCATATTTGTTTCTATTGTTATCAACTTCCTATGATCTGTGAATTCGTTCCAAAATACCACAACCATAGGTTTTAACAAAGCTCTACCATACTATTTCCAAGTTGAACTCAAAATACTAGTAAAACAATCAATTTCAAAGAATTAACTTCAAAGGGTCAGCAAATTCATTCTATAACCAGATCTAATTTGCCCATCCAATAGTGTGCCTTGACACATGTCATATTATAACATTTTAATAAACCTTCAGAAATGTTTCCCATCGCAACAACTTCCCTTTTACAAATAGCCATGTGTAAATTACGTATTGAACGACAATTTTCTCTCAATGTGTTTGGCCTAAATGGCCGCAAAAGTGGCTGCCAACATGCAGTACCATTTTTATCTACCAAGTAAGTGCTCGTCGACATAAGACGTCTACCAAATGTTGTTTGTAAAAACAAATCTGGGATTTCTAATTACATGGATGCACACTCTCAGGACATTGCAGGCTGCTGTTATCAATCCATTACGATAAAATAATTTCTTTACCCACAATCAAATAAGTAACACAAATTGAGGATATTATCCCTATCACATTCATTTATAGATTCATTTGGTTCTAATTCTCGCTTTTCCCACTGCTATAAGGAAGAACAGTAGCTCTTATAAGTCTTTGTAATATCTCATTAAATTTACCCAGCATTGAAGAATTTATTTACTATCCATTTCCCTTCTGTTTACCAGTAACTTTGTTTAAACTGCATAACTTAATTTGATAAATCCCATGTGTACAGCTACCACTTATTGAAACCCCTACTTTTGTAGAAAATAGCCAAATAAGTGGTTGTATACTCCCTTAAAAGTTGTTCCTCCATTTTCTATGCAACTTAGTGAATACTACTGACACCAGTATGCCAATATAGGTGTGGCAGATTAACAAAATATGTTGCAGGTACACGTAACATCGTGTTCTGAGTGTAAAAAACATAACAGCGCGTTCACGTCTGCCCCTTGGTTTTAAGATTCACAATGCATTTCGTTTTAAAACTCACAATAGTTCAATTCAACAAAATTGTCTTTACTATCTGCCCATATCATCTATGCCTAAGACACATCCATACATACAGCACAATTTATATGCTGATAAAGGTCAAGTTTATATATGTAAAAATCCATGAGCAGAGTACTCTGGAAAGTCAGTGTAAGACCACTTCCAAATTTGGCTAATTTTGTACTCATTTTGTTTATGAAGCTCCTATCCATAAATAGCTGTTATTCTCATATAAATTCTATCAAAAATGGAATCCCAAAATTACTCACAATTCTACTATTAATTAATGGCTGCTCATAACCTAGCACATCAAATCTGTATATTCCATCTCCCTTGACAAAAGAGATAATGTACATAATCAAATTATATTCCTATTTTATTTTACGAATTTTCTGGATATTCTTGTAAGATTGACACACAAAACAAAAACATTGACACACAAACATACACAAACCCAAGCATTATGTATATTTGTTTGCATTTGAACCATCATTAACAGATCAAGATGGGTGTCAATTTTCATTTCAATTTCGTAAAATTTATCCTTTAATGTTAGAAACGCTAATACACAAATAGACAAAAAGTTTTTTATTTTTATTTTTTAGAAAACCCCTATAATGTCACATTGAAATTACCCTTTTTGGTCCCACAATAATTTATCCAAATTGTACAAATTTACAAATTGTACAAATTTTACAACACCTCTATTTACATGTCAGTCGACCACTGACCTATGAGCATGCCAAAAAAAATAGTCCAAAATGCCCACCTGCTGATCATGTGATGCTCGTCACTTGGTTTCCAAAAAATTTTGCAAAGCAATGTTCCACACTTTGGTAATTGTTTTGTTGTAAAAAATTGTTTCGCCCAAAATACTCCCTAAAACGACATTTATAATTGGCAAATATGAGGCTTCCAGAATGAACTCTAATTCTGGATCTTTTAATTCATGTTCCAAAAAAAAAATCCAATTTTGGCATTTAATCAATTAATTATTAATTCGCTAATAAGCAAAAGTAAAATTCATTCTTGCTCCGAAAATTTTTGAGACAAGAAGCATCAACAGTTATTCATGTTGGTCTGATGATTTAATCTGTTGAGGCCTGTCGTCATTTGGGATCTGCAGCAATGAAAGCCTAATCGTTATCTGAGGTACCGGTAAGCACTGGTACCCTTGATCTTGGTTCGTCCTATGAACTCGTCTTCCTATTTGAATATGGACAACATCGTTTCCAGTGTCCAATATTTCCACAATTAAAACATCGATGTCTGTCATTGGCTGGTTTGTCCACCTGTTCACTTGTATCGCTGGGCTGCCTCTCCAGATCCCTGAGTTGCCACCCCACTCCCTGGTTATCTCCTACTGCATTGTTGCGTTGTTGCCCAGAAAACCTATTGCGTTGATTCGTAGTCATCAGGGCTTGAGTCTGTAGTTGCATCAATTTCTCGGCATTTACAGCACTATTTCTGGCTTGAATCCGCTGATGATGCAAGGCGTAATTCAATATTTCTTGCATTGGCTTGCCTTCCCAAGCAATACATTGTCTTTCCACTTCACTCTTCAATTTGGGCAATAGACCATTAATAAAAAGGGGTTTTAAGGCATTGTCAATTTGTGCCCGGTCTATGCCTGAATATAGTCGGAAAACTTCTCGCAATCTGTCCAAATAATCGCTAGCATCTTCGCCTGTTTTCTGCTTGCATGTAACCACTTTGTTCCAATCCATCACTGGTGGCAATTTTGTATGGCCTCTATCAATTTATTGATCTGTGCCGTTCTAGCCTCCGTGGGCATGTCTACCTGTCCATCTTCCGTATTTACCCAGTTGGCCTCACGCATTAAGTTCCTCAAAGTGGTGGTATTAGGAATTAACCACTTTAAAAGTATTTCCATGTCTCTTGCAGTGGGCAACTGAGTTTCCACAATTAACCGCAGTTCCTCCGCAAATTGAAGTGGATCTGTTTTGATTGATGGCATACTACTCTGCAATGCCTTCACTTGATGTACCTGCCATGGTCTATACATCAGATCTGGTTGTTGCTGATTTGCCCCTGGAAATTGCCGCTGAGGAAAATTCATAACACCACATTGCTCAAACCCTCCTTGTGAGAGAGTCAACTTTTGATCATTCATTAGCCAATCACATTGATCGTTAGATTGATTGGCATTCATCACACGACCCTTACTCCTTGTATGGTGAAATGGAGAGCATGATAAAGGTATAGCAGCTGGTTGCATCGTTTGCCCACTTTGAGTCGGTTCCTGTGCCCCAATTGCACCCTCTTGGGTAGTTACCTCAAATGGGTCACGTCTTTCACCTGTCCTCTGTTGACTAGAACCAATCGCTGCACTCTGTTCTGGTCTTTCGGCAGGTACAGGTACAGGCACTACCTGTGGCTGATATACAATATTTCTCCGATAAGGTGGAGGAGTTTCGTCTTCCAGTTCATTTGTCTCGTATGATCTGGCTTCTGGATACAATTTGGGTTGGGATTGCTCTCCATTGCTGACTCGAAGAGGCATCTGATTTGCTACCTTACACAACCTATGCTGTATCTGTTTCACCTCTTTCTTCAAGCCCCCCATCTTTGCTTTGGTCTCCCTGTCCCTAGATTCAGCGTCCCAGTAATAGAATGGTTGCCAATCCACTTTGAACTTCTGTCGCCCTCTTGCTTCCAATTCTTTTCTGAGTGTTGCCAATACGTTTCTATCAAAAGTGCCCTCCTGTGGGAATCCACTTTTTCGACCTTTCGTCCATTCATACCAGGATTCCACATCTTTAAGTGATCTGCCCCATATTTCTGATACATGGAGCTGATACAAACACCTCTTTGACTCAAATCCAATTGACCTTGTTTAATCTTGCAGAATCCACTTCCCATTTTGCCTGTGTGTGAGTACCTCTTTATACTCACTCAATATATCAAATAACTACAAGGACTACACATCGGACTACACCTGTATCCACTATCAAATGTGTGTACTGCAAAAATCGCAGAAGTTTGTTCCACTTTATACAAAGTAGCGTTGAATACGTTGTTGTCTAGCTTATTCCGATAAGCTCTACTCTGTGGTCTTCCAGGAAGTATCTCTCCACCTGTCCACTTGATGACTTCAGGTGATTTCCAGAGAGTCCCCCTGCCCTGTGGCTTTTCCCACACCCCAATCTCACTGATCAGTGTTGCAGATGAGTCTGGATCAGTAAGTCCTGTTAAGGGGGGGTCAAACAAAAATAACCACATAATATAACAAATAACCACTAGACTCACCACCTCGCTCATCGTCCCAGGTTGTCTGCACATTGATGTTTTGCAAATGTCTCAAAGCTTCTTTCTTGAGACCGCACTTTTTATTCATCCATCAATTGACTTGTTTAAATTAAATTTAAATAAAATCAGATCAGATTAAATTAATCAGATCAAAATCAATCAGATCAATCGGATCAGAATCAGAATCAATTCAATTATGCAATTTAAATCAATTTATCAATATTCATCAATAAAATTCTAATAATAATATATAATAAAATAATATAAATGATAATATCCAAATTCACATTTATCAGTCTGATACCGAATTGAAACCAATGTCTGATACTGAACTATGATATGGGATCAACATTACTCTATACCTAAACCTTTTCCCAATGTTGCCAAAACAGTTCCATCCACTGACGGGGAATATGAGCATCGGTCGTCACCGTTTGACCCATATCTGCCGTCAGTTGACAAATCACCGTTCTGCCCCGTGATCATATCTGACATATTTTTTTTTTTTTTTTTTTTTTTTTCAATCTTGTCTGGTCATTATATCACAAATTCAAATACATTACTGTCTTACATGGGAAAAATGAATTGATGGTGCACCTCATCAAATCATTCCCCATCAGAACATCATAAGGTTACATCATAAGGTTACATCATAAGGAACATCATAAGGAACATCATAAGGAACATCATAAGGAACATCATAAGGTTACATCATAAGGTTACAGTTTTTTGTGCTCTTAAGCAATTAAAATGGTGTAAGATTCCTGAAATGTGTACCAATGAATGGCAATTCATAATCATAGTCATACCATAATCATCCATTGCAGAAGACAAACATTTCCTGTATCAACACATCCACATGGTATAATCAACAATGAAACAGTTATCATTAACAAAATTTGAGAATGAACATCAATAATAATCAACAATATGACAATCATGATGACAATGATGAATCTCATCAACAATGAGAGAAAACAATGAGAACTATGAAAGGTGAAAACAGGTAAAAGACAGGTAAAAAAGGAGTAAAAAGAGGAGGAAAGAGGGGAGGAAAAAGGGTGGGGCAAGGGAGTAGGAGGAGTGGCAGGATGCACTGAAAGAGGAGAAAGCAAACAAGGGAGGAATGAGGCTGGGGGGGGGGGGGGTGGGGGGCTCCCTTAGGGGTATTAATACTATGCGAAATACGACACTCATTGTTCAGTTAACCTAAAGATAGCTGTGTATCATTGGCCGCACTCATGACTCCCTTACAAGGCTGTGAGAGATTATATGGTAAATACTGTCTCCCTCTCGAACTTCTGTGCGAGCCATTACACTCATCTGTGTATTATTTAACCATTCCAACTGTGTCGTATCATGGCACTCATCACTTTAACACTATGGGGCCATATTTTTTAGGGAGAGGGAGAAATTTAAAAAATGAGAATGAAAAACACATACCCACACACACAAAAACACATAAAGCCACATAATGAGGTGATATGCTAAATCAACATGGGATCCAATGGGATATGGGATCAACAATCCTATACATGCCTCATACAATCAGTAATATAACATGATTTGGAGGGGATGGATAATGGTAGAATGAAGTTAGGGTTAGGATTGGGTTGGGGTCAACAAATTCATGTACATGTAAATTCATTCATGTATAAACAGATCACAATATATTTCATCATTGGTTTCCCTCCATTTAATTGCCTTGCCAAATGTCATAGTATCTTATATCAATAAATTCCCTTTTTAAAATATTAAAAAGACAGATGAAATATAAAATGATCAAATGTACATTCCACGGTTCTATTTTTTTTGAGAGATTCCGGATCACAGTAGCATGGGATTGGCTCTCATTAAATTTCATCTTGATTGAAGGATTTTTAGCTGTGGTCCAAGATGGCCGCCGCCATAAAAAATCCTAAAAATATATATTTTTTTTCTAATCAGGATGTAAATATACAGGTAAAAAGTAAGTTTGGAGAGAAAAAAGGAAGGGGAAAGGGATGCAGAAGGGAAGAAAAATGGGGGGGGGTTGGATAATAGTTAGATGGGGTAAGGGTAAGGAGTTAGGAAGGAGGGGGGGGGAACGGAAGGAGGGAGGGGGAAAGGGCGGGGGAAGGTTGGGGGGTGTAGGGCAAGAAAAAGTGAAAGAGGTTACATTAAAAAAAATCGCTTCTGATCCCATATGTAAAAGTGGACGGGACCAAACCGCAACACCAAGCGTTGCCATGGGCAACCTGCCTGCACGCATTTTACAACGTGCCCGGCTGGACGTGGAAAAGAATGCCTATTTTTGGACTGTCTGTCGACTCGTGCAGACAAATTGGCCTGGCGCGCACGCTAACACGTGTCAGATGAATTTTTTATGACAATGCTTTTGTGACAATGCTCACAATGCTCACTGTTGTTACCACACTGGGAATGCATGTTTGAAAATCGAATCCAGCCGATTGTCCCTAGCAATGTATGCTGTATAAAATGCAGTTTTTTTACAAAAATCGCTAATTATTAAAAAATCCTCAAATAATCGTGTTTAAAAAATCGCTTTTTCGCTTTAAAATCGCTTTAAAATCGCTTTTAAAAATCGCTTTAATCGCTTTAAAAAAATTTTTTTTTTTAAATCGCTGTTCAACTTGTGCGAGAGCATATCGACTCGTCCCTCGTGACCACATCAAAGAAGAGGCTCACCACAGGAAAAATATTATATAAGTCTCAACCGTAGGAACCCAACAAATTTGAATCATCATACAAAAGGAATGGGGAGATATGTGACACAGACCATTGAACTGGAATCACGTATGAAATCAAATGAATACACAAAAAGCATATTCATACACACAAAATATTTTCATGACTGGACGAATGCAGCACCGTTTTCGCTAACGTCCCGGGATTCGTTAGTGGCTCTTTGCACTCGTAGAATGTACCGAAAAAAAATTCAAATTACAGAAAAAAACAAAAAAAACAATTTATTATTTTTATTTAAAAAAAATTTAATCGTCATGACTTCTGAAAATTTTTTTTTTTTTTTTAAATCGTACAATAATTATACAGTATATACCATATCAGTGGTCCTTCATGAAAGCACAGCACCTTTTCTAAAGACAAAAGGCTTTAGTGGATATTTGTGACGGTCCATGGCACCATCCCTGAAAAATGCGTATACATAAATTTTGGAAGAAAAAGAGAAAAGAAAAAATTGTCATGATTTCTGAAACCTGTTAAAGGCCTCGTGTTTTTTTTTTTCCTCCCACATATCAACAAACATACACAAAACTCAAACACTGAACTATTTTGCGCAGATTAACATCAGACTACACAGATAACAAACAAAAGCTTACCTTGTTCTGTGGAGTTGACTTCCTTACGGGCCACCACTTCTTGGAGAATTATTAACAATTACTGGTGTTATGTTACTAAAACTTCAAGAGACTCGGTTTAGCAAAATCAATGTTTTATTCACTTTTGAGAATTTGTTGTATACTTGAGAATTTGTTGTATACTAAGCCGAGATCTTTAATGAGTCTTTGTTCCAGTCTTTGTTGAAGCTTGTTTGGTAGGTCTTGGTTGAAGCTCGGTCTGTAGGTCTTTTGAAGCTCGTTCAGTTGCTGACCAGTCTCCAGTTGTTCCCCGTCCACTCTGCTCCCTTGCTCGCAACTTTCTCCTGGTTTTAAAGCCCCAAACTCCTTTGATGTTGCAGAGCATGCAGGGTGTCCCTTATCCAAAACCTTATTTGGCTCTCTCTTGGCCAGCTAGTACTTATTTCTGTTCAAGAGGTCAAATGCTCTGACCTGCTGAGGAAGAATTTGCAGCCTGTGTGCAGTGGACTGAACATAGGCTATTTTTGATAGACAGGTGGCGGTCCAAGAGCGTTACACATTTTGTCTGAAATTAACTCTCCTGACCACCTGTTAACTCTATGCACTTTACTCATTCGTAAAGTAAAACATATACTACTTTACACACGATCACATTGAGATATATATATTTTAGCAATACTGTCAATATGAATATTTATTCCCTGACAGGATTAAGGACCCATGATCCCTCACTAATTAACAAGCCCCACCCCTCTGATGGGGACAAAGATACAACCTCACCTGACATCTGGTTTGCACAAATTTCCCACTTATGATACATCGAGGTTTCTTCTTCTTCACGACAGTCTCAGCACACTAAACTATACACTCTACCTGAACGAAGGTATCCCTACCCCCATAAACGTAACAATATATATATATATATATTGTTACGGTCCGCGGATAAGGATGTTGTTTGCCGAGCGGAGGCACCGCGGCCGAACAGTTTCCCCGATTCACCCGATCCCCCGAACGTTGGCCAGATCGCGCCACAGATATTCAATATGGAAAACTCTAAAGCGACCGAATGTAAAGAGGAAGAAGAAGACGTACAGAAGAGTAACGGGATTTATTATTTACACACACAAGGAAAAGGAGCAGTCACAGTTATTTACAGGGAACGTGGAAAAAGCAGGTGACACAGTGAAAATTACTAGCTTATCTAAACAGGCTTAACTTATACCCTTGACAGAACAAACAGAGACGGACTCACACGAATGGGGAATGGAGGCAGGAACGATTGGCTGGACCGGGAGGAAGGTTCAGCTCGGACCACAAGCTGGAAGGCTTTGCAGGGCGCACAGCCAACCGGGCCTCGTCAGGCTGGGAGCGAGCAGGGTGACATCGTGCACTTCTCTCAAGGCTTCCCCGCGCTTCTCTCGCGCACTTGTGTTAAAGGCTTCCTTCTCGCTTCTCTTCCCTCCTTGCGCACTTCTCTCTGAAGCTTGTCTCTTTTCAGAACTCAGAACTCATTTCCTTGGGGAGCGTCCCGCGGCGGGTTATATAGGCCCCGCCCCTCAACCTTCGCGAACCTCCTCGATCGCTCTTCCTCCGCCCTCTCAAACCAAACCCCTCGTGCTTGGTTGGTTGTTCGTGGCTGGCTCACTCCTCCCCTCTATGACGAGGTGGAGACACGCCCTTCTTCTCCGAGCCTACCTCGTGACGAATGGAGTCGCGGAGGGAACAGTTGGCAATTGCGGTTTTTGGGAATGGGAATGAAAGGGGATCTATCTATTTCACTTGGTGCAATGGAGTGTCATTTTAATGGAAGACAAGGCCTTACCCTGATACACATAATAAGGAAAGAAACTACTGAACAAGGGTATTATAGTGTCCTTCAATGTATGCTTTATGGAATTAACTAGCGGAACGCCCTTTGACCTTTATACACACTGGAGCAAGGAGGGCTCAGAATCAAGCAATATTACACAACAATTTACCATACAATACAACACAATAAAAAAAACATAATCCTCATCCCCGCAACACTGCACCCTCCTCCTCTTAGGCACGTCCCAGGCCTATAACTTTAATTTAGTGTGACACGTAGGTGCAGTTCCCTCTACTTTTAACCTGACCCTGAGTGCGACAGTTTTAAAACATAAATAAATATGTCCCGCTGCTCCATTGCACCCTGCCTAACAGACTCACGCCCACAGCTAACCGAATTGCGGAATGGTCTTCAAACTATACACTGATGGTGGGGAGCATTATTTACAATGACGCTACTTTTATTTACAAAACGCAACCCAGGACCTGTGATTGTTCTTTCTGGGGGGGGGGGGGGGGGGGGGGAGACAGTCTGCTCTGCATCGACGCACCATGAAAGCACCCAAAATGCACCAACACACCCTCAAGCACCAATCGGTGCACAGTCATTACTGTTCATCAATGAAAATAAAAACAACAACCCCTAACCCTGCAGGTGGTCTCTTGCTCTTCGGCTCCCTCTGCTGGCTATTTGCTTTCTTCCAGATGTTGTCATTTTCTTTTGCTGGCGGCCTATTTGTATTAAAACTTGCACCCAACGTGTCCATTTCTTTTTATTTTATTTATGGCCCACAGGGGCCGACTATGTATGGTTCACCTGTGGGGCATCGGTGCCCTGTGGCCAAGGTCCGCCAGCAAGATTTCGGGCCCTCATGGCCGGTTCCAGCAGAGGGGCCATGCCCCAAACCATGGGGTCCATCAGTGGTGCCCGCCACAGACATGTGGTCCATAATGTGGTGCATCGATGCAGACAGCTGGTTCTGGGAGTTCCGGGCGCACAATGGCGGACTCACGCACGCTCCCCTCGGCGCCCAGTGGTGCTCAGGTCCTCATGTGGGAGACAAAGGGGGGAAGACAGATGAGCGAGGGGTAAGGTCACAAGGGTACACATCAACCAAGGCAATGCAAGGCAAAGTGCGTACGGAGAGCGAAGTGAGAAAACTCGTCCCTACCGTACGTCACCCCCCCTGTCACCTACTCTACCCTTGCCCTTACCCCATATTTACAAAATCTACACATTTACAAATCCGTCGCTACCGTCACATCTTCCCCCTATACCAAATTCGTCTTCACTCCCTCTAACCAAAATTTGCCATCACCCAATTCATCATCAATCCTCAAAAGGAGGGAGAGATGGAACAACAAGCACAATGTCACACCCACGTCATGATGCGTCTCACAATCCAAACATTTGCACAATAAAAATAATAAAACAACCTGGCATGGTGTGGAGTACCTGTCACCTCAGGTGAGTGGATGCAGATGGTGCAAGGAGATTTTCATCCTAACTACTTTCTAAATGACATTAACACACTTCACACTACCCGGGGTCTTTCCCTGCCAATCCATTGGCCAACTTACACTATGGGTTCTAAAAACCAATTCCCATTGACCAAACTGTGGTGCTTCTCAATTTGGGGTCTCACTCCCCCGATTCATCTCCCGGTGCCCTTGCACAATTTCCAGGCTGGGTCGTGTAGCTCTCCCAGCAGGTCTACCCACCTGCACACCTCCACCACTGCAGTTGCCACCCGAGCTTACCTAGCTCCTCACCCTAACCTATCTAACTGGGGAAGGCCCCTCCTGGCTCTGTCACCCCTCGGTGCCCTCTGGCACTGGGCTACCCGGGTCCGTCCTCCGGATCCTCGGGCCCCATCCCCAACAACTGTACCGGCTCCCAGAGCCCACCTGCGGCCTCACCTGGCCGACATCCTCACAGTGGTGGAGTGCCCAAACCAACTACACACACTAACAGGCTACACGCCCAGTCATTTCCACAACACTAATGCACCCATCCATGTACCATTCTTTCTCCCGCACCACAGATGCCAATATCCAACCACAATTTACCTATACCCTCTACCTAACACTTACACTACCCTCCCCGGGTATTCGTGATGGGGGTCCATCCTTCCCCCATTCACACCTTCGCACCATCCACTCCACTCCATAGTTTCCACCATACTCACTCCACGACCATCCATTCCAATACTCCTTATATTCCACACTCCATGTATTCCACACAACCATTCTCCATACACCTGTCGTTGCACACTTGTGCAATCTCACCTGGTGCCACCTGCACCCTCCTTCCTTCCTGGACCATTTGGTCAGCACAACTCACAATCACCTTCTCTCACTCATACACTGCTCCACACACCTGTTCAGTTGCACACCTGTGCAATCACACCTTTTAACCATACACACGGCATCATCTAATCTACCTGTTGCCCTGCTAACTTAGTGCTCCCCGTCTTCCCTTTAAACTAAGCACATACCACGTCATTATCATCCACTCTAATCTACCTGCGTTCCCACTACAGGTATCATTGTTACTAACTAATCTTAACGTTACCTATTGTCAATCTTTTCTAGATCCCCACACACGATATCCTAACCCACCCGGGCTAGTTTTCACTGCCATAAACCCCATAAATCTAGTGCTCCTTTGCCCCCTGTGTGAAGGATGACAGAGTTGCCATCCCACCACATCGGGCATCTCCCACTACCAATTTTGCACATCAAATTTCAGCCAATCAAAAATTTGCCAATCACTACCAATCCTCTGCCAATCATCACTCTGCCAATCCTTTGCCAATCATCAAATTTCGCTTTTTCTAATTTCGGGGCCAAAACACTATTACTATTATCATCATCACAGTCCGCTATATCCTAGCCTCGGTGCGTCATGACATCATTAAACTCGGCTTCGTAAAGCCGAGCAATGAATTCGGGTGGTTTGGTCGCCTGCAGGTTGAATCCGTCCGGCTTTCGGTTCAAGGGAGGTGGTTTGGTCGGGCCGAGATTCCACGCACCATCTCGGCGCGGTACCTTGCGGTCCCGGGCCCGATGACCGAGGCTCGCTCGTTTGGAACCCCGTCCCCGCGAGGGGGCACCGTTCCGCTTCCTCCCTCTCACCCTTGAACCGGACCGGACGCCTCGCCCGACAAGGCCCGGACTCGACCGTGCAGGGTGGGGCCAAGCCCGAATCGGCAACGACGCTTCGAAGAGAAGCGACGCCGCATCGATCCGCGCCGGGCCTCGCATCCAACAAAGCACACCGCGCCCCGAGTGCTCGCATCGGCTATCCGTCGCCCTAAACGCTAACCCGTCCAACGTCGATGCTTTACTCGCATGCCCACATGCACATGCGACCCTTTTGACACTCACCGAGCTCGGTGCTTCAACGCCGTCCGTACATTCCACCAATGCTCTCCCTGTTACACACCGCACCTCTCGCGCACACCCGCCGTTCGCACACTCCCTTAACACACCTCGCGCACCGTCTTGTGCACTCTCCCCCGGTACGTACTCCGTACCACTCACCATGGGCGTGCACCCTTGCATCCACCCACTAATGTGCTCAGGTGGGCTCTCTCGCACTCGCGCTACTACCAACTCAGGTGTGCTTCCTCGCACACGTTCCACCACCACCTTACTCTCTGTGTCACACTCACTCTCGCACGTACACTCCGTATTGCTCTCACTCGCTGTGTCACACTCCGTACACCCCGACGTGCATTCTCGCTCGCACTCGGTATCACACTCGCGCTTCGTAACACGCTCACCCCTTGACGCATACTTTTTTTTCACACGCGTGCCATTTCCACTCACACGGGACCCTTCACCAACGTCCGGGTGCCATATCGATCCCAATCGCGTGACAATTCTCTTCGCGCCAAACCCCCTCTTAAAAAATCTCCCGGCACCACATGCAGCCCGTCTCACCTTCGGGGTTCTTCTTCCTCCCTGCACCAAAACCTGCAAATCTTTATTGGTGTTATTAAGCACAGCATCATGATGTGAGCAGGGACTTTGCACATTTTCCATTTCTCCCTGCAATTCCCGGGCTACCTCCGTCATCTTTTCAATTTTAATTCCCAGCACTTCATTTTCTTTATTCACCTCAACGACCGCTGGCTTTAATAAAATTCCCTCTTCTACCTCAGCGGTCGCCGGCTTTTCCACACCCAGGGTCGCGATCTCTACACCCGTCATTTTACCCGCGCTTTCCTCCGCTTCGCTCAACCAGCGCTTCTCGACCCGCGTTACCTCGTCGTGCACCCCTGGGACCTTTTCGCCCAACCTGCGGTCTCTGTCCCTCTCCGCTTCCCTTACTTCATATGCGACTCTGTCCCTCGCCCGTCCCTCATTATCGGCCCTCATTTCGTTCGTTATTGCTTCAATTTGGTTTCCCAATCGCTCACCCCTAGCATCCATCTTATCATTTAGCTTCTCCAATCTCTTCATGATTTGCGCCATGAGGGCTTGCATGTCGAAGCCCGCCGGTACAGTGGGCTCGGCCGCCGCGGCTACGTGCGCGGCGCAATTTGGTGCTGCTACAACCACGTGCGCGAGGACGCCATTTTGCGCGCCTGAAACCTCCTCAACCACATTGCCATTTTTCTCCTCCTCCCTTTCCTCCACATACATTTCCCCGAGGTCCTGGGTCGATTCCACCCCGTCTATCTCTCCCACCGGCATCCCGTCGCCTTGACCAGCCATGGCGCGATTTCAAAATTCGGGTTTTTCTTTAAAACAACACAAATTTTGGCAGCTCGTAATTTTGAGCACGTTAAGCGCGCTTCGGGTCCGACCCCGCTCCTGACACCAATTGTTACGCCAATAGTACAATTGGTGTTCCAAAATTTGGGCTAAATAAATTTAGTCCCAGGTCCGAATCTGACATACCTGACACCAATTGTTACGGTCCGCGGATAAGGATGTTGTTTGCCGAGCGGAGGCACCGCGGCCGAACAGTTTCCCCGATTCACCCGATCCCCCGAACGTTGGCCAGATCGCGCCACAGATATTCAATATGGAAAACTCTAAAGCGACCGAATGTAAAGAGGAAGAAGAAGACGTACAGAAGAGTAACGGGATTTATTATTTACACACACAAGCAAAAGGAGCAGTCACAGTTATTTACAGGGAACGTGGAAAAAGCAGGTGACACAGTGAAAATTACTAGCTTATCTAAACAGGCTTAACTTATACCCTTGACAGAACAAACAGAGATGGACTCACGCGAATGGGGAATGGAGGCAGGAACGATTGGCTGGACTGGGAGGAAGGTTCAGCTCGGACCACAAGCTGGAAGGCTTTGCAGGGCGCACAGCCAACCGGGCCTCGTCAGGCTGGGAGCGAGCAGGGTGACGTCGTGCACTTCTCTCAAGGCTTCCCCGTGCTTCTCTCGCGCACTTGTGTTAAAGGCTTCCTTCTCGCTTCTCTTCCCTCCTTGCGCACTTCTCTCTGAAGCTCGTCTCTTTTCAGAACTCAGAACTCATCTCCTTGGGGAACGTCCCGCGGCGGGTTATATAGGCCCCGCCCCTCAACCTTCACGAACCTCCTCGATCGCTTTTCCTCCACCCTCTCAAACCAAACCCCTCGTGCTTGGTTGGTTGTTCAGGGCTGGCTCAATCCTCCCTTCTATGACGAGGTGGAGACACGCCCTTCTTCTCCGAGCCTACCCCGTGGCGAATGGAGTCGCGGAGGGAACAGTTGGCAATTGCGGTTTTTGGGAATGGGAATGAAAGGGGATCTATCTATTTCACTTGGTGCAATGGAGTGTCATTTTAATGGAAGACAAGGCCTTACCCTGATACTCATAATAAGGAAATAAACTACTGAACAAGGGTATTATAGTGTCCTTCAATGTATGCTTTATGGAATTAAATACCGGAACGCCCTTTGACCTTTATACACACTGGAGCAAGGAGGGCTCAGAATCAAGCAATATTACACAACAATTTACCATACAATACAACACAATAAAAAAAACATAATCCTCATATCCGCAACAATATATATATATATATATATATAATTATATATATATATATATATATATATATATATATATATATATATATATATACAGTCACGTGAAAAAGTAAGTACACCCCATGTAAAGTTTTGACTTTTTCAACATATTTCAACATACAGCTATTTGATCTTCATTTCAACAATATTGACAGATAAAGGTGATATAATAAAACAAATATCATGAGACATTTACATTTTGTAGTCCATTCTATAATTTAAATAAACATAAATGAAAATTCCGCATGTGGAAAAAGTAAGTACACCCCGACATTTATCACAACTTCAAATCCCTAAAATTATAATCAGGTGCACCAGCTCAGGTGCAAATGATTAGAACATTGTAAGAGAGGATCTTGGAGGAACCTGTTATTTAAACCTTAGACATTTAGTTTGGTTTGCTCTTTGTTGTTGAAGTGTGCGGCGTCACCATGCCGAGATCAAAAGAGCTCTCTGAGGCCTTCAGAAAGAAGGTTATAGATGCCTACGAGTCTGGGAAGGGATTTAAAAAGATCTCCAAACAATTTGAAATCAATCATTCGACTGTCCAGAAGATCATCTACAAGTGGAGAAGATTCCAAACAACTGCCAACGTGTTCAGGCCAGGCCACCCCAGCAAGTTCAGCCCAAGAGCAGACCGCAAGATGCTGAAAGAAGTCTCTAAGAACCACAGAATGTCATCATGGGACCTTCAGGTAGCTCTTGCCACTGTTGATGTCAAAGTGCACGAGTCTACCATTAGAAAGAGGCTGCACAAATTTGATCTACATGGGAGGTGTGCCAGGAGGAAACCTTTGCTGTCTAGAAAGAACATCAGGGCAAGACTAAAGTTTGCCAGTGAACACCGAGGCAAAGACCAGCACTTCTGGAACAATGTGCTCTGGACAGAGGAGTCAAAGGTAGAGCTATTTGGCCACAGTACCAGAAGACATGTTTGGCGAAAACCAAAGACAGCATTTGACCACAATAACCTGACACAAACTGTAAAGCATGGTGGTGGAAATATTATGGTTTGGGGCAGCTTTGCTGCATCAGAGCCTGGGCATCTCACCATCATAGAATCCACTATGAATTCTTCATTGTACCAGAGGGTGCTTGAGGATAATGTGAGGCCATCTGTCAGAAGGTTGAAGCTCAACCGAAGGTGGACCTTGCAACATGACAATGACCCTATACCAGTAAATCCACCAAGGAATGGCTGAAAAGAAAGAAATGGAGGGTTCTGGAATGGCCAAGTCAAAGCCCGGATATAAATCCCATCGAGATGTTGTGGGGGGATTTGAAACGAGCTGTGCATGCAATAAACCCCTCAAACGAACCCAACTGCTCCTGGACTCTGTGTCCTTCTCTCCTGACAAGGTGGAGAAGTTTTTATCAAACCTCGACTCTGATTCTGCAACTGGACCAGATGGCATCAGCCCTCGGGTCCTAAAATCCTGCTCTGCCGCTCTATCTCACCCTCTCTCTGTTCTTTTCACCCTCTCTTTTGCTCAAGGTCATCTGCCAGCATCTTGGATATCAGCAAACATTACTGCTTTACACAAAAGGTGCAAAAACAGATCCTTGCAACTACAGACCAATCTGCCTGCTCCCAATTATCAGCAAAGTCATGGAATCCATCATTGCTTCAGATATCAAATCCTTCCTCTTCTCCAATGGCTTGATTTCTGATCATCAATTTGGATTCAGACCAGGTCATTCTACTCTGGACATGTTGCTTCTGCTGTCTCAACAATGTATGGAGGTCCTCAATGCCAAACAGGAAATCAGAGCTGTCTCACTTGACATATCACGTGCCTTCGATACGGTCTGGCACCCAGCTCTGCTCACCAAACTCACCTCGTATGGTATTCAGGGAAATCTCCACTCATGGCTTGCAGATTTCCTCTCTGGTCGTAGGCAACGTGTGGCCCTGAATGGGTTTCTCTCATCTTCCCTTCCTGTTCTGGCTGGAGTTCCCCAAGGTAGTGTTCTGGGCCCTGTGCTATTTCTGGTCTTCATCAATGACCTCTCCGACTCTCTGGAAAATCCTCTCTCTCTCCTTGCTGATGACTCCACTATCTGCCGCTCCATTCCTCATCCCTCAGATCGGCAGTCTGCAGCCTCCTCACTCTCTGCAGACCTGGACAAAATCACAGACTGGTCAAACAAGTGGAACATGTCTTTCAATCCTGACAATTCTCACACTCTTACAATGTCTCTCCGAAAGGACCGACTGGACAACCCTCCCATCTACTTTCTCAACAATCCTCTCCAAGAAGTTCTGTCGCTCAAGCTTTTGGGTCTCCCTATCTGCCATGATCTTTCTTGGGAAAAACCACATTTCCAAGCTGGCCTCCAAAGCCAGTCGCCGACTGGGCATCCTCCGTCGTGCGAAGTCGTTCCTTGGCACACCTGAGCTCCTCACCACATACAAGGCTTTCATCCGCAGCTCAATGGAATACTGTTCCCCCCTCTGGGCCGGTGCTCCTGCCTCTCACCGAGCTTGGCTTCACGCTGTTGAAACCAAAGCTTTCAGAATCATTGGAATCTCCTGCAATGAAGCTAACTCCGAGGGCCTTTCACTCACTCACCGCAGGCAGGTTGGTGGTCTTCTTTCTTCTACCGACTCCTCTCCGGCCTTGCTCCCCCAGCTCTCTCTGTGTTCTGTCCCCCAAATATTCCGTAAGGTCGCACAAGATCTGCCTGCAACCCTCTTATGGTTAAACTGCCAAAGTCTAGGCTCTCTGATCACCTTCACTCTTTCATTCCCCTTTTCTCCCGCCTCTGGAACAAACTCCCCCACTCCCTTCAATCCCACTCCTCCCTCCAGGTCTTTAAAACAGCTGTTCACCACCATCTCTTATCTTCCCCCATCGAAAACCTTGATCTTTTCTACCCCCGGTAATTCACCCCAGAGTCCTTGCAGTGTTCATATGTTTTATTCCTCTCCCACCTCCCTCCAAGTCCTCCCGATGTCCCTGCTCTCAAATGTTGTGTTTGTGTCCTTCCCCCTCTCTCCCCATCTTGTCTGCCGCTCCCGATGTTTTTTGTGTTTTGTGTGTCGGTTTGTGTTTTTGTGTGATTAATGTTAGCTCTTTCACGAGCCTCGATCTTGTATACAAAAAAAACAAAACATCGCACAGCTGAAAGAATTCTGCATGGAGGAGTGGGCAAAAATTTCTCCCAGTCGATGTCAGAGACTGGTAGACAGTTATAAGAAACGCCTACTTGAGGTTGTTTCTGCCAAAGGGGGCAATACCACCTATTGGAGCCAAGGGTGTACTTACTTTTTGCACATGCGAAATTTGCATTTATGTTTATTTAAATTATACAATGGACTATAAAATGTAAATGTTTCATGATATTTGTTATATTATATCACCTTTATCTATCAATATTGTTGAAATGAAGATCAAATAGCTGTATGTTGAAATATGTTGAAAAAGCCAAAACTTTACATGAGGTGTACTTACTTTTTCACGTGACTGTACATCACTGATTAAATCCAAACCTGTTTTGTCAATTTTAACATTGCACTCCAAGCCAATCCAGGGGCAGTGTAATTGTGGGTGGGGTCTAATCCATAGGAATTTTTATTATGGCAGACGGTTCTAAAAGTCAGCCAATAGCAATACATCAGTTTAAGATACAAATCATGATACTCTCCTAGGCTCTTTGTTTTAAACTTTTTCCAAACATTTTGTGCTTTAGTATAATCTTTATCAGTTATATGACTTTTATTTAATTCGTTATAGAAATTTTATTTTGAGGGAAGTTGTGTTTCTTTAAATCTCTCAAATGAATCCATATAGTCATACGGATATATTCCCTTTTGTGATAAGAGTTCAATCTCTTCTTGGTTTATGAAATACTCTGAAAGACACGGAAAGATTTTAATATTTGATACCAAGTCAGATAATGGGCTTGCCAATAATTTAAATGTGTCAAGAAACCTGATGTGATTCACAGGCGATGTATGAATTGTTTTTGTGAATGAAATGTATAAATTTCTGATCTGTGTTCGGAATTGCTGAAATGTATCCAGATGTCTTTGAAAGTTCATTAATAAATAGATTCGTATCATCATGAGCATTGTTATGAAGAAAGACAGGAATGAAAGTGGGAAGTTTAAAATTAAGATTACAACTTTGATGAGCTGGACCTCTATATTTACCAGTGAGATGACAAGACCTTCACCAATTTTCTCCGTACAAATATGACATATATTATCTCGCCTAAACTTGTTTTTCTCTTTCTTGGTCAGATTCATCGGTTTATTGGTTTCTCTCATTTATATCTTGGTTAATCGAACACAGTCTCTTTCTGGTCGTTTCACAAACTCCTCTGGGGCATCTTCTCCTCTGTAAAGTTCTAACTTGTTGTAGTCATCACCAACGGATGATTTGACATATTAACAGAAACCACAAGGAGTATGTTTTTGATATTTACTCGTGTAAGACCCTTTAGGATCTGGTGAAGCAGGATCTATTTTTTCAAGGATACTTTCAAAATCAGCGTATAGTATCACAAATCGATGTTTTATAGTCTTGTTGAAATCTTTAAATGATATGTTTGACCCTACTTTTGGCATATTAATTACGGTTGATTTATGATCACTACAGTATTTTGAATGTTGGTTTAATCTTTCTTTAGTATGAAAGAAGTTAAGACAACGCTTACAGGGGTATGTTTTATTAGCTCTATTACACGTTTGAGAAGTAGTCAATCGAGACAAATTTTTGATGTAAGCATAATGTGAATTTTCTTCTAAACGAAAACAAATAAGGTCAATATGAGTTTCTTCATTTTTATAGTTATCAGAAATTTTTAAAATCTGAACTTTGTTTATTTTTGTTAGTCCATAAACATTAACAGATAGATTATTCATTTTCTCAAATTTTAGAATATCAATCAATGACATAGGAAACTTCAAACCGTTAACATTTAACGTATTCTCATATTTCTTATAATTTGATACTCTCTCAGGTTTTGAATGTGGGGGATGAAGGTGAGCGAGAACAGACCATAGGAAACATTTATTATCTTTGCTTTGAATATTAACAACCGATTTTTAAAGTTTTATTACCCTCGGTAAATCAATGTGAGAACAAACTTTAAGAGGGTCTGATTTCAGAATGTGTATATCTTGGAAAATTATGTTACTAATACTATATCCACTACCTACAATTGTATTATCTACATCCTGCTCCTGTTCTACAAGTTCACCATGAACACCTGATGATAAGAAATCTTGGAATGATGTGATAAAGTGAGAGTCTGTTCTCATATAGGGAGTTTCTTCAACGTCATCTTTTACCATACCCATTTTTACTCCCATATAAAACTTTAAAGTATTCATCTCAGTCAGTGTATCTTTTACAAGTGTTTCAATAACAGGTTTAACCATCTCAATTGCCTCAGCTATTGATTCTGGTCCAGGAGTTCCAAACTAAAAAACCCTTATCTCACCATGTCCCTTAAATACTCCATCAGAGTTTTTAATTTTAATAGAGTATACAACTGGCGCTTCATTCTTCTTGTGTTTTTGTGATTGAAGGTGTTTCTTATAACTCCCTTTCAAGACATATTTAGAACAGACATCACAGTGTATAACATTAGATGCCGGAGGAAGTTCTCCAGTATTTCGTCTATGCTTTTTTGTTGGAGGGTGTTTGTTATACCAGACCTTTCGGACATCCTTAGAGCGGACATCACAGTGTTTTTACATTAGACACAGGAGGTAGTTCTCCGCATTTCGTCTATGCCTTTTTGATTTTAGATGACGTGTCAAAACACGCTTATGATATTCACGATTACAAACGTTGCAATACATTGTATTCATCATATTTATATCGTAAAAAAACTTGATGAAAATCTCGTAATTTATAGATACTTTTTCACTCCAAATAAAATTTTCTTGATGAAAATCTCGTGATTTATAGATACCTTTTCACTTAAAATAAAATTTTCTTGATGAAAATCTCGTAATTTATATATACTTTTTCGCTTGAAATAAAATTTTCTTGATGAAAATATCGTGGTAATTTATAGATACTTTTTTGCATAAAATAAAATTTTCTTGATGAAAATCTCATTGTAATTTATAGATACTTTTTCGCTTAAAATAAAAATCAGTTCTTGGCACAGATCTTAGTATTGATCCTTGAGGGATATTGTTTAAGTATTAGAACCTTATTTTTCAAAAAAAAATCACATTTTTTGGAGGAGACTTTAATATTTTAGACCTTATTTTTCAATTTTTTATTATCTTTGTCTTTTTTAATTCCTGTGAATAAAATGATCCCAAGATTTCTTCTCCATTTAAATCATATAATTTGTAAATATCATAACAAAGGACATAAACTCTCAGGATCATAACTGTCTTCTGTTCCAACAGAGCAGGAGCTATCATAATCCTCAAAATCTTTACTTGAATAATGACTCATATTTAATTAGCAGAAAAAACATTACCATCTATATCCATATACTTTTTTTCATTAACAGATTCAACTACAATATTTCTAATATTAAAGGTAATTTTAAAATGGTTCTTAACTACTATTGAGCGAAATGACATTTCTCCTGTTCTATTAACATCTTTCATTTCATCAAGATTAACATCTTTAGGGTTATTAAAGATTATAGAAATTTCACCATGTTTACAACTAATAGTTTTATCCTCCTTTTCGGTAGCTTCAGTAAAAAGAGTTTTGTTTTTTGATACTTTAACATCTTTCATTACCTCCTCTAGTTTGCTATAGATCTCCATAAACATTGGTGAAACTCTTGTTATAATTACTTTAATGGACGACTTCCCAAAGACAGAGAATGCTCCTCCTTTAAAAGAGATTGAGTAGCTCATATTATCCTTCATAATAGGTTTAATCCAAAAGTTATTATAATCATCTTTGTTCAATTTTACATCAGTGCAATATATTTCAGTATTCATTTTAAATGAGGAGATTGATTGAAATTTGTCTTTTGTTTTGAAACATTGTATTTATTAGGTAAAAAAGTGGTTGTCAAATGATTGAGGGGAAAATAATCTATCTATATATATATAAAAGAAAGTTTTTGTTTGTTTGTTTGTTTGTTTGTTTGTTTGTCCGCACGCGCTAATCTCCTGAACGGTGAAAGATAGGAGAAAACCTCTGAAACAAAAAATGTCGGGACGGGCCCCGGGAAGGTTATAGGGTAGGTGGCGAGGCCGGTCGAGGCCGCCTCGGACGGGCAGGGCCCATTTCGCAATTAAAAGCTGAGCTGAATTATAGTAGTCAATCTTCTATGGCCACGAGTAAAAGCTGAATTATAGTAGTAAATTCATTCAAAAAGAACTAAAAGTGTCAGCACGGGCCCCGGAAAGGTTATAGGCTAGGTGGCGAGGCCAGTCGAGGCCACCTCGGCTGGGCTGGGCCCATTTCACAATTAAAAGCTGAGCTGAATTATATCAGTCAATCTTCTACGGCCGTGAGTAAAAGCTGAATTATAGTAGTAAATTCATTCAAAAAGAACGCGGGCAACGCCGGGTGCTTTCGGCAAGTTTACTATAATCTAAAAATTATATGTGGTTTGGGAGGGGATCAGATGAGATCATTTAGAGAGGTCTATCATTTCATCTTAGCTCAACAGCGATACCTAAACCGAGAGACAAATTCGAATGCAATATTTATCAATATTCTAGATGGTGATTGTTCTTTTAAGAGAATTAAATTATTACCTAAAAAAAAAAAACAAATATTCGTTGGGTCTCTGTATGAGTATCTATCTATAATTCCAGTAATCTCTGTATGTGTGTTTGTTTGTTTGTTTGTTTGTCTGTGACCGCTGTTTCTCGACAACCACGGGTCCGATATACTTTAAACTTGCCAGGTATATTGCTGGGGACCCGAGGATGTGCCTTTTCAAGGTTTCATATTAATCGGACAATTACTTACCGAGCTATGTCCAAAAAACGATTCAACCAATCAGAGAGCAGCGAGCTATCGCGTGTGCCGAACGTGGCGAACACACTCTGCCTCGGACGGCACATTTGAGAGCGTATTCATTTATTTCACGTTGGCAAACTATGTTGCCGCTATGTTGGCGTTAAACTATGTTTTAAAACTAATTAAAACCATTTCATGTAAATAGAGGGGGGGGGGGGATTGTCACTGTACTCGCAAGCCGTTCGCCGTTCGCTTTGGCGTTGCGAATGGACCAAAACATTTCATGGACCAAACCATTTCATGTAAAGCGTTCGCCGTTCGCTTTGGCGTTGCGAATGAACCAAAACATTTCATGAACCAAACCATTTCATGTAAATAGAGGGGGGGGGATATAATTTTAGATATATATATAGTACGGGCATGCCCTAGTAATGAAAAATTGGGAGAGTTAATGAGTCAAATGTAGGGAGAAAGGGGTGCAATTTTTTGCGAAAAATGGTGTAATTTTTTGAGAGAAAAATGGTGTAATTTTTTGAGAGAAAAATGGTGTAATTTTTGAGAGAAAAATAGTGTCATTTTTTGAGGGAAAAATGGTGTAATTTTTTGAGAGAAAAATTGTGTAGGGGAGAGGCAGGTTATTTGATACACTTTTCAGTTATGTTGGCCTATAATGAAGACTTATAATGAAGCTCGACAGGATTCATGAATTGTCCAAAAGAAATATCAGGGTCTTGTACATATCTGTGAAGCATGCCAGATCTGCTGCATTATCAAACTTGGAATGGTGGCTCACAAAAAAACTGTTTGTCAAACGTATCATCTGACCTGACCAAGTGGGTTAGTTGATACACCTTGGAAGGCGTGAATGGGTTAGATGATACATTGATTTCCATGGTATTTCTGCCAATGGTAACAAATTAGCATGCACATAATTACAGATACACATCAAACTAGGCTACATACCATCATTTATGTTTAATATTTGTACTAATGGTATTTTCAGAGTCAATGAGCACTGTTAATTGTACACCGCACCTTTCCTATGCCATCTCCAGGCGCTGCATAACGTCATTGCTAGGCACCGAAAAGGGCTCGGCAATGACGCACGCTGAAAGGGAGTACTCAGTTTTCACACTGGTTGTTTGGTTGTTTGTTTGTTTGTTTTTTCTTGTCCGGGCAATATCTCAGCCATCCTTTGAGCAAGGAAGCTGAAATTTCGGCACAATAGTGAGCAAGTACTTTGTCAAAAACAGTATTTTTTGTTTTTTGATTAATCAATTAATTGATGAGTTATTTAATTATTAGCGATTAATTAAGTACATATGCATTTCCTTTCTCTTCTGGCCATTATCTCAGGCACCTTTTGAGTTAGGAAGCTGATATTTGGACATGCCAATGACCAAGTGATTTGGCTTTAAAAGATATTTTTGATTTATTGATTAATCAATTAATTGATTAGTTATTTAATTATTAGCAATTAATTAAGTACTTATACATTTCCTTTCTCTTCTGGCCATTATCTCAGGCACCTTTTGAGTTAGGAAGCTGATATTTGGACATGCCAATGACCAAGTGATTTGGCTTTAAAAGATATTTTTGATTTATTGATTAATCAATTAATTGATTAGTTATTTAATTATTAGCAATTAATTAAGTACTTATACATTTCCTTTCTCTTCTGGCCATTATCTCAGGCACCTTTTGAGTTAGGAAGCTGATATTTGGACATGCCAATGACCAAGTGATTTGGCTGCAAAGGCTATTTTTGATTTATTGATTAATCAATTTATCAATTAATCGATTAATTATTTAATTATTTGATTAATGACAAAAAAGAAATTCAGTTACAGATTCTGATGAAATGGTGGTGGTTTATGTGTTATATGAGCGAATTGATTAAATATTTAATTTTTTATAATTATTATTTATTTATCTTCATTATTAATTATTTATTTATTTTATTTCTCATCTGGGCAATATCTCAGGCACCTTTTGACCTCAGAAGCTGATATTTGGACATGACAATGACCAAGCGATCTGGTTGTAAAGGTTATTTTTAATTTATTGATTAATTAATTAATCGATTACTTATTTAATTATTCAATGAATGACTTATTAATTAATTTTTTCAAAGTTACAGATTCGGATGAAATGGTGGTGGTTTATGTATTATATTAGCCAATTGATTAACTATTTAATTTTTTAAATGATTATTATTTATTTATTTTCATTATTAATCATTTATTTTTTTTCTTTCTCATCTGGGCAATATCTCAGGCACTTTTTGAACTGGGAAGCTAATATTTGGACATGACAGTGACCAGGTGATGTGGCCGGCCATGAAGGATATTTTTGATTCATTGATTTAACCATTAATCGATTAATTATTTATTGATTCTAAAGGATACATCTTCGGATGAAGAACGAGTGGTTTAGTTGTGGTATTAGCCAATTGATTACGAAAATATTTTATGATAATTTTTTATTGATTTTAATTATACAATTAATCAATCAATTATTGTACACCTCCCCCTCCCAATGGACTCTCTATGAGCTGCACTGCGGTATTGCCGGGCGCCCAAGGTGCCCCGGCAATGCCGCGCTGTAGGATATTTAATTATTTGGCATATGGGGGTTGTGTACTTTGAATGTATCTTTACTTGTTAAAGCTGTTTGTTTGTTATTTATTCAGTTGTATACCTGCTATGTATATTGTATACATAGGTAATGTAAAGTATATCTAACAATGGGGCTAAAGGTTAAGTTAGAGAGAAAAAAAAGAACTGCCAAGCAAATGAATCGGCAAGCATCAAATATCAGCAAAGGAACCAGATTCACAACTCAGATGGACACAACTCTTATATTCTAAAGATGTACAGTGTAGGCTATATAGGCCTACATATATTATGATGTATGAAGCCCAGTTACAAATGGCTACAGCATTGTCTTGTAAAAAAAAAAATGAATGGGTTAGTTGATACAGGTCGGTAGGGTTAGTTGACACGCGTATCAACTAACCTACTCAGACTGTATCATCTAACCCATCCATGGGTTTTTTGCAACACATGTTGCCCACATGCTTATGTGTAATATCCTGGCAATAAAAGCAGCGTAGGCTGAAAGCCACTTTCACAAGGTATAATCAACCAATGAGAACTCCTGTGAAATCTATGTAGTATTATCACAATAAATGATCTTACCTTTTGTTGGCGTTTTTACTCAGGATGACACAAATCAGGTTTTTTGGAGAATCACACCCTTTCTTTGTCTGTAACTTCTTGACCTACTTATCAATGATATGTGATGCAACTAGCTAACAACAGAAGGCAGCATTTACACAAGTTTCATTTCTGATGGCTAGGAGGAAGGTTGCATCAACTAACCTACTGTATCAACTAACCTGCCTCTCCCCTAATTTTTTGAGAGAAAAATGGTGTAATTTTTTGAGAGAAAAAGGGCGTAATTTTTTTTTGGGGTGCTTCAGAGTGAGTGGTCAATAAGTTTCCTTAATTTTCCCCATTGACTTCAATGTTAAATTTTAAGGTGAGCCAGAACCCAAGCCAAGTTAATGGGGAAGACTCAGTAAAGGTCATCTCCAGGTCATCCAGTTTAATCCAGTTTATTCAAGTTTAATGCAGTTTCGTCCAGGTCATCTCCAGGTCATCCAGTTTAATCCAGTTTAATTTTATGTGCCCCAGAACCAACATTTATCCCCTACTCATGTCCAATCATTTGAAGTGGTGACAGGTGGACTCGAATCAAGTTGCAAAGACATCTCAAGGATGATCAAAGGAAATGGGATGCGCTTGAGCTCAATTTGGAGTGTCATAGCAAAGGGATTGAATACTTATTATTGACTCGAGACATTTCAGCTTTTTATTACCCTCGCCAGAGGAGAGGCTATTGTATTTGGGACTGTTTGTCGGTCTGTCCGCACAGAACGAGTATGCTTTTCTCTGTAACTGTTGGTCCAATTGGCAAGAAATTCTCACCATAGGAGCCCCTCCTCCTGTAGGATTTTAAAATATTTATGACATCATAGGTAAAGTGAGTGGTATGGGCGCCATCTTGGAAAAACCGAAAAAAATTCACCTCTATATCTCCGAAACTGCTCCATGGGAAACAAGAAAGAGCAGAGATTGCAGACGCTCACCAGGACATGTTAGTGGTTTTTAAGAATTTTGTGTTAAAACAAATATGGTGGCTGAACCACGTGACCGATGCCATCATTTGTTTTTCTCCACGAATTTATCCCTAGATGATGCTCAAGAAATTTAATCTTGATCGGATGAAGTTTTGTACTCGTCGAATTATGATGTCATAATGGAGGCACCGATGGCATAATCATTAAAAACCACCTTTAGAGGCCATTTTTCCCCGCAAAGCAGGGGTTGGCCTTTTTCGGGAACCGTGGTTGTTGTTGTTTTTCGGTCCCCTTTTTGAAGCAATGTTTTACGGCCGGATGCCCTTCCTGACGCCAACCCTTTTTGCCACCTGTAACGACAAACAGGGAATTACCAGTGAACTGGTACTCAATTAGCCGACCTCGGAAGGTATGATCAGGCTGAGTCAACCCCCCCACCCCCACTCCGTTCCATAATTTGTTCCTTTAAGTCCCCCCTACCATGCCTCTTCCCCCCAAGTCCTCTCCCTCCCACAGATCTCCAGATGTCCCTGTTCTCTGCTGTTGTACTTGTGTGCTTCCAGCTCTCTCTCCCCATCTTGTCTCCCGCTCCCTTTATTGTACGTTTTGTGTGTCTGTTTGTTTTTTTGTGATTAATGTTAGCTCTTACACAATCCCTGATCTTGTATACAAAAAAAAAAAAAAAAATTAGACAAGTAGAACGCTTGAACCGATCAGTTTGAAATTTATTGTGCATGATCTCCACAAAAATTGTATGGCAGAATTAAATTAATGACGTCATGTCATCAATAAACTATACAAACACAGCAGCTAATAAACACCACACAAACTACAAACACATCCTGGCAAGGGTCTGCAATCTGATTGCTCTCTGATGTTTTAAATTGTTTTATAAAAATTTATGTTGAAAAATTTTCACTTAGACATTATGGGGTATTATGTGTGGATCAGTGCAAAAAAATGTCAATTCAATCCATTTTAAATTCAGGCTGTAACAACAAAATGTGAAAAAAGTTAAGGGGTGTGAATACTTTCTGAAGACACTATATGTGTATCATTTTGGCCCCATCTATCAATGGGGAAAATTACTTTAAACATTTTAAAATCCTCATATCCGGATTCATATCTTCACCAAAATCCAATAATTTCGTCATTCTCATATATCCAAACTGCCCACCAAATTTCGTCCGAATCCGTCCACAATGTTCTGAGATATCCTGTTCACAAACAGACAAACAGATGGACAGGCGTGAAAGAAAACCTCCATCCACTTTTGGTGGCGGAGTAATTATATCTGACATGAAGTTCACTTTCCCACGTTAATGTGAACCCCGAACCGCCATCACACAAACATACACAGGTATTATTTTGTTGGTGCAATATGGTGGAAAGTAGTGGAGACAATAGGTGTGAGATCATAGAAATAGGTATAATAGGCATTTCCCTGATGAGACCAAAGAAAAGGATATGTTGCTCTCCCTCGGGCAAGTAAGTGACGACTGTCTCTAATTTCCACCTCCATTCTGGTCTTGCTCCCTCTGCCCTCTGACCCTCCAGCAACTGCAAAACACAAGCTACGTTATCTTCCAATAATAAAATCACTCCAGATGAAACATTCAAAACCCGCACACCGACTGCACATCTCAACTTATTTGTTCCTCTTTTCCCGTGTTTGTGGAACCATCTTCCTGTTAAATCCCACTCTTCTTTCTCAGTTATTAAAAGCTAGCAGTGCACGGATATCTCATGCCATTGCCGATCCTTCAATACACATTTTTACCTCCGCCACCGAAGGTTTTCACCCCTGTCGATGTGTTTGTCTGTTCATGAACAAGATATCTCAAAAGGTTGTGGACGGATTCAGACGAAATTTGGTGGAGAGGTTGGATATGTGACAAGGATGAACTGATTAACTTTTGGTGAAGGTCCAAATCCAGATCCGGATTAGAATTTCTTTTTAAGTGACTTCACCATGGAGCGAGAGGGCAAAAACGAGATGAAGCACGATATCTGAAAAAAGATGTGGATGAGTTGGGTAGGTGCCAAGAACAAGCTGATGGGATTTTGGTTCAGATCCGAGTCCAGATCTGGACTATCAGTGGATACAAAACGCAAACAGTTCAACCTGGCAGATGTATGAGCTCCACCAAGTGCCGTTCTAGTTTTTTTTTACTTTTTTATCCCCACCCCATTGACCTTGCCTCGCTCAGCCATATTATTCCTTGGGGGTTGCTGTTGCTTCCCCTAATCTCTCTCCTACTTTCCTGTTTGTTTAGTTCCTTGCTCTGTGTCCAACCGTTCTCCCCACTACCCCAATGTCTGACCATACCCTCCAATATTTTCATGACAAATACTGCAGTGGGTGGTTGAAGTAGGGGGGGAGGACATATTATAATAAATAATTGCCCTTCTTAATTATATTGTTAATTTAAGTCCCTTTTGTCTTTCTCTTACATCAAAATGACACCGAACAAACAATGTGCAGAGATGAAAGAATATAACCGTGAGTAAACAAGTTGTCATCCCTTCATGCTCATTGTGATATGTTACTCATTATCGATGAAGGTCAAATTACAAATGTTAATACACAATAAAAACTTGTAGCCGCACACCTGTCAACATCATTCATCGAATTTCGTGACCTGGAGTGCAGCCAACATGTTGCTTCCCAAACTGGCTGCAATTTATTTGTCTCTGACTCTCTCCGGAGTGCGAGGTAAATGAGGGCATTTTGCTTTTTAAAGTTGAACCTGGGATGCATTGGCAAGTTATTGGCAAATTATTGAGTTGTTTGAATAGGTATGGTAATTGTGTTTTGGTTGTATTTGTAATATGGCATTATAAATATAAATACCTTGGTTCATTGTGATATGTTACATGATTCCAAATTGTTACATTACATCAAAATTGTGATATGTTCATATGTGATACTAGTACCCGACTGCAAAGCCGCAATGAGCCGGCGAAGCCAAAGCCTCTTGCCACTATTTTACCCATCACGATGGCATCAGTAGGTTGGGTAGTTGGTAGTAGGTAGGTGTAGTAGGTACCGTACCTAGTTCAAAATGACACCATTTGCATTCTGGATGAGATGAAAATTTATAAAATCTCCTTCTTGATTAATTTGGTGAATTCCGTCTCAACTTCGGATATTTCCGGCCGTGAAAAACTTTCCCCTACGGCCGCGAGATTTCTAAAAAATAATTCTTCGTCAATGTTAGAATATTTGACGCCGTTTTCACCCTCCGAAGTCCGAAACGCGGTAATAAGCTTTTTTGAAATATTTTTTCAAATTCTCGAATCTCATTGGTTCCGGTGTTTGGTGACGATTTTCGTTGAAGATAACCAGGGCCCGTGCGGGCCCGGGGAACGAGGTTGGTCTTAAAGTATTTTAATTACAAATTAGAGGTGCATAAGATTGTGAATCAAACAAAAGCGGGTGAAACAAACTCCTATTGAACTTTTTCGCAATTGTTTATGCATACTTCCGCATCCGCATGATGGCGGCCTCCATGGAGCGATTTGGTGCGTCAAAGCTTCGAAATTCTCAAAGGATTCAGCAAAATCTGGCTTCACAATACGTACGCGTTCATTCACAACACCGGCTTCGCCGGCTATTACCAAAGGAAAGGGGAAGTTGTGAAGTAGCTGGGGTAAAATGGAAGGAGGTTAGTGGAGTCAACTGTGAAAGAATACTGAGAAAATATAAGGTTAAAATCTATAAGACATTGATTAGACCGGTTATAATGTATTGTGCAGAAATATGGCTTTGGAAAAAATGGAAGAGGAGTTGCTGGAGAGGACAGAGATGTGAATGCTTCAGTGGATTCTTAGAATATCACTAAGATAATGGATCAGGAATAAGGAGACATGCAAGAGAGCAAGAGTTTGTAAGTATCGCAGAAAGGATTAGAGAGACTAGTTTGTGGTGGTTTGGACACGTGATTAAGAACAAGAATGACCGCACTGACTGCATTGATCACAACCTGCGACAAAATCTGGAAAAAAAAATCGCATTTAAAGCAATCTTAAAAGATGAACAGCAGGATTGTGAAACGCACATTTATTGAGCTATTGAATAATTAGCCCAACGTGATGCTCGATTACCGTGTGTTCTCATGTACCGTGTGTTCTGACCGGCTTGATTAAACCTTAATGTGACGGGAGAACTAAGTGAAGACACTGGATGATCAACCAACAAGAACACACCAATTGCGATGCCTTAGAAGTTCCTTCTCACAGGTTGTTGTGCATATGCCCCTGAGCAAAAGACAAACAATACAGTGGGTCAGTCATGACATTTTCAAGGTTACATGTATCAACCACACAATAATAATAATACATTTATTTTATATAGCGCTTTTAAAGAAGCCCAAAGGCGCTTTGACAGAATACAAAAAACAAGTGCAAAAAGACAAAAATCAATAGGTAAATAATCAAAGCAAAAGGAAGGAGAAGGAGAAGAGATAGTCAGGGGTTAAATGCTGTGGGTTAAATGTTGAATGCAGTGTTGAACAGGTGGGTCTTGAGTGATGTTTTGAATGTGGTGAGTGAGGAGGAGTCTCTGATGGTGTGAGGTAGTGAGTTCCAGAGGGTGGGAGCAGCGATGGAGAAGGCCCTGTCCCCCCAGGATCTGAATTTGGTCCGTATGGGGGGGGGGGGGGGTCAGGAGGTTGGTACCAGCAGAGCGGAGGTTGTGGGTGGGAGTGTGTCTGGAGAGGAGGTCAGTCAGGTAGGATGGGGCCAGGTTATGGAGGGCTTTGTATGTCAAGAGGAGGATTTTGTACTGGATTCTCTGGGGGATGGGGAGCCAGTGAAGCTTATAAAGGACGGGGGTGATGTGGTCACGGGTCCGGGAATGGGTGATTAGCCGGGCAGTGGAGTTCTGAATGTATTGGAGTTTATTGGTGATTATTCAGGGTGAACCATAGAGGAGGCTGTTGCAGTAGTCCAGACGGGAGGTGATGAAGGCGTGCATGAGGGTTTCTGCAGCCGTGGAGGAGAGGGATGGACGGAGACGGGCGATGTTTTTCAGGTGAAAGAAGGCTGTCTTTGTGATCTGTTTGGTGTATTTGTCGAAGGAGAGGGTTTGGTCAAAGATGATGCCAAGATTCCGGATGTGAGGGGAGGTGGATACTGGGAAACCGTCGATGTTGAGGGCAAAGTTATGGGTGGATTTGGTGAGCGTTTTTGGGCCAATGATGATTATTTCAGATTTATCATAGTTAAGTTTGAGGAAGTTGATTTGAAGCCAGGATTTTATTTCAGTGATGCAGTTTGTCAGGATAGAGTGGGTGGCGGTGGAGATGGACTTGGTGGAGATGAAAAGCTGGATGTCATCGGCGAAGCAGTGGAATTGGAGACCATGACGGTGGATTAAGTAACCAAGGGGGGACAGGTACAGGATGAAGAGAAGGGGGCCGAGAACTGAACCTTGGGGGACACCTTGGGGGAAGGGAGCAGTGGGGGATTTGCAGTTGTTGATGGAGATGAATTGGCGTCTGTCAGAGAGGTATGATTTGATCCAGGAGAGGGCAGTGCCGGTAATGTTAAAGGTGATGTCTTTGTTAAAGGTGATGTCAAGTCAGGTGAGGAGGATGGTGTGATTGATGGTGTCAAAGGCGGCGCTGAGGTCGAGGAGGATGAGAATGTTGAGGTTGCCGGCGTCAGAGGAGAGGAGATGGTCGTTGGTGATTTTGAGGAGAGCAGTTTCAGTACTGTGGTTGGAGCAGAATCCGGATTGGAATGTTTCATACAGGTTATTGGCAGAGAGGTAATGTTTGAGTTGAGTGGCTACAGCGCATTCCAAAACTTTTGACAGAAACGGTAGGTTGGAGATGGGTCTGAAGTTGTTTAGGGTGTCAGGGTTTAGTCCAGGTTTTTTCAGTATGGGGGTAACAGCAGCACTTTTGAGGGATGGTGTGACGATGCCTGTAGACAGGGAGGAGTTTATTGTTGCAGTGATAAGTGGAGAGAGAGCAGGAAGGGAGGCCTTGACAAAGCTGGAGGGGATGGGGTCAAGAGTGCAGGTGGCAGTTTTCATTCCTATGAGGAGTTCAGAGAGGTCAGTAGGGGAGACTGGGGAGAACTGAGACAGGGGTTGGCAGGATAATGGGGGGGGGGGGCAGGTGGTTTGAGGGGGAGCGGGTGCGGTGGTGGTTAAGCTGTGGCAGATGTTGTCAATTTTGCTTTGGAAGAATGAAAGGAAGGAGATGCAGTTTTCTACTGTGAATGACTGGGTGGTGGTGTTCAGGGGGCTGAGGAGTTTGTTTATTGTCGAGAAGAGTGCTTTTGGGTTTCCAGAGCCAGAGTGGTTAATTTGAGAGTAGTAGGCGGAGCGGGCGCGGGAGAGGGCATCTTTGTAGTGCTGTAGGTGGTCCTTGTAGGCTTGGGAGTGAATTGTGAGACCTGTTTTATTGCAATAAGACAATAAACATCATTTCTCAAGCGATTTACATCCATTACATTAAAGTAGTACAAGCGTTACGCCTAGGTCCCCCGTCGGTGAAGTGATGTGAGTTGACAAAGTGGAAGACGCAAGGCGGCCATCTTGGATTTTGACGTGGCGAACCAATTTTCAATAGCGTTCTTCCTTATGCGTAGATACACCCACACACCAGATTGGACGTTAGTAGTTCGTTTATTTCTCAGGCTATTTCGCTCACAGTGTTCAGACATATCTATGGTGGCGGCCATCTTGGATTTTGACGTGGCGACCCAATTTTCAATAGCGTTCTTCCTTATGCTGAGATACACCCACACACCGGATTAGAAGTTGGCAGTTCGTTTCTTTTTCAAGATATTCCGCTCACAAGGTTCAGACATGCATGGCGGCGGCCATCTTGGATTTTGACGTGGCGACTCAATTTTCAATAGCGTTCTTCCTTATGCGTAGATACACCCACACACCAGGTTAGAAGTTGGCAGTTCGTTTCTTTTTCAAGATATTTCGCTCACAATGTTCGGACATTTACTTTTCAAGATATCGTGCTCACAAGGTTTAGATATGGTGACAGCCATCTTGGATTTTGACGTGGCGACCTCATTTTCAATAGGGTTCTTCCATTTGCCTAGTTGCACCCACATATGCAAGTAAAAATTTGAGAATTTGTGCTTATATAAAATGTTGGAAGCATTTCGTGTTAAAAGTGGTTAAACAAGTTTTTTAGGATAATTCGAGGGTGCTGAATTCAAAAATGCTGTTTAACTGGTTCAATTTTGGAGTCTTAACCTTCAAATTGTAAAAAAAAAAATGCCCGCCATTTTCAGCATATTATTTGCCATAACTTGAATTTTAAGCAACATAGAAGGCTCAAAATAGTGGCAATACCCATGTTTGTGATACTGAGGATTCCAAATTTACTGTTACCTAAGTTGTAACTAGTTTGGTTTCGCCGCCATGTTGAATTCCAAGATGGCCGCCATATTGATCATCAAGATGGCCACAATGTTGGATTTAAATACAAAGAAACAAATTGAAATATAGTACGCCTGGAGTCTTTTGCAAAGTGTGCTTTGGATTATTTTGAAAAGCGAGTAAAATGAGACAATGAAGGAATTGTGGTCTTGTGGTTGAGTTACATACACCTTCTGTACTGCAGAATATTGCTGCCAAGGATTTGGCATCGGAGAGCATTCAACATTCTTTGCTTAATGCAGAAAAACTTGGACAGGTGCAGCTGGATGAGTTTGTTGATCAGCGCCTTCTTCAGCCTCCTGATGGCACATGTCATATCAATTTCAATGCCGCTTTACATAGGAACAAAGCACAGACTTTCTCGTCTCTGTATGCTGTAGACTGCAAAGAAAGCAAAGGCAAAGAAACGACCATCAAGGCAGATAGAAACATTCTACAGCGACTTGTGACAGCTCCCAAAGCAGGGCGTGTGATAAACCTGGACCTGATTCTGCAGCATGAGCTTATGCCTGTGCCAATTTCACTTGCTGCCATGAATGGGAGTCTACATACAGGCAGTAGCGGTAAATCTCGACTGGCAAATGAGTTGATTCAAGATGTCTCAACCCCAGAACAAGTGACATTAACTGGAAGTACTTGCTTAGTAATTGATGGTCAAGCACTGGTGATGGCTCTTGGAAAGCCCAGCGGAATAACCACATTTGGTGAATATGCAGATGCGTTTGTGAATTCAGTGTTTGCCATGGGGAAAAAATTTGAGAGAGTTGACGTAACTTTCGACCGATACCAGCAGGATTCCATCAAGACTGGAACCAGAATGAAACGTACCCGGGCCTCTCGACCAATACGTCGGGTAATAGAAAACCAAAACGTTCCTCTACCAGACAAATGGACCAACTTTCTCTCACTTGGAGAGAATAAGGCAAATCTAGCAGAGTTTCTTTCTCAGCAGCTCATGACAAATGCGGTGTCTATTGCACCCACAACACTTGTAGTGGCTGGAGGATTTGCACAGATCACAGACGTGAAATCTTCAGATCCAGAGATGGACACATCATCCCTACAGGCCAACCATGAGGAGGCGGACACACGACTTGTTCTTCATTGCGTCGACACAAATGCTGAAACAGTGGTGGTTTTAGTGCGTGACACTGACGTGCTGGTCTTGTTAGCTGCTCATTTTGATAAGATGCCATGCACTCAGCTGTGGATGAAGGCAGGAACTCTTAAGAAGCCAAAATACATTCCCATCCACAAACTCCAACAGAAACTGCCACCTTGCCAAGTGGAAGCGTTGCTGCCATTCCATGCAATTACTGGTTGTGACAGTGTGTCACAGCTTGCTGGCCACGGCAAAAAGACAGCCTGGAAGGTGTTTCAAACACACAGCCAATTGTTGACAGATCTAGGCACAGAAGATATCACTGAAGAAGTAATCAACGATGCAGAAAAATTCATATGCCGTCTTTACAAGGTACCCGATGATGTGGACAGATGCGACAAGGCACGTGTAATACTCTTCTCTAAGGGTTGTCCACAGGAGACTCTGCCACCAACATAAGATGCAGTGAGACTACACATAAGGCGCGCACATTACCAGGCTTTTATTTGGAAGCGCGCAACCATCGCTACTCCAGTACTCTCCCAAGTAACAGACATGGGATGGACATACATCGATGGGAACTTGGTGCCGAAGTTGATGACGCTATCTCCAATTCCTAAGGCGTGTCGCGAGATAGTAACATGCGGATGTACCAAAGGATGTATAAATGGCCGTTGCAGCTGCAGAAAAGCTGGGCTAACATGCACAGGAGGATGTGCATGTGCATACAACAGACAACTAGAATGCAGAAACAGAACAGACTAAGATAGACAGGTAAACATTTGAAAATGCCAATATTGAGCTATACGGTATTTATAAAGTATAATTACAAAAGGGCAGCCATTTTGGAACTTTACCCCTTTTTTAAATGCACTTTAGAAATGATTTAATATCATTTTTTTTGTTCTAAAGAAATTAAAAGCGCATTTGACCAGTGAAAGTGATGTACATAAAAAAATACACCCCAGAAATTACCAAAAATATGGCGGTCATCTTGGAATTCAACATGGCGGCGAAGCCAAACTAGTTACAACTTAGGTAACAGTAAATTTGGAATCCTCAGTATCACAAACATGGGTATTGCCACTATTTTGAGCCTTCTATGTTGCTTAAAATTCAAGTTATGGCAAAAAATATGCTGAAAATGGCGGGCATTTTTTTTTTTACAATTTGAAGGTTAAGACTCCAAAATTGAACCGGTTAAACAGCATTTTTGAATTCAGCACCCTCGAATTATCCTAAAAAACTTGTTTAATCACTTTTAACACAAAATGCCTACACTATTCGAAAATTCTCAAATTTTTACTTGTCTAACACACCAAATTAGAATTCGGTCCTTCGCTTACGCACGCACGTCCGCACGCACGCACACACGCTCGCACGGACGGACGGACGGACGCACACACGGACGGAGGGAAAATCCATCGTCCCCCTTTCGCTCCGCGGTGCGACGGAGGACAAAAACTTCCATCCCTCCAATACCAAATAAAAAGGGATTTTACGGTAGTGAGCCCGGAAGTAAGTTCACCTCATTCACAAGACAATGAATGCAGTTGGAATTTCTTATTCAAGTATGTATTTACCACATACTGTTCTGGTATTTACCATAGCTACAACAATTGTATCTTAATTAACGCAATAATTATGAGGACATTGCATTAGGCACAGCTTACTTTTAAGAAGTCACCTCTAACAGGAGGCTGGACAGCTCGAATCGGTGTTCTGAATTATTCAGCGAGTGTTACACCACAGGGTCGCATCTTAGAGTCAGAACTCAAGGTACGGAGCCGCAACAATGTCTGGATAACGAATAAGGGCCGACCCAGAAGAGCGGGTGGACACTCGAAGCCAGAATAACTGTTCCTTCAATCCAGCTCGACCATAACGACGAACGATCGAAATAAATCCTGAATACCAGCACGTCAGGACGTCAGTTACTCTCCATCACGTTCAAGTTTACGGTATAAGAGATACAGTACATTCAGAAAGTATTCAGACCCCTTCACTTTTTTCACATTTTGTTATGTTGCAGCCTTATGCTGAAATCGTTCAAATTCATTTTTTCCCTCATCAATCTACACTCAATACCCCATAATGAAAAAGAGAAAACAGGATTTTAGAAAGCTTTGCAAATTTATTAAAAAGAAAAAACGGAAATATCACATTGACATAAGTATTCATACCCTTTGCTATGACACTTGAAATTTAGCTCAGGTGCCTCCCATTTCTCTTGATCATCTTTGAGATGTTTCTTCACCTTGATTGGAGTCCACATGTGGTAAATTCAATTGATGGGACATGATTTGGAAAGGCACACACCTGTCTATATAAGGTCTCACAGCTGACAATGCATATCAGAGCAAAAACCAAGCCATGTGGTCGAAGGAACTGCCTGCAGAGCTCAGAGACAGGATTGTGTCGAAGCACAGATCTGGGGAAGCCTACAATGGCAGAGTTGGCCAGACGGAAGCCTCTCCTCAGTGAAAGACACATGAAAGCCCGCTTGGCGTTTGCAAAAAAGCACCTAAAGGACTCTCAGACTGTGATGAACAAGATTCTGTGGTCTGATGAAACCAAGATTGAACTGTTTGGCTTCTGTCTGGCCACTCTGCCATAAAGCCAGATCGGTGGAGTGTTGCAGTGATTGTTGTCCTTCTGGAAGTTTCTCCCATCTCCACACAGGATCTCTGGAGCTCAGCCAGAGTGACCATCGGGTTCTTGGTCACCTCTCTTACCAAGGCCCTTCTCCCCCGATTGCTCAGTTTGGCCGGGCGGCCAGCTCCAGGAAGAGTCCTGGTTGTTCCAAACTTCTTCCATTTAAGAATTATGGAGGCCACTGTGCTCTTGGGAACCTTCAATGCAGCAGAATTTTTTTTGTAGGCTTCCCCAGATCTGTTCCTCGACACAATCCTGTCTCTGAGCTCTGCAGGCAATTCCTTCGACCTCATGGCTTGGTTTTTGCTCTGATATGCATTGTCAGCTGTGACACCTTATATAGACAGGTGTGTGCCTTTCCAAATCATGTCCAATCAATTGAATTTACCACAGGTGGACTCCAATCAAGGTGTAGAAACATCTCAAAGATGATCAAGAGAAATGGGAGGCACCTGAGCTAAATTTCAAGTGTCACAGCAAAGGGTATGAATACTTATGTCAATGTGATATTTCAGTTTTTTCTTTTTAATAAATTTGCAAAACTTTCTAAAATCCTGTTTTCTCTTTGTCATTTTGGGGTATTGAGTGCAGATTGATGAGGGAAAAAATGAATTTAAACGATTTCAGCATAAGGCTGCAACATAACAAAATGTGAAAAAAGTGAAGGGGTCTGAATACTTTCTGAAAGCACTGTATAACGCGGAATTTTACCTTGAAGCTGTCTCAGTCTGACGGGAGCCTTGATCATTGGCAGGAAGGCGGTAATGGTGGCGACAACATCTAGCAGTGTATAATCAGCAGAGACTCACTGGCCTAATTTGTTAGGCCCACCAGAAAACCAACATGGCAGCCATATCATTTCATCTGGGCGCTACAGCGGGTGGAGTCGAGCAACAGATGTGGGTGTGGTCAGACAGCTGTCCAACCAATGGGTGCACATTAAAAAAAAAATCGACCCCCAAATATAACCTCAAAAACATCAATGCAAAGCTCTTGTAGACCTGCTACATGTCGCAGGTAAAGAATATAAATAACCAATAAAGAAAGCATATAATGAGCCAAATAGAGGGAAAAGGTCAAGAATACAACAGAGATTAACGTGGAGGGCGGTCGCGGAAAGAGACTTGAAGAGCGTGCGATTGAGCGAGGATGATGCGGAGGACAGAAAATAATTGAGAAGACATAATTGCAGTTGACACCGGAACTTGATTGCAGAGCTGCGCTCCTCACAATCATCTGGGATAGTGGACACAACTGGAAAACATTTAGATTCTGGAAATTTGAATCGTTTAGTTTAGTCGATTGCTTTATCACTTGCAAGATAAGTGGGTTGTGCACCCACCCTTCCCTTTCCTCTCTACGATCAATACCCCCATTGATAGTCTACTTTTATTTTATTTTTCTATACTCAGTCGAGGCTCGTGTAAGAGCTAACACATGGAACATACAATGAAGGGAGCGGGAGACAAGAGGGGGAGAGAAAGGGAAACAACAACAGTGGAGAACAAGGACACAGGGAGATTTGTGGAAGGGAGAGGGCTGTGGCAGGGTACACGGGATAAACAAGATGGATACGAGAACGACTTTCAGCAAAGAAATCAGAATTTGAAGGAGATGGATTAACGGGGGTATAAAATATCAAGGTTTTGGATGGGGAAAGACAAGAGATGGTGGTGAACAGCTGTTTTGAAGACCTGGAGGGAGGAGTGGGATCGAAGAGAGTGAGGGAGTTTGGTTCAGAGGCGGGAGAAAAGAGAATGAAAGAGTGAAGGTGAACAGAGAGTCTTTCTTTTGGCAGTTACACAAGAAGAAGATTGCTGGCAGATCTTGTGTCCTGCAGGAATATTTTGGGGACAGAGCACAGACAGAGCAGGGGGTGCAAGGCCGGAGAGGAGTCGGTAGGAGATAGAAAGACCACCAACCTGCCTGCGGTGAGTGAGTGAAAGGCCCTCGTAGTTAACTTCATCGCAGGAGATTCCAATGATTCTGAAAGCTTTGGCCTCAACAGCGTGAAGACGAGCTAGGTGTGAGGCAGGAGCACCAGCCCAGAGAGGGGAACAGTATTCCATTGAGCTGCGGATGAAAGCCTTGTATGTGATGAGGAGCTCAGGTGTGCCTAGGAAGGACTTCGCACGAGGGAGGATGCCCAGTCGGCGACTGGCTTTGGAGGCCAGATTGGAAATGTGGTTTTATACTCTTGTGTATAACATTATGTTGTTCTTCGGTTACAACACTGTTCCATGAGCCTCGATGAGGTAAAGCAAAAATCAAACAGACCTCATTCAAGTGTGTGGCGGAGTTGCGCACCATTACAATCGTGTACACCAATGCAATGATCTTTACCTTGCCTCTGAATAATACATACGAGGTACAATTTAGTGCAAGGACAACCAAAAGGATGATCATTAATAGGAAGAATGAAACAACAGCAATGACATTAAATGGTGAACTAGTGGAGAAACTGAGAATTCCCCTACTTTGGAGCAACGTTTCAAGACATGATGGATCATTTGCGTCCTGATCCGTTCAGTGTTCTAGCTTTTCCACGAGCCTTGACTCTGTATACAAAAAAATAATTAAATAAAAAGGAAAGGAAATCTGAATATTGGCAATTACTTGGACAAAAAAACTCATCAGGTTGTCTAATACCGTTTGATCCGTTCAGCGGAACACAAAAAGCATTGAAGATGAAATTGCAAATCACGAGAAAAAGTTTCCGTATGGATGTGAAAATGTGAACAATGATGAAGACCGATGACAGCAAGCCATCGTTTTGAAATGTGGTGCGAAAACGGAACTTGAGCATCTCATGGACTAACAACCAAGGCAATGACTGAAATTTGAGAATAAACACTGAGCTTTCACTGCACGAAATTGAAAATTGAGCCACACACCATTGGAAGTTACAAGCTACCCGAGGCCCCTATTACCATGTGAAGAATGTTTGGGTCATACACTCTCATGGGGTCTGTAGTTATTAGGTAAACGATTTGGTCCACAAAAATGAAGTGATGCTTTGTTTCCACCTGCAAGTTTTGATCTCGTTCAGGTTGCCTTTAAGGATCTGCACGCTATTTGCTAATTATTCTTTTTTGTTCTTCTTCAAGCAGACATTCATTGGACTCCAAGGCCTTCAGTGGCAGTTTCTGATCCAGGCATGCCCATGGCAGATCGAGTTTATACACCAAGACCTTTGTAGGGTGTGACCACTTCACAGTGCAGTACTTCATTGAAGATCGCGCTAAAGGAATGTGGTGATAGGCGTTGGGCAGGTCTGTTGTAATGATGGGTTCCCAATGGGCAATCTTGTGTAGTGTTGAGTCAACATCTGGCATAAGTGAAGGTTGAGGCTTACTGTCGCGCCCGACGTCGGCAAATGTCGCGCCCGACAAGCCGGAACCCCCCATTTGGTTTCTTCACGAGAAATGATGGGTTAACGTACTCCACAGTGACTCCCACATCTTCAAGTCGAACGAAGGCTCTCAATTGCGTTTGTTTCATTGAAATCTGAACATCCCAACCCACAGGAAGAGCTACAGTTGAGATGGTTAGACACAGGAAGAGCTGCAGTTGAGATGGATAGACACAGGAAGAGCTACAGTTGAGATGGTTAGACACAGGAAGAGCTGCAGTTGAGATGGATAGACACAGGAAGAGCTACAGTTGAGATGGTTAGACACAGGAAGAGCTGCAGTTGAGATGGATAGACACAGGAAGAGCTACAGTTGAGATGGTTAGACACAGGAAGAGCTGCAGTTGAGATGGTTAGACACAGGAAGAACTGCAGTTGAGATGGATGGACACAGGAAGAACTGCAGTTGAGATGGATGGACACAGGAAGAACTGCAGTTGAGATGGATGGACACAGAAAAAACTGCAATTGATATGGATCGACACAGGAAGAACTGCAGTTAAGATGGATAGACACAGAAAGAACTGCAATTGATATGGATAGACACAGGAGGAACTGAGGTTGATATGGATCGACACAGAAAGAACTGCAGTTGAGATGGATAGACACAGAAAGAACTGCAATTGATATGGATAGACACAGGAGGAACTGAGGTTGATATGGATCGACACAGGAAGAACTGCAGTTGAGATGGATAGACACAGGAGGAACTGAGGTTGATATGGATAGACACAGAAATAACTGCAGTTGAGATGGTGTTACGGATTCGGCACTTATTATTATTATTGTTATTGTGGGTTCTAATTATTATGGGTATTGTTGTTTAAGGGAAATGGTTATTGTGGTTAAAAGGTTAAAAGCGCTCATGGTAAAAATGAGACAGGAAATCGGATCGTGACCCGGAAGAAAAAGGCGTTGGAGAAGAAGAAGTCGTGAGGAGTGAAAGGCGTTCTGAAAAAGCTCCGTACCTAGCCTGGTCGAGCGTACATGGCGAGTGAACTTTGAGTCCTTGAAAGGAATCTCGGGCCATCGGTGTTATCGCTGGAGTTGTGGAAAAGCCTGCGAAGCCAGGTACAACGGTGAAATTCCAGAGAATCTTCGCCTCAAGGCCGCGGCTCGAGTGAGAGCCGTCCGCCATTTCGTCCAGTGCGCTACCTTCATCGGAAAAGGTTTTTGTCGTGTCGGTTGGGCTTATCCTCCGGTGGTTTGCCGGTGGAAGGCTGTGCAATACAGCGGCGTCTGAAGATTGACCCGCGGTTCGCTGATTGACCGGCAAATGTGTACGCGCGCGTCTTTGGAGATTTCCCTTTCTACCACGAGTGCTGGGTGTTGGACCACGTGACTTCTGTGTCGCTTCGACTGTCTACGCCTCGGTTGCTCTTGATCGGACATTGTTCCAACGATCGCCGGAGCGCATCAACTTCGCCTTGGAGGGTTATAGAGACATTGAGGAGGGCTCGGTTCCATTTCTTGGGAGTGCCGTGAGTTTGGGGTTACGTGACTAGATAAGATGGTACCATCTTAAGATTTGATTGTAGGGTTGATTGCCCCCATTGTTGTATGGTTCTTTTTGTGTGCTTTTAATATAATATTTGTTCATTGACAACCAAGGGTGTGGTTTCCTTATTGATTTGGATTGTTTCCTTTGATTGTTTCATGGATGGTGTCATTAGTGATTGATTGCGACACGGAATAACATATATATCTTTCTGCCGGGGTTCCTCTCGGGGTTCGGAGGTTACCGAGACCAGGAGATTGCAGAGGACCCCGTAACAGATGGACAGACACAGGAGGAACTGAGGTTGATATGGATAGACACAGAAATAACTGCAGTTGAGATGAATGGATACAGGAAGAACTGCAGTTGAGATGGATGGACACAGGAATAACTGCAGTTGATATGGATAGACACAGGAAGAACTGCAGTTGAGACGAAGCAGCACAGGAAGAACTGCATTTGAGAAGGATGGACACAAGAAGAACTGCAGTTGAGATGGATGGACACAGGAAGAACTGCAATTGATATGGATAGACACATGAAGAACTGCAATTGATATGGATAGACACAGGAGGAACTGCAATTGATATGGATAGACACAGGAGGAACTGAGGTTGATATGGATAGACACAGGAGGAACTGAGGTTGATATGGATAGACACAGGAAGAACTGCAATTGATATGGATAGACACAGGAAGAACTGCAATTATTATGGATAGACACAGGAGGAACTGAGGTTGATATGGATAGACACAGGAAGAACTGCAATTGATATGGATAGACACAGGAGGAACTGAGGTTGAGACGAAGCAGCACAGGATGAACTGCATTTGAGACGAAGCAGCACAGGAAGAACTGCATTTGAGATGGAGAGGTACAGGCAGGGCAACAACAGTGGAGTCGCTCATGAAAGTTAATGCATGAAATGGTATCCCTTAAAAGGTAGAGGCAGCAGAAACAATACCTCGGTTTAAATTGGCAGGACTGGTTCGATGCTTCGGTATGGATGGGTGATTGCATACGTGTGCCGTCATTGTGATGTCTGTGAGAGGGTCTTGCCATAAAGTGAAACTGCTGCTGAAGTGTATTTTCCTCACCCAACACTCCTCATCCACCCCCACCCCGAAGCCCCCTCTCCACCCCAACCTCCCCATAAAAATAAATTAGCATCGACTCTTCACAAAGGACACTGTTGGATTTTCAATGTTCACCAATTGATGCAAGCAGATTTGACACCAGGCTTAATGACATCTCATTTCTAAGGAATGGCACACAGTGTGGTGCAGTGTCTTGTCTGTGAAATACCAATTTGATCGTTTGTATAGTTGAGTCGGGAATTGAAACCAGACTGATGAAGAGAAATCTATCTCTACGTCATCAGACCATGATGGAAGAATGCTTGCAAACATACTTCCCCAATGCTGTGTGCAGCCCTGCAGTGTTCTCCAGAACATGGATCCGATTTCACATTTGTGGATGCAGGCGGTGGACAAGCCTTCGTCAAGAGGTAACGAATGGTGTTAAGAAAATGGCGATTTTTGTGCACAGTATACAGTTGGTTACATGGCGTGTATTGCTTGTGTTATAATAACCAGCATGTAAGACCTGTCGCTTCACTGACGGGAATACCAATCTTTGCGTAATTGCTAAAAAAAAAAATCGGTTGTTGTTAATGGGAAAAATAAAATGAGACTGTGTAGTGTGTATCGATACCGACCAAGCTACACACTCGCTTTGCTGATGGGAATATTAAGAGAGGGAAACAGGGGTTGGGGGGTAGAAAGGAGGGAGAGGGAGGGAGGCCCATTTTATTGATTATCTGATTTATCGAGGAATTCTTGGAGGAGCATGACGAGAGAAAAATTCAGTGAAGTGCCAGGGACAGTGAGAGTTGATTTGGAGAGAGCCGGCAGCTGAAGAGCATAGAGGAAGAGCTGCAGTTGAGATGGAGAGGTGAGGAAGAGCTGCAGTTGAGATGGAGAGGTACAGAAGAGCTGCAGTATAGATGGAGAGGTACAGAAGAGCTGCAGTTGAGATGGAGAGGTACAGGAAGAGCTGCAGTTGAGATGGAGAGGTACAGAAAGAGCTGCAGTTGAGATGGAGAGGTACAGGAAGAGCTGCAGTTGAGATGGAGAGGTACAGGAAGAGCTGCAGTTGAGATGGAGAGGTACAGTAGAGCTGCAGTTAAGATGGAGAGGTACAGGAAGAGCTGCAGTTGCGATGGAGATGTACAGGAAGAGCTGCAGTTGAGATGGAGAGGTACAGGAAGAGCTGCAGTTGAGATGGAGAGGTACAGAAGAGGTGCAATTGAGATGGAGAGGTACAGAAGAGCTGCAGTTGAGATTGAGAGGTACAGAAAGAGCTGCAATTGAGATGGAGAGGTGCAGAAAGAGCTACAGTTGAGATGGAGAGGTACAGGAATAGCTGCAGTTGAGATGGAGAGGTACAGGAAGAGCTGCAGTTGAGATGGAGAGGTACAGAAAGAGCTGCAGTTGAGATGGAGAGGTACAGGAAGAGCTGCAGTTGAGATGGAGAGGTACAGCAAGAGCTGCAGTTGAGATGGAGAGGTACAGAAGAGCTGCAGTTGAGATGGAGAGGTACAGGAAGAGCTGCACTTGAGATGGAGAGGTACAGGAAGAGCTGCAGTTGAGATGGAGAGGTACAGAAGAGCTGCAATTGAGATGGAGAGGTACAGAAGAGCTGCAGTTGAGACTGAGAGGTACAGAAGAGCTGCAATTGAGATGGAGAGGTGCAGAAAGAGCTACAGTTGAGATGGAGAGGTACAGGAACAGCTGCAGTTGAGATGGAGAGGTACAGGAAGAGCTGCAGTTGAGATGGAGAGGTACAGAAAGAGCTGCAGTTGAGATGGAGAGGTACAGGAAGAGCTGCAGTTGAGATGGAGAGGTACAGCAAGAGCTGCAGTTGAGATGGAGAGGTACAGAAGAGCTGCAGTTGAGATGGAGAGGTACAGGAAGAGCTGCAGTTGAGATGGAGAGGTACAGGAAGAGCTGCAGTTGAGATGGAGAGGTACAGGAAGAGCTGCAGTTGAGATGGAGAGGTACAGCAAGACCTGCAGTTGAGATGGAGAGGTACACCAAGACCTGCAGTTGAGATGGAGAGGTACAGAAGAGCTGCAGTTGAGATGGAGAGGTACAGGAAGAGCTGCAGTTGAGATGGGGGTACAGGAGGTGCTGCAGTGAGATATAGAGGTACAGGAAGAGCTGCAATTGAAATGGATAGACACAGGAAGAGCTGCAGTTGAAATGGAGAGGCACAGGAAGAGTTGCATTTGAGATGGAGAGGTACTGGAGGAGCTGCAGTGAGATATAGAGGTACAGGAAGAGCTGCAGTGAAATCAAGAGCTACAGGAAGAGCTGCAGTGAGATCGAGAGCTACAGGAAGAGGTGCAATGAAATAGAGGAGGTACAGGCAGGGCAGCAATTGAGATGGAGCGATAAAGGCAGAGCAGGGTTGAGATGGAAAGGTACAACAGAGTAGCAATTGAGATGGAGCGATAAAGATAGAGCAGGAGTAGAAACGGAGCGATATAGGTGGAGCAGTGGAATCTGTATTCTGGTGTAAGAAGGAACTGACTCGGCATGTGGGATCTTCACATTCAGGTGCATTGCATCTTGCAATGTCTGATGGGATATTTACAGTTCCAGCCAGTTGTCTGACAGAGGCATGGTGGCGACTGACTGTGGAAAAGAAGGTAGTGGCATGTGGACTGGCAGACAACTCTTCAATGCGTAGTTTCTCAGAGGCCTGTGCACAAGATTTTCTGTCTGTCAGTACACAAGGTTCCTGCCTGTGAGTACACAAGGTTTGCTGTCTGTGAGTACATAATGTTTGTCCGGTGAGTACACAAGGTTTACACTCTGTGAGTACACAAGGTTTTCTGGCCGTGAGTACACAAGGTTTTTCTGTCTGTGAGTACACAAGGTTTTCTGTCTGTGTAGTGAAATCGTATTCCTACTGAACCCGGGGTGATGCTCGCTGCTCGTTGACACCGCTAGGGGCGTGACTATAAGACCCGCTGCTGCGGACGGTGCTCCGAGACTTCTCCTGTGACACGTTACATCTGGTAGACTCGCTAACGGTACGCCTGCATAGAATATCCAGCTTGCTTGCATTGAATGTTATGAATGGTCCCATGTGATGTCACATCGTATGCTTATTGTATTGCCTGCTTTCCAGGATGATGTTATGATCTAAAATGGAATTAAACCACCCGTTGGACTAAAGTTGTGTGGACCTGATTGGTTTTCCACAACACTTAATTCCATTTTATATCTACCGACATGGCTGGCAACAAGACGCTGGCGGTTGCCGTATTCTGCGCCGACCCGCAAGCCCCGGATGGTGGCTTGCAACTGAAGCACTGGCTCAGAACATTGGAGAATCATTTTGACGAGCCTGAGACCGCGCCGACGGCTGCCGCGAAGCTAGCAACTCTTCATTCAAAAATCGACTACCGGGTGTACAACTCCATCGCGCAATGCGCAACGTATGACCTCTCGATAGCGGAGCTAAAATGGCTGTACATAAAGGGAAAAAGCCCGGTGTATGCACGATATTTGCTGCAAACGCGACGTCAGCAACCCAACGAGGCGATGGACCACTACGCCCAGGAGCTCCGGCAGCTCTTGCTGGACAGCACCAGGGAGCCACGGACTCCCGCGCAGGCTCAGGATGATCTTCTTTTAGATGCCTTCATTGCAGGGGTCTCCTCCCAGGAACTAAGGCTCAAGCTCTTAGAGAAGACCGACCTGACCTTCGCTACGGCACTCGAGCAAGGGAAAGTATACACCGAAGCGCGGATGCAATCGAACACCTATGATCGCACGCGCCTCTTGGCGGGCACTACACTACACGCCCGGCCGGAGAGTGCTACCGCCGAGGACGCGGACCCGCTCGCGGAACTCCGGGATGCTCCGGAGGAAGACCCAGTCCTGACGGCTGCCGTTACGACCAGACCCAAAGCCTTACGCGGGGCCGCATGCTTTTTCTGTGGGGGGCCACGCCATGCCCGGCCCGTGTGTCCGGCACGAGACGCTATATGCCATTTGTGCTCGCAAAAAGGACATTACGCGAGAGTGTGCAGGAAAACGGCACGCGGCTCGCGGCTCATTGAATCGCGCGGTCGCGGTCGCGCGGGCGCGGCGACCTTGAATGGGCTCATTGCGGAGCCCGCGAGCTGAGCCCGCAACCCGGCGCCTTACCCGACTTCGAAGGGGAGGGCCCCTCTCTGCGGGCCCCTGGGCGCTCAGACGTCCTTGGCGGGCGTCACCGGACAGCCACCACCGTCTCATCCTCCTTCGGGCACGAAGTACGTGTCCTTGACCAAACTCCGGGCCACGCAAGGGGCTTTGAAGCCTCGCCAAGCCCCAGCGGAACGTTCTCCTCGTGTCGTCCACGAGCTAACGGTGGCCCTCACCCCGGAAAAGGCGATTTCGAATACTACGGAGGCCTTTTTCTGCCAAAAGTGTCAAAAGGCGATTTCGAATACTACGGAGGCCTTTTTCTGCCAAAAGTGTCAAAAGGCGATTTCAAATACTACGGAGGCCTTTTCCCGTCAGAATTGTCAGATTTTGAATCGCGAAACACCGGAATGCTTGGGAAAGCCCTCTGATGGCGTTAATGGATTCCCCATGGTCAACGCAGACTCCGGCCACGACCGCAAAACTGCTGCTGGCATAGGATCCACCCGCGAGGCTTGTCCGACCCATTCGGGGGGCTCAGTCCCGCTCCCAGCAGCCTCGTCTGGCCTGGCTCAAGCCCTTATTCCCCTCATGGTCGAAGGCCATTGTGTTCGGGCCTTGGTGGATACAGGGTCTACGGATAGTTTTATCGACCAGCGACTTGTGCTCAGGCATGGATGGCGGATCTGGAGGTCTACGAGACGGATCTTCATGGCTTCCCAGGGGCTTCGACTCAGCACGAAGGGGGAATGCCGATTGAAACTCGTGCTAAAGGGACGGGTTTTCCCTGATGTACACCTTATGGTTTTACCCGCATTATGTGCTGATATTCTGTTAGGACATGATTTTCTTAAGCTGCATGGACGTCTGGTAATGGAGTTTGGTGGGCCTGACACGCTTGTTGTGGGGGCGGATGACGCGCTTGCGGTGTGCGCCCTAGCGCAAATGGACGTCCAGCCGCTTTCGCTGTTCCCCAATCTAACCTCCGACTGCACCCCTGTCGCGGTGAAATCACGGCGCTACTCTCGCGCAGACATGCAATTCATTGCGGACGAAACGGCTCAGCTCTTGAAAGACGGCATCATAGAACCTAGTAGGTCGCCGTGGCGCGCCCAGGTCTTGGTGGTGCGCAGCGAGGCCCATCGCAGATGCATGGTAATCGACTATTCCCAAACGATTAACCGCTTTACACAGCTGGATGCCTACCCCCTTCCGGGGATGGACGCGCTGGTGCAACAGGTGTCCCAGTATTCGGTCTATAGCACTCTCGATCTCCGTAGTGCGTACCACCAGATCCCTATCTCTAGGGCGGATCGTATCTATACCGCATTTGAGTCGGGGCAGCGGTTGTACCAATTTACGCGATTGCCTTTTGGGGTAACGAACGGGGTCACTTGTTTCCAGAGGGCCATGGATGACCTTGTTGCGCGGGAGCACTTAACCGATGTTTTCGTCTACCTCGATAATCTTACGGTTTGTGGATATGACCAAGGGCACCATGATGCTAATCTGAAGCGCTTCCTTGAGGTCGCGCAGAGGTATCACTTAACTATGAACGAGGATAAGTGCCAATACTCCCTACGCACGATAGATCTTCTGGGGTACACCGTGACCCATGGCTCTGTCGCTCCGGATAAGGAGCGTCTGCGACCTTTGCTCGACATGGCCCCTCCCTGTGATCGGGCGTCCCTGAAGCGCGCCCTTGGGCTGTTCGCCCATTACTCCAAATGGGTGCAAAGTTTCTCCGCAAAACTTCGCCCCCTCGTGGCCTGCGACACCTTCCCCCTGAGTCCGGCCGCATTGGCGGCCTTTGAAGGCCTTAAGGCCGACATCGCCCGAGCCGCCGTGGCGACAATCGACGAGAGCGGCTCTTTCGTCCTCGAAAGTGACGCCTCGGATCAGGCCATCGCGGCGACCCTCTCCCAAGGGGGGCGTCCCGTGGCTTTCTTTTCACGGACTCTTACCACCGCTGAGCGGCGACACTCGTCCGTTGAAAAGGAAGCGTATGCGATCGTCGAGTCTATTCGGCGATGGCGCCCGTACTTACTCGGGCGGAGCTTCCAAATCATCACGGACCAGCAAAGCGTTGCGTTCATGTACGACACCTTACACGCCCAGCGCATTAAGAATGAGAAAATCACTCGCTGGCGTATCGAACTCGCCGACTTCTGTTACACTATCAAATATCGCCCGGGGAAGGATAACCGGGCCGCCGATGCCTTATCACGACCGGCTACATGCGCGGGTATCACCCCTTTGGAGGGCCTACGGGTGCTGCATGCCACTGCGGGCCATCCCGGCGTAACGCGTTTCGGTCATTTTGTGCGGTGTGGCAATCTCCCATACTCGATTGACGATATCCGCCGTATCTGTCGTGACTGCGCTATCTGCGCGGAAATCAAACCGCGTTTCTATAACCCTCCCATGGGGACTCTGGTTAAGGCTACGCGCACGTGGGAACGTTTGGCGATGGATTTCAAGGGCCCATTGCCGGTGTCGAGCGGCTCTCGCTATCTGCTCACTATCGTCGATGAGTACTCGCGATTCCCCTTTGCTTATACGTGCGCGGACATGACTGCTGCCACAGTGATGCGATGCTTACAGAACTTGTTCTCAATGTTCGGTTACCCGGCCTATGTCCATACCGACCAGGGTGCGGTCTTCTTGTCTCAGGAGGTGCGCGGCTATCTGCTCCAAAATAACATTGCTTCTAGTTACACCACGCCGTACAGACCCCAGGCTAATGGGCAGATCGAACGCTTCAACAGGATTATCTGGAGGGCCGTCATGCTCAACCTACGGACCCTCGGCCGGGGCCTCGATAAATGGGCTTGGTCGCTACCTGCGGCGTTGAACTCGATCAGGGCTTTCCTGTGTACGGCAACCAACCAAACTCCCCACGAGCGACTTTTCCACCACCCCAGGAGCACGGGGTGTATACGGTCTTTGCCCAGTTGGCTCGCTGGGCCCGGGCCGGCCTACCTTAAACGGGCGGTTCGCGCGAGCAAGTACGACCCCCTAGTGGACAAAGTGCAGATTCTCCAGGCTAATCCTGAGCATGCTCGTGTGATGACGACTGATGGCCGTGAGACTACTGTCTCCGTCCGTCACCTTGCCCCTTGCGGGGTCGCCGACCTGAGTAGGGAATCGGACGAACCGATCGAACCCATCTATGAGACTATGGCCTCTCCCGACGCTCCCATCGCCGAAAGTCTACCGACCCTTCCCTCACCGCGTCTACCTGGGCCCGACGACTTGGTTCGTCACCCGACCCTGATGGCGCCTCCGACGCCGGGGACACAGGGATACGTGATGCCGTACCCGGGGAATTTCGGACGCGTGCTGGCAGAGAAATTCGCCGCCCGGCCCGATACGGTTGGGTCGACTGATGTTCCGCACCCTGTTCATGCTGACGCTCACTCGCTTTTAGCCGCACTGCCGTATAATTCTGACGGGGGGGAGAATGTAGTGAAATCGTATTCGTACTGAACCCGGGGTGATGCTCGCTGCTCGTTGACACCGCTAGGGGCGTGACTATAAGACCCGCTGCTGCGGACGGTGCTCCGAGACTTCTCCTGTGACACGTTACATCTGGTAGACTTGCTAACGGTACGCCTGCATAGAATATCCAGCTTGCTTGCATTGAATGTTATGAATGGTCCCATGTGATGTCACATCGTATGCTTATTGTATTGCCTGCTTTACAGGATGATGTTATGATCTAAAATGGAATTAAACCACCCGTTGGACTAAAGTTGTGTGGACCTGATTGGTTTTCCACAACAGTCTGAGTACACAATAATGATCTGTGAGACTGAACAATATATGGGCTGAAGTGCTTGATAGAAGCCACGATGGAGAGAGCTTCAATTTCACAGGGCAACCATGTGATTTGGCGACCACGCAGTGTGGCAATGAAAAAACCCAGCAAGTTTTAGTTTGTTGCTACGGGTCACATGCAGGGTGGAGGTGATGCCATGCTTCTTAACAGCACTGTCTGTGACAACCCAGAGTTGATTGTCTGGTAGTGAGAGGGTAATGATTTCAGTGGTTGCAAGAGCAGATTGCTCCATTTGGAAGCTAGTGTTGAGGTCATCTGTCCACTTGATCCTTTCACTGGACTCACACCCAGCAGTGACAGCGTCCAAGGGGGTTGTGTACAAAGCGCATTGTGGAAGGACTCTCGTAAGCATCTTGTAGGCTCTGATGAATGATTTCATGCCTGAAACCTTTTCTGGTGGAAAGCAGGTAAAGAGAGTGGTGGTCATACGTGTGGGCTAGCTTGAAAGGTGCCCTGAGACCAAATTCATCCCAGAATAGTTGTCTTTGGACAGATGAATCTTTAGGGCAGATATGTGTGGGAAAAGGCATGTAGTACACGTTTCCAGTTGTGAAGGGGCTCTTCAGGACTGTTACCACTGCAGTAGAAATCATCTGCAAGCTTGACGACTACATCGTGACAGGGCATGTACTACACGTTGCCAGTTGTGAAGGAGTTCTTCAGGACTATTACCACTGCAGTTGTTTTTTTAACATATGCGTTTCCTGTTTTCATGTAAATTTTCATTTACGGACACTTTCCAATGGTTCAGTGATCTTCCCCGGTGTACCGGCTTCAAGGTCCGTCAGCATGCCAAATTTCAGCTGTCGGCACCTGGAAGGGACCGAACATTAATATTGATAAGTTTTTGGGGTAGGGATGAAATAAAATATCTTAGTCGAGATGGGATCATGTATGTTTAGAATGTTCCGAGTGTCACAAAGAAGAAGAACTCACCTCAATGTAGGTAGGGCTTAAGGGATGGAGCGACGCTAATTAGGTAGGGCTTAAGGATAAACCCCAGTGTGTAATTGCCATGTGATTTTTTTTCCCTTCGTTGTTGTTGCATCACAAAGGGCCGCCTTTGCACTGTAAATGGACTCATTAGCTCACAATGCCGCCGGGACTAACCAACACCCAGCACATTTGCCGATCGGCACGCAAGCCCTGACTCACGGCCTTCAACGTCATCCGAACATCCCCTAACGGAGATTAGACTACGACCCTCCGCCCCCCCCCCCCCCCCCACCACTTGTGACAGGAAGGCCATGCCTCTACCTTCGTCATTGGGCGTCGTGAGGCCTCGCCCTGAAGATGATGATTGGTCGTGGCCATGGACTGAAGTGGTGGGGCTTGGGGATTGGTTGGAGTGTGACGTCATCGTCGAAGATTCGAGTGTAGGAAAAAGATGCAGTTATGCCATCGAGCTCATCTTCTGATCCTGGATTTGATAGTGGAAGGTCGCGTTTTATATCGCTCTCCCTGCGCCTTCGGCGAAGGCCACTGCACTTTGAGCGGTGCGCACTGGCAAGGCGAGTGTTTGGAGCCCGGTGGATCGTGACGATCGGAGGAGGAAGAATTTTGGCCACCGCTCCACGGGTCGGTGGATGCTGCGGGCGCGACTGCACTCCATCTTGTGCGCTTCCTGTGCGATGACTCCCGTTCGACGACCACCAGGCCTTTGAGGGCCGTTTGGGGACACCAGGCTGAGTACCGGCCAACGCACCACACAAACACATTTTCTTTTATTTGTCTTCACTTGTCGTGTCTATGTGTCCGTGTGGAGGGTCCCTCAATTAGAATTTAGTTTTACCTCACCATTTACACTGCATGACCAAAAGTATGTGGACACCCAAACATCGAACATCTCATTCCAAAATCATGGGCATTAATATAGATAGTCAGGTTCACTATGTCAATAAATTATATTTCGTTCAAAATCATGGTAGATTAGCAAACCTATACATTTTTGGAAAGGTTATAACATAAGGAAACTAAAAATCAATGTTTACATTTGGAGAGATACCTGTATGGCGGCCATTTTGGATTTTCAAAATGGCCACTGTAAAATACATATTTTGTTCTATTTCTGCCTCTAATTACCCTAACAACTTTAAAAATATATACTAAACCTATATTTTCAGGGACAAGGAATCCAATGAAAGTATCAAATTAGTGCTATGGGGAATGGTAAGACACGAATCAAAGGTTTTGAATTGCAAAATACTGTCTATATTCGCGATAAGTTGCATAATCAAATACATGTTATCATTTTGTACAGGCAGTTAATAACATTGTTAATACAGTTAATACATAACAGTTAATAACAGTGTCACAATAATTCATATCACCAAACATACACAGGCAGTCAGCAAAATCATATATACACATGCAGTCAGTATAACTTCACATCTACACAGGCAGTCAATGACAAAATATACACAGGCAGTCAATGGCATCAAACATACACGATTACAGAATATGCTATTTAGAGTTCGTCATAACTGTCCTGTGTGTCGTATCCGACAATATAGTCCGCATCGTTTTCACAGTCCGTTCCACACAAGCAAAGGTCGGTCAAATTGATTGGCAAATCGAATTGGTCGAATGGTCGATCGAATCGAATTCGATGAATCGAATCGAATTGGTCGAATGGTCGATCGAAGCGATTGGTCAAATGGTCGAATTGGTCGAATGGAATTGGTCGATTGGTCGAATTGGTCAAATTGAATTGGTCGGAATTGGCAAATGTAAACATTGATTTTCAGATTTTCCATGTAATAACGTTTCCAAAAATGTATAGGTTTGCTAATCTACCATGATTTTGAACGAAAAAACATAGTGAACCTGACTAAGAGTTGGTCCCCCCCTTTACTGCCAGAACAGCCTCCACTATTCTGGGAAGGCTTTCCACTAGATGTTGGAACATTGCTGCAAGGATTTGCTTCCATTCAGCCAAAAGAGCTTCAGTGCGATCGGGCACTGATGCTGGGCGATTAGGCCTGGCTAACAGTTGGCGTTCCAATTCATCCCAAAGGTGTTCGATGGGGTTGAGGTCAGGGCTCTGTGCAGCCCAGTCAAGTTCTTCCACACCGATCTCGACAAACCATTTCTGTATGTCATGAAATTTCTGTATGCATTGTCAGGCTGAAACAGGAAAGGGCCTTCCCCAAACTGTTGCCACAAAGTTGGAAGCAGACAATCGTCTAGAATGTCATTGTATGCTGGAGCATTAAGGTTTCCCTTCACTGGAACTAAGGGGCCTAGCCTGAACCATGAAAAACAGCACCAGACCATTATTCCTCCTCCACCAAACTTTACAGTTGGCACTATGCATTTGGGCAGGTAATGTTCTCCTGGCATCCGCCAAACCCAGCTTAGTCCTTTGGACTTCTAGATAGGGAAGCGTGATTCATTACTCAAGAGAACGTGTTTCCACTGCTCCAGAGTCCAATGGTGGTGAGCTTTATACCACTCCAGCCGACGCTTGGCATTGCGCATGGTGATCATCGGCTTGTGTGCGGCTGCTCAGCCATGGAAACCCATTTCATGAAGCTTCCAATGAACAGTTGTTGTGCTGACATTGCTTCCAGAGGCAGTTTGGAACTCAGTAGTGAGTGTTGCAACCAAGGACAGATGAGTTTTACGCACCACATGCTTCAGCACTCGGCGGTCACGTTCTGTGAGCTTGTGCGGCCTACCACTTTGCGGCTGAGCTGTTGTTGCTCCTAGACGATTCCACTTCACAATAAAAACACTTACAGTTGACCGGGGCAGCTCTAGCAGGGCAGAAATTTGACAAACTGACTTGTTGGAAAGGTGGCATCCGATGACAGTGCCACGTTGAAAGTCACCGAGCTCTTCAGTATGGCCCGGCCCATTCCACTGCCAATGTTTGTCTATGGAGATTGCATGGCTGTGTGCTTGATTATATATACGTACCTGTCAGCAATGGGTGTGGCTGAAACAGCCGAATCCACCAATTAGAAGAGGCGTCCGCATACTTTTGGTCATGTAGTGTATTTCGTTTGTATTACTCTTGCATTTGTTTTCATTAAATCATTATTTGTCGAATCTTACTTTTCTGGTATTATGGATTTCGCTGTCCCATCTCTACGTCTGAATCGAATAACACCTGCGTCCGTAGGAGTGATGACAGTGCCACGTTGAAAGTCACCGAGCTCTTCAGTATGGCCTGGCCCATTCCACTGCCAATGTTTGTCTATGGAGATTGCATGGCTGTGTGCTTGATTATATATACGTACCTGTCAGCAATGGGTGTGGCTGAAACAGCCGAATCCACCAATTAGAAGAGGCGTCCGCATACTTTTGGTCATGTAGTGTATTTCGTTTGTATTACTCTTGCATTTGTTTTCATTAAATCATTATTTGTCGAATCTTACTTTTCTGGTATAATGCATTTTGCTGTCCCATCTCTACGTCTGAATCGAATAACACCTGCGTGTGTTCCCGATCAGCTAAGGCCTCAAACCTTCCCATGTCCTTTGCTACCGCCAAGTTGGATATACGCCTCGGAGTTAAAGCTCGTTTTAGTCATTCGTCCTCTTGGTGTCTTAACCCGGGGACACGACAATATATCAGTCGGTCAGTCAGTGGTCAGAAAGAGCGTTATATCTATATAAATAAAGGAGGAGTGTCTGTGTGTGTGTGTGTGTCTGTCTGGATGTCCGCTTATAACTCAAGAACTACATATCGGAGAAAAGTTTTAGACACAGATTCGGAATCAGCATAAAATTCTGGTGGTTATAGGCTACTTTTTATTTTAATATCAATGGTTTAAAAAACCGGGCCAGCTGCAATTCCATGGTGTAGTTTGTGGCGGCGCTATTGCCCCTTTCCGATCCCATGACGCATTGCGGTTCCGATTCGCGATAAGGTCTATGCGCTATCACCGACACTTTTCCACCTTTTCCATACCTTTTAATCGGATTTCCCTTATCGTCCATCGTAACCACATTACGCTTGGAAACACTAGCAGTATCCTTTTTCGGACCCATGGCTAACACAGACACAGTAAAGGAATACTGTACGTCGCCTCTGTTTTGAATGAGAATCAGCAGTTGCGCGTACGTACAGTATACTGTACGTACATATTTATATATTTTTAATGTGCTTTTTATTGTATTTTAAATTGTTTTTTAGCTTCTTTTATTGTTAATTTATGTACTATTTTATTTATTTTAAATATATTTTTAAGGAAAACAAATGTTTTCACGTCCGTAGGAGTGACGTAATGTCGCACATAATGACGTTCGCTGCCCGGTCATGAAAGAAATTATGATTCTCTTGACAAAGTGACATGAAGATCAGGCAGTAAACCTCCCAACTGAGTTTCTCAGCAGTCGTCAGCCTCAAGGACTCCCAACACACAGGTTGATTCTCAAGGTGGGAGCACCAATCATGCTTCTAAGGAATCTTGATCCACCAAAGCTGTGTAATGGAACACGATTGACAATCCAGCAAATGATGCCGCATGTCCTAGAGGCAACCATCCTCTCAGGACAATACAGAGGAGAGAAAGTATTCATTCCAAGGATACCACTTATTCCACCTGACCTTCCATTCTCCTTCAAGAGGATTCGGTTCCCCATCCGGCTATGTTTTGCTATTTCCATCAACAGGGCGCAGGGGCAATCAATGAAGGTTGTAGGCCTGAACTTCACAGAACAAGTGTTTGCCCATGGCCAGCTGTACGTGGGCTGCTCGAGGGTTGGAAAAACCAAGCAATCTTTATGTCTTGGCACCAAGTAAGAAAACCAGAAATGTTGTATACCCAGAGGTTTTGAGAAATTGAAAATTGAAAAAACGTCATGTAGGAAATATACTGTGATATTGCTCTAAAATATACATGTTCTTTTCATCATATATTTGTATTATTCTTATTCAACCCGGGCGAAGCCGGGTACCTCAGCTAGTATTAGATATGGGTGCATATAATCATGTGTATAATCATGATTAATGTGCATGTGTAATCATGACCGTGCATGAGTGTGAATGTATAACAACGGTGTGTGCATGTACTGTGTGTATAATATGTAGAATCACGTACAACACAATCTCGCATAATTACGCGTGCAATCACGTACAATATACATGCATACGTGTGCTTGCACAATCATAACGTGTGCGTGCGTGCATGCGTGTGTGTGTGTGTGTGTGTGTTTAATATTTATTTGTTCAAATTCATACATGGACGCAATCGACATACAACACACACTGTCATTGCAAATGGATGCAGGGATGGATACTGGATAGGGAACTACCGTGATTCAAAGAAAGATATAGGAATGGTTTCACATAATCATTTATTGTGACCAACCCTACCTTGTTTACATACTTTTTGATATATCATCCTCACATCCTTTTACATTAAAAAATGTTTTGATTACCTGTTAAAATATACAGTCACGTGAAAAAGTAAGTACACCCCATGTAAACTTTTGACTTTTTCAACATATTTCAACATACAGCTATTTGATCTTCATTTCAACAATATTGATAGATAAAGGTGATATAATATAACAAATATCATGAAACATTTACATTTTGTAGTCCATTGTATAATTTAAATAAACATAAATGCAAATTTCGCATGTGGAAAAAGTAAGTACACCCTTGGCTCTAATAGGTGGTATTGCCCCCTTTGGCAGAAACAACCTCAAGTCGGCGTTTCTTATAACTGTCTACCAGTCTCTGACATCGACTGGGAGAAATTTTTGCCCACTCCTCCATGCAGAATTCTTTCAGCTGTGCGATGTTTGAGGGGTTTCTTGCATGCACAGCTTGTTTTAAATCCCCCCACAACATCTCGATGTGATTTAGATCCGGGCTTTGACTTGGCCCTTCCAGAACCCTCCATTTCTTTATTTTCAGCCATTCCTTGGTGGATTTACTGGTATGTTTTGGGTCATTGTCATGTTGCAAGGTCCACCTTCGGTTGAGCTTCAATTTTCCGAAAGATGGCCTCACATTATCCTCAAGCACCCTCTGGTACAATGAAGAATTCATAGTGGATTCTATGATGGTAAGCTGCCCAGGCTCTGATGCAGCAAAGCTGCCCCAAACCATAATATTTCCACCACCATGCTTTACAGTTGGTATCAGGTTAAAAATATATATAACCACCTTTAGAGGCCATTTTTCCCCGCAAGGCGGGGGTTGGCCTTTTTCGGGAACCATGGTTGTTGTTGTTTTTTGGTCCACTTTTTGAAGCAATGTTTTACGGCCGGATGCCCTTCCTGACGCCAACCCTTTTCGCCGCCTTTAACGACAAACAGGGAATTACCAGTGAACTGGTACTCAATTAGCGGACCTCGGAAGGATGACAGGCTGAGTCAACCCCCCTGGCGTTAATTCAGCGATCGACCGGGATTCGAACCCAGGATCCTAGGATCATAAGCCGGCACCCTAGCCGCTAGCCCAACACCAGGGTCCCATTGTTACGGAACCGGAGAGGGCTTCCCTCGTTGCCCTGCGGAGATTAACCCGCCGTTCCTTCTACTAACCACTCTCCGTTCCTGGTCGTCCCAACGCTCCCTCCCGCCCGCAGCGCCGCCAGGGTATTCGGGCCAGAAAGTCGGAATGGCCTTCCCGGGACCTGAGTGCAATGCTCGGTCGTGAGACAGGGAAGAGACGGCCGTTCGAGCTACGGTTTTAGGTTACCGAGCGGGTTTAGTAACCCGTAGTTCGAACCATTAACAAACTACACCCGATTCTAACGTTGGCCAAATCGCACTATGCTAAATCAACGATGGAAAGGACACGACGACTGGGAAAGATGAAACGATGCAAGGGGGTACAGTTCTCAAGACCTCCGGAGGAGGGTGTAATTACAGTGGTGGAGAAAAGGGGTAGATTACAAGGCAGAGTGAGGTAAAGACACAGAAAAGATGGGCACTCAAATACAGGCTTATTTAAGCCCAGACAGACCACGGACAAACGGACAAGGTAGACTCACACAGGGATTGATGGCAGGAATGGACAGGTAGGTCGATGGCACAAGGTGCACCTTGGCTCGGGGACAGGATAAGGCACGGTCCAAAGATGCAGGGAGGTCTCACAGCGCTCGGAGGGTACGTCTTGCTTGCTCCAAGCTCAGCGCGCATCTTGTGGTCAGGTTCTTTTTTTTTTTTCTTTTTTTTTTGTATACAAGATCGAGGCTCGTGAAAGAGCGGTCAAATGTGGTCAAATATCAGGTTCTTGTGGTCAAATGCTGTCTTTGGTTTTCGCCAAACATGTCTTCTGGTACTGTTGCCAAATCGCTCTACCTTTGAATCACCTGTCCAGAGCACATTGTTCCAAAAGTGCTGGTCTTTGCCTAGGTGTTCATTGGCAAACTTTAGTCTTGCCCTGATGTTCTTTCTGGACAGCAAAGGTTTCCCCCTGGCACACCTCCCATGTAGATCAAATTTGTGCAGCCTCTTTCTAATGGTAGACTCGTGCACTTTGACATCAACAGTGGCAAGAGCTACCTGTAGGTCCCGTGATGACATTCTGGGGTTCTTAGAGACTTCTTTCAGCATCTTGCGGTCTGCTCTCGGGCTGAACTTGCTGGGTCGGCCTGGCCTGAACAAGTTGACAGTTGTTTGGAATCTTCTCCACTTGTACATAATTTTCCGGACAGTCGAATGATTGATTTCAAATTGTTTACGATCTTTTCAAATCCCTTCCCAGACTCGTAGGCATCTATAACCTTCTTTCTGAAGGCCTCAGAGAGCTCTTTTGATCTCGGCATGGTGACGCCGCACACTTCAACAACAAAGAGCAAACCAAACTAAATGTCTGAGGTTCAAATAAGACAGGTTCCTCCAAGATCCTCTCCAAGGATGTTCTAATCATTTGCACCTGAGCTGGTGCACCTGATTCTAATTTTAGGTATTTGAAGTAGTGATAAATGTAGGGGTGTACTTACTTTTTCCACATGCGAAATTTGCATTTATGTTTATTTAAATTATACAATGGACTACAAAATGTAAATGTTTCATGATATTTGTTATATTGTATCACCTTTATCAATCAATATTGTTGAAATGAAGATCAAATAGCTGTATGTTGAAATATGTTGAAAAAGTCAAAACTTTACATGGGGTGTACTTACTTTTTCACGACACTGTACATCTTTCCACATTTCACCCTAAAGTCTTTCCATTAAGCTCATGGGTTAGTTTGCATGGGCAGCTAACCTCCCTTATTGAGCAGTGTCTTGGCATGTTCAAAGAGAGACTCAAAGACATCGAAGGTCTTCATGATCACTTCAATGTCTCACCTTTTTATCAAGATCTTTATTGTAAGGTCAGTCTTATCTGCCACTGGTAACATGTAACCCAATGCTATGTACCTGCCGCATGGTCTGGTTGTCTGCGACTAAACCGACACCCCTTACTGTCTTTGCTAGTGGGGAGGATGACTATGACACCCTTCCAGGACCAAAAACAACACCTGGCAATGAGCAGATGAGTTTCTGTGCAGAGCCAACGGCCATCCAGTCAGGAGATGGTGTTGAAGGAACTGCGCTCCAACGCGAGTCGAAAGAATTGACGCGACCAAAGACGGAATTCGTCCGAGTTGCTTTATTGAAACAAAACAGCTCAGGTATTCTGACAAGCCCGTTTATCGGGCAGCAATATATATACACATTTATGTCGGGAAGTTTGCCCGGCAAAAGCTATACCGGGCATGCCCGGGTGTCAAGGGCGAGCCTTGGAAAGGCGAGTCTGGACCTGCCCGGGCGTGTTTGGCTGCGGCCTGGCAAGTCGAAGCTGGGCGTGCCCGGGCGCTCTGGACGAGCACTGGAAAAGCGAGAGCGGGCATGCCCGGACGCTCTGGGCGAGCCCTGGAAAGGCGATAGCGGGCATGCCCGGACGCTCTGGGCGAGCCCTGGAAAGGCGATAGCGGGCATGCCCGGACGCTCTGGGCGAGCCCTGGAAAGGCGAGAGCGGGCATGCCCGGGAAAGACGAGACCGGGCGTGCCCGGGAGGTTCGGGCGTGCCCGGGAACAGTGAGTCCGGGCATGCCCGGGAGAGGCGCGTCTGGCCGTGTTCTGGCCGGTGCAAGGCGATTGTGTGCATCCAGCGGTAACCGCTACAGTGTCTCCTAAAAAACACCCATCTGGTTTGGACCGGTTCACATCATACCAAAGACTTTAAAATGGGACATGCCGCTTCTTTGCTTGACGTTCTGCATTTAAAAGGATAGAGCACGGACAATCCCCATCAGTTCGCATCCATGGGGAGGAGGGCAAAACCCTCCTGAGAAAAAAACAAACATTCCTGAGTGGGTGCGAAAAGCGGCGCCACTGTTATGACGTCACTGGTACCCAGAGTATCCAAGGAAGTGACGGCACTTCCCCCAAGCTCAGTGGCTGTGTTTAGCGTTTGTCTCGGCATATATGTCCATGTGTGTCTGTCAGCTCCATTATGAGCCTTTGACCATGTATTAAAAAAAAAAGATCCTAGAGAAATATGTAATACCGTTTGTGGCTGCTTGGTAAGATCAATGCAGTTTGGTTTGTTTGTTGATGGTAAAACAGGTCTGTACATTCATAGCATGACATGGTGATGCTGCAGCAAATACATCACGTGATGTTCTTTTGCCGTGTAGGACTGGGGACTTGGTGTATCGCTGGTGTAACTACAGGTGGATTCCAGTGATGGGAGCTCTGAAGCAAATCAGTGTGAATGGATCTACTGTGTATGGTGTTGACAACACAGGGAACGTTTACCGCTATATCCACGGGAGCTGGTTCATGACTACCGGTAATATTACTAATAGTAGCGTGTTTTATACATACCCCGCCCTCATTGTTACCTATTTATTATAACTAGAAGCACCCGCTCCCTGTGGTAGCCGCCAGGGGGATCATGTTATTATCTTTATGATTATTAATACTATACAGAGTACCCCCAATACGGGCAATTTTTGTCCAACCATGCAACACGTTCTTCTGACACGTCCCTTTATTTGGGCAGTGTATAGGCAACAGACTGCTGCCTCGATCGCTCCCAATAATGAAAATTAACCCTGGTTATATATGAAGCGAAAACATGCGACTGCTTACGTGCATAAATAATACATTGTGGTTATTTTGCTCAGATAATTCAAATTGCACCCACCCTCCCCCCAAAGGAAGAAAATGCCGAGAATGAAGAAAAATAACAAGTCGGGAGACGACGATGGTTCACGAACGAACGGTATTCAATGACAAAGGACAGACTATAACCGAAACAGGCCCGGACAGGCCAGGCCCGGAAATGTCAAAACAAAGGTTACTAACCTTGAAATGAGATAGAAAATAATGTATAATCAGTTGTGAGGTTAGTTTTTTTTTTTGTTTTTTTTTTGTACACAGAATCGAGGCTCGTGAAAGAGCTTACATTTATCACAAAAAAAAAATCAAACAGACAAACAAAATATATAAAAAGAGGGAGCGGTAGACAAGATGGGAAGAGAAGGGGAAGCACACAAACACAACATTTGAGAGCAGGGACATCGGGAGATGTGTGGGAGGGAGAGGGCTTGGGGGGGAGGAGGCGTGGGAAGGGGGTGGGGGGGGGGGGGTGGGAGAAGTATAAAACACAAGGACACCAAGGATTTCCAGGAAAGAAGTTGGTATTTCAAAAAAGTGGATTTGGGATGAAATTAGCGGGGGTAGAAAAGATCAAGGTTTTGGATGGGGGAAGATCAGAGATAGTGTTGAACAGCTGTTTTAAAGACCTGGAGGGAGGAGTGGGATTGAAGAGAGTGAGGGAGTTTGTTCCAGAGGCGGGAGAAAAGAGGAATGAAGGAGTGAAGGTGAGCAGAGAGTCTTGATTTTGGCAGTTTAACCGTAAGAGGATTGCAGGCAGATCTTGTGCGACCTGTAGGAATATTTGGGGGACAGAGCCCAGAGAGAGCTGGGGGGGGCAAGGCCGGAGAGGAGTCGGGAGAAGACGGAAAGACCACCAACCTGCCTGCGGTGAGTGAGTGAAAGCCCCTCGGAGTTAGCTTCATCGCGGGAGATTCCAATGATTCTGAACGCTTTGGTTTCAACAGCGTGAAGACGAGCTAGGTGGGAGGCAGGAGCACCAGCCCAGAGCGGAGAGCAGTATTCCATTGAGCTGCGGATGAAAGCCTTGTATGTGGTGAGGAGCTCAGGTGTGCCAAGGAAGGACTTCGCACGACGGAGGATGCCCAGTCGGCGACTGGCTTTGGAGGCCAGATTTGAAATGTGGTTTTCCCAGGAAAGATCATGGCAGATAGTGAGAGCCAAAAGCTTGAGTGACAGAACTTCTTGGAGAGGATTATTCAGAAAGTGGATGGGAGGGTTGTCCAGTCGGTCTTTTCGGAGAGACATCGTAAGAGTGTGAGATTTGTCAGGATTGAAAGACATGTTCCACTTGTTTGCCCAGTCTGTGATTTTGTCCAGGTCTGCAGAGAGTGAGGAGGCTGCAGACTGCCGATCTGAGGGATGAGGAATGGAGCGACAGAGAGTAGAGTCATCAGCAAAGAGATAGAGAGGATTTTCAAAAGAGTCAGAGAAATCATTGATGAAGACCAGAAAAAGCACAGGGCCCAGAACACTGCCTTGGGGAACTCCAGCCTGAACAGGAAGAAGAGATGAGAGAAACCCATTCAGGGCTACACGTTGACTACGACTAGAGAGGAAGTCCGCCAGCCATGCGTGGAGATTTCCATGGATACCAAAGGAGGAGAGTTTGGTGAGCAGAGCAGGGTGCCAGACCGTATCAAAGGCACGTGATATGTCAAGGGAGACAGCTCTAATTTCCTGTTTGGCATTGAGGACCTCCATCCATTGTTGAGAAAGCAGAAGCAGCATGTCCAGAGTTGAGTGACCTGGTCTGAAACCAAATTGATGATCAGAGATCAAGCCATTGGAGAAGAGGAAAGATTTCATATCCGAAGCAATGATGGATTCCATGACTTTGCTGATAATTGGGAGAAGGCTGATTGGTCTCTACTTGCTAGGATCTGTTTTTGCACCTTTTTTGTGCAAAGCGGTGATGTTGGCTGATTTCCAAGCAGATGGCAGATGACCTTGAGCAAAAGAGAGGGTGAAGAGAACAGAGAGAGGGAGTGAAAGAGCGGACGAACAGGATTTTAGGACACGTGGGCTGATGCCGTCAGGTCCAGTTGCAGAATCAGAGTCGAGGGTTGACAGAAACTTTTCCACCTTGTCAGGAGGAAAGGACACAGAGTCCAGGCGCAGCTGGGTACGACTGGGTACGACTGGGTACGGTGGGTACAGAGAGGGATGGGTTTGGGACACAAGATTTAGAGGAAAACACAGAGTTGAGGCATTCAGCTTTTTCACGTGCGAAGTCAGCTGTGTCGCCGTTTGAGGTGAGGGAGGGGATGGAGGGGGAACAAACACCAGAAACAGATTTGACCAGACGCCACCAGGATTTGAAAGAGGGAGACAGATAAGACAGTTCGGTCTTGAGAACGGAGAGATATCGTTTCCTGGCTCTCCTGAGGGTGGACACACACTTGTTTCTGGCTTTGTGAAAGGAAATGAGATTTCCTTCCGTTGGATTTGCTTTCCAGGAGACGAAGGCAAGTTGTTTCTGGGCAACAGCCTCACCACAAGATTCCGTGTACCATGGACGGGAGGAAGGGTATGACAACTGAAGACGAGATGGGATAAATCTGTGCATGAGAGAGAGCAATTTACTTTGGAAGAATTCCCAGGATGAGTTGATGTCAGAGGCGGTAGAGATGGGAGACCAGTCCAGATGATTGTTGGCTGCTTGAAGACCGTGCCAGTTGGCCTGAGTGAAATGCCAGACTCGTCGACGCTGAGGAGGCTCTCTGAGGATGGTCAGAGAGATGTCCACTTTAACAAGCACATGATCAGATGAGCCGATTGGAGCAGAAGAAGAGCAGCAGACATTTTCAGGGAAGTTAGTCATAACCAAGTCCAGAAAAGAAGATGCTCCGTTGACTGAGATCTGGGTCGGGAAATTGACAGATTGTGTCAGTCCCAGTGAGTCGCAGAAGTCCTTTGTTGAGGACCCATGGCTGGTGAGAGAGGTACCCACACCCAGCCAACTGGCATGGTGACAATTGAAATAACCACATATGAGGAAGAGAGAGTTGGGATGGGTCGATAGAAGTTGGTCCATATTATCAGACAGCGAGATGTCGATGGAGTCATCACTGTTTGGTGGGCGGTACAACACACATATGAACAAGAGGTGGGAGCGAAGGGGAAGCCGTAGCCAGAGGCATTCCTGGGGGTGAGGTGGAGAGAGGGCAGTGCAGGGCGAGTGAGGAAGAGAGTTTTTTTAATAAAGATAGCAACCCCACCTCCAGGACGAGGCTCAGGTCTATCATACCGGAGGAGGCAGTAACCTGGGAGAGATACCAAGGAATCAGAGACATCATGAAGGAGGAAAGTTTCTGTTAAGCAGATCGCGTCTGGTTTGTCAGAAGCAACCTGTATGGAGAGATCAGTCAAGTTTGAGCGAAGGCCCCGGATGGTTGAGGTCCATACCGTTAATGAAGAGGAAGGGGGAGCATCGGATACAGAACAGGGGGGGGGGGGGAGGGCAGGGTAAGATGTGGAAGAGGAGGAAGAGGTAGGGAGAGCTGTTGAAGGTGTGTCAGAGATTTCAGAATAGCTCGGAGAAAGGGAAGGATGGGGCGGACAAAAGGTTTGATGGTGATTGGGTGAGGCACAGTGAGGTGTTATTTGGGGAGCGGGAAGAGCGAGGCAGAAGCTTGGGGGAGATGAAGGTGAAAGTTGGAAGGGGGAAGAAGCGGGGAGGACGCTTTGAGGAGGGGTGAGAGGGGAGTCTAGGAGGGTTGGGGCGAGGGAGAGTCTCGGAGGGGAGGGGTGTGGGGGGAGTTTAGGAGAGAAGGGGCAAGGGGGGAGATTTGAAAGGGATGGGTGATGGGAAGGATTTGGAGGGTAGGGGCAAGGGGGAAGATTTGAAAGGGATGGGTGATGGGGAAGATTTGGAGGGGAGGGGCAAGGGGGAAGGTTTGAAAGAGATGGGTGATGGGGAAGATTTGGAGGGGAGGGGCAAATGGGTAGATTTGGAGGGGAGGGGTGATGGGGGAGATTTGGAGGGGAGGGGTGAGATTGGATTTTAGAAAGTGTACGATTAATGGAAAACGAAAATTTCTTGCAAAATAAGTTTCTTGTGACCTTCGAGTCAAAAATACGTTTGAGGACGCTGGAGGAGGGGTGGAGTCTAGGAGAGTTTCGGGAATGTCGAAAAGAGGAACTGTAAGAGATGGATTTTTTTTTTGGAATGAATAGATTTGGTTTGCAAGTCGAAAGCATCCTTTTATAGAAGAAGAACAAAAAGGTGTTATAATATATGACAGAATACAGTACTTCAGGTGAAAGTTTAAACATTTTAAAATTGAGCAGTGAAAACTATCTGGGGAAATGGAAAATGGAAATGGGGGTGAAACACGAGATCGAAGAACGAACGAACAAATGAGAAAAACGAATAAACGAATGAAACAGAGAAGGGAAAAAAATTTTGGGTTTTGTTTTTTGTTTGAGTTGAGATCTTAAACAAAGAAGTATGGGGTGAAAGACTGGGACAAAAACAGAGAACGAAAGTAATTGCAGCACAATCGACAGACCGCTGAGAGAAAAACAAAGCCTCAAGGTCAGACACGGTAGCCCACTAAGCCTCAAAATACGCGACACGAATTAACTGACGATTTTGTATAAAGGTATGAAAAATTAACACCGAGAATCTTACTAAGGACACACTGTAGGTACACACACCGAACGATAAATACAGTTTCGACAAAAACACAATTGTGAAAAAATTACTTAACTTCGAAAGCGTGAGCGCATGGACAGCTTCGAAAAGACGTGACCTCGCCGACAAAGATCTCGCGAGATCTCCAAGTTAGCTACACAATACCGAAAATTAGGTGAAAATGAAATGAAAAAAAAATAAAATGAAAAAAAAATGAAACATCAGGGCTTGCTTGACACATGTCATTGGCCTAACCAAATATCGAAACCCCTGTCAGATTCCACCAAACCCCTCGGAGAAGATGTAGCTTGAACTTGATTACCCCCTAAAAAGACATTTTTCGGGCATGGCTCCGCCCACAATGGCCGCAATACGCGCACTTTAGGCAGGACACAACTAGATCATGATATCAACCTCCCACCCAAGTTTCATCAAGATCGGATGATATCATCGGGTAGTTATGCTGCGGACAGACAGACACACACACAGACAGACAGACGCACACACATGACGAATATAGTGGTCACTTGATAACTCGTGAACCAATAATTCAAAACTTGATGGAATCAAATGAAACGTGCACATGCACAACTTTAGGATTCCCTCACTAATCCCTGACAGTTTCAGCTTCCTACGTCAAATCCCCTCGGAGAGGTAGATGATATATACATACATGCATACATATTCTCCATTACCGGTAAATATATATATATATAGATATACATATATAACAAGGAAAGGTACACGGCGTTGCAGGGTAACACTGAGCCACTTCATGTGTATGAGAAGAGGGGGGGGGGGGGGGGGGAGGAGGGAGTGACAGGGGGGAAGGACCCCGAAGTAGAGGTCAGAGGGAGATGGGAATGGAAGGATAAGGAGAGGAGAGAGGGAAGGGGCGGGGGGGAAGGGGAAGAGAGAGGAGGGAAGGTGAAGGGGAGAGAGAAAGGAGGGAGGAGAGAAGAAGGAAGAGTGGAGGGGGAGAGTGGAAGGAAGGGCAAGGAGGAGTGGGGAAGCAAGGAGGGGGAGGAGTGGGGAAGCAAGGAGGGGGAGGAGCAGGGAGGAGAAAGAGAAGGGCAAGGGGGTGGTGCGGGCGTTTGAGGGGGGTAGAGTGATGCCTCACCACATGTCGCTATGCTGTAAACTCCAGTAGGGAGGAGTGAGGAGAAGGGTGGGAGCGAGAGGTGTGTGGAAGGAATGCGCGGCACTTTATTAGAAGGGAAGAACGAAGAGGAGACAGAGGGAGAGAGTGGGGTGGGTAGAAAAGGTGACGGCGAGAGGGGGAGTTAGCAAAGAGAATGATATGCAATGAGACTGATAGGTTATGATGGCCGGAGACTCTTAACCTGATAGTCAGGGCCCTTAGGGATATTTTGGGGCCGTTTGGTTCAAATTCTTCCAAAAGCACCAAATTTGGCCCAGATGTTGCCCATGCCATACTCTTTCGATTTTTGACGGGCGCCAAGACGGGCGTCCTCCCCCCGGGGGGCCCCATATTGGCGAAATACTAAATGGCCGCCACCCGGATTAGAGGAAAATCAGTTAAATAACCAAAAGGGTTGGAATCATGTATGATACCACTTTTCAGGGGTTTTCGAGGTCGAGGAATCCAATTATGATGTTATTTTGATGATTCGAGGTCAAGGTCAATCCTCAAGGTCATCTTAAAGGTCATTTTTGAGCCAAACATGTCGGTTTTTGAGTTTTTTGTCAAGATTTACACGAGGTTCACCATTTTATGTTTCTGGGTTGGGTAATCGAACTCTGACCTTATTTTTGACAATTAGAGGAAATATTTACATGTCTATTTCCTAATTTTCAGGCATATGCAGTTCATCAGTCTAATTACAAAGGTACGGATTTTGATGTTTTATGAACTGTATGCCATATCCTTGTGTTTAATTTTTGTGCGATCATGATCCGGGTTCATGTATACATGATTGTATACATGTCATAAATATGACGTCATAGGTCATGTGACCTGGCGGCCATATTGGATTTTATGAAAACCTTAAAAATGGATCCCTGCCTTCATTTTTCGATCGATTCATTTTGAACTTTGACCACTTATAGTACGCCATGTGATTGGATGCATATCCTAATTATGACGTCATAGGTCAGGTGACATGGCGGGATGGACCGGTATGGTCCCCGGATCATACCGCCCTTGGCGCCCGTCAAAAATCGAAAGAGTATGGCATGGGCAACATCTGCGCCAAATTTGATGCTTTTGGAAGAATTTGAACCAAAATATCCCTAAGGGCCCTGACTATGAGCCAGATTTAAAATTTTAAGCTGCGGAATTGAACTTAGCAGCAGTTCTGACTGCTAAAAAGTGTTAATTTGTTCTCCGGGTGTCTACGGGCGTCTCCAGGTGGACAGCTCAGATGGAGTACACCAAACACAAAAACGGAAACCACAAATATTTACTTTTAAATAGTTTTCTCCAAATGGGAAAATCAAGCAGCAAATCAGCAAAATGTGAAAACCACTGAGAGCAGACAAAATGTCGACTTTGCACTTGCAATGATACAGTTCGACATGGTGGACGTTTGATTTGAGTTCCAAACACGTTTGATTTGTTGTTGTTTTCATAAGTATATTTTAGAGGTATATTAATATAACTATGAATTAATACAATGAAATATATCGCACAAAAATGTCAGTCAATAAAAAAATGGGTACATAAAAACAAAAAGGGACATCTGTCTTCTGTAACGCCATTGCTTGCAAAAGCAGCCTGAATCTTCAAAAAATGTGAAATCAAGCAGGAAATCAGAGAAATGTGCAAATCACAGCGAGCAAACAAAATGTTAGAATTTCACTTGCAAAGCTAGAGTTGAACACGGTGGAGTTCCAAACACGATGTTTTTTTTTTAAAATAAGTGTATTTTTATAGTAGATATTTAAATAGAACTATATACAACTATATTAACCTATAATGGAATTAAATCGCTCAAAAATGTGAATGGATGCAATCTGGTATAAAAAAAACTGAGGGCGTAAAAACCATAAACAAATCTTTGGGAGACCACCTCTTTAATACTATACAAGTAAAAATTTGAGAATTTGTGCTTATATAAAATGTTGGAAGCATTTCGTGTTAAAAGTGGTTAAACAAGTTTTTTAGGATAATTCGAGGGTGCTGAATTCAAAAATGCTGTTTAACCGGTTCAATTTTGGAGTCTTAAAGTTCAAATTGTAAAAAACAAAATGCCCGCCATTTTCAGCATATTTTTTGCCATAACTTGAATTTTAAGCAACGTAGAAGGCTCAAAATATCGCTGTCGATCGATCGGTCGATCGCTGAATTAACGCCAGGGGGGTTGACTCAGCCTGTCATCCTTCCGAGGTCGGCTAATTGAGTACCAGTTCACTGGTAATTCCCTGCTTGTCGTTAAAGGCGGCAAAAAGGGTTGGCGTCAGGAAGGGCATCCGGCCGTAAAACATTGCTTCAAAAAGGGGACCGAAAAACAACAACTACCACGGTTCCCGAAAAAGGCCAACCCCCGCTTGCGGGGAAAAATGGCCTCTAAAGGTGGTTTTATAGAAGGCTCAAAATAGTGGCAATACCCATGTTTGTGATACTGAGGATTCCAAATTTACTGTTACCTAAGTTGTAACTAGTTTGGTTTCGCCGCCATGTTGAATTCCAAGATGGCATTTGGCATCGGAGAGCATTCAACATTCTTTGCTTAATGCAGAAAAACCTGGACAGGTGCAGCTGGATGAGTTTGTTGATCAGCGCCTTCTTCAGCCTCCTGATGGCACATGTCATATCAATTTCAATGCCGCTTTACATAGGAACAAAGCACAGACTTTCTCGTCTCTGTATGCTGTAGACTGCAAAGAAAGCAAAGGCAAAGAAACGACCATCAAGGCAGATAGAAACATTCTACAGCGACTTGTGACAGCTTCCAAAGCAGGGCGTGTGATAAACCTGGACCTGATTCTGCAGCATGAGCTTATGCCTGTGCCAATTTCACTTGCTGCCATGAATGGGAGTCTACATACAGGCAGTAGCGGTAAATCTCGACTGGCAAATGAGTTGATTCAAGATGTCTCAACCCCAGAACAAGTGACATTAACTGGAAGTACTTGCTTAGTAATTGATGGTCAAGCACTGGTGATGGCTCTTGGAAAGCCAAGCGGAATAACCACATTTGGTGAATATGCAGATGCGTTTGTGAATTCAGTGTTTGCCATGGGGAAAAAATTTGACAGAGTTGACGTAACTTTCGACCGATACCAGCAGGATTCCATCAAGACTGGAACCAGAATGAAACGTACCCGGGCCTCTCGACCAATACGTCGGGTAATAGAAAACCAAAACGTTCCTCTACCAGACAAATGGACCAACTTTCTCTCACTTGGAGAGAATAAGGCAAATCTAGCAGAGTTTCTTTCTCAGCAGCTCATGACAAATGCGGTGTCTATTGCACCCACAACACTTGTAATGGCTGGAGGATTTGCACAGATCACAGACGTGAAATCTTCAGATCCAGAGATGGACACATCATCCCTACAGGCCAACCATGAGGAGGCGGACACACGACTTGTTCTTCATTGCGTCGACACAAATGCTGAAACAGTGGTGGTTTTAGTGCGTGACACTGATGTGCTGGTCTTGTTAGCTGCTCATTTTGATAAGATGCCATGCACTCAGCTGTGGATGAAGGCAGGAACTCTTAAGAAGCCAAAATACATTCCCATCCACAAACTCCACCAGAAACTGCCACCTTGCCAAGTGGAAGCGTTGCTGCCATTCCATGCAATTACTGGTTGTGACAGTGTGTCACAGCTTGCTGGCCACGGCAAAAAGACAGCCTGGAAGGTGTTTCAAACACACAGCCAATTGTTGACAGATCTAGGCACAGAAGATATCACTGAAGAAGTAATCAACGATGCAGAAAAGTTCATATGCCGTCTTTACAAGGTACCCGATGATGTGGACAGATGCGACAAGGCACGTGTAATACTCTTTTCTAAGGGTTGTCCACAGGAGACTCTGCCACCAACATAAGATGCAGTGAGACTACACATAAGGCGCGCACATTACCAGGCTTTTATTTGGAAGCGCGCAACCATCGCTACTCCAGTACTCTCCCAAGTAACAGACATGGGATGGACATACATCGATGGGAACTTGGTGCCGAAGTTGATGACGCTATCTCCAATTCCTAAGGCGTGTCGCGAGATAGTAACATGCGGATGTACCAAAGGATGTATAAATGGCCGTTGCAGCTGCAGAAAAGCTGGGCTAACATGCACAGGAGGATGTGCATGTGCATACAACAGACAACTAGAATGCAGGAACAGAACAGACTAAGATAGACAGGTAAACATTTGAGAATGCCAATATTGAGCTATACAGTATTTATAAAGTACTAGGACGTGCCCGTACGTGGGTGCCCGTTCCTTGCCCAAAAAAAATAAAAAAATTTTTTTCCAAATTTAAATCAAGTTTACCTCCCTGTCTTTGCTAGCCATGACATTCGATGCCATTGACCATTGCCACTCCTTCGCCACGGTGAGGCGACAGGGTAGGATTTGTAGGAGACCTGAAAGTGCAGTGTCAGTATGTATTCCATGTTCGAATTGTTTTAGTTTTAAAATAGTTTAAAAAAAAAAAGGTTTGCAAAGCATATCACCAAATTGAAACAGAATTGAAACAGAGCAGAATTCGTTATTATTATTATATTACTACAAATTATTACAAATTATTACATTACAAATTTTATTCGTTAATGTTAATTCCCTGCCATCACCCTCTGCCATCACCCTCTGCCATCACCCTCCCATCACCCTCCCATCACCCTGCCATCACCCTCCCATCACCCTGCCCCATCACCCTGCCCCATCACCCTGCCCCATCACCCTCCCATCTCCTCCCCATCACCCTCCCATCACCCTCCCATCACCCTGCCATCTCCCTCCCACCACCCTCTGCCATCACCCTCTGCCATCACCCTCTGCCATCACCCTGCCATCACCCTGCCATCACCCTCTGCCATCACCCTCTGCCATCACCCTCTGCCATCACCCTCTGCCATCACCCTCCCATCACCCTGCCATCACCCTCCCATCACCCTGCCATCACCCTCCCATCACCCTGCCCCATCACCCTGCCCCATCACCCTGCCCCATCACCCTGCCCCATCACCCTCCCATCTCCCTCCCAAACAAAGAATAATAAAAATTGTCTACATGTACATTGTACACACCTTTATGTCGTTAGCACCTCTTCATAAACAACATTGCAGAGGAAACGGCGCTTCTTCTTTGTTTCCTCGTCCTGGGCAAGAATGCGGAGGCTGCTGGATCTGCCAACCCTACAGGCCGCCACGTAGAACTGACAATGGCTGAAGAAGTCTCTTGGGCAGAAGATCCCAACATGGTGTAGCGACTGCCAAAAGAAGTTGTGCACTTATTTTGATGAATTCTTTTCGTAACAATTTTTCTTCAATCAATAAATAAATAATAAGAATTGTCCACATGTACACACCTGTATGTCGTTAGCAGCTCTTCATAAACAACATTGCTGAGGAAACGGCACTTCTCCAGGAGATCCTAACATGGTGTACGACTGCCAAAAGAAGTTGTGCACTTTTTTTGATGAATTCGTTTCGAAACAATTTTTCTTCAATAAATAAATAATAATAAAAATTGTCTACATGTACATTGTACACACCTTTATCTCGTTAGCACCTCTTCATAAACAGCATTGCAGAGGAAACGGCGCTTCTTCTTTGTTTCCTCGTCCTGGGCAAGAATGCGGAGGCTGCTGGATCTGCCAACCCTACAGGCCGCCACGTAGAACTGACAATGGCTGAAGAAGTCTCTTGGGCAGAAGATCCCAACATGGTGTAGCGACTGCCAAAAGAAGTTGTGCACTTATTTTGATGAATTCTTTTCGTAACAATTTTTCTTCAATCAATAAATAAATAATAAGAATTGTCCACATGTACACACCTGTATGTCGTTAGCAGCTCTTCATAAACAACATTGCTGAGGAAACGGCACTTCTCCAGGAGATCCTAACATGGTGTACGACTGCCAAAAGAAGTTGTGCACTTTTTTTGATGAATTCGTTTCGAAACAATTTTTCTTCAATAAATAAATAATAATAAAAATTGTCTACATGTACATTGTACACACCTTTATCTCGTTAGCACCTCTTCATAAACAGCATTGCAGAGGAAACGGCGCTTCTTCTTTGTTTCCTCGTCCTGGGCAAGAATGCGGAGGCTGCTGGATCTGCCAACCCTACAGGCCGCCACGTAGAACTGACAATGGCTGAAGAAGTCTCTTGGGCAGAAGATCCCAACATGGTGTAGCGACTGCCAAAAGAAGTTGTGCACTTATTTTGATGAATTCTTTTCGAAACAATGTTTCTTCAATCAATAAATAAATAATAAGAATTGTCCACATGTACACACCTGTATGTCGTTAGCAGCTCTTCAGAAACAACATTGCTGAGGAAACGGCACTTCTCCAGGAGATCCTAACATGGTGTACGACTGCCAAAAAAAGTTGTGCATTTTTTTTGATGAATTCTTTTCGAAACAATTGTTCTTCAATAAATAAATAATAATAAAAATTGTCTACATGTACATTGTACACACCTTTATCTCGTTAGCACCTCTTCATAAACAACGTTGCTGAGGAAACGGCGCTTCTTCTTTGTTTCCTCGTCCAGGGCAAGAATGCGGAGGCTGCTGGATCTGCCAACCCTACTGGCCGCCACGTAGAACTGACCATGGCTGAAGAAGTCTCGTGTGCAGAAGATCCCAACATGGTGTAGCGACTGTCCTTGGGATTTATTCACAGTCATGGCAAAGCAGGGTCGTACCGGAAACTGCCGACGCCGCAGAGTGAACGGGAACATGTTGTCAGATGGACTCAAGGTTATGCGTGGAATGAGCAATGTGCGTCCAGAATTGACACCCATCACAGATTGTGCAACCAACAGATTTGGAAGGATCTGAAGTATGATGTACCTTGAGCCATTGCAGTGCCCGCTTTGCTGGTCGAAGTTTCGCAGCAGCATGATTACCATACCCACCTTGAGAGAGATTCGATGTGGCGGCATACCAGATGGACAGATGGTGTTCAGGAACTCAGGCGGATACAAATGATCACCCTCAGATTCCGCTGTATCGACGCTACAGCAAACATGTTCCTCCCCTGGAAATATGGTCGTCATGTAGGCATTTACCTGATCGACTTCGGAATTGGTCGGACATAGTATAACACGCTCGCATAGCCACTTGGGGTTGCTAATGTTGTTATGCAAGTCTTCGTACACCCAAGTGACAATATCCAGAAGTTTTTCACCTGGAAGAATGAGCGGTTCCCTGAGCTCAATAGCAAATTCACCCTCTTCTGGATTGACAGGAATCTTCCCTTCACCCAGATCCAGCAGGAATTTTGCAAAATCAGATTCGTCCTGTTGTTCTCCAGCACCCTGCATGATCCTCATGTTTACTCTGAGACGAAGTATCTGCACTTTTCTCCACAGGTATGAGCTCTTGAAGCACCTTCCAACTATGTCAATACGGCTACCGTGTGGCACAACAGTAAGGATCTGCCTCCAGTCACCACTGAAAACCATTGCGATGCCGCCAAATGGTTCCTCTGAGCCCCGAAGCCACTGGAATGTTCGATCTGCTGCCTCCAATGCGCGACGATCCATCATTGAAACCTCATCCACCACCATTAGATTAGTCATGCGTATGAGTGCTGCAGTGGTGTCATTTTCACTGATGTTGCAAGTGGACTCATCAGTGAGAATGAGAGGACACTTGGTCCTACTATGGAAGGTGGCCCCTTTAGGCAGCAGCGTAGCTGCAATACCACTTGCAGCAGTTGCAAGAGCCACTTTGCCCATTGCTCGCACTTTGTTGAGTATATGAGACAATGTGAATGTTTTCCCAGTCCCACCACTTGCATCAACTGCAAGCATGCAGCCATGTCCGTGTTCCACACTCCGCAACACTTTATCGACAACAACGCGCTGCTCGTCATTAAGAAGGCACTCTGTTTGAGCGATGTGAGCCTCAAGTTCTCCTATATTGTGCACTGTTTCGTGCTCGATGACGCGCGGAATGCGAGACTGGAAATGAACTGGTTCAGGCTCAGGAAGGCCAAAGGTCTTACTGAGCGAAAAGCCGTGGCACTCAACTTTGTTCCTCAGCTCTAGTAGCACTGCACTCACAATGCGTCCATTTGGTTCATTCACACCTGCTGCACGCATGAAGTCCTCGCACAGCACATACTTGTGCCTTTCCCAGAACTGCACGTGGTTGCCTCTGAGAACGAATATGAGCATGTTGGCAAATACTTCGCGGACTGCAGGGCCAAATGCAATATTTGCAGCCTCTTCCATAACAGAATCCACCTCCTGGTCATTGTCAACGATGCCATATGCAATGCAGGCTGCCAGATAGGTCCCCATGACCCTACCACCAACACGACGGAGATCCTGAAAGCATGTGGGGCCAGGCACGCGGTACAGTAGCATGCGGAGATAGTACAACTCGGCAGTATGTGAGTTGACGGGAATAATGGGGAGCCGCCCAACTGTATCAGCCTTACGGTTATCCTGGAAACTCAGCCTTCTCTTCCGCAATTGAAACCTTTTCCTCAAGTAGGTGAAGTGTTGGAATACATCTGGATATAGAACATGACGCATGTGTGGATGGAGATTCATGGCTTCGAAAAAGGCGGTGAGGATTGTTGCAGGGGGTCCTGACTCTGCCACGTTCTGTACGGCACCTTCGTCATTGAATGTGATCACCTGCTCATCCTGTAGATGGAGTGCCAGCATCTCGACTGGTGGGTACTTGCGTTGAATGGGGAAATCGTATATGCGCCAGTATCCCTCAGATGCGGTGATGTAACGCCCTAGTTCGTAGCGTGCCACTTCATCATGTCGTAATGCCTCTCGCATCCTCTCATGAGGCTCTAGTCTGACCAGGCACTGGTCCGGGCCCTTTTCAAGGTATTTGTACAGGTACTTGACACAGGTGACAGCACAGACGATCTCAAGGTTGATGTGAGCATCGTACCTGAGGACAATATATGGATTGTAAGGCACAACCCATGCATTGTTAACTAATACGTTAGCACCGCCTCGTATTGTCTTCATGATGGGATCACCAGGTGCTGCTTCTGCCCGTCTTCTGTACAGGGGATAGGAGTCATCAGAGAAGCTTGTCGTTTGGCGTAGGGCTTTGGGATAGTCCTTTGTGCACTTCCGGTCTGCCATGCAAGGGCTCAAGATGTTCCATTCCCCACATGGGCCGTGAATCATGTGTGATGTCACGATACGGTGTAGTTCCGGATTTGTGAGTCTGTCAGGAATCTCAGCAGAGACCACGCGATCGACATCTGCTGGTGTTCTGGGCTTGTCGCGAGGTACCACGGTCAGGAGCATGTGTATATGGGGAAGGTGACGCTTTTGCGTTTCCTTCACCATCACGTAAGCGTCCACATGCCCCAAGATGTCATGCTTGAGGATGTCTGCGAGGAGTGCTTCCACCTTCATATGAAACACCCGGGCGATGATATCAGGTCTTGCATTGGGTGGCTGACCCTCAAAAACCGATTCTTTAATTTCTGGCCACTTTGGGTTGCAGGTGAATGTTAGGAAAAAGTCTGGTTTTCCCTTGACTCGGACTAAAGCCATTGCATCCTGAAACTCTTTGGCATACCAACGTGGCGACCCATAAATTGACGGTGGCAGAATGGTGAGGCGTCCAGGTAGCACCTCAGCATCACTGTTCAACGCATCATCGATGATCTTATACTTTTCTGCCTTAATTGACTTCTGGTTGCAGCGAATCCAATTGAGACGGTGTGACTCAATTTTTGCCATCATGTCGCATACGTACTGCTGTGTCAACCTTCCACCACGAAGCAGTAGATTGAAGTGATGAGTAGGATCACGTACTTGTAGATGGTAGCGGTAGAAAGTTGTTGGCGTTGTCCCTGCCAACTCAGTGTGGTACCCCTGAGAGCCGCAGGGTAGCAGAAGTATGTATGATAGTGGGTCATACGCTGGATGCATGGCGTCTATTGTCTGTAAACCTCCTCCTCTGAGGTGAACAGCGACTGCCAGCCTTCCAAACTGCTCTGTTGTCATTGCCCCTGGAGCAATGACAGCCACATCGCTGTCTGGTGAGGGAAGGTTGACGGTACCATGATGAAGGTCTCGGCGCCGCGTGCGACCTGTTAACACAATATTCAGTTCATTGGCGCTATCATTATGAACCACATACTCAATGGCTGATTTGAATTGCTGGACGTATGGGTTGCACTCATGAATGGCCTGTTGTGCTCTTAGCAAAAACTGCTCATTCAGGCCACTGTTCGAGGTGTGGGCACGACGATAATCCAGCTCATGGGCTGGATCGTGAAAGTAGATCTGAGCAAAGCGTGGGGTACAACCCAGATCGGCAAGAGGAGCACCAATGTAATGGTAAACCTTACCTTGTATGCGCACTCCAGGATTGAAGCCAGGCATACGTATCTCTCGGACACCGATACTTGCCATTGCCAGCGCGTTGTTGTACTGTTTCGCGTGCTTCACAAAGTCCTGGTTAAGGAAAAGGTTTTTAATAGCATCTGGAGGTTGTGATGGAATTGAACCGGGTTTTGGATTCGTAGGATCATGCATAAGATCGACCTTGCCGTGGTTGCAGCAAAATCCTCTTCTCTCCTCATTCCACACCAAAGCAGCACAATGCGAGCATTTAGTGCATTGAAATATTGAGGTCCTGCTCAACGCGTGCCTGTACTCACCATGAAGTACCTCTCGGAAGAAATCGGTATCATCGTATCGAGCAAGGTTGCGATTGTCATGGTGAGCCTGCTCTAGTCTCACACGGTGTACATCCTGATGGCGCAGGGCATCCCTTACTTGCCGGTCTTCTCGCTGGTGAGGGATTTCTTCTGCACGCCGCCTTGCCTCGCGTTCAGTGTTGTCTGCCAAGCGAGCAGTCCGTTCTTCATCCGTTTCTTCTGCACGACGCCTTGTCATGCGTCCAGTGTTGTCTGCCAAGCGAGCAGTCCGTTCGTCATCCGTTTCTTCTGCACGACGCCTTGCCTCGCGTTCAGTGTTGTCTGCCAAGCGAGCAGTCCGTTCTTCATCCGTTTCTTCTGCACGACGCCTTGCCTCACGTTCAGTGTTGTCTGCCAAGCGAGCAGTCCGTTCTTCATCCGTTTCTTCTGCACGACGCCTTGCCTCGCGTTCAGTGTTGTCTGCCAAGCGAGCAGTCCGTTCTTCATCCGTTTCTTCTGCACGACGCCTTGCCTCGCGTTCAGTGTTGTCTGCCAAGCGAGCAGTCCGTTCTTCATCCGTTTATTCTGCACGACACCTTGTCATGCGTCCAGTGTTGTCTGCCAAGCGAGCAGTCCGTTCCTCATCCGTTTCTTCTGCACGACGCCTTGTCATGCGTCCAGTGTTGTCTGCCAAGCGAGCAGTCCGTTCGTCATCCGTTTCTTCTGCACGCCGCCTTGTCACGCGTCCAGTGTTGTCTGCCAAGCGAGCAGTCCGTTCCTCATCCGTTTCTTCTGCACGACGACTTGTCACGCGCGTAACGTCGCGTGTCAAGCGAGCAGCGCGTTCTTCATCCGTTTCTTCTGCACGACGCCTTGTCATGCGTCCAGTGTTGTCTGCCAAGCGAGCAGTCCGTTCGTCATCCGTTTCAGCTGCACGACGACTTGTCACGCGTCCAGTGTTGTCTGCCAAACGAGCAGTCCGTTCTTCATCCCTTTCAGCTGCACGACGCCTTGTCACGCGCGTAACGTCGCGTGCCAGGCGAGCAGCTCGTTCTTCGTCAGATTCCATTGCGCGTGCACTACGTGCAGCTTCGTTCCTTCGTTCTCGTAAACGACGACTCGATTGGGGCATTGTCTTTATCTACAATCTATCTATAAGATAGACAGTAAGTATATAGACGGTAAGTATAGATAAGATAGAATAGATAGATCTAACAATAAGACAGTGGGAAGATACAATCGAGACAGTAAGTCGGCACTTTCGTAAGGCCGGAAGTGAAGTCTTCACTGTCCGGAAGTTCGCAAATCGCAGTTACGATTATTCGCCATTTAGTGTTAATATTCAATTAGCGCCAACGCATTTTGGCTTTTTGCAATTTAATCGCAAGGAAAAGTAGAAAGAGAAGAGGAAAAAAAATGAAAAGGAAAAACATTCCAAACTGCGAGGGAAAACAACACGGCACGTCGACACAACAACGTGTCCTGTGATTGGCCGTACGTGGCTGCCAGTAGCTGCCCCCCAAAAAAAACTTTCACCGTCCGGCGACTGAATTTTAGGGGAAAAATAAAACGCTCTTCGCTTAAAACAACGCCCTTCGCTCTGACTGAATTGGGACAATGTTTTTATGTTTTTAATTGAATTACTATCCGTAATGGCGCACGCTCTCACAGGAGCTCCGGAAGGTCGCATATCGCAGTTACGATGAATCGCAAATTAGTTTTAATTAGTTTTAAAACATAGTTTAACGCCAACATAGTTTGCCAACGTGAAATAAATGAATACGCTCTCAAATGTGCCGTCCGAGGCAGAGTCTGTTCGCCATGTTCGGCACACGTGATAGCTCGCTGCTCTCTGATTGGTTGAATCGTTTTTTGGACATAGCTCGGTAACTACTTGTCCGATTAATATGAAACCTTGAAAAGGCACATCCTCAGGTCCCCAGCAATATACCTGGCAAGTTTCAAGTATATCGGACCCGTGGTCGTCGAGAAACAGCGGTCACAGACAAACACACAGACATACACACATACACACACACACACACACACACACACACACACACACACACACACACACACACACACAGAGATTACTGGAATTATAGATAGATAATTACTAAAAGGCAGCCATTTTGGAACTTTACCCCTTTTTAAAATGCACTTTAGAAATGATTTAATATCATTTTTTTTGTTCTAAAGAAATTAAAAGCGCATTTGACCAGTGAAAGTGATGTACATAAAAAAATACACCCCAGAAATTACCAAAAATATGGCGGCCATCTTGGAATTCAACATGGCGGCGAAACCAAACTAGTTACAACTTAGGTAACAGTAAATTTGGAATCCTCAGTATCACAAACATGGGTATTGCCACTATTTTGAGCCTTCTATGTTGCTTAAAATTCAAGTTATGGCAAAAAATATGCTGAAAATGGCGGGCATTTTGTTTTTTACAATTTGAAGGTTAAGACTCCAAAATTGAACCGGTTAAACAGCATTTTTTAATTCAGCACCCTCGAATTATCCTAAAAAACTTGTTTAATCACTTTTAACACAAAATGCCTACACTATTCGAAAATTCTCAAATTTTTACTTGTCTATACTTTAAAATATACGCAATCTGGGTCCATCGTCTAGAGGGAATTTTAAAAACAGATCGTAGGTACAGTGGAGTGACACCCTATCCCATGGAAGTATGAATTAAGTTAGAAATTTTTATTAAGTTTAATTTAAAAAAAAAAAAAAACCCCCCAGAAGGCGAATGACAGCCTCGCTTAAATAAATGCATATATAAACTTCGTTTTAAGAATCGTTACATATGGTAAATATTGTCAGATTTCACTCCAGATTTGGACATTTATTTAGTCTACAGGATCTAATCCTCATATCCGAATCCGGATTTTTATGATATGCTTCAATTATGTAATGATAATAATCGATCGTGTTTCCAAGGCAAGGCACGTTTGAGTAGGCCGAAACAAAATGGGGGCTTAAGAACCCAGTGAGTGGCAGTGGGCTGACCAATATGGCCGGCCGCCATATTGGTAAGGCTTTTTCAGGGTTTTTTGTTATGAGCACCTCGTTAATCATCTTCAAAAAGGGTGTTATAACACACCCAAACACCCAGTTTTCATCATCGCAATCTGTTGGAGACCCAGGTCCAGGAATGCATGCAACGTTTGGGACCTCAAGGTCTCATGGTTTTGGAGTTATGGAGGAGACAGACGGACAGACGGACGGACGGACGGACACTGCCTTTTATTATTATAGACTAGCCGAAAGCACCCGGCGTTGCCAGGGTTCTTTTTGAATGAATTTACTACTATAATTCAGCTTTTACTCGTGGCCGTAGAAGATTGACTACTATAATTCAGTTCAGCTTTTAATTGTGAAATGGGCCCAGCTCGGACGAAGCGGCCTCGGCCGGCCTCACCACCGAGCCTATAACCTTCCCGGGGCCCGTCCCGACATTTCTGGTTCTTTTTGAATGAATTTACTACCATAATTCAGCTTTTACTCGCAGCTGTAGAAGATTGACTACTGTAATTCAGCTCAGCTTTTAATTGCGAAATGGGCCTAGCCCGGGTGAGGTGGGCCTCGACCGGTCTCGCCACCTAGCCTATAACCTTCCTGGGGGCCCATCCCGACATTTTTTGTATTGGAGGTTTACTCCTATCTTTCACCGTTCAGGAGATTAGCTTGCGCAGACAAACAAACAAACAAACAAAAACTTTCTTTTATATATACAGTCACGTGAAAAAGTAAGTACACCCCATGTAAAGTTTTGACTTTTTCAACATATTTTAACATACAGCTATTTGATCTTCATTTCAACAATATTGATAGATAAAGGTGATATAATATAACAAATATCATGAAACATTTACATTTTGTAGTCCATTGTATAATTTAAATAAACATAAATGCAAATTTCGCATGTGGAAAAAGTAAGTACACTCCTACATTTATCACTACTTCAAATACCTAAAATTAGAATCAGGTGCACCAGCTCAGGTGCAAATGATTAGAACATCGTTAGAGAGGATCTTGGAGGAACCTGTCTTATTTAAACCTCAGACTTTTAGTTTGATTTGCTCTTTGTTGTTGAAGTGTGCGGCATCATCATGCCTAGATCAAAAGAGCTCTCTGAGGCCTTCAGAAAGAAGGTTATAGATGCCTACGAGTCTGGGAAGGGATTTAAAAAGATCTCCAAACAATTTGAAATCAATCATTCGACTGTCCGGAAGATCATCTACAAGTGGAGAAGATTCCAAACAACTGCCAACTTGTTCAGGCCGGGCCGCCCCAGCAGGTTCAGCCCGAGAGCAGACCGCAAGATGCTGAAAGAAGTCTCTAAGATCCCCAGAATGTCATCACGGGACCTACAGGTAGCTCTTGCCACTGTTGATGTCAAAGTGCACGAGTCTACCATTAGAAAGAGGCTGCACAAATTTGATCGACATGGGAGGTGTGCCAGGAGGAAACCATTGCTGTCCAGAAAGAACATCAGGGCAAGACTAAAGTTTGCCAATGAACACCTAGGCAAAGACCAGCACTTCTGGAACAATGTGCTCTGGACAGATGAGTCAAAGGTAGAGCTATTTGGCCACAGTACCAGAAGACATATTTGGCGAAAACCAAAGACAGCATTTGACCACAAGAACCTGATACCAACTGTAAAGCATGGTGGTGGAAATATTATGGTTTGGGGCAGCTCTGCTGCATCAGGGCCTGGGCAGCTCACCATCATAGAATCCACTATGAATTTTTCATTGTACCAGAGGGTGCTTGAGGATAATGTGAGGCCATCTGTCGGAAAGTTGAAGCTCAACCGAGGGTGGACCTTGCAACATGACAATGACCCTAAACATACCAGTAAATCCACCAAGGAATGGCTGAAAAGAAAGAATGGAGGGTTCTGGAATGGCCAAGTCAAAGCCCAGATATAAATCCCATCGAGATGTTGTGGGGGGATTTGAAACGAGCTGTGCATGCAAGAAACCCCTCAAACATCGCACAGCTGAAATAATTCTGCATGGAGGAGTGGGCAAAAATTTCTCCCAGTCGATGTCAGAGACTAGCATACAGTTATAAGAAATGCCTACTTGAGGTTGTTTCTGCCAAAGGGGGGCAATACCACCTATTAGAGCCAAGGGTGTACTTACTTTTTCCGCATGTGAAATTTGCATTTATGCTTATTTAAATTATACAATGGACTACAAAATGTAAATGTTTCATGATATTTGTTATATAATATCACCTTTATCTATCAATATTGTTGAAATGAAGATCAAATAGCTGTATGTTGAAATATGTTGAAAAACTCAAAACTTTACATGGAATGGGTGTACTGTTACGGATTCGTCACTTCCGTTGTTGTGGTTTTCATCCACTGTAAACATTTTTGATTCCATGTACTATTATTGTTGTCGTTTGAGGGAAATAGATATTGCTATTTTCAAAAGGTAAAAAAGTTAATGTTTTAAATGAAACCGGAACCGGACGACGAAGAAGAAAAGGAAGAGAGGAAAAAGAAGGCGGAGCGAGTGAGTCGGAGAAGAAGCATAGTTGCTTTGTGGTCTGGAGAAAACGTTGGCGAGCAAGAGTCACAAGTGAACTTTGGGTTTCCCAGGAAAGTGATTCCTGCGACAGAGTTGTTATCGCTGTGACAGATCAACCTGCGTGTCAGGTTTGGCGGTGGATTCCGAGGAGAATCATCGTCGTGCCGTTACGCCTCGAGAACGGGCCGTCGGCCATTTTGACTCGCGCGCTTTGCACATCGCGCAAGGTCTTTGCTTCGCTTCAACCGTTTTCACCGCATTCAGACGTTTATCTGGTGTGGGTGTGTATAACGTGGACTTTGAAGGTAAATCGGCGGTTCGCCGATTTGGAGCCGTGAAACGTCCATACACGTGGGTGTGATTTCCCAGTCGCCTGGAGGGCACCTTTGGATTTCCCAGTCGCCTTGAGGGCGCCTTTGCGCAGCTTTGGCGGGCGTGACTGTAACAGTAAACCCAACGGGATTCTGGTCTCGATTAGATATCGTTCTGACGATCGCTGGAGCGGATCGACTTTGGCTTGAAGCCAGGATCGACTTTGGCTTGAAACCAGAATCAACTTTGGTTTGAAGCTGGGAAAGAGACATTGGGAATGTTCTTGTTTCACTCACTTGGAGCACAGTGAGTTATATATTACGAAACTGATGGTACCATCATAGGATATATATTGATTGTACTTTTGATTAATATTATTGTTGTACTGTTATTCTTGTGTGATCTTGATACAATATTTGTTTGTTGGTAACAATTGGTGTGGCTTCACCATTGATCTTTGACATACAGAATAACACATTTTTCTGCCGTGACTCCTCTCTGGGCTCGGAGGTACACCGTGACCAGGGGTTTGGGGAGGAGCACGTAACAGTACTTACTTTTTCACGTGACTGTATATAGAAGAAGATATAGATTAGCAGAAGCTCGTGGTACGTCATACATCAAATGTTTGACGTCATACATAAAATTGCACGTGATACGTGGAGGGGTGAGATTCCAAAAATATCGAAATGATCCAAGGAAGGAGGAATGCACCAACAGGAATCTTGCACCTTGAAATGACATGGCTAAAGGTCAGAACGTTTCACTTCATCCCCACCCCACCCTGAACAAAGGAATGTGCTTCTCGGTTAAATTTATGACAGCAATCGAGCCAAATTCATTTTTACCCTGCGCTCGCAAAGCGAAAATCAGGGTTAGGCATTCAGTTGCGTATGCGCGTACATGTGGCATATGTGCGTGTCTGAATTTTTAAAATCTATTTTCTCGGCAACCGTTGATCCGATTGACACAAAATTTTAACATCGGAGCGCCTCCGCCTGTAGAATTTTTAATGATAATTCTGACGTCATAAGTCACGTGGTGCAGGCGCCATCTTGGAAAAACTTTGCACCTCTACATCACTGAAACCGCACGATGGAAAAAATTGAAACATGGTGCGTTGTCAAGTACTCCCCATTGGGAATAAGACATGTTAATGATGATGTCATCGGTGCCTTTGTTAGGACGTCATAATTCGACAAGTATAACTCTTCATCCGATCAGTATGATTTTTTTTTTCTTTGCAATTGTTGGTCTGATGGAGACAAAATTTTCACCATAGGGGCGCATTCTCCTGTAGAATATTTTAATTATTATGATGTCATAGGTCACGTGGTACAAGCGCCACCTGAGAAAAACCGAAAAACATTGCACCTCTATATCTCCAAAACCGCTCATGGAAAAAATTGAAGCGTGGCTCTTTGTAAAGAACTCAATATGAGGAATGTGTTGTTAATGACGTCATTGGTGCCTTAATTATGACGTCATAATTCGACAGGGACAACGCTTAGTCTGATCAGTTTGAAATTTATTGAACGTGATCTATGAAACAATTATTTTAGAGAATATAAATTTATTATGTAATCCCTCACGAGGTCTGGCAGCCACATTGGATCAAAGAGAAAAACCCTTCCAAAACAGAAGAGTTGGCTCGCACCTTGGTGACTGCGCAGGGTAGGTATTCTACAAGTACCATCTAGTTTTCACAAGGAGCAAAGCTCATGGAGAAGCAAAACCACAAAAGGCAGCAAGCTTATATTAGACGACCAAAGGGTATGTAGGGAAGAGGGCGACAGAGGGTGAGAAATGGGGGGTGGGTATATATACAAAGAGGAAAGGAAGAACAACACAAAAACGAGTGTCAATAACCTAGAAAGGAACAGAATGCAAAAAGTAACGAGAAAGCATCTGAAAATGCAAAGCTCGCCCGCGTCCATTTGTATTCATACGTCTTCTTCGTCTTCCATATGCTTAAAATAACGAAAAGTAAAAAAAAAAAAAAACTAGAAGGGCACTCGGTCGAGAGCATCCCTCCGCCAGGCTGAACAGTTTATGTTTTTTATCCCACTGATAGGCCAGATCTGGATTCGGACCTGAACCAAAATCTAACAAGCTTGTTCTTGTCACCTAACCAACTCGTCCACCAAGTTTAGCCATAACTCGTCCATAACCTTTTTAAATATCATGTTATATGTCGGTTTTAGCCCGATCTCTCAATAGTGAAGAATCACTTTCAGATTAAATATTTCTCGTATCCGAATCCATATTCAGATCTTCACCAAAATTGAATCGATTCTTCCTTGTCACACAAACAACCTGTCCATCAAGTTTCGTCCAAATCCGTCCACAACTTTTTGAGATATCCTGCTATGTATCGATTTTGGCCCAATCTCCCAATGGTGAAGAATCACTTTAAAAATTCTAGTAGCCGGATCCGAATCTGGATCTTCACCAAAATCTAATCATTTCGTCCTTGTCACATGCACTACCTCTCCGCCAAATTTCGTCCGAATCCATCCACAACCTTTTGAGATATCTTGTTCACAGATAGACAGACAGACAAACAGACAGGGGTGAAAACATAACCTCCATCCACCTTTGGTGGCGGAGGTAAAAATACAAAACAAAAATTGATAATGTTATGCAGCCTTGACCTTTGAGCTTTAGGTCTAAAAAAAAAAAATCAGCTTCTACTTTCTGATTGGTGAACCAATTCAGTGTCCCAATATGCAAATTCTTTAATTTCAGGTCAATTGGATGAAAATTGACGATTTTATGCAACCTTGACCTTTTGATGTAAAAAAAAAAAAAAAAAATCAATTGACTCCTACCTTTTAAATAGTGAACCAACTCGGTGATCCAAAACGCCAATTGTTTAAATTTCAGGTCAATCGGGTGAAATTGGCAATTTTACGCAACCATGACCTTTTGATCTAAAAAAATAAACAATCAGCTTCTAGTTTTTGATTGGTAAACCAATTCAGTGACCCAATATGCAAATTCTTCAAATTTCAGGTGAATCGGATGAAAATTGATGATTTTGTGCAATGCTGACCTTTTGACCAAATTATAAATTTGCCTTCTCCATATTCTCATCATAAAGCTTTATGGAAAATCTGATGACAAAACGTTACACCTCTCTATCTCTGAAACCACACAATGGAAAAAATTGAAACATGGGGCATTGTCAAGAACTCCCCATGGGGAATAAGATATGTTGATGGTGATGTCATCAGTACCTTCATTATGACATCATAATTGGCCAAGTACAATGCTTGATCCGATCAGTATGATTTTTTTTTTTCACAGAAAAAAAAAAAATCAACCCCCCACAGGCTAGGCGGTTGGTCTGTCTTGGCCAATCCAGCGACCTGGAAAGTTTTCATTCAGGACGGCTTGAATGACTAAGGTCCAATGAGGGGAAGCGCCATCCTGTTGGAAAATGATATCGGGTTGCAGGTCTTCAATTTGTGGGAAGGCGAATCCATCCAACATGTTCATGTAAATTGTTGAGGTCACTGTATCTTCCACAAAGAAAAACGGACCCACCAATCGGTCATGGAGAAGGCCACACCACACATTGACCTTTGGACTGTCGCAAATTTGTTCAAGTTTCAGAGCCCCAGATCCTCACATTGTGCTGGTTGATCTTCCACGATACATGAAAGCAAGCTTCATCTGTGAACATGACCTTTTCCAGGAAATCTTCATCATCCTATATGAAACTGAGCATTTCCACAGCAAGCACCATTCATTTGGGTCCATCACTTGGTTTGAGTTTCTGCAGAATCTGCACATAAAGCTTCAGTCATTTATACAAAATCCTGTGAACAGTGGTGGTTGGTAGTCCAAGTTCTCTGGACGCGTGGCGGATTGATTTTTTTGAGACTTTCGTGAAATTATTCATGCACTCGTCCAACGTCCGCTGCACTTGTGCTTGGTCGACTGGTACTTTTCTGTTTATGACATCTTCCAGTCTCCTCAAACCTCTTGTACCACTCTCCGATACTAGTCCGTGATGGCGGATTCCTTCCATACCTCGTACAGAGATTACGTTGAGCTTGCATGTCGGATCTCGTCTCAATGAACCATTCGACGCACTAAGCTTTTTCCTGTGTTTTGACAATTTTTCAGAGTTATGCCTTTTTTGGACTTGTAACATATCACATCATTAGGGGTCATGTATTGCACAACAATTCTCGCTCTTGTTTTAAATCATTGTCATTGTCGATTTCGTTTAAAAATGTAATGTTTTTTTAATTAAAGTTTTTTTCTTACCCTCGCCAAAGGAGAGGGTATTTATTGCATTTGGGTCAGTTTGTTTGGTTGGTTGTGTTTGTCATCATGGAAGGCATCAAATGCCAACATAGAAACACAAAGAAAAAGTAGAAATTAAATTGAAAAGTTTGTTGTTTGACAATGGAATGAGAAGGAAGACATGAATACGAGGACTGCATGGTGAGCAAGTATTGACAGTGTGCAATGACCCTCAACTGACATACTTGAAGGAAAACACTTGCAATCCTCACACCTTTGAACGATAACACAATCGATAACGATTCGACACATCGAATAATATTCGACACACAACGATACCACGAGATGTTGAGAAAATGCGATCATTTGGATCAAGCCATTGTGTCTTTGTGGTCTGTGGGGCGAAATCAGGCCTTTCATCCTTCATTGTCTTAATGACCTGTGATTTCTAGTCGTGTGGGTCTAGCATCGCTGAAGACCATTTCACCACCTTGGCTGTGTCAGCTAATTCGATTCTTTTTCTTCACTGAATCTCAGTGCCAGTAACCAATAGTGTGCAGTTCCCCAAATATGTCACATTAAAGATCCCATTGATATTTGTAATCCTGTCACTGACCAGTGGAGGTAAGTATGGTGCTCAATAAATGAAAGGTTAAGAAAAGGAAAGTTAAGATTAAGGTTTTGTTCTTGTGACACCGTTTTCTTTAAGAAACCTTTTAATAAACCACTTATAGAGAGAAAATCGTTGCCTTTTCCATACATTTTACGATTTGCTGGAATAAGTGATTGCTGCTGAATTCAAACAAAATACTTTTTGTGATCAAATCAACATTTCTTGTAAGAAGAATGCAGTGCCATTGTTTTGTAAACTTTATCATTATCTTTTCCCTTAGGACAAGCCCGTCAAGTAATTGCCAAACGTAAAGATATGAGCTACGTCCTTGGGTGGGGCTGGGACATTTACTGTATTCCGCTGGATAAAAACAATCCCCTGTACACTCCCTGGAAACCATCGTACATTTATATGTCTGTGATGGCTTGTGGCCTGCACGACTGCTGGGGCATCGATTCAAATGGAAACCTCAGATACCTAATAACACCAAGTACATGTGCCGTCCAATTGTCCTCCGTCTCAATCTCTGGAAACTTTGTGACACTGGACGTGAGCGACAATGGCGTTGTTTATGCAATTGACTCAAATTGGAAGCTTCATCAAAGGTTTGTATCCATTTGATAAAAGTTCAGTTTCACTTGCTGCACTTCACCTCCTTCCTTATCCTGGTTTAAATGCCCACGAACCTCACTCACCCTCTTACGATGCAAGTTGCTCTTTCTTCTTCTTCTCCCTCCTGTCTTTGTTCATTCATTCCATTGCTGTTGTATCCCAATGCCAGTGCATTTTTTGTATATACAGTCACGTGAAAAAGTAAGTGCACCCCATGTAAAGTTTTGACTTTTTCAACATATTTCAACATACAGCTATTTGATCTTCATCTCAACAATATTGATAGATAAAGGTGGTATAATATAACAAATATCATGAAACATTTACATTTTGTAGTCCATTGTATAATTTAAATAAACATAAATGCAAATTTCGCATGTGGAAAAAGTAAGTACACCCTTGGCTCGAATAGGTGGTATTGCCCCCTTTGGCAGAAACAACCTCAAGTAGGCGTTTCTTATAACTGTCTACCAGTCTCTGACATCGACTGGGAGAAATTTTTGCCCACTCCTCCATGCAGAATTATTTCAGCTGTGCAATGTTTGAGGGGTTTCTTGCATGCACAGCTCGTTTCAAATCCCCCCACAACACCTCGATGGGATTTAGATCCGGGCTTTGACTTGGCCATTCCAGAACCCTCCATTTCTTTCTTTTCAGCCATTCCTTGGTGGATTTACTGGTATGTTTAGGGTCATTGTCATGTTTCAAGGTCCACCTTCGGTTGAGCTTCAACTTTCCGACAGATGGCCTCACATTATCCTCAAACACCCTCTGGTACAATGAAGAATTCATAGTGGATTATATGATGGTGAACTGCCCAGACCATGATGCAGCAAAGCTGCCCCAAACCATAATATTTCCACCACTATGCTTTACAGTTGGTATCAGGTTCTTGTGGCCAAATTCTGTCTTTGGTTTTCGCCAAACATGTCTTCTGGTACTGTGGCCAAACAGCTCTACCTTTGACTCATCTGTCCAGAGCACATTGTTCCAGAAGTGCTGGTCTTTGCCGGGGTGTTCATTGGCAAACTTTAGTCTTGCCCTGATGTTCTTTCTTGACAGCAAAGGTTTCCTCCTGGCACACCTCCCATGTAGATCAAATCTGTGCAGCCTCTTTCTAATGGTAGACTCGTGCACTTTGACATCAAAGTGGCAAGAGCTACCTGTAGGTCCCGTGATGACATTCTCGGGTTCTTAGAGACTTCTTTCAGCATCTTGCGGTCTGCACTCGGGCTGAACTTGCTGAGGCGGCCTGGACTGAACAAGTTGGCAGTTGTTTGGAATCTTCTCCACTTGTAGATGATCTTCCGGACAGTCGAATGATTGATTTCAAATTGTTTGTAGATCTTTTTAAAATCCCTTCCCAGACGAGTAGGCATCTATAACCTTCTTTCTGAAGGCCTCAGAGAGCTCTTTTGATCTAGGCATGGGGATGCCGCACACTTCAACAACAAAGAGCAAACCAAACTAAATGTCTGAGGTTTAAATAAGACAGGTTCCTCCAAGATCCTCTCTGACGATGTTCTAATCATTTGCACCTCAGCTGGTGCACCTGATTCTAATTTTAGGTATTTGAAGTAGTGATAAATGTAGGGGTGTACTTACTTTTTCCACATGTGAAATTTGCATTTATGTTTATTTGAATTATACAATGGACTACAAAATGTAAATGTTTCATGATATCTATATTATAATAGCCGTAGATGATTCTGTCTGTCTGTCTGTCTATCTGTTGGGTGTCTGTCCGGGGTGTGGCTTACTCGGTTTGCAGAGTAGCTCCACCCATAGCTCCACCCATTCTGGGAGTGGCTATAAACAAATATCCACCATTTTATTAACTCGCATAGCTTTGAGTCCTGTTTTGTAGGCCCGTGGTGTCTTGCTCTCTCTCCCAGTTTTATTTCAAATCAAATTCGATAAATCATTTCATTTTTCACAGTCGCTAACATAGTTTTAGACTCGGTTGAAAAAAAACGGGAAGAAAATCCGATGAAAGTTGCCGTTTATAGAACGAAATGAATTCTCAAACGCCTGTAACTTCAAGGCCATTGAGTCTCTCTCACGCCTTTATCTCCAATCTAACTCACCATATGATTTCATTTTTATCGATGGTTTTACTTTTAGACTCGGTGTCAGCAATAATTGAGAACAATCCACACACGCGGGAAAATGCAGAGATATATTTTTTAAAATCGCGTCATGGTGTATCATACACCGCCCAACATGACACCGCCGGCAATGTGTCGATATATATTAAAAATTCGCTTTTGCTTTTCCGTTATGATATATTACTATTTCGTTTGATGATAGTCGTCACAAAAACGTCAACAATGATGCCGACATATATTTCTTCGTTTTTATTTCATTCAACATATTAGCCGGAAGTAAAATATGTTTCAGGAAATTACCGAGAGATATTTCTTCGTTTTTTTTATTAGTTATGTGCGCATACACTTTAAATAGGTTTATTTGAAATCTTTAATTTTCCACAATATAATTTACTTGCCATTTATCATTTGATGATTACGAGACAAATTCCTCTTGAGGATCGTGACAATTCATGCGTTGCATGGAAACTTCCATTTCCAAAATGAATGAGACGATCGATGAAGAACGACTCGGTGTCACCAACGCGGGAAAATGCAGAGATATATTTTTTAAAATACACCATATCACCGCACAACACCGCCCAACAGCCAACAAGTATCATACACCGCCCAACAGCCAACGAGTATCATACACCGCCCAACATGACACAGACAGCAACATGTCGACATTATCGCTTTTTCTTTAAACCGAGTGAACCGAGCCGAACCGAATACACCGCGTGAATTCACCGAGCGAATTTCAGCCAATTCCACCTATTTCTTCGTTTTTATTTTATTCGTTACCAGCAGAAGTACCCAGCGTTGCCGGGCGGGGGAGGGGGGAAGGGCACGTACACTTTAAACATGTATATACATGTGGGACATGTGTACGTGTGTGTACGTGTGTGTGTGTGTGTGTGTGTGTGTGTGTGTGCGCGTGAATATGTGTGTGTGTGTATATATGTGTGTGTATGTAGGCTAACCCCCGCTCTAGCAGGGAAAATGGCCTTAAAATGCATGTTGTTGTTGTATGTGTATATACATGTCTGTGTGTGTGTGTTTGTGTGTATATGTGTCTGTACGTGTGTGTGTGTGTGTCTGTTTTTGTGTGTGTGTGTGTGTGTGTGTGTGTGTGTGTGTGTGTGTGTGTGTGTGTGTGTGTGTGTGGAGATGTATATATGTGTATATATGTGTATATGTGGATACATATGTGTATACATATTTGCATATGTGCATATGTGTGTGTGTGTGTGTGTGTGTGTGTGTGTGTGTGTGTGTGTGTGTGTGTGTGTGTGTGTGTGTGTGCATGTGTGTCGATGTACGTGTGTGTGTATGTGTATATGTGTGTGGGTGTATATGTGTGTGTGTGTGTGTATATGTAAACATGGGCCGGTGTGTGTGTAAAGTGTGAGGAGGTATTGGAGAGGAAAATGCAGAGATATATTTTTTTAAATCGCGCCATGATGATAAACGAAAATACACCGCCTAAAATAACAGTCGACATATATTTAAAATTCGCCATACACATCCATGCGGGAATCCCACGGGCATGGATGTGTGACATTTCGACATATTGAGTTACATGCTGCGCCTGCACATTCAGTTATATAAGATGGTTACTGGCAATTGATCACATCCACAAATGATGTAATCCACACAATTTATGTACTTTACATAACGTTAATAGGAATACATGCCCGTGTAGATGGGAATGACATATAATTCACCGAAAACGTTGAAGCAACCGCATAATATTGCGGTGATGTTTAACTCTGAGAATAGTTCTAAATTTAAAAAACTTTCTTCTGATATTTGTGATTTATTTCAAACAAACTGTATTTCCCAGCTACACGGGCATGTATTCCTATTAACGTTATGTAAAGTACATACATTGTGTGGATTACATCATTTGTGGATGTGATCAATTGCCAGTAACCATTTTATATAACTGAATGTGCAGGTGCAGCATCTAACTCAATATGTCGAAATGTCACACACGTCCATGCCCGTGGGATTCCCACGGGTGACCCCGCTAGTTTGTTATATTATATCACCTTTATCTATCAATATTGTTGAAATGAAGATCAAATAGCTGCATATTGAAATATGTTGAAAAAGTCAAAACTTTACATGGGGTGTACTTACTTTTTCACGTGACTGTAGAGTCGAGGCACGTGGATGAGCTCGAACACAGAACAGACCAGGACGTAAAAGAATGAATATAAGTGGAAAAAAGGGGTGGGGAACACACCAACAGCAGGGTAGAGGGGCAAGATAGGAGACCTGGAGGAAGAAACAACACAGGAAGTAACGAGTGCGAAGCCAGGAGTACACAAGAAGTGAACAAGCTGGATACAGGTGCAAACTCTCAATCAAATAAGTGGAAGGAAAACTGGAGAAGAAGCAGAAATGGAAAATAAGAAATAAAAAAAGAGGGTGAGCGAGCAGAGTGAAACTTGGTAATCTGGAAACAGGTGAGCAATTTGGAGAAAAGATCATTGGCACAGATGGGGGACGGTGGTGGACAGCTGTCTTGAAACATTGTCTTCATGTACTGTCACCTCACTCTTCCATGAGGCTAGGTTTTGTATCATGAAGTCGCTGGACTTCCTCTGTTGGGATGGTACGGACATTCCAGATGTTTAATAAAATACACATCCTCTAAAAACCGGTTGAAGGCTGTGTCCTGCTAACCTGTCAATTTCATCACAGCCTCCAACACTTTGGTCTAACACACCTGGATCTACCAATAACACACCTGGATCAAACACAAAATCTACCAATATACAAACTAATAAACCTACATTAAACTTTTGGACAGCATCGCTGAACTATAAAACTGGCCGACTCAAAATAGCCAAAGTGTAATTAGGATTGGTATCCTTCATATTAAATTTGCTTATATCCACATTGAATTTAAGCTAAAACCTTTTAAAATCCACTGTCAAACCGCTAAACCAATCAATGCAAAATGTTAAGTACATCAGAGTAGTGCTGTTAGCTAGATTCAAAATCCCGTCTCGGAACCGTCTCGATAAATTTTCAATTTTCATAACGGGATCTCGGGTCGGCTCGGTTCCTGACAAAGTAAAAAAAATAAAATAAAAAATAATAATAATAATAATAATAATAAATAATAAGGCTTCAAAAATAATGGAATTTCATTACAATATATAAACAACAATGAAAAAAATTCATTTCTGATGTTGAGTACTTAAATTCCGACTTAGCTTCCATTTACCGGGATGAAATAAAATACACCGCCTACATGCAGATGATCGGCCACCGACGGGACCGGGTTATCTCATTACAGTTTGTATTGTCGTGTAATTTCTTGCTCGGAATGTCAGAGAGAGGGAGAAAATGTTTCTGCCCAGGCATATTCGAGTCCCGGTTGGAGTTTCATTATCATTTTGTGAGTTGTGATCGCCAAGGGGCTCGCTCCACCCCCCCCCCCCGTTCCCCTCCCCTCCCCCGCCCGGCAATGCCGGGTACTTCTGCTAGTATTCTAGTAAATTATAAAGCAAGCGGTGTAGTGATCACCCCACCCCCTCCTTATTTTGACTCTGTGACTAAAGTAAACGTAATCAACTTATCAGGCCTAAAGTGGAGATAAGATAACCAAAATACTTTCACATTCAAACCGTCACACCAAACCCCGAGGGATTCTTACAATTTATAGATTTAGCGTTGCAATTAAACATAAACGTTCATCAAAAACTCATTTCATAAAACTACATAATGTATTGTACTTGTATTAATACATTGTGTGTAGAATAATCCGTTATAAACGTGTTTTTAATCTAAATAAACATCGTCCCTCCAATCACGGGGCTCGAGCGAGTCCCTCGATATTAATGTGCAAAAGACCATAGCAACCACATTCCGTAACTCGTCTCCAAGGACGGACACGTGACCGCAGCGGGGCGAGGCGGAGTGATACAGCGGAAGGATTCAACGGTTTAAATGAAGCCGCGATGCGGGGTTTTCATTGTGACCTTCATCCTGATGTCGTTACCTCCGCCACCAAAGGTCGATGCAGGTTATGTTTTCACTCCTGTCTGTTTGTCCGTTTGTTTGTGAACACAATATCTCAAAAAGTTGTGGACGGATTCGGACGAAATTTTGTGGAGATGCAGCGTGTGTGACAAGGACGACATGATTAGATGTTGGTGAAGATCCGGATTCGTTTGCAGTGCATTGTTTGTTGACGAGGGGAAAATCCTGGAACAGTGAGTTTACTTTATCTATCATCGTTTGTGTCAGTTCAGCTGCACTTGCGAAAAATGATGCTTGTGCAGAAGCAGAGTAATGAAAGCAAGGCTCAATAAATGCCTCTATTATGGAAAATATCTGCAAGAAGTTGGAATTTTAACCGGGATTTTTTTACCGAGAAATTGCGTTAATCAATTTATCTCGGGACCGTCTCGAAAGCCGAAACCGCCGGGATTTCGTCCCGGTCTCGGATCGGTTGACAGCCCTACATCAGAGAGTATCCATGGCGATAAAAGTTTAACATCTAAAACATGCAATACGCCCAATACGACAACCAAATCGTTCTATCGGCACGATTCGGATCCTCGCTTGTGGGGGTATTACTCCATTGCCACCCCAGCTGTTGAAGAGCTCCTTCAACATTCTGTGTCGCTCTGTCCAAGTTAAGCTGTCCTCGAACGAGGACGATCTCGTCTTGTCGAATATCCTCCTCCAGCCCCCTTCGGTCGTCGGCCTATCGCGTCTTGTGGAATCCCTCTAGTGTCGTGAACATACCATCCTCCTCCCTTTTCGTTTTTAACTCCCTGTACGCTAAGTCATTCGGAATGGTGCATTACTACCGTCTGGAATCCGCTAAACTACCGGTCTGGAATTGCAAATGCAAATTATTTGATACTTTGTTTGCACAGCACCTCTAGTTTTCTGCACTAGCGGATTGTCGGAACATCAACCAGGTGTCGCTATCGGGGTGCCTTGGGTCCTAAACCGTGGTCCCACCCATCGCGGATATTCGTCTGCGACTATCAGCCTTGTGCCATGTCGACCTGCATGCGACCTTGCCGAGCAGCCAAAGTCCTGCATTCAGTGAAACCACACAATCAATCAAACTCAAGCTCTTTATCTTTTTCACTCACAATTGTTATCTTTTCAAATTCTCTACTCTCTTGATGGCGTGCACATCTGGCGTGGATGGTGTGCCTCGTGTCTATATTTCACTTTCCTTTTTCCAATTCTTTTCAAATTTCTGAATTCTGTCACAACCTATGTGTTTCTCCTACTCGTTCGCGCTGCACATCTCAAATTAGGCACTCATCAGTGTGAACCTTTACTCACGTGCTACATTTCATTTGACACTAATAATCTATTTTAAGGTAAATCTTATTCTGATGCATTGGAGCAGTGTTTCCCAACCTGTGGTACACGTACCACTAGTGGTACGCGAGGGCCTTCCAGGTGGTTCGCGACAACCTTTTTAAAAAATGATTTGGCCTGATAATTTTTTTATTTCTGATTTCTGATATATTTCATGATTTCCGATGTGCTGTGAGCAAAGTTATGCCCCGCATCGACCAGCTGGTGGAGAAGAAACAGATGCAGCCCTCACATTAAATTGAAATAAGCCTGATATCTTATCGAATTGAGTTTTTCTGGAACCAGGTGGTACGCGGATTGAGTTTTTCTGAAACCAGGTGGTACGCGGCGACGGTACGGGACCTCCAAGTGGTACTCGATCAGAAAACGGTTGGGAAACACTGCATTGGAGGAACAAAACAAAAAATAGGAGCAGTACCCCCTGGGCACTAACCTGGGAGATAAAAGCAGTATACTCCACCGACGAAAGGTATTTTAAACTATCACGGTATTTTAAACCAATTTCAATGGTTACTCCAAGACAGGGCAGCATCTAGAATCATAATACGTAATAATAAGACTTAAACAAACAAACAAAAAATCATATTTTGGGGGATCGACCAAGACCCACTTTGACCCCTGGTAGGCCGCCTTAGACCCTGATTTTTTTTAATGCCGTGAACACAACATACTGTCCTGTGGTTGGCTCAATTAAAACCGAGCGTCCACCATGGATGGAATCTAGCTTTAATGGAGGCGTTTATTCAATCCAATTGATGGCGGATCATATGCGAGACGGAATGAACAGTGCCGACTTACCTTCACGGCCTGATGTCTTCGACCTGAAAACAATTGAACTCACACGAACACGGGATTTTGGATAGAACAGAAAATAATAAAAGGGTTTATTTAAAATAACTATTGGGACAGGGAAACGCGATGATAAAACTAAAACCTAGGTTGGGATCCAGCACACCTCACCTCACATACAAGACAAGACAAGGGAAATAATTAAATAAAAGAATCGTCGTGTTTGGGGTTTGTGTGGTGCTTCTTAACTGTCTGCTGTCATCCAGGCCCAAACTCGTGACCGGACGCGGCTCCGTGCCTGGCGGAAAGTAGGCCTCAGTCCGCCTCGTCTGCGCACTCCGCTAGTCACGCCGCCCGGCAAGCCCCGCTCGCACGATCGTCGCTCCACCGTCTCTCCAACGTCCAGAGGCAAGAACATGTCCAATCAGGAATGAAAGGCGAACAGGGAGGAGGTCCAAATGGAGACGAAAATCACGGGCAGAAGGGAGGTCCAGGCAGGAAGAATCCAGGAACAAGAAGGCCAAGGGAAGAGAGCAAAATGCCGGCGAGCAACCGGTTTTACTGGCGGTCTTCTGACGTCAGCTCGCTTCCCCTCCAACCAGTGCGTCGCTCACTTGTCGCCTTTCGCGCCCTTTTTCGTCACCGGCGCTTGCCCCCCAACCAGTGCGTAGCTTGCTGGTTGTTTGTTCGCGCCTTCCGCACTGATTGGCCGTGGTCTCATTGGTTGGTGGCCAATCAGTGTGTCGCTCCTTTACCTTTCTCACCCTCAATCACAGAGAAGCTCTCTGCCCTTCCTTTGACCAATCGTACGTCCTCCCCTACTCTGCCAATCTGTGTGGTGTTTGTTGCTCGCCCCACCCCCTGGCCAATCAAGAGCCCCTCTGGGCGTGGCTATTGCCCGCCTACACAATGTTTGTCTTCCATGGCTCTTGATTGGCTCTTCCATGTCTAAACCGCATTTTCCCATCCCTGTACTATCCTTCCCTCTCCTGATCCCCAGGAGTACCTTTGGCTGCATTTCCCCTCTGTAATTCAACCATGTGTTTCTCTATTTGCTGTACTGTCCTAACAGAGATAACCGACTATTTACATCTCCGTCTCTGCCAACATGGATGATCTTATAATCAACCATCCCAACTCTATTCCTCGTTGGCGGTGACTTCAACTGTCACGATGCCGTTCGGCTGGGTGTTGGAACCTCTTCAACCAGTCATGGCATTGCAGAAGAGGACTCCTGTGACTAAATGGGCCTTACCCAATCAGTGAACTTTCCAACCTTACCCAATCAGTCCCGGCCCCTCTCCTCACCGCCTGTGTGTCCCGGCCCCTCCCCTCACCGCCTGTGTGTCCAAGCACCTCTCCTCACCGCCTGTGTGTCCCGCCCCTCCCCTCACTGCCTGTCTGTCCCAGCCCCTCTCCTCACCTGCTGCGTCCCGGCACCTCACCGCCGTTTGTACGCGGCCGCCTCCTGCCTGTCTCTTCCGGTCAGTTTTTATGGTCAGTCATTGTAAGGGGGGGATTTAATTAATGTGGTGCACTAATGGACCTATCTATTGTCTACAAGAGTGCATTGCCATAAGGGACACAGGTATGATCACCAGGTCTGACGCACAGGGGAATTATCTTAGTCCCTAGAACTATTTATCACACGATCATCCTTGTATGATCACAGGCACATGCCTGATCCGACAAACCGGGCTAAACACAGAAATTACAGGTGAGGTTTCCTATCACGACAGCCGGACACCTACCTATGCAGATCCACCTAAATCTAGATATTCCCCTACCCCAAAATTCATAACAATACCATATATCATTTTAGCCAAGTTTGGTCACAATCCCATCAGCAGTTTCAGAGAGAAAGTTGTAAGTGTTTACGGACTGATGATGCGGCATCCATAAGCTCCCTGGAACTACATTCCCATTGAGCGAAAAAAAAAAAGCATGACAGTAATATAATCTTCCTTTTGGGCACAGAGAAAGGAAGCTTGATGAAAAAACTAACACATTACACTTCAGCACAATGGGCGGAGGCACTCGATGGAAACACAATGGCTTAAAATTAAGTTGTCATTATTCCTCAAATATAGCGACTCTACTCCTGGCTCTGCCACCCCCACCTATGCTCAGAATCCCCCGAGCACATGTCCATTCACCCCGTGCCCTTCCCCCTTCTTACTTCCTCGATGCCCTACCCACTCCTTGCTTCCTTCACACCCTAACCCCTCTTTGCTTTCCCCACACCCATTCTCTCTCCTTCCCCAGTGTCCCGGCCCCTCTCCTCACTACCTGTGTCCCGCCCCTCCCCTCACTGCCTATGTGTCCGGGCCCCTCACCCCACCACCTGTGTCCGGGCCCCTCTCCTCACCACCTGTGTCCCGGCCCCTCTCCTCACCGCCTGTATGTCCCGGCCCCTCCCCTCACCGCCTGTATGTCCCGGCCCCTCCCCTCACCGCCTGTATGTCCCAGCCCCTCCCCTCACCGCCTGTGTGTCTCAGCCCCTCTCCTCACCCGCTGCATCCCAGCACCTCTCTTCACCCCCTGCTTCCCCACTCCCATCTTTTCCCCATGCGTGCCGCCCCCTCTCTGCTTCCACAACGTCCCGCCCCCTCTCCGCTTCCACAACGTCCCGCCCCTTACCGCTTCCACTACGTCCCACCCCCTCTCCGCTTCCTCAACGTCCCGCCCCCTCTCCACTTCCACAACGTCCCGCCCCCTCTCCACTTCCACAACGTCCCGCCCCCTCTCCGCTTCCACAACGTCCCGCCCCCTCTCCGCTTCCACAACGTCCCGCCCCTCTCCGCTTCCATAATGTCCCGCCCCTCACCGCTTCCACAATGTCCCGCCCCTCTCCGCTTCCACAAAGTCCCACCCCCTCTCCGCTTCCTCAACGTCCCGCCCCTCTCCGCTTCCACAACATCCCACCCCCTCTCTGCTTCTTATCCTCTCTATGCTCACTCCACGTTCCATTCCACATACTCCCGCCTCCCCTCTCTTTCCCACTCCCTACCAACATCACCTTCTTCCCCAACCATAAACTCTGTGAACCTACAACATGCAAGATCTTCACTCCAATTTGACAGATCTCTCAATGAAAGCTGCAACTGGTAAACCCGGCATTATCTGCGTAACAGAATCCTTCTTCCCACAGGATGTCTGTGATTCCTCAGTGTCTCCTCCAGCGTTTCATCTTTTCTGTCTCGATAGGCCTAAACCCCGTTTCGGTGGCGGAGTTGCAGTTTATGTCTAAACCCCATTTTCCCATCCCTGTACTATCCTTCCCTGTCCTGATCCCCAGGAGTACCTTTGGCTGCATTTCCCCTCCGTAATTCAACCACGTGTTTCTCATTTTTGCTGTACTGTCCTAACAGGGATAACTGACTCTATTTACATCTCCATCTCTGCCAACATGGATGATCTTATAATCAACCATCCCAACTCTATTCCTCATTGGCAGTGACTTCAACTGTCACTATGCCAATCGGCTGGGTGTTGGAACCTCTTCAACCAGCCATGGCATTGCAGAAGAGGACTTCTGTGACTAAATGGACCTTACCCAATCAGTGAATTTTTCAACCTGTATTGCTCCCAATGGCAAATCCTCCCTTCCAGCCTTGGAAATGACAAATTTTCCAACTCGTGTCTCCTGTTCCAATAGGTTAATTTGATCATGTGCTGGTGAGAGTCAATATCTCTCTGCGGCACTGAGGCAGCTCTCCGGCACTAGCCAGAGTCTGGCAATTGAATCGAGCTGACTGGCAGGGACTACAAGCTGTCCTCTCATGTCAAGACTGGTCCTTCATTTCCACCTCTCCTCCTATTAATACTGCCTGGGAATCCTTCCACACAAGCTTGCTTTCGCTTATGTATGGATTTATACCATGTCATCTGCAGTTATCATTCCTGTCCTCTCAACCCTGGTACACACAATCCTGTGGTGAGGCAGTTGCTTTCAAATAACTTGCCTTCTCTTCCGCGAAGGCAAATCTGACTGAAGGCAACCTCAGATCAATTGACAAAGCCTAAAACAAGTGTGTCCACCTGTGATCTTGACAATTTAGATATTGACCTCAAAACAATAGGTTGCAAAGCTTGTGACTACCTCTATTAGGTGGTTAAGTTTTGTGAAGATAGGAGTACATTAGTAGGCGGTGATTAACATACATACAGACAGACAGACAAATCGGATAACAGACCAGACCAACCAATATACTTGTGAATCTTCGATTTCGCAACAAACAGGAGTGGAAACATAATCCCCGTCCAATTTCGGTGGTGGAGGTAACCATAACTCCTCCAGCTGCAGTGCTTCAGAAAGTATTCACACCCCGAGACGTTTTTCACATTTTGTTGTGTTACAGCCTGAATTTTAAATGGATTAAATTGACTTTTTTTGGCCACTTAATCAACAGATAATACCCCATAATGTCAAAGTGGAATTTTTGGTTTTAGAATTTTTTTTTCTTTCAGCTCCAGATTGAAAATGGTTTCCCCAGCATGTTTTTTCTTTGATTAAGCACTGGGGATGTTTCTTTTTAACCCCACAATTTCCAACTCGATTATTTACCAAAATTAGAACATTACATTTTCTGATGTAATACATGTCTTCCCATTAAAAGGATAATTAAATCACGTGACATTAATATGACTATGAGAGATAGATAATTATATGTGAAACTTCCACCACCTCCCTTTACTTGTTGCATTTTTTTCTTCCTCTCAGCATTGGAGTAAGGACGAGCATCCCAACATTGGAACCTCTTCTCCCGGAAAAGAAAATCACATCAGTGTCGGTGGATGGCGATCTTCTGTGGCTCGTAACTGTCGAAGGCACAATTATGCTCTGCAATGTCTAGCATCATGTTGTTTCTTGTCTAATTACCCTTCTCAACAATGTTTAACAGACACTTGCAATGATCTTATAATCAATAGCATGCTTTATGAACTCGGTTTTATTTGTTTTGAAAAGCTCAGAAGATTGACTTGTTTGATTATTTTTAACACATTTGCATTATACATCTTTCTCCATTTCTAAAGAATGTTTTCAATACTCCTTATCTATGAGCCAATTCTTGATGACAATCACCAAAGGTGAAATACTCTTTGGCAATGAGAACATGTCAGAAGAGTTCGCAAAAATGAAATGCTGGATTCTCAAAAGAATTGTGTTTGAGGAAAAGAAAAAAATGTACAAGTTATGTTCTCCAAAACAGGAAGCATTGCAAAAAACTCTGAAGACTGAGTTCCTGAGACGGATATCTCAGATTAATAAATTAATGCATAATCTTTGCTCAAAATGTCGAAATTGTATCTGGAACAATGTACATCTTCATCTGAGTTGTGTTGAGCCAGACCGGTCCAACAAGGCAACCATGGCTCAAAACACCATTCATTTAGGCCATCCAAAAATGATCTTTGTCTTGGCTATGCTAAAGAAACTACAGCAGTGATCCCATTCTATCACTTTCACCACATCAATTCAATGGCAGTGTACAGGTTACTCTCTTCTACTTACCTTTTCCTTCTCTCTGACCCAAATATGGGTTTTCTCCACCTCTCGATGCTTTTCCCTTGTGACATCTCTTCCAACATCTCTCTGATAATGTTCATCACTATATCTGAACATTTTCAACGCCTGCTCCGTGCCTTGATCCCTGTTCCAAACTCTCTTCTCGTCTCTTTCGACATGTGTACGCCTCTCCCTACTTCTGCTAAACTCTCTCTCTCACAAATCCTCCATTCTTCTTGTAAATTTCTCTTTCACCCTCTCTTTTGACCTGTAACTCTCCCAAACTTCCTCTCGGATACCCCCCTTTCCTCTTGAATTCTCACCTCTACTGTTCTCCCGCCCTTTTCTACCCTCCGTATCACGAGCCCTCTCCGTAAAATCCTTTCTACATATTGCCCGACTGTTCTTTCCACTTCCTCTGTCCATCTCCATTTTTATCCTCTCTTCTTCCTGGAATCTCCTCTCCTCCCCCTCTCGTCCTAGCTCTTTACGTCCCAGATGCTGACTGTGATCCGGATCGACTTTTTCATTTTTCATCTCAACAGGTTGCCAAACTGTACAACGTTCTTCTACATTCATAGATATCTGACCGCTTCGTTTATTCATTCTGTCGGTTTCCTCCTCCTCTTTCATTTTCTTATTTTTCTTTTCTTTTTTCTCTTTTTTGTGCTTTTCCTTCTTCAGTTTTTTCTTCTCTGCAAAAGAATAACAATAAAAAGCTCATGTTGCAAAATGAATGAGGTATTGGGCTTGGTATATGATTCATTGGATCAGAGAGGAAGTTAATAAGATAGTAAAACCTCACTTAGCCTGACTTCAGATCTCACATATTTGTAGCAAGTTGAAAAGCGTCCAATAAAAGTGTGCTGGAAAAGTTTGGAAGAATACACACGAGTGTGGAATAACAAAGTGGTTTGCATGTAATAGTCCAGTACACTGTGTTTCTTTGGTCGCCCTATTTGCCATAGTATTGCTCTTATTGTGTTTAGCGTAATACTTGCAGGATTCAGTGTGCACTGTTATGTCGTAACTATCAGATTGCTGGATGTGACTCATCTTTTCCCTGCTGTGCTCCTGTTTTGACTCAAAATGCCCCCCTCATTGCATTTCTTAAGCTGCAACTCAAAGCATTGCATGAGGAGTGAAAGGAGGTTCAGTTTGTGAAAATGATGAATCAGCACATCTCCGATATTTTCACGCTCAAATCCCACCCCAGCCAACCACAGCCTTCCTCATTGGGTGAACTGCAGCAGTACACATCAAATTTCGGACTTAAGGCATGTCGGCGTTATTTCTGCAGCAAGCCGGCAATGTGTACATCAGGAATAGGTCAATTGCCATATAATCTAGCTGAGTGAGGTTTTACTGTACAATGCAAAGAAAAGAAAGGCTAAAATGTAAATAACAAAGAAGAAACCTTTCTTGCTTTCCTTGGAAGTGGACGCCAATGAATCTGAGCTTTGTGGATTCTGGAGGATGTTGTGAACAGACGACCTAGAAGCTTGAATAACTGGGGGTCCACAACCCAACTCGTGAAGAGCATTTGTGACAGCATCTGTAGCTTCTGTGTCCTTCAGTGGCCGGTAGTTCGAAACGTGATCGACTCGCAGGGTACGACCTTTTATCTGAAGTGCAAGGAAAATTGGAAGAAGCCAAAAGTTAAAAGTACATTCAGGAAAAAGACGACACTGAAAGGAATCCATGTTCGGGGCAGGGGTGAGAGGGGCGGGGGTGGCGGGGGTGGAGAGTGGAGGAAAGAAAGGGAATATAAATGGGGAAAGCAAAGGAAAATGGCAAACAACATAACACAGCAAAGGTTTCTATAATCCACAAGCTGGGTGGTCATGTGATTAACATCATTGGGATTATGGAATAAGAATTGGAGAATGCATACAATGGTCCATTATATATAAACAAATCTCTGTTGATTGAATGATATGTCAGCTGTTTGTCCAAAGGAAATGAACGAATTAACAACAGGAAAAAAGGGTTACCTTTCTGTTGGTTTTGCCTGTGTTGGAGCTGATGGTTGCTTTATCAAACCTTTTCTCATTAGTCTGCTGAGGATGCATATGTCATGCTCTGTGATCTTTTTGTATCTTGCATTTGTTGTTCTGACCACAAAGCTGGTCTGTGTTTCTCTCTGCTTATCTGAAGATTTTAAAACACATTGTGGGGTTTTCAGGAGAACAGGCCATTCCGTGTTGGAATCTGGCCTTCAAGATTGTATGCATGGAAATATGGGTGCGTGGCGTACTCTTGGAGGAAAAACACTTACAATATTGTTCTTGCCTGCTCATAAATCAAGCTCACTGGAAAATATATTTTGAGAAAGGACGGCCAGTTTCGTGCCCTCCCATCTCCCGCACGTGTGTAACGGCTCCGTAATAAAAACGGCTCATATTCTCAAGGCGTTTGTCCTACGTTCTTATTGAACAGCGGACAACGAATCCCGACATTTTGGTGCCGTGACTCGGATTCGACCATGGCTGTGGACAAGGGGACAGATGACATCTTGAGGTGGCAGCAATTGTCTCAAGGGTACCGTACCCACGACTTAGCAAAAGGTGAGAGACCTTTTAATTTCTCTCAGGAACAACGTGCTGTCATTTCCAGGCAAACACGAACCCTTTCCATTGTTTTGCGCGGATCTGAACTGGGATTGAGCCGTTTTATGCGGAGCAGGACAAATTTTAAAAAACTAAGATGGGATCTTAGGTATGAAGGTGCAAAAGGAAATCAAGGTTTGTACGTTGAAGGAAAGAGAAACCTGTGACTAAGGACTACAGTGAATAAGGGAGGTGCGACCTCAGGTGTAAAAAAAAAGAAATCAAGGTGGGACCTTGAAGGAAAGAGAAAACTTGTGACTAAGGACTACAGTAAATATTCTGTAGTGACCTCACAAAAAGGAAAATAAGGTTTATTTTCTGTAGCGACGTCACTAAAAGGGAAATAAGGTTTAAAAAAAAAAGGGAAACCAGAATGGGCAACCCAGGATACCCGGTCGTTCATCTTCAGGTACTCCGGTGGGATATATGTTGGAGACTTTTGCGGAAGTTTGTGTACAATACGTACATGAGTGGGTCAGACTGACCGTGGGACAAAGGGCCGCGTTTCCCACTGAAGGGACATTCCAAAGATCACAGTTGACTAATCTAAGGAAAGCAGTAGTGTAATAATGTTGCTTCTGGGACACCTCCGTTTAACATGGGAAATCCCTATCTAATGTCATTTACCCCCTTGTCTTTTTCAAAAATCATAAACACCTCTATTTCTCCCACCCTCATCTTTATGAACCTTTTGTCTGTAGTACCTATCCTTAATGTTGTTCATTAGACCACTCAAACACTACAAATATTTGTTTTCTCTTATAGACCTATCATCCTTCTTCTACATATCATCTGGCAGATTAATCTTTGACCCACTCAAACATTGACCCATTCACTTCCATATTAATTCTTTCCCTCCCTCATTGCCCCTAAAGACCTCTATTTCTCTCACCCTGTTCTTTACGAACCTTCTAACCTTTTGACATGCTATCCTTATTCATTAGACCACTTAAACACCTGTGATCCTTCTGACCTTATGAACCTTTTAACCTTTTACTCTTAATATCATCTGGTGAATATAACCCACTCAAACAACGACCCTACAAATATTTGTTTATGCGTGGGAAATAATTTAATTCTCTTGCCACTCTCTTCACCATCTAATATATTAACAAAAAATATGTTTGAGTTTGGTTCTTTATTAAGATATTTTAACTGAGCTAAGATAAAATGGTAAACCTCCCTCAATGTTCTTGTTTGAGCACCTCCAGTGCCACATACCATTTTAAAATTAAAGTATATATTTTCCTGACAACCATCAAAGTTTTCCGTCCACTCAAAAATATTTCCATCTTTTTTACCCAATTCACCGGTATTTAAATTAATTCTCTTATTTGTTTTGTGAATTTTTTTACCAGTTGCCTTTTCAATTATACCTATTTGATATTTTTCACATTCATTATGTTTTCCATTTATATACCAAGGTTGATTACACCTCCACTCTTTAGTCTGGTTGATACTTGGTTCTATCATTTATATAATAGTAAAAAAGGCGGCGGTAGCCCGTTAAAATCCCCAACCCCCCCCCCCCCCCTTTTTAACTTATCACTTATATATATCTTATCACTTATATATATCTTATCACTTATGTTTCTCTTATCACTTATATATATCTTATCACTTATATATATATCTTATCACTTATATACTTATATAACCATAAGGGAGACTATCAATTCCATTTTCTAAAATAAACCTCTTATCATCAAAAGCCCCCAATGCTTTCTTATTTATCTCTTCTGAATATAATTGATGTTTATAACTTCTTATTCCATTAATCTTTCTAAACTCTTCTTTCTTTGTTGTTAAACAGTTATAATAATCCTTAAAGTTTATTGTTTCTTTAATAACATTTTTCTTTACACCTTTTAACTTCTTATCAGTCTTTTCAACGTTATTCACAATGTATTTATAAGCATAAGCCTTTGACCTCAATCCCACAAATTCACTCATAACATTTCCTCCTAATTCATCCTTGAACTTTCCAATCACCTTTTTATTTTTAGAAGAGAACAACTCACTCTCTGGACTGTAATTACTCGTGTCATAGATATTAATGTCTCTTTTCATGTCTGAATAAACATCGTTGGTATTAATTTTCAAAATAAAACTATCTGTATCCATATAAAGTAGATTAACATCATTTTGATATTTCTTCCTCAAGTTATTATAAAAGTAATCATACATTAATGACTTTGATAAATCAAGAATTGTTGTTCCAATATAAATAGGTTTGTTCATTTCAATACTCTCTTTAATCAAATGGATCGCACAAAAGTTCTCAGTAAAGACCTCAGCTCGAGTAAAACTCGGTCTATTAATTAATTTTGATGCTTGTTCCCAAGATGTTGATAGTCTGATATTTTGTCTTTTCCTCACATTCTCCATAGTCTTACCAAAGACCGCATTATTCATCAATTTATAAAAGTCTTTCTCAAAATCTGTTTTTGACTCTGTTCTTCTTTGTGTATTAAAATCAATGTACCCCTTTAACCAATGACTTTGATTGAACTTTAGAACCCTATGGATCTTCTCTACTCTTAGACCTTTTGATAAATATTGTCGCAAATTTCTTTGGTGTAGAACATAATTTTTCTTGTTATATAATGTAGTAAGTAATTTTTCTGTTGATTCACCTATATCAAACGATCGTTGATAATCACTCAACCATTCTTTCTTTGGACTTTCTTTCTCACAAGCAAATGGGAGATCTTTGTGTAGGTTATGGAGTTCCTCTGGATATTTTAAATCAATTTCAAAATAATAACCAACTTTTTCTTCATCCAATTCTTTTTGTGTAGAGATACATACATCTTGTAAAACGTTTTTGTAGTCTTTTTCCTTTACCCATCTAAGTTTTCCATAAGGAAGAGCCTGAGACATTGCCCAGCCATACAGGTTGTTCGCGTCATAGTACATCAAGTAAGAACTCTCTTTCGTTGGATCATAATTTGGAAGATATTTGTTATTTGCTTTTGCGTATCTACTCGAGCAGACTTGTGAAATTCCACCTCTTTTTGCCTTTTCAATCATCAAAAGCATATCAACATCGGTTATCAAATCCAAATCTTGTTTTGTCATTTTCAACATCGCACTCCAGGCCAATCCAGGTGCTGTGTAGTAGTGAGCAGGATCCAATCCATATCCAGTGCGACAAACAGATCTAAAGGCTTCAAATACATCGGCCAATAAAAGCACATCAGTTTTGAGATACAAATCGTGATACTCGCCAAGATTCTTGATGTTATATTTTTCCCAAACATTTTGTGCGTGTACATAATCTTTATCAGATATATGACTATTATTTAATTTGTTATAGAAATTTTCTTTTGAAGGAAGTTGTGTTTCATTGAATCTCTCAAATGAGTCCATATAGTCATAGGGGTAAATTCCCTTTTGTGTTAGAAAATCTTTATCTAAAAAATACTCTGAAAGACATGGAAACTCTTTTAGATTTTGAACCAAGTTAACCAATGGACTTGCCATGAATTTAAATGTATCAAGAAATCTGATATGAGTAATAGGAGATGTGTGAATTGTTTTTGTGAATGAAATGTATTTCTGATCCGTGTTTGGAATTGCTGAGATACTTCCAGAAGTCTTTGAGAGTTCCTTGATAAATAGATGTGTATCATAATGAGCGTTGTTATGAAGAAAGACAGGAATGAAAGAGGGGAGTTGATAATTAATATTACAACTTTGATGAGCCGGACCTCTATATTTACCAGTGAGATGACAATGGTCTCTAACCTTTAGACCTTTACCAATTTTCTCCTCACAAATATGACAGACATTGTTTTTTATAAATTCCCTTTTTTCTTTACTTGTTAAGGACATTGGTTTATTGGTTTCTCTCATTATCTTGGTTAATCGAACACAGTCTTTTTCTAGTCGTTTCACAAACTCCTCTGGGGTATTTGAGCCTCTATACATCTCTAACTTGTTATATTTATCACCAACGGATGATTTGATATAATAACAAAAACCACAAGGAGTATGTTTTTGATATTTATTTGTGTATGATTCTTTTGGATCTTGAGAAGCAGTATCAATTTTTTCTAAAATACTTTCAAAATCAGCATATATAACAAATGGATGTTTGATCTTTTTATTTTCATCTTTGAATGTGATCTTTGAGCCTTCTTTAGGCATATTGATTACCGTTGATTTATGTTCGCCACAATAATTTGAATGTTTATCTAATCTTTCTTGTGAATTGAAGAAGTTAAGACAACGCAAACAAATATATATTTTATTTGTTCTCTTACAGACTTGTGGTTTTATTAATTTAGCAATATCTTTGATGTATGTATAATGTGAATTTTCGTCTGAATTAAAATATAGAAGATTAATATGAGTTTGTTTACAATTGTCAGAAAGCTTTAAAACCTGAATGTTGTTTGTTTCTGTTAGACCATAAACATTAACTGATAAATTATTCATCTTTTCAAATTTAGGAATATCATTTAAAGTCATCGGAAACTTTAGATCTTTCGTATTTAATGTATTCTCATATTTTTTATAATGAGATACTCTTTCATCATGAAAATGTGGAGGATGTAAGTGTGCTAAAATAGACCAGAGAAAACATTTATTGTCTTTATTTTTGATATTGATAACTGCTTTTCTATTTTTGATAACACTGGGTAAATCAATGTAAGAAGAAGCTTTTAGAGGATCTGATTTAAGAATATGAATGTCTATGTAAATAATTTTTCCTATATTGAATCCACTTCCTACGATTGAATTATCCACATCTTGCTCTTGTTTAATAAGTTCATCATAGACTCCTGATGTTTTAAAATCTTGATATGAAGATATAAAGTGTGGCTCAGTTCTCATGTATGGTGCATCTATAACTCCTTCATCCTTTGTCATTTCTAATTTTACTCCCATATAAAATTTAAGTGGTTTCATTTCCTTTAGTGTTTTTTCAATCAACGTTTGAACAGCAGGTTTAACTATTTCTACAGCATCAACTATAGACTCTGGTTCAGGAGGTTTGAAGTTAAAGACTCTTATTTTAATATGTCCTTTGAATGCTCCATCAGAGTTTTTAGTTGTGATAAAATTTGATAAATGTAGATTTGTTTTAAGATGTATTTTGAAGCCTTTCTTGAGGATATTTTTATTACATGTAGAACAGTGTTTTGTTTCAGGTGGAAGAGGGGAAAGTTTGTTTAAAATGTTGTATGTATGTTTTGCGGTGAGAATATGTTGTTTATAATATTTTACTTCCTTCTCGCAAGTATCACAATAAACCATATTTATAGCGTGAGAAAACGTGGTGTTTTATATATATCACTGTGCTTAAAATAAAACACTTTTGAGCTTTACAGCTCCGTTTTATATATATCACTGTGCTTAAACTAAAACACTTTTTCACTCAGAATCATCTAAGTCATAACTATCACATGAATACTCAGAATCATACTCAGAGTCATCAATAAAGCTACTCTCATAACTATCATTTGAGCACAAACTATTAGTATCATAACTATCATCTGTGTTCAATGAAATACTATCATCACCATCAGCCAAGTTCAATGAAATACTATCATCACTATCGTCCGAGTTCAATGAAATAGTAAAATCTTCACTGCTGTATTGACTCATATTTAATTAGCAAGAAAAATATTCCCATCAATATCTATATACTTTCTTTCATTAACAGATTCAATCTCTACAATTTTTATATCAAAAGTTATCTTTAAATAATCTCTAACTATCATAGAACGAAATGACATTTCACCAGAAATATTAACATCATTCATTTTACTTAGATCTACACCCTTTGGATTATTAAAGAAAATACAAATGTCTCCTCTAGAATTATTAATGGTCTTATCATTCTTTTTCAAAGTATCGTGGTCAATCACTTTTTCAAGCTTTGAATAAATTGCCAGGAGTAGAGGAGAAACTTTTGTTAGATTTACTTTAATGGATGTCTTTCCAGGTATAGTTAGAGCTCTTCCTTTAAATGAAATAGAGGGGCTCATGTTATTTTCCATAACTGGTTTTACCCAAAAATTTCCATATTTATCTTTGTTCAATTTAACATCTTTGACATATTTTTCTATATCTTCCACCGAAGTAGAGATTGATTGAAATTTGTCTTTTGTGCTTTGAAACATTGTATTTATTAATGAATAAACTTGCGTTTAGTTTAAGTAAAAATTTACCACATAAATATGATAAGTTCTGAAGGATATTTAGAATTTCCAGACTCTCCATATGATAAATTAGAGAATTGTCCGGCTTGTGATAGAGTGGGGCTTAATGATGAGGATTCATATAAACAATGTTTATTCTGTGATTATATTCTAATTAATGATAATAAGAAATATAAAAAAACATATAACTCTTTTAAATTAGAACCAAAAATGAATTACTTTACAAGATTAATAAGAGAGATGAATGTTAAGCATTATGGTGATAATACACCATTTCTTACAAGGAAAGAGACTCTTTGTATTGAGGAAATGTATAAGGGTTTAATGATATTTATTATTCAAAATAATTTTAATGGAAATGTTAATACAAGATACTACATAAATAAAATAATGAATTATTGTGAAATTAAACCAGAACTCAGGATAAAATATAGAGTTTCTAAAATAGCTCAAAAAAAGTTGGATGACTTGTTTTCCAAATATATAAATGAATGATTTTTTACCCGTTTGGGAAAATAAGATAAAATTTAATAACCATAAAAACATTCCAAATTCATTGAGATGTCTAATAGTTGGTTCAAGCGGATGTGGGAAAACCTGTTTACTTTTAAAGATGCTCCTTGGTCCTAATTTTTTAGATTATGATAATTTAATAATTTTTACAAAGTCAAGTTTTCAACCCGAGTATCAACTACTCTCACAGGGTTTTAATGCAGGTCTTAAAAAGGAAGACATTATCGGTTTATTTAAACTTCAAAACAAACTGAATGATTATAATATTGAAGATATAATACAATTATTTTGTGATACACAGAAATCAAAATCGAAACCCATAACTTGTATTCTCAGTGATAATACGGATGATATACCTTCACCTCAAGATTTAGATAAATCAAAAAAGAACCTCGTCATCTTTGATGATTGTGTTAATGAGAGAAACCAAACAGTAATGGATAGCTACTATACAAGAGGGAGACATTCTTCTTGTAATTGTATATATCTTAGTCAATCATATTTTCAACTCCCTCGACGCTCAATAAGAAACAATGCCAATACTTTTATTTTATTTAAGTTAAATTCAATAGATGTAAATAATTTTTGGAGAGATAATTGCTCTACGTTATGTAGTAAAAAAGAATTTGAAAATTATATGAAACACACGATTGGAAAATATAAATATATTGTTGTGAAACAAGATGAGATACTAAATGATATTTTTCAATAAATAAATACAGAAAATGAATACTGAAGAAAGAGAAAGAAAGTTTAAGGAACATCAACAATTAGTTTCAAAAGTTGTTAAACAACAGGAAGAGATAAAGAAGAAACGGAGACAGAAACTAACTGGTGAAGAAGCCTTTGAAAGAAAACAAGAGAAATTCTTTAAACCACTTTTGAAAACTCAACACTCACCTACAGTACCCACGGTAGAATTTACTCCGAAAAAACTTCAAATGCTCAAAGATTTTAGTCAGATAACAAAACAAGAACTTGGTGAATTAGAATATGATGACGAGGGATTATTTCGGAAACTTGAGGAGGTAAATCAACCCCCTAATTATGTTGTGGAAGCTCTTCAAAACAATGAATATTCGGCGGGTTCAAAAACCAGAGCAGGTCTCATTCCAACAGAAGAACCAGCAGTGTTTCATCTTGTGGAAGAAAAGGTATTGATATTTAATGATGAATTGATGTTCTTGAGTTCTACTCAACCAAATGTTAAATTAACTCCAAGATTAATGTTTCTTCTAACAAACCCCGGATTCAGCGGTTCAAAATATTTTGAGGAACCACTTGATATGGAAAGAGAGGAAGATAGGGTATATATTGAGTTGCTAAATGCACTTGATTATGGAGTTTCTGTTGCTGGTAAAAGTAAGAAGAATGAGAAGGAGAAACATATTATTGATGCTTTAAGTAAGCTTGGTTCGGGTGTTAGTTTTCTTCCAAATGACCCATCACAATTAGTTAATAGGCTATTATTGTTGTTAGGTAGTAAGAAGGCTGGAAACAACAATTGTTTTAATGAATCCTCAGCCATTTTAGATCAGTTGATGAACATGAAAATAATTAATAAATGTCAATACAAAGATATTTTATTAGATATTAAATAAGATGAGAAGCACAATTCTTAGTTTTAATTTCACAACGAGCGATTACACAGCTTCATTCCCTTACCCACTACAACTTGACCCCCTTACCTCATATGAGGCATCTTTGTTGTCAATGGAAACTTACAATACCCTTTTTAATATCACAGAGAAAAACAACAAGTTTAGTTATAATCCAGGAAGTGGATATAAAACTATAACCGTTTCACCTGGAGCTTACGAGATTTCTCAAATATCTTCAGAAGTCTCTCGCCTTATGAAAGAAAAAGGTGATGAACCAAAAAATATTGTAATAGATATTCAAAAACACACTTCAAAATCAACTATTAAACTTAAAAATAATTATAAAGTTGATTTCACGATTGAAAATTCGTTTAGAGAGCTATTGGGTTTCTCTTCAAAAAAGATTGAAAATAACGGGACGTTTTACAGTGATAATGTTATCCAAATATCCTCCGGTATAAATTCAGTATTAATTCATTGTGATTTGATTGATGGTGCTTATAACGATGGAATAAGAACAAATACAATATTTTCATTCAGTGCATACTCAACCCCGATTGGTTATAAATTTAATATGGAACCAAAAAATCTTGTCTATTTACCTGTGTCAGGAAAAACCATATACAGAGTAAATTTTAGGATAACCGACCAAGATAATCGTATGATATCCTTTAATGATGAAATTATATCCATCAGAATTCACCTACGTGAAGTTTTTCAATAAATAAATAATGGTTATTGTGAGAAAACACGAGTTGGGAAAATATAAAATAATTACAGGGGAGGGCATGTTCCTTTCACCAGACTATACAAGGTATGTGGGTAGAGGATACTATAAACCTAAGAGACAACGAGGTGTAGGTCATCAATTTCGAAATAAAGGAGATGGGATAATTGATACTCTAATGGGTATTGGTTCAACCATCCTTAAACATAAAGACCTAATTGGTTCAACTGCTTCTGCCGTGGGCTCCGTTGCGGGTGCTATAAAGAGTATAAAAGATGCTCAAAAGGAGTCTCATAAATTACAAGCAATCAAAGAAATAAAAAAAGGTAAAACTCAACTATCTTCACAAGAACGACAAAAAATCATTAAAATACTTGGGTCAGGGTTTCAACAATTTTAATGCTATATAAATACAAGTATGGAAGCGATTGATAGTATCTATGATTTGGATGATACGATTATCATTTCAAACTCCACTAAAAAGGAAGACTATTTTAAGGTAAATGCTATAACAGGAACAGACTGGAATTCAAACGGAACAAAAAGTTTTGAAATAAATAATCAACAAACTTACTTGAATATAGCTGATAGTTTCTTGCTGTGTAAATTTAAATTCACTAAGGCTGCGAATAATACTAATGCTACACTCGTAAATGATTTCTTCTGGAAAATGTTTGACAGTGTCCGCCTGTATATTGGAACACAAGAGGTTGAAGCGGTTGATTATGTCTCTGCTACATCTGAAATGATGAAATTTACACTATATTCGTTTAGTGATAGAATGGGTAAGGGAGCTGTTGAGGGTTTTATTCCTGATATGTCAACGGGTACAAACGCAGACCCTGGTTATAGTCAAAGGAAGTCAATGTATAATGATGACGCAAAAGCTGAGAATAGTTTTACCGTAGCAGTACCTCTGAAAGGTATATTTGGATTTTGTGATTATGATAAAGTTTTGTATGGGCTTAAAATTAGATTTCAACTACAAAGGAATGATAATGTAAATAGATTGCTTTTTGGGGATGAAAATGCTTTTGGAGAAAATAATAAATTTGTTATTAATGATTTGTGTTGGTATATCAGTGAATATACTCCTAATCTTAAAACGGAAGAGATGTTAAATAGAAGACTTAACTCAAAGAAACCGCTAAATGTATCATACCTTAAAAGAAGATGTCAACACGTTAAACTGGAACACACTACCTACACTTGGAATTTAGGTGTTCTTCAAGGAAAGCCACGATACCTCTGGCTCATTTTTAAAAAACCAGATGGAGAGGACGGTACTAATAAGAATAATGCCCTGAGTGATAATGCAAAGGTGAAACAACTTCGGGTTTCTCTTGATGGCACATTTTATCCGCGAGATAGATTGGAAATTGATTGGGAAAAAAATGATTATGCGGAAGCCTACAAGTCCTACCAAAAGGTGTGTGAAAGTAATGGTAATAATGATCCTATTTTGGATATGGTTGCGTTTCAAAAACTTTATACAATCTACGCAATTGACCTGAGTTCTCAAAAGGAAACTATAAAGTCTAATCGAGTGGATACTTCTCTATACATTGAAAGAGGGGAGAGTGAAGAGGTTAATGCATATTGTTTGCTTTTGGAGGAAACAGAATTACAGATTAATACAGATAATGGTGTTATGATTAATATCACATAGGTTTTTTCTCATAAATAAATGGTTGGGGTATATGTTAATCAAATCAATCTTAATAAATTAACATCTTGTATTCAAAATCAAAAGCCTTGTATTATTAATGTTAATACAATTCAAAGAAAAGGAGCTGTAAGAATTGATGTTTTACTCACACACACACAAGTAAAAACACTAAATGATGTTGGATCACTTAAAATTAAAATGACGAAACCTATGTTAAAGAAATATTCAATAGACGAGTCAAGAGGAGGATTTCTCCCGTTTCTAATTCCTTTATTTGCTGGTTTAAGTGCGGCGGGAGCATTGACTGGTGGTATTTCAGCAGCGGTAAAAACTGCTAACGAAAGGAAGGCACAACTAAAAGCTCAAAAAGAATTGGAAAGACATAACAAGGAGTTGGAGAAACAAATTAGTGGAAGTGGTGTAATTGTAGATTTTGCTCAAAAACTTGAAAGTCTACCTGATAAAGCTAGATTGTTGGTTGGAGATATGCTTTCCTCTATCGCTCAAGCGGGTGTTAAACTAACTAAACGGGGTAATGGATTGTATCTTTCTCATAAATAAATGGATAAATGGTTTAAACAATTTGGAAAGAATACAACGTCAAATATAGAACTAGCTAAGTATTGTAAAACACTAAAAATTGATAATGTGGTTATTTGTATGAGAGATGAATTAACACATATAAATAAGAATACAAAGAATATTATTATGAATTTAGACACACAGAATGGTTCTCATTGGGTTTGTATTCATAATAGTCAGGATAAATATTATTTTGATAGTTATGGTATGCCACCACCTGTTGAAGTAATACAATTCTTACAGAATGGTGTTTATCAAACATTCCAAGTTCAAGAAATTAATTCTAAATGTTGTGGCCAATTATGTTTATATGTATTATTTCAACTCAACAATAATGAAAATTTTTATGATATCATTTTTTATCTAATATAAATGACCTATGTTGGAAAAGATGGTTCTATCTTTGGAAAATCCTCTCAGGATATTGATTTATCAAATTATTATACAAAGGCACAGGCTGAACGACAAAAATATAGTGTAAGTAAAAATATTAATATGAAGAATACTTATAAATTAATCAATTATCCAAACCCTACAGATGCGAATGACTTGATTAGATTCAGTGATTTATCACAATATATATCTTTAAAGAAAACAGCACGTTTTGTGAAACAAGTAAAATTTACAACCACAACACCTGGTTATACTGACCATACACCTTTCCTCATTGAATTTAACTACCTGCTTACAATTAAATTTTATAAAGAAGGACATTTAGTTAATATGCGAATTAATAAATGGGGGTATGATATGCCTGATTTAGGGTATAATTGGTCTTTTTCAATAAACATAGAAGACCTACATGATTTAAATCAGTCTCGTAAAGAAGAATATTATCCACTTGGTGAAGATAAGGATTTATGTGGAAGTACAATTAGTAAACAACAAATACGTGATTTTAAGAAAATAAAAATATATGATAGTATAGCGATGGTTCGCATGACAAAGAAGGAAGGTAATGAGATAAGGATAGAAAGCCGAGGAATACAAACCGATTTGGTAGTGGGAAGATGGGGTGGTATTACCTGTCATAATATTAATCTCACATATATTTCTGATACATAAATGGCAGGAAGAAGACTACAAGAGAATTATAATTTTTGTATTCAAGGATACCTACAAGAAAAGGGTGCTCGGTATTACATACCTTATGATTTGGAGCATATACATGGGAATTTTGTCATAAAAAACTGGCCTTATACTGATATTGTTAAACCCACAAATAGAGACTTGTTTAAAATATTAAATAAAAATGAACTTCTCAAAGTTATGAAATATAAAACTCTTTTAGAAATCGTCAACAAATCTTATTGGTATCCTATTATGAGAAAAATAATTATAGATACAAGAATATCTCAAAATCCAGATGAGTATATGTATAATATTCTTTGGGGTTCAAACTCAAGGGTAGCAAGGGATGAGGAAGGAGTTGAAGAAGAGAAGGAGGAAAGAGAGAAAAAGGAGAAGGAGGAAAGGGAGAGGGAGGAGAAGGAGGAGAGGGAGAAAAAGGAGGAGAAGGAGGAGAGGGAGAAAAAGGAGGAGAAGGAGGAGAGGGAGAAAAAGGAGAAGGAGGAAAGGGAGAAAAGGGAGAAGGAGGAAAGGGAGAAAAGGGAGAAAAAGGAGAAGGAGGAGAGGGAGAAAATGGAGGAGGAGGAGAGGGAGCAAAGAGAGAGGGAGGAAAAATATAAAAAGATGGAAATCACTGAGATTCATAAAAGATTGAGTGTATTAAAGCAAATAAATCAATCTCAACGCACCGAAGAGGAAATTAAAGAATTAACAACTCTTATGAAGATAATGGTTTCAAAAATAAGAACGTCAATGTCTTCAATTTCAGGGAGGAGATTTAAACGAGAAAGTGGTGAAGAAGAAGAAGAAGAAGAAGAAGGAAAAGATTATGTGATTGATGATGTTGGTGTCATTGACTTTAGTTAGTTTTTATTTGTAAATAAATGGAGGAGAGAGTGAAGGCATTCCTTAGGATTCTTTATGTTTTAAAAATAAAGATTGAAATGTATATGTTGAAAACCAAAAAGGTTTTGATACTCTGTCGGAATTTTTCTGATAAATAAATATGAGTTATTGTCTCAAATGTAAAAAGAAAACTAAATCTAAAAATATCTCTTATGTTAAAGCTAAAAATAATAGAGTTTATCAAAAAGGAATATGTCAAGTATGTGGCTCTAAAAAGTGCCAATTCATCTCTCCTAAAAGAGGAGGAGACATACAAAAGTTTCTGTCAGGAAGTAAATTTACAACAACTGGAATTCCAGGGGAATTACACCTTCCAGGGTATTCTTTCTGTGGTCCAGGAACAAACTTGGATAAAAGATTAGATGAGGCTGACAATCCTAAACCTTGGTCTAAACCTACAAATAGGGTTGACGAAGTGTGTATGAAGCATGATATTGCTTATGGGAAAACCACTACGTTGACTGAAAAACATAAAGCCGACAGCGAAATGTTGTATAATTTGTCTTTGATACAAAATCCAACGTTGAGAGAGAAAGTTGATAGGTTTATTGTGAGAAATTTGATAAATGCTAAATTGAAACTTGGTCTTGGTTATTCCTCAAAAAACTATTAGGCTCTAATGATGTCATCAAGACTGAGGAGCTTTTGGCTGAAGAATTACACAAACCTATAATCACAAAGTTTAAAAGAAGGAAGGTTTATTCTAAATACACCGACCACATATGGTCCGCTGATTTAATTGAATTGAATAATGACAGGGGATACAGGTATGCTTTAACCGTTATTGATTTGAGGAGTAGATTTGCCTGGGTTGTCCCTTTAAAAAATAAAAGGGGTGATACTTTAATGTTAGCCTTTAAGCTAATATTTGATCGGGATAAAAGGAAACCAAAGAAGTTATGGACTGATGAGGGAACAGAGTTCTATAACAAAATATTCATGAAATTTCTTAAGGGGAAGGGTATTAAATTATACAGCACCTTTAATGAAGGAAAAGCAGTTGTTATTGAGCGTTTTAATCGTACTTTGAAAGAGAGACTATATAAAAAATTCACACAACTCGGTTCTCAAAAATGGGTGTATTTAATTCAGGATATTGTAGATGATTACAACAATGCAGTTCATTCATCAACAAAATCAAAACCATCAGAAACATTTACAAAATTAGAATATGAAAAGGAGATTAATTTGAGAAAGCCCAAGTTCAAAGTTGGTGATATGGTAAGGATATACAAATGGAAAAGCCATTTTGAGAAAGGTTATACACAAAAATGGACTCGTGAATTATTTAAAATCATTGATGTAATGGATACAGTCCCTTGGACCTACAAATTATATGATTTAAATGAAGAAGAAATCTTGGGTTCATTTTACTCACAAGAATTACAAAAAACACAAGTAAGCAGATAATACCCTTGAAAATAATAAATAAATAAATAAAATGTAATGGGGATACGTTTTTATATCTGTGAACCCCAAACACAGAATCCCACAACTTTTTAGTTGGGGCTTAACTTTTGTGTGTGTATAATGGGGATACGTTTTTAAATCTGTGAACCCCAAACACAGAATCCCACAACTTTTTAGTTGGGGCTTAACTTTTGTGTGTGTATAATGGGGATACGTTTTTAAATCTGTGAACCCCAAACACAGAATCCCACAACTTTTTAGTTGGGGCTTAACTTTTGTGTGTGTATAATGGGGATACGTTTTTAAATCTGTGAACCCCAAACACAGAATCCCACAACTTTTTAGTTGGGGCTTAACTTTTGTGTGTGTATAATGAGGATACGTTTTTAAATCTGTGAACCCCAAACACAGAATCCCACAACTTTTTAGTTGGGGCTTAACTTTTGTGTGTGTGTGTATGTGTGAGTGAGTCATAATAATATACAAACCCTAACCCAACCCCAACCCTAACCCAACCCCATCCCTAACCCAAACCCATCCCTAACCCAACCCCATCCCTAACCCAACCCCATCCCTAACCCAACCCCATCCCTAACCCAACCCCATCCCTAACCCAACCCCATCCCTAACCCAACCCCATCCCTAACCCAACCCCATCCCTAACCCAACCCCAACCCTAACCCTAACCCTCACATTCAAAATCCCAACCCTAACCCAACCCCATCCCTAACCCAACCCCATCCCTAACCCAACCCCATCCCTAACCCAACCCCATCCCTAACCCAACCCCATCCCTAACCCAACCCCAACCCTAACCCTCACATTCAAAATCCCAACCCTAACCCAACCCCATCCCTAACCCAACCCCATCCCTAACCCAACCCCATCCCTAACCCAACCCATCCCTAACCCTCACATTCAAAATCCCAACCCTAACCCAATCCCATCCCTAACCCAACCCCAACCCTAACCCTCACATTCAAAATCCCACCCAAACCCTAACATAATCTTTTTTTTATTCTTTTTTTAAAATATGTATTTCATTTTTTTTTTTTCCTCTTCTTCCAATTCTGTCTTTCAAGGCTTTCAAGTTTGAAGAAGTAGAAATGGGAAGAAAGAATTTTCCAGCATTTTCTTCCTCGAACTTTCTTGATATTGCTTAAATCAAGCGTCATTAAACAAAGAACATTGTTCATTGCTTTAGAATCCAAAGAGTCTCCAAGATGGACCCCACAGGTAGAGTCTCCAAAACAAAACCAACTTTCCAAGTTCCCAAGGTATAACCACATTCCTGTTGAGCCTCCAAGATAGGTATCACATTCCGAGTCATCAAAACAAAACCCCCATTCCGAGTCTCCAAAAATATAACCATCTTTCCAAGTCCCCAAGGTAGAACCACAATTTTCAGAAATATTGGGGGTTTCCGTGATAAGTCTCACATAGTATAACTGCGGACCATCAGGGAAAACTTCCCTTTCCCAATTTTTTAGGGTTTCTATGATGTGTCTCACATAGTATAACTGCGGACCATCAGGGAGAACTCTCCTTGCCCAATTTTTTAGGGTTTCTATGATGTGTCTCACATAGTATAACTGCGGACCATCAGGGAGAACTCTCCTTGCCCAATTTTTTAGGGTTTCTATGATGTGTCTCACATAGTATAACTGCGGACCATCAGGGAGAACTCTCCTTGCCCAATTTTTTAGGGTTTCTATGATGTGTCTCACATAGTATAACTGCGGACCATCAGGGAGAACTCCCCTTTCCCAATTTTCAGAAATTTGTGGGTCTCCAATGTATGACTTGTATTCTGGCTCATCAAGGTAGAACTTGTTCAGTGGGTTTTGTTTTGATAACTCACAACAAGTATCATCATGGTAAAACTCTTTTTCAGGATTTTGTGGATCTCCAAGGTATAACTCTTTGGCTGGGTCATCAAGGTAGAACTCGTTCTGGGGGTCTTGGTTGTTCAAAATGTCTTCAAACAAAAAAATAACTTCATCCCAAGTTGTGTTAAAAGCAGAATTTTCATTTCGTATCTCAGATACAATTTCCTGTGAAAGAAAATAACAATGTATTAATTTAATACAATATTTTTATTTGTATAAATCAAGCTCTATGAATATTAAAATAAACTTTGTTAACTCTTACATGAGTCTCATCTAAAAAAAAAAAAAAAAAAAAAAAATTAAATAAATAAATAAATAAATAAACAAACTTACCTCCATTGATAAGAGGTTCGAGTCCAGTTCATCAATCTGAAGGTTGAGTTCTACACAGGTAGTAGGACTCCAAGGAATAGCAAAGTTATCCCATTCCATTTCGGCATAGGAGTCCATTCTCAAGTGAAGCAGAAAGCGTGTTTGAAAAAGCCTGTGTGGTCGGTGCCTTTTATAAGAAGGGCTGGGTGTGTGTCATTTCCTGTGGAAATTCCCTGGGCGTGTCTTAACTGGAAATGATGTGATGGAAATTCCCTGAAAATGATGTAATGTTTTACCTGGAAATGATACAATGCTGAAGAGTTTATAAAGTGGGTGGGACTTAGCAAAAGTGGGCGGAGCTTAGCAAAGGGGGCGGGACATAGCAAAAAGTGGGCGTGGCTTAACAAAAAGTGGGCGGGCCTATTAAAAAGTGGGCGTGTCTTAACAAAAAGTGGGCGGGGCTTAGTAGAAAGGTGGGCGTGGCTTAACAAAAAGTGGGCGTGGATTACCAAAAAGTGGACGGAGCTTAACAAAAAGTGGGCAGAGCCTACCAAAAAGTGTGTGGCACTGGAGGCGCTCAAACAAGAACATTGAGGGAGGTTTACCATTTTATCTTAGCTCAGTTAAAATATCTTAATAAAGAACCAAACTCAAACATATTTTTTGTTAATATATTAGATGGTGAAGAGAGTGGCAAGAGAATTAAATTATTTCCCACGCATAAACAAATATTTGTAGGGTCGTTGTTTGAGTGGGTTATATTCACCAGATGATATTAAGAGTAAAAGGTTAAAAGGTTCATAAGGTCAGAAGGATCACAGGTGTTTAAGTGGTCTAATGAATAAGGATAGCATGTCAAAAGGTTAGAAGGTTCGTAAAGAACAGGGTGAGAGAAATAGAGGTCTTTAGGGGCAATGAGGGAGGGAAAGAATTAATATGGAAGTGAATGGGTCAATGTTTGAGTGGGTCAAAGATTAATCTGCCAGATGATATGTAGAAGAAGGATGATAGGTCTATAAGAGAAAACAAATATTTGTAGTGTTTGAGTGGTCTAATGAACAACATTAAGGATAGGTACTACAGACAAAAGGTTCATAAAGATGAGGGTGGGAGAAATAGAGGTGTTTATGATTTTTGAAAAAGACAAGGGGGTAAATGACATTAGATAGGGATTTCCCATGTTAAACGGAGGTGTCCCAGAAGCAACATTATTACACTACTGAAAGCTCTAAAAAAGAGAGACGAAGGGAAAAAGCATAATGGGAATGACTGGGAGGCTTTCAGCCAATAGCTGGAAGAATGTGCCAAACGAGAGATGGACTCAAAATGCACAGGTTTTAAAGGCAAACTCGAGATGACTAAAAAACAGATATCTGTGTTACAGAAACAAATGATAGTGACGCAGGAAAACAATAAGGCGACAGGGCCTGGGGAAGAGAGCGGGGCCCCCTCTCAACATCAGGCTGTGTACAGACCAGATCCCTAAGTGGGATTGTATGCTCAATTGATAGGGACAAGACCGAACACAGATCATAGGCCACAAACTATAGCCCCGATGATCATGACGGACGCAGGCCGTGCAGCAACGGCACAACGAGGAGAGCTACCTCCCAGATACGTACACCGGGCATGGAACGAAGTAGACTTACAGTCCATGTCAGCCATTCTTCGGGGATGCCTCGGTGACCCAGATAGGTTAAGACAACACCTGTATGAATTCGTGCTCACTCATCAACCGACACATTTGGATGTGGGCATTATGATGGACCGTGTCCTCCCAGAAAGGATATGGAGAAAGGTAAAGGCAACTGTAGGATGGCAGATGGCGCCACCAAGTAACGAGACAGAAGGAGACTACTCAGCTCGCTTGGGTCGGCTGATAGACGCTGTCCATGAAGTCCGACCGAATTATGTAGACTGGGGAAAAATCACGCATTGTGAACAAAAGGCTGGAGAAGATCCAGAGGAATTTTTGACTCGACTTAAAACAATAATGAGCACATATGGGGGGCCCCAGGAATCGAGGGCCCACCAGATCAATTACTCAATAACTTCTTTTGTAGGACTTCGCCCAGGAATTAAGAAACGATTGAAAGCTGCTATTTTGGGATGGGCGGGGCAAACCACGGCACAGAATCTGGCTTCGGCCATGCAATGCCACCAATCGTGCACTGCGGATGCAGATGCTGCTAAAGAGATTAAACAAGAGGCTTATCAAATGTTAGTTCGGGGAGCAATCCATCGGCATCAAGAAGTCGAGTTTCCTGTATATTGGAAAGAGGCCAGTGCCCCAGTACGCGAGTTCGAACCTAACCAGGGTTGGGCAAGGCCCCCACCCTGTGTGGAGAATCAGCGCTCCTCTGGTGGATGGGAGGATGAAAAAGATGCGGACAACGGCCGCCCAGGTAAGGCTGTTAATGGATGTTTTCATTGCGGGGAAGAAGGACATTGGAAAAGAGATTGTCCATATCTAAAAGGACGTAGGAGCGAGGGCCGAAGGGGTGGTCAACGACCTTCGAATGAGGACCGGCGCAACCTGGGCCGATTCGATAAACAAGACAACCCCAGAACCCAATATTGACATGATGCAAGCGAGAAGCCCCTCGACCCCTCCCTAACCAATGACCCCATTTCAGATCCCTCCATGTCATTGGTAATAGATGGAAAATGCTGTAAGTTTCCCGTCGACACAGGGGCGGCTCGCTCGACACTTAAGGGGTCAGACTCGGGAGGGATCCCCATTTCAACAGAAAGGGTCTCGGTGGTGGGGGTGTCAGGGAGGGTGGAAAAAATACCCCCGAGTCAGGAATTGGCAGTGCAATGCGGACCTCTATCTATGAGACATGCCTTTTTACTAGCGGAGAACTCCCCACGTAACCTTTTGGGGAGAGATTTGTTTTGTCAGATGGGATGCACTGTACGATGTACTCCGGGAGGGGTGTTTTTGGACATACCACACTCCCAGCGAGATCTAGTTCTACTGCTATTAATGCAAAAAAATCCGGTAGTGTACTGGTGGAGATGCACGGACAATCAAGTGTTAGTCACCACTCGAACGCACTGGGACACGCTTGAGGTTTCAGTCGAATTGAAGACCTGGGTAATGGCCCATGGATGGAATGTACACGGATGGAAAGAGACCCTTCACTGTACTTGCTATTATGACAAACTTGGCAACGACGAACAATTTGAAAATCAGGTGCATTCTCGCCTTGGAGAAATCACCCATATAGTGGTCACAGACCTTTGGATAGGAAGAGAGGGGGTAGGGTTGGAAGTACAGATGACGCAAGACCAAAGGGACCTCGCTAAATTGCCAAATGACGTCACTCCTCATCTAACACTCTGAGTAAGTCAGGGATTCGAGGCAAAGGACATTGGACCCATGATAACTCGGTTGAAAAACATTCCAAGGGATTACCAAGGGGTCATGTTGGAATGTAACTGGCACCATGTGCGCAATCAACAGGGCTTCATGTGGGAACAGCCACACATCGATGTACCCACAATATTTGAGAGAGTGGAAATTGAGTGTAAGGACACGCGGTGGAGAGAAGGCGGCCGACTCCACGACCAGGCTTTGCACCAGGTGCCAGCTAACCTGTGGACCAGACATCCCAATGACGTGGGAAAATGACAAGCGCAGACCCGGTTACCGTCACATTGCAGCCAGGAGCGGCTCTCCCTAGAGTGAACCAATACCCAATTCGTGAGGAGGCTCGGAAAGGTATATTACCTGTGTTGAATTCATTGCTTGAACAGGGAATTTTAATCCCGAACGTTAGTTCATGTAACACTCCCATGTTACCGGTCCGCAAACCGGGAAAATCGAGCTGGCGCTGTGTTCAGGATTTGCGAGCATTAAATAAGTGTATTGTCAGAATTGCCCCCGTAGTACCTAATCCAGCCACTATCATGGCATCCATTCCGCCAGATGCTGAGTTTTTCACGGTAATTGATCTATGTTTAGCATTTTCCTCCATCCCTCTAAGCCAGGAATCACAACACCTGTTCGCTTTTACCTATGAAGCACAACAATACACATGGACCCGTCTGCCCCAAGGATTTGCCGACAGCCCTACACTGTTCTCGCGGGCCCTACACAAAGACTTGATGGACGTAGTCCTCGCAGAAGGGTCGACACTGGTACAGTATGTGGACGACTTATTACTGTGTAATAAACAAGAGCAAAAATGTCTGACTGATTCAGTGACCCTCCTCTGTGCGCTGGCCGACAGAGGCCACAAGGTGAATTACGACAAATTACAGCTGTGTAAAACCAGGGTGGAGTACCTTGGACATTCTATTGAGAAGGGTAAACAGACGCTGACAACAAAACGCGTGAAAACTATTTCCGCAATTCTGAGACCAACAACAAAAAGGGCCCCCGAAGATTCTTGGGCATCACTGGGTACTGTCGGACATGGATCCCAGATTATGCAGTACTGGCCCGCCCGTTATATGATGCTTCAAAAGACAGCGCGCCATTGCAAGTCGAATGGTCAGCAGCAATGGAAAATGCATTCGCTGGACTGAAAGGTTCGCTGTCCACAGCACCCGCCTTAGGCTTGCCCGACCATGACAAAACCTTCTACCTATACGTGCACGAATGGGAAGGTTTTGCACAAGCGGTATTGGCGCAAAAACATGGCGACAAAATGTATCCCATAGCGTATTACAGTAGCCAACTCGACCCGGTATGCAGAGGACAGCCATCATGCCTCCGTGCAGTAGCAGCGGCGGTATACGCAGTTACTCATTCGTCCGACCTTGTTTTGGGGAGCCCCCCTGGTAGTCAGAGTAGCCCATAACGTTAGTGCGCTCATAATACAAGCGAAGACGCAACATCTCACCGCAGCGAGGTCCGTCATCAGTGAACTAACACTCTTGTCAGCCACTAACATAACTGTTGAAAGATGTAACACACTGAACCCGGCGTCTCTCCTTCCCCTACCAGGTGAGGGGACTCCACACGACTGTCTGCAGCTCGTGGATTCGGTTTCCGTGTCGAGACCAGACTTGAAGGACGAAGCGCTTCCGAACGCAGAATTGACATATTACGTCGGCGGCTCTTCAAGCCATCCCCAGGATGATTGCTTGCTTTCATGGTATGCTGTGTGCGACCATTGGGAAACAATCGAGGCCCATGCACTTCCACCATGGCATTCTGCCCAGCAAGCCGAACTAATAACGCTTATGCACGCATGTAAAATGGCTGCGAGACGCTCCGCCACAATTTACACAGACTCTGCCTATGCCTGGGGCGTCGCACACAACTCAGGAAAAATATGGGAAATGAGAGGGTTTCTCACCTCAGCGGGTTCACCTGTAAAACACGGTAACCTGATCGCAGCCTTACTTCAAGCAATACAGGAACCTAGTGCACTCGCAGTTGTAAAATGCAAGGCACACTCACGCCAACAGGGGTCACTAATCTCCCAAGGTAATGACCGTGCACACCGAGCGGTCAAGAGAGCCACGTACGAACAAAATCCCAGGGTTCGCCTGCCACACCTCGTCCCGCTCATAACAAAAACAGTAACCCCCTTCTGTGCAGGACATTGTCAATCTACAAGCGGCAGTGGAAAATAGGGAAATGCTGGGATGGCTGCAACAAGGGTGCACGCAGCAAGACAATGATGTATGGATCGATCGCCAGGGCCGCACCGTAGCACCAAAAGCATTGCTTCCATGGATCGCACACGTGGCGCATAATAATGGCCACGTGTGCAAAGAGGGGGTAGTAAAGGAGATCTTACACTCATGGTATGCTCCAGGTATCACAACAGTAGCCGCGGAAATATGCCGAAAGTGTGCAATTTGTCAACATCACAATGTGGGACCCTCACCGAGACGTTTTCAAAATGCCGCACATCCTATGCCATGGGCACCGTTTGTCCATTTGCAAATTGACTACGTGCAGATGCAGCCACTAAAATACAAATATATACTCTTGATTGTTGTTATGTTTTCCAAGTGGACAGAAGCTTAAGCTACTCATAGGTGATGCCACCGCGGTGGTAAAACATCTCGTGCGTGACTTTATTTGCAGATTCGGCATCCCGTGCATAATATCAAGCGACCGCCGACCAGGGAACACATTTCACAGCAGAGATAGTCAAAGAGCTATGCAAAGCCCTACGGATACAACAAGTATTCCACTGCGCTTACCATCCACAATCGGCGGGCGCCGTGGAACGTCAGAATGCTATCTTGAAGTCTAGACTGACAAAAATATGTGAGGACACAGGACTTAAATGGCTGCAGGCATTGCCTCTTGCTCTCATGGCCATGCGCTCAACAGCAAATAGACACATGGGCCTGAGTCCACATGAAATTATGATGGGATGTCCTATGCGGCTGGCAGTAACGGTGCCAGCTATGACCGATTTACAAAATATTCATCACCTGGATGATAATGTGCTGACCTTTTGCACAGAACGAATGAGAACTGTCAACAGTTTCCATTCACAGGTGAAAGAAGCTCTGCCGGAACCAGTGGCCCGGCCGTGCCATCCCTTCGAGTCAGGCAACCTTGTGATAATAAAGAATTTCAGAAGGAAGCACAGCCTCCAGGAAAGGCGGACTGGCCTGTACCAGGTGCTGTTGGTCACATACACTGCTGTGAAGTGTCGAGAAAAGACCTCCTGGATACACGCATCTCACTGCCAAAGGTGAGTATCACCAGAGACGCACCCCCAGGAAGCCACTTCTCTAGACGTACCCGCACTCAACCAGGGCCCTACACAACCCCAACACAATGGGACCGAGGGGGATGCAGACGTTGCTGCTAGTTCTGATGGGGACACCAAGAGTACTCAGTGAAGCCTTAAATGGACATGGGAGTAGAGGACCCCAGACATCACACCAACCTGCAAGACTAAAAAGAGGGTTAAATGACCCCAAGTATTTTAGTAACGGAGTAGACCCCCTAAAAAGGAAAGCGGGAGCATTAGTTCCCATGGTGCCCCCCTCTATAATGATTGACAATGGGCAGAAAATAGAAATCCCATGCATTAGTGACAGAAACATAAGGAGTGGAATTTTGACTGTCTCTCCAATCTCCAATCATTAGCTTCCGGTCCCTCGAGCGACGGGGCTTGCTTTGATCTCTCCACGGCATCAAAGTTTGAGTGTTTTCCCGTTCGTTTCTTTGTCAAATTTCCGCTGCGTATTTTGTTGTGTATGTGTTATTGTGTGTTTCTATTTGGTTTTGGTTTTGTAGTTGTTGCAAATTTGTGTGTAATTAGTCGTTTCTTTGTCCACGCCTCGTGCGGCCTGGTGTCTCGTGCGGCCTCCTTGTCTCGACTTGTGCCCCGCCCCCTATATTCTCGTTTGTTCTTTCACCTCTGCTCCTGCTTTCTCAAATCCACGTTCTCACTTAGAGACTTTTCCCAGATTGTTTTCATGGTTTTGTTTAAATATTTATTTAAATATGTTTAAACCGCAGCGGTGATCCCCCCCCCCCCCCCCTCCAGGATTTCCATGTTTTAAACGTTTCCCAGTGTGTACCCTGGATAAGAATAGGTACGCCGTATCCCTGCGTGTCGTAAGAGGCGACTAAGAGGGTTGGCGTCAGGAAGGGCATCCGGCCATAAAAACATTGCCTCAAAAAGAGAACCATGACAATTACAACTACATATGGGCAGGGTACAGCCTGAAGTGGAGATCGGTTTCTGAGGTTTGGGACATGGAATGTAGGGACAATGACAGGGAGATCAGGAGAAGTGGTGGAAGTATTGGTCAGAAGAAGAGTGGACATATGTTGTGTGCAAGAGACGAGATGGAAGGGAAGTGGTGTGAGAATGGTGAAGGGTAGGCAGGGACAGAAATACAAGTTTGTGTGGCAAGGGTGCCTGGAGGGCGTGAATGGTGTTGGTGTCCTGTTTTCTGAGGAGTTTGTAGACAGTGTGGTGAGTGTGACTAGAGTGAGTGATAGGTTGATGATGGTGAAAATGATGATTGGAAAGCTCTTGGTGAACGTCATCTCGGGATATGCTCCGCAGGTTGGTCGGAGCGATGAAGAGAAGGACAAGTTCTGGTGTGCGATAGAGAAGCTGATGGAAAACGTGAAAGATGAGGAAGTTGTTGTGGTAGGAGGAGACCTAAATTAGTCTAGTAGGAAGACTAGGTCCCCCTGCACCCCCCGGAGATATACTTCTAATCAGTGTTTCTAGATTGGAAAAAATGTGTAGAAAATGACTAGCTATGGCCCCAAGCTGTAAAAATGTCCCACATACCATTTTTATGCAAATTACTGCTGCCATTATCAAAAAAACGATTTTTGACATATCTCAGCCAATATTGCAGATAATTGAAAAATGAAGGTGTCTAGACCCATGTTTTGAAGGGCATAGATCATGATAGAACTATTCATAACATGATTACATGTGTCTATGGTATACTAGTATGCATATTAATGCTGTAATTACAAAATAATCAGTTTTACAAATGATAAGGATACGTTAATACTGCAGATAACTTAACATGGTACATAAGGGGTCTAAACCCAGGTATTTTCAAGGTTAAATGTCAACAAGATGCTCCTGAGTCTTGCATAGGGGCGGGACATTGGCAGTAACATTGGTACCACTCAACTTTTCTTCCCACCATTGACTTTGTATTGCGAGAGATTTTCACTTGCTTATTTAAAGGTTTCTCACCCAGCCCACGTAAAATCTACCAACTCCTGCTGTTAACTCCCAAACATATTTTTTTATGTTATCCAATCACAGTGCAGAAATGACAGACTAGAGATCCAAATTAGTGCTGCTATAGCTGCCATTTTACATTTCCATCCATGTAACATGCGCGCTCGCGCGCTCGTATCAATTGGTAATGTCGCGCGCTCGTATCAATTGGTAACGTTGATGTTATTGAATACCTCAGTTGAAAGTTCAGTCTTCCATTCCATCTGTGTGTTGTTCTTGGTATTCATCCTCCAATCTAGCCAGGTAAGATGCTAACTATAATGTTACTCACACTCTTGACTTCAGTTTCTGCATGAAATCATAAACAGGCAGAATAACAGCTGAGCCAGCTAGCACCATGTTAGCTAACGTTAAAGCTAGCCTCATCTATGTACAGTATGTTCCTAATGTCGGTGTAACTTAAACTTTTGTTAATGCCAAACATGAGACATATCTGTTGACTTCTGTATATGAATTGAACCAGAAAGAGGCACGACAGCTGAGCTAGCTACAGTAACTTAGCACAATGTTTCATTGGCCTAGATAGCTAACGTTAGTGTGGAAGAATTTAGATGTTTTAGCTATTAGCACTTTTGATGCCACTAAACATGGTTTAGTCAGCTAAAAAGTACCCTAGTGTAGAACATGACTCAGAACCTCTGTTACCTCACTGAAAACTCAGAGCCTCCTTTCACAGGCACTTTTAACATCATTCGTGATTTCTTATTTGTCATTTAACAGTGATGGTAGACATCGACAGCAAGCATGCCCAAAAGAAAACGGAGTGTAGAACCTGCAGCCCAAAGCTCTCCTCCTACATGCATCCTTCATGTACCATCCATGTCTGATCATGGGGATTTCACGCCCCTCCGTAAAATTAAAGGATCTGCTTCAGAAAAACTGCAACTGCTTCAAAAGATCCGGGATAGACGTCTCAACCAACCGCATGACTCCCCATGTCGTATGCAATCAGTATGTGATCAGATCCCGGCAACTCTTCCTGATGACCTAGAAAGAGTAGGATATCACAGCAAGTGTTATAAGCACTTTGTCCGCCACTTTCATCGTCTGGGAGATGATACAGAACCAGGGCCATCAACCTCATCATGGCATCACTCTCCTCGTAAACCAGGAGGTTCTGCTGAACCCATCTTCCCGCCAGAGTGTATATTTTGTGAGAAAGTTGAGACCAAAGATGCTCATCGCAATACTGAGAGGCCTACAACCTTCCCATCCTTTAAAAACAAAGAAAATGCATGGGAGCAAATCGAAACACGGGCTGAGAAAATGGGTCTCTATCGACTCCATCGAAAGGTGAAAAACAAAGACCTCTTTGCATGTGAGGCCAAACACCATCCGTCATGTTTTAAAGCTTTCCGCACAGCATTCTACAACTATGAGCGTGCGATTCACAGAGCCGAAGCACCAAAGGAGCAGGCTTGCATGTCAGCCGCCCATGAAAAGGCATTCAACTCAGTACTGGAACACATTCAAACCCAGGTCATCCAGCAGAATAAAGTTCTACAGCTTTCTTCCTTGCGCTTGCTCTATGTCGAGGAACTGAAACTGAATGGATATGAGAACTCAAATTATCGGTCAGAGAAACTACTGAAACGCCTACAGAATGACCCAATCAAGGAGCATATCCACTTCACGAAGGTTGATCATGACAAATGTGATGTCATTTCTTTCTGGCTTGTGCACAGCTCAAACATAACAGTTTCCAATGCTCTCGCACGAGCATTCACACTCGGAAGCACAAACAAGAACCAAAATGTTGCCCTCCAACTTCGCCAGGGTATTCTACAGGCTTTCAGAGAGTGTAAAGACCAACCATGGCCACCAACAGCTGAAGACATGGAGCTCAATCCTGAAGACATCCTACCTCCAGACCTTGTCCGCTTTCTCAGCGTGCTAATGACTGGCAAGGAGGGCATCGAGACAGAAAAGGTGAAGCGTCTGGTCTTCTCCATTGGACAAGATCTGTGCCGTGCAGTGTCAGATGGAAAATGGAAGTTACCAAAGCACATTCTCCTCTGTGTGACTGTAAGGCACCTGTTCCGAAGCAAACAGCTCACCACAATACTACACAGGCTTGGACACTCTGAGAGCTACGATTTCGCCTTGGAGTTGGAAACTGCTCTCGCCAAGGTCCTGGATGAAGTCTCAACTTATCGTACACCACAAATTGTGACAGGAGAGGGCAACCTTGTATTCCACTGTGAGTGGGACAACTTGAATAAAACCACTACCAGTGTGCACGGCAGCAACATTGTAAACAGTGCTGGAGGAATCATGGTGCAGGAGGTCAAGCCCGGGTTCGAGAGCAGCAAGGACCGAATGCTACCTACCATCAATAGGTCACAACAGCGTAGCCTGAAGGTCGACACACCAAAAACTCTCCCACCCTTGCACTTTACTCGCGTTGGCCCGAAGTTCCCTGAAGGCTCATCATTCACACCGCCAGCAGAGAATGACACAGTCTATGCCACTACGATGCAAGAGTACTACATCTGGCTCTTCATCAGATACATCGGAAGCTGTGGCCTGCAGCCTGTGCCTGGGCTAGGGGGTTTCACCTCTGCAACTGGTTCTCCCCCACCCAGCAAATCAACAGTCGACTACTGCACGCCTATCCACCAACCGATCACAGACAACGCAGTTGTTCGTGAGCTACTGAAGCGTTCCGAGGCAGCAACTGCTGAGGTGGGTCAGAGATGGGTCCTGAATACATTTGATCTGGGTGTCTGCATGAAAGCCCTTCCCATCATCTGGCGCTGGCCAAATGAATTTGCTCTTTGCATGTGAGGACTTTGTAGTGAGACTTCAGATGTAGTACTCTTGCATCGTAGTGGCATAGACTGTGTCATTCTCTGCTGGCGGTGTGAATGATGAGCCTTCAGGGAACTTCGGGCCAACGCGAGTAAAGTGCAAGGGTGGGAGAGTTTTTGGTGTGTCGACCTTCAGGCTACGCTGTTGTGACCTATTGATGGTAGGTAGCATTCGGTCCTTGCTGCTCTCGAACCCGGGCTTGACCTCCTGCACCATGATTCCTCCAGCACTGTTTACAATGTTGCTGCCGTGCACACTGGTAGTGGTTTTATTCAAGTTGTCCCACTCACAGTGGAATACAAGGTTGCCCTCTCCTGTCACAATTTATGGTGTACGATAAGTTGAGACTTCATCCAGGACCTTGGCGAGAGCAGTTTCCAACTCCAAGGCGAAATCGTAGCTCTCAGAGTGTCCAAGCCTGTGTAGTATTGTGGTGAGCTGTTTGCTTCGGAACAGGTGCCTTACAGTCACACAGAGGAGAATGTGCTTTGGTAACTTCCATTTTCCATCTGACACTGCACGGCACAGATCTTGTCCAATGGAGAAGACCAGACGCTTCACCTTTTCTGTCTCGATGCCCTCCTTGCCAGTCATTAGCACGCTGAGAAAGCGGACAAGGTCTGGAGGTAGGATGTCTTCAGAAGCCGCACATCCAGCGTGTGAACCACCGCGTAGCATTGTACAAAAGAGCCGATCAACCTATCATCGAAAAGCCAAAACCTTATGAGGAGCAAGGATGGATAAGGACTGATGAAGGACTGTTGAAACCAATGTGGTCCAGTGGTCCCATCCTACCAACCTCACTGGTGGATCTTCTGAACACAGGAGAGCACGAAGAGGAGGAGGAAGAGGAAGGAGAAGAAGAGTTTGACTCTGACGATTTCGATGAAAATGATGATGACTGACTCAGTGTAGAATCACTAATGCTAATGATGTTTATCTAAAACAAGCAAGAGAAGAGTGGTCACATTGAGTGCTAGGACTATTTTGACAGTTGTAATATTTAGAAAAATAAAACTTTGTGTTAACGTCTGTGTAGACGGACCTTAATATGAGTCTATTATTTCGTAAAACTGTGATTATTTTGTAAATAAAGCACTAATTAGCATACTAGTATACCATAGACACATGTAATCATGTTATGAATAGTTCTATCATGATCTATGCCCTTCAAAACATGGGTCTAGACACCTTCATTTTTCAATTATCTGCAATATTGGCTGAGATATGTCAAAAATCGTTTTTTTTGATAATGGCAGCAGTAATTTGCATAAAAATGGTATGTGGGACATTGTTTCAGCTTGGGGCCATAGCTAGTCATTTTCTACACATTTTTTCCAATCTAGAAACACTGATTAGAAGTATATCTCCGGGGGGTGCAGGGGGACCTAGTCTTCCTACTAGACTAAATGGACATGTGGGAAGGAGTATGGATGGTTTTGACGGAGTTCATGGGGGTTACGGATATGGTGTGAGAAATGGAGAAGGTGAAAGGATTTTGGAGTTTGCTGATGGAGCTGATTTGTTGATTTGTAATACTCAGTTCCAGAAAGAGGATAATAAGCTTGTTACATACACGTCAGGTGGGTCGACGACAACCGTTGACTACCTGATGGTGCGTAGGCGAGATAGGGGGCACCTCCGAGACACAAAGGTGATCCCGGGGGAGGAGGCTGTTTCACAGCACCACTTGGTTGTCTGCGACGTAAGGGTGAAAGGTGCGAGGAGAGCTCGGCGGGTGAAGTACCAACCGAGAATGAAGGTGTGGAGGTTGAAAGAGGTGACAGTAAGGGAGGCATTAAAAGAGAGGCTGAGTAGGGTCGAGGATGATGTGGTTGAGCTTGAAAGTGGTTGGATGTCAATGAAAGCTAGTCTGTTGGGAGCCGTTGGTGAGGTATGTGGATGGACAAAAGGACCACCGAGGCACTCGGAAACATGGTGGTGGGATGATGAAGTTGGAAAGAGGATTGACGAGAAGAGGAAGAAGTTCAAGGAGTGGCAGAAGGCGAAGGGTACGGGAGCAGAAACAGCAGAGCATGAAAGTTATAAGGCAGCCAGGAAGGCTGCAAAGAAAGAGGTAGCAAAGGCGCAGGAGGCATGTAGGAAAATGTTCGGAGAACGCTTGGATTCGGAAGAGGGTCAGAAAGCAGTATTCAGGATTGCAAAGCAGATAGCGAAAGAGAGGTGTGATGTGATGGGGGTGAGCTGCTTGAAGGATGAAGTGAGACAAATCGTTGTCGACCCAGATGTAATTAAAGGAAGATGGAAAAGATATATGGAAATGCTGTTGAATACAGAGAATGAATGGGATGGCAACATAGAGAGTAACCCAGTTTTAGGACCGGCAGAGAAGATAACTGAGAAGGAAGTTGAGGAAGCGATAAAAGCAATGAAGGGTAGAAAAGCGGGAGGGCCGACGGGAGTTGTGGGAGATATGTTGAAGGCAGCAGGAAGTTGGGGTGTGAAGAGAATGACAGAGATCTGTAATCTGGTGGTGAAAGAAGGCCGCATTCCAGTGGGTTGGGAACTGAGTACCCTCGTCCCTCTATACAAGGGGAAAGGTGACCCTCTGGAGTGTGGCTCGTACCGAGCGATAAAGTTATTGGAGCATGGAATGAAGGTATTGGAAAGGGTGTTGGAGAGGAGGATAAGGAAGAAAGTGAAGATCGACGAAATGCAGTTTGGATTTATGCCAGGAAGAGGAACGACAGACGCGCTTTTCATTGTGAGGCAGTTGCAGGAGAAGTACATGGAGAAGAGGAAGAAGTTGTTTCTTGGGTTTGTTGATCTGGAGAAAGCATTCGATCGGGTTCCACGCAAAGTATTGACATGGGCATTGAGGAAGTTAGGAGTGGAGGAATGGTTGATCAGAGTAGTGATGGCAATGTACAAAAGAGCGCGCACAGCTGTAAGGACGAAGGACGGGAACAGTGGTGAGTTTGAGGTGAAGGTGGGAGTGCATCAGGGGTCGGTACTAAGTCCACTACTATTTGTAGCTGTGATGGAGGTGCTGCCTCAGAACGTAAAGGAGGGTTTACCGTGGGAGTTGTTGTATGCAGATGATCTGGTGTTGATTGCGGAAAGTATGGATGGACTGAAGGAAAAGATGAACACGTGGATGGAATGTATGGAGACAAAAGGTCTGAAGGTGAATATCGGAAAGACGAAGGTGATGGCAAGTGGTAAAGCATGTGGTGAGGTGGAAAGAACTGGGAAGTGGCCCTGTGCTGTGTGTAGGAAGGGTGTCGGAGTGAACTCCATTCAGTGTACAATGTGTGCTGAGTGGGTTCATCAAAAATGTAGTGGTCTGAGAGGGTCATTAACCAGGGTGGCAGCTACATTCAAATGTAAGGTGTGCACAAAGGGAGCTGCAGATGGAGGAAATGTTGAGTTGGATCTTGGAGACGGCGTGAAGCTGGAAGGTGTGAAAACATTTTGCTACCTCGGAGACATGCTGAATGGAGAAGGTGGATCAGACTCGGCAACGGTTGCTCGAGTGAGATGTGCATGGAAGAAGTTTCGGGAAGTGAGTGGCGTGCTGATGATGAGGGGAGTGTCGTTGAAGCTGAAGGGAAAGGTGTATGCTGCATGTGCGAGAAGTGTTATGATTTATGGGAGCGAGACATGGGTAATGAACGTAGAGCAGCAACGAAGGTTGGAAAGGGTGGAAATGCGAATGGTTCGACGGATGTGCGGAGTATCGTTGAGAGAGAGGAAGACAAATGATGAATTGCGAAAGATGATGGGAATCGAGCCTGTGATTGATGCTGTGAAGAGGAACAGGTTGAGATGGTTTGGTCATGTGTTGAGGAAGGATGAAAGTGACTGGTTGAGAAGAGTGATGGAAATGAATGTAGAAGGAAGTAGAAGACGGGGAAGACCGAGAAAGACTTGGCTAAAGATGGTGGAAGAAGAAATGCGGGCAAGGGGGTTAACAAGGAGAGATGCAGAAAATAGGGCAAAATGGAGAAGATTGTCATGGGGACCGCAAGGCTAACCCCCGCTCTAGCAGGGAAAATGGTCTTTAAAATGCATGTTGTTGTTGTTTGTCTCCAATCCCTGTCCGCATAGTACAATGGTCTCGGAAAATAAAAGGCAAATGGGAAGTGGTACTGAAGTATTTTTCTATCAGTCGGTGGAAAAAAAGAAAAACTAAGAAAACAGGATATAAACGGGGAACTAAAAATTACGCTTTAATAACCTCGATTTATGACCAAGCTAAACAAGCACAGAATTTGAGGTGCCTGGTTAAACATAAAACTTGCAGAGAAACGTGTGTGGGACAAACCTACCAGGTAAAAATAACCATCAAGGGGTATCAGCCAGTGGATCATAGCGAAGTGATAAGGGGAGAACCTGGAGAATCAAATACCGACTGGGGAGTGGCTAGGGAAGTAGTGGCGGCACAGACTCGCACAAATTGCTGGTCTTGTATGCCAATGCCAGAGAGCACCTCCACGGGTAGGGTATCAAGATGAAAGTTATCCCATTGTCACTTAATGATTTATGCTCGGCTCCATTGGGAAACACCTGTATTAGAACCACTGTAAAAAGGACAGGGATAAGGAATGATGCCGAATGCACTCGTAAATTTGGATATGTCCCGATGATTCAGGACAGGGTAACTCGTCCTAAACCAGATTGGGTAGAAAAACGAACAGGTGTGGTTTGCATCCAAGGGAGGGGAAAAACTGAGATGGGAGTTTCTGAATGCAACATTGTCTTACCTGGGAGAAAACCAAGGTCTTCAAAGGGAGCAATGACTGTTCAGGTGGGGTTGCAAGATAATACAACTACCCTACCAGCTGTTATTTTTTCTACTGTTCCCAAGAAGGGGGATTCAGAGGGTATGAAATGCCTTTCAAACCACATGGTTTCTCCACATGGGACGATGTTTGTTTGTGGAGATAAAGCATACCCGTATCTGCCTGATGACTGGAAGGGGACATGCTATCTAGGTTCAGTAATTCCTGAAATCCTCCTTTTAGATAGCCTCGACATCTCTCCGGGAAGGGTCCGGGAGGGCAATGTGGGACCGAGACAAAAAGACTACTCTTTTTGGACATGGATGGGAGAAAGCATTGGGATTCTTCCTCGCGGGAACAGGAGTCGTTATGAATAGCTATAGGATAGACAAAATTGCTTTAGCCCTAGAAAGAGTTGCCAATGATACCCTACAGGCCCATAAGGAATTGTTAGATACTGTGGTAGAAATGTGGACCATGGTGATGCAGAACCAGGTAGCGCTCGACATCCTCTTGGCGGAACGTGGAGGGGTATGTGGGGTGATCAAGGGAAAATGTTGCACTTGGATCCCGAATCCGTTAGGAGTAAACAAGGCCATTAACCGACTGAGGGAGACGAGCAGGAGACTACAGGTGGATAGAATTTCCCAGGAGGATCTGGGTATAACAAATTGGCTTTCTGGATGGTTTGGTAGCCTTGGGTACACCATATTGTCTTGGATTTTATGGGGACTTACGATAATCGTAAGCCTTGTCTTTGCTGTGTTTATAATGATATATTTTCTTCGCCTGTGTCTTGAGAGATTTTTTTCCTAGTTCTAAGTCTCTGTTGGCTCAACTACAAGTGAACGAGAAAGAGGACAAAAACGACGACGAGGAACCGCAATATCCACCTGTTACTCCGGATCCCTCTGAGCGCACGTCCATGGATGACTTTGACACAAAGGAAGTCTCTGTCTTTTTCTTAAATTGCCATGCTCTGTACTCTAAACAGGAGCAGATGATACAGGAGATTGATGACATTATGTATTCCCCAGAACAACAACATGTGCGGGCTCTCATGAGCATGGACCTATATTAACCTCGAATATCTGCAAGGACCACGTTTGTGCAAGATGGAGGGAGCCAGTTCCGCAGGGGAGTTGGTCACCCTCTAGTGGAGCACATCTACATCGGACCAGACGTCTTCGTTGCAGATCTGAAATGTTAATGGGATTCCATGTTCTATAATATTTTTAAAATGTTTTATTATTTAATATCTGAACAGGAGAAAGGAATGTGGGAGCTGATGGTTGCTTCATCAAACCTTTTCTCATTAGTCTGCTGAGGATGCACATGTCATGCACTGTGATCTTTTTTTAATCTTGCATTTGTTGTTCTGACCACAAAGCTGGTCTGTGTTTCTCTCTGCTTGTCTGAAGATTTTAAAACACATTGTGGGTTTTTCAGGAGAACAGGTCATTCCGTGTTGGAATCTGACCTTCAAGATTGTATGCGTGGCACTATGGGTGCGTGGCATACTCTTGGAGGAAAAACACTTACAATATTGTTCTTGCCTGCTTATAAATGAAGCTCACTGGGAAATATATTTCGAGAAAGGACGGCCAGTTTCGTGCCCTCCTATCTCCCGCACATGTGTAACGGCTCCATAATAAAAACGGCTCATATTCTCAAGGCGTTTGTCCTACGTTCTTATTGAACAGCGGACGTAGAAACCGTGACACCTGCATGAAATTTCTAATGTGTATGCTGCATACGTATCACTTGTAGGTACAAATGAAAACTTCAATTGTCATGGAATTCTGAGTAAATATTTGCAATATGCAACATAGGAGCATGGGAATGAATAAACAGGAAGAGAGATTTTGAGTTTTTCCACATGCTGATGGAATCTGCAGCTCCAGTTTCCATCTTACTAAAGCTAATTTTTCCAAACTGGATTTGTCGTGTTTTTAGGTTACATCTTCGCCCAGGTGTTACTGTTATATCCTGTCCAATATTTCATGTTAAAAGGTGTCAAAAAACTGTCAAAAAAGAAAGCTTGGTCTAGGCAAAAAAAATAACATAGAACGGATCATATAACGGAAGGAACACAGCAAAAGGGCCAGTAAAAAGAAAGAGAGAGGGGTCACACCAACAGCAGGGATGAGGGACTAATTAGATGCCTACTTGGAGTAACAAGGGATGTTGGGAATAAAGAAGGTGATGGTAGGTGGACAAGATGGATACAGAAGCAAACTCTCAGGAAGGAAAAACTGTAAACTTGGAAAAAGGTGGGCTGGCGGAGGGTTAATGGGGCTACAAAAGATCGTGGTTTTGGATTGGGGATTATCTGAAATGGTGGTCAGTAGCTGTCTTGACCTGGAGGAAAGAATGCGATTGAAGAATGTGGAAGTTGATGCCACATGTGCGGAAAAAGAGGAACGAATGAGTGGAGGTGAGCAAGCATTGATTCTGGATTTTGGGAGTTTCACAAGGATGTTGTTGGCAGATCTTGTAAGTCCTGCAGAAACCTGTGGCCGGAGAGAGGGGGGCTGAATTGGGGACAGAGCACAGAAAGAGCAGAGGTGCAAGACCAGAAAGGAGGCGGTGGAAGACAGAGACCAGCATTGCTGAGGAACAAGAGACAACCATTTTCCTGTTGTTACGGATCAAGCTGGATGGTTGCCTAATTATTGGGTAAGCCACAATTAGCATTTTAACATTACTAGACAAATGTGCTAAAACAACCAAAACCTGCTGACAACCAATTTCACCCTGGCCGTTTGCAATGAGTAAACAAGAAAGAGCAATCAGAGATTGCAGAGCCTCGCCAGGATGTGTTTTTAGTGGTTTTAGTGGTTTTTAAGGCTTTTGTGTTAAAACAAATATGGCGACCGAACCATGTGACCGATGACGTCATTATTTTTTTTCTCCACCAATTTATGCCGAGATGACACTCAAAAAATTTCATCTTCATCGGATGAAGTTTTGTACTTGTCAAATTATGACATCATAATGGAGGCACCTATGACGTCATCATTAGAACCACCTTTAGAGGCCATTTTTCCCCGCAGAGCAGGGGTTGGCCTTTTTCGGGCACCATGGTCCCCTTTTTGAAGCAATATTTTACGGCCGGATGCCCTTCCTGCCGCCAACCGTTAGTTGCCTCTTGCCACACACAAGGAATTACCAGTGAACTGGTACTCAATTTGCCGAACTCGGAAGGATGACAGGCTGAGTCAACCCCCCTGGCGTTAATTCAGCAATCAACCGGGATTCAAACCCAGGATCCTAGGATCCCAAGCTGGCACCCTAATCGCTAAGCCAACACCAGGCCTCAATGACATAATCATTAACATATGTTATTCCCCATGGAGTGTTCTTTACAATGAGCCATGTCTCGTTTTTTTAATATGCAGCGCTTTTGGAGATATAGAGGTGCAATCATTTTCGGTTTTTCCAATATGGCACCCATACCACGTGACCTATGACGTCATAATTATCATTTAAAAAATTCTACAGGAGGACTGCACCCATGGTGAAAATTTCCTGTCAATCGGACCAGCGGTTGCAGAGAAAATCATATTTATTCTGTGCGGACAAACAAACAGACAGACAAACAAACAGACAAACTGACTCAAATTCAATACACTCTTATCTGGCGAGGGTAATAACTGCCATCTAGTTCAAAGATAAGCATGAAAATTTAAATGAAGACCAAAACTTGAGCACGGATGTACAAGACGCCATAAAGTTAATGGGGCTCGTGTTTCCTGCTGACACATTCATGAGAATAAGGAACGGCAGAGATACCTTGATGCCATTCAAGTTATCCACAGCCAAGATGGTGCTTCTCTGATCTTCATAGCAGATGAATACGAATCCCTTCTGCTTCCCAGTTTTTTTGTCACGAACCAAATTCACGTTTACGATCTCGCCGTATCTGAAACACATTAATAAAACAAGTACGGCACTCGGTAGAACACATACCTCCGCCAGGCGGAACAGTTTACATTGTGTATCCGACAGTTAGGTCAGATCTGTACGAGGACCTGAACCAAAATTGAATCAGCTTGTTCTTCTCATCTATCAAACTCATCCACTAAGTTTTGACATAACTCGTCCACAACGTTTTTAAATATCGTTATTGGCCTTATCTCTCAATTGTAAAGAATCACTTTAAAAATCCTTGTATCCGGATACGCATCTTCACCAAAATCGAATCAATTCGCCCTTGTCACACACCCAACCTGTCCACCAAGTTTCGTCCGAATCCGTCCATAACTTTTGAGATATCCTGCTCACAGTCAGACACAGACAGACAGACAAACAGGGATGAAAACTGTCCACCTTCAGATGTAAAAAAATTATATTCTCACAAACGGCGTTCATACAAATTCATTCCTCTTCTTCTTGCACGTACAGCACAAGGCTGCAGGATAGCATCATTGGCTGAGGGCACGGCAGTGCCGCTGATGCGGTGCCCTCCATAGGTGAGGGTAGGAATTTGTATTTTGGCCATGGTGCCCGCAATAGCTCAGCTACTCTTTACAAAGGACACCAAGAGAGCATCTTGGTGCCAGTAGTGGTCACTGCTACATACCATTTCACCCCGCTCATATCATGTTATGAGGCAATACGGACAGATGTAGTTATTCTTAAGATGTGACGAGTTGCTATTATTCTTATGATGGTTGGTCTGGGTAATAAAAAGCTCTTCCGGCTGTAGCCTTCATGGTGCTCACTACAGCATGCAGAAATGGAAATCAATACACAATGGGTCCTCGGTCTCCGTGGGACTACTCTGAGTTGAATTCATGGTCGCAAGATCCTGTACAACCTTTAACATGGAAATGAGGCCATTTGGCCCATCATTGTCATGTTGCACTCCTGATTAACTTTTCTCTTACATCTGTAAACAACAATCTTGTAAATGTTTTACGAACATTTAAATAACCTGATCTTGATCGAATGACCCAAACTTGTAACTACAGACATGGGAATCCCATTCACGTGGCAACACGTAATCAAATGTAAATATTAAAGTTGGACTGTGTGCAGACACATTCACACTCAGTCTACCATCTACTCTACAGCCTGCCGTCTGCTGTCCACCATCGACCGTCTCTTTGGGAATGGGCGAGACTAATAATTACGCTCAAACTACGCAAATGATGTAGTTTGTTCAGCCTAATATATGAGCGCCGGCCGTTCGAGCAGCCTGCTGTTCATAACGGACACCTTCTCCGGGCGCCGTTACCTGTGCGACACGGGAGCGCAGGTGAGTGTCGTTCCCGCCGGCACGTCAGACAAGCACGCAGCGGGTGGGGGCCCCGCGCTGCTTGCCGCGAACGGGACGCCCATCCGTACGTACGGAAAACGCTGCCTCTCTCTGCGGTTCGGAGGGCAGGTTTTCCGATGGACGTTCGTCACCGCTGACGTGCCCATGGCACTGCTTGGCGCGGACTTCCTGTGCACTAATGGGCTCCTGGTCGACGTCAAGCGCAGACGTCTTGTCCAGGCCGAGACGTTCAGCTCGCTCGCTTGTGCGTTGCCCAGCTCAACGAGCGGCTTGCCAAGCGGCTTGCCGAACGGTTCCGTTCCGGCCACGTTGGTCTGTACGCTTCCGGCAGCGGACGCATTCACCCGCCTCCTCGCCGGCTTCCCGGCCCTCACGCGGCCCACCTTCTCGGCGGGGGCCGTCAAGCACGGGGTGGCCCATCACATCCCCACCGTCGGGCCACCGGTCTACGCCCGGGCACGCCGCCTCGAGCCGACGAAGCTGGCGGTGGCAAAAGCGGGGTTCGCTACCCTGGAGTGACTCGGCATCGTTCGGCGCTCAGAGAGCGCTTGGGCGTCGCCGCTGCACATCGTGCCGAAGCCCGGCGGGGGATGGCGACCGTGCGGGGACTATCGCCGTCTCAATGACGCCACGACTCCCGACCGCTACCCCGTCCCCCACATTCAGGACTTTTCCGCCAGTTTGGCGGGCATGTCCTTCTTCTCGAAGGTAGACCTCATACGCGGCTACCATCAGGTCCCCATCAGGCCGGAGGACGTCCCGAAGACGGCGGTCATCACGCCATTCGGACTCTTCGAGTTCCTGCGCATGCCCTTCGGTCTGAAGAATGCGGCTCAGGCGTTCCAGCGACTGATGGACAGCATCCTGCGTGACTTGCATTTTGTCTACGTCTACCTGGATGATATCCTCGTCGCCAGCGCGTCCCGCGAAGAGCACCTACGCCACCTTCGCACGCTCTTCGAACGCCTGGGCCAGCATGGCCTGATTGTGAACCCCGCAAAGTGCCGGTTCGGCGCCACCATAATCGATTTTCTGGGGCACCGTGTCACCAGGCACGGAGCCGTCCCCCTGCCGGCCAAGGTGGAGGCGGTGAAGGGGTTTCCGCGCCCCCGCACAATCAGAGGGCTGCAGGAGTTCCTGGGCATGGTGAACTTTTACCATCGGTTCCTGCCCCGTATCGCCCAGCTCCTGCGCCCCCTGCACGAAGCTCTCCGAGGTAAGCCGGGCAAAGGCGACGTTACCTGGACCGAGCAGATGGACACGGCGTTCACGGGCGCGAAGCTCGCCTTGGCTAACGCCACCATGCTCGCGCACCCGGCGCCCGATGCACCGATCGCCCTCACCACCGATGCCTCGGACTACGCGGTGGGCGCGGTGCACGAGCAATGGGTGCGTGGAGCTTGGCAACCGCTGGCGTTCTTTAGCCGGCAGCTTCGCCCGCCCGAACGCCGTTACAGTACCTTCGACCGCGAGTTGCTCAGGCTTCACTTGGCGGTCAGGCACTTCCGCCATCTGCTCGAGGGCCGTGCGTTCACTGCCTTCGTCGACCACAAGCCGCTGATCTTCGCGATGGGCAAGGTCACCGAGCCGTGGTCGGCCCGGCAGCAGCGTCACCTCTCGGCCGTGTCCGAGTACACGACGGACATCCAGCACGTCGCGGGGAAGGACAACCCGGTGGCGGATTGCCTTTCCCGGGCCGTCGCCCACGCAGTCCACCTCGGCATCGACTATGCCCGGATGGCAGCGGACCAGGCCGCTGACCCCGACGTCCAGGCCTTGCGGACCACCGTCACGGGCCTCCGCGTCACCGAGGTGGCGTTCGACGGCGCGGGCGCGGCCCTCTTGTGCGACGTCTCCCTCGGGCATCCTCGCCCCATCGTGCCCGCGGGCTGGCAGCGCCAGGTGTTTGACGCCATCCACGGCCTGTCCCACCCGGGCGCGAGGGCCTCCCAAAGGCTGATCGCCGACAAGTTCGTCTGGCATGGCCTCCGGAAGGCCGTCCGCGGCTGGGCCAGGACGTGCCTCGCGTGCCAGCGCGCCAAGGTGCACCGGCACACCCAGGCCCCGTTGGCCCCGTTCACGGTGCCGGAACGCCGGTTTGACCACGTCCACGTGGACCTGGTGGGACCTCTGCCCCCCTCGCGGGGTTTCACCTACGTCCTCACCATGGTGGACCGCACCACCCGGTGGCCGGAAGCCGTGCCCTTGGCGTCGACAATGGCGGCCGATGTCGCGCAGGCTTTCATCGCCACCTGGGTCGCCCGGTTCGGTGCCCCCTCAGACATCTCGTCCGACCGCGGCCCCCAGTTCACCTTGGAGCTCTGGGGGGCGGTCGCGCAGGGGCTCGGGGTCCGGCTGCACCGAACCACGGCCTACCACCCCCAGGCTAACGGCCTGTGTGAGCGATTTCACCGCTCATTGAAGGCCGCGCTCCGGGCCACCCTCCGCGACGGCGGCTGGGTCGACAGGCTCCCCTGGGTCCTGCTGGGCCTCCGGACGGCGCCCAAGGAGGACCTGCGCGCATCCGCGGCGGAGTTGGTCTTCGGGCAACCGCTGCGGGTGCCGGGCGAGTTCCTCCCCGACTCCACGGCACCATGGTCCGCGGCACAGCAGCGCTCCGCTCTGCAAGAGACCGCCCAGAGGTTCGCCCCGGTGCCAACGGCATGCCACGGGCACCCACCGATGCACGTCACCCCGGAGCTTCGCACGGCGGAGTACGTCTTCGTCCGCCACGATGCCCACCGGACACCACTGCGGCCCCCGTACGACGGGCCTTTCCGCGTGCTGGAGACCGGGGCGAAGCTCTTCACCCTGGACATCGGCGGTACTCCTGACCTCGTTTCGGTAGACCGCCTCAAGCCGGCCCACCTCGACGTGGACCATCCACCGCCAGTGGCCCGACCCCCACGTCGGGGCCGCCCCCCTGCGGGCGGACCCCCAGCACCGCCCAGCCCCGCCGCCACGCCGCCCCCCGGTCCTGCACCCATCCCAGGGGCAGCCAGGGGCATCCCACCTGGCATCCCTGCACCCCGGACGCCGCCGATCGCCAGGGGGCGCTTCGGCCGGGTCATTCGTCTGCCCCGCAAACTGGCCCTCCAGGTGCGCGGGAATTCTGGGGGGGCGCGTGTGGCGGACACAAAAGCCCACTGGCGTGGTGACATCATTCCGCGCACCAAGTGGGCGGTGGCCACGCCCGAGGGGTAGGCGTGGCCTCATGATATACACCGGGCGCGCAGCCCGGAGCACGCCAGTGTTACAGTGAGCTCCTGAAATAAAGACGCTTATAAGTTACCGCTTGTCCGCTTCCTCCTTGCTCGCAAGCAGCGCGCGTAACGCCGCGCTTTAATACTCTCCTAGGCTCTTTGTTTTAAACTTTTTCCAAACATTTTGTGCTTTAGTATAATCTTTATCAGTTATATGACTTTTATTTAATTCGTTATAGAAATTTTATTTTGAGGGAAGTTGTGTTTCTTTAAATCTCTCAAATGAATCCATATAGTCATACGGATATATTCCCTTTTGTGATAAGAGTTCAATCTCTTCTTGGTTTATGAAATACTCTGAAAGACACGGAAAGATTTTAATATTTGATACCAAGTCAGATAATGGGCTTGCCAATAATTTAAATGTGTCAAGAAACCTGATGTGATTCACAGGCGATGTATGAATTGTTTTTGTGAATGAAATGTATAAATTTCTGATCTGTGTTCGGAATTGCTGAAATGTATCCAGATGTCTTTGAAAGTTCATTAATAAATAGATTCGTATCATCATGAGCATTGTTATGAAGAAAGACAGGAATGAAAGTGGGAAGTTTAAAATTAAGATTACAACTTTGATGAGCTGGACCTCTATATTTACCAGTGAGATGACAATGATCTATAACCTTTAGACCTTCACCAATTTTCTCCGTACAAATATGACATATATTATCCTGCCTAAACTTGTTTTTCTCTTCCTTGGTCAGATTCATCGGTTTATTGGTTTCTCTCATTATCTTGGTTAATCGAACACAGTCTATTTCTGGTCGTTTCACAAACTCCTCTGGGGCATCTTCTCCTCTGTAAAGTTCTAACTTGTTGTAGTCATCACCAACGGATGATTTGATATATTAACAGAAACCACAAGGAGTATGTTTTTGATATTTACTCGTGTAAGACCCTTTAGGATCTGGTGAAGCAGGATCTATTTTTTCAAGGATACTTTCAAAATCAGCGTATAGTATCACAAATCGATGTTTTATAGTCTTGTTGAAATCTTTAAATGATATGTTTGACCCTACTTTTGGCATATTAATTACGGTTGATTTATGATCACTACAGTATTTTGAATGTTGGTTTAATCTTTCTTTAGTATGAAAGAAGTTAAGACAACGCTTACAGGGGTATGTTTTATTAGCTCTATTACACGTTTGAGAAGTAGTCAATCGAGACAAATTTTTGATGTAAGCATAATGTGAATTTTCTTCCAAACGAAAACAAATAAGGTCAATATGAGTTTCTTCATTTTTATAGTTATCAGAAATTTTTAAAATCTGAACTTTGTTTGTTTTTGTTAGTCCATAAACATTAACAGATAGATTATTCATTTTCTCAAATTTCAGAATATCAATCAATGACATAGGAAACTTCAAACCGTTAACATTTAACGTATTCTCATATTTCTTATAATTTGATACTCTCTCAGGTTTTGAATGTGGGGGATGAAGGTGAGCGAGAACAGACCATAGGAAACATTTATTATCTTTGCTTTGAATATTAACAACCGATTTTTAAAGTTTTATTACCCTCGGTAAATCAATGTGAGAACAAGCTTTAAGAGGGTCTGATTTCAGAATGTGTATATCTTGGAAAATTATGTTACTAATACTATATCCACTACCTACAATTGTATTATCTACATCCTGCTCCTGTTTTACAAGTTCACCATGAACACCTGATGATAAGAAATCTTGGAATGATGTGATAAAGTGAGAGTCTGTTCTCATATAGGGAGTTTCTTCAACACCATGTTTTACCATACCCATTTTTACTCCCATATAAAACTTTAAAGTATTCATCTCAGTCAGTGTATCTTTTACAAGTGTTTCAATAACAGGTTTAACCATCTCAATTGCCTCAGCTATTGATTCTGATCCAGGAGTTCCAAACTAAAAAACCCTTATCTCAACATGTCCCTTAAATACTCCATCAGAGTTTTTAATTTTAATAGAGTATACAACTGGCGCTTCATTCTTCTTGTGTTTTTGTGATTGAAGGTGTTTCTTATAACTCCCTTTCAAGACATATTTAGAACAGACATCACAGTGTATAACATTAGATGCCGGAGGAAGTTCTCCAGTATTTCGTCTATGCTTTTTTGTTGGAGGGTGTTCGTTATACCAGACCTTTCGGACATCCTTAGAGCGGACATCACAGTGTTTTTACATTAGACACAGGAGGTAGTTCTCCCGCATTTCGTCTATGCCTTTTTGATTTTAGATGACGTGTCAAAACACGCTTATGATATTCACGATTACAAACGTTGCAATACGTTGTATTCATCATATTTATATCGTAAAAAAACTTGATGAAAATCTCGTAATTTATAGATACTTTTTCACTCCAAATAAAATTTTCTTGATGAAAATCTCGTGATTTATAGATACCTTTTCACTTAAAATAAAATTTTCTTGATGAAAATCTCGTAATTTATATATACTTTTTCGCTTGAAATAAAATTTTCTTGATGAAAATATCGTGGTAATTTATAGATACTTTTTTGCATAAAATAAAATTTTCTTGATGAAAATCTCATTGTAATTTATAGATACTTTTTCGCTTAAAATAAAAATCAGTTCTTGGCACAGATCTTAGTATTGATCCTTGAGGGATATTGTTTAAGTATTAGAACCTTATTTTTCAAAAAAAAATCACCTTTTTTGGAGGAGACTGTTTAATATTTTAGACCTTATTTTTCAATTTTTTATTATCTTTGTCTTTTTTAATTCCTGTGAATAAAATGATCCCAAGATTTCTTCTCCATTTAAATCATATAATTTGTAAATATCATAACAAAGGACATAAACTCTCAGGATCATAACTGTCTTCTGTTCCAACAGAGCAGGAGCTATCATAATCCTCAAAATCTTCACTTGAATAATGACTCATATTTAATTAGCAGAAAAAACATTACCATCTATATCCATATACTTTTTTTCATTAACAGATTCAACTACAATATTTCTAATATTAAAGGTAATTTTAAAATGGTTCTTAACTACTATTGAGCGAAATGACATTTCTCCTGTTCTATTAACATCTTTCATTTCATCAAGATTAACATCTTTAGGGTTATTAAAGATTATAGAAATTTCACCATGTTTACAACTAATAGTTTTATCCTCCTTTTCGGTAGCTTCAGTAAAAAGAGTTTTGTTTTTTGATACTTTAACATCTTTCATTACCTCCTCTAGTTTGCTATAGATCTCCATAAACATTGGTGAAACTCTTGTTATAATTACTTTAATTGACGACTTCCCAAAGACAGAGAATGCTCCTCCTTTAAAAGAGATTGAGTAGCTTATATTATCCTTCATAATAGGTTTAATCCAAAAGTTATTATAATCATCTTTGTTCAATTTTACATCAGTGCAATATATTTCAGTATTCATTTTAAATGAGGAGATTGATTGAAATTTGTCTTTTGTTTTGAAACATTGTATTTATTAGGTAAAAAAGTGGTTGTCAAATGATTGAGGGGAAAATAATCTATCTATATATATATATAAAAGAAAGTTTTTGTTTGTTTGTTTGTTTGTTTGTTTGTCCGCACGCGCTAATCTCCTGAACGGTGAAAGATAGGAGAAAACCTCTGAAACAAAAAATGTCGGGACGGGCCCCGGGAAGGTTATAGGGTAGGTGGCGAGGCCGGTCGAGGCCGCCTCGGCCGGGCAGGGCCCATTTCGCAATTAAAAGCTGAGCTGAATTATAGTAGTCAATCTTCTATGGCCACGAGTAAAAGCTGAATTATAGTAGTAAATTCATTCAAAAAGAACTAAAAGTGTCAGCACGGGCCCCGGAAAGGTTATAGGCTAGGTGGTGAGGCCAGTCGAGGCCACCTCGGCTGGGCTGGGCCCATTTCGCAATTAAAAGCTGAGCTGAATTATATCAGTCAATCTTCTACGGCCGTGAGTAAAAGCTGAATTATAGTAGTAAATTCATTCAAAAAGAACCCGGGCAATGCCGGGTGCTTTCGGCAAGTTTACTATAATCTAAAAATTATATGTGGTTTGGGAGGGGATCAGATGAGATCATTTAGAGAGGTCTATCATTTCATCTTAGCTCAACAGCGATACCTAAACCGAGAGACAAATTCGAATGTAATATTTATCAATATTCTAGATGGTGATTGTTCTTTTAAGAGAATTAAATTATTACCTAAAAAAGAAAAACAAATATTCGTTGGGTCTCTGTATGAGTATAATGAAAAATTGGGAGAGTTAATGAGTCAAATGTAGGGAGAAAGGGGTGAAATTTTTTGCGAAAAATGGTGTAATTTTTTGAGAGAAAAATGGTGTAATTTTTTGAGAGAAAAATGGTGTAATTTTTGAGAGAAAAATAGTGTCATTTTTTGAGGGAAAAATTGTGTATTTTTTTTAGAGAAAAATGGTGTAGGGGAGAGGCAGGTTATTTGATACACTTTTCAGTTATGTTGGCCTATAATGAAGACTTATAATGAAGCTCGACAGGATTCATGAATTGTCCAAAAGAAATATCAGGGTCTTGTACATATCTGTGAAGCATGCCAGATCTACTGCATTATCAAACTTGGAATGGTGGCTCACAAAAAAACTGTTTGTCAAACGTATCATCTGACCTGACCAAGTGGGTTAGTTGATACACCTTGGAAGGCGTGAATGGGTTAGATGATACATTGATTTCCATGGTATTTCTGCCAATGGTAACAAATTAGCATGCACATAATTACAGATACACATCAAACTAGGCTACATACCATCATTTATGTTTAATATTTGTACTAATGGTATTTTCAGAGTCAATGAGCATTGTTAATTGTACACCGCACCTTTCCTATGCCATCTCCAGGCGCTGCATAACGTCATTGCTAGGCACCGAAAAGGGCTCGGCAATGACGCACGCTGAAAGGGAGTACTCAGTTTTCACACTGGTTGTTTGGTTGTTTGTTTGTTTTTTCTTGTCCGGGCAATATCTCAGCCATCCTTTGAGCAAGGAAGCTGAAATTTCGGCACAATAGTGAGCAAGTACTTTGTCAAAAACAGTATTTTTTGTTTTTTGATTAATCAATTAATTGATGAGTTATTTAATTATTAGCGATTAATTAAGTACGTATGGTGTTCGGCCCCTGGTGTTGGGCTAGCGGCTAGGGTGCCGGCTTAGGATCCTAGGATCCTGGGTTCGAATCTCGGTCGATCGCCGAATTAATGCCAGGGGGGTTGACTCAGCCTGTCATCCTTCCGAGGTCGGCTAATTGAGTACCAGTTCACTGGTAATTCCCTGTTTGGCGTTGAAGGCGGCAAAAAGGGTTGGCGTCAGGAAGGGCATCCGGCCGTAAAACATTGCTTCAAAAAGGGGACCAAAAAACAACAACTACCACGGTCCCCGAAAAGGCCAACCCCCGCTTTGCGGGGAAAAATGGCCTCTAAACGGTGGTTTTAAGTACGTATGCATTTCCTTTCTCTTCTGGCCATTATCTCAGGCACCTTTTGAGTTAGGAAGCTGATATTTGGACATGCCAATGACCAAGTGATTTGGCTTTAAAAGATATTTTTGATTTATTGATTAATCAATTAATTGATTAGTTATTTAATTATTAGCAATTAATTAAGTACTTATACATTTCCTTTCTCTTCTGGCCATTATCTCAGGCACCTTTTGAGTTAGGAAGCTGATATTTGGACATGCCAATGACCAAGTGATTTGGCTGCAAAGGCTATTTTTGATTTATTGATTAATCAATTTATCAATTAATCGATTAATTATTTAATTATTTGATTAATGACAAAAAAAAAATTCAGTTACAGATTCTGATGAAATGGTGGTGGTTTATGTGTTATATGAGCGAATTGATTAATTATTTAATTTTTTATAATTATTTTTTATTTATCTTCATTATTAATTATTTATTTATTTTATTTCTCATCTGGGCAATATCTCAGGCACCTTTTGACCTCAGAAGCTGATATTTGGACATGACAATGACCAAGCGATCTGGTTGTAAAGGTTATTTTTGATTTATTGATTAATTAATTTATCGATTACTTATTTAATTATTCAATGAATGACTTATTAATTAATTTTTTCAAAGTTACAGATTCGGATGAAATGGTGGTGGTTTATGTATTATATTAGCCAATTGATTAACTATTTAATTTTTTTAATGATTATTATTTATTTATTTTCATTATTAATCATTTATTTATTTTCTTTCTCATCTGGGCAATATCTCAGGCACTTTTTGAACTGGGAAGCTAATATTTGGACATGACAGTGACCAGGTGATGTGGCCGGCCATGAAGGATATTTTTGATTCATTGATTTAACCATTAATCGATTAATTATTTATTGATTCTAAAGGATACATCTTCGGATGAAGAACGAGTGGTTTAGTTGTGGTATTAGCCAATTGATTACGAAAATATTTTATGATAATTTTTTATTGATTTTAATTATACAATTAATCAATCAATTATTGTACACCTCCCCCTCCCAATGGACTCTCTATGAGCTGCACTGCGGTATTGCCGGGCGCCCAAGGTGCCCCGACAATGCCGCGCTGTAGGATATTTAATTATTTGGCATATGGGGGTTGTGTACTTTGAATGTATCTTTACTTGTTAAAGCTGTTTGTTTGTTATTTATTCAGTTGTATACCTGCTATGTATATTGTATACATAGGTAATGTAAAGTATATCTAACAATGGGGCTAAAGGTTAAGTTAGAGAGAAAAAAAGAACTGCCAAGCAAATGAATCGGCAAGCATCAAATATCAGCAAAGGAACCAGATTCACAACTCAGATGGACACAACTCTTATATTCTAAAGATGTACAGTGTAGGCTATATAGGCCTACATATATTATGATGTATGAAGCCCAGTTACAAATGGCTACAGCATTGTCTTGTAAAAAAAAAAAATGAATGGGTTAGTTGATACAGGTCGGTAGGGTTAGTTGACACGCGTATCAACTAACCTACTCAGACTGTATCATCTAACCCATCCATGGGTTTTTTGCAACACATGTTGCCCACATGCTTATGTGTAATATCCTGGCAATAAAAGCAGCGTAGGCTGAAAGCCACTTTCACAAGGTATAATCAACCAATGAGAACTCCTGTGAAATCTATGTAGTATTATCACAATAAATGATCTTACCTTTTGTTGGCGTTTTTACTCAGGATGACACAAATCAGGTTTTTTGGAGAATCACACCCTTTCTTTGTCTGTAACTTCTTGACCTACTTATCAACGATATGTGATGCAACTAGCTAACAACAGAAGGCAGCATTTACACAAGTTTCATTTCTGATGGCTAGGAGGAAGGTTGCATCAACTAACTTACTGTATCAACTAACCTGCCTCTCCCCTAATTTTTTGAGAGAAAAATGGTGTAATTTTTTGAGAGAAAAAGGGCGTAATTTTTTTTTGGGGTGCTTCAGAGTGAGTGGTCAATAAGTTTCCTTAATTTTCCCCATTGACTTCAATGTTCAATTTTAAGGTGAGCCAGAACCCAAGCCAAGTTAATGGGGAAGACTCAGTAAAGGTCATCTCCAGGTCATCCAGTTTAATCCAGTTTATTCAAGTTTAATGCAGTTTCGTCCAGGTCATCTCCAGGTCATCCAGTTTAATCCAGTTTAATTTTATGTGCCCCAGAACCAACATTTATCCCCTACTCATGTCCAATCATTTGAAGTGGTGACAGGTGGACTCGAATCAAGTTGCAAAGACATCTCAAGGATGATCAAAGGAAATGGGATGCGCTTGAGCTCAATTTGGAGTGTCATAGCAAAGGGATTGAATACTTATTATTGACTCGAGACATTTCAGCTTTTTATTACCCTCGCCAGAGGAGAGGCTATTGTATTTGGGACTGTTTGTCGGTCTGTCCGCACAGAACGAGTATGCTTTTCTCTGTAACTGTTGGTCCAATTGGCAAGAAATTCTCACCATAGGAGCCCCTCCTCCTGTAGGATTTTAAAATATTTATGACATCATAGGTAAAGTGAGTGGTATGGGCGCCATCTTGGAAAAACCGAAAAAAATTCACCTCTATATCTCCGAAACTGCTCCATGGGAAACAAGAAAGAGCAGAGATTGCAGACGCTCACCAGGACATGTTAGTGGTTTTTAAGAATTTTGTGTTAAAACAAATATGGTGGCTGAACCACGTGACCGATGCCATCATTTTTTTTTCTCCACGAATTTATCCCTAGATGATGCTCAAGAAATTTAATCTTGATCGGATGAAGTTTTGTACTCGTCGAATTATGATGTCATAATGGAGGCACCGATGGCATAATCATTAAAAACCACCTTTAGAGGCCATTTTTCCCCGCAAAGCAGGGGTTGGCCTTTTTCGGGAACCGTGGTTGTTGTTGTTTTTCGGTCCCCTTTTTGAAGCAATGTTTTACGGCCGGATGCCCTTCCTGACGCCAACCCTTTTTGCCACCTGTAACGACAAACAGGGAATTACCAGTGAACTGGTACTCAATTAGCCGACCTCGGAAGGTATGATCAGGCTGAGTCAACCCCCCTAGCGTTCATTCAGCGATCTACTGGGATGCGAACCCAGGATCCTAGGTTATCCTAAGCCGGCACCCTAGCCGCTAGCCCAACACCAGGATAATCATTAACATATCATATTCCCCATGGAGAGTTCTTTACAATGAGCCATGTCTCGATTTTTTTGGTTTGTAGCGCTTTCGGAGACGTAGAGATTCAAAGTTTTTCGGTTTTTCCAAGATGGCACCCATACCACGTGACCTATGACGTCATAATTATCACAAAAACTCCAGGAGAAAGTGCACCAATGGTGAAAATTTCCTGTCAATCGGACCAACGGTTGCAGAGAAAATCATATTTATTCTGTGCGGACAAACAATTCAAATGCAATACCCCCTCCTCTGGCGAGGGTAAAAATGAAACAGGGCTCATTGTCAAGTACTCCTCATAGGGAACAACATATATGCATGAAGATTTCATCAGTGTATTCGTTATGACGTCATAATTTGTTCCTCCCCCCCCCCCCCCCCACCCCCACTCCGTTCCATAATTTGTTCCTTTAAGTCCCCCCTACCATGCCTCTTCCCCCCAAGTCCTCTCCCTCCCACAGATCTCCAGATGTCCCTGTTCTCTGCTGTTGTACTTGTGTGCTTCCAGCTCTCTCTCCCCATCTTGTCTCCCGCTCCCTTTATTGTACGTTTTGTGTGTCTGTTTGTTTTTTTGTGATTAATGTTAGCTCTTACACAATCCCCGATCTTGTATACAAAAAAAAAAAAAAACACAAGTAGAACGCTTGAACCGATCAGTTTGAAATTTATTGTGCATGATCTCCACAAAAATTGTATGGCAGAATTAAATTAATGACGTCATGTCATCAATAAACTATACAAACACAGCAGCTAATAAACACCACACAAACTACAAACACATCCTGGCAAGGGTCTGCAATCTGATTGCTCTCTGATGTTTTAAATTGTTTTATAAAAATTTATGTTGAAAATTTTTCACTTAGACATTATGGGGTATTATGTGTGGATCAGTGCAAAAAAATCTCAATTCAATCCATTTTAAATTCAGGCTGTAACAACAAAATGTGAAAAAGTTAAGGGGTGTGAATACTTTCTGAAGACACTGTATATGTGTATCATTTTGGCCCCATCTATCAATGGGGAAAATTACTTTAAACATTTTAAAATCCTCATATCCGGATTCATATCTTCACCAAAATCCAATAATTTCGTCATTCTCATATATCCAAACTGCCCACCAAATTTCGTCCGAATCCGTCCACAATGTTCTGAGACATCCTGTTCACAAACAGACAAACAGATGGACAGGCGTGAAAGAAAACCTCCATCCACTTTTGGTGGCGGAGTAATTATATCTGACATGAAGTTCACTTTCCCACGTTAATGTGAACCCCGAACCGCCAACACACAAACATACACAGGTATTATTTTGTTGGTGCAATATGGTGGAAAGTAGTGGAGACAATAGGTGTGAGATCATAGAAATAGGTATAATAGGCATTTCCCTGATGAGACCAAAGAAAAGGATATGTTGCTCTCCCTCGGGCAAGTAAGTGACGACTGTCTCTAATTTCCACCTCCATTCTGGTCTTGCTCCCTCTGCCCTCTGACCCTCCAGCAACTGCAAAACACAAGCTTCGTTATCTTCCAATAATAAAATCACTCCAGATGAAACATTCAAAACCCGCACACCGACTGCACATCTCAACTTATTTGTTCCTCTTTTCCCGTGTTTGTGGAACCATCTTCCTGTTAAATCCCACTCTTCTTTCTCAGTTATTAAAAGCTAGCAGTGCACGGATATCTCATGCCATTGCCGATCCTTCAATACACATTTTTACCTCCGCCACCGAAGGTTTTCACCCCTGTCGATGTGTTTGTCTGTTCATGAACAAGATATCTCAAAAGGTTGTGGACGGATTCAGACGAAATTTGGTGGAGAGGTTGGATATGTGACAAGGATGAACTGATTAACTTTTGGTGAAGGTCCAAATCCAGATCCGGATTAGAATTTCTTTTTAAGTGACTTCACCATGGAGCGAGAGGGCAAAAACGAGATGAAGCACGATATCTGAAAAAAAGATGTGGATGAGTTGGGTAGGTGCCAAGAACAAGCTGATGGGATTTTGGTTCAGATCCGAGTCCAGATCTGGACTATCAGTGGATACAAAACGCAAACGGTTCAACCTGGCAGATGTATGAGCTCCACCAAGTGCCGTTCTAGTTTTTTTAAACTTTTTTATCCCCACCCCAATGACCTTGCCTCGCTCAGCCATATTATTCCTTGGGGGTTGCTGTTGCTTCCCCTAATCTCTCTCCTACTTTCCTGTTTGTTTAGTTCCTTGCTCTGTGTCCAACCGTTCTCCCCACTACCCCAATGTCTGACCATACCCTCCAATATTTTCATGACAAATACTGCAGTGGGTGGTTGAAGTAGGGGGGGAGGACATATTATAATAAATAATTGCCCTTCTTAATTATATTGTTAATTTAAGTCCCTTTTGTCTTTCTCTTACATCAAAATGACACCGAACAAACAATGTGCAGAGATGAAAGAATATAACCGTGAGTAAGCAAGTTGTCATCCCTTCATGCTCATTGTGATATGTTACTCATTATCGATGAAGGTCAAATTACAAATGTTAATACACAATAAAAACTTGTAGCCGCACACCTGTCAACATCATTCATCGAATTTCGTGACCTTGAGTGCAGCCAACATGTTGCTTCCCAAACTGGCTGCAATTTATTTGTCTCTGACTCTCTCCGGAGTGCGAGGTAAATGAGGGCATTTTGCTTTTTAAAGTTGAACCTGGGATGCATTGGCAAGTTATTGGCAAATTATTGAGTTGTTTGAATAGGTATGGTAATTGTGTTTTGGTTGTATTTGTAATATGGCATTATAAATATAAATACCTTGGTTCATTGTGATATGTTACATGATTCCAAATTGTTACATTACATCAAAATTGTGATATGTTCATATGTGATACTAGTACCCGACTGCAAAGCCGCAATGAGCCGGCGAAGCCAAAGCCTCTTGCCACTATTTTACCCATCACGATGGCATCAGTAGGTTGGGTAGTTGGTAGTAGGTAGGTGTAGTAGGTACCGTACCTAGTTCAAAATGACACCATTTGCATTCTGGATGAGATTAAAATTTATAAAATCTCCTTCTTGATTAATTTGGTGAATTCCGTCTCAACTTCGGATATTTCCGGCCGTGAAAAACTTTCCCCTACGGCCGCGAGATTTCTAAAAAATAATTCTTCGTCAATGTTAGAATATTTGACGCCGTTTTCACCCTCCGAAGTCCGAAACGCGGTAATAAGCTTTTTTGAAATATTTTTTCAAATTCTCGAATCTCATTGGTTCCGGTGTTTGGTGACGATTTTCGTTGAAGATAACCAGGGCCCGTGCGGGCCCGGGGAACGAGGTTGGTCTTAAAGTATTTTAATTACAAATTAGAGGTGCATAAGATTGTGAATCAAACAAAAGCGGGTGAAACAAACTCCTATTGAACTTTTTCGCAATTGTTTATGCATACTTCCGCATCCGCATGATGGCGGCCTCCATGGAGCGATTTGGTGCGTCAAAGCTTCGAAATTCTCAAAGGATTCAGCAAAATCTGGCTTCACAATACGTATGCGTTCATTCACAACACCGGCTTCGCCGGCTATTACCAAAGGAAAGGGGAAGTTGTGAAGTAGCTGGGGTAAAATGGAAGGAGGTTAGTGGAGTCAACTGTGAAAGAATACTGAGAAAATATAAGGTTAAAATCTATAAGACATTGATTAGACCGGTTATAATGTATTGTGCAGAAATATGGCTTTGGAAAAAATGGAAGAGGAGTTGCTGGAGAGGGCAGAGATGAGAATGCTTCAGTGGATTCTTAGAATATCACTAAGATAATGGATCAGGAATAAGGAGACATGCAAGAGAGCAAGAGTTTGTAAGTATCGCAGAAAGGATTAGAGAGACTAGTTTGTGGTGGTTTGGACACGTGATTAAGAACAAGAATGACCGCACTGACTGCATTGATCACAACCTGCGACAAAATCTGGAAAAAAAAATCGCATTTAAAGCAATCTTAAAAGATGAACAGCAGGATTGTGAAACGCACATTTATTGAGCTATTGAATAATTAGCCCAACGTGATGCTCGATTACCGTGTGTTCTCATGTACCGTGTGTTCTGACCGGCTTGATTAAACCTTAATGTGACGGGAGAACTAAGTGAAGACACTGGATGATCAACCAACAAGAACACACCAATTGCGATGCCTTAGAAGTTCCTTCTCACAGGTTGTTGTGCATGTGCCCCTGAGCAAAAGACAAACAATACAGTGGGTCAGTCATGACATTTTCAAGGTTACATGTATCAACCACACAATAATAATAATACATTTATTTTATATAGCGCTTTTAAAGAAGCCCAAAGGCGCTTTGACAGAGTACAAAAAACAAGTGCAAAAAGACAAAAATCAATAGGTAAATAATCAAAGCAAAAGGAAGGAGAAGGAGAAGAGATAGTCAGGGGTTAAATGCTGTGGGTTAAATGTTGAATGCAGTGTTGAACAGGTGGGTCTTGAGTGATGTTTTGAATGTGGTGAGTGAGGAGGAGTCTCTGATGGTGTGAGGTAGTGAGTTCCAGAGGGTGGGAGCAGCGATGGAGAAGGCCCTGTCCCCCCAGGATCTGAATTTGGTCCGGATGGGGGCGGGGGGGGTCAGGAGGTTGGTACCAGCAGAGCGGAGGTTGCGGGTGGGAGTGTGTCTGGAGAGGAGGTCAGTCAGGTAGGATGGGGCCAGGTTATGGAGGGCTTTGTATGTCAAGAGGAGGATTTTGTACTGGATTCTCTGGGGGATGGGCTGCCAGTCAAGCTTATAAAGGACGGGGGTGATGTGGTCACGGGTCCGGGAATGGGTGATTAGCCGGGCAGCGGAGTTCTGAATGTATTGGAGTTTATTGGTGATTATTCAGGGTGAACCATAGAGGAGGCTGTTGCAGTAGTCCAGACGGGAGGTGATGAAGGCGTGCATGAGGGTTTCTGCAGCCGTGGAGGAGAGGGATGGACGGAGACGGACGATGTTTTTCAGGTGAAAGAAGGCTGTCTTTGTGATCTGTTTAGTGTATTTGTCGAAGGAGAGGGTTTGGTCAAAGATGATGCCAAGATTCCGGATGTGAGGGGAGGTGGATACTGGGAAACCGTCGATGTTGAGGGCAAAGTTATGGGTGGATTTGGTGAGCGTTTTTGGGCCAATGATGATTATTTCAGATTTATCATAGTTAAGTTTGAGGAAGTTGATTTGAAGCCAGGATTTTATTTCAGTGATGCAGTTTGTCAGGATAGAGTGGGTGGCGGTGGAGATGGACTTGGTGGAGATGAAAAGCTGGATGTCATCGGCGAAGCAGTGGAATTGGAGACCATGACGGTGGATTAAGTAACCAAGGGGGGACAGGTACAGGATGAAGAGAAGGGGGCCGAGAACTGAACCTTGGGGGACACCTTGGGGGAAGGGAGCAGTGGGGGATTTGCAGTTGTTGATGGAGATGAATTGGCGTCTGTCAGAGAGGTATGATTTGATCCAGGAGACGGCAGTGCCGGTAATGTTAAAGGTGATGTCTTTGTTAAAGGTGATGTCAAGTCGGGTGAGGAGGATGGTGTGATTGATGGTGTCAAAGGCGGCGCTGAGGTCGAGGAGGATGAGAATGTTGAGGTTGCCGGCGTCAGAGGAGAGGAGATGGTCGTTGGTGATTTTGAGGAGAGCAGTTTCAGTACTGTGGTTGGAGCAGAATCCGGATTGGAATGTTTCATACAGGTTATTGGCAGAGAGGTAATGTTTGAGTTGAGTGGCTACAGCGCATTCCAAAACTTTTGACAGAAAGGGTAGGTTGGAGATGGGTCTGAAGTTGTTTAGGGTGTCAGGGTTTAGTCCAGGTTTTTTCAGTATGGGGGTAACAGCAGCACTTTTGAGGGATGGTGGGATGATGCCTGTAGACAGGGAGGAGTTTATTGTTGCAGTGATAAGTGGAGAGAGAGCAGGAAGGGAGGCCTTGACAAAGCTGGAGGGGATGGGGTCAAGAGTGCAGGTGGCAGTTTTCATTCCTATGAGGAGTTCAGAGAGGTCAGTAGGGGAGACTGGGGAGAACTGAGACAGGGGTTGGCAGGATAATGGGGGGGGGGGGCAGGTGGTTTGAGGGGGAGCGGGTGCGGTGGTGGTTAAGCTGTGGCAGATGTTGTCAATTTTGCTTTGGAAGAATGAAAGGAAGGAGATGCAGTTTTCTACTGTGAATGACTGGGTGGTGGTGTTCAGGGGGCTGAGGAGTTTGTTTATTGTCGAGAAGAGTGCTTTTGGGTTTCCAGAGCCAGAGTGGTTAATTTGAGAGTAGTAGGCGGAGCGGGCGCGGGAGAGGGCATCTTTGTAGTGCTGTAGGTGGTCCTTGTAGGCTTGGGAGTGAATTGTGAGACCTGTTTTATTGCAATAAGACAATAAACATCATTTCTCAAGCGATTTACATCCATTACATTAAAGTAGTACAAGCGTTACGCCTAGGTCCCCCGTCGGTGAAGTGATGTGAGTTGACAAAGTGGAAGACGCAAGGCGGCCATCTTGGATTTTGACGTGGCGAACCAATTTTCAATAGCGTTCTTCCTTATGCGTAGATACACCCACACACCAGATTGGACGTTAGTAGTTCGTTTATTTCTCAGGCTATTTCGCTCACAGTGTTCAGACATATCTATGGTGGCGGCCATCTTGGATTTTGACGTGGCGACCCAATTTTCAATAGCGTTCTTCCTTATGCTGAGATACACCCACACACCGGATTAGAAGTTGGCAGTTCGTTTCTTTTTCAAGATATTCCGCTCACAAGGTTCAGACATGCATGGCGGCGGCCATCTTGGATTTTGACGTGGCGACTCAATTTTCAATAGCGTTCTTCCTTATGCGTAGATACACCCACACACCAGGTTAGAAGTTGGCAGTTCGTTTCTTTTTCAAGATATTTCGCTCACAAGGTTCGGACATTTACTTTTCAAGATATCGTGCTCACAAGGTTTAGATATGGTGACAGCCATCTTGGATTTTGACGTGGCGACCTCATTTTCAATAGGGTTCTTCCATTTGCCTAGTTGCACCCACATATACAAGTAAAAATTTGAGAATTTGTGCTTATATAAAATGTTGGAAGCATTTCGTGTTAAAAGTGGTTAAACAAGTTTTTTAGGATAATTCGAGGGTGCTGAATTCAAAAATGCTGTTTAACCGGTTCAATTTTGGAGTCTTAACCTTCAAATTGTAAAAAACAAAATGCCCGCCATTTTCAGCATATTTTTTGCCATAACTTGAATTTTAAGCAACGTAGAAGGCTCAAAATAGTGGCAATACCCATGTTTGTGATACTGAGGATTCCAAATTTACTGTTACCTAAGTTGTAACTAGTTTGGTTTCGCCGCCATGTTGAATTCCAAGATGGCCGCCATATTGATCATCAAGATGGCCACAATGTTGGATTTAAATACAAAGAAACAAATTGAAATATAGTACGCCTGGAGTCTTTTGCAAAGTGTGCTTTGGATTATTTTGAAAAGCGAGTAAAATGAGACAATGAAGGAATTGTGGTCTTGTGGTTGAGTTACATACACCTTCTGTACTGCAGAATATTGCTGCCAAGGATTTGGCATCGGAGAGCATTCAACATTCTTTGCTTAATGCAGAAAAACTTGGACAGGTGCAGCTGGATGAGTTTGTTGATCAGCGCCTTCTTCAGCCTCCTGATGGCACATGTCATATCAATTTCAATGCCGCTTTACATAGGAACAAAGCACAGACTTTCTCGTCTCTGTATGCTGTAGACTGCAAAGAAAGCAAAGGCAAAGAAACGACCATCAAGGCAGATAGAAACATTCTACAGCGACTTGTGACAGCTTCCAAAGCAGGGCGTGTGATAAACCTGGACCTGATTCTGCAGCATGAGCTTATGCCTGTGCCAATTTCACTTGCTGCCATGAATGGGAGTCTACATACAGGCAGTAGCGGTAAATCTCGACTGGCAAATGAGTTGATTCAAGATGTCTCAACCCCAGAACAAGTGACATTAACTGGAAGTACTTGCTTAGTAATTGATGGTCAAGCACTGGTGATGGCTCTTGGAAAGCCCAGCGGAATAACCACATTTGGTGAATATGCAGATGCGTTTGTGAATTCAGTGTTTGCCATGGGGAAAAAATTTGAGAGAGTTGACGTAACTTTCGACCGATACCAGCAGGATTCCATCAAGACTGGAACCAGAATGAAACGTACCCGGGCCTCTCGACCAATACGTCGGGTAATAGAAAACCAAAACGTTCCTCTACCAGACAAATGGACCAACTTTCTCTCACTTGGAGAGAATAAGGCAAATCTAGCGGAGTTTCTTTCTCAGCAGCTCATGACAAATGCGGTGTCTATTGCACCCACAACACTTGTAGTGGCTGGAGGATTTGCACAGATCACAGACGTGAAATCTTCAGATCCAGAGATGGACACATCATCCCTACAGGCCAACCATGAGGAGGCGGACACACGACTTGTTCTTCATTGCGTCGACACAAATGCTGAAACAGTGGTGGTTTTAGTGCGTGACACTGACGTGCTGGTCTTGTTAGCTGCTCATTTTGATAAGATGCCATGCACTCAGCTGTGGATGAAGGCAGGAACTCTTAAGAAGCCAAAATACATTCCCATCCACAAACTCCAACAGAAACTGCCACCTTGCCAAGTGGAAGCGTTGCTGCCATTCCATGCAATTACTGGTTGTGACAGTGTGTCACAGCTTGCTGGCCACGGCAAAAAGACAGCCTGGAAGGTGTTTCAAACACACAGCCAATTGTTGACAGATCTAGGCACAGAAGATATCACTGAAGAAGTAATCAACGATGCAGAAAAGTTCATATGCCGTCTTTACAAGGTACCCGATGATGTGGACAGATGCGACAAGGCACGTGTAATACTCTTCTCTAAGGGTTGTCCACAGGAGACTCTGCCACCAACATAAGATGCAGTGAGACTACACATAAGGCGCGCACATTACCAGGCTTTTATTTGGAAGCGCGCAACCATCGCTACTCCAGTACTCTCCCAAGTAACAGACATGGGATGGACATACATCGATGGGAACTTGGTGCCGAAGTTGATGACGCTAACTCCAATTCCTAAGGCGTGTCGCGAGATAGTAACATGCGGATGTACCAAAGGATGTATAAATGGCCGTTGCAGCTGCAGAAAAGCTGGGCTAACATGCACAGGAGGATGTGCATGTGCATACAACAGACAACTAGAATGCAGAAACAGAACAGACTAAGATAGACAGGTAAACATTTGAAAATGCCAATATTGAGCTATACGGTATTTATAAAGTATAATTACTAAAGGGCAGCCATTTTGGAACTTTACCCCTTTTTTAAATGCACTTTAGAAATGATTTAATATCATTTTTTTTGTTCTAAAGAAATTAAAAGCGCATTTGACCAGTGAAAGTGATGTACATAAAAAAATACACCCCAGAAATTACCAAAAATATGGCGGTCATCTTGGAATTCAACATGGCGGCGAAGCCAAACTAGTTACAACTTAGGTAACAGTAAATTTGGAATCCTCAGTATCACAAACATGGGTATTGCCACTATTTTGAGCCTTCTATGTTGCTTAAAATGCAAGTTATGGCAAAAAATATGCTGAAAATGGCGGGCATTTTGTTTTTTTTACAATTTGAAGGTTAAGATTCCAAAATTGAACCGGTTAAACAGCATTTTTGAATTCAGCACCCTCGAATTATCCAAAAAAACTTGTTTAATCACTTTTAACACAAAATGCCTACACTATTCGAAAATTCTCAAATTTTTACTTGTCTAACACACCAAATTAGAATTCGGTCCTTCGCTTACGCACGCACGTCCGCACGCACGCACACACGCACGGACGGACTGACGGACGCACACACGGACGGAGGGGAAATCCATCGTCCCCCTTTCGCTCCGCGGTGCGACGGAGGACAAAAACTTCCATCCCTCCAATACCAAATAAAAAGGGATTTTACGGTAGTGAGCCCGGAAGTAAGTTCACCTCATTCACAAGACAATGAATGCAGTTGGAATTTCTTATTCAAGTATGTATTTACCACATACTGTTCTGGTATTTACCATAGCTACAACAATTGTATCTTAATTAACGCAATAATTATGAGGACATTGCATTAGGCACAGCTTACTTTTAAGAAGTCACCTCTAACAGGAGGCTGGACAGCTCGAATCGGTGTTCTGAACTATTCAGCGAGTGTTACACCACAGGGTCGCATCTTAGAGTCAGAACTCAAGGTGAGGAGCCGCAACAATGTCTGGATAACGAATAAGGGCCGACCCAGAAGAGCGGGTGGACACTCGAAGCCAGAATAACTGTTCCTTCAATCCAGCTCGACCATAACGACGAACGATCGAAATAAATCCTGAATACCAGCACGTCAGGACGTCAGTTACTCTCCATCACGTTCAAGTTTACGGTATAAGAGATACAGTACATTCAGAAAGTATTCAGACCCCTTCACTTTTTTCACATTTTGTTATGTTGCAGCCTTATGCTGAAATCGTTCAAATTCATTTTTTCCCTCATCAATCTACACTCAATACCCCATAATGAAAAAGAGAAAACAGGATTTTAGAAAGCTTTGCAAATTTATTAAAAAGAAAAAACGGAAATATCACATTGACATAAGTATTCATACCCTTTGCTATGACACTTGAAATTTAGCTCAGGTGCCTCCCATTTCTCTTGATCATCTTTGAGATGTTTCTACACCTTGATTGGAGTCCACATGTGGTAAATTCAATTGATTGGACATGATTTGGAAAGGCACACACCTGTCTATATAAGGTCTCACAGCTGACAATGCATATCAGAGCAAAAACCAAGCCATGTGGTCGAAGGAACTGCCTGCAGAGCTCAGACAGGATTGTGTCGAAGCACAGATCTGGGGAAGCCTACAATGGCAGAGTTGGCCAGACGGAAGCCTCTCCTCAGTGAAAGACACATGAAAGCCCGCTTGGCGTTTGCAAAAAAGCACCTAAAGGACTCTCAGACTGTGATGAACAAGATTCTGTGGTCTGATGAAACCAAGATTGAACTGTTTGGCTTCTGTCTGGCCACTCTGCCATAAAGCCCAGATCGGTGGAGTGTTGCAGTGATTGTTGTCCTTCTGGAAGTTTCTCCCATCTCCACACAGGATCTCTGGAGCTCAGCCAGAGTGACCATCGGGTTCTTGGTCACCTCTCTTACCAAGGCCCTTCTCCCCCGATTGCTCAGTTTGGCCGGGCGGCCAGTTCCAGGAAGAGTCCTGGTTGTTCCAAACTTCTTCCATTTAAGAATTATGGAGGCCACTGTGCTCTTGGGAATCTTCAATGCAGCAGAGATTGTTTTTGTAGGCTTCCCCAGATCTGTTCCTCGACACAATCCTGTCTCTGAGCTCTGCAGGCAATTCCTTCGACCTCATGGCTTGGTTTTTGCTCTGATATGCATTGTCAGCTGTGACACCTTATATAGACAGGTGTGTGCCTTTCCAAATCATGTCCAATCAATTGAATTTACCACAGGTGGACTCCAATCAAGGTGTAGAAACATCTCAAAGATGATCAAGAGAAATGGGAGGCACCTGAGCTAAATTTCAAGTGTCACAGCAAAGGGTATGAATACTTATGTCAATGTGATATTTCAGTTTTTTCTTTTTAATAAATTTGCAAAACTTTCTAAAATCCTGTTTTCTCTTTGTCATTTTGGGGTATTGAGTGCAGATTGATGAGGGAAAAAATGAATTTAAACGATTTCAGCATAAGGCTGCAACATAACAAAATGTGAAAAAAGTGAAGGGGTCTGAATACTTTCTGAAAGCACTGTATAACGCGGAATTTTACCTTGAAGCTGTCTCAGTCTGACGGGAGCCTTGATCATTGGCAGGAAGGCGGTAATGGTGGCGACAACATCTGGCAGTGTGTAATCAGCAGAGACTCACTGGCCTAATTTGTTCGGCCCACCAGAAAACCAACATGGCAGCCATATCATTTCATCTGGTCGCTACAGCGGGTGGAGTCGAGCAACAGATGTGGGTGTGGTCAGACAGCTGTCCAACCAATGGGTGCACATTAAAAAAAAAAATCGACCCCCAAATATAACCTCAAAAACATCAATGCAAAGCTCTTGTAGACCTGCTACATGTCGCAGGTAAAGAATATAAATAACCAATAAAGAAAGCATATAATGAGCCAAATAGAGGGAAAAGGTCAAGAATACAACAGAGATTAACGTGGAGGGCGGTCGCGGAAAGAGACTTGAAGAGCGTGCGATTGAGCGAGGATGATGCGGAGGACAGAAAATAATTGAGGAGACATAATTGCAGTTGACACCGGAACTTGATTGCAGAGCTGCGCTCCTCACAATCATCTGGGATAGTGGACACAACTGGAAAACATTTAGATTCTGGAAATTTGAATCGTTTAGTTTAGTCGATTGCTTTATCACTTGCAAGATAAGTGGGTTGTGCACCCACCCTCCCCTTTCCTCTCTACGATAAATACCCCATTGATAGTCTACTTTTATTTTATTTTTCTATACTCAGTCGAGGCTCGTGTAAGAGCTAACACATGGAACATACAATGAAGGGAGCGGGAGACAAGAGGGGGAGAGAAAGGGAAACAACAACAGTGGAGAACAAGGACACAGGGAGATTTGTGGAAGGGAGAAGGCTGTGGCAGGGTACACGGGATAAACAAGATGGATACGAGAACGACTTTCAGCAAAGATATCAGAATTTGAAGGAGATGGATTAACGGGGGTATAAAATATCAAGGTTTTGGATGGGGAAAGACAAGAGATGGTGGTGAACAGCTGTTTTGAAGACCTGGAGGGAGGAGTGGGATCGAAGAGAGTGAGGGAGTTTGGTTCAGAGGCGGGAGAAAAGAGGAATGAAAGAGTGAAGGTGAACAGAGAGTCTTTCTTTTGGCAGTTTCACAAGAAGAAGGTTGCTGGCAGATCTTGTGTCCTGCAGGAATATTTTGGGGACAGAGCACAGACAGAGCAGGGGGTGCAAGGCCGGAGAGGAGTCGGTAGGAGATAGAAAGACCACCAACCTGCCTGCGGTGAGTGAGTGAAAGGCCCTCGGAGTTAACTTCATCGCAGGAGATTCCAATGATTCTGAAAGCTTTGGCCTCAACAGCGTGAAGCCGAGCTAGGTGTGAGGCAGGAGCACCGGCCCAGAGGGGGGAACAGTATTCCATTGAGCTGCGGATGAAAGCCTTGTATGTGATGAGGAGCTCAGGTGTGCCTAGGAAGGACTTCGCACGAGGGAGGATGCCCAGTCGGCGACTGGCTTTGGAGGCCAGATTGGAAATGTGGTTTTATACTCTTGTGTATAACATTATGTTGTTCTTCGGTTACAACACTGTTCCATGAGCCTCGATGAGGTAAAGCAAAAATCAAACAGACCTCATTCAAGTGTGTGGCGGAGTTGCGCACCATTACAATCGTGTACACCAATGCAATGATCTTTACCTTGCCTCTGAATAATACATACGAGGTACAATTTAGTGCAAGGACAACCAAAAGGATGATCATTAATAGGAAGAATGAAACAACAGCAATGACATTAAATGGTGAACTAGTGGAGAAACTGAGAATTCCCCTACTTTGGAGCAACGTTTCAAGACATGATGGATCATTTGCGTCCTGATCCGTTCAGTGTTCTAGCTTTTCCACGAGCCTTGACTCTGTATACAAAAAAAATAATTAAATAAAAAGGAAAGGAAATCTGAATATTGGCAATTACTTGGACAAAAAAACTCATCAGGTTGTCTAATACCGTTTGATCCGTTCAGCGGAACACAAAAAGCATTGAAGATGAAATTGCAAATCACGAGAAAAAGTTTCCGTATGGATGTGAAAATGTGAACAATGATGAAGACCGATGACAGCAAGCCATCGTTTTGAAATGTGGTGCGAAAACGGAACTTGAGCATCTCATGGACTAACAACCAAGGCAATGACTGAAATTTGAGAATAAACACTGAGCTTTCACTGCACGAAATTGAAAATTGAGCCACACACCATTGGAAGTTACAAGCTACCCGAGGCCCCTATTACCATGTGAAGAATGTTTGGGTCATACACTCTCATGGGGTCTGTAGTTATTAGGTAAACGATTTGGTCCACAAAAATGAAGTGATGCTTTGTTTCCACCTGCAAGTTTTGATCTCGTTCAGGTTGCCTTTAAGGATCTGCACGCTATTTGCTAATTATTCTTTTTTGTTCTTCTTCAAGCAGACATTCATTGGACTCCAAGGCCTTCAGTGGCAGTTTCTGATCCAGGCATGCCCATGGCAGATCGAGTTTATACACCAAGACCTTTGTAGGGTGTGACCACTTCACAGTGCAGTACTTCATTGAAGATCGCGCTAAAGGAATGTGGTGATAGGCGTTGGGCAGGTCTGTTGTAATGATGGGTTCCCAATGGGCAATATTGTGTAGTGTTGAGTCAACATCTGGCATAAGTGAAGGTTGAGGCTTATTGTCGCGCCCGACGTCGGAAAATGTCGCGCCCGACAAGCCGGAACCCCCCATTTGGTTTCTTCACGAGAAATGATGGGTTAACGTACTCCACAGTGACTCCCACATCTTCAAGTCGAACGAAGGCTCTCAATTGCGTTTGTTTCATTGAAATCTGAACATCCCAACCCACAGGAAGAGCTACAGTTGAGATGGTTAGACACAGGAAGAGCTGCAGTTGAGATGGATAGACACAGGAAGAGCTGCAGTTGAGATGGATAGACACAGGAAGAGCTACAGTTGAGATGGTTAGACACAGGAAGAGCTGCAGTTGAGATGGATAGACACAGGAAGAGCTACAGTTGAGATGGTTAGACACAGGAAGAGCTGCAGTTGAGATGGTTAGACACAGGAAGAACTGCAATTGATATGGATAGACACAGGAGGAACTGAGGTTGAGACGAAGCAGCACAGGATGAACTGCATTTGAGACGAAGCAGCACAGGAAGAACTGCATTTGAGATGGAGAGGTACAGGCAGGGCAACAACAGTGGAGTCGCTCATGAAAGTTAATGCATGAAATGGTATCCCTTAAAAGGTAGAGGCAGCAGAAACAATACCTCGGTTTAAATTGGCAGGACTGGTTCGATGCTTCGGTATGGATGGGTGATTGCATACGTGTGCCGTCATTGTGATGTCTGTGAGAGGGTCTTGCCATAAAGTGAAACTGCTGCTGAAGTGTATTTTCCTCACCAAACACTCCTCATCCACCCCCACCCTGAAGCCCCCTCTCCACCCCAACCTCCCCATAAAAATAAATTAGCATCGACTCTTCACAAAGGACACTGTTGGATTTTCAATGTTCACCAATTGATGCAAGCAGATTTGACACCAGGCTTAATGACATCTCATTTCTAAGGAATGGCACACAGTGTGGTGCAGTGTCTTGTCTGTGAAATACCAATTTGATCGTTTGTATAGCTGAGTCGGGAATTGAAACCAGACTGATGAAGAGAAATCTATCTCTACGTCATCAGACCATGATGGAAAAATGCTTGCAAACATACTTCCCCAATGCTGTGTGCAGCCCTGCAGTGTTCTCCAGAACATGGATCCGATTTCACATTTGTGGATGCAGGCGGTGGACAAGCCTTCGTCAAGAGGTAACGAATGGTGTTAAGAAAATGGCGATTTTTGTGCACAGTATACAGTTGGTTACATGGCGTGTATTGCTTGTGTTATAATAACCAGCATGTAAGACCTGTCGCTTCACTGACGGGAATACCAATCTTTGCGTAATTGCTAAAAAAAAAAAATCGGTTGTTGTTAATGGGAAAAATAAAATGAGACTGTGTAGTGTGAATAGATACCGACCAAGCTACACACTCGCTTTGCTGATGGGAATATTAAGAGAGGGAAACAGGGGTTGGGGGGTAGAAAGGAGGGAGAGGGAGGGAGGCCCATTTTATTGATTATCTGATTTATCGAGGAATTCTTGGAGGAGCATGACGAGAGAAAAATTCAGTGAAGTGCCAGGGACAGTGAGAGTTGATTTGGAGAGAGCCGGCAGCTGAAGAGCATAGAGGAAGAGCTGCAGTTGAGATGGAGAGGTGAGGAAGAGCTGCAGTTCAGATGGAGAGGTACAGAAGACCTGCAGTTGAGATGGAGAGGTACAGAAGAGCTGCAGTTGAGATGGAGAGGTACAGAAAGAGCTACAGTTGAGATGGAGAGGTACAGAAGAGCTGCAGTTGAGATGGAGAGGTACAGGAAGAGCTGCAGGTGAGATGGAGAGGTACAGAAGAGCTGCAGTTGAGATGGGGGTACAGAAGAGCTGCAATTGAGATGGAGAGGTACAGAAAGAGCTACAGTTGAGATGGAGAGGTACAGGAAGAGCTGCATTTGAGATGGAGAGGTACAGGAAGAGCTGCAGTTGAGATGGAGAGGTACAGAAAGACCTGCAGATGAGATGGAGAGGTACAGAAGAGCTGCAGTTGAGACGGAGAGGTACAGGAAGAGCTGCACGTGAGATGGAGAGGTACAGAAGAGCTGCAGTTGAGATGGAGAGGTACAGGAAGAGCTGCAGTTGAGATGGAGAGGTACAGGAAGAGCTGCAGTTGAGATGGAGAGGTACAGGAAGAGCTGCAGTTGAGATGGAGAGGTATAGCAAGACCTGCAGTTGAGATGGAGAGGTACACCAAGAGCTGCAGGTGAGATGGAGAGGTACAGAAGAGCTGCAGTTGAGATGGAGAGGTACAGGAAGAGCTGCAGTTGAGATGGGGGTACAGGAGGCGCTGCAGTGAGATATAGAGGTACAGGAAGAGCTGCAATTGAAATGGATAGACACAGGAAGAGCTGCAGTTGAAATGGAGAGGCACAGGAAGAGTTGCATTTGAGATGGAGAGGTACTGGAGGAGCTGCAGTGAGATATAGAGGTACAGGAAGAGCTGCAGTGAAATCAAGAGCTACAGGAAGAGCTGCAGTGAGATCGAGAGCTACAGGAAGAGGTGCAATGAAATAGAGGAGGTACAGGCAGGGCAGCAATTGAGATGGAGCGATAAAGGCAGAGCAGGGTTGAGATGGAAAGGTACAACAGAGTAGCAATTGAGATGGAGCGATAAAGATAGAGCAGGAGTAGAAACGGTGCGATATAGGTGGAGCAGTGGAATCTGTATTCTGGTGTAAGAAGGAACTGACTCGGCATGTGGGATCTTCACATTCAGGCGCATTGCGTCTTGCAATGTCTGATGGGATATTTACAGTTCCAGCCAGTTGTCTGACAGAGGCATGGTGGCGACTGACTGTGGAATAGAAGGTAGTGGCATGTGGACTGGCAGACAACTCTTCAATGCATAGTTTCTCAGAGGCCTGTGCACAAGATTTTCTGTCTGTCAGTACACAAGGTTCCTGCCTGTGAGTACACAAGGTTTGCTGTCTGTGAGTACATAATGTTTGTCCGGTGAGTACACAAGGTTTACACTCGGTGAGTACACAAGGTTTTCTGGCCGTGAGTACACAAGGTTTTTCTGTCTGTGAGTACACAAGGTTTTCTGTCTGAGTACACAATAATGATCTGTGAGACTGAACAATATATGGGCTGAAGTGCTTGATAGAAGCCACGATGTAGAGAGCTTCAATTTCACAGGGCAACCATGTGATTTGGCGACCACGCAGTGTGGCAATGAAAAAACCCAGCAAGTTTTAGTTTGTTGCTACGGGTCACATGCAGGGTGGAGGTGATGCCATGCTTCTTAACAGCACTGTCTGTGACAACCCAGAGTTGATTGTCTGGTAGTGAGAGGGTAATGATTTCAGTGGTTGCAAGAGCAGATTGCTCCATTTGGAAGCTAGTGTTGAGGTCATCTGTCCACTTGATCCTTTCACTGGACTCACACCCAGCAGTGACAGCGTCCAAGGGGGTTGTGTACAAAGCGCATTGTGGAAGGACTCTCGTAAGCATCTTGTAGGCTCTGATGAATGATTTCATGCCTGAAACCTTTTCTGGTGGAAAGCAGGTAAATAGAGTGGTGGTCATACGTGTGGGCTAGCTTGAAAGGTGCCCTGAGACCAAATTCATCCCAGAATAGTTGTCTTTGGACAGATGAATCTTTAGGGCAGATATGTGTGGGAAAAGGCATGTAGTACACGTTTCCAGTTGTGAAGGGGCTCTTCAGGACTGTTACCACTGCAGTAGAAATCATCTGCAAGCTTGACGACTACATCGTGACAGGGCATGTACTACACGTTGCCAGTTGTGAAGGAGTTCTTCAGGACTATTAGTATTACCACTGCAGTTTTTTTTAAACATATGCGTTTCCTGTTTTCATGTAAATTTTCATTTACGGACGCTTTCCAATGGTTCAGTGATCTTCCCCGGTGTACCGGCTTCAAGGTCCGTCAGCATGCCAAATTTCAGCTTTCGGCACCTGGAAGGGACCGAACATTAATATTGATAAGTTTTTGGGGTAGGGATGAAATAAAATATCTTAGTCGAGATGGGATCATGTATGTTTAGAATGTTCCGAGTGTCACAAAGAAGAAGAACTCACCTCAATGTAGGTAGGGCTTAAGGGATGGAGCTATGCTAATAACAATGAGGGATGGAGCGAGGCTAATTAGGTAGGGCTTAAGGATAAACCCCAGTGTGTAATTGCCATGTGATTTTTTTCCCCTTCGTTGTTGTTGCATCACAAAGGGCCGCCTTTGCACTGTAAATGGACTCATTAGCTCACAATGCCGCCGGGACTAACCAACACCCAGCACATTTGCCGATCGGCACGCAAGCCCTGACTCACGGCCTTCAACGTCATCCGAACATCCCCTAACGGAGATTAGACTACGACCCTCCTCCCCCCCCACCACTTGTGACAGGAAGGCCACGCCTCTACCTTCGTCATTGGGCGTCGTGAGGCCTCGCCCTGAAGATGATGATTGGTCGTGGCCATGGACTGAAGTGGTGGGGCGCGGGGATTGGTTGGAGTGTGACGTCATCGTCGAAGATTCGAGTGTAGGAAAAAGATGCAGTTATGCCATCGAGCTCATCTTCTGATCCTGGATTTGATAGTGGAAGGTCGCGTTTTATATCGCTCTCCCTGCGCCTTCGGCGAAGGCCACTGCACTTTGAGCGGTGCGCACTGGCAAGGCGAGTGTTTGGAGCCCGGTGGATCGTGACGATCGGAGGAGGAAGAATTTTGGCCACCGCTCCACGGGTCGGTGGATGCTACGGGCGCGACTACACGCCATCTTGTGCGCTTCCTGTGCGATGACTCCCGTTCGACGACTACCAGGCCTTCGAGGGCCATTTGGGGACACCAGGCTGAGTACCGGCCAACGCACCACACAAACACATTTTCTTTTATTTGTCTTCACTTGTCGTGTCTATGTGTCCGTGTGGAGGGTCCCTCAATTAGAATTTAGTTTTACCTCACCATTTACACTGCATGACCAAAAGTATGTGGACACCCAAACATCGAACATCTCATTCCAAAATCATGGGCATTAATATAGATAGTCAGGTTCACTATGTCAATAAATTATATTTCGTTCAAAATCATGGTAGATTAGCAAACCTATACATTTTTGGAAAGGTTATAACATAAGGAAACTAAAAATCAATGTTTACATTTGGAGAGATACCTGTATGGCGGCCATTTTGGATTTTCAAAATGGCCACTGTAAAATACATATTTTGTTCTATTTCTGCCTCTAATTACCCTAAAAACTTTTTAAAATATACTAAACCTATATTTTCAGGGACAAGGAATCCAATGAAAGTATCAAATTAGTGCTATGGGGAATGGTAAGACACGAATCAAAGGTTTTGAATTGCAAAATACTGTCTTTATATTCGCGATAAGTTGCATAATCAAATACATGTTATCATTTTGTACAGGCAGTTAATAACATTGTTAATACAGTTAATACATAACAGTTAATAACAGTGTCACAATAATTCATATCACCAAACATACACAGGCAGTCAGCAAAATCATATATACACATGCAGTCAGTATAACTTCACATCTACACAGGCAGTCAATGACAAAATATACACAGGCAGTCAATGGCATCAAACATACACGATTACAGAATATGCTATTTAGAGTTCGTCATCACTGTCCTGTGTGTCGTATCCGACAATATAGTCCGCATCGTTTTCACAGTCCGTTCCACACAAGCAAAGGTCGGTCAAATTGATTGGCAAATCGAATTGGTCGAATGGTCGATCGAATCGAATTCGATGAATCGAATCGAATTGGTCGAATGGTCGATCGAAGCGATTGGTCAAATGGTCGAATTGGTCGAATGGAATTGGTCGATTGGTCGAATTGGTCGGAATTGGCAAATGTAAACATTGATTTTCAGATTTTCCATGTAATAACGTTTCCAAAAATGTATAGGTTTGCTAATCTACCATGATTTTGAACGAAAAAACATAGTGAACCTGACTAAGAGTTGGTCCCCCCCCTTTACTGCCAGAACAGCCTCCACTATTCTGGGAAGGCTTTCCACTAGATGTTGGAACATTGCTGCAAGGATTTGCTTCCATTCAGCCAAAAGAGTTTCAGTGCGGTCGGGCACTGATGCTGGGCGAATAGGCCTGGCTAACAGTCGGCGTTCCAATTCATCCCAAAGGTGTTCGATGGGGTTGAGGTCAGGGCTCTGTGCAGCCCAGTCAAGTTCTTCCACACCGATCTCGACAAACCATTTCTGTATGTCATGAAATTTCTGTATGCATTGTCAGGCTGAAACAGGAAAGGGCCTTCCCCAAACTGTTGCCACAAAGTTGGAAGCAGACAATCGTCTAGAATGTCATTGTATGCTGGAGCATTAAGGTTTCCCTTCACTGGAACTAAGGGGCCTAGCCTGAACCATGAAAAACAGCACCAGACCATTATTCCTCCTCCACCAAACTTTACAGTTGGCACTATGCATTTGGGCAGGTAATGTTCTCCTGGCATCCGCCAAACCCAGCTTAGTCCTTTGGACTTCCAGATAGTGAAGCGTGATTCATTACTCAAGAGAACGTGTTTCCACTGCTCCAGAGTCCAATGGTGGTGAGCTTTACACCACTCCAGCCGACGCTTGGCATTGCGCATGGTGATCATCGGCTTGTGTGCGGCTGCTCAGCCATGGAAACCCATTTCATGAAGCTTCCAATGAACAGTTGTTGTGCTGACATTGCTTCCAGAGGCAGTTTGGAACTCAGTAGTGAGTGTTGCAACCAAGGACAGCTGAGTTTTACGCACCACATGCTTCAGCACTCGGCGGTCACGTTCTGTGAGCTTGTGCGGCCTACCACTTTGCGGCTGAGCTGTTGTTGCTCCTAGACGATTCCACTTCACAATAAAAACACTTACAGTTGACCGGGGCAGCTCTAGCAGGGCAGAAATTTGACAAACTGACTTGTTGGAAAGGTGGCATCCGATGACAGTGCCACGTTGAAAGTCACCGAGCTCTTCAGTATGGCCCGGCCCATTCCACTGCCAATGTTTGTCTATGGAGATTGCATGGCTGTGTGCTTGATTATATATACGTACCTGTCAGCAATGGGTGTGGCTGAAACAGCCGAATCCACCAATTAGAAGAGGCGTCCGCATACTTTTGGTCATGTAGTGTATTTCGTTTGTATTACTCTTGCATTTGTTTTCATTAAATCATTATTTGTCGAATCTTACTTTTCTGGTATTATGGATTTCGCTGTCCCATCTCTACGTCTGAATCGAATAACACCTGCGTGTGTTCCCGATCAGCTAAGGCCTCAAACCTTCCCGTGTCCTTTGCTACCGCCAAGTTGGATATACGCCTCGGAGTTAAAGCTCGTTTTAGTCATTCGTCCTCTTGGTGTCTTAACCCGGGGACACGACAATATATCAGTCGGTCAGTCAGTGGTCAGAAAGAGCGTTATATCTATATAAATAAAGGAGGAGTGTCTGTGTGTGTGTGTGTGTCTGTCTGGATGTCAGCTTATAACTCAAGAACTACATATCGGAGAAAAGTTTTAGACACAGATTCGGAATCAGCATAAAATTCCGGTGGTTATAGGCTACTTTTTATTTTAATATCAATGGTTTAAAAAACCAGGCCAGCTGCAATTCCATGGTGTAGTTTGTGGCGGCGCTATTGCCCCTTTCCGATCCCATGACGCATTGCGGTTCCGATTCGCGATAAGGTCTATGCGCTATCACCGACACTTTTCCACCTTTTCCATACCTTTTAATCGGATTTCCCTTATCGTCCATCGTAACTACATTACGCTTGGAAACACTAGCAGTATCCTTCTTCGGACCCATGGCTAACACAGACACAGTAAAGGAATACTGTACATCGCCTCTGTTTTGAATGAGAATCAGCAGTTGCGCGTACATACAGTATACTGTACGTACATATTTATATATTTTTAATGTGCTTTTTATTGTATTTTAAATTGTTTTTTAGCTTCTTTTATTGTTAATTTATGTACTATTTTATTTATTTTAAATATATTTTTAAGGAAAACAAATGTTTTCACGTCCGTAGGAGTGACGTAATGTCGCACATAATGACGTTCGCTGCCCGGTCATGAAAGAAATTATGATTCTCTTGACAAAGTGACATGAAGATCAGGCAGTAAACCTCCCAACTGAGTTTCTCAGCAGTCGTCAGCCTCAAGGACTCCCAACACACAGGTTGATTCTCAAGGTGGGAGCACCAATCATGCTTCTAAGGAATCTTGATCCACCAAAGCTGTGTAATGGAACACGATTGACAATCCAGCAAATTATGCCGCATGTCCTAGAGGCAACCATCCTCTCAGGACAATACAGAGGAGAGAAAGTATTCATTCCAAGGATACCACTTATTCCACCTGACCTTCCATTCTCCTTCAAGAGGATTCGGTTCCCCATCCGGCTATGTTTTGCTATTTCCATCAACAGGGCGCAGGGGCAATCAATGAAGGTTGTAGGCCTGAACTTCACAGAACAAGTGTTTGCCCATGGCCAGCTGTACGTGGGCTGCTCGAGGGTTGGAAAAACCAAGCAATCTTTATGTCTTGGCACCAAGTAAGAAAACCAGAAATGTTGTATACCCAGAGGTTTTGAGAAATTGAAAATTGAAAAAACGTCATGTAGGAAATATACTGTGATATTGCTCTAAAATATACATGTTCTTTTCATCATATATTTGTATTATTCTTATTCAACCCGGGCGAAGCCGGGTACCTCAGCTAGTATTAGATATGGGTGCATATAATCATGTGTATAATCATGATTAATGTGCATGTGTAATCATGACCGTGCATGAGTGTGAATGTATAACAACGGTGTGTGCATGTACTGTGTGTATAATATGTAGAATCACGTACAACACAATCTCGCATAATTACGCGTGCAATCACATACAATATACATGCATACGTGTGCTTGCACAATCATAACGTGTGCGTGCGTGCGTGCGTGCGTGCGTGTGTGTGTGTGTGTGTGTATGTGTTTAATATTTATTTGTTCAAATTCATACATGGACGCAATCGACATACAACACACACTGTCATTGCAAATGGATGCAGGGATGGATACTGGATAGGGAACTACCGTGATTCAAAGAAAGATATAGGAATGGTTTCACATAATCATTTATTGTGACCAACCCTACCTTGTTTACATACTTTTTGATATATCATCCTCACATCCTTTTACATTAAAAAATGTTTTGATTACCTGTTAAAATATACAGTCACGTGAAAAAGTAAGTACACCCCATGTAAACTTTTGACTTTTTCAACATATTTCAACATACAGCTATTTGATCTTCATTTCAACAATATTGATAGATAAAGGTTATATAATATAACAAATATCATGACACATTTACATTTTGTAGTCCATTGTATAATTTAAATAAACATAAATGCAAATTTCGCATGTGGAAAAAGTAAGTACACCCTTGGCTCTAATAGGTGGTATTGCCCCCTTTGGCAGAAACAACCTCAAGTCGGCGTTTCTTATAACTGTCTACCAGTCTCTGACATCGACTGGGAGAAATTTTTGCCCACTCCTCCATGCAGAATTCTTTCAGCTGTGCGATGTTTGAGGGGTTTCTTGCATGCACAGCTTGTTTCAAATCCCCCCACAACATCTCGATGGGATTTAGATCCGGGCTTTGACTTGGCCCTTCCAGAACCCTCCATTTCTTTCTTTTCAGCCATTCCTTGGTGGATTTACTGGTATGTTTTGGGTCATTGTCATGTTGCAAGGTCCACCTTCGGTTGAGCTTCAATTTTCCGAAAGATGGCCTCACATTATCCTCAAGCACCCTCTGGTACAATGAAGAATTCATAGTGGATTCTATGATGGTAAGCTGCCCAGGCTCTGATGCAGCAAAGCTGCCCCAAACCATAATATTTCCACCACCATGCTTTACAGTTGGTATCAGGTTAAAAATATATATAACCACCTTTAGAGGCCATTTTTCCCCGCAAGGCGTCGGTTGGCCTTTTTCGGGAACCGTGGTTGTTGTTGTTTTTTGGTCCACTTTTTGAAGCAATGTTTTACGGCCGGATGCCATTCCTGACGCCAACCCTTTTCGCCGCCTTTAACGACAAACAGGGAATTATCAGTGAACTGGTACTCAATTAGCGGACCTCGGAAGGATGACAGGCTGAGTCAACCCCCCTGGCGTTAATTCAGCGATCGACCGGGATTCGAACCCAGGATCCTAGGATCATAAGCCGGCACCCTAGCCGCTAGCCCAACACCAGGGTCCAATTGTTACGGAACCGGAGAGGGCTTCCCTCGTTGCCCTGCGGAGATTAACCCGCCGTTCCTTCTACTAACCACTCTCCGTTCCTGGTCATCCCAACGCTCCCTCCCGCCCGCAGCACCGCCAGGGTATTCGGGCCAGAAAGTCGGAATGGCCTTCCCGGGACCTGAGTGCAACGCTCGGTCGTGAGACAGGGAAGAGACGGCCGTTCGAGCTACGGTTTTAGGTTACCGAGCGGGTTTAGTAACCCGTAGTTCGAACCATTAACAAACTACACCCGATTCTAACGTTGGCCAAATCGCACTTTGCTAAATCAATGATGGAAAGGACACGACGACTGGGAAAGATGAAACGACGCAAGGGGGTACAGTTCTCAAGACCTCCGGAGGAGGGTGTAATTACAGTGGTGGAGAAAAGGGGTAGATTACAAGGCAGAGTGAGGTAAAGACACAGAAAAGATGGGCACTCAAATACAGGCTTATTTAAGCCCAGACAGACCACGGACAAACGGACAAGGTAGACTCACACAGCGATTGATGGCAGGAATGGACAGGTAGGTCGATGGCACAAGGTGCACCTTGGCTCGGGGACAGGATAAGGCACGGTCGAAAGATGCAGGGAGGTCTCACAGCGCTCGGAGGGTACGTCTTGCTTGCTCCAAGCTCAGCGCGCATCTTGTGGTCAGGTTCTTGTGGTCAAATGTGGTCAAATATCAGGTTATTGTGGTCAAATGCTGTCTTTGGTTTTCGCCAAACATGTCTTCTGGTACTGTGGCCAAATCGCTCTACCTTTGAATCACCTGTCCAGAGCACATTGTTCCAGAAGTGCTGGTCTTTGCCTAGGTGTTCATTGGCAAACTTTAGTCTTGCCCTGATGTTCTTTCTGGACAGCAAAGGTTTCCCCCTGGCACACCTCCCATGTAGATCAAATTTGTGCAGCCTCTTTCTAATGGTAGACTCGTGCACTTTGACATCAACAGTGGCAAGAGCTACCTGTAGGTCCCGTGATGACATTCTGGGGTTCTTAGAGACTTCTTTCAGCATCTTGCGGTCTGCTCTCGGGCTGAACTTGCTGGGTCGGCCTGGCCTGAACAAGTTGACAGTTGTTTGGAATCTTCTCCACTTGTAGATAATTTTCCGGACAGTCGAATGATTGATTTCAAATTGTTTACGATCTTTTCAAATCCCTTCCCAGACTCGTAGGCATCTATAACCTTCTTTCTGAAGGCCTCAGAGAGCTCTTTTGATCTCGGCATGGTGACGCTGCACACTTCAACAACAAAGAGCAAACCAAACTAAATGTCTGAGGTTCAAATAAGACAGGTTCCTCCAAGATCCTCTCCAAGGATGTTCTAATCATTTGCACCTGAGCTGGTGCACCTGATTCTAATTTTAGGTATTTGAAGTAGTGATAAATGTAGGGGTGTACTTACTTTTTCCACATGCGAAATTTGCATTTATGTTTATTTAAATTATACAATGGACTACAAAATGTAAATGTTTCATGATATTTGTTATATTATATCACCTTTATCAATCAATATTGTTGAAATGAAGATCAAATAGCTGTATGTTGAAATATGTTGAAAAAGTCAAAACTTTACATGGGGTGTACTTACTTTTTCACGACACTGTACATCTTTCCACATTTCACCCTAAAGTCTTTCCATTAAGCTCATGGGTTAGTTTGCAAGGGCAGCTAACCTCCCTTATTGAGCAGTGTCTTGGCATGTTCAAAGAGAGACTCAAAGACATCGAAGGTCTTCATGATCACTTCAATGTCTCACCTTTTTATCAAGATCTTTATTGTAAGGTCAGTCTTATCTGCCACTGGTAACATGTAACCCAATGCTACGTACCTGCCGCATGGTCCGGTTGTCTGCGACTAAACCAACACCCCTTACTGTCTTTGCTAGTGGGGAGGATGACTATGACACCCTTCCAGGACCAAAAACAACACCTGGCAATGAGCAGATGAGTTTCTGTGCAGAGCCAACGACCATCCAGTCAGGAGATGGTGTCTCCTAAAAAACACCCATCTGGTTTGGACCGGTTCACATCATACCAAAGACTTAAAAATGGGACATGCCGCTTCTTTGCTTGACGTTCTGCATTTAAAAGGATAGAGCACGGACAATCCCCATCAGTTCGCATCCATGGGGAGGAGGGCAAAACCCTCCTGAGAAAAAAAAAAACATTCCTGAGTGGGTGCGAAAAGCGGCGCCACTGTTATGACGTCACTGGTACCCAGAGTATCCAAGGAAGTGACGGCACTTCCCCCAAGCTCAGTGGCTGTGTTTAGCGTTTGTCTCGGCATATATGTCCATGTGTGTCTGTCAGCTCCATTATGAGCCTTTGACCATGTATTTAAAAAAAAAGATCCTAGAGAAATATGTAATACCGTTTGTGGCTGCTTGGTAAGATCAATGCAGTTTGGTTTGTTTGTTGATGGTAAAACAGGTCTGTACATTCATAGCATGACATGGTGATGCTGCAGCAAATACATCACGTGATGTTCTTTTGCCGTGTAGGACTGGGGACTTGGTGTATCGCTGGTGTAACTACAGGTGGATTCCAGTGATGGGAGCTCTGAAGCAAATCAGTGTGAATGGATCTACTGTGTATGGTGTTGACAACCTAAGGAACATTTACCGCTATATCCACGGGAGCTGGTTCATGACTACCGGTAATATTACTAATAGTAGCGTGTTTTATACATACCCCGCCCTCATTGTTACCTATTTATTATAACTAGAAGCACCCGCTCCCTGTGGTAGCCGCCAGGGGGATCATGTTATTATCTTTATGATTATTAATACTATACAGAGTACCCCCAATACGGGCAATTTTTGTCCAACCATGCAACACGTTCTTCTGACACGTCCCTTTATTTGGGCAGTGTATAGGCAACAGACTGCTGCCTCGATCGCTCCCAATAATGAAAATTAACCCTGGTTATATATGAAGCGAAAACATGCGACTGCTTACGTGCATAAATAATACATTGTGGTTATTTTGCTCAGATAATTCAAATTGCACCCACCCTCCCCCCAAAGGAAGAAAATGCCGAGAATGAAGAAAAATAACAAGTCAGGAGACGACGATGGTTCACGAACGAACGGTATTCAATGACAAAGGACAGACTATAACCGAAACAGGCCCGGACAGGCCAGGCCCGGAAATGTCAAAACAAAGGTTACTAACCTTGAAATGAGATAGAAAATAATGTATAATCAGTTGTGAGGTTAGTTTTTTTTTTTGTTTTTTTTTTGTACACAGAATCGACGCTCGTGAAAGAGCTTACATTTATCACAAAAAAAAATCAAACAGACAAACAAAATATATAAAAAGAGGGAGCGGTAGACAAGATGGGAAGAGAAGGGGAAGCACACAAACACAACATTTGAGAGCAGGGACATCGGGAGATGTGTGGGAGCGAGAGGGCTTGGGGGGGAGGAGGCGTGGGAAGGGGGTGGGGGGGGGGGGGTGGGAGAAGTATAAAACACAAGGACACCAAGGATTTCCAGGAAAGAAGTTGGTATTTCAAAAAAGTGGATTTGGGATGAAATTAGCGGGGGTAGAAAAGATCAAGGTTTTGGATGGGGGAAGATCAGAGATAGTGGTGAACAGCTGTTTTAAAGACCTGGAGGGAGGAGTGGGATTGAAGAGAGTGAGGGAGTTTGTTCCAGAGGCGGGAGAAAAGAGGAATGAAGGAGTGAAGGTGAGCAGAGAGTCTTGATTTTGGCAGTTTAACCGTAAGAGGATTGCAGGCAGATCTTGTGCGACCTGTAGGAATATTTGGGGGACAGAGCCCAGAGAGAGCTGGGGGGGGCAAGGCCGGAGAGGAGTCGGGAGAAGACGGAAAGACCACCAACCTGCCTGCGGTGAGTGAGTGAAAGGCCCTCGGAGTTAGCTTCATCGCGGGAGATTCCAATGATTCTGAACGCTTTGGTTTCAACAGCGTGAAGACGAGCTAGGTGGGAGGCAGGAGCACCAGCCCAGAGCGGAGAGCAGTATTCCATTGAGCTGTGGATGAAAGCCTTGTATGTGGTGAGGAGCTCAGGTGTGCCAAGGAAGGACTTCGCACGACGGAGGATGCCCAGTCGGCGACTGGCTTTGGAGGCCAGATTTGAAATGTGGTTTTCCCAGGAAAGATCATGGCAGATAGTGAGAGCCAAAAGCTTGAGTGACAGAACTTCTTGGAGAGGATTATTCAGAAAGTGGATGGGAGGGTTGTCCAGTCGGTCTTTTCGGAGAGACATCGTAAGAGTGTGAGATTTGTCAGGATTGAAAGACATGTTCCACTTGTTTGCCCAGTCTGTGATTTTGTCCAGGTCCGCAGAGAGTGAGGAGGCTGCAGACTGCCGATCTGAGGGATGAGGAATGGAGCGACAGAGAGTAGAGTCATCAGCAAAGAGATAGAGAGGATTTTCAAAAGAGTCAGAGAAATCATTGATGAAGACCAGAAAAAGCACAGGGCCCAGAACACTGCCTTGGGGAACTCCAGCCTGAACAGGAAGAAGAGATGAGAGAAACCCATTCAGGGCTACACGTTTACTACGACTAGAGAGGAAGTCCGCCAGCCATGCCTGGAGATTTCCATGGATACCAAAGGAGGAGAGTTTGGTGAGCAGAGCAGGGTGCCAGACCGTATCAAAGGCACGTGATATGTCAAGGGAGACAGCTCTAATTTCCTGTTTGGCATTGAGGACCTCCATCCATTGTTGAGAAAGCAGAAGCAGCATGTCCAGAGTTGAGTGACCTGGTCTGAAACCAAATTGATGATCAGAGATCAAGCCATTGGAGAAGAGGAAAGATTTCATATCCGAAGCAATGATGGATTCCATGACTTTGCTGATAATTGGGAGAAGGCTGATTGGTCTCTACTTGCTAGGATCTGTTTTTGCACCTTTTTTGTGCAAAGCGGTGATGTTGGCTGATTTCCAAGCAGATGGCAGATGACCTTGAGCAAAAGAGAGGGTGAAGAGAACAGAGAGAGGGAGTGAAAGAGCGGAAGAACAGGATTTTAGGACACGTGGGCTGATGCCGTCAGGTCCAGTTGCAGAATCAGAGTCGAGGGTTGACAGAAACTTTTCCACCTTGTCAGGAGGAAAGGACACAGAGTCCAGGTGCAGCTGGGTACGACTGGGTACGACTGGGTACGGTGGGTACAGAGAGGGGTGGGTTTGGGACACAAGATTTAGAGGAAAACACAGAGTTGAGGCATTCAGCTTTTTCACGTGCGGAGTCAGCTGTGTCGCCGTTTGAGGTGAGGGAGGGGATGGAGGGGGAACAAACACCAGAAACAGATTTGACCAGACGCCACCAGGATTTGGAAGAGGGAGACAGATAAGACAGTTCGGTCTTGAGAATGGAGAGATATCGTTTCCTGGCTCTCCTGAGGGTGGACACACACTTGTTTCTGGCTTTGTGAAAGGAAATGAGATTTTCTTCCGTTGGATTTGCTTTCCAGGAGACGAAGGCAAGTTGTTTCTGGGCAACAGCCTCACCACAAGATTCCGTGTACCATGGACGGGAGGAAGGGTATGACAACTGAAGACGAGATGGGATAAATCTGTGCATGAGAGAGAGCAATTTACTTTGGAAGAATTCCCAGGATGAGTTGATGTCAGAGGCGGTAGAGATGGGAGACCAGTCCAGATGATTGTTGGCTGCTTGAAGACCGTGCCAGTTGGCCTGAGTGAAATGCCAGACTCGTCGACGCTGAGGAGGCTCTCTGAGAATGGTCAGAGAGATGTCCACTTTAACAAGCACATGATCAGATGAGCCGATTGGAGCAGAAGAAGAGCAGCAGACATTTTCAGGGAAGTTAGTCATAACCAAGTCCAGAAAAGAAGATGCTCCGTTGACTGAGATCTGGGTCGGGAAATTGACAGATTGTGTCAGTCCCAGTGAGTCGCAGAAGTCATTTGTTGAGGAGCCATGGCTGGTGAGAGAGGTACCCACACCCAGCCAACTGGCATGGTGACAATTGAAATAACCACATATGAGGAAGAGAGAGTTGGGATGGGTCGATAGAAGTTGGTCCATATTATCAGACAGCGAGATGTCGATGGAGTCATCACTGTTTGGTGGGCGGTACAACACACATATGAACAAGAGGTGGGAGCGAAGGGGAAGCCGTAGCCAGAGGCATTCCTGGGGGTGAGGTGGAGAGAGGGCAGTGCAGGGCGAGTGAGGAAGAGAGTTTTTTTAATAAAGATAGCAACCCCACCTCCAGGACGAGGCTCAGGTCTATCATACCGGAGGAGGCAGTAACCTGGGAGAGATACCAAGGAATCAGAGACATCATGAAGGAGGAAAGTTTCTGTTAAGCAGATCACGTCTGGTTTGTCAGAAGCAACCTGTATGGAGAGATCAGTCAAGTTTGAGCGAAGGCCCCGGATGGTTGAGGTCCATACCGTTAATGAAGAGGAAGGGGGAGCATCGGATACAGAACAGGGGGGGGGGGGGGGAGGGTAGGGTAAGATGCGGAAGAGGAGGAAGAGGTAGGGAGAGCTGTTGAAGGTGTGTCAGAGATTTCAGAATAGCTTGGAGAAAGGGAAGGATGGGGCGGACAAAAGGTTTGATGGTGATTGGGTGAGGCACAGTGAGGTGTTATTTGGGGAGCGGGAAGAGCGAGGCAGAAGCTTGGGGGAGATGAAGGTGAAAGTTGGAAGGGGGAAGAAGCGGGGAGGACGCTTTGAGGAGGGGTGAGAGGGGAGTCTAGGAGGGTTGGGGTGAGGGAGAGTCTCGGAGGGGAGGGGTGTGGGGGGAGTTTAGGAGGGAAGGGGCAAGGGGGGAGATTTGAAAGGGATGGGTGATGGGAAGGATTTGGAGGGGAGGGGCAAGGAGGAAGATTTGAAAGGGATGGGTGATGGGGAAGATTTGGAGGGGAGGGGCAAGGGGGAAGGTTTGAAAGAGATGGGTGATGGGGAAGATTTGGAGGGGAGGGGTGATGGGGGAGATTTGGAGGGGAGGGGTGAGATTGGATTTTAGAAAGTGTACGATTAATGGAAAACGAACATTTCTTGCAAAATAAGTTTCTTGTGACCTTCGAGTCAAAAATACGTTTGAGGACGCTGGAGGAGGGGTGGAGTCTAGGAGAGTTTCGGGAATGTCGAAAAGAGGAACTGTAAGAGATGGATTTTTTTTTTGGAATGAATAGATTTGGTTTGCAAGTCGAAAGCATCCTTTTATAGAAGAAGAACAAAAAGGTGTTATAATATATGACAGAATACAGTACTTCAGGTGAAAGTTTAAACATTTTAAAATTGAGCAGTGAAAACTATCTGGGGAAATGGAAAATGGAAATGGGGGTGAAACACGAGATCGAAGAACGAACGAACAAATGAAAAAAACGAATAAACGAATGAAACAGAGAAGGAAAAAAAATTTTGGGTTTTTTTTTTGTTTGAGTTGAGATCTTAAACAAAGAAGTATGGGGTGAAAGACTGGGACAAAAACAGAGAACGAAAGTAATTGCAGCACAATCGACAGACCGCTGAGAGAAAAACAAAGCCTCAAGGTCAGACACGGTAGCCCACTAAGCCTCAAAATACGCGACACGAATTAACCGACGATTTTGTATAAAGGTATGAAAAATTAACACCGAGAATCTTACTGAGGACACACTGTAGGTACACACACCGAAAGATAAATACAGTTTCGACAAAAACACAATTGTGAAGAAATTACTTAACTTCGAAAGCGTGAGCGCATGGACAGCTTCGAAAAGACGTGACCTCGCCGACAAAGATCTCGCGAGATCTCCAAGTTAGCTACACAATACCGAAAATTAGGTGAAAATGAAATGAAAAAAAAATAAAATGAAAAAAAAAATGAAAAATCGGGGCTTGACACATGACATTGGCCTAACCAAATATCGAAACCCCTGTCAGATTCCACCAAACCCCTCGGAGAAGATGTAGCTTGAACTTGATTACCCCCTAAAAGGACATTTTTCGGGCATGGCTCCGCCCACAATGCCCGCAATACGCCCACTTTAGGCAGGACACAACTAGATCATGATATCAACCTCCCACCCAAGTTTCATCAAGATCGGATGATATCATCGGGTAGTTATGCTGCGGACAGACAGACACACACACAGACAGACAGACGCACACACATGACGAATATAGTGGTCACTTGATAACTCGTGAACCAATAATTCAAAACTTGATGGAATCAAATGAAACGTGCACATGCACAACTTTAGGATTCCCTCACTAATCCCTGACAGTTTCAGCTTCCTACGTCAAATCCCCTCGGAGAGGTAGATGATATATACATACATGCATACATATTCTCCATTACCGGTAAATATATATATATAGATATACATATATAACAAGGAAAGGTACACGGCGTTGCAGGGTAACACTGAGCCACTTCATGTGTATGAGAAGAGGGGGGGGGGGGGGGGGGGAGAGGAGGGAGTGACAGGGGGGAAGGACCCCGAAGTAGAGGTCAGAGGGAGATGGGAATGGAAGGATAAGGAGAGGAGAGAGGGAAGGGGCGGGGGGGAAGGGGAAGAGAGAGGAGGGAAGGTGGAGGGGAGAGAGAAAGGAGGGAGGAGAGAAGAAGGAAGAGTGGAGGGGGAGAGAGGAAGGAAGGGCAAGGAGGAGTGGGGAAGCAAGGAGGGGGAGGAGCAGGGAGGAGAAAGAGAAGGGCAGGGGGGTGGTGCGGGCATTTGAGGGGGGGTAGAGTGATGCCTCACCACATGTCGCTATGCTGTAAACTCCAGTAGGGAGGAGTGAGGAGAAGGGTGGGAGCGAGAGGTGTGTGGAAGGAATGCGCGGCACTTTATTAGAAGGGAAGAACGAAGAGGAGACAGAGGGAGAGAGTGGGGTGGGTAGAAAAGGTGACGGCGAGAGGGGGAGTTAGCAAAGAGAATGATATGCAATGAGACTGATAGGTTATGATGGCCGGAGACTCTTAACCTGATAGTCAGGGCCCTTAGGGATATTTTGGGGCCGTTTGGTTCAAATTCTTCCAAAAGCACCAAATTTGGCCCAGATGTTGCCCATGCCATACTCTTTCGATTTTTGACGGGCGCCAAGACGGGCGCCCCCCCCCCCCGGGGGGCCCCATATTGGCGAAATACTAAATGGCCGCCACCAATTAGAGGAAAATCAGTTAAATAACCAAAAGGGTTGGAATCATGTATGATACCACTTTTCAGGGGTTTTCGAGGTCGAGGAATCCAATTATGATGTTATTTTGATGATTCGAGGTCAAGGTCAATCCTCAAGGTCATCTTAAAGGTCATTTTTTAGTCAAACATGTCGGTTTTTGAGTTTTTTGTCAAGATTTACACGAGGTTCACCATTTTATGTTTCTGGGTTGGGTAATCGAACTCTGACCTTATTTTTGACAATTAGAGGAAATATTTACATGTCTATTTCCTAATTTTCAGGCATATGCAGTTCATCAGTCTAATTACAAAGGTACGGATTTTGATGTTTTATGAACTGTATGCCATATCCTTGTGTTTAATTTTTGTGCGATCATGATCCGGGTTCATGTATACATGATTGTATACATGTCATAAATATGACGTCATAGGTCATGTGACCTGGCGGCCATATTGGATTTTATGAAAACCTTAAAAATGGATCCCTGCCTTCATTTTTCGATCGATTCATTTTGAACTTTGACCACTTATAGTACGCCATGTGATTGGATGCATATCCTAATTATGACGTCATAGGTCAGGTGACATGGCGGGATGGACCGGTATGGTCCCCGGATCATACCGCCCTTGGCGCCCGTCAAAAATCGAAAGAGTATGGCATGGGCAACATCTGCGCCAAATTTGATGCTTTTGGAAGAATTTGAACCAAAATATCCCTAAGGGCCCTGACTATGAGCCAGATTTAAAATTTTAAGCTGCGGAATTGAACTTAGCAGCAGTTCTGACTGCTAAAAAGTGTTAATTTGTTCTCCGGGTGTCTACGGGCATCTCCAGGTGGACAGCTCAGATGGAGTACACCAAACACAAAAACGGAAACCACAAATATTTACTTTTAAATAGTTTTCTCCAAATGGGAAAATCAAGCAGCAAATCAGCAAAATGTGAAAACCACTGAGAGCAGACAAAATGTCGACTTTGCACTTGCAATGATACAGTTCGACATGGTGGACGTTTGATTTGAGTTCCAAACACGTTTGATTTGTTGTTGTTTTCATAAGTATATTTTAGAGGTATATTAATATAACTATGAATTAATACAATGAAATATATCGCACAAAAATGTCAGTCAATAAAAAAATGGGTACATAAAAACAAAAAGGGACATCTGTCTTCTGTAACGCCATTGCTTGCAAAAGCAGCCTGAATCTTCAAAAAATGTGAAATCAAGCAGGAAATCAGAGAAATGTGCAAATCACAGCGAGCAAACAAAATGTTAGAATTTCACTTGCAAAGCTAGAGTTGAACACGGTGGAGTTCCAAACACGATGTTTTTTTTTTAAAATAAGTGTATTTTTATAGTAGATATTTAAATAGAACTATATACAACTATATTAACCTATAATGGAATTAAATCGCTCAAAAATGTGAATGGATGCAATCTGGTATAAAAAAAACTGAGGGCGTAAAAACCATAAACAAATCTTTGGGAGACCACCTCTTTAATACTATACAAGTAAAAATTTGAGAATTTGTGCTTATATAAAATGTTGGAAGCATTTCGTGTTAAAAGTGGTTAAACAAGTTTTTTAGGATAATTCGAGGGTGCTGAATTCAAAAATGCTGTTTCACCGGTTCAATTTTGGAGTCTTAACCTTCAAATTGTAAAAAACAAAATGCCCGCCATTTTCAGCATATTTTTTGCCATAACTTGAATTTTAAGCAACATAGAAGGCTCAAAATATCGCTGTCGATCGATCGGTCGATCGCTGAATTAACGCCAGGGGGGTTGACTCAGCCTGTCATCCTTCCGAGGTCGGCTAATTGAGTACCAGTTCACTGGTAATTCCCTGCTTGTCGTTAAAGGCGGCAAAAAGGGTTGGCGTCAGGAAGGGCATCCGGCCGTAAAACATTGCTTCAAAAAGGGGACCGAAAAACAACAACTACCACGGTTCCCGAAAAAGGCCAACCCCCGCTTGCGGGGAAAAATGGCCTCTAAAGGTGGTTTTATAGAAGGCTCAAAATAGTGGCAATACCCATGTTTGTGATACTGAGGATTCCAAATTTACTGTTACCTAAGTTGTAACTAGTTTGGTTTCGCCGCCATGTTGAATTCCAAGATGGCATTTGGCATCGGAGAGCATTCAACATTCTTTGCTTAATGCAGAAAAACTTGGACAGGTGCAGCTGGATGAGTTTGTTGATCAGCGCCTTCTTCAGCCTCCTGATGGCACATGTCATATCAATTTCAATGCCGCTTTACATAGGAACAAAGCACAGACTTTCTCGTCTCTGTATGCTGTAGACTGCAAAGAAAGCAAAGGCAAAGAAACGACCATCAAGGCAGATAGAAACATTCTACAGCGACTTGTGACAGCTTCCAAAGCAGGGCGTGTGATAAACCTGGACCTGATTCTGCAGCATGAGCTCATGCCTGTGCCAATTTCACTTGCTGCCATGAATGGGAGTCTTCATACAGGCAGTAGCGGTAAATCTCGACTGGCAAATGCGTTGATTCAAGATGTCTCAACCCCAGAACAAGTGACATTAACTGGAAGTACTTGCTTAGTAATTGATGGTCAAGCACTGGTGATGGCTCTTGGAAAGCCAAGCAGAATAACCACATTTGGTGAATATGCAGATGCGTTTGTGAATTCAGTGTTTGCCATGGGGAAAAAATTTGAGAGAGTTGACGTAACTTTCGACCGATACCAGCAGGATTCCATCAAGACTGGAACCAGAATGAAACGTACCCGGGCCTCTCGACCAATACGTCGGGTAATAGAAAACCAAAACGTTCCTCTACCAGACAAATGGACCAACTTTCTCTCACTTGGAGAGAATAAGGCAAATCTAGCAGAGTTTCTTTCTCAGCAGCTCATGACAAATGCGGTGTCTATTGCACCCACAACACTTGTAATGGCTGGAGGATTTGCACAGATCACAGACGTGAAATCTTCAGATCCAGAGATGGACACATCATCCCTACAGGCCAACCATGAGGAGGCGGACACACGACTTGTTCTTCATTGCGTCGACACAAATGCTGAAACAGTGGTGGTTTTAGTGCGTGACACTGACGTGCTGGTCTTGTTAGCTGCTCATTTTGATAAGATGCCATGCACTCAGCTGTGGATGAAGGCAGGAACTCTTAAGAAGCCAAAATACATTCCCATCCACAAACTCCACCAGAAACTGCCACCTTGCCAAGTGGAAGCGTTGCTGCCATTCCATGCAATTACTGGTTGTGACAGTGTGTCACAGCTTGCTGGCCACGGCAAAAAGACAGCCTGGAAGGTGTTTCAAACACACATCCAATTGTTGACAGATCTAGGCACAGAAGATATCACTGAAGAAGTAATCAACGATGCAGAAAAGTTCATATGCCGTCTTTACAAGGTACCCGATGATGTGGACAGATGCGACAAGGCACGTGTAATACTCTTTTCTAAGGGTTGTCCACAGGAGACTCTGCCACCAACATAAGATGCAGTGAGACTACACATAAGGCGCGCACATTACCAGGCTTTTATTTGGAAGCGCGCAACCATCGCTACTCCAGTACTCTCCCAAGTAACAGACATGGGATGGACATACATCGATGGGAACTTGGTGTCGAAGTTGATGACGCTATCTCCAATTCCTAAGGCGTGTCGCGAGATAGTAACATGCGGATGTACCAAAGGATGTATAAATGGCCGTTGCAGCTGCAGAAAAGCTGGGCTAACATGCACAGGAGGATGTGCATGTGCATACAACAGACAACTAGAATGCAGAAACAGAACAGACTAAGATAGACAGGTAAACATTTGAGAATGCCAATATTGAGCTATACAGTATTTATAAAGTATAATTACTAAAAGGCAGCCATTTTGGAACTTTACCCCTTTTTTAAATGCACTTTAGAAATGATTAAAATCATTTTTTTTGTTCTAAAGAAATTAAAAGCGCATTTGACCAGTGAAAGTGATGTACATAAAAAAAATACACCCCAGAAATTACCAAAAATATGGCGGCCATCTTGGAATTCAACATGGCGGCGAAACCAAACTAGTTACAACTTAGGTAACAGTAAATTTGGAATCCTCAGTATCACAAACATGGGTATTGCCACTATTTTGAGCCTTCTATGTTGCTTAAAATGCAAGTTATGGCAAAAAATATGCTGAAAATGGCGGGCATTTTGTTTTTTACAATTTGAAGGTTAAGACTCCAAAATTGAACCGGTTAAACAGCATTTTTGAATTCAGCACCCTCGAATTATCCTAAAAAACTTGTTTAATCACTTTTAACACAAAATGCCTACACTATTCGAAAATTCTCAAATTTTTACTTGTCTATACTTTAAAATATACGCAATCTGGGTCCATCGTCTAGAGGGAATTTTAAAAACAGATCGTAGGTACAGTGGAGTGACACCCTATCCCATGGAAGTATGAATTAAGTTAGAAATTTTTATTAAGTTTAATTTAAAAAAAAAAAAAAACCCCCAGAAGGAGAATGACAGCCTCGCTTAAATAAATGCATATATAAACTTCGTTTTAAGAATCGTTACATATGGTAAATATTGTCAGATTTCACTCCAGATTTGGACATTTATTTAGTCTACAGGATCTAATCATCATATCCGAATCCAGATTTTTATGATATGCTTCAATTATGTAATGATAATAATCGATCGTGTTTCCAAGGCAAGGCACGTTTGAGTAGGCCGAAACAAAATGGGGGCTTAAGAAACCAGTGAGTGGCAGTGGGCTGACCAATATGGCCGGCCGCCATATTGGTAAGAGTAGTGTAATAATGTTGCTTCTGGGACACCTCCGTTTAACATGGGAAATCCCTATCTAATGTCATTTACCCCCTTGTCTTTTTCAAAAATCATAAACACCTCTATTTCTCCCACCCTCATCTTTATGAACCTTTTGTCTGTAGTACCTATCCTTAATGTTGTTCATTAGACCACTCAAACACTACAAATATTTGTTTTCTCTTATAGACCTATCATCCTTCTTCTACATATCATCTGGCAGATTAATCTTTGACCCACTCAAACATTGACCCATTCACTTCCATATTAATTCTTTCCCTCCCTCATTGCCCCTAAAGACCTCTATTTCTCTCACCCTGTTCTTTACGAACCTTCTAACCTTTTGACATGTTATCCTTATTCATTAGACCACTTAAACACCTGTGATCCTTCTGACCTTATGAACCTTTTAACCTTTTACTCTTAATATCATCTGGTGAATATAACCCACTCAAACAACGACCCTACAAATATTTGTTTATGTGTGGGAAATAATTTAATTCTCCTACAACTCTCCTCACCGTCTAATACATTAACAAAAAATATGTTTGAGTTTGGTTCTTTATTAAGATATTTTAACTGAGCTAAGATAAAATGGTAAACCTCCCTCAATGTTCTTATTTGAGCGCCTCCAGTGCCACACACTTTTTGGTAGGCTCTGCCCACCTTTTGTTAAGCTCCGTCCACTTTTTGAAAAACCCCGCCCACTTTTTGGTAAGCCACGCCCACCTTTTACTAAGCCCCGCCCACTTTTTGTTAAGCCACGCCCACTTTTTGCTATGTCCCGCCCCCTTTGCTAAGCTCCGCCCACTTTTGCTAAGTCCCACCCACTTTATAAACTCTTCAGCATTGTATCATTTCCAGGTAAAACATTACATCATTTTCAGGGAATTTCCATCACATCATTTCCAGTTAAGACACGCCCAGGGAATTTCCACAGGAAATGACACACACCCAGCCCTTCTTATAAAAGGCACCGACCACACAGGCTTTTTCAAACACGCTTTCTGCTTCACTTGAGAATGGACTCCTATGCCGAAATGGAATGGGATAACTTTGCTATTCCTTGGAGTCCTACTACCTGTGTAGAACTCAACCTTCAGATTGATGAACTGGACTCGAACCTCTTATCAATGGAGGTAAGTTTGTTTATTTATTTATTTATTTATTTAATTTTTTTTTTTTTTTTTTTTTTTAGATGAGACTCATGTAAGAGTTAACAAAGTTTATTTTAATATTCATAGAGCTTGATTTATACAAATAAAAATATTGTATTAAATTAATACATTGTTATTTTCTTTCACAGGAAATTGTATCTGAGATACGAAATGAAAATTCTGCTTTTAACACAACTTGGGATGAAGTTATTTTTTTGTTTGAAGACATTTTGAACAACCAAGACCCCCAGAACGAGTTCTACCTTGATGACCCAGCCAAAGAGTTATACCTTGGAGATCCACAAAATCCTGAAAAAGAGTTTTACCATGATGATACTTGTTGTGAGTTATCAAAACAAAACCCACTGAACAAGTTCTACCTTGATGAGCCAGAATACAAGTCATACATTGGAGACCCACAAATTTCTGAAAATTGGGAAAGGGGAGTTCTCCCTGATGGTCCGCAGTTATACTATGTGAGACACATCATAGAAACCCTAAAAAATTGTGAAATGGGAATTCTCCCTGATGGTCCGCAGTTATACTATGTGAGACACATCATAGAAACCCTAAAAAATTGGGCAAGGAGAGTTCTCCCTGATGGTCCGCAGTTATACTATGTGAGACACATCATAGAAACCCTAAAAAATTGGGAAACGGGAATTCTCCCTGATGGTCCGCAGTTATACTATGTGAGACACATCATAGAAACCCTAAAAAATTGGGCAAGGAGAGTTCTCCCTGATGGTCCGCAGTTATACTATGTGAGACACATCATAGAAACCCAAAAAAATTGGGAAAGGGAAGTTTTCCCTGATGGTCCGCAGTTATACTATGTGAGACTTATCACGGAAACCCCAAATATTTCTGAAAATTGTGGTTCTACCTTGGGGACTTGGAAAGATGGTTATATTTTTGGAGACTCGGAATGGGGGTTTTGTTTTGATGACTCGGAATGTGATACCTATCTTGGAGGCTCAACAGGAATGTGGTTATACCTTGGGAACTTGGAAAGTTGGTTTTATTTTGGAGACTCTACCTGTGGGGTCCATCTTGGAGACTCTTTGGATTCTAAAGCAATGAACAATGTTCTTTGTTTAATGACGCTTGATTTAAGCAATATCAAGAAAGTTCGAGGAAGAAAATGCTGGAAAATTCTTTCTTCCCATTTCTACTTCTTCAAACTTGAAAGCCTTGAAAGACAGAATTGGAAGAAGAGGAAAAAAAAAAAAAATGAAATACATATTTTTAAAAAAGAAGAAAAAAAAGATTATGTTAGGGTTTGGGTGGGATTTTGAATGTGAGGGTTAGGGATGGGGTTGGGTTAGGGATGGGGTTGGGTTAGGGTTGGGATTTTGAATGTGAGGGTTAGGGTTGGGGTTGGGTTAGGGATGGGGTTGGGTTCGGGTTGGGATTTTGAATGTGAGGGTTGGGGTTGGGTTAGGGATGGGATTGGGTTAGGGTTGGGATTTTGAATGTGAGGGTTAGGGATGGGTTGGGGTTGGGTTAGGGATGGGGTTGGGTTAGGGTTGGGATTTTGAATGTGAGGGTTAGGGATGGGGTTGGGTTAGGGATGGGGTTGGGTTAGGGATGGGGTTGGGTTAGGGATGGGGTTGGGTTAGGGATTGGGTTGGGTTAGGGATGGGGTTGGGTTAGGAATGGGTTGGGTTAGGGATGGGGTTGGGTTAGGGATGGGTTTGGGTTAGGGATGGGTTTGGGTTAGGGATGGGTTTGGGTTAGGGATGGGGTTGGGTTAGGGTTTGTATATTATTATGACTCACTCACACATACACAAAAGTTAAGCCCCAACTGGAAAGTTGAGGGATTCTGTGTTTGGGGTTCACAGATTTAAAAACGTATCCCCATTATACACACACAAAAGTTAAGCCCCAACTGAAAAGTTGTGGGATTCTGTGTTTGGGGTTCACAGATTTAAAAACGTATCCCCATTATACACACACAAAAGTTAAGCCCCAACTAAAAAGTTGTGGGATTCTGTGTTTGGGGTTCACAGATTTAAAAACGTATCCCCATTATACACACACAAAAGTTAAGCCCCAACTAAAAAGTTGTGGGATTCTGTGTTTGGGGTTCACAGATTTAAAAACGTATCCCCATTATACACACACAAAAGTTAAGCCCCAACTGAAAAGTTGTGGGATTCTGTGTTTGGGGTTCACAGATTTAAAAACGTATCCCCATTATGCACACACAAAAGTTAAGCCCCAACTAAAAAGTTGTGTGATTCTGTGTTTGGGGTTCACAGATTTAAAAACGTATCCCCATTACATTTTATTTATTTATTTATTATTTTCAAGGGTATTATCTGCTTACTTGTGTTTTTTGTAATTCTTGCGAGTAAAATGAACCCAAGATTTCTTCTCCATTTAAATCATATAATTTGTAGGTCCAAGGGACTGTATCCATTACATCAATGATTTTAAATAATTCACGAGTCCATTTTTGTGTATAACCTTTCTCAAAATGACTTTTCCATTTGTATATTCTTACAATATCACCAACTTTAAACTTGGGCTTTCTCAAATTAATCTCCTTTTCATATTCTAATTTTGTAAATGTTTCTGATGGTTTTGATTTTGTTGATGAATGAACTGTATTATTGTAATTATCTACAATATCCTGAATTAAATACACCCATTTTTGAGAACCGAGTTGTGTGAATTTTTTATATAATTTCTCTTTTAAAGTACGATTAAAACGCTCAATAACAACTGCCTTTCCTTCATTAAAGGTGCTGTATAATTTAATACCCTTCCCCTTAAGAAATTTCATGAATATTTTGTTATAGAACTCTGTTCCCTCATCAGTCCATAACTTCTTTGGTTTCCTTTTATCCCGATCAAATATTAGCTTAAAGGCTAACATTAAAGTATCACCCCTTTTATTTTTTAAAGGGACAACCCAGGCAAATCTACTCCTCAAATCAATAACGGTTAAAGCATACCTGTATCCCCTGTCATTATTCAATTCAATTAAATCAGCGGACCATATGTGGTCGGTGTATTTAGAATAAACCTTCCTTCTTTTAAACTTTGTGATTATAGGTTTGTGTAATTCTTCAGCCAAAAGCTCCTCAGTCTTGATGACATCATTAGAGCCTAATAGTTTTTTGAGGAATAACCAAGACCAAGTTTCAATTTAGCATTTATCAAATTTCTCACAATAAACCTATCAACTTTCTCTCTCAACGTTGGATTTTGTATCAAAGACAAATTATACAACATTTCGCTGTCGGCTTTATGTTTTTCAGTCAACGTAGTGGTTTTCCCATAAGCAATATCATGCTTCATACACACTTCGTCAACCCTATTTGTAGGTTTAGACCAAGGTTTAGGATTGTCAGCCTCATCTAATCTTTTATCCAAGTTTGTTCCTGGACCACAGAAAGAATACCCTGGAAGGTGTAATTCCCCTGGAATTCCAGTTGTTGTAAATTTACTTCCTGACAGAAACTTTTGTATGTCTCCTCCTCTTTTAGGAGAGATGAATTGGCACTTTTTAGAGCCACATACTTGACATATTCCTTTTTGATAAACTCTATTATTTTTAGCTTTAACATAAGAGATATTTTTAGATTTAGTTTTCTTTTTACATTTGAGACAATAACTCATATTTATTTATCAGAAAAATTCCGACAGAGTATCAAAACCTTTTTGGTTTTCAACATATACATTTCAATCTTTATTTTTAAAACATAAAGAATCCTAAGGAATGCCTTCACTCTCTCCTCCATTTATTTACAAATAAAAACTAACTAAAGTCAATGACACCAACATCATCAATCACATAATCTTTTCCTTCTTCTTCTTCTTCTTCTTCACCACTTTCTCGTTTAAATCTCCTCCCTGAAATTGAAGACATTGACGTTGTTATTTTTGAAACCATTATCTTCATAAGAGTTGTTAATTCTTTAATTTCCTCTTCGGTGCGTTGAGATTGATTTATTTGCTGTAATACACTCAATCTTTTACGAATCTCACTGATTTCCATCTTTTTATATTTTTCCTCCCTCTCTCTTTGCTCCCTTTCCTCCCTCTCCTCCTTCTCCTTTTTCTCCCTCTCCTCCTTCTTCTTTTTCTCTCTTTCCTCCTTCTCCCTTTTCTCTCCTTCCTCCTTCTCCTTTTTCTCCCTCTCCTCCTCCTTTTTCTCCCTCTCCTCCTTCTCCTCCCTCTCCCTTTCCTCCTTCTCCTTTTTCTCTCTTTCCTCCTTCTCTTCTTCAACTCCTTCCTCATCCCTTGCTACCCTTGAGTTTGAACCCCAAAGAATATTATACATATACTCATCTGGATTTTGAGATATTCTTGTATCTATAATTATTTTTCTCATAATAGGATACCAATAAGATTTGTTGACGATTTCTAAAAGAGTTTTATATTTCATAACTTTGAGAAGTTCATTTTTATTTAATATTTTAAACAAGTCTCTATTTGTGGGTTTAACAATATCAGTATAAGGCCAGTTTTTAATGACAAAATTCCCATGTATATGCTCCAAATCATAAGGTATGTAATACCGAGCACCCTTTTCTTGTAGGTATCCTTGAATACAAAAATTATAATTCTCTTGTAGTCTTCTTCCTGCCATTTATGTATCAGAAATATATGTGAGATTAATATTATGACAGGTAATACCACCCCATCTTCCCACTACCAAATCGGTTTGTATTCCTCGGCTTTCTATCCTTATCTCATTACCTTCCTTCTTTGTCATGCGAACCATCGCTATACTATCATATATTTTTCTTTTCTTAAAATCACGTATTTGTTGTTTACTAATTGTACTTCCACAGAAATCCTTATCCTCACCAAGTGGATAATATTCTTCTTTACGAGACTGATTTAAATCATGTAGGTCTTCTATGTTTATTGAAAAAGACCAATTATACCCTAAATCAGGCATATCATACCCCCATTTATTAATTCGCATATTAACTAAATGTCCTTCTTTATAAAATTCAATTGTAAGCAGGTAGTTAAATTCAATGAGGAAAGGTGTATGGTCAGTATAACCAGGTGTTGTGGTTGTAAATTTTACTTGTTTCACAAAACGTGCTGTTTTCTTTAAAAATATATATTGTGATAAATCACTTAATCTAATTAAGTCATTCGCATCTGTAGGGTTTGGATAATTGATTAATTTATAAGTATTCTTCATATTAATATTTTTACTTACACTATATTTTTGTCGTTCAGCCTGTGCCTTTGTATAATAATTTGATAAATCAATATCCTGAGAGGATTTTCCAAAGATAGAACCATCTTTTCCAACATAAGTCATTTATATTAGATTAAAAATGATATCATAAAAATTTTCATTATTGTTGAGTTGAAATAATACATATAAACATAATTGACCACAACATTTAGAATTAATTTCTTGAACTTGAAATGTTTGATAAACACCATTCTGTAAGAATTGTATTACTTCAACAGGTGGTGGCATACCATAACTATCAAAATAATATTTATCCTGACTATTATGAATACAAACCCAATGAGAACCATTCTGTGTGTCTAAATTCATAATAATATTCTTTGTATTCTTATTTATATGTATTAATTCATCTCTCATACAAATAACCACATTATCAATTTTTAGTGTTTTACAATACTTAGCTAGTTCTATATTTGACGTTGTATTCTTTCCAAATTGTTTAAACCATTTATCCATTTATTTATGAGAAAGATACAATCCATTACCCCGTTTAGTTAGTTTAACACCCGCTTGAGCGATAGAGGAAAGCATATCTCCAACCAACAATCTAGCTTTATCAGGTAGACTTTCAAGTTTTTGAGCAAAATCTACAATTACACCACTTCCACTAATTTGTTTCTCCAACTCCTTGTTATGTCTTTCCAATTCTTTTTGAGCTTTTAGTTGTGCCTTCCTTTCGTTAGCAGTTTTTACCGCTGCTGAAATACCACCAGTCAATGCTCCCGCCGCACTTAAACCAGCAAATAAAGGAATTAGAAACGGGAGAAATCCTCCTCTTGACTCGTCTATTGAATATTTCTTTAACATAGGTTTCGTCATTTTAATTTTAAGTGATCCAACATCATTTAGTGTTTTTACTTGTGTGTGTGTGAGTAAAACATCAATTCTTACAGCTCCTTTTCTTTGAATTGTATTAACATTAATAATACAAGGCTTTTGATTTTGAATACAAGATGTTAATTTATTAAGATTGATTTGATTAACATATACCCCAACCATTTATTTATGAGAAAAAACCTATGTGATATTAATCATAACACCATTATCTGTATTAATCTGTAATTCTGTTTCCTCCAAAAGCAAACAATATGCATTAACCTCTTCACTCTCCCCTCTTTCAATGTATAGAGAAGTATCCACTCGATTAGACTTTATAGTTTCCTTTTGAGAACTCAGGTCAATTGCGTAGATTGTATAAAGTTTTTGAAACGCAACCATATCCAAAATAGGATCATTATTACCATTACTTTCACACACCTTTTGGTAGGACTTGTAGGCTTCCGCATAATCATTTTTTTCCCAATCAATTTCCAATCTATCTCGCGGATAAAATGTGCCATCAAGAGAAACCCGAAGTTGTTTCACCTTAGCATTATCACTCAGCGCATTATTCTTATTAGTACCGTCCTCTCCATCTGGTTTTTTAAAAATGAGCCAGAGGTATCGTGGCTTTCCTTGAAGAACACCCAAATTCCAAGTGTAGGTAGTGTGTTCCAGTTTAACATGTTGACATCTTCTTTTAAGGTATGATACATTTAGCGGTTTCTTTGAGTTAAGTCTTCTATTTAACATCTCTTCCGTTTTAAGATTAGGAGTATATTCACTGATATACCAACACAAATCATTAATAACAAATTTATTGTTGTCTCCAAAAGCATTTTCATCCCCAAAAAGCAACCTATTTACATTATCATTCCTTTGTAGTTGAAATCTAATTTTAAGACCATACAAAACTTTATCATAATCGCAAAATCCAAATATACCTTTAAGAGGTACTGCTACGGTAAAACTATTCACTGCTTTTGTTTCATCATTATACATTGACTTCCTTTGACTATAACCAGGGTCTGCGTTTGTACCCGTTGACATATCAGGAATAAAACCTTCAACAGCTCCCTTACCCATTCTATCACTAAACGAATATAGTGTAAATTTCATCATTTCAGATGTAGCAGAGACATAATCAACCGCTTCAACCTCTTGTGTTCCAATATACAGGCAGACACTGTCAAACATTTTCCAGAAGAAATCATTTACGAGTGTAGCATTAGTATTATTCGCAGCCTTAGTGAATTTAAATTTACACAGCAAGAAACTATCAGCTATATTCAAGTAAGTTTGTTGATTATTTATTTCAAAACTTTTTGTTCCGTTTGAATTCCAGTCTGTTCCTGTTATAGCATTTACCTTAAAATAGTCTTCCTTTTTAGTGGAGTTTGAAATGATAATCGTATCATCCAAATCATAGATACTATCAATCGCTTCCATACTTGTATTTATATAGCATTAAAATTGTTGAAACCCTGACCCAAGTATTTTAATGATTTTTTGTCGTTCTTGTGAAGATAGTTGAGTTTTACCTTTTTTTATTTCTTTGATTGCTTGTAATTTATGAGACTCCTTTTGAGCATCTTTTATACTCTTTATAGCACCCGCAACGGAGCCCACGGCAGAAGCAGTTGAATCAATTCGGTCTTTATGTTTAAGGATGGTTGAACCAATACCCATTAGAGTATCAATTATCCCATCTCCTTTATTTCGAAATTGATGACCTACACCTCGTTGTCTCTTAGGTTTATAGTATCCTCTACCCACATACCTTGTATAGTCTGGTGAAAGGAACATGCCCTCCCCTGTAATTATTTTATATTTTCCCAACTCGTGTTTTCTCACAATAACCATTATTTATTTATTGAAAAACTTCACGTAGGTGAATTCTGATGGATATAATTTCATCATTAAAGGATATCATACGATTATCTTGGTCGGTTATCCTAAAACTTACTCTGTATATGGTTTTTCCTGACACAGGTAAATAGACAAGATTTTTTGGTTCCATATTATATTTATAACCAATCGGGGTTGAGTATGCACTGAATGAAAATATTGTATTTGTTCTTATTCCATCGTTATAAGCACCATCAATCAAATCACAATGAATTAATACTGAATTTATACCGGAGGATATTTGGATAACATTATCACTGTAAAACGTCCCATTATTTTCAATCTTTTTTGAAGAGAAACCCAATAGCTCTCTAAACGAATTTTCAATCGTGAAATCAACTTTATAATTATTTTTAAGTTTAATAGTTGATTTTGAAGTGTGTTTTTGAATATCTATTACAATATTTTTTGGTTCATCACCTTTTTCTTTCATAAGGCGAGAGACTTCTGAAGATATTTGAGAAATCTCGTAAGCTCCAGGTGAAACGGTTATAGTTTTATATCCACTTCCTGGATTATAACTAAACTTGTTGTTTTTCTCTGTGATATTAAAAAGGGTATTGTAAGTTTCCATTGACAACAAAGATGCCTCATATGAGGTAAGGGGGTCAAGTTGTAGTGGGTAAGGGAATGAAGCTGTGTAATCGCTCGTTGTGAAATTAAAACTAAGAATTGTGCTTCTCATCTTATTTAATATCTAATAAAATATCTTTGTATTGACATTTATTAATTATTTTCATGTTCATCAACTGATCTAAAATGGCTGAGGATTCATCTATCTATAATTCCAGTAATCTCTGTTTGTACGTTTGTCTGTGACCGCTGTTTCTCGACAACCACGGGTCCGATATACTTTTAACTTGCCAGGTATATTGCTGGGGACCCGAGGATGTGCCTTTTCAAGGTTTCATATTAATCGGACAATTACTTACCGAGCTATGTCCAAAAAACGATTCAACCAATCAGAGAGCAGCGAACTATCGCGTGTGCCGAACGTGGCGGACACACTCTGCCTCGGATGGCACATTTGAGAGCGTATTCATTTATTTCACGTTTGCAAACTATGTTGGCGTTAAACTATGTTTTAAAACTAATAAAAACCCCGGGGGGATTGTCACTGTACTCGCAAGCCGTTCGCCGTTCGCTTTGGCGTTGCGAATGAACCAAAACATTTCATGCACCAAACCATTTCATGTAAAGCGTTCGCCGTTCGCTTTGGCGTTGCGAATGGACCAAAACATTTCATGGACCAAACCATTTCATGTAAATAGAGGGGGGGATATAATTTTAGATATAGATATAGTACGGGCATGCCCTAGTTAAAACAATTGTTGTTTCCAGCCTTCTTACTACCTAACAACAATAATAGCCTATTAACTAATTGTGATGGGTCATTTGGAAGAAAACTAACACCCGAACCAAGCTTACTTAAAGCATCAATAATATGTTTCTCCTTCTCATTCTTCTTACTTTTACCAGCAACAGAAACTCCATAATCAAGTGCATTTAGCAACTCAATATATACCCTATCTTCCTCTCTTTCCATATCAAGTGGTTCCTCAAAATATTTTGAACCGCTGAATCCGGGGTTTGTTAGAAGAAACATTAATCTTGGAGTTAATTTAACATTTGGTTGAGTAGAACTCAAGAACATCAATTCATCATTAAATATCAATACCTTTTCTTCCACAAGATGAAACACTGCTGGTTCTTCTGTTGGAATGAGACCTGCTCTGGTTTTTGAACCCGCCGAATATTCATTGTTTTGAAGAGCTTCCACAACATAATTAGGGGGTTGATTTACCTCCTCAAGTTTCCGAAATAATCCCTCGTCATCATATTCTAATTCACCAAGTTCTTGTTTTGTTATCTGACTAAAATCTTTGAGCATTTGAAGTTTTTTCGGAGTAAATTCTACCGTGGGAACTGTAGGTGAGTGTTGAGTTTTCAAAAGTGGTTTAAAGAATTTCTCTTGTTTTCTTTCAAAGGCTTCTTCACCAGTTAGTTTCTGTCTCCGTTTCTTCTTTATCTCTTCCTGTTGTTTAACAACTTTTGAAACTAATTGTTGATGTTCCTTAAACTTTCTTTCTCTTTCTTCGGTATTCATTTTCTGTATTTATTTATTGAAAAATATCATTTAGTATCTCATCTTGTTTCACAACAATATATTTATATTTTCCAATCGTGTGTTTCATATAATTTTCAAATTCTTTTTTACTACATAACGTAGAGCAATTATCTCTCCAAAAATTATTTACATCTATTGAATTTAACTTAAATAAAATAAAAGTATTGGCATTGTTTCTTATTGAGCGTCGAGGGAGTTGAAAATATGATTGACTAAGATATATACAATTACAAGAAGAATGTCTCCCTCTTGTATAGTAGCTATCCATTACTGTTTGGTTTCTCTCATTAACACAATCATCAAAGATGACGAGGTTCTTTTTTGATTTATCTAAATCTTGAGGTGAAGGTATATCATCCGTATTATCACTGAGAATACAAGTTATGGGTTTCGATTTTGATTTCTGTGTATCACAAAATAATTGTATTATATCTTCAATATTATAATCATTCAGTTTGTTTTGAAGTTTAAATAAACCGATAATGTCTTCCTTTTTAAGACCTGCATTAAAACCCTGTGAGAGTAGTTGATACTCGGGTTGAAAACTTGACTTTGTAAAAATTATTAAATTATCATAATCTAAAAAATTAGGACCAAGGAGCATCTTTAAAAGTAAACAGGTTTTCCCACATCCGCTTGAACCAACTATTAGACATCTCAATGAATTTGGAATGTTTTTATGGTTATTAAATTTTATCTTATTTTCCCAAACGGGTAAAAAATCATTCATTTATATATTTGGAAAACAAGTCATCCAACTTTTTTTGAGCTATTTTAGAAACTCTATATTTTATCCTGAGTTCGGGTTTAATTTCAAAATAATTCATTATTTTATTTATGTAGTATCTTGTATTAACATTTCCATTAAAATTATTTTGAATAATAAATATCATTAAACCCTTATACATTTCCTCAATACAAAGAGTCTCTTTCCTTGTAAGAAATGGTGTATTATCACCATAATGCTTAACATTCATCTCTCTTATTAATCTTGTAAAGTAATTCATTTTTGGTTCTAATTTAAAAGAGTTATATGTTTTTTTATATTTCTTATTATCATTAATTAGAATATAATCACAGAATAAACATTGTTTATATGAATCCTCATCATTAAGCCCCACTCTATCACAAGCCGGACAATTCTCTAATTTATCATATGGAGAGTCTGGAAATTCTAAATATCCTTCAGAACTTATCATATTTATGTGGTAAATTTTTACTTAAACTAAACGCAAGTTTATTCATTAATAAATACAATGTTTCAAAGCACAAAAGACAAATTTCAATCAATCTCTACTTCGGTGGAAGATATAGAAAAATATGTCAAAGATGTTAAATTGAACAAAGATAAATATGGAAATTTTTGGGTAAAACCAGTTATGGAAAATAACATGAGCCCCTCTATTTCATTTAAAGGAAGAGCTCTAACTATACCTGGAAAGACATCCATTAAAGTAAATCTAACAAAAGTTTCTCCTCTACTCCTGGCAATTTATTCAAAGCTTGAAAAAGTGATTGACCACGATACTTTGAAAAAGAATGATAAGACCATTAATAATTCTAGAGGAGACATTTGTATTTTCTTTAATAATCCAAAGGGTGTAGATCTAAGTAAAATGAATGATGTTAATATTTCTGGTGAAATGTCATTTCGTTCTATGATAGTTAGAGATTATTTAAAGATAACTTTTGATATAAAAATTGTAGAGATTGAATCTGTTAATGAAAGAAAGTATATAGATATTGATGGGAATATTTTTCTTGCTAATTAAATATGAGTCAATACAGCAGTGAAGATTTTACTATTTCATTGAACTCGGACGATAGTGATGATAGTATTTCATTGAGCTTGGACGATGGTGATGATAGTATTTCATTGAACACAGATGATAGTTATGATACTAATAGTTTGTGCTCAAATGATAGTTATGAGAGTAGCTTTATTGATGACTCTGAGTATGATTCTGAGTATTCATGTGATAGTTATGACTTAGATGATTCTGAGTGAAAAAGTGTTTTAGTTTAAGCACAGCGATATATATAAAACGGAGCTGTAAAGCTCAAAAGTGTTTTATTTTAAGCACAGTGATATATATAAAACACCACGTTTTCTCACGCTATAAATATGGTTTATTGTGATACTTGCGAGAAGGAAGTAAAATATTATAAACAACATATTCTCACCGCAAAACATACATACAACATTTTAAACAAACTTTCCCCTCTTCCACCTGAAACAAAACACTGTTCTACATGTAATAAAAATATCCTCAAGAAAGGCTTCAAAATACATCTTAAAACAAATCTACATTTATCAAATTTTATCACAACTAAAAACTCTGATGGAGCATTCAAAGGACATATTAAAATAAGAGTCTTTAACTTCAAACCTCCTGAACCAGAGTCTATAGTTGATGCTGTAGAAATAGTTAAACCTGCTGTTCAAACGTTGATTGAAAAAACACTAAAGGAAATGAAACCACTTAAATTTTATATGGGAGTAAAATTAGAAATGACAAAGGATGAAGGAGTTATAGATGCACCATACATGAGAACTGAGCCACACTTTATATCTTCATATCAAGATTTTAAAACATCAGGAGTCTATGATGAACTTATTAAACAAGAGCAAGATGTGGATAATTCAATCGTAGGAAGTGGATTCAATATAGGAAAAATTATTTACATAGACATTCATATTCTTAAATCAGATCCTCTAAAAGCTTCTTCTTACATTGATTTACCCAGTGTTATCAAAAATAGAAAAGCAGTTATCAATATCAAAAATAAAGACAATAAATGTTTTCTCTGGTCTATTTTAGCACACTTACATCCTCCACATTTTCATGATGAAAGAGTATCTCATTATAAAAAATATGAGAATACATTAAATACGAAAGATCTAAAGTTTCCGATGACTTTAAATGATATTCCTAAATTTGAAAAGATGAATAATTTATCAGTTAATGTTTATGGTCTAACAGAAACAAACAACATTCAGGTTTTAAAGCTTTCTGACAATTGTAAACAAACTCATATTAATCTTCTATATTTTAATTCAGACGAAAATTCACATTATACATACATCAAAGATATTGCTAAATTAATAAAACCACAAGTCTGTAAGAGAACAAATAAAATATATATTTGTTTGCGTTGTCTTAACTTCTTCAATTCACAAGAAAGATTAGATAAACATTCAAATTATTGTGGCGAACATAAATCAACGGTAATCAATATGCCTAAAGAAGGCTCAAAGATCACATTCAAAGATGAAAATAAAAAGATCAAACATCCATTTGTTATATATGCTGATTTTGAAAGTATTTTAGAAAAAATTGATACTGCTTCTCAAGATCCAAAAGAATCATACACAAATAAATATCAAAAACATACTCCTTGTGGTTTTTGTTATTATATCAAATCATCCGTTGGTGATAAATATAACAAGTTAGAGATGTATAGAGGCTCAAATACCCCAGAGGAGTTTGTGAAACGACTAGAAAAAGACTGTGTTCGATTAACCAAGATAATGAGAGAAACCAATAAACCAATGTCCTTAACAAGTAAAGAAAAAAGGGAATTTATAAAAAACAATGTCTGTCATATTTGTGAGGAGAAAATTGGTAAAGGTCTAAAGGTTAGAGACCATTGTCATCTCACTGGTAAATATAGAGGTCCGGCTCATCAAAGTTGTAATATTAATTATCAACTCCCCTCTTTCATTCCTGTCTTTCTTCATAACAACGCTCATTATGATACACATCTATTTATCAAGGAACTCTCAAAGACTTCTGGAAGTATCTCAGCAATTCCAAACACGGATCAGAAATACATTTCATTCACAAAAACAATTCACACATCTCCTATTACTCATATCAGATTTCTTGATACATTTAAATTCATGGCAAGTCCATTGGTTAACTTGGTTCAAAATCTAAAAGAGTTTCCATGTCTTTCAGAGTATTTTTTAGATAAAGATTTTCTAACACAAAAGGGAATTTACCCCTATGACTATATGGACTCATTTGAGAGATTCAATGAAACACAACTTCCTTCAAAAGAAAATTTCTATAACAAATTAAATAATAGTCATATATCTGATAAAGATTATGTACACGCACAAAATGTTTGGGAAAAATATAACATCAAGAATCTTGGCGAGTATCACGATTTGTATCTCAAAACTGATGTGCTTTTATTGGCCGATGTATTTGAAGCCTTTAGATCTGTTTGTCGCACTGGATATGGATTGGATCCTGCTCACTACTACACAGCACCTGGATTGGCCTGGAGTGCGATGTTGAAAATGACAAAACAAGATTTGGATTTGATAATCGATGTTGATATGCTTTTGATGATTGAAAAGGCAAAAAGAGGTGGAATTTCACAAGTCTGCTCGAGTAGATACGCAAAAGCAAATAACAAATATCTTCCAAATTATGATCCAACGAAAGAGAGTTCTTACTTGATGTACTATGACGCGAACAACCTGTATGGCTGGGCAATGTCTCAGGCTCTTCCTTATGGAAAACTTAGATGGGTAAAGGAAAAAGACTACAAAAACGTTTTACAAGATGTATGTATCTCTACACAAAAAGAATTGGATGAAGAAAAAGTTGGTTATTATTTTGAAATTGATTTAAAATATCCAGAGGAACTCCATAACCTACACAAAGATCTCCCATTTGCTTGTGAGAAAGAAAGTCCAAAGAAAGAATGGTTGAGTGATTATCAACGATCGTTTGATATAGGTGAATCAACAGAAAAATTACTTACTACATTATATAACAAGAAAAATTATGTTCTACACCAAAGAAATTTGCGACAATATTTATCAAAAGGTCTAAGAGTAGAGAAGATCCATAGGGTTCTAAAGTTCAATCAAAGTCATTGGTTAAAGGGGTACATTGATTTTAATACACAAAGAAGAACAGAGTCAAAAACAGATTTTGAGAAAGACTTTTATAAATTAATGAATAATGCGGTCTTTGGTAAGACTATGGAGAATGTGAGGAAAAGACAAAATATCAGACTATCAACATCTTGGGAACAAGCATCAAAATTAATTAATAGACCGAGTTTTACTCGAGCTGAGGTCTTTACTGAGAACTTTTGTGCGATCCATTTGATTAAAGAGAGTATTGAAATGAACAAACCTATTTATATTGGAACAACAATTCTTGATTTATCAAAGTCATTAATGTATGATTACTTTTATAATAACTTGAGGAAGAAATATCAAAATGATGTTAATCTACTTTATATGGATACAGATAGTTTTATTTTGAAAATTAATACCAACGATGTTTATTCAGACATGAAAAGAGACATTAATATCTATGACACGAGTAATTACAGTCCAGAGAGTGAGTTGTTCTCTTCTAAAAATAAAAAGGTGATTGGAAAGTTCAAGGATGAATTAGGAGGAAATGTTATGAGTGAATTTGTGGGATTGAGGTCAAAGGCTTATGCTTATAAATACATTGTGAATAACGTTGAAAAGACTGATAAGAAGTTAAAAGGTGTAAAGAAAAATGTTATTAAAGAAACAATAAACTTTAAGGATTATTATAACTGTTTAACAACAAAGAAAGAAGAGTTTAGAAAGATTAATGGAATAAGAAGTTATAAACATCAATTATATTCAGAAGAGATAAATAAGAAAGCATTGGGGGCTTTTGATGATAAGAGGTTTATTTTAGAAAATGGAATTGATAGTCTCCCTTATGGTTATATAAGTATATAAGTGATAAGATATATATAAGTGATAAGATATATATAAGTGATAAGATATACATAAGTGATAAGATATATATAAGTGATAAGATATATATAAGTGATAAGTTAAAAAGGGGGGGGGGGGGGGTTGGGGATTTTAACGGGCTACCGCCGCCTTTTTTACTATTATATAAATGATAGAACCAAGTATCAACCAGACTAAAGAGTGGAGGTGTAATCAACCTTGGTATATAAATGGAAAACATAATGAATGTGAAAAATATCAAATAGGTATAATTGAAAAGGCAACTGGTAAAAAAGTTCACAAAACAAATAAGAGAATTAATTTAAATACCGGTGAATTGGGTAAAAAAGATGGAAATATTTTTGAGTGGACGGAAAACTTTGATGGTTGTCAGGAAAATATATACTTTAATTTAAAAATGGTATGTGGCACTGGAGGCGCTCAAATAAGAACATTGAGGGAGGTTTACCATTTTATCTTAGCTCAGTTAAAATATCTTAATAAAGAACCAAACTCAAACATATTTTTTGTTAATGTATTAGACGGTGAGGAGAGTTGTAGGAGAATTAAATTATTTCCCACACATAAACAAATATTTGTAGGGTCGTTGTTTGAGTGGGTTATATTCACCAGATGATATTAAGAGTAAAAGGTTAAAAGGTTCATAAGGTCAGAAGGATCACAGGTGTTTAAGTGGTCTAATGAATAAGGATAACATGTCAAAAGGTTAGAAGGTTCGTAAAGAACAGGGTGAGAGAAATAGAGGTCTTTAGGGGCAATGAGGGAGGGAAAGAATTAATATGGAAGTGAATGGGTCAATGTTTGAGTGGGTCAAAGATTAATCTGCCAGATGATATGTAGAAGAAGGATGATAGGTCTATAAGAGAAAACAAATATTTGTAGTGTTTGAGTGGTCTAATGAACAACATTAAGGATAGGTACTACAGACAAAAGGTTCATAAAGATGAGGGTGGGAGAAATAGAGGTGTTTATGATTTTTGAAAAAGACAAGGGGGTAAATGACATTAGATAGGGATTTCCCATGTTAAACGGAGGTGTCCCAGAAGCAACATTATTACACTACTGGTAAGGCTTTTTCAGGGTTTTTTGTTATGAGCACCTCGTTAATCATCTTCAAAAAGGGTGTTATAACACACCCAAACACCCAGTTTTCATCATCGCAATCTGTTGGAGACCCAGGTCCAGGAATGCATGCAACGTTTGGGGCCTCAAGGTCTCATGGTTTTGGAGTTATGGAGGAGACAGACGGACGGACGGACGGACACTGCCTTTTATTATTATAGACTAGCCGAAAGCACCCGGCGTTGCCAGTCCCGACAATTCTGGTTCTTTTTGAATGAATTTACTACCATAATTCAGCTTTTACTCGCAGCTGTAGAAGATTGACTACTGTAATTCAGCTCAGCTTTTAATTGCGAAATGGGCCTGGCCCGGCTGAGGTGGGCCTCGACCGGTCTCGCCACCTAGCCTATAACCTTCCTGGGGGCCCATCCCGACATTTTTTGTATTGGAGGTTTACTCCTATCTTTCACCGTTCAGGAGATTAGCTTGCGCAGACAAACAAACAAACAAACAAAAACTTTCTTTTATATATACAGTCACGTGAAAAAGTAAGTACACCCCATGTAAAGTTTTGACTTTTTCAACATATTTTAACATACAGCTATTTGATCTTCATTTCAACAATATTGATAGATAAAGGTGATATAATATAACAAATATCATGAAACATTTACATTTTGTAGACCATTGTATAATTTAAATAAACATAAATGCAAATTTCGCATGTGGAAAAAGTAAGTACACTCCTACATTTATCACTACTTCAAATACCTAAAATTATTAGAATCAGGTGCACCAGCTCAGGTGCAAATGATTAGAACATCGTTAGAGAGGATCTTGGAGGAACCTGTCTTATTTAAACCTCAGACTTTTAGTTTGATTTGCTCTTTGTTGTTGAAGTGTGCGGCATCATCATGCCTAGATCAAAAGAGCTCTCTGAGGCCTTCAGAAAGAAGGTTATAGATGCCTACGAGTCTGGGAAGGGATTTAAAAAGATCTCCAAACAATTTGAAATCAATCATTCGACTGTCCGGAAGATCATCTACAAGTGGAGAAGATTCCAAACAACTGCCAACTTGTTCAGGCCGGGCCGCCCCAGCAGGTTCAGCCCGAGAGCAGACCGCAAGATGCTGAAAGAAGTCTCTAAGATCCCCAGAATGTCATCACGGGACCTACAGGTAGCTCTTGCCACTGTTGATGTCAAAGTGCACGAGTCTACCATTAGAAAGAGGCTGCACAAATTTGATCGACATGGGAGGTGTGCCAGGAGGAAACCATTGCTGTCCAGAAAGAACATCAGGGCAAGACTAAAGTTTGCCAATGAACACCTAGGCAAAGACCAGCACTTCTGGAACAATGTGCTCTGGACAGATGAGTCAAAGGTGGAGCTATTTGGCCACAGTACCAGAAGACATATTTGGCGAAAACCAAAGACAGCATTTGACCACAAGAACCTGATACCAACTGTAAAGCATGGTGGTGGAAATATTATGGTTTGGGGCAGCTCTGCTGCATCAGGGCCTGGGCAGCTCACCATCATAGAATCCACTATGAATTCTTCATTGTACCAGAGGGTGCTTGAGGATAATGTGAGGCCATCTGTCGGAAAGTTGAAGCTCAACCGAGGGTGGACCTTGCAACATGACAATGACCCTAAACATACCAGTAAATCCACCAAGGAATGGCTGAAAAGAAAGAAATGGAGGGTTCTGGAATGGCCAAGTCAAAGCCCGGATATAAATCCCATCGAGATGTTGTGGGGGGATTTGAAACGAGCTGTGCATGCAAGAAACCCCTCAAACATCGCACAGCTGAAATAATTCTGCATGGAGGAGTGGGCAAAAATTTCTCCCAGTCGATGTCAGAGACTAGCATACAGTTATAAGAAATGCCTACTTGAGGTTGTTTCTGCCAAAGGGGGGCAATACCACCTATTAGAGCCAAGGGTGTACTTACTTTTTCCGCATGCGAAATTTGCATTTATGCTTATTTAAATTATACAATGGACTACAAAATGTAAATGTTTCATGATATTTGTTATTTAATATCACCTTTATCTATCAATATTGTTGAAATGAAGATCAAATAGCTGTATGTTGAAATATGTTGAAAAACTCAAAACTTTACATGGAATGGGTGTGCTGTTACGGATTCGTCACTTCCGTTGTTGTGGTTTTCATCCACTGTAAACATTTTTGATTCCATGTACTATTATTGTTGTCGTTTGAGGGAAATAGATATTGCTATTTTCAAAAGGTAAAAAAGTTAATGTTTTAAATGAAACCGGAACCGGACGACGAAGAAGAAAAGGAAGAGAGGAAAAAGAAGGCGGAGCGAGTGAGTCGGAGAAGAAGCATAGTTGCTTTGTGGTCTGGAGCAAACGTTGGCGAGCAAGAGTCACGAGTGAACTTTGGGTTTCCCAGGAAAGTGATTCCTGCGACAGAGTTGTTATCGCTGTGACAGATCAACCTACGTGTCAGGTTTGGTGGTGGATTCCGAGGAGAATCATCGTCGTGCCGTTACGCCTCGAGAACGGGCCGTCGGCCATTTTGACTCGCGCGCTTTGCGCATCGCGCAAGGTCTTTGCTTCGCTTCAACCGTTTTCACCGCATTCAGACGTTTATCTGGTGTGGGTGTGTATAACGTGGACTTTGAAGGTAAATCGGCGGTTCGCCGATTTGGAGCCGTGAAACGTCCATACACGTGGGTGTGATTTCCCAGTCGCCTGGAGGGCACCTTTGGATTTCCCAGTCGCCTTGAGGGCGCCTTTGCGCAGCTTTGGCGGGCGTGACTGTAACGGTAAACCCAACGGGATTCTGGTCTCGATTAGATATCGTTCTGACGATCGCTGGAGCGGATCGACTTTGGCTTGAAGCCAGGATCGACTTTGGCTTGAAACCGGAATCAACTTTGGTTTGAAGCTGGGAAAGAGACATTGGGAATGTTCTTGTTTCACTCACTTGGAGCACAGTGAGTTATATATTACGAAACTGATGGTACCATCATAGGATATATATTGATTGTACTTTTGATTAATATTATTGTTGTACTGTTATTCTTGTGTGATCTTGATACAATATTTGTTTGTTGGTAACAATTGGTGTGGCTTCACCATTGATCTTTGACATACAGAATAACACATTTTTCTGCCGTGACTCCTCTCTGGGCTCGGAGGTACACCGTGACCAGGGGTTTGGGGAGGAGCACGTAACAGTACTTACTTTTTCACGTGACTGTATATAGAAGAAGATATAGATTAGCAGAAGCTCGTGGTACGTCATACATCAAATGTTTGACGTCATACATAAAATTGCACGTGATACGTGGAGGGGTGAGATTCCAAAAATATCGAAATGATCCAAGGAAGGAGGAATGCACCAACAGGAATCTTGCACCTTGAAATGACATGGCTAAAGGTCAGAACGTTTCACTTCATCCCCACCCCACCCTGAACAAAGGAATGTGCTTCTCGGTTAAATTTATGACAGCAATCGAGCCAAATTCATTTTTACCCTGCGCTCGCAAAGCGAAAATCAGGGTTAGGCATTCAGTTGCGTATGCGCGTACATGTGGCATATGTGCGTGTCTGAATTTTTTTAATCTATTTTCTCGGCAACCGTTGATCCGATTGACACAAAATTTTAACATCGGAGCGCCTCCGCCTGTAGAATTTTGAATGATAATTCTGACGTCATAAGTCACGTGGTGCAGGCGCCATCTTGGAAAAACTTTGCACCTCTACATCACTGAAACCGCACGATGGAAAAAATTGAACCATGGTGCGTTGTCAAGTACTCCCCATTGGGAATAAGACATGTTAATGATGATGTCATCGGTGCCTTTGTTAGGACGTCATAATTCGACAAGTATAACTCTTCATCCGATCAGTATGATTTTTTTTTTCTTTGCAATTGTTGGTCTGATGGAGACAAAATTTTCACCATAGGGGCGCATTCTCCTGTAGAATATTTTAATTATTATGATGTCATAGGTCACGTGGTACAAGCGCCACCTGAGAAAAACCGAAAAACATTGCACCTCTATATCTCCAAAACCGCTCATGGAAAAAATTGAAGCGTGGCTCTTTGTAAAGAACTCAATATGAGGAATGTGTTGTTAATGACGTCATTGGTGCCTTAATTATGACGTCATAATTCGACAGGGACAACGCTTAGTCTGATCAGTTTGAAATTTATTGAACGTGATCTATGAAACAATTATTTTAGAGAATATAAATTTATTATGTAATCCCTCACGAGGTCTGGCAGCCACATTGGATCAAAGAGAAAAACCCTTCCAAAACAGAAGAGTTGGCTCGCACCTTGGTGACTGCGCAGGGTAGGTATTCTACAAGTACCATCTAGTTTTCACAAGGAGCAAAGCTCATGGAGAAGCAAAACCACAAATGGCAGCAAGCTTATATTAGACGACCAAAGGGTATGTAGGGAAGAGGGCGACAGAGGGTGAGAAATGGGGGGTGGGTATATATACAAAGAGGAAAGGAAGAACAACACAAAAACGAGTGTCAATAACCTAGAAAGGAACAGAATGCAAAAAGTAACGAGAAAGCATCTGAAAATGCAAAGCTCGCCCGCGTCCATTTGTATTCATACGTCTTCTTCGTCTTCCATATGCTTAAAATAACGAAAAGTAAAAAAAACAAAAAACTAGAAGGGCACTCGGTCGAGAGCATCCCTCCGCCAGGCTGAACAGTTTATGTTTTTTATCCCACTGATAGGCCAGATCTGGATTCGGACCTGAACCAAAATCTAACAAGCTTGTTCTTGTCACCTAACCAACTCGTCCACCAAGTTTAGCCATAACTCGTCCATAACCTTTTTAAATATCATGTTATATGTCGGTTTTAGCCCGATCTCTCAATGGTGAAGAATCACTTTCAGATTAAATATTTCTCGTATCCGAATCCATATTCAGATCTTCACCAAAATTGAATCGATTCTTCCTTGTCACACAAACAACCTGTCCATCAAGTTTCGTCCAAATCCGTCCACAACTTTTTGAGATATCCTGCTATGTATCGATTTTGGCCCAATCTCCCAATGGTGAAGAATCACTTTAAAAATTCTAGTAGCCGGATCCGAATCTGGATCTTCACCAAAATCTAATCATTTCGTCCTTGTCACATGCACTACCTCTCCGCCAAATTTCGTCCGAATCCATCCACAACCTTTTGAGATATCTTGTTCACAGATAGACAGACAGACAAACAGACAGGGGTGAAAACATAACCTCCATCCACCTTTGGTGGCGGAGGTAAAAATACAAAACAAAAATTGATAATGTTATGCAGCCTTGACCTTTGAGCTTTAGGTCTAAAAAAAAAAAAATCAGCTTCTACTTTCTGATTGGTGAACCAATTCAGTGTCCCAATATGCAAATTCTTAAATTTCAGGTCAATTGGATGAAAATTGACGATTTTATGCAACCTTGACCTTTTGATGTAAAAAAAAAAAAAAAAATCAATTGACTCCTACCTTTTAAATAGTGAACCAACTAGGTGATCCAAAACGCCAATTGTTTAAATTTCAGGTCAATCGGGTGAAATTGGCAATTTTACGCAACCATGACCTTTTGATCTAAAAAAATAAACAATCAGCTTCTAGTTTTTGATTGGTAAACCAATTCAGTGACCCAATATGCAAATTCTTCAAATTTCAGGTGAATCGGATGAAAATTGATGATTTTGTGCAATGCTGACCTTTTGACCAAATTATAAATTTGCCTTCTCCATATTCTCATCATAAAGCTTTATGGAAAATCTGATGACAAAACGTTACACCTCTCTATCTCTGAAACCACACAATGGAAAAAATTGAAACATGGGGCATTGTCAAGTACTCCCCATGGGGAATAAGATATGTTGATGGTGATGTCATCAGTACCTTCATTATGACATCATAATTGGCCAAGTACAATGCTTGATCCGATCAGTATGATTTTTTTTTTTCACAGAAAAAAAAAAAATCAACCCCCCACAGGCTAAGCGGTTGGTCTGTCTTGGCCAATCCAGCGACCTGGAAAGTTTTCATTCAGGACGGCTTGAATGACTAAGGTCCAATGAGGGGAAGCGCCATCCTGTTGAAAAATGATATCGGGTTGCAGGTCTTCAATTTGTGGGAAGGCGAATCCATCCAACATGTTCATGTAAATTGTTGAGGTCACTGTATCTTCCACAAAGAAAAACGGACCCACCAATCGGTCATGGAGAAGGCCACACCACACATTGACCTTTGGACTGTCGCAAATTTGTTCAAGTTTCAGAGCCCCAGATCCTCACATTGTGCTGGTTGATCTTCCACGATACATGAAAGCAAGCTTCGTCTGTGAACATGACCTTTTCCAGGAAATCTTCATCATCCTATATGAAACTGAGCATTTCCACAGCAAGCACCATTCATTTGGGTCCATCACTTGGTTTGAGTTTCTGCAGAATCTGCACCTTATAGACATAAAGCTTCAGTCATTTATACAAAATCCTGTGAACAGTGGTGGTTGGTAGTCCAAGTTCTCTGGACGCGTGGCGGATTGATTTTTTTGGGACTTTCGTGAAATTATTCATGCACTCGTCCAACGTCCGCTGCACTTGTGCTTGGTCGACTGGTACTTTTCTGTTTATGACATCTTCCAGTCTCCTCAAACCTCTTGTACCACTCTCCGATACTAGTCCGTGATGGCGGATTCCTTCCATACCTCGTACAGAGATTACGTTGAGCTTGCATGTCGGATCTCGTCTCAATGAACCATTCGACGCACTAAGCTTTTTCCTGTGTTTTGACAATTTTTCAGAGTTATGCCTTTTTTGGACTTGTAACATATCACATCATTAGGGGTCATGTATTGCACAACAATTCTCGCTCTTGTTTTAAATCATTGTCATTGTCGATTTCGTTTAAAAATGTAATGTTTTTTTAATTAAAGTTTTTTTCTTACCCTCGCCAAATGAGAGGGTATTTATTGCATTTGGGTCAGTTTGTTTGGTTGGTTGTGTTTGTCATCATGGAAGGCATCAAATGCCAACATAGAAACACAAAGAAAAAGTAGAAATTAAATTGAAAAGTTTGTTGTTTGACAATGGAATGAGAAAGAAGACATGAATACGAGGACTGCATGGCGAGCAAGTATTGACAGTGTGCAATGACCCTCAACTGACATACTTGAAGGAAAACACTTGCAATCCTCACACCTTTGAACGATAACACAATCGATAACGATTCGACACATCGAATAATATTCGACACACAACGATACCACGAGATGTTGAGAAAATGCGATCATTTGGATCAAGCCATTGTGTCTTTGTGGTCGGTGGGGCGAAATCAGGCCTTTCATCCTTCATTGTCTTAATGACCTGTGATTTCTAGTCGTGTGGGTCTAGCATCGCTGAAGACCATTTCACCACCTTGGCTGTGTCAGCTAATTCGATTCTTTTTCTTCACTGAATCTCAGTGCCAGTAACCAATAGTGTGCAGTTCCCCAAATATGTCACTAAGAAGGACATTAAAGATCCCATTGATATTTGTAATCCTGTCACTGACCAGTGGAGGTAAGTATGGTGCTCAATAAATGAAAGGTTAAGAAAAGGAAAGTTAAGATTAAGGTTTTGTTCTTGTGACACCGTTTTCTTTAAGAAACCTTTTAATAAACCACTTATAGAGAGAAAATCGTTGCCTTTTCCATACATTTTACGATTTGCTGGAATAAGTGATTGCTGCTGAATTCAAACAAAATACTTTTTGTGATCAAATCAACATTTCTTGTAAGAAGAATGCAGTGCCATTGTTTTGTAAACTTTATCATTATCTTTTCCCTTAGGACAAGCCCATCAAGTAATTGCCAAACGTAAAGATATGAGCTACGTCCTTGGGTTGGGCTGGGACATTTACTGTATTCCGCTGGATAAAAACAATCCCCTGTACACTCCCTGGAAAATCTCGTCCATTAAAATGTCTGTGATGGCTTGTGGCCTGCACGACTGCTGGGGCATCGATTCAAATGGAAACCTCAGATACCTAATAACACCAAGTACATGTGCCGTCCAATTGTCCTCCGTCTCAATCTCTGGAAACTTTGTGACACTGGACGTGAGCGACAATGGCGTTGTTTATGCAATCGACTCAAATTGGAAGCTTCATCAAAGGTTTGTATCCATTTGATAAAAGTTCAGTTTCACTTGCTGCACTTCACCTCCTTCCTTATCCTGGTTTAAATGCCCACGAACCTCACTCACCCTCTTACGATGCAAGTTGCTCTTTCTTCTTCTTCTCCCTCCTGTCTTTGTTCATTCATTCCATTGCTGTTGTATCCCAATGCCAGTGCATTTTTTGTATATACAGTCACGTGAAAAAGTAAGTGCACCCCATGTAAAGTTTTGACTTTTTCAACATATTTCAACATACAGCTATTTGATCTTCATCTCAACAATATTGATAGATAAAGGTGGTATAATATAACAAATATCATGAAACATTTACATTTTGTAGTCCATTGTATAATTTAAATAAACATAAATGCAAATTTCGCATGTGGAAAAAGTAAGTACACCCTTGGCTCGAATAGGTGGTATTGCCCCCTTTGGCAGAAACAACCTCAAGTAGGCGTTTCTTATAAGTGTCTACCAGTCTCTGACATCGACTGGGAGAAATTTTTGCCCACTCCTCCATGCAGAATTATTTCAGCTGTGCAATGTTTGAGGGGTTTCTTGCATGCACAGCTCGTTTCAAATCCCCCCACAACACCTCGATGGGATTTAGATCCGGGCTTTGACTTGGCCATTCCAGAACCCTCCATTTCTTTCTTTTCAGCCATTCCTTGGTGGATTTACTGGTATGTTTAGGGTCATTGTCATGTTTCAAGGTCCACCTTCGGTTGAGCTTCAACTTTCCGACAGATGGCCTCACATTATCCTCAAACACCCTCTGGTACAATGAAGAATTCATAGTGGATTATAATATGATGGTGAACTGCCCAGACCATGATGCAGCAAAGCTGCCCCAAACCATAATATTTCCACCACCATGCTTTACAGTTGGTATCAGGTTCTTGTGGCCAAATTCTGTCTTTGGTTTTCGCCAAACATGTCTTCTGGTACTGTGGCCAAACAGCTCTACCTTTGACTCATCTGTCCAGAGCACATTGTTCCAGAAGTGCTGGTCTTTGCTGGGGTGTTCATTGGCAAACTTTAGTCTTGCCCTGATGTTCTTTCTTGACAGCAAAGGTTTCCTCCTGGCACACCTCCCATGTAGATCAAATCTGTGCAGCCTCTTTCTAATGGTAGACTCGTGCACTTTGACATCAAAGTGGCAAGAGCTACCTGTAGGTCCCGTGATGACATTCTCGGGTTCTTAGAGACTTCTTTCAGCATCTTGCGGTCTGCACTCGGGCTGAACTTGCTGGGGCGGCCTGGACTGAACAAGTTGGCAGTTGTTTGGAATCTTCTCCACTTGTAGATGATCTTCCGGACAGTCGAATGATTGATTTCAAATTGTTTGTAGATCTTTTTAAAATCCCTTCCCAGACGAGTAGGTATCTATAACCTTCTTTCTGAAGGCCTCAGAGAGCTCTTTTGATCTAGGCATGGGGATGCCGCACACTTCAACAACAAAGAGCAAACCAAACTAAATGTCTGAGGTTTAAATAAGACAGGTTCCTCCAAGATCCTCTCTGACGATGTTCTAATCATTTGCACCTGAGCTGGTGCACCTGATTCTAATTTTAGGTATTTGAAGTAGTGATAAATGTAGGGGTGTACTTACTTTTTCCACATGTGAAATTTGCATTTATGTTTATTTGAATTATACAATGGACTACAAAATGTAAATGTTTCATGATATTTGTTATATTATATCACCTTTATCTATCAATATTGTTGAAATGAAGATCAAATAGCTGCATATTGAAATATGTTGAAAAAGTCAAAACTTTACATGGGGTGTACTTACTTTTTCACGTGACTGTAGAGTCGAGGCACGTGGATGAGCTCGAACACAGAACAGACCAGGACGTAAAAGAATGAATATAAGTGGAAAAAAGGGGTGGGGAACACACCAACAGCAGGGTAGAGGGGCAAGATAGGAGACCTGGAGGAAGAAACAACACAGGAAGTAACGAGTGCGAAGCCAGGAGTACACAAGAAGTGAACAAGCTGGATACAGGTGCAAACTCTCAATCAAATAAGTGGAAGGAAAACTGGAGAAGAAGCAGAAATGGAAAATAAGAAATAAAAAAAGAGGGTGAGCGAGCAGAGTGAAACTTGGTAATCTGGAAACAGGTGAGCAATTTGGAGAAAAGATCATTGGCACAGATGGGGGACGGTGGTGGACAGCTGTCTTGAAACATTGTCTTCATGTACTGTCACCTCACTCTTCCATGAGGCTAGGTTTTGTATCATGAAGTCGCTGGACTTCCTCTGTTGGGATGGTACGGACATTCCAGATGTTTAATAAAATACACATCCTCTAAAAACTGGTTGAAGGCTGTGTCCTGCTAACCTGTCAATTTCATCACAGCCTCCAACACTTTGGTCTAACACACCTGGATCTACCAATAACACACCTGGATCAAACACAAAATCTACCAATATACAAACTAATAAACCTACATTAAACTTTTGGACAGCATCGCTGAACTATAAAACTGGCCGACTCAAAATAGCCAAAGTGTAATTAGGATTGGTATCCTTCATATTAAATTTGCTTATATCCACATTGAATTTAAGCTAAAACCTTTTAAAATCCACTGTCAAACCGCTAAACCAATCAATGCAAAATGTTAAGTACATCAGAGTAGTGCTGTTAGCTAGATTCAAAATCCCGTCTCGGAACCGTCTCGATAAATTTTCAATTTTCATAACGGGATCTCGGGTCGGCTCGGTTCCTGACAAAGTAAAAAAAATAAAATAAAAAATAAAAATAATAATAATAATAATAAATAATAAGGCTTCAAAAATAATGGAATTTCATTACAATATATAAACAACAATGAAAAAAATTCATTTCTGATGTTGAGTACTTAAATTCCGACTTAGCTTCCATTTACCGGGATGAAATAAAATACACCGCCTACATGCAGATGATCGGCCACCGACGGGACCGGGTTATCTCATTACAGTTTGTATTGTCGTGTAATTTCTTGCTCGGAATGTCAGAGAGAGGGAGAAAATGTTTCTGCCCAGGCATATTCGAGTCCAGGTTGGAGTTTCATTCTCATTTTGTGAGTTGTGATCGCCAAGGGGCTCGCTCCCCCCCCCCCCCCCCCGTTCCCCTCCCCTCCCCCGCCCGGCAATGCCGGGTACTTCTGCTAGTAAATTATAAAGCAGGCGGTGTAGTGATCACCCCACCCCCTCCTTATTTTGACTCTGTGACTAAAGTAAACGTAATCAACTTATCAGGCCTAAAGTGGAGATAAGATAACCAAAATACTTTCACATTCAAACCGTCACACCAAACCCCGAGGGATTCTTACAATTTATAGATTTAGCGTTGCAATTAAACATAAACGTTCATCAAAAACTCATTTCATAAAACTACATAATGTATTGTACTTGTATTAATACATTGTGTGTAGAATAATCCGTTATAAACGTGTTTTTAATCTAAATAAACATCGTCCCTCCAATCACGGGGCTCGAGCGAGTCCCTCGATATTAATGTGCAAAAGACCATAGCAACCACATTCCGTAACTCGTCTCCAAGGACGGACACGTGACCGCAGCGGGGCGAGGCGGAGTGATACAGCGGAAGGATTCAACGGTTTAAATGAAGCCGCGATGCGGGGTTTTCATTGTGATTTGTGACCTTCATCCTGATGTCGTTACCTCCGCCACCAAAGGTCGATGCAGGTTATGTTTTCACTCCTGTCTGTTTGTCCGTTTGTTTGTGAACACAATATCTCAAAAAGTTGTGGACGGATTCGGACGAAATTTTGTGGAGATGCAGCGTGTGTGACAAGGACGACATGATTAGATGTTGGTGAAGATCCGGATTCGTTTGCAGTGCATTGTTTGTTGACGAGGGGAAAATCCTGGAACAGTGAGTTTACTTTATCTATCATCGTTTGTGTCAGTTCAGCTGCACTTGCGAAAAATGATGCTTGTGCAGAAGCAGAGTAATGAAAGCAAGGCTCAATAAATGCCTCTATTATGGAAAATATCTGCAAGAAGTTGGAATTTTAACCGGGATTTTTTTACCGAGAAATTGCGTTAATCAATTTATCTCGGGACCGTCTCGAAAGCCGAAACCGCCGGGATTTCGTCCCGGTCTCGGATCGGTTGACAGCCCTACATCAGAGAGTATCCATGGCGATAAAAGTTTAACATCTAAAACATGCAATACGCCCAATACGACAACCAAATCGTTCTATCGGCACGATTCGGATCCTCGCTTGTGGGGGTATTACTCCATTGCCACCCCAGCTGTTGAAGAGCTCCTTCAACATTCTGTGTCGCTCTGTCCAAGTTAAGCTGTCCTCGAACGAGGACGATCTCGTCTTGTCGAATATCCTCCTCCAGCCCCCTTCGGTCGTCGGCCTATCGCGTCTTGTGGAATCCCTCTAGTGTCGTGAACATACCATCCTCCTCCCTTTTCGTTTTTAACTCCCTGTACGCTAAGTCATTCGGAATGGTGCATTACTAGCGTCTGGAATCCGCTAAACTACCGGTCTGGAATTGCAAATGCAAATTATTTGATACTTTGTTTGCACAGCACCTCTAGTTTTCTGCACTAGCGGAGTGTCGGAACATCAACCAGGTGTCGCTATCGGGGTGCCTTGGGTCCTAAACCGTGGTCCCACCCATCGCGGATATTCGTCTGCGACTATCAGCCTTGTGCCATGTCGACCTGCATGCGACCTTGCCGAGCAGCCAAAGTCCTGCATTCAGTGAAACCACACAATCAATCAAACTCAAGCTCTTTATCTTTTTCACTCACAATTGTTATCTTTTCAAATTCTCTACTCTCTTGATGGCGTGCACATCTGGCGTGGATGGTGTGCCTCGTGTCTATATTTCACTTTCCTTTTTCCAATTCTTTTCAAATTTCTGAATTCTGTCACAACCTATGTGTTTCTCCTACTCGTTCGCGCTGCACATCTCAAATTAGGCACTCATCAGTGTGAACCTTTACTCACGTGCTACATTTCATTTGACACTAATAATCTATTTTAAGGTAAATCTTATTCTGATGCATTGGAGCAGTGTTTCCCAACCTGTGGTACACGTACCACTAGTGGTACGCGAGGGCCTTCCAGGTGGTTCGCGACAACCTTTTTAAAAAATGATTTGGCCTGATAATTTTTTTATTTCTGATTTCTGATATATTTCATGATTTCCGATGTGCTGTGAGCAAAGTTATGCCCCGCATCGACCAGCTGGTGGAGAAGAAACAGATGCAGCCCTCACATTAAATTGAAATAAGCCTGATATCTTATCGAATTGAGTTTTTCTGGAACCAGGTGGTACGCGGATTGAGTTTTTCTGAAACCAGGTGGTACGCGGCGACGGTACGGGACCTCCAAGTGGTACTCGATCAGAAAACGGTTGGGAAACACTGCATTGGAGGAACAAAACAAAAAATAGGAGCAGTACCCCCTGGGCACTAACCTGGGAGATAAAAGCAGTATACTCCACCGACGAAAGGTATTTTAAACTATCACGGTATTTTAAACCAATTTCAATGGTTACTCCAAGACAGGGCAGCATCTAGAATCATAATACGTAATAATAAGACTTAAACAAACAAACAAAAAATCATATTTTGGGGGATCGACCAAGACCCACTTTGACCCCTGGTAGGCCGCCTTAGACCCTGATTTTTTTTAATGCCGTGAACACAACATACTGTCCTGTGGTTGGCTCAATTAAAACCGAGCGTCCACCATGGATGGAATCTAGCTTTAATGGAGGCGTTTATTCAATCCAATTGATGGCGGATCATATGCGAGACGGAATGAACAGTGCCGACTTACCTTCACGGCCTGATGTCTTCGACCTGAAAACAATTGAACTCACACGAACACGGGATTTTGGATAGAACAGAAAATAATAAAAGGGTTTATTTAAAATAACTATCGGGACAGGGAAACGCGATGATAAAACTAAAACCTAGGTTGGGATCCAGCACACCTCACCTCACATACAAGACAAGACAAGGGAAATAATTAAATAAAAGAATCGTCGTGTTTGGGGTTTGTGTGGTGCTTCTTAACTGTCTGCTGTCATCCAGGCCCAAACTCGTGACCGGACGCGGCTCCGTGCCTGGCGGAAAGTAGGCCTCAGTCCGCCTCGTCTGCGCACTCCGCTAGTCACGCCGCCCGGCAAGCCCCGCTCGCACGATCGTCGCTCCACCGTCTCTCCAACGTCCAGAGGCAAGAACATGTCCAATCAGGAATGAAAGGCGAACAGGGAGGAGGTCCAAATGGAGACGAAAATCACGGGCAGAAGGGAGGTCCAGGCAGGAAGAATCCAGGAACAAGAAGGCCAAGGGAAGAGAGCAAAATGCCGGCGAGCAACCGGTTTTACTGGCGGTCTTCTGACGTCAGCTCGCTTCCCCTCCAACCAGTGCGTCGCTCACTTGTCGCCTTTCGCGCCCTTTTTCATCACCGGCGCTTGCCCCCCAACCAGTGCATAGCTTGTTGGTTGTTTGTTCGCGCCTTCCGCACTGATTGGCCGTGGTCTCATCGGTTGGTGGCCAATCAGTGTGTCGCTCCTTTACCTTTCTCACCCTCAATCACAGAGAAGCTCTCTGCCCTTCCTTTGACCAATCGTACGTCCTCCCCTACTCTGCCAATCTGTGTGGTGTTTGTTGCTCGCCCCTCCCCCTGGCCAATCAAGAGCCCCTCTGGGCGTGGCTATTGCCCGCCTACACAATGTTTGTCTTCCATGGCTCTTGATTGGCTCTTCCATGTCTAAACCGCATTTTCCCATCCCTGTACTATCCTTCCCTCTCCTGATCCCCAGGAGTACCTTTGGCTGCATTTCCCCTCTGTAATTCAACCATGTGTTTCTCTATTTGCTGTACTGTCCTAACAGGGATAACTGACTATTTACATCTCCGTCTCTGCCAACATGGATGATCTTATAATCAACCATCCCAACTCTATTCCTCGTTGGCGGTGACTTCAACTGTCACGATGCCGTTCGGCTGGGTGTTAGAACCTCTTCAACCAGTCATGGCATTGCAGAAGAGGACTCCTGTGACTAAATGGGCCTTACCCAATCAGTGAACTTTCCAACCTTACCCAATCAGTCCCGGCCCCTCTCCTCACCGCCTGTGTGTCCCGGCCCCTCCCCTCACCGCCTGTGTGTCCAAGCACCTCTCCTCACCGCCTGTGTGTCCCGCCCCTCCCCTCACTGCCTGTCTGTCCCAGCCCCTCTCCTCACCTGCTGCGTCCCGGCACCTCACCGCCGTTGTACGCGGCCGCCTCCTGCCTGTCTCTTCCGGTCAGTTTTTATGGTCAGTCATTGTAAGGGGGGGATTTAATTAATGTGGTGCACTAATGGGCCTATCTATTGTCTACAAGAGTGCATTGCCATAAGGGACACAGGTATGATCACCAGGTCTGACGCACAGGGGAATTATCTTAGTCCCTAGAACTATTTATCACACGATCATCCTTGTATGATCACAGGCACATGCCTGATCCGACAAACCGGGCTAAACACAGAAATTACAGGTGAGGTTTCCTATCACGACAGCCGGACACCTACCTATGCAGATCCACCTAAATCTAGATATTCCCCTACCCCAAAATTCATAACAATACCATATATCATTTTAGCCAAGTTTGGTCACAATCCCATCAGCAGTTTCAGAGAGAAAGTTGTAAGTGTTTACGGACTGATGATGCGGCATCCATAAGTTCCCTGGAACTACATTCCCATTGAGCGAAAAAAAAAAGCATGACAGTAATATAATCTTCCTTTTGGGCACAGAGAAAGGAAGCTTGATGAAAAAACTAACACATTACACTTCAGCACAATGGGCGGAGGCACTCGATGGAAACACAATGGCTTAAAATTAAGTTGTCGTTATTCCTCAAATATAGCGACTCTACTCCTGGCTCTGCCACCCCCACCTATGCTCAGAATCCCCCGATCACATGTCCATTCACCCCGTGCCCTTCCCCCTTCTTACTTCCTCGATGCCCTACCCACTCCTTGCTTCCTTCACACCCTAACCCCTCTTTGCTTTCCCCACACCCATTCTCTCTCCTTCCCCAGTGTCCCAGCCCCTCTCCTCACTACCTGTGTCCCGCCCCTCCCCCCACTGCCTAAGTGTCCGGGCCCCTCACCCCACCACCTGTGTCCGGGCCCCTCTCCTCACCACCTGTGTCCCGGCCCCTCTCCTCACCGCCTGTATGTCCCGGCCCCTCCCCTCACCGCCTGTATGTCCCGGCCCCTCCCCTCACCGCCTGTATGTCCCAGCCCCTCCCCTCACCGCCTGTGTGTCTCAGCCCCTCTCCTCACCCGCTGCATCCCAGCACCTCTCTTCACCCCCTGCTTCCCCACTCCCATCTTTTCCCCATGCGTGCCGCCCCCTCTCTGCTTCCACAACGTCCCGCCCCTCTCCGCTTCCACAACGTCCCGCCCCTTACCGCTTCCACTACGTCCCATCCCCTCTCCGCTTCCTCAACGTCCCACCCCCTCTCCACTTCCACAACGTCCCGCCCCCTCTCCACTTCCACAACGTCCCGCCCCCTCTCCGCTTCCACAACGTCCCGCCCCCTCTCCGCTTCCACAACGTCCCGCCCCTCTCCGCTTCCATAATGTCCCGCCCCTCTCCGCTTCCACAACGTCCCGCCCCTCTCCGCTTCCACAAAGTCCCACCCCCTCTCCGCTTCCTCAACGTCCCGCCCCTCTCCGCTTCCACAACATCCCACCCCCTCTCTGCTTCTTATCCTCTCTATGCTCACTCCACGTTCCATTCCACATACTCCCGCCTCCCCTCTCTTTCCCACTCCCTACCAACATCACCTTCTTCCCCAACCATAAACTCTGTGAACCTACAACATGCAAGATCTTCACTCCAATTTGACAGATCTCTCAATGAAAGCTGCAACTGGTAAACCCGGCATTATCTGCGTAACAGAATCCTTCTTCCCACAGGATGTCTGTGATTCCTCAGTGTCTCCTCCAGCGTTTCATCTTTTCTGTCTCGATAGGCCTAAACCCCGTTTCGGTGGCGGAGTTGCAGTTTATGTCTAAACCCCATTTTCCCATCCCTGTACTATCCTTCCCTGTCCTGATCCCCAGGAGTACCTTTGGCTGCATTTCCCCTCCGTAATTCAACCACGTGTTTCTCATTTTTGCTGTACTGTCCTAACAGGGATAACTGACTCTATTTACATCTCCATCTCTGCCAACATGGATGATCTTATAATCAACCATCCCAACTCTATTCCTCATTGGCAGTGACTTCAACTGTCACTATGCCAATCGGCTGGGTGTTGGAACCTCTTCAACCAGCCATGGCATTGCAGAAGAGGACTTCTGTGACTAAATGGACCTTACCCAATCAGTGAATTTTTCAACCTGTATTGCTCCCAATGGCAAATCCTCCCTTCCAGCCTTGGAAATGACAAATTTTCCAACTCGTGTCTCCTGTTCCAATAGGTTAATTTGATCATGTGCTGGTGAGAGTCAATATCTCTCTGCGGCACTGAGGCAGCTCTCCGGCACTAGCCAGAGTCTGGCAATTGAATCGAGCTGACTGGCAGGGACTACAAGCTGTCCTCTCATGTCAAGACTGGTCCTTCATTTCCACCTCTCCTCCTATTAATACTGCCTGGGAATCCTTCCACACAAGCTTGCTTTCGCTTATGTATGGATTTATACCATGTCATCTGCAGTTATCATTCCTGTCCTCTCAACCCTGGTACACACAATCCTGTGGTGAGGCAGTTGCTTTCAAATAACTTGCCTTCTCTTCCGGGAAGGCAAATCTGACTGAAGGCAACCTCAGATCAATTGACAAAGCCTAAAACAAGTGTGTCCACCTGTGATCTTGACAATTTAGATATTGACCTCAAAACAATAGGTTGCAAAGCTTGTGACTACCTCTATTAGGTGGTTAAGTTTTGTGAAGATAGGAGTACATTAGTAGGCGGTGATTAACATACATACAGACAGACAGACAAATCGGATAACAGACCAGACCAACCAATATACTTGTGAATCTTCGATTTCGCAACAAACAGGAGTGGAAACATAATCCCCGTCCAATTTCGGTGGTGGAGGTAACCATAACTCCTCCAGCTGCAGTGCTTCAGAAAGTATTCACACCCCGAGACGTTTTTCACATTTTGTTGTGTTACAGCCTGAATTTTAAATGGATTAAATTGACTTTTTTTGGCCACTTAATCAACAGATAATACCCCATAATGTCAAAGTGGAATTTTTGGTTTTAGAAATTTTTTTTCTTTCAGCTCCAGATTGAAAATGGTTTCCCCAGCATGTTTTTTCTTTGATTAAGCACTGGGGATGTTTCTTTTTAACCCCACAATTTCCAACTCGATTATTTACCAAAATTAGAACATTACATTTTCTGATGTAATACATGTCTTCCCATTAAAAGGATAATTAAATCACGTGACATTAATATGACTATGAGAGATAGATAATTATATGTGAAACTTCCACCACCTCCCTTTACTTGTTGCATTTTTTTCTTCCTCTCAGCATTGGAGTAAGGACGAGCATCCCAACATTGGAACCTCTTCTCCCGGAAAAGAAAATCACATCAGTGTCGGTGGATGGCGATCTTCTGTGGCTCGTAACTGTCGAAGGCACAATTATGCTCTGCAATGTCTAGCATCATGTTGTTTCTTGTCTAATTACCCTTCTCAACAATGTTTAACAGACACTTGCAATGATCTTATAATCAATAGCATGCTTTATGAACTCGGTTTTATTTGTTTTGAAAAGCTCAGAAGATTGACTTGTTTGATTATTTTTAACACATTTGCATTATACATCTTTCTCCATTTCTAAAGAATGTTTTCAATACTCCTTATCTATGAGCCAATTCTTGATGACAATCACCAAAGGTGAAATACTCTTTGGCAATGAGAACATGTCAGAAGAGTTCGCAAAAATGAAATGCTGGATTCTCAAAAGAATTGTGTTTGAGGAAAAGAAAAAAATGTACAAGTTATGTTCTCCAAAACAGGAAGCATTGCAAAAAACTCTGAAGACTGAGTTCCTGAGACGGATATCTCAGATTAATAAATTAATGCATAATCTTTGCTCAAAATGTCGAAATTGTATCTGGAACAATGTACATCTTCATCTGAGTTGTGTTGAGCCAGACCGGTCCAACAAGGCAACCATGGCTCAAAACACCATTCATTTAGGCCATCCAAAAATGATCTTTGTCTTGGCTATGCTAAAGAAACTACAGCAGTGATCCCATTCTATCACTTTCACCACATCAATTCAATGGCAGTGTACAGGTTACTCTCTTCTACTTACCTTTTCCTTCTCTCTGACCCAAATATGGGTTTTCTCCACCTCTCGATGCTTTTCCCTTGTGACATCTCTTCCAACATCTCTCTGATAATGTTCATCACTATATCTGAACATTTTCAACGCCTGCTCCGTGCCTTGATCCCTGTTCCAAACTCTCTTCTCGTCTCTTTCGACATGTGTACGCCTCTCCCTACTTCTGCTAAACTCTCTCTCTCGCAAATCCTCCATTCTTCTTGTAAATTTCTCTTTCACCCTCTCTTTTGACCTGTAACTCTCCCAAACTTCCTCTCGGATACCCCCCTTTCCTCTTGAATTCTCACCTCTACTGTTCTCCCGCCCTTTTCTACCCTCCGTATCACGAGCCCTCTCCGTAAAATCCTTTCTACATATTGCCCGACTGTTCTTTCCACTTCCTCTGTCCATCTCCATTTTTATCCTCTCTTCTTCCTGGAATCTCCTCTCCTCCCCCTCTCGTCCTAGCTCTTTACGTCCCAGATGCTGACTGTGATCCGGATCGACTTTTTCATTTTTCATCTCAACAGGTTGCCAAACTGTACAACGTTCTTCTACATTCATAGATATCTGACCGCTTCGTTTATTCATTCTGTCGGTTTCCTCCTCCTCTTTCATTTTCTTATTTTTCTTTTCTTTTTTCTCTTTTTTGTGCTTTTCCTTCTTCAGTTTTTTCTTCTCTGCAAAAGAATAACAATAAAAAGCTCATGTTGCAAAATGAATGAGGTATTGGGCTTGGTATATGATTCATTGGATCAGAGAGGAAGTTAATAAGATAGTAAAACCTCACTTAGCCTGACTTCAGATCTCACATATTTGTAGCAAGTTGAAAAGCGTCCAATAAAAGTGTGCTGGAAAAGTTTGGAAGAATACACACGAGTGTGGAATAACAAAGTGGTTTGCATGTAATAGTCCAGTACACTGTGTTTCTTTGGTCGCCCTATTTGCCATAGTATTGCTCTTATTGTGTTTAGCGTAATACTTGCAGGATTCAGTGTGCACTGTTATGTCGTAACTATCAGATTGCTGGATGTGACTCCTCTTTTCCCTGCTGTGCTCCTGTTTTGACTCAAAATGCCCCCCTCATTGCATTTCTTAAGCTGCAACTCAAAGCATTGCATGAGGAGTGAAAGGAGGTTCAGTTTGTGAAAATGATGAATCAGCACATCTCCGATATTTTCACGCTCAAATCCCACCCCAGCCAACCACAGCCTTCCTCATTGGGTGAACTGCAGCATTACACATCAAATTTCGGACTTAAGGCATGTCGGCGTTATTTCTGCAGCAAGCCGGCAATGTGTACATCAGGAATAGGTCAATTGCCATATAATCTAGCTGAGTGAGGTTTTACTGTACAATGCAAAGAAAAGAAAGGCTAAAATGTAAATAACAAAGAAGAAACCTTTCTTGCTTTCCTTGGAAGTGGACGCCAATGAATCTGAGCTTTGTGGATTCTGGAGGATGTTGTGAACAGACGACCTAGAAGCTTGAATAACTGGGGGTCCACAACCCAACTCGTGAAGAGCATTTGTGACAGCATCTGTAGCTTCTGTGTCCTTCAGTGGCCGGTAGTTCGAAACGTGATCGACTCGCAGGGTACGACCTTTTATCTGAAGTGCAAGGAAAATTGGAAGAAGCCAAAAGTTAAAAGTACATTCAGGAAAAAGACGACACTGAAAGGAATCCATGTTCGGGGCAGGGGTGAGAGGGGCGGGGGTGGCGGGGGTGGAGAGTGGAGGAAAGAAAGGGAATATAAATGGGGAAAGCAAAGGAAAATGGCAAACAACATAACACAGCAAAGGTTTCTATAATCCACAAGCTGGGTGGTCATGTGATTAACATCATTGGGATTATGGAATAAGAATTGGAGAATGCATACAATGGTCCATTATATATAAACAAATCTCTGTTGATTGAATGATATGTCAGCTGTTTGTCCAAAGGAAATGAACGAATTAACAACAGGAAAAAAGGGTTACCTTTCTGTTGGTTTTGCCTGTGTTGGAGCTGATGGTTGCTTTATCAAACCTTTTCTCATTAGTCTGCTGAGGATGCATATGTCATGCTCTGTGATCTTTTTTTATCTTGCATTTGTTGTTCTGACCACAAAGCTGGTCTGTGTTTCTCTCTGCTTATCTGAAGATTTTAAAACACATTGTGGGTTTTTCAGGAGAACAGGCCATTCCGTGTTGGAATCTGGCCTTCAAGATTGTATGCATGGAAATATGGGTGCGTGGCATACTCTTGGAGGAAAAACACTTACAATATTGTTCTTGCCTGCTCATAAATCAAGCTCACTGGAAAATATATTTTGAGAAAGGACGGCCAGTTTCGTGCCCTCCCATCTCCCGCACGTGTGTAACGGCTCCGTAATAAAAACGGCTCATATTCTCAAGGCGTTTGTCCTACGTTCTTATTGAACAGCGGACAACGAATCCCGACATTTTGGTGCCGTGACTCGGATTCGACCATGGCTGTGGACAAGGGGACAGATGACATCTTGAGGTGGCAGCAATTGTCTCAAGGGTACCGTACCCACGACTTAGCAAAAGGTGAGAGACCTTTTAATTTCTCTCAGGAACAACGTGCTGTCATTTCCAGGCAAACACGAACCCTTTCCATTGTTTTGCACGGATCTGAACTGGGATTGAGCCGTTTTATGCGGAGCAGGACAAATTTTAAAAAACTAAGATGGGATCTTAGGTATGAAGGTGCAAAAGGAAATCAAGGTTTGTACGTTGAAGGAAAGAGAAACCTGTGACTAAGGACTACAGTGAATAAGGGAGGTGCGACCTCAGGTGTAAAAAAAAAGAAATCAAGGTGGGACCTTGAAGGAAAGAGAAAACTTGTGACTAAGGACTACAGTAAATATTCTGTAGTGACCTCACAAAAAGGAAAATAAGGTTTATTTTCTGTAGCGACGTCACTAAAAGGGAAATAAGGTTTAAAAAAAAAAGGGAAACCAGAATGGGCAACCCAGGATACCCGGTCGTTCATCTTCAGGTACTCCGGTGGGATATATGTTGGAGACTTTTGCGGAAGTTTGTGTACAATACGTACATGAGTGGGTCAGACTGACCGTGGGACAAAGGGCCGCGTTTCCCACTGAAGCGACATTCCAAAGATCACAGTTGACTAATCTAAGGAAAGCTCTAAAAAAGAGAGATGAAGGGAAAAAGCATAATGGGAATGACTGGGAGGCTTTCAGCCAATAGCTGGAAGAATGTGCCAAACGAGAGATGGACTCAAAATGCACAGGTTTTAAAGGCAAACTCGAGATGACTAAAAAACAGATATCTGTGTTACAGAAACAAATGATAGTGACGCAGGAAAACAATAAGGCGACAGGGCCTGGGGAAGAGAGCGGGGCCCCCTCTCAACATCAGGCTGTGTACAGACCAGATCCCTAAGTGGGATTGTATGCTCAATTGATAGGGACAAGACCGAACACAGATCATAGGCCACAAACTATAGCCCCGATGATCATGACGGACGCAGGCCGTGCAGCAACGGCACAACGAGGAGAGCTACCTCCCAGATACGTACACCGGGCATGGAACGAAGTAGACTTACAGTCCATGTCAGCCATTCTTCGGGGATGCCTCGATGACCCAGATAGGTTAAGACAACACCTGTATGAATTCGTGCTCACTCATCAACCGACACATTTGGATGTGGGCATTATGATGGACCGTGTCCTCCCAGAAAGGATATGGAGAAAGGTAAAGGCAACTGTAGGATGGCAGATGGCGCCACCAAGTAACGAGACAGAAGGAGACTACTCAGCTCGCTTGGGTCGGCTGATAGACGCTGTCCATGAAGTCCGACCGAATTATGTAGACTGGGGAAAAATCACGCATTGTGAACAAAAGGCTGGAGAAGATCCAGAGGAATTTTTGACTCGACTTAAAACAATAATGAGCACATATGGGGGGCCCCAGGAATCGAGGGCCCACCAGATCAATTACTCAATAACTTCTTTTGTAGGACTTCGCCCAGGAATTAAGAAACGATTGAAAGCTGCTATTTTGGGATGGGCGGGGCAAACCACGGCACAGAATCTGGCTTCGGCCATGCAATGCCACCAATCGTGCACTGCGGATGCAGACGCTGCTAAAGAGATTAAACAGGAGGCTTATCAAATGTTAGTTCGGGGAGCAATCCATCGGCATCAAGAAGTCGAGTTTCCTGTATATTGGAAAGAGGCCAGTGCCCCAGTACGCGAGTTCGAACCTAACCAGGGTTGGGCAAGGCCCCCACCCTGTGTGGAGAATCAGCGCTCCTCTGGTGGATGGGAGGATGAAAAAGATGCGGACAACGGCCGCCCAGGTAAGGCTGTTAATGGATGTTTTCATTGCGGGGAAGAAGGACATTGGAAAAGAGATTGTCCATATCTAAAAGGACGTAGGAGCGAGGGCCGAAGGGGTGGTCAACGACCTTCGAATGAGGACCGGCGCAACCTGGGCCGATTCGATAAACAAGACAACCCCAGAACCCAATATTGACATGATGCAAGCGAGAAGCCCCTCGACCCCTCCCTAACCAATGACCCCATTTCAGATCCCTCCATGTCATTGGTAATAGATGGAAAATGCTGTAAGTTTCCCGTCGACACAGGGGCGGCTCGCTCGACACTTAAGGGGTCAGACTCGGGAGGGATCCCCATTTCAACAGAAAGGGTCTCGGTGGTGGGGGTGTCAGGGAGGGTGGAAAAAATACCCCCGAGTCAGGAATTGGCAGTGCAATGCGGACCTCTATCTATGAGACATGCCTTTTTACTAGCGGAGAACTCCCCACGTAACCTTTTGGGGAGAGATTTGTTTTGTCAGATGGGATGCACTGTACGATGTACTCCGGGAGGGGTGTTTTTGGACATACGACACTCCCAGCGAGATCTAGTTCTACTGCTATTAATGCAAAAAAATCCGGTAGTGTACTGGTGGAGATGCACGGACAATCAAGTGTTAGTCACCACTCGAACGCACTGGGACACGCTTGAGGTTTCAGTCGAATTGAAGACCTGGGTAATGGCCCATGGATGGAATGTACACGGATGGAAAGAGACCCTTCACTGTACTTGCTATTATGACAAACTTGGCAACGACGAACAATTTGAAAATCAGGTGCATTCTCGCCTTGGAGAAATCACCCATATAGTGGTCACAGACCTTTGGATAGGAAGAGAGGGGGTAGGGTTGGAAGTACAGATGACGCAAGACCAAAGGGACCTCGCTAAATTGCCAAATGACGTCACTCCTCATCTAACACTCTGAGTAAGTCAGGGATTCGAGGCAAAGGACATTGGACCCATGATAACTCGGTTGAAAAACATTCCAAGGGATTACCAAGGGGTCATGTTGGAATGTAACTGGCACCATGTGCGCAATCAACAGGGCTTCATGTGGGAACAGCCGCACATCGATGTACCCACAATATTTGAGAGAGTGGAAATTGAGTGTAAGGACACGCGGTGGAGAGAAGGCGGCCGACTCCACGACCAGGCTTTGCACCAGGTGCCAGCTAACCTGTGGACCAGACATCCCAATGACGTGGGAAAAATGACAAGCGCAGACCCGGTTACCGTCACATTGCAGCCAGGAGCGGCTCTCCCTAGAGTGAACCAATACCCAATTCGTGAGGAGGCTCGGAAAGGTATATTACCTGTGTTGAATTCATTGCTTGAACAGGGAATTTTAATCCCGAACGTTAGTTCATGTAACACTCCCATGTTACCGGTCCGCAAACCGGGAAAATCGAGCTGGCGCTGTGTTCAGGATTTGCGAGCATTAAATAAGTGTATTGTCAGAATTGCCCCCGTAGTACCTAATCCAGCCACTATCATGGCATCCATCCCGCCAGATGCTGAGTTTTTCACGGTAATTGATCTATGTTCAGCATTTTCCTCCATCCCTCTAAGCCAGGAATCACAACACCTGTTCACTTTTACCTATGAAGCACAACAATACACATGGACCCGTCTGCCCCAAGGATTTGCCGACAGCCCTACACTGTTCTCGCGGGCCCTACACAAAGACTTGATGGATGTAGTCCTCGCAGAAGGGTCGACACTGGTACAGTATGTGGACGACTTATTACTGTGTAATAAACAAGAGCAAAAATGTCTGACTGATTCAGTGACCCTCCTCTGTGCGCTGGCCGACAGAGGCCACAAGGTGAATTACGACAAATTACAGCTGTGTAAAACCAGGGTGGAGTACCTTGGACATTCTATTGAGAAGGGTAAACAGACGCTGACAACAAAACGCGTGAAAACTATTTCCGCAATTCTGAGACCAACAACAAAAAGGGCCCCCGAAGATTCTTGGGCATCACTGGGTACTGTCGGACATGGATCCCAGATTATGCAGTACTGGCCCGCCCGTTATATGATGCTTCAAAAGACAGCGCGCCATTGCAAGTCGAATGGTCAGCAGCAATGGAAAATGCATTCGCTGGACTGAAAGGTTCGCTGTCCACAGCACCCGCCTTAGGCTTGCCCGACCATGACAAAACCTTCTACCTATACGTGCACGAATGGGAAGGTTTTGCACAAGCGGTATTGGCGCAAAAACATGGCGACAAAATGTATCCCATAGCGTATTACAGTAGCCAACTCGACCCGGTATGCAGAGGACAGCCATCATGCCTCCGTGCAGTAGCAGCGGCGGTATACGCAGTTACTCATTCGTCCGACCTTGTTTTGGGGAGCCCCCCTGGTAGTCAGAGTAGCCCATAACGTTAGTGCGCTCATAATACAAGCGAAGACGCAACATCTCACCGCAGCGAGGTCCGTCATCAGTGAACTAACACTCTTGTCAGCCACTAACATAACTGTTGAAAGATGTAACACACTGAACCCGGCGTCTCTCCTTCCCCTACCAGGTGAGGGGACTCTACACGACTGTCTGCAGCTCGTGGATTCGGTTTCCGTGTCGAGACCAGACTTGAAGGACGAAGCGCTTCCGAACGCAGAATTGACATATTACGTCGGCGGCTCTTCAAGCCATCCCCAGGATGATTGCTTGCTTTCATGGTATGCTGTGTGCGACCATTGGGAAACAATCGAGGCCCATGCACTTCCACCATGGCATTCTGCCCAGCAAGCCGAACTAATAACGCTTATGCACGCATGTAAAATGGCTGCGAGACGCTCCGCCACAATTTACACAGACTCTGCCTATGCCTGGGGCGTCGCACACAACTCAGGAAAAATATGGGAAATGAGAGGGTTTCTCACCTCAGCGGGTTCACCTGTAAAACACGGTAACCTGATCGCAGCCTTACTTCAAGCAATACAGGAACCTAGTGCACTCGCAGTTGTAAAATGCAAGGCACACTCACGCCAACAGGGGTCACTAATCTCCCAAGGTAATGACCGTGCACACCGAGCGGTCAAGAGAGCCACGTACGAACAAAATCCCAGGGTTCGCCTGCCACACCTCGTCCCGCTCATAACAAAAACAGTAACCCCCTTCTGTGCAGGACATTGTCAATCTACAAGCGGCAGTGGAAAATAGGGAAATGCTGGGATGGCTGCAACAAGGGTGCACGCAGCAAGACAATGATGTATGGATCGATCGCCAGGGCCGCACCGTAGCACCAAAAGCATTGCTTCCATGGATCGCACGCGTGGCGCATAATAATGGCCACGTGTGCAAAGAGGGGGTAGTAAAGGAGATCTTACACTCATGGTATGCTCCAGGTATCACAACAGTAGCCGCGGAAATATGCCGAAAGTGTGCAATTTGTCAACATCACAATGTGGGACCCTCACCGAGACGTTTTCAAAATGCCGCACATCCTATGCCATGGGCACCGTTTGTCCATTTGCAAATTGACTACGTGCAGATGCAGCCACTAAAATACAAATATATACTCTTGATTGTTGTTATGTTTTCCAAGTGGACAGAAGCTTAAGCTACTCATAGGTGATGCCACCGCGGTGGTAAAACATCTCGTGCGTGACTTTATTTGCAGATTCGGCATCCCGTGCATAATATCAAGCGACCGCCGACCAGGGAACACATTTCACAGCAGAGATAGTCAAAGAGCTATGCAAAGCCCTACGGATACAACAAGTATTCCACTGCGCTTACCATCCACAATCGGCGGGCGCCGTGGAACGTCAGAATGCTATCTTGAAGTCTAGACTGACAAAAATATGTGAGGACACAGGACTTAAATGGCTGCAGGCATTGCCTCTTGCTCTCATGGCCATGCGCTCAACAGCAAATAGACACATGGGCCTGAGTCCACATGAAATTATGATGGGATGTCCTATGCGGCTGGCAGTAACGGTGCCAGCTATGACCGATTTACAAAATATTCATCACCTGGATGATAATGTGCTGACCTTTTGCACAGAACGAATGAGAACTGTCAACAGTTTCCATTCACAGGTGAAAGAAGCTCTGCCGGAACCAGTGGCCCGGCCGTGCCATCCCTTCGAGTCAGGCAACCTTGTGATAATAAAGAATTTCAGAAGGAAGCACAGCCTCCAGGAAAGGCGGACTGGCCTGTACCAGGTGCTGTTGGTCACATACACTGCTGTGAAGTGTCGAGAAAAGACCTCCTGGATACACGCATCTCACTGCCAAAGGTGAGTATCACCAGAGACGCACCCCCAGGAAGCCACTTCTCTAGACGTACCCGCACTCAACCAGGGCCCTACACAACCCCAACACAATGGGACCGAGGGGGATGCAGACGTTGCTGCTAGTTCTGATGGGGACACCAAGAGTACTCAGTGAAGCCTTAAATGGACATGGGAGTAGAGGACCCCAGACATCACACCAACCTGCAAGACTAAAAAGAGGGTTAAATGACCCCAAGTATTTTAGTAACGGAGTAGACCCCCTAAAAAGGAAAGCGGGAGCATTAGTTCCCATGGTGCCCCCCTCTATAATGATTGACAATGGGCAGAAAATAGAAATCCCATGCATTAGTGACAGAAACATAAGGAGTGGAATTTTGACTGTCTCTCCAATCTCCAATCATTAGCTTCCGGTCCCTCGAGCGACGGGGCTTGCTTTGATCTCTCCACGGCATCAAAGTTTGAGTGTTTTCCCGTTCGTTTCTTTGTCAAATTTCCGCTGCGTATTTTGTTGTGTATGTGTTATTGTGTGTTTCTATTTGGTTTTGGTTTTGTAGTTGTTGCAAATTTGTGTGTAATTAGTCGTTTCTTTGTCCACGCCTCGTGCGGCCTGGTGTCTCGTGCGGCCTCCTTGTCTCGACTTGTGCCCCGCCCCCTATATTCTCGTTTGTTCTTTCACCTCTGCTCCTGCTTTCTCAAATCCACGTTCTCACTTAGAGACTTTTCCCAGATTGTTTTCATGGTTTTGTTTAAATATTTATTTAAATATGTTTAAACCGCAGCGGTGATCCCCCCCCCCCCCCCCCCTCCAGGATTTCCATGTTTTAAACGTTTCCCAGTGTGTACCCTGGATAAGAATAGGTACGCCGTATCCCTGCGTGTCGTAAGAGGCGACTAAGAGGGTTGGCGTCAGGAAGGGCATCCGGCCATAAAAACATTGCCTCAAAAAGAGAACCATGACAATTACAACTACATATGGGCAGGGTACAGCCTGAAGTGGAGATCGGTTTCTGAGGTTTGGGACATGGAATGTAGGGACAATGACAGGGAGATCAGGAGAAGTGGTGGAAGTATTGGTCAGAAGAAGAGTGGACATATGTTGTGTGCAAGAGACGAGATGGAAGGGAAGTGGTGTGAGAATGGTGAAGGGTAGGCAGGGACAGAAATACAAGTTTGTGTGGCAAGGGTGCCTGGAGGGCGTGAATGGTGTTGGTGTCCTGTTTTCTGAGGAGTTTGTAGACAGTGTGGTGAGTGTGACTAGAGTGAGTGATAGGTTGATGATGGTGAAAATGATGATTGGAAAGCTCTTGGTGAACGTCATCTCGGGATATGCTCCGCAGGTTGGTCGGAGCGATGAAGAGAAGGACAAGTTCTGGTGTGCGATAGAGAAGCTGATGGAAAACGTGAAAGATGAGGAAGTTGTTGTGGTAGGAGGAGACCTAAATTAGTCTAGTAGGAAGACTAGGTCCCCCTGCACCCCCCGGAGATATACTTCTAATCAGTGTTTCTAGATTGGAAAAAATGTGTAGAAAATGACTAGCTATGGCCCCAAGCTGAAAAAATGTCCCACATACCATTTTTATGCAAATTACTGCTGCCATTATCAAAAAAACGATTTTTGACATATCTCAGCCAATATTGCAGATAATTGAAAAATGAAGGTGTCTAGACCCATGTTTTGAAGGGCATAGATCATGATAGAACTATTCATAACATGATTACATGTGTCTATGGTATACTAGTATGCATATTAATGCTGTAATTACAAAATAATCAGTTTTACAAATGATAAGGATACGTTAATACTGCAGATAACTTAACATGGTACATAAGGGGTCTAAACCCAGGTATTTTCAAGGTTAAATGTCAACAAGATGCTCCTGAGTCTTGCATAGGGGCGGGACATTGGCAGTAACATTGGTACCACTCAACTTTTCTTCCCACCATTGACTTTGTATTGCGAGAGATTTTCACTTGCTTATTTAAAGGTTTCTCACCCAGCCCACGTAAAATCTACCAACTCCTGCTGTTAACTCCCAAACATATTTTTTTATGTTATCCAATCACAGTGCAGAAATGACAGACTAGAGATCCAAATTAGTGCTGCTATAGCTGCCATTTTACATTTCCATCCATGTAACATGCGCGCTCGCGCGCTCGTATCAATTGGTAATGTCGCGCGCTCGTATCAATTGGTAACGTTGATGTTATTGAATACCTCAGTTGAAAGTTCAGTCTTCCATTCCATCTGTGTGTTGTTCTTGGTATTCATCCTCCAATCTAGCCAGGTAAGATGCTAACTATAATGTTACTCACACTCTTGACTTCAGTTTCTGCATGAAATCATAAACAGGCAGAATAACAGCTGAGCCAGCTAGCACCATGTTAGCTAACGTTAAAGCTAGCCTCATCTATGTACAGTATGTTCCTAATGTCGGTGTAACTTAAACTTTTGTTAATGCCAAACATGAGACATATCTGTTGACTTCTGTATATGAATTGAACCAGAAAGAGGCACGACAGCTGAGCTAGCTACAGTAACTTAGCACAATGTTTCATTGGCCTAGATAGCTAACGTTAGTGTGGAAGAATTTAGATGTTTTAGCTATTAGCACTTTTGATGCCACTAAACATGGTTTAGTCAGCTAAAAAGTACCCTAGTGTAGAACATGACTCAGAACCTCTGTTACCTCACTGAAAACTCAGAGCCTCCTTTCACAGGCACTTTTAACATCATTCGTGATTTCTTATTTGTCATTTAACAGTGATGGTAGACATCGACAGCAAGCATGCCCAAAAGAAAACGGAGTGTAGAACCTGCAGCCCAAAGCTCTCCTCCTACATGCATCCTTCATGTACCATCCATGTCTGATCATGGGGATTTCACGCCCCTCCGTAAAATTAAAGGATCTGCTTCAGAAAAACTGCAACTGCTTCAAAAGATCCGGGATAGACGTCTCAACCAACCGCATGACTCCCCATGTCGTATGCAATCAGTATGTGATCAGATCCCGGCAACTCTTCCTGATGACCTAGAAAGAGTAGGATATCACAGCAAGTGTTATAAGCACTTTGTCCGCCACTTTCATCGTCTGGGAGATGATACAGAACCAGGGCCATCAACCTCATCATGGCATCACTCTCCTCGTAAACCAGGAGGTTCTGCTGAACCCATCTTCCCGCCAGAGTGTATATTTTGTGAGAAAGTTGAGACCAAAGATGCTCATCGCAATACTGAGAGGCCTACAACCTTCCCATCCTTTAAAAACAAAGAAAATGCATGGGAGCAAATCGAAACACGGGCTGAGAAAATGGGTCTCTATCGACTCCATCGAAAGGTGAAAAACAAAGACCTCTTTGCATGTGAGGCCAAACACCATCCGTCATGTTTTAAAGCTTTCCGCACAGCATTCTACAACTATGAGCGTGCGATTCACAGAGCCGAAGCACCAAAGGAGCAGGCTTGCATGTCAGCCGCCCATGAAAAGGCATTCAACTCAGTACTGGAACACATTCAAACCCAGGTCATCCAGCAGAATAAAGTTCTACAGCTTTCTTCCTTGCGCTTGCTCTATGTCGAGGAACTGAAACTGAATGGATATGAGAACTCAAATTATCGGTCAGAGAAACTACTGAAACGCCTACAGAATGACCCAATCAAGGAGCATATCCACTTCACGAAGGTTGATCATGACAAATGTGATGTCATTTCTTTCTGGCTTGTGCACAGCTCAAACATAACAGTTTCCAATGCTCTCGCACGAGCATTCACACTCGGAAGCACAAACAAGAACCAAAATGTTGCCCTCCAACTTCGCCAGGGTATTCTACAGGCTTTCAGAGAGTGTAAAGACCAACCATGGCCACCAACAGCTGAAGACATGGAGCTCAATCCTGAAGACATCCTACCTCCAGACCTTGTCCGCTTTCTCAGCGTGCTAATGACTGGCAAGGAGGGCATCGAGACAGAAAAGGTGAAGCGTCTGGTCTTCTCCATTGGACAAGATCTGTGCCGTGCAGTGTCAGATGGAAAATGGAAGTTACCAAAGCACATTCTCCTCTGTGTGACTGTAAGGCACCTGTTCCGAAGCAAACAGCTCACCACAATACTACACAGGCTTGGACACTCTGAGAGCTACGATTTCGCCTTGGAGTTGGAAACTGCTCTCGCCAAGGTCCTGGATGAAGTCTCAACTTATCGTACACCACAAATTGTGACAGGAGAGGGCAACCTTGTATTCCACTGTGAGTGGGACAACTTGAATAAAACCACTACCAGTGTGCACGGCAGCAACATTGTAAACAGTGCTGGAGGAATCATGGTGCAGGAGGTCAAGCCCGGGTTCGAGAGCAGCAAGGACCGAATGCTACCTACCATCAATAGGTCACAACAGCGTAGCCTGAAGGTCGACACACCAAAAACTCTCCCACCCTTGCACTTTACTCGCGTTGGCCCGAAGTTCCCTGAAGGCTCATCATTCACACCGCCAGCAGAGAATGACACAGTCTATGCCACTACGATGCAAGAGTACTACATCTGGCTCTTCATCAGATACATCGGAAGCTGTGGCCTGCAGCCTGTGCCTGGGCTAGGGGGTTTCACCTCTGCAACTGGTTCTCCCCCACCCAGCAAATCAACAGTCGACTACTGCACGCCTATCCACCAACCGATCACAGACAACGCAGTTGTTCGTGAGCTACTGAAGCGTTCCGAGGCAGCAACTGCTGAGGTGGGTCAGAGATGGGTCCTGAATACATTTGATCTGGGTGTCTGCATGAAAGCCCTTCCCATCATCTGGCGCTGGCCAAATGAATTTGCTCTTTGCATGTGAGGACTTTGTAGTGAGACTTCAGATGTAGTACTCTTGCATCGTAGTGGCATAGACTGTGTCATTCTCTGCTGGCGGTGTGAATGATGAGCCTTCAGGGAACTTCGGGCCAACGCGAGTAAAGTGCAAGGGTGGGAGAGTTTTTGGTGTGTCGACCTTCAGGCTACGCTGTTGTGACCTATTGATGGTAGGTAGCATTCGGTCCTTGCTGCTCTCGAACCCGGGCTTGACCTCCTGCACCATGATTCCTCCAGCACTGTTTACAATGTTGCTGCCGTGCACACTGGTAGTGGTTTTATTCAAGTTGTCCCACTCACAGTGGAATACAAGGTTGCCCTCTCCTGTCACAATTTATGGTGTACGATAAGTTGAGACTTCATCCAGGACCTTGGCGAGAGCAGTTTCCAACTCCAAGGCGAAATCGTAGCTCTCAGAGTGTCCAAGCCTGTGTAGTATTGTGGTGAGCTGTTTGCTTCGGAACAGGTGCCTTACAGTCACACAGAGGAGAATGTGCTTTGGTAACTTCCATTTTCCATCTGACACTGCACGGCACAGATCTTGTCCAATGGAGAAGACCAGACGCTTCACCTTTTCTGTCTCGATGCCCTCCTTGCCAGTCATTAGCACGCTGAGAAAGCGGACAAGGTCTGGAGGTAGGATGTCTTCAGAAGCCGCACATCCAGCGTGTGAACCACCGCGTAGCATTGTACAAAAGAGCCGATCAACCTATCATCGAAAAGCCAAAACCTTATGAGGAGCAAGGATGGATAAGGACTGATGAAGGACTGTTGAAACCAATGTGGTCCAGTGGTCCCATCCTACCAACCTCACTGGTGGATCTTCTGAACACAGGAGAGCACGAAGAGGAGGAGGAAGAGGAAGGAGAAGAAGAGTTTGACTCTGACGATTTCGATGAAAATGATGATGACTGACTCAGTGTAGAATCACTAATGCTAATGATGTTTATCTAAAACAAGCAAGAGAAGAGTGGTCACATTGAGTGCTAGGACTATTTTGACAGTTGTAATATTTAGAAAAATAAAACTTTGTGTTAACGTCTGTGTAGACGGACCTTAATATGAGTCTATTATTTCGTAAAACTGTGATTATTTTGTAAATAAAGCACTAATTAGCATACTAGTATACCATAGACACATGTAATCATGTTATGAATAGTTCTATCATGATCTATGCCCTTCAAAACATGGGTCTAGACACCTTCATTTTTCAATTATCTGCAATATTGGCTGAGATATGTCAAAAATCGTTTTTTTGATAATGGCAGCAGTAATTTGCATAAAAATGGTATGTGGGACATTGTTTCAGCTTGGGGCCATAGCTAGTCATTTTCTACACATTTTTTCCAATCTAGAAACACTGATTAGAAGTATATCTCCGGGGGGTGCAGGGGGACCTAGTCTTCCTACTAGACTAAATGGACATGTGGGAAGGAGTATGGATGGTTTTGACGGAGTTCATGGGGGTTACGGATATGGTGTGAGAAATGGAGAAGGTGAAAGGATTTTGGAGTTTGCTGATGGAGCTGATTTGTTGATTTGTAATACTCAGTTCCAGAAAGAGGATAATAAGCTTGTTACATACACGTCAGGTGGGTCGACGACAACCGTTGACTACCTGATGGTGCGTAGGCGAGATAGGGGGCACCTCCGAGACACAAAGGTGATCCCGGGGGAGGAGGCTGTTTCACAGCACCACTTGGTTGTCTGCGACGTAAGGGTGAAAGGTGCGAGGAGAGCTCGGCGGGTGAAGTACCAACCGAGAATGAAGGTGTGGAGGTTGAAAGAGGTGACAGTAAGGGAGGCATTAAAAGAGAGGCTGAGTAGGGTCGAGGATGATGTGGTTGAGCTTGAAAGTGGTTGGATGTCAATGAAAGCTAGTCTGTTGGGAGCCGTTGGTGAGGTATGTGGATGGACAAAAGGACCACCGAGGCACTCGGAAACATGGTGGTGGGATGATGAAGTTGGAAAGAGGATTGACGAGAAGAGGAAGAAGTTCAAGGAGTGGCAGAAGGCGAAGGGTACGGGAGCAGAAACAGCAGAGCATGAAAGTTATAAGGCAGCCAGGAAGGCTGCAAAGAAAGAGGTAGCAAAGGCGCAGGAGGCATGTAGGAAAATGTTCGGAGAACGCTTGGATTCGGAAGAGGGTCAGAAAGCAGTATTCAGGATTGCAAAGCAGATAGCGAAAGAGAGGTGTGATGTGATGGGGGTGAGCTGCTTGAAGGATGAAGTGAGACAAATCGTTGTCGACCCAGATGTAATTAAAGGAAGATGGAAAAGATATATGGAAATGCTGTTGAATACAGAGAATGAATGGGATGGCAACATAGAGAGTAACCCAGTTTTAGGACCGGCAGAGAAGATAACTGAGAAGGAAGTTGAGGAAGCGATAAAAGCAATGAAGGGTAGAAAAGCGGGAGGGCCGACGGGAGTTGTGGGAGATATGTTGAAGGCAGCAGGAAGTTGGGGTGTGAAGAGAATGACAGAGATCTGTAATCTGGTGGTGAAAGAAGGCCGCATTCCAGTGGGTTGGGAACTGAGTACCCTCGTCCCTCTATACAAGGGGAAAGGTGACCCTCTGGAGTGTGGCTCGTACCGAGCGATAAAGTTATTGGAGCATGGAATGAAGGTATTGGAAAGGGTGTTGGAGAGGAGGATAAGGAAGAAAGTGAAGATCGACGAAATGCAGTTTGGATTTATGCCAGGAAGAGGAACGACAGACGCGCTTTTCATTGTGAGGCAGTTGCAGGAGAAGTACATGGAGAAGAGGAAGAAGTTGTTTCTTGGGTTTGTTGATCTGGAGAAAGCATTCGATCGGGTTCCACGCAAAGTATTGACATGGGCATTGAGGAAGTTAGGAGTGGAGGAATGGTTGATCAGAGTAGTGATGGCAATGTACAAAAGAGCGCGCACAGCTGTAAGGACGAAGGACGGGAACAGTGGTGAGTTTGAGGTGAAGGTGGGAGTGCATCAGGGGTCGGTACTAAGTCCACTACTATTTGTAGCTGTGATGGAGGTGCTGCCTCAGAACGTAAAGGAGGGTTTACCGTGGGAGTTGTTGTATGCAGATGATCTGGTGTTGATTGCGGAAAGTATGGATGGACTGAAGGAAAAGATGAACACGTGGATGGAATGTATGGAGACAAAAGGTCTGAAGGTGAATATCGGAAAGACGAAGGTGATGGCAAGTGGTAAAGCATGTGGTGAGGTGGAAAGAACTGGGAAGTGGCCCTGTGCTGTGTGTAGGAAGGGTGTCGGAGTGAACTCCATTCAGTGTACAATGTGTGCTGAGTGGGTTCATCAAAAATGTAGTGGTCTGAGAGGGTCATTAACCAGGGTGGCAGCTACATTCAAATGTAAGGTGTGCACAAAGGGAGCTGCAGATGGAGGAAATGTTGAGTTGGATCTTGGAGACGGCGTGAAGCTGGAAGGTGTGAAAACATTTTGCTACCTCGGAGACATGCTGAATGGAGAAGGTGGATCAGACTCGGCAACGGTTGCTCGAGTGAGATGTGCATGGAAGAAGTTTCGGGAAGTGAGTGGCGTGCTGATGATGAGGGGAGTGTCGTTGAAGCTGAAGGGAAAGGTGTATGCTGCATGTGTGAGAAGTGTTATGATTTATGGGAGCGAGACATGGGTAATGAACGTAGAGCAGCAACGAAGGTTGGAAAGGGTGGAAATGCGAATGGTTCGACGGATGTGCGGAGTATCGTTGAGAGAGAGGAAGACAAATGATGAATTGCGAAAGATGATGGGAATCGAGCCTGTGATTGATGCTGTGAAGAGGAACAGGTTGAGATGGTTTGGTCATGTGTTGAGGAAGGATGAAAGTGACTGGTTGAGAAGAGTGATGGAAATGAATGTAGAAGGAAGTAGAAGACGGGGAAGACCGAGAAAGACTTGGCTAAAGATGGTGGAAGAAGAAATGCGGGCAAGGGGGTTAACAAGGAGAGATGCAGAAAATAGGGCAAAATGGAGAAGATTGTCATGGGGACCGCAAGGCTAACCCCCGCTCTAGCAGGGAAAATGGTCTTTAAAATGCATGTTGTTGTTGTTTGTCTCCAATCCCTGTCCGCATAGTACAATGGTCTCGGAAAATAAAAGGCAAATGGGAAGTGGTACTGAAGTATTTTTCTATCAGTCGGTGGAAAAAAAGAAAAACTAAGAAAACAGGATATAAACGGGGAACTAAAAATTACGCTTTAATAACCTCGATTTATGACCAAGCTAAACAAGCACAGAATTTGAGGTGCCTGGTTAAACATAAAACTTGCAGAGAAACGTGTGTGGGACAAACCTACCAGGTAAAAATAACCATCAAGGGGTATCAGCCAGTGGATCATAGCGAAGTGATAAGGGGAGAACCTGGAGAATCAAATACCGACTGGGGAGTGGCTAGGGAAGTAGTGGCGGCACAGACTCGCACAAATTGCTGGTCTTGTATGCCAATGCCAGAGAGCACCTCCACGGGTAGGGTATCAAGATGAAAGTTATCCCATTGTCACTTAATGATTTATGCTCGGCTCCATTGGGAAACACCTGTATTAGAACCACTGTAAAAAGGACAGGGATAAGGAATGATGCCGAATGCACTCGTAAATTTGGATATGTCCCGATGATTCAGGACAGGGTAACTCGTCCTAAACCAGATTGGGTAGAAAAACGAACAGGTGTGGTTTGCATCCAAGGGAGGGGAAAAACTGAGATGGGAGTTTCTGAATGCAACATTGTCTTACCTGGGAGAAAACCAAGGTCTTCAAAGGGAGCAATGACTGTTCAGGTGGGGTTGCAAGATAATACAACTACCCTACCAGCTGTTATTTTTTCTACTGTTCCCAAGAAGGGGGATTCAGAGGGTATGAAATGCCTTTCAAACCACATGGTTTCTCCACATGGGACGATGTTTGTTTGTGGAGATAAAGCATACCCGTATCTGCCTGATGACTGGAAGGGGACATGCTATCTAGGTTCAGTAATTCCTGAAATCCTCCTTTTAGATAGCCTCGACATCTCTCCGGGAAGGGTCCGGGAGGGCAATGTGGGACCGAGACAAAAAGACTACTCTTTTTGGACATGGATGGGAGAAAGCATTGGGATTCTTCCTCGCGGGAACAGGAGTCGTTATGAATAGCTATAGGATAGACAAAATTGCTTTAGCCCTAGAAAGAGTTGCCAATGATACCCTACAGGCCCATAAGGAATTGTTAGATACTGTGGTAGAAATGTGGACCATGGTGATGCAGAACCAGGTAGCGCTCGACATCCTCTTGGCGGAACGTGGAGGGGTATGTGGGGTGATCAAGGGAAAATGTTGCACTTGGATCCCGAATCCGTTAGGAGTAAACAAGGCCATTAACCGACTGAGGGAGACGAGCAGGAGACTACAGGTGGATAGAATTTCCCAGGAGGATCTGGGTATAACAAATTGGCTTTCTGGATGGTTTGGTAGCCTTGGGTACACCATATTGTCTTGGATTTTATGGGGACTTACGATAATCGTAAGCCTTGTCTTTGCTGTGTTTATAATGATATATTTTCTTCGCCTGTGTCTTGAGAGATTTTTTTCCTAGTTCTAAGTCTCTGTTGGCTCAACTACAAGTGAACGAGAAAGAGGACAAAAACGACGACGAGGAACCGCAATATCCACCTGTTACTCCGGATCCCTCTGAGCGCACGTCCATGGATGACTTTGACACAAAGGAAGTCTCTGTCTTTTTCTTAAATTGCCATGCTCTGTACTCTAAACAGGAGCAGATGATACAGGAGATTGATGACATTATGTATTCCCCAGAACAACAACATGTGCGGGCTCTCATGAGCATGGACCTATATTAACCTCGAATATCTGCAAGGACCACGTTTGTGCAAGATGGAGGGAGCCAGTTCCGCAGGGGAGTTGGTCACCCTCTAGTGGAGCACATCTACATCGGACCAGACGTCTTCGTTGCAGATCTGAAATGTTAATGGGATTCCATGTTCTATAATATTTTTAAAATGTTTTATTATTTAATATCTGAACAGGAGAAAGGAATGTGGGAGCTGATGGTTGCTTCATCAAACCTTTTCTCATTAGTCTGCTGAGGATGCACATGTCATGCACTGTGATCTTTTTTTTATCTTGCATTTGTTGTTCTGACCACAAAGCTGGTCTGTGTTTCTCTCTGCTTGTCTGAAGATTTTAAAACACATTGTGGGTTTTTCAGGAGAACAGGTCATTCCGTGTTGGAATCTGACCTTCAAGATTGTATGCGTGGCACTATGGGTGCGTGGCATACTCTTGGAGGAAAAACACTTACAATATTGTTCTTGCCTGCTTATAAATGAAGCTCACTGGGAAATATATTTCGAGAAAGGACGGCCAGTTTCGTGCCCTCCTATCTCCCGCACATGTGTAACGGCTCCATAATAAAAACGGCTCATATTCTCAAGGCGTTTGTCCTACGTTCTTATTGAACAGCGGACGTAGAAACCGTGACACCTGCATGAAATTTCTAATGTGTATGCTGCATACGTATCACTTGTAGGTACAAATGAAAACTTCAATTGTCATGGAATTCTGAGTAAATATTTGCAATATGCAACATAGGAGCATGGGAATGAATAAACAGGAAGAGAGATTTTGAGTTTTTCCACATGCTGATGGAATCTGCAGCTCCAGTTTCCATCTTACTAAAGCTAATTTTTCCAAACTGGATTTGTCGTGTTTTTAGGTTACATCTTCGCCCAGGTGTTACTGTTATATCCTGTCCAATATTTCATGTTAAAAGGTGTCAAAAAACTGTCAAAAAAGAAAGCTTGGTCTAGGCAAAAAAAATAACATAGAACGGATCATATAACGGAAGGAACACAGCAAAAGGGCCAGTAAAAAGAAAGAGAGAGGGGTCACACCAACAGCAGGGATGAGGGACTAATTAGATGCCTACTTGGAGTAACAAGGGATGTTGGGAATAAAGAAGGTGATGGTAGGTGGACAAGATGGATACAGAAGCAAACTCTCAGGAAGGAAAAACTGTAAACTTGGAAAAAGGTGGGCTGGCGGAGGGTTAATGGGGCTACAAAAGATCGTGGTTTTGGATTGGGGATTATCTGAAATGGTGGTCAGTAGCTGTCTTGACCTGGAGGAAAGAATGCGATTGAAGAATGTGGAAGTTGATGCCACATGTGCGGAAAAAGAGGAACGAATGAGTGGAGGTGAGCAAGCATTGATTCTGGATTTTGGGAGTTTCACAAGGATGTTGTTGGCAGATCTTGTAAGTCCTGCAGAAACCTGTGGCCGGAGAGAGGGGGGCTGAATTGGGGACAGAGCACAGAAAGAGCAGAGGTGCAAGACCAGAAAGGAGGCGGTGGAAGACAGAGACCAGCATTGCTGAGGAACAAGAGACAACCATTTTCCTGTTGTTACGGATCAAGCTGGATGGTTGCCTAATTATTGGGTAAGCCACAATTAGCATTTTAACATTACTAGACAAATGTGCTAAAACAACCAAAACCTGCTGACAACCAATTTCACCCTGGCCGTTTGCAATGAGTAAACAAGAAAGAGCAATCAGAGATTGCAGAGCCTCGCCAGGATGTGTTTTTAGTGGTTTTAGTGGTTTTTAAGGCTTTTGTGTTAAAACAAATATGGCGACCGAACCATGTGACCGATGACGTCATTATTTTTTTTCTCCACCAATTTATGCCGAGATGACACTCAAAAAATTTCATCTTCATCGGATGAAGTTTTGTACTTGTCAAATTATGACATCATAGTGGAGGCACCTATGACGTCATCATTAGAACCACCTTTAGAGGCCATTTTTCCCCGCAGAGCAGAGGTTGGCCTTTTTCGGGCACCATGGTCCCCTTTTTGAAGCAATATTTTACGGCCGGATGCCCTTCCTGCCGCCAACCGTTAGTTGCCTCTTGCCACACACAAGGAATTACCAGTGAACTGGTACTCAATTTGCCGAACTCGGAAGGATGACAGGCTGAGTCAACCCCCCTGGCGTTAATTCAGCAATCAACCGGGATTCAAACCCAGGATCCTAGGATCCCAAGCTGGCACCCTAATCGCTAAGCCAACACCAGGCCTCAATGACATAATCATTAACATATGTTATTCCCCATGGAGTGTTCTTTACAATGAGCCATGTCTCGTTTTTTTAATATGCAGCGCTTTTGGAGATATAGAGGTGCAATCATTTTCGGTTTTTCCAATATGGCACCCATACCACGTGACCTATGACGTCATAATTATCATTAAAAAAATTCTACAGGAGGACTGCACCCATGGTGAAAATTTCCTGTCAATCGGACCAGCGGTTGCAGAGAAAATCATATTTATTCTGTGCGGACAAACAAACAGACAGACAAACAAACAGACAAACTGACTCAAATTCAATACACTCTTATCTGGCGAGGGTAATAACTGCCATCTAGTTCAAAGATAAGCATGAAAATTTAAATGAAGACCAAAACTTGAGCACGGATGTACAAGACGCCATAAAGTTAATGGGGCTCGTGTTTCCTGCTGACACATTCATGAGAATAAGGAACGGCAGAGATACCTTGATGCCATTCAAGTTATCCACAGCCAAGATGGTGCTTCTCTGATCTTCATAGCAGATGAATACGAATCCCTTCTGCTTCCCAGTTTTTTTGTCACGAACCAAATTCACGTTTACGATCTCGCCGTATCTGAAACACATTAATAAAACAAGTACGGCACTCGGTAGAACACATACCTCCGCCAGGCGGAACAGTTTACATTGTGTATCCGACAGTTAGGTCAGATCTGTACGAGGACCTGAACCAAAATTGAATCAGCTTGTTCTTCTCATCTATCAAACTCATCCACTAAGTTTTGACATAACTCGTCCACAACGTTTTTAAATATCGTTATTGGCCTTATCTCTCAATTGTAAAGAATCACTTTAAAAATCCTTGTATCCGGATACGCATCTTCACCAAAATCGAATCAATTCGCCCTTGTCACACACCCAACCTGTCCACCAAGTTTCGTCCGAATCCGTCCATAACTTTTGAGATATCCTGCTCACAGTCAGACACAGACAGACAGACAAACAGGGATGAAAACTGTCCACCTTCAGATGTAAAAAAATTATATTCTCACAAACGGCGTTCATACAAATTCATTCCTCTTCTTCTTACACGTACAGCACAAGGCTGCAGGATAGCATCATTGGCTGAGGGCACGGCTGTGCCGCTGATGCGGTGCCCTCCATAGGTGAGGGTAGGAATTTGTATTTTGGCCATGGTGCCCGCAATAGCTCAGCTACTCTTTACAAAGGACACCAAGAGAGCATCTTGGTGCCAGTAGTGGTCACTGCTACATACCATTTCACCCCGCTCATATCATGTTATGAGGCAATACGGACAGATGTAGTTATTCTTAAGATGTGACGAGTTGCTATTATTCTTACTAGGGCATGCCCGTACTATATCTATATCTAAAATTATATCCCCCCCCCTCTATTTACATGAAATGGTTTGGTCCAAAGCGAACGGCTTGCGAGTACGGTGACAATCCCCCCCCCCCCCCCCTCTATTTACATGAAATGGTTTGGTCCAAAGCGAACGGCTTGCGAGTACGGTGACAATCCCCCCCCTCTATTTACATGTAATGGTTTGGTCCAAAGCGAACAGCTTGCAGAGTTTGGTAAAGAAATCGCCATAGCGTGCACAAAGCGCAGGAAAGCGAAAGAATCGCAAATTAGTTTTAAAACATAGTTTAACGCCAACATAGCGGCAACATAGTTTGCCAACGTGAAATAAATGAATACGCTCTCAAATGTGCCGTCCGAGGCAGAGTCTGTTCGCCACGTTCGGCACACGTGATAACTCGCTTCTCTCTGATTGGTTGAATCGTTTTTTGGACATAGCTCGGTAACTACTTGTCCGATTAATATGAAACCTTGAAAAGGCACATCCTCGGGTCCCCAGCAATATACCTGGCAAGTTTCAAGTATATCGGACCCGTGGTTGTCGAGAAACAGCGGTCACAGACAAACAAACAAACATACACACAGAGATTAGTGGAATTATAGATAGACTAGGGCATGCCCGTACTATATCTATATCTAAAATTATATCCCCCCCCCTCTATTTACATGAAATGGTTTGGTCCAAAGCAAACGGCTTGCGAGTACGGTGACAATCCCCCCCCCTCTATTTACATGAAATGGTTTGGTCCAAAGCGAACGGCTTCGGAGTTTGGTAAAGAAATCGCCATAGCGTGCCCAAACGCGCAGGAAAGCGAAAGAATCGCAAATTTAAGGAAATGCCCGTACTTCCGTAAGGAAGAGAAAAGAAATGAAAAGGAAAAACATTCCAAACCGCGAGGGAAAACAACACGGCACGTCGACACAACAACGTGTCCTGTGATTGGCCGTACGTCGCTGCCAGTAGCTGCCCCCAAAAAAAAGCTTTCACCGTCCGGCGACTGAATTTAAGGGGAAAAATAAAACGCTCTTCGCTTAAAACAACGCCCTTCGCTCTGACTGAATTGGGACAATGTTTTTATGTTTTTAATTGAATTACTATCCGTAATGGCGCACGCTCTCACGGGAGCTCCGGACGGTCGTATATCGCAGTTACGATGAATCGCAAATTAGTTTTTATTAGTTTTAAAACATAGTTTAACGCCAACATAGCGCCAACATAGTTTGCAAACGTGAAATAAATGAATACGCTCTCAAATGTGCCGTCCGAGGCAGAGTCTGTTCGCCACGTTCGGCACACGTGATAGCTCGCTGCTCTCTGATTGGTTGAATCGTTTTTTGGACATAGCTCGGTAACTGCTTGTCCGATTAATTTCAAACCTTGAAAAGGCACATCCTCGGGTCCCCAGCAATATACCTGGCAAGTTTCAAGTATATCGGACCGGTAGTTGTCGAGAAACAGTGGTCACAGACAAACATACATACAAACATACAAACATACAAACATACAAACATACAAACATACACACAGAGATTGCTGGAATTATAGATAGATGATGGTTGGTCTGGGTAATAAAAAGCTCTTCCGGCTGTAGCCTTCATGGTGCTCACTACAGCATGCAGAAATGGAAATCAATACACAATGGGTCCTCGGTCTCCGTGGGACTACTCTGAGTTGAATTCATGGTCGCAAGATCCTGTACAACCTTTAACATGGAAATGAGGCCATTTGGCCCATCATTGTCATGTTGCACTCCTGATTAACTTTTCTCCTACATCTGTAAACAACAATCTTGTAAATGTTTTACGAACATTTAAATAACCTGATCTTGATCGAATGACCCAAACTTGTAACTACAGACATGGGAATCCCATTCACGTGGCAACACGTAATCAAATGTAAATATTAAAGTTGGACTGTGTGCAGACACATTCACACTCAGTCTACCATCTACTCTACAGCCTGCCGTCTGCTGTCCACCATCGACCGTCTCTTTGGGAATGGGCGAGACTAATAATTACGCTCAAACTACGCAAATGATGTAGTTTGTTCAGCCTAATATATGAGCGCCGGCCGTTCGAGCAGCCTGCTGTTCATAACGGACACCTTCTCTGGGCGCCGTTACCTGTGCGACACGGGAGCGCAGGTGAGTGTCGTTCCCGCCGGCACGTCAGACAAGCACGCCGCGGGTGGGGGCCCCGCGCTGCTTGCCGCGAACGGGACGCCCATCCGTACGTACGGAAAACGCTGCCTCTCTCTGCGGTTCGGAGGGCAGGTTTTCCGATGGACGTTCGTCACCGCTGACGTGCCCATGGCACTGCTTGGCGCGGACTTCCTGTGCACTAATGGGCTCCTGGTCGACGTCAAGCGCAGACGTCTTGTCCAGGCCGAGATGTTCAGCTCGCTCGCTTGTGCGTTGCCCAGCTCAACGAGCGGCTTGCCAAGCGGCTTGCCGAACGGTTCCGTTCCGGCCACGTTGGTCTGTACGCTTCCGGCAGCGGACGCATTCACCCGCCTCCTCGCCGGCTTCCCGGCCCTCACGTGGCCCACCTTCTCGGCGGGGGCCGTCAAGCACGGGGTGGCCCATCACATCCCCACCGTCGGGCCACCGGTCTACGCCCGGGCACGCCGCCTCGAGCCGACGAAGCTGGCGGTGGCAAAAGCGGGGTTCGCTACCCTGGAGCGACTCGGCATCGTTCGGCGCTCAGAGAGCGCTTGGGCGTCGCCGCTGCACATCGTGCCGAAGCCCGGCGGGGGATGGCGACCGTGCGGGGACTATCGCCGTCTCAATGACGCCACGACTCCCGACCGCTACCCCGTCCCCCACATTCAGGACTTTTCCGCCAGTTTGGCGGGCATGTCCTTCTTCTCGAAGGTGGACCTCATACGCGGCTACCATCAGGTCCCCATCAGGCCGGAGGACGTCCCGAAAACGGCGGTCATCACGCCATTCGGACTCTTCGAGTTCCTGCGCATGCCCTTCGGTCTGAAGAATGTGGCTCAGGCGTTCCAGCGACTGATGGACAGCGTCCTGCGTGACTTGCATTTTGTCTACGTCTACCTGGATGATATCCTCGTCGCCAGCGCGTCCCGCGAAGAGCACCTACGCCACCTTCGCACGCTCTTCGAACGCCTGGGCCAGCATGGCCTGATTGTGAACCCCGCAAAGTGCCGGTTCGGCGCCACCATAATCGATTTTCTGGGGCACCGTGTCACCAGGCACGGAGCCGTCCCCCTGCCGGCCAAGGTGGAGGCGGTGAAGGGGTTTCCGCGCCCCCGCACGATCAGAGGGCTGCAGGAGTTCCTGGGCATGGTGAACTTTTACCATCGGTTCCTGCCCCGTATCGCCCAGCTCCTGCGCCCCCTGCACGAAGCTCTCCGAGGTAAGCCGGGCAAAGGCGACGTTACCTGGACCGAGCAGATGGACACGGCGTTCACGGGCGCGAAGCTCGCCTTGGCTAACGCCACCATGCTCACGCACCCGGCGCCCGATGCACCGATCGCCCTCACCACCGATGCCTCGGACTACGCGGTGGGCGCGGTGCACGAGCAATGGGTGCGTGGAGCTTGGCAACCGCTGGCGTTCTTTAGCCGGCAGCTTCGCCCGCCCGAACGCCGTTACAGTACCTTCGACCGCGAGTTGCTCAGGCTTCACTTGGCGGTCAGGCACTTCCGCCATCTGCTCGAGGGCCGTGCGTTCACTGCCTTCGTCGACCACAAGCCGCTGATCTTCGCGATGGGCAAGGTCACCGAGCCGTGGTCGGCCCGGCAGCAGCGTCACCTCTCGGCCGTGTCCGAGTACACGACGGACATCCAGCACGTCGCGGGGAAGGACAACCCGGTGGCGGATTGCCTTTCCCGGGCCGTCGCCCACGCAGTCCACCTCGGCATCGACTATGCCCGGATGGCAGCGGACCAGGCCGCTGACCCCGACGTCCAGGCCTTGCGGACCGCCGTCACGGGCCTCCGCGTCACCGAGGTGGCGTTCGACGGCGCGGGCGCGGCCCTCTTGTGCGACGTCTCCCTCGGGCGTCCTCGCCCCATCGTGCCCGCGGGCTGGCAGTGCCAGGTGTTTGACGCCATCCACGGCCTGTCCCACCCGGGCGCGAGGGCCTCCCAAAGGCTGATCGCCGACAAGTTCGTCTGGCATGGCCTCCGGAAGGCCGTCCGCGGCTGGGCCAGGACGTGCCTCGCGTGCCAGCGCGCCAAGGTGCACCGGCACACCCAGGCCCCGTTGGCCCCGTTCACGGTGCCGGAACGCCGGTTTGACCACGTCCACGTGGACCTGGTGGGACCTCTGCCCCCCTCGCGGGGTTTCACCTACGTCCTCACCATGGTGGACCGCACCACCCGGTGGCCGGAAGCCGTGCCCTTGGCGTCGACAATGGCGGCCGATGTCGCGCAGGCTTTCATCGCCACCTGGGTCGCCCGGTTCGGCGCCCCCTCAGACATCTCGTCCGACCGCGGCCCCCAGTTCACCTTGGAGCTCTGGGGGGCGGTCGCGCAGGGGCTCGGGGTCCGGCTGCACCGAACCACGGCCTACCACCCCCAGGCTAACGGCCTGTGTGAGCGATTTCACCGCTCATTGAAGGCCGCGCTCCGGGCCACCCTCCGCGACGGCGGCTGGGTCGACAGGCTCCCCTGGGTCCTGCTGGGCCTCCGGACGGCGCCCAAGGAGGACCTGCGCATATCCGTGGCGGAGTTGGTCTTCGGGCAACCGCTGCGGGTGCCGGGCGAGTTCCTCCCCGACTCCACGGCACCATGGTCCGCGGCACAGCAGCGCTCAGCTCTGCAAGAGACCGCCCAGAGGTTCGCCCCGGTGCCAACGGCATGCCACGGGCACCCACCGATGCACGTCACCCCGGAGCTTCGCACGGCGGAGTACGTCTTCGTCCGCCACGATGCCCACCGGACACCACTGCGGCCCCCGTACGACGGGCCTTTCCGCGTGCTGGAGACCGGGGCGAAGCTCTTCACCCTGGACATCGGCGGTACTCCTGACCGCGTTTCGGTAGACCGCCTCAAGCCGGCCCACCTCGACGTGGACCATCCACCGCCAGTGGCCCGACCCCCACGTCGGGGCCGCCCCCCTGCGGGCGGACCCCAGCACCGCCCAGCCCCGCCGCCACGCCGCCCCCCGGTCCTGCACCCATCCCAGGGGCAGCCAGGGGCATCCCACCTGGCATCCCTGCACCCCGGACGCCGCCGATCGCCAGGGGGCGCTTCGGCCGGGTCATTCGTCTGCCCCGCAAACTGGCCCTCCAGGTGCGCGGGAATTCTGGGGGGGCGCGTGTGGCGGACACAAAAGCCCACTGGCGTGGTGACATCATTCCGCGCACCAAGTGGGCGGTGGCCACGCCCGAGGGGTAGGCGTGGCCTCATGATATACACCGGGCGCGCAGCCCGGAGCGCGCCAGTGTTACAGTGAGCTCCTGAAATAAAGACGCTTATAAGTTACCGCTTGTCCGCTTCCTCCTTGCTCGCAAGCAGCGCGCGTAACGCCGCGCTTTAATACTCTCCTAGGCTCTTTGTTTTAAACTTTTTCCAAACATTTTGTGCTTTAGTATAATCTTTATCAGTTATATGACTTTTATTTAATTCGTTATAGAAATTTTATTTTGAGGGAAGTTGTGTTTCTTTAAATCTCTCAAATGAATCCATATAGTCATACGGATATATTCCCTTTTGTGATAAGAGTTCAATCTCTTCTTGGTTTATGAAATACTCTGAAAGACACGGAAAGATTTTAATATTTGATACCAAGTCAGATAATGGGCTTGCCAATAATTTTAATGTGTCAAGAAACCTGATGTGATTCACAGGCGATGTATGAATTGTTTTTGTGAATGAAATGTATAAATTTCTGATCTGTGTTCGGAATTGCTGAAATGTATCCAGATGTCTTTGAAAGTTCATTAATAAATAGATTCGTATCATCATGAGCATTGTTATGAAGAAAGACAGGAATGAAAGTGGGAAGTTTAAAATTAAGATTACAACTTTGATGAGCTGGACCTCTATATTTACCAGTGAGATGACAATGATCTATAACCTTTAGACCTTCACCAATTTTCTCCGTACAAATATGACATATATTATCCTGCCTAAACTTGTTTTTCTCTTCCTTGGTCAGATTCATCGGTTTATTGGTTTCTCTCATTATCTTGGTTAATCGAACACAGTCTATTTCTGGTCGTTTCACAAACTCCTCTGGGGCATCTTCTCCTCTGTAAAGTTCTAACTTGTTGTAGTCATCACCAACGGATGATTTGATATATTAACAGAAACCACAAGGAGTATGTTTTTGATATTTACTCGTGTAAGACCCTTTAGGATCTGGTGAAGCAGGATCTATTTTTTCAAGGATACTTTCAAAATCAGTGTATAGTATCACAAATCGATGTTTTATAGTCTTGTTGAAATCTTTAAATGATATGTTTGACCCTACTTTTGGCATATTAATTACGGTTGATTTATGATCACTACAGTATTTTGAATGTTGGTTTAATCTTTCTTTAGTATGAAAGAAGTTAAGACAACGCTTACAGGGGTATGTTTTATTAGCTCTATTACACGTTTGAGAAGTAGTCAATCGAGACAAATTTTTGATGTAAGCATAATGTGAATTTTCTTCCAAACGAAAACAAATAAGGTCAATATGAGTTTCTTCATTTTTATAGTTATCAGAAATTTTTAAAATCTGAACTTTGTTTGTTTTTGTTAGTCCATAAACATTAACAGATAGATTATTCATTTTCTCAAATTTCAGAATATCAATCAATGACATAGGAAACTTCAAACCGTTAACATTTTACGTATTCTCATATTTCTTATAATTTGATACTCTCTCAGGTTTTGAATGTGGGGGATGAAGGTGAGCGAGAACAGACCATAGGAAACATTTATTATCTTTGCTTTGAATATTAACAACCGATTTTTAAAGTTTTATTACCCTCGGTAAATCAATGTGAGAACAAGCTTTAAGAGGGTCTGATTTCAGAATGTGTATATCTTGGAAAATTATGTTACTAATACTATATCCACTACCTACAATTGTATTATCTACATCCTGCTCCTGTTTTACAAGTTCACCATGAACACCTGATGATAAGAAATCTTGGAATGATGTGATAAAGTGAGAGTCTGTTCTCATATAGGGAGTTTCTTCAACACCATGTTTTACCATACCCATTTTTACTCCCATATAAAACTTTAAAGTATTCATCTCAGTCAGTGTATCTTTTACAAGTGTTTCAATAACAGGTTTAACCATCTCAATTGCCTCAGCTATTGATTCTGGTCCAGGATTTCCAAACTAAAAAACCCTTATCTCAACATGTCCCTTAAATACTCCATCAGAGTTTTTAATTTTAATAGAGTATACAACTGGCGCTTCATTCTTCTTGTGTTTTTGTGATTGAAGGTGTTTCTTATAACTCCCTTTCAAGACATATTTAGAACAGACATCACAGTGTATAACATTAGATGCCGGAGGAAGTTCTCCAGTATTTCGTCTATGCTTTTTTGTTGGAGGGTGTTCGTTATACCAGACCTTTCGGACATCCTTAGAGCGGACATCACAGTGTTTTTACATTAGACACAGGAGGTAGTTCTCCCGCATTTCGTCTATGCCTTTTTGATTTTAGATGACGTGTCAAAACACACTTATGATATTCACGATTACAAACGTTGCAATACGTTGTATTCATCATATTTATATCGTAAAAAAACTTGATGAAAATCTCGTAATTTATAGATACTTTTTCACTCCAAATAAAATTTTCTTGATGAAAATCTCGTGATTTATAGATACCTTTTCACTTAAAATAAAATTTTCTTGATGAAAATCTCGTAATTTATATATACTTTTTCGCTTGAAATAAAATTTTCTTGATGAAAATATCGTGGTAATTTATAGATACTTTTTTGCATAAAATAAAATTTTCTTGATGAAATCGCTTAAAATAAAAATCAGTTCTTGGCACAGATCTTAGTATTGATCCTTGAGGGATATTGTTTAAGTATTAGAACCTTATTTTTCAAAAAAAAATCACATTTTTTGGAGGAGACTGTTTAATATTTTAGACCTTATTTTTCAATTTTTTATTATCTTTGTCTTTTTTAATTCCTGTGAATAAAATGATCCCAAGATTTCTTCTCCATTTAAATCATATAATTTGTAAATATCATAACAAAGGACATAAACTCTCAGGATCATAACTGTCTTCTGTTCCAACAGAGCAGGAGCTATCATAATCCTCAAAATCTTCACTTGAATAATGACTCATATTTAATTAGCAGAAAAAACATTACCATCTATATCTATATACTTTTTTTCATTAACAGATTCAACTACAATATTTCTAATATTAAAGGTAATTTTAAAATGGTTCTTAACTACTATTGAGCGAAATGACATTTCTCCTGTTCTATTAACATCTTTCATTTCATCAAGATTAACATCTTTAGGGTTATTAAAGATTATAGAAATTTCACCATGTTTACAACTAATAGTTTTATCCTCCTTTTCGGTAGCTTCAGTAAAAAGAGTTTTGTTTTTTGATACTTTAACATCTTTCATTACCTCCTCTAGTTTGCTATAGATCTCCATAAACATTGGTGAAACTCTTGTTATAATTACTTTAATTGACGACTTCCCAAAGACAGAGAATGCTCCTCCTTTAAAAGAGATTGAGTAGCTTATATTATCCTTCATAATAGGTTTAATCCAAAAGTTATTATAATCATCTTTGTTCAATTTTACATCAGTGCAATATATTTCAGTATTCATTTTAAATGAGGAGATTGATTGAAATTTGTCTTTTGTTTTGAAACATTGTATTTATTAGGTAAAAAAGTGGTTGTCAAATGATTGAGGGGAAAATAATCTATCTATATATATATATAAAAGAAAGTTTTTGTTTGTTTGTTTGTTTGTTTGTTTGTCCGCACACGCTAATCTCCTGAACGGTGAAAGATAGGAGAAAACCTCTGAAACAAAAAATGTCGGGACGGGCCCCGGGAAGGTTATAGGGTAGGTGGCGAGGCCGGTCGAGGCCGCCTCGGCCGGGCAGGGCCCATTTCGCAATTAAAAGCTGAGCTGAATTATAGTAGTCAATCTTCTATGGCCACGAGTAAAAGCTGAATTATAGTAGTAAATTCATTCAAAAAGAACTAAAAGTGTCAGCACGGGCCCCGGAAAGGTTATAGGCTAGGTGGTGAGGCCAGTCGAGGCCACCTCGGCTGGGCTGGGCCCATTTCGCAATTAAAAGCTGAGCTGAATTATATCAGTCAATCTTCTACGGCCGTGAGTAAAAGCTGAATTATAGTAGTAAATTCATTCAAAAAGAACCCGGGCAACGCCGGGTGCTTTCGGCAAGTTTACTATAATCTAAAAATTATATGTGGTTTGGGAGGGGATCAGATGAGATCATTTAGAGAGGTCTATCATTTCATCTTAGCTCAACAGCGATACCTAAACCGAGAGACAAATTCGAATGTAATATTTATCAATATTCTAGATGGTGATTGTTCTTTTAAGAGAATTAAATTATTACCTAAAAAAGAAAAACAAATATTCGTTGGGTCTCTGTATGAGTATAATGAAAAATTGGGAGAGTTAATGAGTCAAATGTAGGGAGAAAGGGGTGCAATTTTTTGCGAAAAATGGTGTAATTTTTTGAGAGAAAAATGGTGTAATTTTTTGAGAGAAAAATGGTGTAATTTTTGAGAGAAAAATAGTGTCATTTTTTGAGGGAAAAATGGTGTAATTTTTTGAGAGAAAAATTGTGTATGTTTTTTTTGAGAAAAATGGTGTAGGGGAGAGGCAGGTTATTTGATACACTTTTCAGTTATGTTGGCCTATAATGAAGACTTATAATGAAGCTCGACAGGATTCATGAATTGTCCAAAAGAAATATCAGGGTCTTGTACATATCTGTGAAGCATGCCAGATCTGCTGCATTATCAAACTTGGAATGGTGGCTCACAAAAAACTGTTTGTCAAACGTATCATCTGACCTGACCAAGTGGGTTAGTTGATACACCTTGGAAGGCGTGAATGGGTTAGATGATACATTGATTTCCATGGTATTTCTGCCAATGGTAACAAATTAGCATGCACATAATTACAGATACACATCAAACTAGGCTACATACCATCATTTATGTTTAATATTTGTACTAATGGTATTTTCAGAGTCAATGAGCACTGTTAATTGTACACCGCACCTTTCCTATGCCATCTCCAGGCGCTGCATAACGTCATTGCTAGGCACCGAAAAGGGCTCGGCAATGACGCACGCTGAAAGGGAGTACTCAGTTTTCACACTGGTTGTTTGGTTGTTTGTTTGTTTTTTCTTGTCCGGGCAATATCTCAGCCATCCTTTGAGCAAGGAAGCTGAAATTTCGGCACAATAGTGAGCAAGTACTTTGTCAAAAACAGTATTTTTTGTTTTTTGATTAATCAATTAATTGATGAGTTATTTAATTATTAGCGATTAATTAAGTACGTATGGTGTTGGGCCCCTGGTGTTGGGCTAGCGGCTAGGGTGCCGGCTTAGGATAACCTAGGATCCTGGGTTCGAATCTCGGTCGATCGCCGAATTAATGCCAGGGGGGTTGACTCAGCCTGTCATCCTTCCGAGGTCGGCTAATTGAGTACCAGTTCACTGGTAATTCCCTGTTTGGCGTTGAAGGCGGCAAAAAGGGTTGGCGTCAGGAAGGGCATCCGGCCGTAAAACATTGCTTCAAAAAGGGGACCAAAAAACAACAACTACCACGGTCCCCGAAAAGGCCAACCCCCGCTTTGCGGGGAAAAATGGCCTCTAAACGGTGGTTTTAAGTACGTATGCATTTCCTTTCTCTTCTGGCCATTATCTCAGGCACCTTTTGAGTTAGGAAGCTGATATTTGGACATGCCAATGACCAAGTGATTTGGCTTTAAAAGATATTTTTGATTTATTGATTAATCAATTAATTGATTAGTTATTTAATTATTAGCAATTAATTAAGTACTTATACATTTCCTTTCTCTTCTGGCCATTATCTCAGGCACCTTTTGAGTTAGGAAGCTGATATTTGGACATGCTAATGACCAAGTGATTTGGCTGCAAAGGCTATTTTTGATTTATTGATTAATCAATTTATCAATTAATCGATTAATTATTTAATTATTTGATTAATGACAAAAAAAAAATTCAGTTGCAGATTCTGATGAAATGGTGGTGGTTTATGTGTTATATGAGCGAATTGATTAATTATTTAATTTTTTATAATTATTATTTATTTATCTTCATTATTAATTCTTTATTTATTTTATTTCTCATCTGGGCAATATCTCAGGCACCTTTTGACCTCAGAAGCTGATATTTGGACATGACAATGACCAAGCGATCTGGTTGTAAAGGTTATTTTTGATTTATTGATTAATTAATTTATCGATTACTTATTTAATTATTCAATGAATGACTTATTAATTAATTTTTTCAAAGTTACAGATTCGGATGAAATGGTGGTGGTTTATGTATTATATTAGCCAATTGATTAACTATTTAATTTTTTTAATGATTATTATTTATTTATTTTCATTATTAATCATTTATTTATTTTCTTTCTCATCTGGGCAATATCTCAGGCACTTTTTGAACTGGGAAGCTAATATTTGGACATGACAGTGACCAGGTGATGTGGCCGGCCATGAAGGATATTTTTGATTCATTGATTTAACCATTAATCGATTAATTATTTATTGATTCTAAAGGATACATCTTCGGATGAAGAACGAGTGGTTTAGTTGTGGTATTAGCCAATTGATTACGAAAATATTTTATGATAATTTTTTATTGATTTTAATTATACAATTAATCAATCAATTATTGTACACCTCCCCCTCCCAATGGACTCTCTATGAGCTGCACTGCGGTATTGCCGGGCGCCCAAGGTGCCCCGACAATGCCGCGCTGTAGGATATTTAATTATTTGGCATATGGGGGTTGTGTACTTTGAATGTATCTTTACTTGTTAAAGCTGTTTGTTTGTTATTTATTCAGTTGTATACCTGCTATGTATATTGTATACATAGGTAATGTAAAGTATATCTAACAATGGGGCTAAAGGTTAAGTTAGAGAGAAAAAAAGAACTGCCAAGCAAATGAATCGGCAAGCATCAAATATCAGCAAAGGAACCAGATTCACAACTCAGATGGACACAACTCTTATATTCTAAAGATGTACAGTGTAGGCTATATAGGCCTACATATATTATGATGTATGAAGCCCAGTTACAAATGGCTACAGCATTGTCTTGTAAAAAAAAAAAATGAATGGGTTAGTTGATACAGGTCGGTAGGGTTAGTTGACACGCGTATCAACTAACCTACTCAGACTGTATCATCTAACCCATCCATGGGTTTTTTGCAACACATGTTGCCCACATGCTTATGTGTAATATCCTGGCAATAAAAGCAGCGTAGGCTGAAAGCCACTTTCACAAGGTATAATCAACCAATGAGAACTCCTGTGAAATCTATGTAGTATTATCACAATAAATGATCTTACCTTTTGTTGGCGTTTTTACTCAGGATGACACAAATCAGGTTTTTTGGAGAATCACACCCTTTCTTTGTCTGTAACTTCTTGACCTACTTATCAATGATATGTGATGCAACTAGCTAACAACAGAAGGCAGCATTTACACAAGTTTCATTTCTGATGGCTAGGAGGAAGGTTGCATCAACTAACCTACTGTATCAACTAACCTGCCTCTCCCCTAATTTTTTGAGAGAAAAATGGTGTAATTTTTTGAGAGAAAAAGGGCGTAATTTTTTTTTGGGGTGCTTCAGAGTGAGTGGTCAATAAGTTTCCTTAATTTTCCCCATTGACTTCAATGTTAAATTTTAAGGTGAGCCAGAACCCAAGCCAAGTTAATGGGGAAGACTCAGTAAAGGTCATCTCCAGGTCATCCAGTTTAATCCAGTTTATTCAAGTTTAATGCAGTTTCGTCCAGGTCATCTCCAGGTCATCCAGTTTAATCCAGTTTAATTTTATGTGCCCCAGAACCAACATTTATCCCCTACTCATGTCCAATCATTTGAAGTGGTGACAGGTGGACTCGAATCAAGTTGCAAAGACATCTCAAGGATGATCAAAGGAAATGGGATGCGCTTGAGCTCAATTTGGAGTGTCATAGCAAAGGGATTGAATACTTATTATTGACTCGAGACATTTCAGCTTTTTATTACCCTCGCCAGAGGAGAGGCTATTGTATTTGGGACTGTTTGTCGGTCTGTCCGCACAGAACGAGTATGCTTTTCTCTGTAACTGTTGGTCCAATTGGCAAGAAATTCTCACCATAGGAGCCCCTCCTCCTGTAGGATTTTAAAATATTTATGACATCATAGGTAAAGTGAGTGGTATGGGCGCCATCTTGGAAAAACCGAAAAAAATTCACCTCTATATCTCCGAAACTGCTCCATGGGAAACAAGAAAGAGCAGAGATTGCAGACGCTCACCAGGACGTTAGTGGTTTTTAAGAATTTTGTGTTAAAACAAATATGGTGGCTGAACCACGTGACCGATGCCATCATTTTTTTTTCTCCACGAATTTATCCCTAGATGATGCTCAAGAAATTTAATCTTGATCGGATGAAGTTTTGTACTCGTCGAATTATGATGTCATAATGGAGGCACCGATGGCATAATCATTAAAAACCACCTTTAGAGGCCATTTTTCCCCGCAAAGCAGGGGTTGGCCTTTTTCGGGAACCGTGGTTGTTGTTGTTTTTCGGTCCCCTTTTTGAAGCAATGTTTTACGGCCGGATGCCCTTCCTGACGCCAACCCTTTTTGCCACCTGTAACGACAAACAGGGAATTACCAGTGAACTGGTACTCAATTAGCCGACCTCGGAAGGTATGATCAGGCTGAGTCAACCCCCCTAGCGTTCATTCAGCGATCTACTGGGATGCGAACCCAGGATCCTAGGTATCCTAAGCCGGCACCCCCGGCACCCTAGCCGCTAGCCCAACACCAGGATAATCATTAACATATCATATTCCCCATGGAGAGTTCTTTACAATGAGCCATGTCTCGATTTTTTTGGTTTGTAGCGCTTTCGGGGACGTAGAGATTCAAAGTTTTTCGGTTTTTCCAAGATGGCACCCATACCACGTGACCTATGACGTCATAATTATCACAAAAACTCCAGGAGAAAGTGCACCAATGGTGAAAATTTCCTGTCAATCGGACCAACGGTTGCAGAGAAAATCATATTTATTCTGTGCGGACAAACAATTCAAATGCAATACCCCCTCCTCTGGCGAGGGTAAAAATGAAACAGGGCTCATTGTCAAGTACTCCTCATAGGGAACAACATATATGCATGAAGATTTCATCAGTGTATTCGTTATGACGTCATAATTTGTTCCTCCCCCCCCCCCCCCCCACCCCCACTCCGTTCCATAATTTGTTCCTTTAAGTCCCCCCTACCATGCCTCTTCCCCCCAAGTCCTCTCCCTCCCACAGATCTCCAGATGTCCCTGTTCTCTGCTGTTGTACTTGTGTGCTTCCAGCTCTCTCTCCCCATCTTGTCTCCCGCTCCCTTTATTGTACGTTTTGTGTGTCTGTTTGTTTTTTTGTGATTAATGTTAGCTCTTACACAATCCCCGATGTTGTATACAAAAAAAAAAAAAAAAATTAGACAAGTAGAATGCTTGAACCGATCAGTTTGAAATTTATTGTGCATGATCTCCACAAAAATTGTATGGCAGAATTAAATTAATGACGTCATGTCATCAATAAACTATACAAACACAGCAGCTAATAAACACCACACAAACTACAAACACATCCTGGCAAGGGTCTGCAATCTGATTGCTCTCTGATGTTTTTAATTGTTTTATAAAAATGTATGTTGAAAAATTTTCACTTAGACATTATGGGGTATTATGTGTGGATCAGTGCAAAAAAATCTCAATTCAATCCATTTTAAATTCAGGCTGTAACAACAAAATGTGAAAAAAGTTAAGGGGTGTGAATACTTTCTGAAGACACTGTATATGTGTATCATTTTGGCCCCATCTATCAATGGGGAAAATTACTTTAAACATTTTAAAATCCTCATATCCGGATTCATATCTTCACCAAAATCCAATAATTTTGTCATTCTCATATATCCAAACTGCCCACCAAATTTCGTCCGAATCCGTCCACAATGTTCTGAGATATCCTGTTCACAAACAGACAAACAGATGGACAGGCGTGAAAGAAAACCTCCATCCACTTTTGGTGGCGGAGTAATTATATCTGACATGAAGTTCACTTTCCCACGTTAATGTGAACCCCGAACCGCCATCACACAAACATACACAGGTATTATTTTGTTGGTGCAATATGGTGGAAAGTAGTGGAGACAATAGGTGTGAGATCATAGAAATAGGTATAATAGGCATTTCCCTGATGAGACCAAAGAAAAGGATATGTTGCTCTCCCTCGGGCAAGTAAGTGACGACTGTCTCTAATTTCCACCTCCATTCTGGTCTTGCTCCCTCTGCCCTCTGACCCTCCAGCAACTGCAAAACACAAGCTTCGTTATCTTCCAATAATAAAATCACTCCAGATGAAACATTCAAAACCCGCACACCGACTGCACATCTCAACTTATTTGTTCCTCTTTTCCCGTGTTTGTGGAACCATCTTCCTGTTAAATCCCACTCTTCTTTCTCAGTTATTAAAAGCTAGCAGTGCACGGATATCTCATGCCATTGCCGATCCTTCAATACACATTTTTACCTCCGCCACCGAAGGTTTTCACCCCTGTCGATGTGTTTGTCTGTTCATGAACAAGATATCTCAAAAGGTTGTGGACGGATTCAGACGAAATTTGGTGGAGAGGTTGGATATGTGACAAGGATGAACTGATTAACTTTTGGTGAAGGTCCAAATCCAGATCCGGATTAGAATTTCTTTTTAAGTGACTTCACCATGGAGCGAGAGGGCAAAAACGAGATGAAGCACGATATCTGAAAAAAAGTTGTGGATGAGTTGGGTAGGTGCCAAGAACAAGCTGATGGGATTTTGGTTCAGATCCGAGTCCAGATCTGGACTATCAGTGGATACAAAACGCAAACGGTTCAACCTGGCAGATGTATGAGCTCCACCAAGTGCCGTTCTAGTTTTTTTTTAAACTTTTTTATCCCCACCCCAATGACCTTGCCTCGCTCAGCCATCTTATTCCTTGGGGGTTGCTGTTGCTTCCCCTAATCTCTCTCCTACTTTCCTGTTTGTTTAGTTCCTTGCTCTGTGTCCAACCGTTCTCCCCACTACCCCAATGTCTGACCATACCCTCCAATATTTTCATGACAAATACTGCAGTGGGTGGTTGAAGTAGGGGGGGAGGACATATTATAATAAATAATTGCCCTTCTTAATTATATTGTTGATTTAAGTCCCTTTTGTCTTTCTCTTACATCAAAATGACACCGAACAAACAATGTGCAGAGATGAAAGAATATAACCGTGAGTAAACAAGTTGTCATCCCTTCATGCTCATTGTGATATGTTACTCATTATCGATGAAGGTCAAATTACAAATGTTAATACACAATAAAAACTTGCTGCCGCACACCTGTCAACATCATTCATCGAATTTCGTGACTTGGAGTGCAGCCAACATGTTGCTTCCCAAACTCGCTGCAATATATTTGTCTCTGACTCTCTCCGGAGTGCGAGGTAAATGAGGGCATTTTGCTTTTTAAAGTTAAACCTGGGATGCATTGGCAAGTTATTGGCAAATTATTGAGTTGTTTGAATAGGTATGGTAATTGTGTTTTGGTTGTATTTGTAATATGGCATTATAAATAGAAATACCTTGGTTCATTGTGATATGTTACATGATTCCAAATTGTTACATTACATCAAAATTGTGATATGTTCATATGTGATACTAGTACCCGACTGCAAAGCCGCAATGAGCCGGTGAAGCCAAAGCCTCTTGCCACTATTTTACCCATCACGATGGCATCAGTAGGTTGGGTAGTTGGTAGTAGGTAGGTGTAGTAGGTACCGTACCTAGTTCAAAATGACACCATTTGCATTCTGGATGAGATTAAAATTTATAAAATCTCCTTCTTGATTAATTTGGTGAATTCCGTCTCAACTTCGGATATTTCCGGCCGTGAAAAACTTTCCCCTACGGCCGCGAGATTTCTAAAAAATAATTCATCGTCAATGTTAGAATATTTGACGCCGTTTTCACCCTCCGAAGTCCGAAACGCGGTAATAAGCTTTTTTGAAATATTTTTTCAAATGCTCGAATCTCATTGGTTCCGGTGTTTGGTGACGATTTTCGTTGAAGATAACCAGGGCCCGTGCGGGCCCGGGGAACGAGGTTGGTCTTAAAGTATTTTAATTACAAATTAGAGGTGCATAAGATTGTGAATCAAACAAAGGCGGGTGAAACAAACTCCTATTGAACTTTTTCGCAATTGTTTATGCATACTTCCGCATCCGCATGATGGCGGCCTCCATGGAGCGATTTGGTGCGTCAAAGCTTCGAAATTCTCAAAGGATTCAGCAAAATCTGGCTTCACAATACGTACGCGTTCATTCGCAACACCGGCTTCGCCGGCTATTACCAAAGGAAAGGGGAAGTTGTGAAGTAGCTGGGGTAAAATGGAAGGAGGTTAGTGGAGTCAACTGTGAAAGAATACTGAGAAAATATAAGGTTAAAATCTATAAGACATTGATTAGACCGGTTATAATGTATTGTGCAGAAATATGGCTTTGGAAAAAATGGAAGAGGAGTTGCTGGAGAGGACAGAGATGAGAATGCTTCAGTGGATTCTTAGAATATCACTAAGATAATGGATCAGGAATAAGGAGACATGCAAGAGAGCAAGAGTTTGTAAGTATCGCAGAAAGGATTAGAGAGACTAGTTTGTGGTGGTTTGGACACGTGATTAAGAACAAGAATGACCGCACTGACTGCATTGATCACAACCTGCGACAAAATCTGGAAAAAAAAATCGCATTTAAAGCAATCTTAAAAGATGAACAGCAGGATTGTGAAACGCACATTTATTGAGCTATTGAATAATTAGCCCAACGTGATGCTCGATTACCGTGTGTTCTCATGTACCGTGTGTTCTGACCGGCTTGATTAAACCTTAATGTGACGGGAGAACTAAGTGAAGACACTGGATGATCAACCAACAAGAACACACCAATTGGGATTCCTTAGAAGTTCCTTCTCACAGGTTGTTGTGCATGTGCACCTGAGCAAAAGACAAACAATACAGTGGGTCAGTCATGACATTTTCAAGGTTACATGTATCAACCACACAATAATAATAATACATTTATTTTATATAGCGCTTTTAAAGAAGCCCAAAGGCGCTTTGACAGAGTACAAAAAACAAGTGCAAAAAGACAAAAATCAATAGGTAAATAATCAAAGCAAAAGGAAGGAGAAGGAGAAGAGATAGTCAGGGGTTAAATGCTGTGGGTTAAATGTTGAATGCAGTGTTGAACAGGTGGGTCTTGAGTGATGTTTTGAATGTGGTGAGTGAGGAGGAGTCTCTGATGGTGTGAGGTAGTGAGTTCCAGAGGGTGGGAGCAGCGATGGAGAAGGCCCTGTCCCCCCAGGATCTGAATTTGGTCCGGATGGGGGGGGGGGGTCAGGAGGTTGGTACCAGCAGAGCGGAGGTTGCGGGTGGGAGTGTGTCTGGAGAGGAGGTCAGTCAGGTAGGATGGGGCCAGGTTATGGAGGGCTTTGTATGTCAAGAGGAGGATTTTGTACTGGATTCTCTGGGGGATGGGGAGCCAGTGAAGCTTATAAAGGACGGGGGTGATGTGGTCACGGGTCCGGGAATGGGTGATTAGCCGGGCAGCGGAGTTCTGAATGTATTGGAGTTTATTGGTGATTATTCAGGGTGAACCATAGAGGAGGCTGTTGCAGTAGTCCAGACGGGAGGTGATGAAGGCGTGCATGAGGGTTTCTGCAGCCGTGGAGGAGAGGGATGGACGGAGACGGGCGATGTTTTTCAGGTGAAAGAAGGCTGTCTTTGTGATCTGTTTAGTGTATTTGGCGAAGGAGAGGGTTTGGTCAAAGATGATGCCAAGATTCCGGATGTGAGGGGAGGTGGATACTGGGAAACCGTCGATGTTGAGGGCAAAGTTATGGGTGGATTTGGTGAGCGTTTTTGGGCCAATGATGATTATTTCAGATTTATCATAGTTAAGTTTGAGGAAGTTGATTTGAAGCCAGGATTTTATTTCAGTGATGCAGTTTGTCAGGATAGAGTGGGTGGCGGTGGAGATGGACTTGGTGGAGATGAAAAGCTGGATGTCATCGGCGAAGCAGTGGAATTGGAGACCATGACGGTGGATTAAGTAACCAAGGGGGGACAGGTACAGGATGAAGAGAAGGGGGCCGAGAACTGAACCTTGGGGGACACCTTGGGGGAAGGGAGCAGTGGGGGATTTGCAGTTGTTGATGGAGATGAATTGGCATCTGTCAGAGAGGTATGATTTGATCCAGGAGAGGGCAGTGCCGGTAATGTTAAAGGTGATGTCTTTGTTAAAGGTGATGTCAAGTCGGGTGAGGAGGATGGTGTGATTGATGGTGTCAAAGGCGGCGCTGAGGTCGAGGAGGATGAGAATGTTGAGGTTGCCGGCGTCAGAGGAGAGGAGATGGTCGTTGGTGATTTTGAGGAGAGCAGTTTCAGTACTGTGGTTGGAGCAGAATCCGGATTGGAATGTTTCATACAGGTTATTGGCAGAGAGGTAATGTTTGAGTTGAGTGGCTACAGCGCATTCCAAAACTTTTGACAGAAAGGGTAGGTTGGAGATGGGTCTGAAGTTGTTTAGGGTGTCAGGGTTTAGTCCAGGTTTTTTCAGTATGGGGGTAAAAGCAGCACTTTTGAGGGATGGTGGGACGATGCCTGTAGACAGGGAGGAGTTTATTGTTGCAGTGATAAGTGGAGAGAGAGCAGGAAGGGAGGCCTTGACAAAGCTGGAGGGGATGGGGTCAAGAGTGCAGGTGGCAGTTTTCATTCCTATGAGGAGTTCAGAAGGTCAGTAGGGGAGACTGGGGAGAACTGAGACAGGGGTTGGCAGGATAATGGGGGGGGGGGCAGGTGGTTTGAGGGGGAGCGGGTGCGGTGGTGGTTAAGCTGTGGCAGATGTTGTCAATTTTGCTTTGGAAGAATGAAAGGAAGGAGATGCAGTTTTCTACTGTGAATGACTGGGTGGTGGTGTTCAGGGGGCTGAGGAGATCGTTTATTGTCGAGAAGAGTGCTTTTGGGTTTCCAGAGCCAGAGTGGTTAATTTGAGAGTAGTAGGCGGAGCGGGCGCGGGAGAGGGCATCTTTGTAGTGCTGTAGGTGGTTCTTGTAGGCTTGGGAGTGAATTGTGAGACCTGTTTTATTGCAATAAGACAATAAACATCATTTCTCAAGCGATTTACATCCATTACATTGAAGTAGTACAAGCGTTACGCCTAGGTCCCCCGTCGGTGAAGTGATGTGAGTTGACAAAGTGGAAGACGCAAGGCGGCCATCTTGGATTTTGACGTGGCGACCCAATTTTCAATAGCGTTCTTCCTTATGCTGAGATACACCCACACACCGGATTAGAAGTTGGCAGTTCGTTTCTTTTTCAAGATATTTCGCTCACAAGGTTCAGACATTTACTTTTCAAGATATCGTGCTCACAAGGTTTAGATATGGTGACAGCCATCTTGGATTTTGTCGTGGCGACCTCATTTTCAATAGGGTTCTTCCATTTGTCTAGTTGCACCCACACACCAAATTAGAATTCGGTCCTTCGCTTACGCACGCACGTCCGCATGCACGAACGGATGCACACACACACGGACGGAGGGGAAATCCATCGTCCCCCTTTCGCTCCGCGGTGCGACGGGGGACAAAAACTTCCATCCCTCCAATACCAAATAAAAAGGGATTTTACGGTAGTGAACCCGGAAGTAAGTTCACCTCATTCACAAGACAATGAATGCAGTTGGAATTTCTTATTCAAGTATGTATTTACCACATACTGTTCTGGTATTTACCATAGCTACAACAATTGTATCTTAATTAACGCAATAATTATGAGGACATTGCATTAGGCACAGCTTAGTTTTAAGAAGTCACCTCTAACAGGAGGCTGGACAGCTCGAATCAGTGTTCTGAACTATTCAGCGAGTGTTACACCACAGGGTCGCATCTTAGAGTCAGAACTCAAGGTGAGGAGCCGCAACAATGTCTGGATAACGAATAAGGGCCGACCCAGAAGAGCGGGTGGACACTCGAAGCCAGAATAACTGTTCCTTCAATCCAGCTCGACCATAACGACGAACGATCGAAATAAATCCTGAATACCAGCACGTCAGGACGCCAGTTACTCTCCATCACGTTCAAGTTTACGGTATAAGAGATACAGTACATTCAGAAAGTATTCAGACCCCTTCACTTTTTTCACATTTTGTTATGTTGCAGCCTTATGCTGAAATCGTTTAAATTCATTTTTTCCCTCATCAATCTACACTCAATACTACCCCATAATGGCCCCATAATCAATATACCCTATAATGACAAAGAGAAAACAAGGAAGCGTCTCCTCGGTGAAAGACACATGAAAGCCCGCTTGGAGTTTGCAAAAAAGCACCTAAAGGACTCTCAGACTGTGATGAACAAGATTCTGTGGTCTGATGAAACCAAGATTGAACTGTTTGGCTTCTGTCTGGCCACTCTGCCATAAAGCCCAGATCGGTGGAGTGTGGCAGTGATGGTTGTCCTTCTGGAAGTTTCTCCCATCTCCACACAGGATCTCTGGAGCTCAGCCAGAGTGACCATCGGGTTCTTGGTCACCTCTCTACCAACGCCCTTCTCCCCAGATTGTTCAGTTTGGCCGGGCGGCCAGCTCCAGGAAGAGTCCTGGTTGTTCCAAACTTCTTCCATTTAAGAATTATAGAGGCCACTGTGCTCTTGGGAACCTTTAATGCAGCCCAAAATTTTTTGTAGGCTTCCCCAGATCTGTGCCTCGACACAATCCTGTCTCTGAGCTCTGCAGGCAATTCCTTCGACCTCATGGCTTGGTTTTTGCTCTGATATGCATTGTCAGCTGTGACACCTTATATAGACAGGTGTGTGCCTTTCCAAATCATGTCCAATCAATTGAATTTACCACAGGTGGACTCCAATCAAGGTGTAGAAACATCTCAAAGATGATCAAGAGAAATGGGAGGCACCTGAGCTAAATTTCAAGTGTCACAGCAAAGGGTATGAATACTTATGTCAATGTGATATTTCAGTTTTTTCTTTTTAATAAATTTGCAAAACTTTCTAAAATCCTGTTTTCTCTTTGTCATTCTGGGGTATTCAGTGTAGATTCATGAGGGAAAAAATGAATTTAAACGATTTCAGCATAAGGCTGCAACATAACAAAATGTGAAAAAAGTGAAGGGGTCTGAATACTTTCTGAAAGCACTGTATAACGCGGAATTTTACCTTGAAGCTGTCTCAGTCTGACGGGAGCCTTGATCATTGGCAGGAAGGCGGTAATGGTGGCGACAACATCTGGCAGTGTGTAATCAGCAGAGACTCACTGGCCTAATTTGTTCGGCCCACCAGAAAACCAACATGGCAGCCATATCATTTCATCTGGGCGCTACAGTGGGTGGAGTCAAGCAACAGATGTGGGTGTGGTCAGACAGCTGTCCAACCAATGGGTGCACATAAAAAAAAAAAAACAATCGACCCCCAAATATAACCTCAAAAATATCAATGCAAAGCTCTTGTAGACCGCAGGTAAAGCAGACATGTCGCAGGTAAAGAATATAAATAACCAATAAAGAAAGCATATAATGAGCCAAATAGAGGGAAAAGGTCAAGAATACAACAGAGATTAACGTGGAGGGCGGTCGCGGAAAGAGACTTGAAGAGCGTGGGATTGAGCGAGGATGATGCGGAGGACAGAAAATAATTGAGGAGACATAATTGCAGTTGACACCGGAACTTGATTGCAGAGCTGCGCTCCTCACAATCATCTGGGATAGTGGACACAACTGGAAAACATTTAGATTCTGGAAATTTGAATCGTTTAGTTTAGTCGATTGCTTTATCACTTGCAAGATAAGTGGGTTGTGCACCCACCCTTCCCTTTCCTCTCTACGATCAATACCCCCATTGATAGTCTACTTTTATTTTATTTTTCTATACTCAGTCGAGGCTCGTGTAAGAGCTAACACATGGAACATACAATGAAGGGAGCGGGAGACAAGAGGGGGAGAGAAAGGGAAACAACAACAGTGGAGAACAAGGACACAGGGAGATTTGTGGAAGGGAGAGGGCTGTGGCAGGGTACACGGGATAAACAAGATGGATACGAGAACGACTTTCAGCAAAGAAATCAGAATTTGAAGGAGATGGATTAACGGGGGTATAAAATATCAAGGTTTTGGATGGGGAAAGACAAGAGATGGTGGTGAACAGCTGTTTTGAAGACCTGGAGGGAGGAGTGGGATCGAAGAGAGTGAGGGAGTTTGGTTCAGAGGCGGGAGAAAAGAGGAATGAAAGAGTGAAGGTGAACAGAGAGTCTTTCTTTTGGCAGTTTCACAAGAAGAAGGTTGCTGGCAGATCTTGTGTCCTGCAGGAATATTTTGGGGACAGAGCACAGACAGAGCAGGGGGTGCAAGGCCGGAGAGGAGTCGGTAGGAGATAGAAAGACCACCAACCTGCCTGCGGTGAGTGAGTGAAAGGCCCTCGGAGTTAACTTCATCGCAGGAGATTCCAATGATTCTGAAAGCTTTGGTTTCAACAGCGTGAAGCCGAGCAAGGTGTGAGACAGGAGCACCGGCCCAGAGGGGGGAACAGTATTCCATTGAGCTGCGGATGAAAGCCTTGTATGTGATGAGGAGCTCAGGTGTGCCTAGGAAGGACTTCGCACGAGGGAGGATGCCCAGTCGGCGACTGGCTTTGGAGGCTAGATTGGAAATGTGGTTTTATACTCTTGTGTATAACATTATGTTGTTCTTCGGTTACAACACTGTTCCATGAGCCTCGATGAGGTAAAGCAAAAATCAAACAGACCTCATTCAAGTGTGTGGCGGAGTTGCGCACCATTACAATCGTGTACACCAATGCAATGATCTTTACCTTGCCTCTGAATAATACATACGAGGTACAATTTAGTGCAAGGACAACCAAAAGGATGATCATTAATAGGAAGAATGAAACAACAGCAATGACATTAAATGGTGAACTAGTGGAGAAACTGAGAATTCCCCTACTTCGGAGCAATGTTTCAAGACATGATGGATCATTTGCGTCCTGATCCGTTCAGTGTTCTAGCTTTTCCACGAGCCTTGACTCTGTATACAAAAAAAATAATTAAATAAAAAGGAAAGGAAATCTGAATATTGGCAATTACTTGGACAAAAAAACTCATCAGGTTGTCTAATACCGTTTGATCCGTTCAGCGGAACACAAAAAGCATTGAAGATGAAATTGCAAATCACGAGAAAAAGTTTCCGTATGGATGTGAAAATGTGAACAATGATGAAGACCGATGACAGCAAGCCATCGTTTTGAAATGTGGTGCGAAAACGGAACTTGAGCATCTCATGGACTAACAACCAAGGCAATGACTGAAATTTGAGAATAAACACTGAGCTTTCACTGCACGAAATTGAAAATTGAGCCACACACCATTGGAAGTTACAAGCTACCCGAGGCCCCTATTACCATGTGAAGAATGTTTGGGTCATACACTCTCATGGGGTCTGTAGTTATTAGGTAAACGATTTGGTCCACAAAAATGAAGTGATGCTTTGTTTCCACCTGCAAGTTTTGATCTCGTTCAGGTTGCCTTTAAGGATCTGCACGCTATTTGCTAATTATTCTTTTTTGTTCTTCTTCAAGCAGACATTCATTGGACTCCAAGGCCTTCAGTGGCAGTTTCTGATCCAGGCATGCCCATGGCAGATCGAGTTTATACACCAAGACCTTTGTAGGGTGTGACCACTTCACAGTGCAGTACTTCATTGAAGATCGCGCTAAAGGAATGTGGTGATAGGCGTTGGGCAGGTCTGTTGTAATGATGGGTTCCCAATGGGCAATCTTGTGTAGTGTTGAGTCAACATCTGGCATAAGTGAAGGTTGAGGCTTACTGTCGCGCCCGACGTCGGCAAATGTCGCGCCCGACAAGCCGGAACCCCCCATTTGGTTTCTTCACGAGAAATGATGGGTTAACGTACTCCACAGTGACTCCCACATCTTCAAGTCGAACGAAGGCTCTCAATTGCGTTTGTTTCATTGAAATCTGAACATCCCAACCCACAGGAAGAGCTACAGTTGAGATGGTTAGACACAGGAAGAGCTGCAGTTGAGATGGATAGACACAGGAAGAGCTACAGTTGAGATGGTTAGACACAGGAAGAGCTGCAGTTGAGATGGATAGACACAGGAAGAGCTACAGTTGAGATGGTTAGACACAGGAAGAGCTGCAGTTGAGATGGTTAGACACAGGAAGAACTGCAGTTGAGATGGATGGACACAGGAAGAACTGCAGTTGAGATGGATGGACACAGGAAGAACTGCAGTTGAGATGGATGGACACAGAAAGAACTGCAATTGATATGGATCGACACAGGAAGAACTGCAGTTAAGATGGATAGACACAGAAAGAACTGCAATTGATATGGATAGACACAGGAGGAACTGAGGTTGATATGGATCGACACAGAAAGAACTGCAGTTGAGATGGATAGACACAGAAAGAACTGCAATTGATATGGATAGACACAGGAGGAACTGAGGTTGATATGGATCGACACAGGAAGAACTGCAGTTGAGATGGATAGACACAGGAGGAACTGAGGTTGATATGGATAGACACAGAAATAACTGCAGTTGAGATGGTGTTACGGATTCGGCACTTATTATTATTATTGTTATTGTGGGTTCTAATTATTATGGGTATTGTTGTTTAAGGGAAATGGTTATTGTGGTTAAAAGGTTAAAAGCGCTCATGGTAAAAATGAGACAGGAAATCAGATCGTGACCCGGAAGAAAAAGGCGTTGGAGAAGAAGAAGTCGTGAGGAGTGAAAGGCGTTCTGAAAAAGCTCCGTACCTAGCCTGGTCGAGCGTACATGGCGAGTGAACTTTGAGTCCTTGAAAGGAATCTCAGGCCATCGGTGTTATCGCTGGAGTTGTGGAAAAGCCTGCGAAGCTAGGTCCAAGGGTGAAATTCCGGAGAATCTTCGCCTCAAGGCCGCAGCTCGAGTGAGAGCCATCCGCCATTTCGTCCCATGCGCTACCTTCATCGGAAAAGGTTTTTGTCGTGTCGGTTGGGCTTATCCTCCGGTGGTTTGCCGGTGGAAGGCTGTGCAATGCAGCGGCGTCTGAAGATTGACCCGCGGTTCGCTGATTGACTGGCAAATGTGTACGCGCGCGTCTTTGGAGATTTCCCTTTCTACCGCGAGTGCTGGGTGTTGGACCACGTGAATTCTGTTTCGCTTCGACTGTCTATGCCTCGGTTGCTCTTGATCGGACATTGTTCCAACGATCGCCGGAGCGCATCAACTTCGCCTTGGAGGGTTATAGAGACATTGAGGAGGGCTCGGTTCCATTTCCTGGGAGTGCCGTGAGTTTGGGGTTACGTGACTAGATAAGATGGTACCATCTTAAGATTTGATTGTAGGGTTGATTGCCCCCATTGTTGTATGGTTCTTTTTGTGTGCTTTTAATATAATATTTGTTCATTGACAACCAAGGGTGTGGTTTCCTTATTGATTTGGATTGTTTCCTTTGATTGTTTCATGGATGGTGTCATTAGTGATTGATTGCGACACGGAATAACATATATATCTTTCTGCCGGGGTTCCTCTCGGGGTTCGGAGGTTACCGAGACCAGGAGATTGCAGAGGACCCCATAACAGATGGACAGACACAGGAGGAACTGAGGTTGATATGGATAGACACAGAAATAACTGCAGTTGAGATGAATGGATACAGGAAGAACTGCAGTTGAGATGGATGGACACAGGAATAACTGCAGTTGATATGGATAGACACAGGAAGAACTGCAGTTGAGACGAAGCAGCACAGGAAGAACTGCATTTGAGAAGGATGGACACAAGAAGAACTGCAGTTGAGATGGATGGACACAGGAAGAACTGCAATTGATATGGATAGACACATGAAGAACTGCAATTGATATGGATAGACACAGGAGGAACTGCAATTGATATGGATAGACACAGGAGGAACTGAGGTTGATATGGATAGACACAGGAAGAACTGCAATTGATATGGATAGACACAGGAGGAACTGAGGTTGAGACGAAGCAGCACAGGATGAACTGCATTTGAGACGAAGCAGCACAGGAAGAACTGCATTTGAGATGGAGAGATACAGGCAGGGCAACAACAGTGGAGTCGCTCATGAAAGTTAATGCATGAAATGGTATCCCTTAAAAGGTAGAGGCAGCAGAAACAATACCTCGGTTTAAATTGGCAGGACTGGTTCGATGCTTCGGTATGGATGGGTGATTGCATACGTGTGCCGTCATTGTGATGTCTGTGAGAGGGTCTTGCCATAAAGTGAAACTGCTGCTGAAGTGTATTTTCCTCACCAAACACTCCTCATCCACCCCCACCCTGAAGCCCCCTCTCCACCCCAACCTCCCCATAAAAATAAATTAGCATCGACTCTTCACAAAGGACACTGTTGGATTTTCAATGTTCACCAATTGATGCAAGCAGATTTGACACCAGGCTTAATGACATCTCATTTCTAAGGAATGGCACACAGTGTGGTGCAGTGTCTTGTCTGTGAAATACCAATTTGATCGTTTGTATAGTTGAGTCGGGAATTGAAACCAGACTGATGAAGAGAAATCTATCTCTACGTCATCAGACCATGATGGAAGAATGCTTGCAAACATACTTCCCCAATGCTGTGTGCAGCCCTGCAGTGTTCTCCAGAACATGGATCCGATTTCACATTTGTGGATGCAGGCGGTGGACAAGCCTTCGTCAAGAGGTAACGAATGGTGTTAAGAAAATGGCGATTTTTGTGCTCAGTATACAGTTGGTTACATGGCGTGTATTGCTTGTGTTATAATAACCAGCATGTAAGACCTGTCGCTTCACTGACGGGAATACCAATCTTTGCGTAATTGTTAAAAAAAAAAATCGGTTGTTGTTAATGGGAAAAACAAGTCAAGTGAATCCACTTGGATTCCGCCCAGGTTGGCACATGGAAATTATGATGTAGCATAATTATCATCTCGGGTCAAGATTTGAAATTATGCCATGGTTTTTGTAAAATTGCTACTAGTATTCACATTATGTACTTTCACCAAAACATACATCATCATAGAAACATACATAGAATTTGGGTCCTCTGGGTCATTTGGGTCCTCTGGGTCATTTGGGTCCTCTGGGTCATTTGGGTCCTCTGGGTCATTTGGGTCCTCTGGGTCATTTGGGTCATTTGGGTCATTTGGGTCCTCTGGGTCATTTGGGTCCTCTGGGTCATTTGGGTCCTCTGGGTCATTTGGGTCCTCTGGGTCATTTGGGTCATTTGGGTCCTCTGGGTCATTTGGGTCCTCTGGGTCCTCTGGGTCATTTGGGTCCTCTGGGTCATTTGGGTCCTCTGGGTCCTCTGGGTCATTTGGGTCCTCTGGGTCCTCTGGGTCATTTGGGTCCTCTGGGTCATTTGGGTCCTCTGGGTCATTTGGGTCCTCTGGGTCATTTGGGTCCTCTGGGTCATTTGGGTCCTCTGGGTCATTTGGGTCCTCTGGGTCATTTGGGTCCTCTGGGTCATTTGGGTCCTCTGGGTCATTTGGGTCCTCTGGGTCATTTGGGTCCTCTGGGTCATTTGGGTCCTCTGGGTCATTTGGGTCCTCTGGGTCATTTGGGTCCTCTGGGTCATTTGGGTCCTCTGGGTCATTTGGATCCTCTGGGTCATTTGGGTCCTCTGGGTCATTTGGGTCCTCTGGGTCATTTGGGTCCTCTGGGTCATTTGGGTCCTCTGGGTCATTTGGGTCCTCTGGGTCATTTGGGTCCTCTGGGTCATTTGGGTCCTCTGGGTCATTTGGGTCATTTGGGTCATTTGGGTCATTTGGGTCCTCTGGGTCATTTGGGTCCTCTGGGTCATTTGGGTCCTCTGGGTCATTTGGGTCCTCTGGGTCATTTGGGTCCTCTGGGTCATTTGGGTCCTCTGGGTCATTTGGGTCCTCTGGGTCCTCTGGGTCATTTGGGTCCTCTGGGTCATTTGGGTCATTTGGGTCCTCTGGGTCATTTGGGTCCTCTGGGTCATTTGGGTCCTCTGGGTCCTCTGGGTCCTCTGGGTCATTTGGGTCCTCTGGGTCATTTGGGTCCTCTGGGTCATTTGGGTCCTCTGGGTCATTTGGGTCCTCTGGGTCATTTGGGTCCTCTGGGTCATTTGGGTCCTCTGGGTCATTTGGGTCCTCTGGGTCATTTGGGTCCTCTGGGTCATTTGGGTCCTCTGGGTCATTTGGGTCCTCTGGGTCATTTGGGTCCTCTGGGTCATTTGGGTCCTCTGGGTCATTTGGGTCCTCTGGGTCATTTGGGTCATTTGGGTCCTCTGGGTCATTTGGGTCCTCTGGGTCATTTGGGTCATTTGGGTCCTCTGGGTCATTTGGGTCCTCTGGGTCATTTGGGTCCTCTGGGTCATTTGGGTCCTCTGGGTCATTTGGGTCCTCTGGGTCATTTGGGTCCTCTGGGTCATTTGGGTCATTTGGGTCCTCTGGGTCATTTGGGTCCTCTGGGTCATTTGGGTCCTCTGGGTCATTTGGGTCCTCTGGGTCATTTGGGTCCTCTGGGTCATTTGGGTCCTCTGGGTCATTTGGGTCCTCTGGGTCATTTGGGTCCTCTGGGTCATTTGGGTCCTCTGGGTCATTTGGGTCATTTGGGTCCTCTGGGTCCTCTGGGTCATTTGGGTCCTCTGGGTCATTTGGGTCCTCTGGGTCATTTGGGTCCTCTGGGTCATTTGGGTCCTCTGGGTCATTTGGGTCCTCTGGGTCATTTGGGTCCTCTGGGTCCTCTGGGTCATTTGGGTCCTCTGGGTCATTTGGGTCCTCTGGGTCATTTGGGTCATTTGGGTCCTCTGGGTCATTTGGGTCCTCTGGGTCATTTGGGTCCTCTGGGTCATTTGGGTCCTATATTCCTATCCTATAACATATATATCTCCTATAACCTATCCTATAAATATAGATTTGATGACGTCATGTTTACACATCTGAGCGACAGAAATGAGCGACAGAAATGAGCGACAGAAATGGGTGACAGAAACTAGCTTCACTTTTGAGCGCCCGAAATTCCCAGGCAAACGCTATAACGCACCAGGTTTACAACCTGTGCGTTAACAAGTCAAGTGAATCCACTTGGATTCCGCCCAGGTTGGCACATGGAAATTATGATGTAGCATAATTATCATCTCGGGTCAAGATTTGAAATTATGCCATGGTTTTTGTAAAATTGCTACTAGTATTCACATTATGTACTTTCACCAAAACATACATCATCATAGAAACATACATAGAATTTGGGTCCTCTGGGTCATTTGGGTCCTCTGGGTCATTTGGGTCCTCTGGGTCATTTGGGTCCTCTGGGTCATTTGGGTCCTCTGGGTCATTTGGGTCATTTGGGTCCTCTGGGTCATTTGGGTCCTCTGGGTCATTTGGGTCCTCTGGGTCATTTGGGTCCTCTGGGTCATTTGGGTCATTTGGGTCCTCTGGGTCATTTGGGTCCTCTGGGTCCTCTGGGTCATTTGGGTCCTCTGGGTCATTTGGGTCCTCTGGGTCCTCTGGGTCATTTGGGTCCTCTGGGTCCTCTGGGTCATTTGGGTCCTCTGGGTCATTTGGGTCATTTGGGTCCTCTGGGTCATTTGGGTCCTCTGGGTCATTTGGGTCCTCTGGGTCATTTGGGTCCTCTGGGTCATTTGGGTCCTCTGGGTCATTTGGGTCCTCTGGGTCATTTGGGTCCTCTGGGTCATTTGGGTCCTCTGGGTCATTTGGGTCCTCTGGGTCATTTGGGTCCTCTGGGTCATTTGGGTCCTCTGGGTCATTTGGATCCTCTGGGTCATTTGGGTCCTCTGGGTCATTTGGGTCCTCTGGGTCATTTGGGTCCTCTGGGTCATTTGGGTCCTCTGGGTCATTTGGGTCCTCTGGGTCATTTGGGTCCTCTGGGTCATTTGGGTCCTCTGGGTCATTTGGGTCATTTGGGTCATTTGGGTCATTTGGGTCCTCTGGGTCATTTGGGTCCTCTGGGTCATTTGGGTCCTCTGGGTCATTTGGGTCCTCTGGGTCATTTGGGTCCTCTGGGTCATTTGGGTCCTCTGGGTCATTTGGGTCCTCTGGGTCCTCTGGGTCATTTGGGTCCTCTGGGTCATTTGGGTCATTTGGGTCCTCTGGGTCATTTGGGTCCTCTGGGTCATTTGGGTCCTCTGGGTCATTTGGGTCCTCTGGGTCCTCTGGGTCCTCTGGGTCATTTGGGTCCTCTGGGTCATTTGGGTCCTCTGGGTCATTTGGGTCCTCTGGGTCATTTGGGTCCTCTGGGTCATTTGGGTCCTCTGGGTCCTCTGGGTCATTTGGGTCCTCTGGGTCCTCTGGGTCATTTGGGTCCTCTGGGTCATTTGGGTCCTCTGGGTCATTTGGGTCCTCTGGGTCATTTGGGTCCTCTGGGTCATTTGGGTCCTCTGGGTCATTTGGGTCCTCTGGGTCATTTGGGTCCTCTGGGTCATTTGGGTCATTTGGGTCCTCTGGGTCATTTGGGTCCTCTGGGTCATTTGGGTCATTTGGGTCCTCTGGGTCATTTGGGTCCTCTGGGTCATTTGGGTCCTCTGGGTCATTTGGGTCCTCTGGGTCATTTGGGTCCTCTGGGTCATTTGGGTCCTCTGGGTCATTTGGGTCCTCTGGGTCATTTGGGTCATTTGGGTCCTCTGGGTCATTTGGGTCCTCTGGGTCATTTGGGTCATTTGGGTCCTCTGGGTCATTTGGGTCCTCTGGGTCATTTGGGTCCTCTGGGTCATTTGGGTCCTCTGGGTCATTTGGGTCCTCTGGGTCCTCTGGGTCATTTGGGTCCTCTGGGTCATTTGGGTCCTCTGGGTCATTTGGGTCCTCTGGGTCATTTGGGTCATTTGGGTCCTCTGGGTCATTTGGGTCCTCTGGGTCATTTGGGTCCTCTGGGTCATTTGGGTCCTCTGGGTCATTTGGGTCCTCTGGGTCATTTGGGTCCTCTGGGTCATTTGGGTCCTCTGGGTCCTCTGGGTCATTTGGGTCCTCTGGGTCATTTGGGTCCTCTGGGTCATTTGGGTCCTCTGGGTCATTTGGGTCCTCTGGGTCATTTGGGTCCTCTGGGTCATTTGGGTCCTCTGGGTCCTCTGGGTCATTTGGGTCCTCTGGGTCATTTGGGTCCTCTGGGTCATTTGGGTCATTTGGGTCCTCTGGGTCATTTGGGTCCTCTGGGTCATTTGGGTCCTATATTCCTATCCTATAACATATATATCTCCTATAACCTATCCTATAAATATAGATTTGATGACGTCATGTTTACACATCTGAGCGACAGAAATGAGCGACAGAAATGAGCGACAGAAATGGGTGACAGAAACTAGCTTCACTTTTGAGCGCCCGAAATTCCCAGGCAAACGCTATAACGCACCAGGTTTACAACCTGTGCGTTAATAAAATGAGACTGTGTAGTGTGTATCGATACCGACCAAGCTACACACTCGCTTTGCTGATGGGAATATTAAGAGAGGGAAACAGGGGTTGGGGGGTAGAAAGGAGGGAGAGGGAGGGAGGCCCATTTTATTGAATATCTGATTTATCGAGGAATTCTTGGAGGAGCATGACGAGAGAAAAATTCAGTGAAGTGCCAGGGACAGTGAGAGTTGATTTGGAGAGAGCCGGCAGCTGAAGAGCATAGAGGAAGAGCTGCAGTTGAGATGGAGAGGTACAGAAGAGCTGCAGTTGAGATGGAGAGGTACAGAAGAGCTGCAGTTGAGATGGAGAGGTACAGGAAGAGCTGCAGTTGAGATGGAGAGGTACAGAAAGAGCTGCAGTTGAGATGGAGATGTACAGGAAGAGCTGCAGTTGAGATGGAGAGGTACAGAAGAGCTGCAGTTGAGATGGAGAGGTACAGGAAGAGCTGCAGTTGAGATGGGGGTACAGAAGAGCTGCAATTGAGATGGAGAGGTACAGAAAGAGCTACAGTTGAGATGGAGAGGTACAGGAAGAGCTGCAGTTGAGATGGAGAGGTACAGGAAGAGCTGCAGTTGAGATGGAGAGGTACAGGAAGAGCTGCAGTTGAGATGGAGAGGTACAGGAAGAGCTGCAGTTGAGATGGAGAGGTACAGTAGAGCTGCAGTTAAGATGGAGAGGTACAGGAAGAGCTGCAGTTGCGATGGAGATGTACAGGAAGAGCTGCAGTTGAGATGGAGAGGCACAGGTAGAGCTGCAGTTGAGATGGAGAGGTACAGAAGAGCTGCAATTGAGATGGAGAGGTACAGAAGAGCTGCAGGTGAGGCTGAGAGGTACAGAAGAGCTGCAATTGAGATGGAGAGGTGCAGAAAGAGCTACAGTTGAGATGGAGAGGTACAGGAACAGCTGCAGTTGAGATGGAGAGGTACAGGAAGAGCTGCAGTTGAGATGGAGAGGTACAGAAAGAGCTGCAGTTGAGATGGAGAGGTACAGGAAGAGCTGCAGTTGAGATGGAGAGGTACAGCAAGAGCTCAAGTTGAGATGGAGAGGTACAGAAGAGCTGCAGTTGAGATGAAGAGGTACAGGAAGAGCTGCAGTTGAGATGGAGAGGTACAGGAAGAGCTGCAGTTGAGATGGAGAGGTACAGGAAGAGCTGCAGTTGAGATGGAGAGGTACAGCAAGACCTGCAGTTGAGATGGAGAGGTACAGGAACAGCTGCAGTTGAGATGCAGAGGTACAGAAGAGCTGCAGTTGAGATGGAGAGGTACAGGAAGAGCTGCAGTTGAGATGGGGGTACAGGAGGCGCTGCAGTGAGATATAGAGGTACAGGAAGAGCTGCAATTGAAATGGATAGACACAGAAAGAGCTGCAGTTGAAATGGAGAGGCACAGGAAGAGTTGCATTTGAGATGGAGAGGTACTGGAGGAGCTGCAGTGAGATATAGAGGTACAGGAAGAGCTGCAGTGAAATCAAGAGCTACAGGAAGAGCTGCAGTGAGATCGAGAGCTACAGGAAGAGGTGCAATGAAATAGAGGAGGTACAGGCAGGGCAGCAATTGAGATGGAGCGATAAAGGCAGAGCAGGTTTGAGATGGAAAGGTACAACAGAGTAGCAATTGAGATGGAGCGATAAAGATAGAGCAGGAGTAGAAACGGAGCGATATAGGTGGAGCAGTGGAATCTGTATTCTGGTGTACGAAGGAACTGACTCGGCATGTGGGATCTTCACATTCAGGCGCATTGCGTCTTGCAATGTCTGATGGGATATTTACAGTTCCAGCCAGTTGTCTGACAGAGGCATGGTGGCGACTGACTGTGGAAAAGAAGGTAGTGGCATGTGGACTGGCAGACAACTCTTCAATGCATAGTTTCTCAGAGGCCTGTGCACAAGATTTTCTGTCTGTCAGTACACAAGGTTCCTGTCTGTGAGTACACAAGGTTTGCTGTCAGTGAGTACATAATGTTTGGCCGGTGAGTACACAAGGTTTACACTCTGTGAGTACACAAGGTTTTCTGGCCGTGAGTACACAAGGTTTTCTGTCTGTGAGTACACAAGGTTTTCTGTCTGAGTACACAATAATGATCTGTGAGACTGAACAATATATGGGCTGAAGTGCTTGATAGAAGCCACGATGGAGAGAGCTTCAATTTCACAGGGCAACCATGTGATTTGGCGACCACGCAGTGTGGCAATGAAAAAACCCAGCAAGTTTTAGTTTGTTGCTACGGGTCACATGCAGGGTGGAGGTGATGCCATGCTTCTTAACAGCACTGTCTGTGACAACCCAGAGTTGATTGTCTGGTAGTGAGAGGGTAATGATTTCAGTGGTTGCAAGAGCAGATTGCTCCATTTGGAAGCTAGTGTTGAGGTCATCTGTCCACTTGATCCTTTCACTGGACTCACACCCAGCAGTGACAGCGTCCAAGGGGGTTGTGTACAAAGCGCATTGTGGAAGGACTCTCGTAAGCATCTTGTAGGCTCTGATGAATGATTTCATGCCTGAAACCTTTTCTGGTGGAAAGCAGGTAAAGAGAGTGGTGGTCATACGTGTGGGCTAGCTTGAAAGGTGCCCTGAGACCAAATTCATCCCAGAATAGTTGTCTTTGGACAGATGAATCTTTAGGGCAGATATGTGTGGGAAAAGGCATGTAGTACACGTTTCCAGTTGTGAAGGGGCTCTTCAGGACTGTTACCACTGCAGTAGAAATCATCTGCAAGCTTGACGACTACATCGTGACAGGGCATGTACTACACGTTGCCAGTTGTGAAGGAGTTCTTCAGGACTATTACCACTGCAGTTTTTTTTAAACATATGCGTTTCCTGTTTTCATGTAAATTTTCATTTACGGACACTTTCCAATGGTTCAGTGATCTTCCCCGGTGTACCGGCTTCAAGGTCCGTCAGCATGCCAAATTTCAGCTTTCGGCACCTGGAAGGGACCGAACATTAATATTGATAAGTTTTTGGGGTAGGGATGAAATAAAATATCTTAGTCGAGATGGGATCATGTATGTTTAGAATGTTCCGAGTGTCACAAAGAAGAAGAACTCACCTCAATGTAGGTAGGGCTTAAGGGATGGAGCTATGCTAATAACAATGAGGGATGGAGCGAGGCTAATTAGGTAGGGCTTAAGGATAAACCCCAGTGTGTAATTGCCATGTGATTTTTTTTCCCTTCGTTGTTGTTGCATCACAAAGGGCCGCCTTTGCACTGTAAATGGACTCATTAGCTCACAATGCCGCCGGGACTAACCAACACCCAGCACATTTGCCGATCGGCACGTAAGCCCTGACTCACGGCCTTCAACGTCATCCGAACATCCCCTAACGGAGATTAGACTACGACCCTCCCCCCCATCCCCCCCCCCCCCCACCACTTGTGACAGGAAGGCCACGCCTCTACCTTCGTCATTGGGCGTCGTGAGGCCTCGCCCTGAAGATGATGATTGGTCGTGGCCATGGACTGAAGTGGTGGGGCGCGGGGATTGGTTGGAGTGTCACGTCATCGTCGAAGATTCGAGTGTAGGAAAAAGATGCAGTTATGCCATCGAGATCGAGCTCATCTTCTGATCCTGGATTTGATAGTGGAAGGTCGCGTTTTATATCGCTCTCCCTGCGCCTTCGGCGAAGGCCACTGCACTTTGAGCGGTGCGCACTGGCAAGGCGAGTGTTTGGAGCCCGGTGGATCGTGACGATCGGAGGAGGAAGAATTTTGGCCACCGCTCCACGGGTCGGTGGATGCTGCGGGCGCGACTGCACGCCATCTTGTGCGCTTCCTGTGCGATGACTCCCGTTCGACGACCACCAGGCCTTCGAGGGCCGTTTGGGGACACCAGGCTGAGTACCGGCCAACGCACCACACAAACACATTTTCTTTTATTTGTCTTCACTTGTCGTGTCTATGTGTCCGTGTGGAGGGTCCCTCAATTAGAATTTAGTTTTACCTCACCATTTACACTGCATGACCAAAAGTATGTGGACACCCAAACATTGAACATCTCATTCCAAAATCATGGGCATTAATATAGATAGTCAGGTTCACTATGTCAATAAATTATATTTCGTTCAAAATCATGGTAGATTAGCAAACCTATACATTTTTGGAAAGGTTATAACATAAGGAAACTAAAAATCAATGTTTACATTTGGAGAGATACCTGTATGGCGGCCATTTTGGATTTTCAAAATGGCCACTGTAAAATACATATTTTGTTCTATTTCTGCCTCTAATTACCCTAAAAACTTTTTAAAATATACTAAACCTATATTTTCAGGGACAAGGAATCCAATGAAAGTATCAAATTAGTGCTATGGGGATTGGTAAGACACGAATCAAAGGTTTTGAATTGCAAAATACTGTCTATATTCACGATAAGTTGCATAATCAAATACATGTTATCATTTTGTACAGGCAGTTAATAACATTGTTAATACAGTTAATACATAACAGTTAATAACAGTGTCACAATAATTCATATCACCAAACATACACAGGCAGTCAGCAAAATCATATATACACATGCAGTCAGTATAACTTCACATCTACACAGGCAGTCAATGACAAAATATACACAGGCAGTCAATGGCATCAAACATACACGATTACAGAATATGCTATTTAGAGTTCGTCATCACTGTCCTGTGTGTCGTATCCGACAATATAGTCCGCATCGTTTTCGCAGTCCGTTCCACACAAGCAAAGGTCGGTCAAATTGATTGGCAAATCGAATTGGTCGAATGGTCGATCGAATCGAATTCGATGAATCGAATCGAATTGGTCGAATGGTCGATCGAAGCGATTGGTCAAATGGTCGAATTGGTCGAATGGAATTGGTCGATTGGTCGAATTGGTCGGAATTGGCAAATGTAAACATTGATTTTCAGATTTTCCATGTAATAACGTTTCCAAAAATGTATAGGTTTGATAATCTACCATGATTTTGAACGAAAAAACATAGTGAACCTGACTAAGAGTTGGTCCCCCCCTTTACTGCCAGAACAGCCTCCACTATTCTGGGAAGGCTTTCCACTAGATGTTGGAACATTGCTGCAAGGATTTGCTTCCATTCAGCCAAAAGAGCTTTAGTGCGGTCGGGCACTGATGCTGGGCGATTAGGCCTGGCTAACAGTCGGCGTTCCAATTCATCCCAAAGGTGTTCGATGGGGTTGAGGTCAGGGCTCTGTGCAGCCCAGTCAAGTTCTTCCACACCGATCTCGACAAACCATTTCTGTATGTCATGAAATTTCTGTATGCATTGTCAGGCTGAAACAGGAAAGGGCCTTCCCCAAACTGTTGCCACAAAGTTGGAAGCAGACAATCGTCTAGAATGTCATTGTATGCTGGAGCATTAAGGTTTCCCTTCACTGGAACTAAGGGGCCTAGCCTGAACCATGAAAAACAGCACCAGACCATTATTCCTCCTCCACCAAACTTTACAGTTGGCACTATGCATTTGGGCAGGTAATGTTCTCCTGGCATCCGCCAAACCCAGCTTAGTCCTTTGGACTTCCAGATAGTGAAGCGTGATTCATTACTCAAGAGAACATGTTTCCACTGCTCCAGAGTCCAATGGTGGTGAGCTTTACACCACTCCAGCCGACGCTTGGCATTGCGCATGGTGATCATCGGCTTGTGTGCGGCTGCTCAGCCATGGAAACCCATTTCATGAAGCTTCCAATGAACAGTTGTTGTGCTGACATTGCTTCCAGAGGCAGTTTGGAACTCAGTAGTGAGTGTTGCAACCAAGGACAGATGAGTTTTACGCACCACATGCTTCAGCACTCGGCGGTCACGTTCTGTGAGCTTGTGCGGCCTACCACTTTGCGGCTGAGCTGTTGTTGCTCCTAGACGATTCCACTTCACAATAAAAACAGTTAGAGTTGACCGGGGCAGCTCTAGCAGGGCAGAAATTTGACAAACTGACTTGTTGGAAAGGTGGCATCCGATGACAGTGCCACGTTGAAAGTCACCGAGCTCTTCAGTATGGCCCGGCCCATTCCACTGCCAATGTTTGTCTATGGAGATTGCATGGCTGTGTGCTTGATTATATATACGTACCTGTCAGCAATGGGTGTGGCTGAAACAGCCGAATCCACCAATTAGAAGAGGCGTCCGCATACTTTTGGTCATGTAGTGTATTTCGTTTGTATTACTCTTGCATTTGTTTTCATTAAATCATTATTTGTCGAATCTTACTTTTCTGGTATTATGGATTTCGCTGTCCCATCTCTACGTCTGAATCGAATAACACCTGCGTGTGTTCCCGATCAGCTAAGGCCTCAAACCTTCCCGTGTCCTTTGCTACCGCCAAGTTGGATATACGCCTCGGAGTTAAAGCTCGTTTTAGTCATTCGTCCTCTTGGTGTCTTAACCCGGGGACACGACAATATATCAGTCGGTCAGTCAGTGGTCAGAAAGAGCGTTATATCTATATAAATAAAGGAGGAGTGTCTGTGTGTGTGTGTGTGTGTCTGTCTGGATGTCCGCTTATAACTCAAGAACTACATATCGGAGAAAAGTTTTAGACACAGATTCGGAATCAGCATAAAATTCCGGTGGTTATAGGCTACTTTTTATTTTAATATCAATGGTTTAAAAAACCGGGCCAGCTGCAATTCGATGGTGTAGTTTGTGGCGGCGCTATTGCCCCTTTCCGATCCCATGACGCATTGCGGTTCCGATTCGCGATAAGGTCTATGCGCTATCACCGACACTTTTCCACCTTTTCCATACCTTTTAATCGGATTTCCCTTATCGTCCATCGTAACCACATTACGCTTGGAAACACTAGCAGTATCCTTCTTCGGATCCATGGCTAACACAGACACAGTAAAGGAATACTGTACGTCGCCTCTGTTTTGAATGAGAATCAGCAGTTGCGCGTACGTACAGTATACTGTACGTACATATTTATATATTTTTAATGTGCTTTTTATTGTATTTTAAATTGTTTTTTAGCCTATTTTATTGTTAATTTATGTACTATTTTATTTATTTTAAATATATTTTGAAGGAAAACAAATGTTTTCACGTCCGTAGGAGTCCAACACACAGGTTGATTCTCAAGGTGGGAGCACCAATCATGCTTCTATGGAATCTTGATCCACCAAAGCTGTGTAATGGAACACGATTGACAATCCAGCAAATGATGCCGCATGTCCTAGAGGCAACCATCCTCTCAGGACAATACAGAGGAGAGAAAGTATTCATTCCAAGGATACCACTTATTCCACCTGACCTTCCATTCTCCTTCAAGAGGATTCGGTTCCCCATCCGGCTATGTTTTGCTATTTCCATCAACAGGGCGCAGGGGCAATCAATGAAGGTTGTAGGCCTGAACTTCACAGAACAAGTGTTTGCCCATGGCCAGCTGTACGTGGGCTGCTCGAGGGTTGGAAAAACCAAGCAATCTTTATGTCTTGGCACCAAGTAAGAAAACCAGAAATGTTGTATACCCAGAGGTTTTGAGAAATTGAAAATTGAAAAAACGTCATGTAGGAAATATACTGTGATATTGCTCTAAAATATACATGTTCTTTTCATCATATATTTGTATTATTCTTATTCAACCCGGGCGAAGCCGGGTACCTCAGCTAGTATTAGATATGGGTGCATATAATCATGTGTATAATCATGATTAATGTGCATGTGTAATCATGACCGTGCATGAGTGTGAATGTATAACAACGGTGTGTGCATGTACTGTGTGTATAATATGTAGAATCACGTACAACACAATCTCGCATAATTACGCGTGCAATCACGTACAATATACATGCATACGTGTGCTTGCACAATCATAACGTGTGCGTGCGTGCGTGCGTGCGTGTGTGTGTGTGTGTGTTTAATATTTATTTGTTCAAATTCATACATGGACGCAATCGACATACAACACACACTGTCATTGCAAATGGATGCAGGGATGGATACTGGAGGGAACTACCGTGATTCAAAGAAAGATATAGGAATGGTTTCACATAATCATTTATTGTGACCAACCCTACCTTGTTTACATACTTTTTGATATATCATCCTCACATCCTTTTACATTAAAAAATGTTTTGATTACCTGTTAAAATATACAGTCACGTGAAAAAGTAAGTACACCCCATGTAAACTTTTGACTTTTTCAACATATTTCAACATACAGCTATTTGATCTTCATTTCAACAATATTGATAGATAAAGGTGATATGATATAACAAATATCATGAAACATTTACATTTTGTAGTCCATTGTATAATTTAAATAAACATAAATGCAAATTTCGCATGTGGAAAAAGTAAGTACACCCTTGGCTCTAATAGGTGGTATTGCCCCCTTTGGCAGAAACAACCTCAAGTCGGCATTTCTTATAACTGTCTACCAGTCTCTGACATCGACTGGGAGAAATTTTTGCCCACTCCTCCATGCAGAATTCTTTCAGCTGTGCGATGTTTGAGGGGTTTCTTGCATGCACAGCTCGTTTCAAATCCCCCCACAACATCTCGATGGGATTTAGATCCAGGCTTTGACTTGGCCCTTCCAGAACCCTCCATTTCTTTCTTTTCAGCCATTCCTTGGTGGATTTACTGGTATGTTTTGGGTCATTGTCATGTTGCAAGGTCCACCTTCGGTTGAGCTTCAATTTTCCGAAAGATGGCCTCACATTATCCTCAAGCACCCTCTGGTACAATGAAGAATTCATAGTGGATTCTATGATGGTAAGCTGCCCAGGCTCTGATGCAGCAAAGCTGCCCCAAACCATAATATTTCCACCACCATGCTTTACAGTTGGTATCAGGTTAAAAATATATATAACCACCTTTAGAGGCCATTTTTCCCCGCAAGGCGGGGGTTGGCCTTTTTCGGGAACCGTGGTTGTTGTTGTTTTTTGGTCCACTTTTTGAAGCAATGTTTTACGGCCGGATGCCCTTCCTGACGCCAACCCTTTTCGCCGCCTTTAACGACAAACAGGGAATTACCAGTGAACTGGTACTCAATTAGCGGACCTCGGAAGGATGACAGGCTGAGTCAACCCCCCTGGCGTTAATTCAGCGATCGACCGGGATTCGAACCCAGGATCCTAGGATCATAAGCCGGCACCCTAGCCGCTAGCCCAACACCAGGGTCCAATTGTTACGGAACCGGAGAGGGCTTCCCTCGTTGCCCTGCGGAGATTAACCCGCCGTTCCTTCTACTAACCACTCTCCGTTCCTGGTCGTCCCAACGCTCCCTCCCGCCCGCAGTGCCGCCAGGGTATTCGGGCCAGAAAGTCGGAATGGCCTTCCCGGGACCTGAGTGCAACGCTCGGTCGTGAGACAGGGAAGAGACGGCCGTTCGAGCTACGGTTTTAGGTTACCGAGCGGGTTTAGTAACCCGTAGTTCGAACCATTAACAAACTACACCCGATTCTAACGTTGGCCAAATCGCACTATGCTAAATCAATGATGGAAAGGACACGACGACTGGGAAAGATGAAACGACGCAAGGGGGTACAGTTCTCAAGACCTCCGGAGGAGGGTGTAATTACAGTGGTGGAGAAAAGGGGTAGATTACAAGGCAGAGTGAGGTAAAGACACAGAAAAGATGGGCACTCAAATACAGGCTTATTTAAGCCCAGACAGACCACGGACAAACGGACAAGGTAGACTCACACAGGGATTGATGGCAGGAATGGACAGGTAGGTCGATGGCACAAGGTGCACCTTGGCTCGGGGACAGGATAAGGCACGGTCCAAAGATGCAGGGAGGTCTCACAGCGCTCGGAGGGTACGTCTTCCTTGCTCCAAGCTCAGCGCGCATCTTGTAGTCAGGTTCTTGTGGTCAAATGTGGTCAAATATCAGGTTCTTGTGGTCAAATGCTGTCTTTGGTTTTCGCCAAACATGTCTTCTGGTACTGTGGCCAAATCGCTCTACCTTTGAATCACCTGTCCAGAGCACATTGTTCCAGAAGTGCTGGTCTTTGCCTAGGTGTTCATTGGCAAACTTTAGTCTTGCCCTGATGTTCTTTCTGGACAGCAAAGGTTTCCCCCTGGCACACCTCCCATGTAGATCAAATTTGTGCAGCCTAATGGTAGACTCGTGCACTTTGACATGAACAGTGGCAAGAGCTACCTGTAGGTCCCGTGATGACATTCTGGGGATCTTAGAGACTTCTTTCAGCATCTTGCGGTCTGCTCTCGGGCTGAACTTGCTGGGTCGGCCTGGCCTGAACAAGTTGACAGTTGTTTGGAATCTTCTCCACTTGTAGATAATTTTCCGGACAGTCGAATGATTGATTTCAAATTGTGTACGATTTTTTCAAATCCCTTCCCAGACTCGTAGGCATCTATAACCTTCTTTCTGAAGGCCTCAGAGAGCTCTTTTGATCTCGGCATGGTGACGCCGCACACTTCAACAACAAAGAGCAAACCAAACTAAATGTCTGAGGTTCAAATAAGACAGGTTCCTCCAAGATCCTCTCCAAGGATGTTCTAATCATTTGCACCTGAGCTGGTGCACCTGATTCTAATTTTAGGTATTTGAAGTAGTGATAAATGTAGGGGTGTACTTACTTTTTCCACATGCGAAATTTGCATTTATGTTTATTTAAATTATACAATGGACTACAAAATGTAAATGTTTCATGATATTTGTTATATTATATCACCTTTATCAATCAATATTGTTGAAATGAAGATCAAATAGCTGTATGTTGAAATATGTTGAAAAAGTCAAAACTTTACATGGGGTGTACTTACTTTTTCACGACACTGTACATCTTTCCACATTTCACCCTAAAGTCTTTCCATTAAGCTCATGGGTTAGTTTGCATGGGCAGCTAACCTCCTTTATTGAGCAGTGTCTTGGCATGTTCAAAGAGAGACTCAAAGCCATCGAAGGTCTTCATGATCACTTCAATGTCTCACCTTTTTATCAAGATCTTTATTGTAAGGTCAGTCTTATCTGCCACTGGTAACATGTAACCCAATGCTACGTACCTGCCGCATGGTCCGGTTGTCTGCGACTAAACCGACACCCCTTACTGTCTTTGCTAGTGGGGAGGATGACTATGACACCCTTCCAGGACCAAAAACAACACCTGGCAATGAGCAGATGAGTTTCTGTGCAGAGCCAACGGCCATCCAGTCAGGAGATGGTGTTGAAGGAACTGCGCTCCAACGCGAGTCGAAAGAATTGACGCGACCAAAGACGGAATTCGTCCAAGTTGCTTTATTGAAACAAAACAGCTCAGGTATTCTGACAAGCCCGTTTATCGGGCAGCAATATATATACACATTTATGTCGGGAAGTTTGCCCGGCAAAAGCTATACCGGGCATGCCCGGGTGTCAAGGGCGAGCCTTGGAAAGGCGAGTCTGGACCTGCCCGGGCGTGTTTGGCTGCGGCCTGGCAAGTCGAGGCTGGGCGTGCCCGGGCGCTCTGGACAAGCACTGGAAAAGCGAGAGCGGGCATGCCCGGACGCTCTGGGCGAGCCCTGGAAAGGCGATAGCGGGCATGCCCGGACGCTCTGGGCGAGCCCTGGAAAGGCGATAGCGGGCATGCCCGGACGCTCTGGGCGAGCCCTGGAAAGGCGAGAGCGGGCATGCCCGGGAAAGACGAGACCGGGCGTGCCCGGGAGGTTCGGGCGTGCCCGGGAACAGTGAGTCCGGGCATGCCCAGGAGAGGCGCGTCTGGCCGTGTTCTGGCCGGTGCAAGGCGATTGTGTGCATCCAGCGGTAACCGCTACAGTGTCTCCTAAAAAACACCCATCTGGTTTGGACCGGTTCACATCATACCAAAGACTTAAAAATGGGACATGCCGCTTCTTTGCTTGACGTTCTGCATTTAAAAGGATAGAGCACGGACAATCCCCATCAGTTCGCATCCATGGGGAGGAGGGCAAAACCCTCCTGAGAAAAAAAAAAACATTCCTGAGTGGGTGCGAAAAGCGGCGCCACTGTTATGACGTCACTGGTACCCAGAGTATCCAAGGAAGTGACGGCACTTCCCCCAAGCTCAGTGGCTGTGTTTAGCGTTTGTCTCGGCATATATGTCCATGTGTGTCTGTCAGCTCCATTATGAGCCTTTGACCATGTATTAAAAAAAAAAGATCCTAGAGAAATATGTAATACCGTTTGTGGCTGCTTGGTAAGATCAATGCAGTTTGGTTTGTTTGTTGATGGTAAAACAGGTCTGTACATTCATAGCATGACATGGTGATGCTGCAGCAAATACATCACGTGATGTTCTTTTGCCGTGTAGGACTGGGGACTTGGTGTATCGCTGGTGTAACTACAGGTGGATTCCAGTGATGGGAGCTCTGAAGCAAATCAGTGTGAATGGATCTACTGTGTATGGTGTTGACAACCCAGGGAACATTTACCGCTATATCCACGGGAGCTGGTTCATGACTACCGGTAATATTACTAATAGTAGCGTGTTTTATACATACCCCGCCCTCATTGTTACCTATTTATTATAACTAGAAGCACCCGCTCCCTGTGGTAGCCGCCAGGGGGATCATGTTATTGTCTTTATGATTATTAATACTATACAGAGTACCCCCAATACGGGCAATTTTTGTCCAACCATGCAACACGTTCTTCTGACACGTCCCTTTATTTGGGCAGTGTATAGGCAACAGACTGCTGCCTCGATCGCTCCCAATAATGAAAATTAACCCTGGTTATATATGAAGCGAAAACATGCGACTGCTTACGTGCATAAATAATACATTGTGGTTATTTTGCTCAAATAATTCAAATTGCACCCACCCTCCCCCCAAAGGAAGAAAATGCCGAGAATGAAGAAAAATAACAAGTCGGGAGACGACGATGGTTCACGAACGAACGGTATTCAATGACAAAGGACAGACAATAACCGAAACAGGCCCGGACAGGCCAGGCCCGGAAATGTCAAAACAAAGGTTACTAACCTTGAAATGAGATAGAAAATAATGTATAATCAGTTGTGAGGTTAGTTTTTTTTTTTGTTTTTTTTTGTACACAGAATCGAGGCTCGTGAAAGAGCTTACATTTATCACAAAAAAAAAATCAAACAGACAAACAAAATATATAAAAAGAGGGAGCGGTAGACAAGATGGGAAGAGAAGGGGAAGCACACAAACACAACATTTGAGAGCAGGGACATCGGGAGATGTGTGGGAGGGAGAGGGCGGCTTGGGGGGGAGGAGGCGTGGGAAGGGGGTGGGGGGGGGGGGGGGTGGGAGAGGTATAAAACACAAGGACACCAAGGATTTCCAGGAAAGAAGTTGGTATTTCAAAAAAGTGGATTTGGGATGAAATTAGCGGGGGTAGAAAAGATCAAGGTTTTGGATGGGGGAAGATCAGAGATAGTGGTGAACAGCTGTTTTAAAGACCTGGAGGGAGGAGTGGGATTGAAGAGAGTGAGGGAGTTTGTTCCAGAGGCGGGAGAAAAGAGGAATGAAGGAGTGAAGGTGAGCAGAGAGTCTTGATTTTGGCAGTTTAACCGTAAGAGGATTGCAGGCAGATCTTGTGCGACCTGTAGGAATATTTGGGGGACAGAGCCCAGAGAGAGCTGGGGGGGGCAAGGCCGGAGAGGAGTCGGGAGAAGACGGAAAGACCACCAACCTGCCTGCGGTGAGTGAGTGAAAGGCCCTCGGAGTTAGCTTCATCGCGGGAGATTCCAATGATTCTGAACACTTTGGTTTCAACAGCGTGAAGACGAGCTAGGTGGGAGGCAGGAGCACCAGCCCAGAGCGGAGAGCAGTATTCCATTGAGCTGCGGATGAAAGCCTTGTATGTGGTGAGGAGCTCAGGTGTGCCAAGGAAGGACTTCGCACGACGGAGGATGCCCAGTCGGCGACTGGCTTTGGAGGCCAGATTTGAAATGTGGTTTTCCCAGGAAAGATCATGGCAGATAGTGAGAGCCAAAAGCTTGAGTGACAGAACTTCTTGGAGAGGATTATTCAGAAAGTGGATGGGAGGGTTGTCCAGTCGGTCTTTTCGGAGAGACATCGTAAGAGTGTGAGATTTGTCAGGATTGAAAGACATGTTCCACTTGTTTGCCCAGTCTGTGATTTTGTCCAGGTCTGCAGAGAGTGAGGAGGCTGCAGACTGCCGATCTGAGGGATGAGGAATGGAGCGACAGAGAGTACAGTCATCAGCAAAGAGATAGAGAGGATTTTCAAAAGAGTCAGAGAAATCATTGATGAAGACCAGAAAAAGCACAGGGCCCAGAACACTGCCTTGGGGAACTCCAGCCTGAACAGGAAGAAGAGATGAGAGAAACCCATTCAGGGCTACACGTTGACTACGACTAGAGAGGAAGTCCGCCAGCCATGCGTGGAGATTTCCATGGATACCAAAGGAGGAGAGTTTGGTGAGCAGAGCAGGGTGCCAGACCGTATCAAAGGCACGTGATATGTCAAGGGAGACAGCTCTAATTTCCTGTTTGGCATTGAGGACCTCCATCCATTGTTGAGAAAGCAGAAGCAGCATGTCCAGAGTTGAGTGACCTGGTCTGAAACCAAATTGATGATCAGAGATCAAGCCATTGGAGAAGAGGAAAGATTTCATATCCGAAGCAATGATGGATTCCATGACTTTGCTGATAATTGGGAGAAGGCTGATTGGTCTCTACTTGCTAGGATCTGTTTTTGCACCTTTTTTGTGCAAAGCGGTGATGTTGGCTGATTTCCAAGCAGATGGCAGATGACCTTGAGCAAAAGAGAGGGTGAAGAGAACAGAGAGAGGGAGTGAAAGAGCGGAAGAACAGGATTCTAGGACACGTGGGCTGATGCCGTCAGGTCCAGTTGCAGAATCAGAGTCGAGGGTTGACAGAAACTTTTCCACCTTGTCAGGAGGAAAGGACACAGAGTCCAGGCGCAGCTGGGTACGACTGGGTACGACTGGGTACGGTGGGTACAGAGAGGGATGGGTTTGGGACACAAGATTTAGAGGAAAACACAGAGTTGAGGCATTCAGCTTTTTCACGTGCGGAGTCAGCTGTGTCGCCGTTTGAGGTGAGGGAGGGGATGGAGGGGGAACAAACACCAGAAACAGATTTGACCAGACGCCACCAGGATTTGGAAGAGGGAGACAGATAAGACAGTTCGGTCTTGAGAACGGAGAGATATCGTTTCCTGGCTCTCCTGAGGGTGGACACACACTTGTTTCTGGCTTTGTGAAAGGAAATGAGATTTCCTTCCGTTGGATTTGCTTTCCAGGAGACGAAGGCAAGTTGTTTCTGGGCAACAGCCTCACCACAAGATTCCGTGTACCATGGACGGGAGGAAGGGTATGACAACTGAAGACGAGATGGGATAAATCTGTGCATGAGAGAGAGCAATTTACTTTGGAAGAATTCCCAGGATGAGTTGATGTCAGAGGCGGTAGAGATGGGAGACCAGTCCAGATGATTGTTGGCTGCTTGAAGACCGTGCCAGTTGGCCTGAGTGAAATGCCAGACTCGTCGACGCTGAGGAGGCTCTCTGAGAATGGTCAGAGAGATGTCCACTTTAACAAGCACATGATCAGATGAGCCGATTGGAGCAGAAGAAGAGCAGCAGACATTTTCAGGGAAGTTAGTCATAACCAAGTCCAGAAAAGAAGATGCTCCGTTGACTGAGATCTGGGTCGGGAAATTGACAGATTGTGTCAGTCCCAGTGAGTCGCAGAAGTCCTTTGTTGAGGAGCCATGGCTGGTGAGAGAGGTACCCACACCCAGCCAACTGGCATGGTGACAATTGAAATAACCACATATGAGGAAGAGAGAGTTGGGATGGGTCGATAGAAGTTGGTCCATATTATCAGACAGCGAGATGTCGATGGAGTCATCACTGTTTGGTGGGCGGTACAACACACATATGAACAAGAGGTGGGAGCGAAGGGGAAGCCGTAGCCAGAGGCATTCCTGGGGGTGAGGTGGAGAGAGGGCAGTGCAGGGCGAGTGAGGAAGAGAGTTTTTTTAATAAAGATAGCAACCCCACCTCCAGGACGAGGCTCAGGTCTATCATACCGGAGGAGGCAGTAACCTGGGAGAGATACCAAGGAATCAGAGACATCATGAAGGAGGAAAGTTTCTGTTAAGCAGATCACGTCTGGTTTGTCAGAAGCAACCTGTATGGAGAGATCAGTCAAGTTTGAGCGAAGGCCCCGGATGGTTGAGGTCCATACCGTTAATGAAGAGGAAGGGGGAGCATCGGATACAGAACAGGGGGGGGGGGGGAGGGTAGGGTAAGATGTGGAAGAGGAGGAAGAGGTAGGGAGAGCTGTTGAAGGTGTGTCAGAGATTTCAGAATAGCTTGGAGAAAGGGAAGGATGGGGCAGACAAAAGGTTTGATGGTGATTGGGTGAGGCACAGTGAGGTGTTATTTGGGGAGCGGGAAGAGCGAGGCAGAAGCTTGGGGGAGATGAAGGTGAAAGTTGGAAGAGGGAAGAAGCGGGGAGGACGCTTTGAGGAGGGGTGAGAGGGGAGTCTAGGAGGGTTGGGGCGAGGGAGAGTCTCGGAGGGGAGGGGTGTGGGGGGAGTTTAGGAGGGAAGGGGCAAGGGGGGAGATTTGAAAGGGATGGGTGATGGGAAGGATTTGGAGGGGAGGGGCAAGGGGGAAGATTTGAAAGGGATGGGTGATGGGGAAGATTTGGAGGGGAGGGGCAAGGGGGAAGGTTTGAAAGAGATGGGTGATGGGGAAGATTTGGAGGGGAGGGGCAAATGGGTAGATTTGGAGGGGAGGGGTGATGGGGGAGATTTGGAGGGGAGGGGTGAGATTGGATTTTAGAAAGTGTACGATTAATGGAAAACGAACATTTCTTGCAAAATAAGTTTCTTGTGACCTTCGAGTCAAAAATACGTTTGAGGACGCTGGAGGAGGGGTGGAGTCTAGGAGAGTTTCGGGAATGTCGAAAAGAGGAACTGTAAGAGATGGATTTTTTTTTTGGAATGAATAGATTTGGTTTGCAAGTCGAAAGCATCCTTTTATAGAAGAAGAACAAAAAGGTGTTATAATATATGACAGAATACAGTACTTCAGGTGAAAGTTTAAACATTTTAAAATTGAGCAGTGAAAACTATCTGGGGAAATGGAAAATGGAAATGGGGGTGAAACACGAGATCGAAGAACGAACGAACAAATGAGAAAAACGAATAAACGAATGAAACAGAGAAGGAAAAAAAAATTTGGGTTTTGTTTTTTGTTTGAGTTGAGATCTTAAACAAAGAAGTATGGGATGAAAGACTGGGACAAAAACAGAGAACGAAAGTAATTGCAGCACAATCGACAGACGGCTGCGAGAAAAACAAAGCCTCAAGGTCAGACACGGTAGCCCACTAAGCCTCAAAATACGCGACACGAATTAACTGACGATTTTGTATAAAGGTATGAAAAATTAACACCGAGAATCTTACTAAGGACACACTGTAGTTACACACACCGAACGATAAATACAGTTTCGACAAAAACACAATTGTGAAAAAATTACTTAACTTCGAAAGCGTGAGCGCATGGACAGCTTCGAAAAGACGTGACCTCGCCGACAAAGATCTCGCGAGATCTCCAAGCTAGCTACACAATACCGAAAATTAGGTGAAAATGAAATGAAAAAAAAATAAAATGAAAAAAAAATGAAAAATCGGGGCTTGACACATGACATTGGCCTAACCAAATATCGAAACCCCTGTCAGATTCCACCAAACCCCTCGGAGAAGATGTAGCTTGAACTTGATTACCCCCTAAAAAGACATTTTTCGGGCATGGCTCCGCCCACAATGGCCGCAATACGCCCACTTTAGGCAGGACACAACGAGATCATGATATCAACCTCCCACCCAAGTTTCATCAAGATCGGATGATATCATCGGGTAGTTATGCTGCGGACAGACAGACACACACACAGACAGACAGACGCACACACATGACGAATATAGTGGTCACTTGATAACTCGTGAACCAATAATTCAAAACTTGATGGAATCAAATGAAACGTGCACATGCACAACTTTAGGATTCCCTCACTAATCCCTGACAGTTTCAGCTTCCTACGTCAAATCCCCTCGGAGAGGTAGATGATATATACATACATGCATACATATTCTCCATTACCGGTAAATATATTGTTACAGACGCGGTTGTGGATGTTGGTTTACCGAGCGGTTTGGTATGACCGCGTCTGCACAGTTTACCCGATTATACTCGAACGTTGGCCGAGTCGCGCTACGCTAAATCAATTGAGGAAAGGACACAACGGCTGGGTTAAAATGACACGACACCAAGGGTACAGTTCTCAAGACCTCCGGAGGAGGTTATAATAGATCGGAACGTTAGATTACAAGGACAAGAGAGACAGCATAGAAAGATAGGCACTTAATCACGGTCTTATAGTAACCCCGACAGACGACAGATAAACGGGACAAGACTGACTCACACGGGGATTGATGGCAAGGAAGGGCAGGTAGTCGAGGCTCAAGGTGCACTCTTGGCTCAGGGACAGAATCGACCCGGTCCGGTCCAGAGATGCGGGAGGTCTCGTCGCGCTGGAGGTGGCGTCTGGTTCTCCTTCGTGGCTGAGGCGCATCTGACGTCACGTCCGGTAAGTGGCTGCGTATATCCGGCGGGGAGTGACACGCCCTCGGCTCATTAGCTCCGCCCCAGATGGAATCGGCCCGTTGCTTCTTATTGGGTGCGGGGGTTACCGGGCTCCGCCCTTGACGAGGAGCTGACAGCCAGCCCCTTCGTGGTAACCCCGTGGGCGCACATGGCAATGGCGGCTAACCAAGCCGGTGTGAGGACGCACACTCCCCGCACCGCGGCCGCGCCGCCCCCGCTGTGGTTGTAGTTGTTGTTGTTGTTATTGTTTCATGAGGAAGATGGGAGGAGGTATGGGGAGGTCCTAAACTCACTACTGGTGCCATACAATCACATTCTGGTGCAACGAAGAGTCAGAATTAATGGAAACGAGTCCTTAACTGACATAGACTAAGAATAACTAGCAAGAGGTCCTAAAGTTGTCTACGTGAGATGCGGTGGACCTGGGCACGACATTTAATGGGGGAAAAAGGGGAAGGTCGGTTCTACAGAGTGTTGTTTACAGACAATGGGACTAGGGAATGGGGGATTGGGGATAGTTGGGGAGTATTGGGGAAATAGGGGAATATTTACAAGCGGATATGGAGGCCAAATCCCATATCCGCAACATTGCACCCTTCTCTACCCTCGGGGCGTCCCGACCCGATAAATTTTTACCTACTTTAGTGTGGCACTCAGATGTAGTTCCCTCTATTATTAACTCTACCCTGAGTGCGACAGTTTTACAGATATTCACAAATGAGTAAATATGGCCCTCTGCGACGTTGCACCCTTCTCCTCACAGAAACACACCCACAGGATAACCGAATCGCGGAAAGAATTCGCAAACTAAACATACAGCCGGTAGGGAGCATTATTTACAAGACTACGCTGATATTTACACTACGATCCAGGACTTGTTTTTGGAGGAACACATGCAGATGTTATGCATAGAGAGAGCACGCATGCCAGCATCGATACACCAACCCACGAGTGCTCTGTGGCCTTACGGCCTTTAATAATGTGCAGAGCACCCCTTCAAAGCACCAAAAGCACCACCCCATCACACAGTCAGCACCATCCGGTGCACCAATAAAGTGTTTACAAATCACCGGTGGTGTCGCAGCCGGCCGATGTTCTGCCGCTGGTCTTGCCTTCATGTGGTGCACTTGGCCTTCTTGCTTCTTTAAAAATAAAGAAAGGCGCCAACCGCGTCCATTTCTGTATTGTGGTGTCAGGGGGCCAACTATTAGTGGTTCACCTGTATGGCATAGGTGCCACATTGACCCATAGGTCCATCCACGGGTGGTGCTTGGCCGCAAAAGAACTGCGGTCCATTGTGGGTGGCCACTAAAATTGCGGTCCATATGGTGTATCGATCCAGGCAGCAAGCAGCGAAAGTGCAGGCCCACAACTGCGGCGCCAGCACCTCTCTCTCCTCTCTCTCTGCCCCAAAGCCAGATCCTCGGAGGTGGGAGACAAAAGAAAAGACAAGTGAGTAAGGTGGTAAGGGCGCAAAAGTGCACGCAATGTAAGGTAATGCACACTGGGGGCACATGGGAACCAGGTGAGACAGGTACGTTCCTACCGTACGCCCCCCCCCCCCCACCAGGTAACCTACATGGCCCCTCCCTTACCCCTTACTGTATCCACAAAACACAACACTACCCATAAACATCTACTTTACAAATCAACAAACGTCCCTACTGTCTTCCCCGTTCCTCCCATATACCAAATTCGTCTTCTCTCCCTCCTAACCAATCAAATTTGCCATTTTCAACTCAACATCATAATTTGCCATTTCCAATTCATCATCAGTCCCTCCTAGGGAGGGAGAGATGGAATCACCCCAATGTCTCATCCACGTCGTGATGCGTCTCACAAATCCACACAGCAATTCTCCTTCCTGCAACACAAACAAAGAAAACACAGGTGTGGAGTCATCATCACCACAGGTAAGTGGCTGCGTATGGTGCGACAGGTTCATCAATCCTACCTATTTCCGAAATGACTTTAACAACTTTACATTACCCGGGGTCTTTCTCTTGCCAAACCATTGGCCCTCTTACACTACGGGTTCTAAAAACCAATTCCCATTGACCAAACTGTGGTGCTTTTCAATTTGGGGTCTCACTCCCCCGATTCATCTCCCGGTGCCTTCGCACAATTTCTGGGCTGTGGCGTGTACCTCTCCCAGCGGGTCTACCCACCTGCACACCTCCACCACTGCAGTTGCCTCCGAGCTTACCTGCTCCTTACCCTAACCTAACTACCTGGGGAAGGCCCTCTGGCGCTCTCCCCACTCGGTGCCCTCTCTGGCACTGGGCTACCCGGGTCCGTCCTCCGGATCCTCGGGCCCCATCCACAACTCTACCGGCTCCCAGAGCCCACCTGCGGCCTCACCTGGCCGACATCCTCACAGTGGTGGAGTGCCCAAACCAACTACACACACTAACAGGCTACACGCCCAGCCATTTCCACAACACTAATGCACCCATCCACAATACCATTCTGCAACCGCACCACAAATGCCAATATCCAACCACAATTTACCTATACCCTCTACCTAACACTTACACTACCCGCCCCGGGTACTCGTGAAAGGGGTCCACTCTTCCCCCATCCACACCTTCGCACCATGCACACCACTCCGTACCACTTACTCCAACTCTCTCCACACCACTCATTCTCTGCTCCATATATTCCACACACCTGTACTTGCACACCTGTGCTCTCACACCTGGTGCCACCTGCACCCTTCTCTCCCCAAGCGCCTTCGCGCTGATCCACAACACTCACTACTCACACACTGCTCCACACACCTGTCCAGTTCTCACACAGCATCATCTCATCTAACTACTCCCCTCTGAAACTTGCGCTTCCCAGTCGTCCCTTTAAACTATTGCGCTCCCACGTCATTATCATCCATACTAATCTACCTGCGTCCCCACTACAGGTATCAGTCACTAACTAAACTTAACGTTACCTAATGTCATCTTCTAGGGCCCTATCAATATCCTAACCCACCCGGGCTAGTTTTCACTGCCATACACCCCATAAGCTAGTGCGCATTTGCCCCACTCTGTGAGGGATGACAGAGTTGCCATCCCACCACATCGGGCATCTCCCACTACCAATTTTGCACATCAAATTTCAACAAATCAAAAATTTGCCAATCACTACTCATCATCTGCCAATCATTACTGCCACTCATTTGCCAATCATCAAATTTTGTTTTTCTCTAATTTTGGGGCCAAAACACTATCCTCATCACACAGTCTACTCACTAATGCCTCTCGGTGCGCCAATTCCTGTCCAAAGCCCGGCTTCGTAAAGCCGAGCAATGAATGCGGGTTGTTTGGTGCCAGCGGCTGGATACGTCCCGCATTCGGTGCAGGGAAGGAGGTTTACCCGGGCCGAGATCCCACGCACCATCTCGGCACGGAGCCATCCCATGGCTCGATCTCGACCTGCCGGAATGCCTCAACAAAAAGTGGTCGCCATGACGACCCTTCCTATCCAGCCGCCCGCTCCGCCTAGTGGAGCACGGACGCGGCCGTTCAAAGCGAGGCCCAGCACGCACCGAGGGCCCCATTCGGCTATAAGTCGTTCTAACCTTTACCCCGGTCACCGTCGATGCTTCACCTGGATGCTTACACCCCGCAGCCCGTTCCTTGCTCACACATCCAGCCGTTCCCATGCTCCTCGTACCTTTCCTTACACACCCAGGTACACTTATTCCACTCACAGGCTTGGTCACACACCTGACCACCGAACACTTTGGCACACATTCGTTGGTCGCACACCTCATCAACACACCTCTTCGCACCCCCTCCTCTGTCACCTCCTCTGTGACAATCACAGGTGTGCTCTCACTCGCACACCCAACCACGTGCCTCACTACCAATTCCAGCGTGCATTCCCACTCACGCTCTACCATTCCAGGTGTGCCTCCTTCCATTCCAGGTGTACATTCTCGCTCACCTGTCACAACCAACTCACGCTCCTTGTCACTCTCACTACTCTCACCACCACTCTTGACAGCGCACTCACCCTTACTCTTGACAACGCACTCCTTCCTCATGCACCCGTCCGTTACACACCTCTCTCGCGCACACTCTTGCGCACACTCTCCCGTCACACCCTCTGTAACACTCACCACAGGCGTGCATTCTTCCTTGCCTTTGACAGCGCACTCTTTCCCCATGTACCTGTCCGTCACACACCTTTCTCGCGCACACTCTTGCGCACACTCTCCCGTCACACCCTCTGTAACACTTACCACACCACGCTTCCATGTGCTCCCTCGCACACGTGCTACGACCGACTCACTCTCGCCAGCACTCTCACTCCTTGGCACGCACTTTTTCCTCACACACCCCAGAGTCGGACTTTCTCGCACACCTCCTTTTTCGCACACCAGACCTGTCGCACTCTTCACCAACGGCCTCTCACGAACACCCGGGTCCATCTCGACCCCCAAGCTTATTAAATCCCCTGGCGCATCATACGCACGACCATATTGGTCACCACTTACACCGGGTCCTCTTCCTCTTCACTTCTCCTCCATCACCTGCGAATCCCTCATCCGGTTAATGAGCACATCATCACGATCCAAACACAGACTTTGGACCAATTCTTTTATCTCCTCTTTTATCTCTTTCTTATCCCCTCTCCGTCGCTTCTTAATTTCGCTCACCCCTTCTTCCACTTCTTCTAATTTCTGCTTCACCTCTTTTATTTCCCGGTACGTCTCCTCAAGCTCGTCCTCCAAGGCTACCTTGACCGTTTCCATGTGCGTCCTCACCTGCCGGTCCTTCGTCTCCATTACCTCTACCACCTCGTCCAACCTCGTTGTCAGTCCCTCACGTACCATCTGACATTCCCTCTTCGTCGCTATCAAGTCATCTTTTAGTTCTTTCTGTGTCGCCTTTAACCCTCCTAATACCGCAGTGTTCCTTTGAACCTGCTCCGTTAGTCCTTTTTGTCCCTCCGTCAGCTGTTCCACCTCCTGCGTCAGGTCCTCTATGCCCCCTTGTAACTTTACAGTCCCTTTTCTCACCTCCTTCTCCATGCGCTCCTTACAGAGCCTCACCTCCTCGCGCACTCCTCCGACCTCCTCACACACCTCTTCTGATCTCCTCTCCCATCACTTGCATCTCCTGCCCAGATGCCACCCTCATCTGCTCCATTTCCTCCCTGTGAGCATCCAGTTTGGTCTCTACCCCCATTCTGACCCCCTCTATCTGCTGCCCCATTTGTTTAACTTCCCTTTCCGCTTGGTCCCTCATGTCCCTCAATTTGCCTTCCATCCTGTTTTCTAACCCCTCTAACCCATTTTTCACTCCCTCTATCTGATTCTCCTGGGCAGCCATTCTATTTTCTACCCCCATTAACCCATTTTTCACCTCTTTTATCCCGTTGTCTAACCCCTCAAATTTGTCGTCTAACTTCCCAAATTTCTTGTCTAACTCCTCAAAATTATTGTCTAACTTCCCAAATTTCTTGTCTAACCCCTTAAAATTATTGTCTAACCCCTCACCGGTACCCCTCGCTTCGTCCCTCATTACCCCCATTTGGTTTCCCATTACCCCCAATTGGCCCTCCAATCGCTCACTCTGAGCATCCATCCGGTTCCCCATTACCCCCATCATTCTGCTTTCCATTTCTTCGCTATTCTTGTCCATAAGGGCCTTCATTTGTAGAAAAAAAAGGTTCAAATCTACCAGCAGCGCTACTACGGTCGCGGGCGTGGACGCCGTGGCCATGTGCGAGGCGCCATTTTGTGCGCCTGCTACCCTCGCTGCTTCGCTCTCCTCATGTCCCTCAATTTGGTCCTGGATCGACCCTGCCTCACTCTCCTCTATCGGAACCCAGCCGTCTTGGTCTGCCATAGTGCGACTTTCAAAATTCGGGTTTTTATTTTCGTAAAACAAAATCAAATTTCGCCGTTATAATTTCGAGCGCGTGAAACGCACTCCGGATCGAATTCCACTTCCCAACACCAATTGTTACCCTAATGGTACAATTGGTGTTCCAAAATTTGGGCCTAATAAATTTAGTCCCAGGTCCGAATCCAACTCCTCGACACCAAATGTTACAGACGCGGTTGTGGATGTTGGTTTACCGAGCGGTTTGGTATGACCGCGTCTGCACAGTTTACCCGATTATACTCGAACGTTGGCCGAGTCGCGCTACGCTAAATCAATTGAGGAAAGGACACAACGGCTGGGTTAAAATGACACGACACCAAGGGTACAGTTCTCAAGACCTCCGGAGGAGGTTATAATAGATCGGAACGTTAGATTACAAGGACAAGAGAGACAGCATAGAAAGATAGGCACTTAATCACGGTCTTATAGTAACCCCGACAGACGACAGATAAACGGGACAAGACTGACTCACACGGGGATTGATGGCAAGGAAGGGCAGGTAGTCGAGGCTCAAGGTGCACTCTTGGCTCAGGGACAGAATCGACCCGGTCCGGTCCAGAGATGCGGGAGGTCTCGTCGCGCTGGAGGTGGCGTCTGGTTCTCCTTCGTGGCTGAGGCGCATCTGACGTCACGTCCAGTAAGTGGCTGCGTATATCCGGCGGGGAGTGACACGCCCTCGGCTCGTTAGCTCCGCCCCAGATGGAATCGGCCCATTGCTTCTTATTGGGTGCGGGGGTTACCGGGCTCCGCCCTTGACGAGGAGCTGACAGCCAGCCCCTTCGTGGTAACCCCGTGGGCGCACATGGCAATGGCGGCTAACCAAGCCGGTGTGAGGACGCACACTCCCCGCACCGCGGCCGCGCCGCCCCCGCTGTGGTTGTAGTTGTTGTTGTTGTTATTGTTTCATGAGGAAGATGGGAGGAGGTATGGGGAGGTCCTAAACTCACTACTGGTGCCATACAATCACATTCTGGTGCAACGAAGAGTCAGAATTAATGGAAACGAGTCCTTAACTGACATAGACTAAGAATAACTAGCAAGAGGTCCTAAAGTTGTCTACGTGAGATGCGGTGGACCTGGGCACGACATTTAATGGGGGAAAAAGGGGAAGGTCGGTTCTACAGAGTGTTGTTTACAGACAATGGGACTAGGGAATGGGGGATTGGGGATAGTTGGGGAGTATTGGGGAAATAGGGGAATATTTACAAGCGGATATGGAGGCCAAATCCCATATCCGCAACAATATATATATAGATATACATATATAACAAGGAAAGGTACACGGCGTTGCAGGGTAACACGAGCCACTTCATGTGTATGAGAAGAGGGGGGGGGGGGGGGGAAGAGGAGGGAGTGACAGGGGGGAAGGACCCCGAAGTAGAGGTCAGAGGGAGATGGGAATGGAAGGATAAGGAGAGGAGAGAGGGAAGGGGCGGGGGGGAAGGGGAAGAGAGAGGAGGGAAGGTGGAGGGGAGAGAGAAAGGAGGGAGGAGAGAAGAAGGAAGAGTGGAGGGGGAGAGAGGAAGGAAGGGCAAGGAGGAGTGGGGAAGCAAGGAGGGGGAGGAGCAGGGAGGAGAAAGAGAAGGGCAGGGGGGTGGTGCGGGCATTTGAGGGGGGTAGAGTGATGCCTCACCACATGTCGCTATGCTGTAAACTCCAGTAGGGAGGAGTGAGGAGAAGGGTGGGAGCGAGAGGTGTGTGGAAGGAATGCGCGGCACTTTATTAGAAGGGAAGAACGAAGAGGAGACAGAGGGAGAGAGTGGGGTGGGTAGAAAAGGTGACGGCGAGAGGGGGAGTTAGCAAAGAGAATGATATGCAATGAGACTGATAGGTTATGATGGCCGGAGACTCTTAACCTGATAGTCAGGGCCCTTAGGGATATTTTGGGGCCGTTTGGTTCAAATTCTTCCAAAAGCACCAAATTTGGCCCAGATGTTGCCCATGCCATACTCTTTCGATTTTTGACGGGCGCCAAGACGGGCGCCCCCCCCCCCCCGGGGGGCCCCATATTGGCGAAATACTAAATGGCCGCCACCAATTAGAGGAAAATCAGTTAAATAACCAAAAGGGTTGGAATCATGTATGATACCACTTTTCAGGGGTTTTCGAGGTCGAGGAATCCAATTATGATGTTATTTTGATGATTCGAGGTCAAGGTCAATCCTCAAGGTCATCTTAAAGGTCATTTTTTAGTCAAACATGTCGGTTTTTGAGTTTTTTGTCAAGATTTACACGAGGTTCACCATTTTATGTTTCTGGGTTGGGTAATCGAACTCTGACCTTATTTTTGACAATTAGAGGAAATATTTACATGTCTATTTCCTAATTTGCAGGCATATGCAGTTCATCAGTCTAATTACAAAGGTACGGATTTTGATGTTTTATGAACTGTATGCCATATCCTTGTGTTTAATTTTTGTGCGATCATGATCCGGGTTCATGTATACATGATTGTATACATGTCATAAATATGACGTCATAGGTCATGTGACCTGGCGGCCATATTGGATTTTATGAAAACCTTAAAAATGGATCCCTGCCTTCATTTTTCGATCGATTCATTTTGAACTTTGACCACTTATAGTACGCCATGTGATTGGATGCATATCCTAATTATGACGACATAGGTCAGGTGACATGGCGGGATGGACCGGTATGGTCCCCGGATCATACCGCCCTTGGCGCCCGTCAAAAATCGAAAGAGTATGGCATGGGCAACATCTGCGCCAAATTTGATGCTTTTGGAAGAATTTGAACCAAAATATCCCTAAGGGCCCTGACTATGAGCCAGATTTAAAATTTTAAGCTGCGGAATTGAACTTAGCAGCAGTTCTGACTGCTAAAAAGTGTTAATTTGTTCTCCGGGTGTCTACGGGCGTCTCCAGGTGGACAGCTCAGATGGAGTACACCAAACACAAAAACGGAAACCACAAATATTTACTTTTAAATAGTTTTCTCCAAATGGGAAAATCAAGCAGCAAATCAGCAAAATGTGAAAACCACTGAGAGCAGACAAAATGTCGACTTTGCACTTGCAATGATACAGTTCGACATGGTGGACGTTTGATTTGAGTTCCAAACACGTTTGATTTGTTGTTGTTTTCATAAGTATATTTTAGAGGTATATTAATATAACTATGAATTAATACAACTAGGGCATGCCCGTACTATATCTATATCTAAAATTATATCCCCCCCCCCGCCCCCTCTATTTACATGAAATGGTTTGGTCCAAAGCGAACGGCTTGCGAGTGGTGACAATCCCCCCCCTCTATTTACATGCAATGGTTTGGTCCAAAGCGAACGGCTTCCGGAGTTTGGTAAAGAAATCGCCATCGCGTGCACAAACGCGCAGGAAAGCGAATGAAACGCAAATTCGTTTTTATTAGTTGTAAAACATAGTTTAACGCCAACATAGTTTGCAAACGTGAAATAAATGAATACGCTCTCAAATGTGCCATCCGAGGCAGAGTGTGCCCGCCACGTTCGGCACACGCGATCGTTCGCTGCTCTCTGATTGGTTGAATCGTTTTTTGGACATAGCTCGGTAAGTAATTGTCCGATTAATATGAAACCTTGAAAAGGCACATCCTCGGGTCCCCAGCAATATACCTGGCAAGTTAAAAGTATATCGGACCCGTGGTTGTCGAGAAACAGCGGTCACAGACAAACGTACAGACAGAGATTACTGGAATTATAGATAGACTAGGGCATGCCCGTACTATATATAAGCTAGGACGTGCCCGTACGTGGGTGCCCGTTCCTTGCAAAAAAAAAAAAACTGCAAAAAAAAAAAAAACTGCAAAAAAAAAACAATGGTTTGGTCCATTCGCAACGACCACAGAACCCCCCCCCCCCTCTATTTACATGAATGGTTTGGTCCATTCGCAAAGCCAAAGCGAACGACCACAGAACCCCCCCCTCTATTTACATGAATGGTTTGGTCCATTCGCAAAGCCAAAGCGAACGACCACAGAACCCCCCCCCCCCCCCCTCTATTTACATGAATGGTTTGGTCCATTCGCAACGGCAAAGCGAACGGCGAACGGCTAAATCGCCATAGCTCGGTAAGTACTTGTCCGATTAATTTCAAACCTTGAAAAGGCACATCCTCGGGTCCCCAGCAATATACCTGGCAAGTTTCAAGTATATCGGACCGGTAGTTGTCGAGAAACAGCGGTCACAGACAAACGTACAGACGTACAGACGTACAAACGTACAGAGATTACTGGAATTATAGATAGATGAAATATATCGCACAAAAATGTCAGTCAATAAAAAAATGGGTACATAAAAACAAAAAGGGACATCTGTCTTCTGTAACGCCATTGCTTGCAAAAGCAGCCTGAATCTTCAAAAAATGTGAAATCAAGCAGGAAATCAGAGAAATGTGCAAATCACAGCGAGCAAACAAAATGTTAGAATTTCACTTGCAAAGCTAGAGTTGAACACGGTGGAGTTCCAAACACGATGTTTTTTTTTTAAAATAAGTGTATTTTTATAGTAAATATTTAAATAGAACTATATACAACTATATTAACCTATAATGGAATTAAATCGCTCAAAAATGTGAATGGATGCAATCTGGTATAAAAAAAACTGAGGGCGTAAAAACCATAAACAAATCTTTGGGAGACCACCTCTTTAATACTATACAAGTAAAAATTTGAGAATTTGTGCTTATATAAAATGTTGGAAGCATTTCGTGTTAAAAGTGGTTAAACAAGTTTTTTAGGATAATTCGAGGGTGCTGAATTCAAAAATGCTGTTTCACCGGTTCAATTTTGGAGTCTTAACCTTCAAATTGTAAAAAACAAAATGCCCGCCATTTTCAGCATATTTTTTGCCATAACTTGAATTTTAAGCAACATAGAAGGCTCAAAATATCGCTGTCGATCGATCGGTCGATCGCTGAATTAACGCCAGGGGGTTGACTCAGCCTGTCATCCTTCCGAGGTCGGCTAATTGAGTACCAGTTCACTGGTAATTCCCTGCTTGTCGTTAAAGGCGGCAAAAAGGGTTGGCGTCAGGAAGGGCATCCGGCCGTAAAACATTGCTTCAAAAAGGGGACCGAAAAACAACAACTACCACGGTTCCCGAAAAAGGCCAACCCCCGCTTGCGGGGAAAAATGGCCTCTAAAGGTGGTTTTATAGAAGGCTCAAAATAGTGGCAATACCCATGTTTGTGATACTGAGGATTCCAAATTTACTGTTACCTAAGTTGTAACTAGTTTGGTTTCGCCGCCATGTTGAATTCCAAGATGGCATTTGGCATCGGAGAGCATTCAACATTCTTTGCTTAATGCAGAAAAACTTGGACAGGTGCAGCTGGATGAGTTTGTTGATCAGCGCCTTCTTCAGCCTCCTGATGGCACATGTCATATCAATTTCAATGCCGCTTTACATAGGAACAAAGCACAGACTTTCTCGTCTCTGTATGCTGTAGACTGCAAAGAAAGCAAAGGCAAAGAAACGACCATCAAGGCAGATAGAAACATTCTACAGCGACTTGTGACAGCTTCCAAAGCAGGGCGTGTGATAAACCTGGACCTGATTCTGCAGCATGAGCTCATGCCTGTGCCAATTTCACTTGCTGCCATGAATGGGAGTCTTCATACAGGCAGTAGCGGTAAATCTCGACTGGCAAATGCGTTGATTCAAGATGTCTCAACCCCAGAACAAGTGACATTAACTGGAAGTACTTGCTTAGTAATTGATGGTCAAGCACTGGTGATGGCTCTTGGAAAGCCAAGCAGAATAACCACATTTGGTGAATATGCAGATGCGTTTGTGAATTCCAGTGTTTGCCATGGGGAAAAAATTTGAGAGAGTTGACGTAACTTTCGACCGATACCAGCAGGATTCCATCAAGACTGGAACCAGAATGAAACGTACCCGGGCCTCTCGACCAATACGTCGGGTAATAGAAAACCAAAACGTTCCTCTACCAGACAAATGGACCAACTTTCTCTCACTTGGAGAGAATAAGGCAAATCTAGCAGAGTTTCTTTCTCAGCAGCTCATGACAAATGCGGTGTCTATTGCACCCACAACACTTGTAATGGCTGGAGGATTTGCACAGATCACAGACGTGAAATCTTCAGATCCAGAGATGGACACATCATCCCTACAGGCCAACCATGAGGAGGCGGACACACGACTTGTTCTTCATTGCGTCGACACAAATGCTGAAACAGTGGTGGTTTTAGTGCGTGACACTGACGTGCTGGTCTTGTTAGCTGCTCATTTTGATAAGATGCCATGCACTCAGCTGTGGATGAAGGCAGGAACTCTTAAGAAGCCAAAATACATTCGCATCCACAAACTCCACCAGAAACTGCCACCTTGCCAAGTGGAAGCGTTGCTGCCATTCCATGCAATTACTGGTTGTGACAGTGTGTCACAGCTTGCTGGCCACGGCAAAAAGACAGCCTGGAAGGTGTTTCAAACACACATCCAATTGTTGACAGATCTAGGCACAGAAGATATCACTGAAGAAGTAATCAACGATGCAGAAAAGTTCATATGCCGTCTTTACAAGGTACCCGATGATGTGGACAGATGCGACAAGGCACGTGTAATACTCTTTTCTAAGGGTTGTCCACAGGAGACTCTGCCACCAACATAAGATGCAGTGAGACTACACATAAGGCGCGCACATTACCAGGCTTTTATTTGGAAGCGCGCAACCATCGCTACTCCATTACTCTCCCAAGTAACAGACATGGGATGGACATACATCGATGGGAACTTGGTGTCGAAGTTGATGACGCTATCTCCAATTCCTAAGGCGTGTCGCGAGATAGTAACATGCGGATGTACCAAAGGATGTATAAATGGCCGTTGCAGCTGCAGAAAAGCTGGGCTAACATGCACAGGAGGATGTGCATGTGCATACAACAGACAACTAGAATGCAGAAACAGAACAGACTAAGATAGACAGGTAAACATTTGAGAATGCCAATATTGAGCTATACAGTATTTATAAAGTATAATTACTAAAAGGCAGCCATTTTGGAACTTTACCCCTTTTTTAAATGCACTTTAGAAATGATTAAAATCATTTTTTTTGTTCTAAAGAAATTAAAAGCGCATTTGACCAGTGAAAGTGATGTACATAAAAAAATACACCCCAGAAATTACCAAAAATATGGCGGCCATCTTGGAATTCAACATGGCGGCGAAACCAAACTAGTTACAACTTAGGTAACAGTAAATTTGGAATCCTCAGTATCACAAACATGGGTATTGCCACTATTTTGAGCCTTCTATGTTGCTTAAAATGCAAGTTATGGCAAAAAATATGCTGAAAATGGCGGGCATTTTGTTTTTTACAATTTGAAGGTTAAGACTCCAAAATTGAACCGGTTAAACAGCATTTTTGAATTCAGCACCCTCGAATTATCCTAAAAAACTTGTTTAATCACTTTTAACACAAAATGCCTACACTATTCGAAAATTCTCAAATTTTTACTTGTCTATCTATCTATAATTCCAGTAATCTCTGTCTGTACGTTTGTACGTTTGTACGTTTGTACGTTTGTCTGTTTGTCTGTGACCGCTGTTTCTCGACAACTACCGGTCCGATATACTTGAAACTTGCCAGGTATATTGCTGGGGACCCGAGGATGTGCCTTTTCAAGGTTTGAAATTAATCGGACAAGTACTTACCGAGCTATGGCGATTTAGCCGTTCGCCGTTCGCTTTGGCGTTGCGAATGGCCCAAACCATTCATGTAAATAGAGGGGGGGGGGGGGTTCTGTGGTCGTTCGCTTTGGCTTTGCGAATGGACCAAACCATTCATGTAAATAGAGGGGGGGGGTTCTGTGGTCGTTCGCTTTGGCTTTGCGAATGGACCAAACCATTCATGTAAATAGAGGGGGGGGGGGGGTTCTGTGGTCGTTGCGAATGGACCAAACCATTCACATCGAATCATCGAATCACATCGAATGGACCAAACCGTTCGCTTTGGACCAAACCATTGCATGTAAATAGAGGGGGGGGTTCTGTGGTCGTTGCGAATGGACCAAACCATTCATGTAAATAGAGGGGGGGGGGGGGGTTCTGTGGTCGTTACTGCCACGTGGTTTCAAAGTTTTTTTTTGTTGTTGTTGTTTGCACGCATGTTTTTTTGCACCCACGTACGGGCACGCCCTAGGATGTTTACACACACACACCCCTACACAAATTTTTTTTTTTTTTTTTTTTTTGGCAAGGAACGGGCACCCACGTACGGGCACGTCCTAGCTTATATATAGTACGGGCATGCCCTAGTACTTTAAAATATACGCAATCTGGGTCCATCGTCTAGAGGGAATTTTAAAAACAGATCGTAGGTACAGTGGAGTGACACCCTATCCCATGGAAGTATGAATTAAGTTAGAAATTTTTATTAAGTTTAATTTAAAAAAAAAAAAAAACCCCCAGAAGGAGAATGACAGCCTCGCTTAAATAAATGCATATATAAACTTCGTTTTAAGAATCGTTACATATGGTAAATATTGTCAGATTTCACTCCAGATTTGGACATTTATTTAGTCTACAGGATCTAATCATCATATCCGAATCCAGATTTTTATGATATGCTTCAATTATGTAATGATAATAATCGATCGTGTTTCCAAGGCAAGGCACGTTTGAGTAGGCCGAAACAAAATGGGGGCTTAAGAAACCAGTGAGTGGCAGTGGGCTGACCAATATGGCCGGCCGCCATATTGGTAAGGCTTTTTCAGGGTTTTTTGTTATGAGCACCTCGTTAATCATCTTCAAAAAGGGTGTTATAACACACCCAAACACCCAGTTTTCATCATCGCAATCTGTTGGAGACCCAGGTCCAGGAATGCATGCAACGTTTGGGGCCTCAAGGTCTCATGGTTTTGGAGTTATGGAGGAGACAGACGGACGGACGGACGGACACTGCCTTTTATTATTATAGACTAGCCGAAAGCACCCGGCGTTGCCAGTCCCGACATTTCTGGTTCTTTTTGAATGAATTTACTACCATAATTCAGCTTTTACTCGCAGCTGTAGAAGATTGACTACTGTAATTCAGCTCAGCTTTTAATTGCGAAATGGGCCTGGCCCGGCTGAGGTGGGCCTCGACCGGTCTCGCCACCTAGCCTATAACCTTCCTGGGGGCCCATCCCGACATTTTTTGTATTGGAGGTTTACTCCTATCTTTCACCGTTCAGGAGATTAGCTTGCGCAGACAAACAAACAAACAAACAAAAACTTTCTTTTATATATACAGTCACGTGAAAAAGTAAGTACACCCCATGTAAAGTTTTGACTTTTTCAACATATTTTAACATACAGCTATTTGATCTTCATTTCAACAATATTGATAGATAAAGGTGATATAATATAACAAATATCATGAAACATTTACATTTTGTAGACCATTGTATAATTTAAATAAACATAAATGCAAATTTCGCATGTGGAAAAAGTAAGTACACTCCTACATTTATCACTACTTCAAATACCTAAAATTATTAGAATCAGGTGCACCAGCTCAGGTGCAAATGATTAGAACATCGTTAGAGAGGATCTTGCAGGAACCTGTCTTATTTAAACCTCAGACTTTTAGTTTGATTTGCTCTTTGTTGTTGAAGTGTGCGGCATCATCATGCCTAGATCAAAAGAGCTCTCTGAGGCCTTCAGAAAGAAGGTTATAGATGCCTACGAGTCTGGGAAGGGATTTAAAAAGATCTCCAAACAATTTGAAATCAATCATTCGACTGTCCGGAAGATCATCTACAAGTGGAGAAGATTCCAAACAACTGCCAACTTGTTCAGGCCGGGCCGCCCCAGCAGGTTCAGCCCGAGAGCAGACCGCAAGATGCTGAAAGAAGTCTCTAAGATCCCCAGAATGTCATCACGGGACCTACAGGTAGCTCTTGCCACTGTTGATGTCAAAGTGCACGAGTCTACCATTAGAAAGAGGCTGCACAAATTTGATCGACATGGGAGGTGTGCCAGGAGGAAACCATTGCTGTCCAGAAAGAACATCAGGGCAAGACTAAAGTTTGCCAATGAACACCTAGGCAAAGACCAGCACTTCTGGAACAATGTGCTCTGGACAGATGAGTCAAAGGTGGAGCTATTTGGCCACAGTACCAGAAGACATATTTGGCGAAAACCAAAGACAGCATTTGACCACAAGAACCTGATACCAACTGTAAAGCATGGTGGTGGAAATATTATGGTTTGGGGCAGCTCTGCTGCATCAGGGCCTGGGCAGCTCACCATCATAGAATCCACTATGAATTCTTCATTGTACCAGAGGGTGCTTGAGGATAATGTGAGGCCATCTGTCGGAAAGTTGAAGCTCAACCGAGGGTGGACCTTGCAACATGACAATGACCCTAAACATACCAGTAAATCCACCAAGGAATGGCTGAAAAGAAAGAAATGGAGGGTTCTGGAATGGCCAAGTCAAAGCCCGGATATAAATCCCATCGAGATGTTGTGGGGGGATTTGAAACGAGCTGTGCATGCAAGAAACCCCTCAAACATCGCACAGCTGAAATAATTCTGCATGGAGGAGTGGGCAAAAATTTCTCCCAGTCGATGTCAGAGACTAGCATACAGTTATAAGAAATGCCTACTTGAGGTTGTTTCTGCCAAAGGGGGGCAATACCACCTATTAGAGCCAAGGGTGTACTTACTTTTTCCGCATGCGAAATTTGCATTTATGCTTATTTAAATTATACAATGGACTACAAAATGTAAATGTTTCATGATATTTGTTATATAATATCACCTTTATCTATCAATATTGTTGAAATGAAGATCAAATAGCTGTATGTTGAAATATGTTGAAAAACTCAAAACTTTACATGGAATGGGTGTGCTGTTACGGATTCGTCACTTCCGTTGTTGTGGTTTTCATCCACTGTAAACATTTTTGATTCCATGTACTATTATTGTTGTCGTTTGAGGGAAATAGATATTGCTATTTTCAAAAGGTAAAAAAGTTAATGTTTTAAATGAAACCGGAACCGGACGACGAAGAAGAAAAGGAAGAGAGGAAAAAGAAGGCGGAGCGAGTGAGTCGGAGAAGAAGCATAGTTGCTTTGTGGTCTGGAGCAAACGTTGGCGAGCAAGAGTCACGAGTGAACTTTGGGTTTCCCAGGAAAGTGATTCCTGCGACAGAGTTGTTATCGCTGTGACAGATCAACCTACGTGTCAGGTTTGGCGGTGGATTCCGAGGAGAATCATCGTCGTGCCGTTACGCCTCAAGAACGGGCCGTCGGCCATTTTGACTCGCGCGCTTTGCGCATCGCGCAAGGTCTTTGCTTCGCTTCAACCGTTTTCACCGCATTCAGACGTTTATCTGGTGTGGGTGTGTATAACGTGGACTTTGAAGGTAAATCGGCGGTTCGCCGATTTGGAGCCGTGAAACGTCCATACACGTGGGTGTGATTTCCCAGTCGCCTGGAGGGCACCTTTGGATTTCCCAGTCGCCTTGAGGGCGCCTTTGCGCAGCTTTGGCGGGCGTGACTGTAACGGTAAACCCAACGGGATTCTGGTCTCGATTAGATATCGTTCTGACGATCGCTGGAGCGGATCGACTTTGGCTTGAAGCCAGGATCGACTTTGGCTTGAAACCGGAATCAACTTTGGTTTGAAGCTGGGAAAGAGACATTGGGAATGTTCTTGTTTCACTCACTTGGAGCACAGTGAGTTATATATTACGAAACTGATGGTACCATCATAGGATATATATTGATTGTACTTTTGATTAATATTATTGTTGTACTGTTATTCTTGTGTGATCTTGATACAATATTTGTTTGTTGGTAACAATTGGTGTGGCTTCACCATTGATCTTTGACATACAGAATAACACATTTTTCTGCCGTGACTCCTCTCTGGGCTCGGAGGTACACCGTGACCAGGGGTTTGGGGAGGAGCACGTAACAGTACTTACTTTTTCACGTGACTGTATATAGAAGAAGATATAGATTAGCAGAAGCTCGTGGTACGTCATACATCAAATGTTTGACGTCATACATAAAATTGCACGTGATACGTGGAGGGGTGAGATTCCAAAAATATCGAAATGATCCAAGGAAGGAGGAATGCACCAACAGGAATCTTGCACCTTGAAATGACATGGCTAAAGGTCAGAACGTTTCACTTCATCCCCACCCCACCCTGAACAAAGGAATGTGCTTCTCGGTTAAATTTATGACAGCAATCGAGCCAAATTCATTTTTACCCTGCGCTCGCAAAGCGAAAATCAGGGTTAGGCATTCAGTTGCGTATGCGCGTACATGTGGCATATGTGCGTGTCTGAATTTTTTAAATCTATTTTCTCGGCAACCGTTGATCCGATTGACACAAAATTTTAACATCGGAGCGCCTCCGCCTGTAGAATTTTGAATGATAATTCTGACGTCATAAGTCACGTGGTGCAGGCGCCATCTTGGAAAAACTTTGCACCTCTACATCACTGAAACCGCACGATGGAAAAAATTGAACCATGGTGCGTTGTCAAGTACTCCCCATTGGGAATAAGACATGTTAATGATGATGTCATCGGTGCCTTTGTTAGGACGTCATAATTCGACAAGTATAACTCTTCATCCGATCAGTATGATTTTTTTTTCTTTGCAATTGTTGGTCTGATGGAGACAAAATTTTCACCATAGGGGCGCATTCTCCTGTAGAATATTTTAATTATTATGATGTCATAGGTCACGTGGTACAAGCGCCACCTGAGAAAAACCGAAAAACATTGCACCTCTATATCTCCAAAACCGCTCATGGAAAAAATTGAAGCGTGGCTCTTTGTAAAGAACTCAATATGAGGAATGTGTTGTTAATGACGTCATTGGTGCCTTAATTATGACGTCATAATTCGACAGGGACAACGCTTAGTCTGATCAGTTTGAAATTTATTGAACGTGATCTATGAAACAATTATTTTAGAGAATATAAATTTATTATGTAATCCCTCACGAGGTCTGGCAGCCACATTGGATCAAAGAGAAAAACCCTTCCAAAACAGAAGAGTTGGCTCGCACCTTGGTGACTGCGCAGGGTAGGTATTCTACAAGTACCATCTAGTTTTCACAAGGAGCAAAGCTCATGGAGAAGCAAAACCACAAATGGCAGCAAGCTTATATTAGACGACCAAAGGGTATGTAGGGAAGAGGGCGACAGAGGGTGAGAAATGGGGGGTGGGTATATATACAAAGAGGAAAGGAAGAACAACACAAAAACGAGTGTCAATAACCTAGAAAGGAACAGAATGCAAAAAGTAACGAGAAAGCATCTGAAAATGCAAAGCTCGCCCGCGTCCATTTGTATTCATACGTCTTCTTCGTCTTCCATATGCTTAAAATAACGAAAAGTAAAAAAAAAAAAAAACTAGAAGGGCACTCGGTCGAGAGCATCCCTCCGCCAGGCTGAACAGTTTATGTTTTTTATCCCACTGATAGGCCAGATCTGGATTCGGACCTGAACCAAAATCTAACAAGCTTGTTCTTGTCACCTAACCAACTCGTCCACCAAGTTTAGCCATAACTCGTCCATAACTTTTTTAAATATCATGTTATATGTCGGTTTTAGCCCGATCTCTCAATGGTGAAGAATCACTTTCAGATTAAATATTTCTCGTATCCGAATCCATATTCAGATCTTCACCAAAATTGAATCGATTCTTCCTTGTCACACAAACAACCTGTCCATCAAGTTTCGTCCAAATCCGTCCACAACTTTTTGAGATATCCTGCTATGTATCGATTTTGGCCCAATCTCCCAATGGTGAAGAATCACTTTAAAAATTCTAGTAGCCGGATCCGAATCTGGATCTTCACCAAAATCTAATCATTTCGTCCTTGTCACATGCACTACCTCTCCGCCAAATTTCGTCCGAATCCATCCACAACGTTTTGAGATATCTTGTTCACAGATAGACAGACAGACAAACAGACAGGGGTGAAAACATAACCTCCATCCACCTTTGGTGGCGGAGGTAAAAATACAAAACAAAAATTGATAATGTTATGCAGCCTTGACCTTTGAGCTTTAGGTCTAAAAAAAAAAAAATCAGCTTCTACTTTCTGATTGGTGAACCAATTCAGTGTCCCAATATGCAAATTCTTAAATTTCAGGTCAATTGGATGAAAATTGACGATTTTATGCAACCTTGACCTTTTGATGTAAAAAAAAAAAAAAAAAATCAATTGACTCCTACCTTTTAAATAGTGAACCAACTCGGTGATCCAAAACGCCAATTGTTTAAATTTCAGGTCAATCGGGTGAAATTGGCAATTTTACGCAACCATGACCTTTTGATCTAAAAAAATAAACAATCAGCTTCTAGTTTTTGATTGGTAAACCAATTCAGTGACCCAATATGCAAATTCTTCAAATTTCAGGTGAATCGGATGAAAATTGATGATTTTGTGCAATGCTGACCTTTTGACCAAATTATAAATTTGCCTTCTCCATATTCTCATCATAAAGCTTTATGGAAAATCTGATGACAAAACGTTACACCTCTCTATCTCTGAAACCACACAATGGAAAAAATTGAAACATGGGGCATTGTCAAGTACTCCCCATGGGGAATAAGATATGTTGATGGTGATGTCATCAGTACCTTCATTATGACATCATAATTGGCCAAGTACAATGCTTGATCCGATCAGTATGATTTTTTTTTTTCACAGAAAAAAAAAAAATCAACCCCCCACAGGCTAAGCGGTTGGTCTGTCTTGGCCAATCCAGCGACCTGGAAAGTTTTCATTCAGGACGGCTTGAATGACTAAGGTCCAATGAGGGGAAGCGCCATCCTGTTGAAAAATGATATCGGGTTGCAGGTCTTCAATTTGTGGGAAGGCGAATCCATCCAACATGTTCATGTAAATTGTTGAGGTCACTGTATCTTCCACAAAGAAAAACGGACCCACCAATCGGTCATGGAGAAGGCCACACCACACATTGACCTTTGGACTGTCGCAAATTTGTTCAAGTTTCAGAGCCCCAGATCCTCACATTGTGCTGGTTGATCTTCCACGATACATGAAAGCAAGCTTCGTCTGTGAACATGACCTTTTCCAGGAAATCTTCATCATCCTATATGAAACTGAGCATTTCCACAGCAAGCACCATTCATTTGGGTCCATCACTTGGTTTGAGTTTCTGCAGAATCTGCACCTTATAGACATAAAGCTTCAGTCATTTATACAAAATCCTGTGAACAGTGGTGGTTGGTAGTCCAAGTTCTCTGGACGCGTGGCGGATTGATTTTTTTGGGACTTTCGTGAAATTATTCATGCACTCGTCCAACGTCCGCTGCACTTGTGCTTGGTCGACTGGTACTTTTCTGTTTATGACATCTTCCAGTCTCCTCAAACCTCTTGTACCACTCTCCGATACTAGTCCGTGATGGCGGATTCCTTCCATACCTCGTACAGAGATTACGTTGAGCTTGCATGTCGGATCTCGTCTCAATGAACCATTCGACGCACTAAGCTTTTTCCTGTGTTTTGACAATTTTTCAGAGTTATGCCTTTTTTGGACTTGTAACATATCACATCATTAGGGGTCATGTATTGCACAACAATTCTCGCTCTTGTTTTAAATCATTGTCATTGTCGATTTCGTTTAAAAATGTAATGTTTTTTTAATTAAAGTTTTTTTCTTACCCTCGCCAAAGGAGAGGGTATTTATTGCATTTGGGTCAGTTTGTTTGGTTGGTTGTGTTTGTCATCATGGAAGGCATCAAATGCCAACATAGAAACACAAAGAAAAAGTAGAAATTAAATTGAAAAGTTTGTTGTTTGACAATGGAATGAGAAAGAAGACATGAATACGAGGACTGCATGGCGAGCAAGTATTGACAGTGTGCAATGACCCTCAACTGACATACTTGAAGGAAAACACTTGCAATCCTCACACCTTTGAACGATAACACAATCGATAACGATTCGACACATCGAATAATATTCGACACACAACGATACCACGAGATGTTGAGAAAATGCGATCATTTGGATCAAGCCATTGTGTCTTTGTGGTCTGTGGGGCGAAATCAGGCCTTTCATCCTTCATTGTCTTAATGACCTGTGATTTCTAGTCGTGTGGGTCTAGCATCGCTGAAGACCATTTCACCACCTTGGCTGTGTCAGCTAATTCGATTCTTTTTCTTCACTGAATCTCAGTGCCAGTAACCAATAGTGTGCAGTTCCCCAAATATGTCACATTAAAGATCCCATTGATATTTGTAATCCTGTCACTGACCAGTGGAGGTAAGTATGGTGCTCAATAAATGAAAGGTTAAGAAAAGGAAAGTTAAGATTAAGGTTTTGTTCTTGTGACACCGTTTTCTTTAAGAAACCTTTTAATAAACCACTTATAGAGAGAAAATCGTTGCCTTTTCCATACATTTTACGATTTGCTGGAATAAGTGATTGCTGCTGAATTCAAACAAAATACTTTTTGTGATCAAATCAACATTTCTTGTAAGAAGAATGCAGTGCCATTGTTTTGTAAACTTTATCATTATCTTTTCCCTTAGGACAAGCCCATCAAGTAATTGCCAAACGTAAAGATATGAGCTACGTCCTTGGGTTGGGCTGGGACATTTACTGTATTCCGCTGGATAAAAACAATCCCCTGTACACTCCCTGGAAAATCTCGCCCATTAAAATGTCTGTGATGGCTTGTGGCCTGCACGACTGCTGGGGCATCGATTCAAATGGAAACCTCAGATACCTAATAACACCAAGTACATGTGCCGTCCAATTGTCCTCCGTCTCAATCTCTGGAAACTTTGTGACACTGGACGTGAGCGACAATGGCGTTGTTTATGCAATCGACTCAAATTGGAAGCTTCATCAAAGGTTTGTATCCATTTGATAAAAGTTCAGTTTCACTTGCTGCACTTCACCTCCTTCCTTATCCTGGTTTAAATGCCCACGAACCTCACTCACCCTCTTACGATGCAAGTTGCTCTTTCTTCTTCTTCTCCCTCCTGTCTTTGTTCATTCATTCCATTGCTGTTGTATCCCAATGCCAGTGCATTTTTTGTATATACAGTCACGTGAAAAAGTAAGTGCACCCCATGTAAAGTTTTGACTTTTTCAACATATTTCAACATACAGCTATTTGATCTTCATTTCAACAATATTGATAGATAAAGGTGATATAATATAACAAATATCATGGAACATTTACATTTTGTAGTCCATTGTATAATTTAAATAAACATAAATGCAAATTTCGCATGTGGAAAAAGTAAGTACACCCTTGGCTCGAATAGGTGGTATTGCCCCCTTTGGCAGAAACAACCTCAAGTAGGCGTTTCTTATAAGTGTCTACCAGTCTCTGACATCGACTGGGAGAAATTTTTGCCCACTCCTCCATGCAGAATTATTTCAGCTGTGCAATGTTTGAGGGGTTTCTTGCATGCACAGCTCGTTTCAAATCCCCCCACAACACCTCGATGGGATTTAGATCCGGGCTTTGACTTGGCCATTCCAGAACCCTCCATTTCTTTCTTTTCAGCCATTCCTTGGTGGATTTACTGGTATGTTTAGGGTCATTGTCATGTTTCAAGGTCCACCTTCGGTTGAGCTTCAACTTTCCGACAGATGGCCTCACATTATCCTCAAACACCCTCTGGTACAATGAAGAATTCATAGTGGATTATAATATGATGGTGAACTGCCCAGACCATGATGCAGCAAAGCTGCCCCAAACCATAATATTTCCACCACCATGCTTTACAGTTGGTATCAGGTTCTTGTGGCCAAATTCTGTCTTTGGTTTTCGCCAAACATGTCTTCTGGTACTGTGGCCAAACAGCTCTACCTTTGACTCATCTGTCCAGAGCACATTGTTCCAGAAGTGCTGGTCTTTGCTGGGGTGTTCATTGGCAAACTTTAGTCTTGCCCTGATGTTCTTTCTTGACAGCAAAGGTTTCCTCCTGGCACACCTCCCATGTAGATCAAATCTGTGCAGCCTCTTTCTAATGGTAGACTCGTGCACTTTGACATCAAAGTGGCAAGAGCTACCTGTAGGTCCCGTGATGACATTCTCGGGTTCTTAGAGACTTCTTTCAGCATCTTGCGGTCTGCACTCGGGCTGAACTTGCTGGGGCGGCCTGGACTGAACAAGTTGGCAGTTGTTTGGAATCTTCTCCACTTGTAGATGATCTTCCGGACAGTCGAATGATTGATTTCAAATTGTTTGTAGATCTTTTTAAAATCCCTTCCCAGACGAGTAGGTATCTATAACCTTCTTTCTGAAGGCCTCAGAGAGCTCTTTTGATCTAGGCATGGGGATGCCGCACACTTCAACAACAAAGAGCAAACCAAACTAAATGTCTGAGGTTTAAATAAGACAGGTTCCTCCAAGATCCTCTCTGACGATGTTCTAATCATTTGCACCTGAGCTGGTGCACCTGATTCTAATTTTAGGTATTTGAAGTAGTGATAAATGTAGGGGTGTACTTACTTTTTCCACATGTGAAATTTGCATTTATGTTTATTTGAATTATACAATGGACTACAAAATGTAAATGTTTCATGATATTTGTTATATTATATCACCTTTATCTATCAATATTGTTGAAATGAAGATCAAATAGCTGCATATTGAAATATGTTGAAAAAGTCAAAACTTTACATGGGGTGTACTTACTTTTTCACGTGACTGTAGAGTCGAGGCACGTGGATGAGCTCGAACACAGAACAGACCAGGACGTAAAAGAATGAATATAAGTGGAAAAAAGGGGTGGGGAACACACCAACAGCAGGGTAGAGGGGCAAGATAGGAGACCTGGAGGAAGAAACAACACAGGAAGTAACGAGTGCGAAGCCAGGAGTACACAAGAAGTGAACAAGCTGGATACAGGTGCAAACTCTCAATCAAATAAGTGGAAGGAAAACTGGAGAAGAAGCAGAAATGGAAAATAAGAAATAAAAAAAGAGGGTGAGCGAGCAGAGTGAAACTTGGTAATCTGGAAACAGGTGAGCAATTTGGAGAAAAGATCATTGGCACAGATGGGGGACGGTGGTGGACAGCTGTCTTGAAACATTGTCTTCATGTACTGTCACCTCACTCTTCCATGAGGCTAGGTTTTGTATCATGAAGTCGCTGGACTTCCTCTGTTGGGATGGTACGGACATTCCAGATGTTTAATAAAATACACATCCTCTAAAAACCGGTTGAAGGCTGTGTCCTGCTAACCTGTCAATTTCATCACAGCCTCCAACACTTTGGTCTAACACACCTGGATCTACCAATAACACACCTGGATCAAACACAAAATCTACCAATATACAAACTAATAAACCTACATTAAACTTTTGGACAGCATCGCTGAACTATAAAACTGGCCGACTCAAAATAGCCAAAGTGTAATTAGGATTGGTATCCTTCATATTAAATTTGCTTATATCCACATTGAATTTAAGCTAAAACCTTTTAAAATCCACTGTCAAACCGCTAAACCAATCAATGCAAAATGTTAAGTACATCAGAGTAGTGCTGTTAGCTAGATTCAAAATCCCGTCTCGGAACCGTCTCGATAAATTTTCAATTTTCATAACGGGATCTCGGGTCGGCTCGGTTCCTGACAAAGTAAAAAAAATAAAATAAAAAATAAAAATAATAATAATAATAATAAATAATAAGGCTTCAAAAATAATGGAATTTCATTACAATATATAAACAACAATGAAAAAAATTCATTTCTGATGTTGAGTACTTAAATTCCGACTTAGCTTCCATTTACCGGGATGAAATAAAATACACCGCCTACATGCAGATGATCGGCCACCGACGGGACCGGGTTATCTCATTACAGTTTGTATTGTCGTGTAATTTCTTGCTCGGAATGTCAGAGAGAGGGAGAAAATGTTTCTGCCCAGGCATATTCGAGTCCCGGTTGGAGTTTCATTATCATTTTGTGAGTTGTGATCGCCAAGGGGCTCGCTCCCCCCCCCCCCCCCCCCCCGTTCCCCTCCCCTCCCCCGCCCGGCAATGCCGGGTACTTCTGCTAGTAAATTATAAAGCAAGCGGTGTAGTGATCACCCCACCCCCTCCTTATTTTGACTCTGTGACTAAAGTAAACGTAATCAACTTATCAGGCCTAAAGTGGAGATAAGATAACCAAAATACTTTCACATTCAAACCGTCACACCAAACCCCGAGGGATTCTTACAATTTATAGATTTAGCGTTGCAATTAAACATAAACGTTCATCAAAAACTCATTTCATAAAACTACATAATGTATTGTACTTGTATTAATACATTGTGTGTAGAATAATCCGTTATAAACGTGTTTTTAATCTAAATAAACATCGTCCCTCCAATCACGGGGCTCGAGCGAGTCCCTCGATATTAATGTGCAAAAGACCATAGCAACCACATTCCGTAACTCGTCTCCAAGGACGGACACGTGACCGCAGCGGGGCGAGGCGGAGTGATACAGCGGAAGGATTCAACGGTTTAAATGAAGCCGCGATGCGGGGGATTTTCATTGTGACCTTCATCCTGATTTCGTTACTTCCGCCACCAAAGGTCGATGCAGGTTATGTTTTCACTCCTGTCTGTTTGTCCGTTTGTTTGTGAACACAATATCTCAAAAAGTTGTGGACGGATTCGGACGAAATTTTGTGGAGATGCAGCGTGTGTGACAAGGACGACATGATTAGATGTTGGTGAAGATCCGGATTCGTTTGCAGTGCATTGTTTGTTGACGAGGGGAAAATCCTGGAACAGTGAGTTTACTTTATCTATCATCGTTTGTGTCAGTTCAGCTGCACTTGCGAAAAATGATGCTTGTGCAGAAGCAGAGTAATGAAAGCAAGGCTCAATAAATGCCTCTATTATGGAAAATATCTGCAAGAAGTTGGAATTTTAACCGGGATTTTTTTACCGAGAAATTGCGTTAATCAATTTATCTCGGGACCGTCCCGAGACCGTCTCGAAAGCCGAAACCGCCGGGATTTCGTCCCGGTCTCGGATCGGTTGACAGCCCTACATCAGAGTATCCATGGGGATAAAAGTTTAACATCTAAAACATGCAATACGCCCAATACGACAACCAAATCGTTCTATCGGCACGATTCGGATCCTCGCTTGTGGGGGTATTACTCCATTGCCACCCCAGCTGTTGAAGAGCTCCTTCAACATTCTGTGTCGCTCTGTCCAAGTTAAGCTGTCCTCGAACGAGGACGATCTCGTCTTGTCGAATATCCTCCTCCAGCCCCCTTCGGTCGTCGGCCTATCGCGTCTTGTGGAATCCCTCTAGTGTCGTGAACATACCATCCTCCTCCCTTTTCGTTTTTAACTCCCTGTACGCTAAGTCATTCGGAATGGTGCATTACTACCGTCTGGAATCCGCTAAACTACCGGTCTGGAATTGCAAATGCAAATTATTTGATACTTTGTTTGCACAGCACCTCTAGTTTTCTGCACTAGCGGAGTGTCGGAACATCAACCAGGTGTCGCTCTCGGGGTGCCTTGGGTCCTAAACCGTGGTCCCACCCATCGCGGACATTCGTCTGCGACTATCAGCCTTGTGCCATGTCGACCTGCATGCGACCTTGCCGAGCAGCCAAAGTCCTGCATTCAGTGAAACCACACAATCAATCAAACTCAAGCTCTTTATCTTTTTCACTCACAATTGTTATCTTTTCAAATTCTCTACTCTCTTGATGGCGTGCACATCTGGCGTGGATGGTGTGCCTCGTGTCTATATTTCACTTTCCTTTTTCCAATTCTTTTCAAATTTCTGAATTCTGTCACAACCTATGTGTTTCTCCTACTCGTTCGCGCTGCACATCTCAAATTAGGCACTCATCAGTGTGAACCTTTACTCACGTGCTACATTTCATTTGACACTAATAATCTATTGTAAGGTAAATCTTATTCTGATGCATTGGAGCAGTGTTTCCCAACCTGTGGTACACGTACCACTAGTGGTACGCGAGGGCCTTCCAGGTGGTTCGCGACAACCTTTTTAAAAAATGATTTGGCCTGATAATTTTTTTATTTCTGATTTCTGATATATTTCATGATTTCCGATGTGCTGTGAGCAAAGTTATGCCCCGCATCGACCAGCTGGTGGAGAAGAAACAGATGCAGCCCTCACATTAAATTGAAATAAGCCTGATATCTTATCGAATTGAGTTTTTCTGGAACCAGGTGGTACGCGGATTGAGTTTTTCTGAAACCAGGTGGTACGCGGCGACGGTACGGGACCTCCAAGTGGTACTCGATCAGAAAACGGTTGGGAAACACTGCATTGGAGGAACAAAACAAAAAATAGGAGCAGTACCCCCTGGGCACTAACCTGGGAGATAAAAGCAGTATACTCCACCGACGAAAGGTATTTTAAACTATCACGGTATTTTAAACCAATTTCAATGGTTACTCCAAGACAGGGCAGCATCTAGAATCATAATACGTAATAATAAGACTTAAACAAACAAACAAAAAATCATATTTTGGGGGATCGACCAAGACCCACTTTGACCCCTGGTAGGCCGCCTTAGACCCTGATTTTTTTTAATGCCGTGAACACAACATACTGTCCTGTGGTTGGCTCAATTAAAACCGAGCGTCCACCATGGATGGAATCTAGCTTTAATGGAGGCGTTTATTCAATCCAATTGATGGCGGATCATATGCGAGACGGAATGAATAGTGCCGACTTACCTTCACGGCCTGATGTCTTCGACCTGAAAACAATTGAACTCACACGAACATGGGATTTTGGATAGAACAGAAAATAATAAAAGGGTTTATTTAAAATAACTATCGGGACAGGGAAACGCGATGATAAAACTAAAACCTAGGTTGGGATCCAGCACACCTCACCTCACATACAAGACAAGACAAGGGAAATAATTAAATAAAAGAATCGTCGTGTTTGGGGTTTGTGTGGTGCTTCTTAACTGTCTGCTGTCATCCAGGCCCAAACTCGTGACCGGACGCGGCTCCGTGCCTGGCGGAAAGTAGGCCTCAGTCCGCCTCGTCTGCGCACTCCGCTAGTCACGCCGCCCGGCAAGCCCCGCTCGCACGATCGTCGCTCCACCGTCTCTCCAACGTCCAGAGGCAAGAACATGTCCAATCAGGAATGAAAGGCGAACAGGGAGGAGGTCCAAATGGAGACGAAAATCACGGGCAGAAGGGAGGTCCAGGCAGGAAGAATCCAGGAACAAGAAGGCCAAGGGAAGAGAGCAAAATGCCGGCGAGCAACCGGTTTTACTGGCGGTCTTCTGACGTCAGCTCGCTTCCCCTCCAACCAGTGCGTCGCTCACTTGTCGCCTTTCGCGCCCTTTTTCATCACCGGCGCTTGCCCCCCAACCAGTGCGTAGCTTGTTGGTTGTTTGTTCGCGCCTTCCGCACTGATTGGCCGTGGTCTCATCGGTTGGTGGCCAATCAGTGTGTCGCTCCTTTACCTTTCTCACCCTCAATCACAGAGAAGCTCTCTGCCCTTCCTTTGACCAATCGTACGTCCTCCCCTACTCTGCCAATCTGTGTGGTGTTTATTGCTCGCCCCTCCCCCTGGCCAATCAAGAGCCCCTCTGGGCGTGGCTATTGCCCGCCTACACAATGTTTGTCTTCCATGGCTCTTGATTGGCTCTTCCATGTCTAAACCGCATTTTCCCATCCCTGTACTATCCTTCCCTCTCCTGATCCCCAGGAGTACCTTTGGCTGCATTTCCCCTCTGTAATTCAACCATGTGTTTCTCTATTTGCTGTACTGTCCTAACAGGGATAACTGACTATTTACATCTCCGTCTCTGCCAACATGGATGATCTTATAATCAACCATCCCAACTCTATTCCTCGTTGGCGGTGACTTCAACTGTCACGATGCCGTTCGGCTGGGTGTTAGAACCTCTTCAACCAGTCATGGCATTGCAGAAGAGGACTCCTGTGACTAAATGGGCCTTACCCAATCAGTGAACTTTCCAACCTTACCCAATCAGTCCCGGCCCCTCTCCTCACCGCCTGTGTGTCCCGGCCCCTCCCCTCACCGCCTGTGTGTCCAAGCACCTCTCCTCACCGCCTGTGTGTCCCGCCCCTCCCCTCACTGCCTGTCTGTCCCAGCCCCTCTCCTCACCTGCTGCGTCCCGGCACCTCACCGCCGTTGTACGCGGCCGCCTCCTGCCTGTCTCTTCCGGTCAGTTTTTATGGTCAGTCATTGTAAGGGGGGGATTTAATTAATGTGGTGCACTAATGGGCCTATCTATTGTCTACAAGAGTGCATTGCCATAAGGGACACAGGTATGATCACCAGGTCTGACGCACAGGGGAATTATCTTAGTCCCTAGAACTATTTATCACACGATCATCCTTGTATGATCACAGGCACATGCCTGATCCGACAAACCGGGCTAAACACAGAAATTACAGGTGAGGTTTCCTATCACGACAGCCGGACACCTACCTATGCAGATCCACCTAAATCTAGATATTCCCCTACCCCAAAATTCATAACAATACCATATATAATTTTAGCCAAGTTTGGTCACAATCCCATCAGCAGTTTCAGAGAGAAAGTTGTAAGTGTTTACGGACTGATGATGCGGCATCCATAAGCTCCCTGGAACTACATTCCCATTGAGCGAAAAAAAAAAGCATGACAGTAATATAATCTTCCTTTTGGGCACAGAGAAAGGAAGCTTGATGAAAAAACTAACACATTACACTTCAGCACAATGGGCGGAGGCACTCGATGGAAACACAATGGCTTAAAATTAAGTTGTCGTTATTCCTCAAATAGAGCGACTCTACTCCTGGCTCTGCCACCCCCACCTATGCTCAGAATCCCCCGATCACATGTCCATTCACCCCGTGCCCTTCCCCCTTCTTACTTCCTCGATGCCCTACCCACTCCTTGCTTCCTTCACACCCTAACCCCTCTTTGCTTTCCCCACACCCATTCTCTCTCCTTCCCCAGTGTCCCAGCCCCTCTCCTCACTACCTGTGTCCCGCCCCTCCCCCCACTGCCTATGTGTCCGGGCCCCTCACCCCACCACCTGTGTCCGGGCCCCTCTCCTCACCACCTGTGTCCCGGCCCCTCTCCTCACCGCCTGTATGTCCCGGCCCCTCCCCTCACCGCCTGTATGTCCCGGCCCCTCCCCTCACCGCCTGTATGTCCCAGCCCCTCCCCTCACCGCCTGTGTGTCTCAGCCCCTCTCCTCACCCGCTGCATCCCAGCACCTCTCTTCACCCCCTGCTTCCCCACTCCCATCTTTTCCCCATGCGTGCCGCCCCCTCTCTGCTTCCACAACGTCCCGCCCCTCTCCGCTTCCACAACGTCCCGCCCCTTACCGCTTCCACTACGTCCCATCCCCTCTCCGCTTCCTCAACGTCCCGCCCCCTCTCCACTTCCACAACGTCCCGCCCCCTCTCCACTTCCACAACGTCCCGCCCCCTCTCCGCTTCCACAACGTCCCGCCCCCTCTCCGCTTCCACAACGTCCCGCCCCTCTCCGCTTCCATAATGTCCCGCCCCTCTCCGCTTCCACAACGTCCCGCCCCTCTCCGCTTCCACAAAGTCCCACCCCCTCTCCGCTTCCTCAACGTCCCGCCCCTCTCCGCTTCCACAACATCCCACCCCCTCTCTGCTTCTTATCCTCTCTATGCTCACTCCACGTTCCATTCCACATACTCCCGCCTCCCCTCTCTTTCCCACTCCCTACCAACATCACCTTCTTCCCCAACCATAAACTCTGTGAACCTACAACATGCAAGATCTTCACTCCAATTTGACAGATCTCTCAATGAAAGCTGCAACTGGTAAACCCGGCATTATCTGCGTAACAGAATCCTTCTTCCCACAGGATGTCTGTGATTCCTCAGTGTCTCCTCCAGCGTTTCATCTTTTCTGTCTCGATAGGCCTAAACCCCGTTTCGGTGGCGGAGTTGCAGTTTATGTCTAAACCCCATTTTCCCATCCCTGTACTATCCTTCCCTGTCCTGATCCCCAGGAGTACCTTTGGCTGCATTTCCCCTCCGTAATTCAACCACGTGTTTCTCATTTTTGCTGTACTGTCCTAACAGGGATAACTGACTCTATTTACATCTCCATCTCTGCCAACATGGATGATCTTATAATCAACCATCCCAACTCTATTCCTCATTGGCAGTGACTTCAACTGTCACTATGCCAATCGGCTGGGTGTTGGAACCTCTTCAACCAGCCATGGCATTGCAGAAGAGGACTTCTGTGACTAAATGGACCTTACCCAATCAGTGAATTTTTCAACCTGTATTGCTCCCAATGGCAAATCCTCCCTTCCAGCCTTGGAAATGACAAATTTTCCAACTCGTGTCTCCTGTTCCAATAGGTTAATTTGATCATGTGCTGGTGAGAGTCAATATCTCTCTGCGGCACTGAGGCAGCTCTCCGGCACTAGCCAGAGTCTGGCAATTGAATCGAGCTGACTGGCAGGGACTACAAGCTGTCCTCTCATGTCAAGACTGGTCCTTCATTTCCACCTCTCCTCCTATTAATACTGCCTGGGAATCCTTCCACACAAGCTTGCTTTCGCTTATGTATGGATTTATACCATGTCATCTGCAGTTATCATTCCTGTCCTCTCAACCCTGGTACACACAATCCTGTGGTGAGGCAGTTGCTTTCAAATAACTTGCCTTCTCTTCCGGGAAGGCAAATCTGACTGAAGGCAACCTCAGATCAATTGACAAAGCCTAAAACAAGTGTGTCCACCTGTGATCTTGACAATTTAGATATTGACCTCAAAACAATAGGTTGCAAAGCTTGTGACTACCTCTATTAGGTGGTTAAGTTTTGTGAAGATAGGAGTACATTAGTAGGCGGTGATTAACATACATACAGACAGACAGACAAATCGGATAACAGACCAGACCAACCAATATACTTGTGAATCTTCGATTTCGCAACAAACAGGAGTGGAAACATAATCCCCGTCCAATTTCGGTGGTGGAGGTAACCATAACTCCTCCAGCTGCAGTGCTTCAGAAAGTATTCACACCCCGAGACGTTTTTCACATTTTGTTGTGTTACAGCCTGAATTTTAAATGGATTAAATTGACTTTTTTTGGCCACTTAATCAACAGATAATACCCCATAATGTCAAAGTGGAATTTTTGGTTTTAGAAATTTTTTTTCTTTCAGCTCCAGATTGAAAATGGTTTCCCCAGCATGTTTTTTCTTTGATTAAGCACTGGGGATGTTTCTTTTTAACCCCACAATTTCCAACTCGATTATTTACCAAAATTAGAACATTACATTTTCTGATGTAATACATGTCTTCCCATTAAAAGGATAATTAAATCACGTGACATTAATATGACTATGAGAGATAGATAATTATATGTGAAACTTCCACCACCTCCCTTTACTTGTTGCATTTTTTTCTTCCTCTCAGCATTGGAGTAAGGACGAGCATCCCAACATTGGAACCTCTTCTCCCGGAAAAGAAAATCACATCAGTGTCGGTGGATGGCGATCTTCTGTGGCTCGTAACTGTCGAAGGCACAATTATGCTCTGCAATGTCTAGCATCATGTTGTTTCTTGTCTAATTACCCTTCTCAACAATGTTTAACAGACACTTGCAATGATCTTATAATCAATAGCATGCTTTATGAACTCGGTTTTATTTGTTTTGAAAAGCTCAGAAGATTGACTTGTTTGATTATTTTTAACACATTTGCATTATACATCTTTCTCCATTTCTAAAGAATGTTTTCAATACTCCTTATCTATGAGCCAATTCTTGATGACAATCACCAAAGGTGAAATACTCTTTGGCAATGAGAACATGTCAGAAGAGTTCGCAAAAATGAAATGCTGGATTCTCAAAAGAATTGTGTTTGAGGAAAAGAAAAAAATGTACAAGTTATGTTCTCCAAAACAGGAAGCATTGCAAAAAACTCTGAAGACTGAGTTCCTGAGACGGATATCTCAGATTAATAAATTAATGCATAATCTTTGCTCAAAATGTCGAAATTGTATCTGGAACAATGTACATCTTCATCTGAGTTGTGTTGAGCCAGACCGGTCCAACAAGGCAACCACGGCTCAAAACACCATTCATTTAGGCCATCCAAAAATGATCTTTGTCTTGGCTATGCTAAAGAAACTACAGCAGTGATCCCATTCTATCACTTTCACCACATCAATTCAATGGCAGTGTACAGGTTACTCTCTTCTACTTACCTTTTCCTTCTCTCTGACCCAAATATGGGTTTTCTCCACCTCTCGATGCTTTTCCCTTGTGACATCTCTTCCAACATCTCTCTGATAATGTTCATCACTATATCTGAACATTTTCAACGCCTGCTCCGTGCCTTGATCCCTGTTCCAAACTCTCTTCTCGTCTCTTTCGACATGTGTACGCCTCTCCCTACTTCTGCTAAACTCTCTCTCTCGCAAATCCTCCATTCTTCTTGTAAATTTCTCTTTCACCCTCTCTTTTGACCTGTAACTCTCCCAAACTTCCTCTCGGATACCCCCCTTTCCTCTTGAATTCTCACCTCTACTGTTCTCCCGCCCTTTTCTACCCTCCGTATCACGAGCCCTCTCCGTAAAATCCTTTCTACATATTGCCCGACTGTTCTTTCCACTTCCTCTGTCCATCTCCATTTTTATCCTCTCTTCTTCCTGGAATCTCCTCTCCTCCCCCTCTCGTCCTAGCTCTTTACGTCCCAGATGCTGACTGTGATCCGGATCGACTTTTTCATTTTTCATCTCAACAGGTTGCCAAACTTTACAACGTTCTTCTACATTCATAGATATCTGACCGCTTCGTTTATTCATTCTGTCGGTTTCCTCCTCCTCTTTCATTTTCTTATTTTTCTTTTCTTTTTTCTCTTTTTTGTGCTTTTCCTTCTTCAGTTTTTTCTTCTCTGCAAAAGAATAACAATAAAAAGCTCATGTTGCAAAATGAATGAGGTATTGGGCTTGGTATATGATTCATTGGATCAGAGAGGAAGTTAATAAGATAGTAAAACCTCACTTAGCCTGACTTCAGATCTCACATATTTGTAGCAAGTTGAAAAGCGTCCAATAAAAGTGTGCTGGAAAAGTTTGGAAGAATACACACGAGTGTGGAATAACAAAGTGGTTTGCATGTAATAGTCCAGTACACTGTGTTTCTTTGGTCGCCCTATTTGCCATAGTATTGCTCTTATTGTGTTTAGCGTAATACTTGCAGGATTCAGTGTGCACTGTTATGTCGTAACTATCAGATTGCTGGATGTGACTCCTCTTTTCCCTGCTGTGCTCCTGTTTTGACTCAAAATGCCCCCCTCATTGCATTTCTTAAGCTGCAACTCAAAGCATTGCATGAGGAGTGAAAGGAGGTTCAGTTTGTGAAAATGATGAATCAGCACATCTCCGATATTTTCACGCTCAAATCCCACCCCAGCCAACCACAGCCTTCCTCATTGGGTGAACTGCAGCAGTACACATCAAATTTCGGACTTAAGGCATGTCGGCGTTATTTCTGCAGCAAGCCGGCAATGTGTACATCAGGAATAGGTCAATTGCCATATAATCTAGCTGAGTGAGGTTTTACTGTACAATGCAAAGAAAAGAAAGGCTAAAATGTAAATAACAAAGAAGAAACCTTTCTTGCTTTCCTTGGAAGTGGACGCCAATGAATCTGAGCTTTGTGGATTCTGGAGGATGTTGTGAACAGACGACCTAGAAGCTTGAATAACTGGGGGTCCACAACCCAACTCGTGAAGAGCATTTGTGACAGCATCTGTAGCTTCTGTGTCCTTCAGTGGCCGGTAGTTCGAAACGTGATCGACTCGCAGGGTACGACCTTTTATCTGAAGTGCAAGGAAAATTGGAAGAAGCCAAAAGTTAAAAGTACATTCAGGAAAAAGACGACACTGAAAGGAATCCATGTTCGGGGCAGGGGTGAGAGGGGCGGGGGTGGCGGGGGTGGAGAGTGGAGGAAAGAAAGGGAATATAAATGGGGAAAGCAAAGGAAAATGGCAAACAACATAACACAGCAAAGGTTTCTATAATCCACAAGCTGGGTGGTCATGTGATTAACATCATTGGGATTATGGAATAAGAATTGGAGAATGCATACAATGGTCCATTATATATAAACAAATCTCTGTTGATTGAATGATATGTCAGCTGTTTGTCCAAAGGAAATGAACGAATTAACAACAGGAAAAAAGGGTTACCTTTCTGTTGGTTTTGCCTGTGTTGGAGCTGATGGTTGCTTTATCAAACCTTTTCTCATTAGTCTGCTGAGGATGCATATGTCATGCTCTGTGATCTTTTTTTATCTTGCATTTGTTGTTCTGACCACAAAGCTGGTCTGTGTTTCTCTCTGCTTATCTGAAGATTTTAAAACACATTGTGGGTTTTTCAGGAGAACAGGCCATTCCGTGTTGGAATCTGGCCTTCAAGATTGTATGCATGGAAATATGGGTGCGTGGCGTACTCTTGGAGGAAAAACACTTACAATATTGTTCTTGCCTGCTCATAAATCAAGCTCACTGGAAAATATATTTTGAGAAAGGACGGCCAGTTTCGTGCCCTCCCATCTCCCGCACGTGTGTAACGGCTCCGTAATAAAAACGGCTCATATTCTCAAGGCGTTTGTCCTACGTTCTTATTGAACAGCGGACAACGAATCCCGACATTTTGGTGCCGTGACTCGGATTCGACCATGGCTGTGGACAAGGGGACAGATGACATCTTGAGGTGGCAGCAATTGTCTCAAGGGTACCGTACCCACGACTTAGCAAAAGGTGAGAGACCTTTTAATTTCTCTCAGGAACAACGTGCTGTCATTTCCAGGCAAACACGAACCCTTTCCATTGTTTTGCGCGGATCTGAACTGGGATTGAGCCGTTTTATGCGGAGCAGGACAAATTTTAAAAAACTAAGATGGGATCTTAGGTATGAAGGTGCAAAAGGAAATCAAGGTGGGACGTTGAAGGAAAGAGAAACCTGTGACTAAGGACTACAGTGAATAAGGGAGGTGCGACCTCAGGTGTAAAAAAAAAGAAATCAAGGTGGGACCTTGAAGGAAAGAGAAAACTTGTGACTAAGGACTACAGTAAATATTCTGTAGTGACCTCACAAAAAGGAAAATAAGGTTTATTTTCTGTAGCGACGTCACTAAAAGGGAAATAAGGTTTAAAAAAAAAAGGGAAACCAGAATGGGCAACCCAGGATACCCGGTCGTTCATCTTCAGGTACTCCGGTGGGATATATGTTGGAGACTTTTGCGGAAGTTTGTGTACAATACGTACATGAGTGGGTCAGACTGACCGTGGGACAAAGGGCCGCGTTTCCCACTGAAGGGACATTCCAAAGATCACAGTTGACTAATCTAAGGAAAGCTCTAAAAAAGAGAGACGAAGGGAAAAAGCATAATGGGAATGACTGGGAGGCTTTCAGCCAATAGCTGGAAGAATGTGCCAAACGAGAGATGGACTCAAAATGCACAGGTTTTAAAGGCAAACTCGAGATGACTAAAAAACAGATATCTGTGTTACAGAAACAAATGATAGTGACGCAGGAAAACAATAAGGCGACAGGGCCTGGGGAAGAGAGCGGGGCCCCCTCTCAACATCAGGCTGTGTACAGACCAGATCCCTAAGTGGGATTGTATGCTCAATTGATAGGGACAAGACCGAACACAGATCATAGGCCACAAACTATAGCCCCGATGATCATGACGGACGCAGGCCGTGCAGCAACGGCACAACGAGGAGAGCTACCTCCCAGATACGTACACCGGGCATGGAACGAAGTAGACTTACAGTCCATGTCAGCCATTCTTCGGGGATGCCTCGATGACCCAGATAGGTTAAGACAACACCTGTATGAATTCGTGCTCACTCATCAACCGACACATTTGGATGTGGGCATTATGATGGACCGTGTCCTCCCAGAAAGGATATGGAGAAAGGTAAAGGCAACTGTAGGATGGCAGATGGCGCCACCAAGTAACGAGACAGAAGGAGACTACTCAGCTCGCTTGGGTCGGCTGATAGACGCTGTCCATGAAGTCCGACCGAATTATGTAGACTGGGGAAAAATCACGCATTGTGAACAAAAGGCTGGAGAAGATCCAGAGGAATTTTTGACTCGACTTAAAACAATAATGAGCACATATGGGGGGCCCCAGGAATCGAGGGCCCACCAGATCAATTACTCAATAACTTCTTTTGTAGGACTTCGCCCAGGAATTAAGAAACGATTGAAAGCTGCTATTTTGGGATGGGCGGGGCAAACCACGGCACAGAATCTGGCTTCGGCCATGCAATGCCACCAATCGTGCACTGCGGATGCAGACGCTGCTAAAGAGATTAAACAGGAGGCTTATCAAATGTTAGTTCGGGGAGCAATCCATCGGCATCAAGAAGTCGAGTTTCCTGTATATTGGAAAGAGGCCAGTGCCCCAGTACGCGAGTTCGAACCTAACCAGGGTTGGGCAAGGCCCCCACCCTGTGTGGAGAATCAGTGCTCCTCTGGTGGATGGGAGGATGAAAAAGATGCGGACAACGGCCGCCCAGGTAAGGCTGTTAATGGATGTTTTCATTGCGGGGAAGAAGGACATTGGAAAAGAGATTGTCCATATCTAAAAGGACGTAGGAGCGAGGGCCGAAGGGGTGGTCAACGACCTTCGAATGAGGACCGGCGCAACCTGGGCCGATTCGATAAACAAGACAACCCCAGAACCCAATATTGACATGATGCAAGCGAGAAGCCCCTCGACCCCTCCCTAACCAATGACCCCATTTCAGATCCCTCCACGTCATTGGTAATAGATGGAAAATGCTGTAAGTTTCCCGTCGACACAGGGGCGGCTCGCTCGACACTTAAGGGGTCAGACTCGGGAGGGATCCCCATTTCAACAGAAAGGGTCTCGGTGGTGGGGGTGTCAGGGAGGGTGGAAAAAATACCCCCGAGTCAGGAATTGGCAGTGCAATGCGGACCTCTATCTATGAGACATGCCTTTTTACTAGCGGAGAACTCCCCACGTAACCTTTTGGGGAGAGATTTGTTTTGTCAGATGGGATGCACTGTACGATGTACTCCGGGAGGGGTGTTTTTGGACATACCACACTCCCAGCGAGATCTAGTTCTACTGCTATTAATGCAAAAAAATCCGGTAGTGTACTGGTGGAGATGCACGGACAATCAAGTGTTAGTCACCACTCGAACGCACTGGGACACGCTTGAGGTTTCAGTCGAATTGAAGACCTGGGTAATGGCCCATGGATGGAATGTACACGGACGGAAAGAGACCCTTCACTGTACTTGCTATTATGACAAACTTGGCAACGACGAACAATTTGAAAATCAGGTGCATTCTCGCCTTGGAGAAATCACCCATATAGTGGTCACAGACCTTTGGATAGGAAGAGAGGGGGTAGGGTTGGAAGTACAGATGACGCAAGACCAAAGGGACCTCGCTAAATTGCCAAATGACGTCACTCCTCATCTAACACTCTGAGTAAGTCAGGGATTCGAGGCAAAGGACATTGGACCCATGATAACTCGGTTGAAAAACATTCCAAGGGATTACCAAGGGGTCATGTTGGAATGTAACTGGCACCATGTGCGCAATCAACAGGGCTTCATGTGGGAACAGCCGCACATCGATGTACCCACAATATTTGAGAGAGTGGAAATTGAGTGTAAGGACACGCGGTGGAGAGAAGGCGGCCGACTCCACGACCAGGCTTTGCACCAGGTGCCAGCTAACCTGTGGACCAGACATCCCAATGACGTGGGAAAAATGACAAGCGCAGACCCGGTTACCGTCACATTGCAGCCAGGAGCGGCTCTCCCTAGAGTGAACCAATACCCAATTCGTGAGGAGGCTCGGAAAGGTATATTACCTGTGTTGAATTCATTGCTTGAACAGGGAATTTTAATCCCGAACGTTAGTTCATGTAACACTCCCATGTTACCGGTCCGCAAACCGGGAAAATCGAGCTGGCGCTGTGTTCAGGATTTGCGAGCATTAAATAAGTGTATTGTCAGAATTGCCCCCGTAGTACCTAATCCAGCCACTATCATGGCATCCATCCCGCCAGATGCTGAGTTTTTCACGGTAATTGATCTATGTTCAGCATTTTCCTCCATCCCTCTAAGCCAGGAATCACAACACCTGTTCGCTTTTACCTATGAAGCACAACAATACACATGGACCCGTCTGCCCCAAGGATTTGCCGACAGCCCTACACTGTTCTCGCGGGCCCTACACAAAGACTTGATGGACGTAGTCCTCGCAGAAGGGTCGACACTGGTACAGTATGTGGACGACTTATTACTGTGTAATAAACAAGAGCAAAAATGTCTGACTGATTCAGTGACCCTCCTCTGTGCGCTGGCCGACAGAGGCCACAAGGTGAATTACGACAAATTACAGCTGTGTAAAACCAGGGTGGAGTACCTTGGACATTCTATTGAGAAGGGTAAACAGACGCTGACAACAAAACGCGTGAAAACTATTTCCGCAATTCTGAGACCAACAACAAAAAGGGCCCCCGAAGATTCTTGGGCATCACTGGGTACTGTCGGACATGGATCCCAGATTATGCAGTACTGGCCCGCCCGTTATATGATGCTTCAAAAGACAGCGCGCCATTGCAAGTCGAATGGTCAGCAGCAATGGAAAATGCATTCGCTGGACTGAAAGGTTCGCTGTCCACAGCACCCGCCTTAGGCTTGCCCGACCATGACAAAACCTTCTACCTATACGTGCACGAATGGGAAGGTTTTGCACAAGCGGTATTGGCGCAAAAACATGGCGACAAAATGTATCCCATAGCGTATTACAGTAGCCAACTCGACCCGGTATGCAGAGGACAGCCATCATGCCTCCGTGCAGTAGCAGCGGCGGTATACGCAGTTACTCATTCGTCCGACCTTGTTTTGGGGAGCCCCCCTGGTAGTCAGAGTAGCCCATAACGTTAGTGCGCTCATAATACAAGCGAAGACGCAACATCTCACCGCAGCGAGGTCCGTCATCAGTGAACTAACACTCTTGTCAGCCACTAACATAACTGTTGAAAGATGTAACACACTGAACCCGGCGTCTCTCCTTCCCCTACCAGGTGAGGGGACTCCACACGACTGTCTGCAGCTCGTGGATTCGGTTTCCGTGTCGAGACCAGACTTGAAGGACGAAGCGCTTCCGAACGCAGAATTGACATATTACGTCGGCGGCTCTTCAAGCCATCCCCAGGATGATTGCTTGCTTTCATTGTATGCTGTGTGCGACCATTGGGAAACAATCGAGGCCCATGCACTTCCACCATGGCATTCTGCCCAGCAAGCCGAACTAATAACGCTTATGCACGCATGTAAAATGGCTGCGAGACGCTCCGCCACAATTTACACAGACTCTGCCTATGCCTGGGGCGTCGCACACAACTCAGGAAAAATATGGGAAATGAGAGGGTTTCTCACCTCAGCGGGTTCACCTGTAAAACACGGTAACCTGATCGCAGCCTTACTTCAAGCAATACAGGAACCTAGTGCACTCGCAGTTGTAAAATGCAAGGCACACTCACGCCAACAGGGGTCACTAATCTCCCAAGGTAATGACCGTGCACACCGAGCGGTCAAGAGAGCCACGTACGAACAAAATCCCAGGGTTCGCCTGCCACACCTCGTCCCGCTCATAACAAAAACAGTAACCCCCTTCTGTGCAGGACATTGTCAATCTACAAGCGGCAGTGGAAAATAGGGAAATGCTGGGATGGCTGCAACAAGGGTGCACGCAGCAAGACAATGATGTATGGATCGATCGCCAGGGCCGCACCTTAGCACCAGAAGCATTGCTTCCATGGATCGCACGCGTGGCGCATAATAATGGCCACGTGTGCAAAGAGGGGGTAGTAAAGGAGATCTTACACTCATGGTATGCTCCAGGTATCACAACAGTAGCCGCGGAAATATGCCGAAAGTGTGCAATTTGTCAACATCACAATGTGGGACCCTCACCGAGACGTTTTCAAAATGCCGCACATCCTATGCCATGGGCACCGTTTGTCCATTTGCAAATTGACTACGTGCAGATGCAGCCACTAAAATACAAATATATACTCTTGATTGTTGTTATGTTTTCCAAGTGGACAGAAGCTTAAGCTACTCATAGGTGATGCCACCGCGGTGGTAAAACATCTCGTGCATGACTTTATTTGCAGATTCGGCATCCCGTGCATAATATCAAGCGACCGCCGACCAGGGAACACATTTCACAGCAGAGATAGTCAAAGAGCTATGCAAAGCCCTACGGATACAACAAGTATTCCACTGCGCTTACCATCCACAATCGGCGGGCGCCGTGGAACGTCAGAATGCTATCTTGAAGTCTAGACTGACAAAAATATGTGAGGACACAGGACTTAAATGGCTGCAGGCATTGCCTCTTGCTCTCATGGCCATGCGCTCAACAGCAAATAGACACATGGGCCTGAGTCCACATGAAATTATGATGGGATGTCCTATGCGGCTGGCAGTAACGGTGCCAGCTATGACCGATTTACAAAATATTCATCACCTGGATGATAATGTGCTGACCTTTTGCACAGAACGAATGAGAACTGTCAACAGTTTCCATTCACAGGTGAAAGAAGCTCTGCCGGAACCAGTGGCCCGGCCGTGCCATCCCTTCGAGTCAGGCAACCTTGTGATAATAAAGAATTTCAGAAGGAAGCACAGCCTCCAGGAAAGGCGGACTGGCCTGTACCAGGTGCTGTTGGTCACATACACTGCTGTGAAGTGTCGAGAAAAGACCTCCTGGATACACGCATCTCACTGCCAAAGGTGAGTATCACCAGAGACGCACCCCCAGGAAGCCACTTCTCTAGACGTACCCGCACTCAACCAGGGCCCTACACAACCCCAACACAATGGGACCGAGGGGGATGCAGACGTTGCTGCTAGTTCTGATGGGGACACCAAGAGTACTCAGTGAAGCCTTAAATGGACATGGGAGTAGAGGACCCCAGACATCACACCAACCTGCAAGACTAAAAAGAGGGTTAAATGACCCCAAGTATTTTAGTAACGGAGTAGACCCCCTAAAAAGGAAAGCGGGAGCATTAGTTCCCATGGTGCCCCCCTCTATAATGATTGACAATGGGCAGAAAATAGAAATCCCATGCATTAGTGACAGAAACATAAGGAGTGGAATTTTGACTGTCTCTCCAATCTCCAATCATTAGCTTCCGGTCCCTCGAGCGACGGGGCTTGCTTTGATCTCTCCACGGCATCAAAGTTTGAGTGTTTTCCCGTTCGTTTCTTTGTCAAATTTCCGCTGCGTATTTTGTTGTGTATGTGTTATTGTGTGTTTCTATTTGGTTTTGGTTTTGTAGTTGTTGCAAATTTGTGTGTAATTAGTCGTTTCTTTGTCCACGCCTCGTGCGGCCTGGTGTCTCGTGCGGCCTCCTTGTCTCGACTTGTGCCCCGCCCCCTATATTCTCGTTTGTTCTTTCACCTCTGCTCCTGCTTTCTCAAATCCACGTTCTCACTTAGAGACTTTTCCCAGATTGTTTTCATGGTTTTGTTTAAATATTTATTTAAATATGTTTAAACCGCAGCGGTGATCCCCCCCCCCCCCCCCTCCAGGATTTCCATGTTTTAAACGTTTCCCAGTGTGTACCCTGGATAAGAATAGGTACGCCGTATCCCTGCGTGTCGTAAGAGGCGACTAAGAGGGTTGGCGTCAGGAAGGGCATCCGGCCATAAAAACATTGCCTCAAAAAGAGAACCATGACAATTACAACTACATATGGGCAGGGTACAGCCTGAAGTGGAGATCGGTTTCTGAGGTTTGGGACATGGAATGTAGGGACAATGACAGGGAGATCAGGAGAAGTGGTGGAAGTATTGGTCAGAAGAAGAGTGGACATATGTTGTGTGCAAGAGACGAGATGGAAGGGAAGTGGTGTGAGAATGGTGAAGGGTAGGCAGGGACAGAAATACAAGTTTGTGTGGCAAGGGTGCCTGGAGGGCGTGAATGGTGTTGGTGTCCTGTTTTCTGAGGAGTTTGTAGACAGTGTGGTGAGTGTGACAAGAGTGAGTGATAGGTTGATGATGGTGAAAATGATGATTGGAAAGCTCTTGGTGAACGTCATCTCGGGATATGCTCCGCAGGTTGGTCGGAGCGATGAAGAGAAGGACAAGTTCTGGTGTGCGATAGAGAAGCTGATGGAAAACGTGAAAGATGAGGAAGTTGTTGTGGTAGGAGGAGACCTAAATGGACATGTGGGAAGGAGTATGGATGGTTTTGACGGAGTTCATGGGGGTTACGGATATGGTGTGAGAAATGGAGAAGGTGAAAGGATTTTGGAGTTTGCTGATGGAGCTGATTTGTTGATTTGTAATACTCAGTTCCAGAAAGAGGATAATAAGCTTGTTACATACACGTCAGGTGGGTCGACGACAACCGTTGACTACCTGATGGTGCGTAGGCGAGATAGGGGGCACCTCCGAGACACAAAGGTGATCCCGGGGGAGGAGGCTGTTTCACAGCACCACTTGGTTGTCTGCGACGTAAGGGTGAAAGGTGCGAGGAGAGCTCGGCGGGTGAAGTACCAACCGAGAATGAAGGTGTGGAGGTTGAAAGAGGTGACAGTAAGGGAGGCATTAAAAGAGAGGCTGAGTAGGGTCGAGGATGATGTGGTTGAGCTTGAAAGTGGTTGGATGTCAATGAAAGCTAGTCTGTTGGGAGCCGTTGGTGAGGTATGTGGATGGACAAAAGGACCACCGAGGCACTCGGAAACATGGTGGTGGGATGATGAAGTTGGAAAGAGGATTGACGAGAAGAGGAAGAAGTTCAAGGAGTGGCAGAAGGCGAAGGGTACGGGAGCAGAAACAGCAGAGCATGAAAGTTATAAGGCAGCCAGGAAGGCTGCAAAGAAAGAGGTAGCAAAGGCGCAGGAGGCATGTAGGAAAATGTTCGGAGAACGCTTGGATTCGGAAGAGGGTCAGAAAGCAGTATTCAGGATTGCAAAGCAGATAGCGAAAGAGAGGTGTGATGTGATGGGGGTGAGCTGCTTGAAGGATGAAGTGAGACAAATCGTTGTCGACCCAGATGTAATTAAAGGAAGATGGAAAAGATATATGGAAATGCTGTTGAATACAGAGAATGAATGGGATGGCAACATAGAGAGTAACCCAGTTTTAGGACCGGCAGAGAAGATAACTGAGAAGGAAGTTGAGGAAGCGATAAAAGCAATGAAGGGTAGAAAAGCGGGAGGGCCGACGGGAGTTGTGGGAGATATGTTGAAGGCAGCAGGAAGTTGGGGTGTGAAGAGAATGACAGAGATCTGTAATCTGGTGGTGAAAGAAGGCCGCATTCCAGTGGGTTGGGAACTGAGTACCCTCGTCCCTCTATACAAGGGGAAAGGTGACCCTCTGGAGTGTGGCTCGTACCGAGCGATAAAGTTATTGGAGCATGGAATGAAGGTATTGGAAAGGGTGTTGGAGAGGAGGATAAGGAAGAAAGTGAAGATCGACGAAATGCAGTTTGGATTTATGCCAGGAAGAGGAACGACAGACGCGCTTTTCATTGTGAGGCAGTTGCAGGAGAAGTACATGGAGAAGAGGAAGAAGTTGTTTCTTGGGTTTGTTGATCTGGAGAAAGCATTCGATCGGGTTCCACGCAAAGTATTGACATGGGCATTGAGGAAGTTAGGAGTGGAGGAATGGTTGATCAGAGTAGTGATGGCAATGTACAAAAGAGCGCGCACAGCTGTAAGGACGAAGGACGGGAACAGTGGTGAGTTTGAGGTGAAGGTGGGAGTGTATCAGGGGTCGGTACTAAGTCCACTACTATTTGTAGCTGTGATGGAGGTGCTGCCTCAGAACGTAAAGGAGGGTTTACCGTGGGAGTTGTTGTATGCAGATGATCTGGTGTTGATTGCGGAAAGTATGGATGGACTGAAGGAAAAGATGAACACGTGGATGGAATGTATGGAGACAAAAGGTCTGAAGGTGAATATCGGAAAGACGAAGGTGATGGCAAGTGGTAAAGCATGTGGTGAGGTGGAAAGAACTGGGAAGTGGCCCTGTGCTGTGTGTAGGAAGGGTGTCGGAGTGAACTCCATTCAGTGTACAATGTGTGCTGAGTGGGTTCATCAAAAATGTAGTGGTCTGAGAGGGTCATTAACCAGGGTGGCAGCTACATTCAAATGTAAGGTGTGCACAAAGGGAGCTGCAGATGGAGGAAATGTTGAGTTGGATCTTGGAGACGGCGTGAAGCTGGAAGGTGTGAAAACATTTTGCTACCTCGGAGACATGCTGAATGGAGAAGGTGGATCAGACTCGGCAACGGTTGCTCGAGTGAGATGTGCATGGAAGAAGTTTCGGGAAGTGAGTGGCGTGCTGATGATGAGGGGAGTGTCGTTGAAGCTGAAGGGAAAGGTGTATGCTGCATGTGTGAGAAGTGTTATGATTTATGGGAGCGAGACATGGGTAATGAACGTAGAGCAGCAACGAAGGTTGGAAAGGGTGGAAATGCGAATGGTTTGACGGATGTGCGGAGTATCGTTGAGAGAGAGGAAGACAAATGATGAATTGCGAAATATTATGGGAATCGAGCCTGTGATTGATGCTGTGAAGAGGAACAGGTTGAGATGGTTTGGTCATGTGTTGAGGAAGGATGAAAGTGACTGGTTGAGAAGAGTGATGGAAATGAATGTAGAAGGAAGTAGAAGACGGGGAAGACCGAGAAAGACTTGGCTAAAGATGGTGGAAGAAGAAATGCGGGCAAGGGGGTTAACAAGGAGAGATGCAGAAAATAGGGCAAAATGGAGAAGATTGTCATGGGGACCGCAAGGCTAACCCCCGCTCTAGCAGGGAAAATGGTCTTTAAAATGCATGTTGTTGTTGTTTGTCTCCAATCCCTGTCCGCATAGTACAATGGTCTCGGAAAATAAAAGGCAAATGGGAAGTGGTACTGAAGTATTTTTCTATCAGTCGGTGGAAAAAAAGAAAAACTAAGAAAACAGGATATAAACGGGGAACTAAAAATTACGCTTTAATAACCTCGATTTATGACCAAGCTAAACAAGCACAGAATTTGAGGTGCCTGGTTAAACATAAAACTTGCAGAAAAACGTGTGTGGGACAAACCTACCAGGTAAAAATAACCATCAAGGGGTATCAGCCAGTGGATCATAGCGAAGTGATAAGGGGAGAACCTGGAGAATCAAATACCGACTGGGGAGTGGCTAGGGAAGTAGTGGCGGCACAGACTCGCACAAATTGCTGGTCTTGTATGCCAATGCCAGAGAGCACCTCCACGGGTATCAAGATGAAAGTTATCCCATTGTCACTTAATGATTTATGCTCGGCTCCATTGGGAAACACCTGTATTAGAACCACTGTAAAAAGGACAGGGATAAGGAATGATGCCGAATGCACTCGTAAATTTGGATATGTCCCGATGATTCAGGACAGGGTAACTCGTCCTAAACCAGATTGGGTAGAAAAACGAACAGGTGTGGTTTGCATCCAAGGGAGGGGAAAAACTGAGATGGGAGTTTCTGAATGCAACATTGTCTTACCTGGGAGAAAACCAAGGTCTTCAAAGGGAGCAATGACTGTTCAGGTGGGGTTGCAAGATAATACAACTACCCTACCAGCTGTTATTTTTTCTACTGTTCCCAAGAAGGGGGATTCAGAGGGTATGAAATGCCTTTCAAACCACATGGTTTCTCCACATGGGACGATGTTTGTTTGTGGAGATAAAGCATACCCGTATCTGCCTGATGACTGGAAGGGGACATGCTATCTAGGTTCAGTAATTCCTGAAATCCTCCTTTTAGATAGCCTCGACATCTCTCCGGGAAGGGTCCGGGAGGGCAATGTGGGACCGAGACAAAAAGACTACTCTTTTTGGACATGGATGGGAGAAAGCATTGGGATTCTTCCTCGCGGGAACAGGAGTCGTTATGAATAGCTATAGGATAGACAAAATTGCTTTAGCCCTAGAAAGAGTTGCCAATGATACCCTACAGGCCCATAAGGAATTGTTAGATACTGTGGTAGAAATGTGGACCATGGTGATGCAGAACCAGGTAGCGCTCGACATCCTCTTGGCGGAACGTGGAGGGGTATGTGGGGTGATCAAGGGAAAATGTTGCACTTGGATCCCGAATCCGTTAGGAGTAAACAAGGCCATTAACCGACTGAGGGAGACGAGCAGGAGACTACAGGTGGATAGAATTTCCCAGGAGGATCTGGGTATAACAAATTGGCTTTCTGGATGGTTTGGTAGCCTTGGGTACACCATATTGTCTTGGATTTTATGGGGACTTACGATAATCGTAAGCCTTGTCTTTGCTGTGTTTATAATGATATATTTTCTTCGCCTGTGTCTTGAGAGATTTTTTCCTAGTTCTAAGTCTCTGTTGGCTCAACTACAAGTGAACGAGAAAGAGGACAAAAACGACGACGAGGAACCGCAATATCCACCTGTTACTCCGGATCCCTCTGAGCGCACGTCCATGGATGACTTTGACACAAAGGAAGTCTCTGTCTTTTTCTTAAATTGCCATGCTCTGTACTCTAAACAGGAGCAGATGATACAGGAGATTGATGACATTATGTATTCCCCAGAACAACAACATGTGCGGGCTCTCATGAGCATGGACCTATATTAACCTCGAATATCTGCAAGGACCGCGTTTGTGCAAGATGGAGGGAGCCAGTTCCGCAGGGGAGTTGGTCACCCTCTAGTGGAGCACATCTACATCGGACCAGACGTCTTCGTTGCAGATCTGAAATGTTAATGGGATTCCATGTTCTATAATATTTTTAAAATGTTTTATTATTTAATATCTGAACAGGAGAAAGGAATGTGGGAGCTGATGGTTGCTTCATCAAACCTTTTCTCATTAGTCTGCTGAGGATGCATATGTCATGCACTGTGATCTTTTTTTTATCTTGCATTTGTTGTTCTGACCACAAAGCTGGTCTGTGTTTCTCTCTGCTTGTCTGAAGATTTTAAAACACATTGTGGGTTTTTCAGGAGAACAGGCCATTCCGTGTTGGAATCTGACCTTCAAGATTGTATGCGTGGCACTATGGGTGCGTGGCATACTCTTGGAGGAAAAACACTTATAATATTGTTCTTGCCTGCTTATAAATGAAGCTCACTGGGAAATATATTTCGAGAAAGGACGGCCAGTTTCGTGCCCTCCTATCTCCCGCACATGTGTAACGGCTCCATAATAAAAACGGCTCATATTCTCAAGGCGTTTGTCCTACGTTCTTATTGAACAGCGGACGTAGAAACCGTGACACCTGCATGAAATTTCTAATGTGTATGCTGCATACGTATCACTTGTAGGTACAAATGAAAACTTCAATTGTCATGGAATTCTGAGTAAATATTTGCAATATGCAACATAGGAGCATGGGAATGAATAAACAGGAAGAGAGATTTTGAGTTTTTCCACATGCTGATGGAATCTGCAGCTCCAGTTTCCATCTTACTAAAGCTAATTTTTCCAAACTGGATTTGTCGTGTTTTTAGGTTACATCTTCGCCCAGGTGTTACTGTTATATCCTGTCCAATATTTCATGTTAAAAGGTGTCAAAAAACTGTCAAAAAAGAAAGCTTGGTCTAGGCAAAAAAAATAACATAGAACGGATCATATAACGGAAGGAACACAGCAAAAGGGCCAGTAAAAAGAAAGAGAGAGGGGTCACACCAACAGCAGGGATGAGGGACTAATTAGATGCCTACTTGGAGTAACAAGGGATGTTGGGAATAAAGAAGGTGATGGTAGGTGGACAAGATGGATACAGAAGCAAACTCTCAGGAAGGAAAAACTGTAAACTTGGAAAAAGGTGGGCTGGCGGAGGGTTAATGGGGCTACAAAAGATCGTGGTTTTGGATTGGGGATTATCTGAAATGGTGGTCAGTAGCTGTCTTGACCTGGAGGAAAGAATGCGAGTGAAGAATGTGGAAGTTGATGCCACATGTGCGGAAAAAGAGGAACGAATGAGTGGAGGTGAGCAAGCATTGATTCTGGATTTTGGGAGTTTCACAAGGATGTTGTTGGCAGATCTTGTAAGTCCTGCAGAAACCTGTGGCCGGAGAGAGGGGGGCTGAATTGGGGACAGAGCACAGAAAGAGCAGAGGTGCAAGACCAGAAAGGAGGCGGTGGAAGACAGAGACCAGCATTGCTGAGGAACAAGAGACAACCATTTTCCTGTTGTTACGGATCAAGCTGGATGGTTGCCTAATTATTGGGTAAGCCACAATTAGCATTTTAACATTACTAGACAAATGTGCTAAAACAACCAAAACCTGCTGACAACCAATTTCACCCTGGCCGTTTGCAATGAGTAAACAAGAAAGAGCAATCAGAGATTGCAGAGCCTCGCCAGGATGTGTTTTTAGTGGTTTTAGTGGTTTTTAAGGCTTTTGTGTTAAAACAAATATGGCGACCGAACCATGTGACCGATGACGTCATTATTTTTTTTCTCCACCAATTTATGCCGAGATGACACTCAAAAAATTTCATCTTCATCGGATGAAGTTTTGTACTTGTCAAATTATGACATCATAATGGAGGCACCTATGACGTCATCATTAGAACCACCTTTAGAGGCCATTTTTCCCCGCAGAGCAGGGGTTGGCCTTTTTCGGGCACCATAGTCCCCTTTTTGAAGCAATATTTTACGGCCGGATGCCCTTCCTGCCGCCAACCGTTAGTTGCCTCTTGCCACACACAGGGAATTACCAGTGAACTGGTACTCAATTTGCCGACCTCGGAAGGATGACAGGCTGAGTCAACCCCCCTGGCGTTAATTCAGCAATCAACCGGGATTCAAACCCAGGATCCTAGGATCCCAAGCTGGCACCCTAATCGCTAAGCCAACACCAGGCCTCAATGACATAATCATTAACATATGTTATTCCCCATGGAGTGTTCTTTACAATGAGCCATGTCTCGTTTTTTTTATATGCAGCGCTTTTGGAGATATAGAGGTGCAATCATTTTCGGTTTTTCCAATATGGCACCCATACCACGTGACCTATGACGTCATAATTATCATTTAAAAAATTCTACAGGAGGACTGCACCCATGGTGAAAATTTCCTGTCAATCGGACCAGCGGTTGCAGAGAAAATCATATTTATTCTGTGCGGACAAACAAACAGACAGACAAACAAACAGACAAACTGACTCAAATTCAATACACTCTTATCTGGCGAGGGTAATAACTGCCATCTAGTTCAAAGATAAGCATGAAAATTTAAATGAAGACCAAAACTTGAGCACGGATGTACAAGACGCCATAAAGTTAATGGGGCTCGTGTTTCCTGCTGACACATTCATGAGAATAAGGAACGGCAGAGATACCTTGATGCCATTCAAGTTATCCACAGCCAAGATGGTGCTTCTCTGATCTTCATAGCAGATGAATACGAATCCCTTCTGCTTCCCAGTTTTTTTGTCACGAACCAAATTCACGTTTACGATCTCGCCGTATCTGAAACACATTAATAAAACAAGTACGGCACTCGGTAGAACACATACCTCCGCCAGGCGGAACAGTTTACATTGTGTATCCGACAGTTAGGTCAGATCTGTATGAGGACCTGAACCAAAATTGAATCAGCTTGTTCTTCTCATCTATCAAACTCATCCACTAAGTTTTGACATAACTCGTCCACAACGTTTTTAAATATCGTTATTGGCCTTATCTCTCAATTGTAAAGAATCACTTTAAAAATCCTTGTATCCGGATACGCATCTTCACCAAAATCGAATCAATTCGCCCTTGTCACACACCCAACCTGTCCACCAAGTTTCGTCCGAATCCGTCCATAACTTTTGAGATATCCTGCTCACAGTCAGACACAGACAGACAGACAAACAGGGATGAAAACTGTCCACCTTCAGATGTAAAAAAATTATATTCTCACAAACGGCGTTCATACAAATTCATTCCTCTTCTTCTTGCACGTACAGCACAAGGCTGCAGGATAGCATCATTGGCTGAGGGCACGGCTGTGCCGCTGATGCGGTGCCCTCCATAGGTGAGGGTAGGAATTTGTATTTTGGCCATGGTGCCCGCAATAGCTCAGCTACTCTTTACAAAGGACACCAAGAGAGCATCTTGGTGCCAGTAGTGGTCACTGCTACATACCATTTCACCCCGCTCATATCATGTTATGAGGCAATACGGACAGATGTAGTTATTCTTAAGATGTGACGAGTTGCTATTATTCTTATGATGGTTGGTCTGGGTAATAAAAAGCTCTTCCGGCTGTAGCCTTCATGGTGCTCACTACAGCATGCAGAAATGGAAATCAATACACAATGGGTCCTCGGTCTCCGTGGGACTACTCTGAGTTGAATTCATGGTCGCAAGATCCTGTACAACCTTTAACATGGAAATGAGGCCATTTGGCCCATCATTGTCATGTTGCACTCCTGATTAACTTTTCTCTTACATCTGTAAACAACAATCTTGTAAATGTTTTACGAACATTTAAATAACCTGATCTTGATCGAATGACCCAAACTTGTAACTACAGACATGGGAATCCCATTCACGTGGCAACACGTAATCAAATGTAAATATTAAAGTTGGACTGTGTGCAGACACATTCACACTCAGTCTACCATCTACTCTACAGCCTGCCGTCTGCTGTCCACCATCGACCGTCTCTTTGGGAATGGGCGAGACTAATAATTACGCTCAAACTACGCAAATGATGTAGTTTGTTCAGCCTAATATATGAGCGCCGGCCGTTCGAGCAGCCTGCTGTTCATAACGGACACCTTCTCCGGGCGCCGTTACCTGTGCGACACGGGAGCGCAGGTGAGTGTCGTTCCCGCCGGCACGTCAGACAAGCACGCCGCGGGTGGGGGCCCCGCGCTGCTTGCCGCGAACGGGACGCCCATCCGTACGTACGGAAAACGCTGCCTCTCTCTGCGGTTCGGAGGGCAGGTTTTCCGATGGACGTTCGTCACCGCTGACGTGCCCATGGCACTGCTTGGCGCGGACTTCCTGTGCACTAATGGGCTCCTGGTCGACGTCAAGCGCAGACGTCTTGTCCAGGCCGAGATGTTCAGCTCGCTCGCTTGTGCGTTGCCCAGCTCAACGAGCGGCTTGCCAAGCGGCTTGCCGAACGGTTCCGTTCCGGCCACGTTGGTCTGTACGCTTCCGGCAGCGGACGCATTCACCCGCCTCCTCGCCGGCTTCCCGGCCCTCACGCGGCCCACCTTCTCGGCGGGGGCCGTCAAGCACGGGGTGGCTCATCACATCCCCACCGTCGGGCCACCGGTCTACGCCCGGGCACGCCGCCTCGAGCCGACGAAGCTGGCGGTGGCAAAAGCGGGGTTCGCTACCCTGGAGTGACTCGGCATCGTTCGGCGCTCAGAGAGCGCTTGGGCGTCGCCGCTGCACATCGTGCCGAAGCCCGGCGGGGGATGGTGACCGTGCGGGGACTATCGCCGTCTCAATGACGCCACGACTCCCGACCGCTACCCCGTCCCCCACATTCAGGACTTTTCCGCCAGTTTGGCGGGCATGTCCTTCTTCTCGAAGGTAGACCTCATACGCGGCTACCATCAGGTCCCCATCAGGCCGGAGGACGTCCCGAAGACGGCGGTCATCACGCCATTCGGACTCTTCGAGTTCCTGCGCATGCCCTTCGGTCTGAAGAATGCGGCTCAGGCGTTCCAGCGACTGATGGACAGCGTCCTGCGTGACTTGCATTTTGTCTACGTCTACCTGGATGATATCCTCGTCGCCAGCGCGTCCCGCGAAGAGCACCTACGCCACCTTCGCACGCTCTTCGAACGCCTGGGCCAGCATGGCCTGATTGTGAACCCCGCAAAGTGCCGGTTCGGCGCCACCATAATCGATTTTCTGGGGCACCGTGTCACCAGGCACGGAGCCGTCCCCCTGCCGGCCAAGGTGGAGGCGGTGAAGGGGTTTCCGCGCCCCCGCACAATCAGAGGGCTGCAGGAGTTCCTGGGCATGGTGAACTTTTACCATCGGTTCCTGCCCCGTATCGCCCAGCTCCTGCGCCCCCTGCACGAAGCTCTCCGAGGTAAGCCGGGCAAAGGCGACGTTACCTGGACCGAGCAGATGGACACGGCGTTCACGGGCGCGAAGCTCGCCTTGGCTAACGCCACCATGCTCGCGCACCCGGCGCCCGATGCACCGATCGCCCTCACCACCGATGCCTCGGACTACGCGGTGGGCGCGGTGCACGAGCAATGGGTGCGTGGAGCTTGGCAACCGCTGGCGTTCTTTAGCCGGCAGCTTCGCCCGCCCGAACGCCGTTACAGTACCTTCGACCGCGAGTTGCTCAGGCTTCACTTGGCGGTCAGGCACTTCCGCCATCTGCTCGAGGGCCGTGCGTTCACTGCCTTCGTCGACCACAAGCCGCTGATCTTCGCGATGGGCAAGGTCACCGAGCCGTGGTCGGCCCGGCAGCAGCGTCACCTCTCGGCCGTGTCCGAGTACACGACGGACATCCAGCACGTCGCGGGGAAGGACAACCCGGTGGCGGATTGCCTTTCCCGGGCCGTCGCCCACGCAGTCCACCTCGGCATCGACTATGCCCGGATGGCAGCGGACCAGGCCGCTGACCCCGACGTCCAGGCCTTGCGGACCACCGTCACGGGCCTCCGCGTCACCGAGGTGGCGTTCGACGGCGCGGGCGCGGCCCTCTTGTGCGACGTCTCCCTCGGGCATCCTCGCCCCATCGTGCCCGCGGGCTGGCAGCGCCAGGTGTTTGACGCCATCCACGGCCTGTCCCACCCGGGCGCGAGGGCCTCCCAAAGGCTGATCGCCGACAAGTTCGTCTGGCATGGCCTCCGGAAGGCCGTCCGCGGCTGGGCCAGGACGTGCCTCGCGTGCCAGCGCGCCAAGGTGCACCGGCACACCCAGGCCCCGTTGGCCCCGTTCACGGTGCCGGAACGCCGGTTTGACCACGTCCACGTGGACCTGGTGGGACCTCTGCCCCCCTCGCGGGGTTTCACCTACGTCCTCACCATGGTGGACCGCACCACCCGGTGGCCGGAAGCCGTGCCCTTGGCGTCGACAATGGCGGCCGATGTCGCGCAGGCTTTCATCGCCACCTGGGTCGCCCGGTTCGGTGCCCCCTCAGACATCTCGTCCGACCGCGGCCCCCAGTTCACCTTGGAGCTCTGGGGGGCGGTCGCGCAGGGGCTCGGGGTCCGGCTGCACCGAACCACGGCCTACCACCCCCAGGCTAACGGCCTGTGTGAGCGATTTCACCGCTCATTGAAGGCCGCGCTCCGGGCCACCCTCCGCGACGGCGGCTGGGTCGACAGGCTCCCCTGGGTCCTGCTGGGCCTCCGGACGGTGCCCAAGGAGGACCTGCGCGCATCCGCGGCGGAGTTGGTCTTCGGGCAACCGCTGCGGGTGCCGGGCGAGTTCCTCCCCGACTCCACGGCACCATGGTCCGCGGCACAGCAGCGCTCCGCTCTGCAAGAGACCGCCCAGAGGTTCGCCCCGGTGCCAACGGCATGCCACGGGCACCCACCGATGCACGTCACCCCGGAGCTTCGCACGGCGGAGTACGTCTTCGTCCGCCACGATGCCCACCGGACACCACTGCGGCCCCCGTACGACGGGCCTTTCCGCGTGCTGGAGACCGGGGCGAAGCTCTTCACCCTGGACATCGGCGGTACTCCTGACCGCGTTTCGGTAGACCGCCTCAAGCCGGCCCACCTCGACGTGGACCATCCACCGCCAGTGGCCCGACCCCCACGTCGGGGCCGCCCCCCTGCGGGCGGACCCCCAGCACCGCCCAGCCCCGCCGCCACGCCGCCCCCCGGTCCTGCACCCATCCCAGGGGCAGCCAGGGGCATCCCACCTGGCATCCCTGCACCCCGGACGCCGCCGATCGCCAGGGGGCGCTTCGGCCGGGTCATTCGTCTGCCCCGCAAACTGGCCCTCCAGGTGCGCGGGAATTCTGGGGGGGCGCGTGTGGCGGACACAAAAGCCCACTGGCGTGGTGACATCATTCCGCGCACCAAGTGGGCGGTGGCCACGCCCGAGGGGTAGGCGTGGCCTCATGATATACACCGGGCGCGCAGCCTGGAGCGCGCCAGTGTTACAGTGAGCTCCTGAAATAAAGACGCTTATAAGTTACCGCTTGTCCGCTTCCTCCTTGCTCGCAAGCAGCGCGCGTAACGCCGCGCTTTAATACTCTCCTAGGCTCTTTGTTTTAAACTTTTTCCAAACATTTTGTGCTTTAGTATAATCTTTATCAGTTATATGACTTTTATTTAATTCGTTATAGAAATTTTATTTTGAGGGAAGTTGTGTTTCTTTAAATCTCTCAAATGAATCCATATAGTCATACGGATATATTCCCTTTTGTGATAAGAGTTCAATCTCTTCTTGGTTTATGAAATACTCTGAAAGACACGGAAAGATTTTAATATTTGATACCAAGTCAGATAATGGGCTTGCCAATAATTTAAATGTGTCAAGAAACCTGATGTGATTCACAGGCGATGTATGAATTGTTTTTGTGAATGAAATGTATAAATTTCTGATCTGTGTTCGGAATTGCTGAAATGTATCCAGATGTCTTTGAAAGTTCATTAATAAATAGATTCGTATCATCATGAGCATTGTTATGAAGAAAGACAGGAATGAAAGTGGGAAGTTTAAAATTAAGATTACAACTTTGATGAGCTGGACCTCTATATTTACCAGTGAGATGACAATGATCTATAACCTTTAGACCTTCACCAATTTTCTCCGTACAAATATGACATATATTATCCTGCCTAAACTTGTTTTTCTCTTCCTTGGTCAGATTCATCGGTTTATTGGTTTCTCTCATTATCTTGGTTAATCGAACACAGTCTATTTCTGGTCGTTTCACAAACTCCTCTGGGGCATCTTCTCCTCTGTAAAGTTCTAACTTGTTGTAGTCATCACCAACGGATGATTTGATATATTAACAGAAACCACAAGGAGTATGTTTTTGATATTTACTCGTGTAAGACCCTTTAGGATCTGGTGAAGCAGGATCTATTTTTTCAAGGATACTTTCAAAATCAGCGTATAGTATCACAAATCGATGTTTTATAGTCTTGTTGAAATCTTTAAATGATATGTTTGACCCTACTTTTGGCATATTAATTACGGTTGATTTATGATCACTACAGTATTTTGAATGTTGGTTTAATCTTTCTTTAGTATGAAAGAAGTTAAGACAACGCTTACAGGGGTATGTTTTATTAGCTCTATTACACGTTTGAGAAGTAGTCAATCGAGACAAATTTTTGATGTAAGCATAATGTGAATTTTCTTCCAAACGAAAACAAATAAGGTCAATATGAGTTTCTTCATTTTTATAGTTATCAGAAATTTTAAAAATCTGAACTTTGTTTGTTTTTGTTAGTCCATAAACATTAACAGATAGATTATTCATTTTCTCAAATTTCAGAATATCAATCAATGACATAGGAAACTTCAAACCGTTAACATTTAACGTATTCTCATATTTCTTATAATTTGATACTCTCTCAGGTTTTGAATGTGGGGGATGAAGGTGAGCGAGAACAGACCATAGGAAACATTTATTATCTTTGCTTTGAATATTAACAACCGATTTTTAAAGTTTTATTACCCTCGGTAAATCAATGTGAGAACAAGCTTTAAGAGGGTCTGATTTCAGAATGTGTATATCTTGGAAAATTATGTTACTAATACTATATCCACTACCTACAATTGTATTATCTACATCCTGCTCCTGTTTTACAAGTTCACCATGAACACCTGATGATAAGAAATCTTGGAATGATGTGATAAAGTGAGAGTCTGTTCTCATATAGGGAGTTTCTTCAACACCATGTTTTACCATACCCATTTTTACTCCCATATAAAACTTTAAAGTATTCATCTCAGTCAGTGTATCTTTTACAAGTGTTTAAATAACAGGTTTAACCATCTCAATTGCCTCAGCTATTGATTCTGATCCAGGAGTTCCAAACTAAAAAACCCTTATCTCAACATGTCCCTTAAATACTCCATCAGAGTTTTTAATTTTAATAGAGTATACAACTGGCGCTTCATTCTTCTTGTGTTTTTGTGATTGAAGGTGTTTCTTATAACTCCCTTTCAAGACATATTTAGAACAGACATCACAGTGTATAACATTAGATGCCGGAGGAAGTTCTCCAGTATTTCGTCTATGCTTTTTTGTTGGAGGGTGTTCGTTATACCAGACCTTTCGGACATCCTTAGAGCGGACATCACAGTGTTTTTACATTAGACACAGGAGGTAGTTCTCCCGCATTTCGTCTATGCCTTTTTGATTTTAGATGACGTGTCAAAACACGCTTATGATATTCACGATTACAAACGTTGCAATACGTTGTATTCATCATATTTATATCGTAAAAAAACTTGATGAAAATCTCGTAATTTATAGATACTTTTTCACTCCAAATAAAATTTTCTTGATGAAAATCTCGTGATTTATAGATACCTTTTCACTTAAAATAAAATTTTCTTGATGAAAATCTCGTAATTTATATATACTTTTTCGCTTGAAATAAAATTTTCTTGATGAAAATATCGTGGTAATTTATAGATACTTTTTTGCATAAAATAAAATTTTCTTGATGAAAATCTCATTGTAATTTATAGATACTTTTTCGCTGAAAATAAAAATCAGTTCTTGGCACAGATCTTAGTATTGATCCTTGAGGGATATTGTTTAAGTATTAGAACCTTATTTTTCAAAAAAAAATCACCTTTTTTGGAGGAGACTGTTTAATATTTTAGACCTTATTTTTCAATTTTTTATTATCTTTGTCTTTTTTAATTCCTGTGAATAAAATGATCCCAAGATTTCTTCTCCATTTAAATCATATAATTTGTAAATATCATAACAAAGGACATAAACTCTCAGGATCATAACTGTCTTCTGTTCCAACAGAGCAGGAGCTATCATAATCCTCAAAATCTTCACTTGAATAATGACTCATATTTAATTAGCAGAAAAAACATTACCATCTATATCCATATACTTTTTTTCATTGACAGATTCAACTACAATATTTCTAATATTAAAGGTAATTTTAAAATGGTTCTTAACTACTATTGAGCGAAATGACATTTCTCCTGTTCTATTAACATCTTTCATTTCATCAAGATTAACATCTTTAGGGTTATTAAAGATTATAGAAATTTCACCATGTTTACAACTAATAGTTTTATCCTCCTTTTCGGTAGCTTCAGTAAAAAGAGTTTTGTTTTTTGATACTTTAACATCTTTCATTACCTCCTCTAGTTTGCTATAGATCTCCATAAACATTGGTGAAACTCTTGTTATAATTACTTTAATTGACGACTTCCCAAAGACAGAGAATGCTCCTCCTTTAAAAGAGATTGAGTAGCTTATATTATCCTTCATAATAGGTTTAATCCAAAAGTTATTATAATCATCTTTGTTCAATTTTACATCAGTGCAATATATTTCAGTATTCATTTTAAATGAGGAGATTGATTGAAATTTGTCTTTTGTTTTGAAACATTGTATTTATTAGGTAAAAAAGTGGTTGTCAAATGATTGAGGGGAAAATAATCTATCTATATATATATATAAAAGAAAGTTTTTGTTTGTTTGTTTGTTTGTTTGTTTGTCCGCACGCGCTAATCTCCTGAACGGTGAAAGATAGGAGAAAACCTCTGAAACAAAAAATGTCGGGACGGGCCCCGGGAAGGTTATAGGGTAGGTGGCGAGGCCGGTCGAGGCCGCCTCGGCCGGGCAGGGCCCATTTCGCAATTAAAAGCTGAGCTGAATTATAGTAGTCAATCTTCTATGGCCACGAGTAAAAGCTGAATTATAGTAGTAAATTCATTCAAAAAGAACTAAAAGTGTCAGCACGGGCCCCGGAAAGGTTATAGGCTAGGTGGTGAGGCCAGTCGAGGCCACCTCGGCTGGGCTGGGCCCATTTCGCAATTAAAAGCTGAGCTGAATTATATCAGTCAATCTTCTACGGCCGTGAGTAAAAGCTGAATTATAGTAGTAAATTCATTCAAAAAGAACCCGGGCAATGCCGGGTGCTTTCGGCAAGTTTACTATAATCTAAAAATTATATGTGGTTTGGGAGGGGATCAGATGAGATCATTTAGAGAGGTCTATCATTTCATCTTAGCTCAACAGCGATACCTAAACCGAGAGACAAATTCGAATGTAATATTTATCAATATTCTAGATGGTGATTGTTCTTTTAAGAGAATTAAATTATTACCTAAAAAAGAAAAACAAATATTCGTTGGGTCTCTGTATGAGTATAATGAAAAATTGGGAGAGTTAATGAGTCAAATGTAGGGAGAAAGGGGTGAAATTTTTTGCGAAAAATGGTGTAATTTTTTGAGAGAAAAATGGTGTAATTTTTTGAGAGAAAAATGGTGTAATTTTTGAGAGAAAAATAGTGTCATTTTTTGAGGGAAAAATGGTGTAATTTTTTGAGAGAAAAATTGTGTATTTTTTTTAGAGAAAAATGGTGTAGGGGAGAGGCAGGTTATTTGATACACTTTTCAGTTATGTTGGCCTATAATGAAGACTTATAATGAAGCTCGACAGGATTCATGAATTGTCCAAAAGAAATATCAGGGTCTTGTACATATCTGTGAAGCATGCCAGATCTACTGCATTATCAAACTTGGAATGGTGGCTCACAAAAAAACTGTTTGTCAAACGTATCATCTGACCTGACCAAGTGGGTTAGTTGATACACCTTGGAAGGCGTGAATGGGTTAGATGATACATTGATTTCCATGGTATTTCTGCCAATGGTAACAAATTAGCATGCACATAATTACAGATACACATCAAACTAGGCTACATACCATCATTTATGTTTAATATTTGTACTAATGGTATTTTCAGAGTCAATGAGCATTGTTAATTGTACACCGCACCTTTCCTATGCCATCTCCAGGCGCTGCATAACGTCATTGCTAGGCACCGAAAAGGGCTCGGCAATGACGCACGCTGAAAGGGAGTACTCAGTTTTCACACTGGTTGTTTGGTTGTTTGTTTGTTTTTTCTTGTCCGGGCAATATCTCAGCCATCCTTTGAGCAAGGAAGCTGAAATTTCGGCACAATAGTGAGCAAGTACTTTGTCAAAAACAGTATTTTTTGTTTTTTGATTAATCAATTAATTGATGAGTTATTTAATTATTAGCGATTAATTAAGTACGTATGGTGTTGGGCCCCTGGTGTTGGGCTAGCGGCTAGGGTGCCGGCTTAGGATCCTAGGATCCTGGGTTCGAATCTCGGTCGATCGCCGAATTAATGCCAGGGGGGTTGACTCAGCCTGTCATCCTTCCGAGGTCGGCTAATTGAGTACCAGTTCACTGGTAATTCCCTGTTTGGCGTTGAAGGCGGCAAAAAGGGTTGGCGTCAGGAAGGGCATCCGGCCGTAAAACATTGCTTCAAAAAGGGGACCAAAAAACAACAACTACCACGGTCCCCGAAAAGGCCAACCCCCGCTTTGCGGGGAAAAATGGCCTCTAAACGGTGGTTTTAAGTACGTATGCATTTCCTTTCTCTTCTGGCCATTATCTCAGGCACCTTTTGAGTTAGGAAGCTGATATTTGGACATGCCAATGACCAAGTGATTTGGCTTTAAAAGATATTTTTGATTTATTGATTAATCAATTAATTGATTAGTTATTTAATTATTAGCAATTAATTAAGTACTTATACATTTCCTTTCTCTTCTGGCCATTATCTCAGGCACCTTTTGAGTTAGGAAGCTGATATTTGGACATGCCAATGACCAAGTGATTTGGCTGCAAAGGCTATTTTTGATTTATTGATTAATCAATTTATCAATTAATCGATTAATTATTTAATTATTTGATTAATGACAAAAAAAAAATTCAGTTACAGATTCTGATGAAATGGTGGTGGTTTATGTGTTATATGAGCGAATTGATTAATTATTTAATTTTTTATAATTATTTTTTATTTATCTTCATTATTAATTATTTATTTATTTTATTTCTCATCTGGGCAATATCTCAGGCACCTTTTGACCTCAGAAGCTGATATTTGGACATGACAATGACCAAGCGATCTGGTTGTAAAGGTTATTTTTGATTTATTGATTAATTAATTTATCGATTACTTATTTAATTATTCAATGAATGACTTATTAATTAATTTTTTCAAAGTTACAGATTCGGATGAAATGGTGGTGGTTTATGTATTATATTAGCCAATTGATTAACTATTTAATTTTTTTAATGATTATTATTTATTTATTTTCATTATTAATCATTTATTTATTTTCTTTCTCATCTGGGCAATATCTCAGGCACTTTTTGAACTGGGAAGCTAATATTTGGACATGACAGTGACCAGGTGATGTGGCCGGCCATGAAGGATATTTTTGATTCATTGATTTAACCATTAATCGATTAATTATTTATTGATTCTAAAGGATACATCTTCGGATGAAGAACGAGTGGTTTAGTTGTGGTATTAGCCAATTGATTACGAAAATATTTTATGATAATTTTTTATTGATTTTAATTATACAATTAATCAATCAATTATTGTACACCTCCCCCTCCCAATGGACTCTCTATGAGCTGCACTGCGGTATTGCCGGGCGCCCAAGGTGCCCCGACAATGCCGCGCTGTAGGATATTTAATTATTTGGCATATGGGGGTTGTGTACTTTGAATGTATCTTTACTTGTTAAAGCTGTTTGTTTGTTATTTATTCAGTTGTATACCTGCTATGTATATTGTATACATAGGTAATGTAAAGTATATCTAACAATGGGGCTAAAGGTTAAGTTAGAGAGAAAAAAAGAACTGCCAAGCAAATGAATCGGCAAGCATCAAATATCAGCAAAGGAACCAGATTCACAACTCAGATGGACACAACTCTTATATTCTAAAGATGTACAGTGTAGGCTATATAGGCCTACATATATTATGATGTATGAAGCCCAGTTACAAATGGCTACAGCATTGTCTTGTAAAAAAAAAAAATGAATGGGTTAGTTGATACAGGTCGGTAGGGTTAGTTGACACGCGTATCAACTAACCTACTCAGACTGTATCATCTAACCCATCCATGGGTTTTTTGCAACACATGTTGCCCACATGCTTATGTGTAATATCCTGGCAATAAAAGCAGCGTAGGCTGAAAGCCACTTTCACAAGGTATAATCAACCAATGAGAACTCCTGTGAAATCTATGTAGTATTATCACAATAAATGATCTTACCTTTTGTTGGCGTTTTTACTCAGGATGACACAAATCAGGTTTTTTGGAGAATCACACCCTTTCTTTGTCTGTAACTTCTTGACCTACTTATCAACGATATGTGATGCAACTAGCTAACAACAGAAGGCAGCATTTACACAAGTTTCATTTCTGATGGCTAGGAGGAAGGTTGCATCAACTAACTTACTGTATCAACTAACCTGCCTCTCCCCTAATTTTTTGAGAGAAAAATGGTGTAATTTTTTGAGAGAAAAAGGGCGTAATTTTTTTTTGGGGTGCTTCAGAGTGAGTGGTCAATAAGTTTCCTTAATTTTCCCCATTGACTTCAATGTTAAATTTTAAGGTGAGCCAGAACCCAAGCCAAGTTAATGGGGAAGACTCAGTAAAGGTCATCTCCAGGTCATCCAGTTTAATCCAGTTTATTCAAGTTTAATGCAGTTTCGTCCAGGTCATCTCCAGGTCATCCAGTTTAATCCAGTTTAATTTTATGTGCCCCAGAACCAACATTTATCCCCTACTCATGTCCAATCATTTGAAGTGGTGACAGGTGGACTCGAATCAAGTTGCAAAGACATCTCAAGGATGATCAAAGGAAATGGGATGCGCTTGAGCTCAATTTGGAGTGTCATAGCAAAGGGATTGAATACTTATTATTGACTCGAGACATTTCAGCTTTTTATTACCCTCGCCAGAGGAGAGGCTATTGTATTTGGGACTGTTTGTCGGTCTGTCCGCACAGAACGAGTATGCTTTTCTCTGTAACTGTTGGTCCAATTGGCAAGAAATTCTCACCATAGGAGCCCCTCCTCCTGTAGGATTTTAAAATATTTATGACATCATAGGTAAAGTGAGTGGTATGGGCGCCATCTTGGAAAAACCGAAAAAAATTCACCTCTATATCTCCGAAACTGCTCCATGGGAAACAAGAAAGAGCAGAGATTGCAGACGCTCACCAGGACATGTTAGTGGTTTTTAAGAATTTTGTGTTAAAACAAATATGGTGGCTGAACCACGTGACCGATGCCATCATTTTTTTTTCTCCACGAATTTATCCCTAGATGATGCTCAAGAAATTTAATCTTGATCGGATGAAGTTTTGTACTCGTCGAATTATGATGTCATAATGGAGGCACCGATGGCATAATCATTAAAAACCACCTTTAGAGGCCATTTTTCCCCGCAAAGCAGGGGTTGGCCTTTTTCGGGAACCGTGGTTGTTGTTGTTTTTCGGTCCCCTTTTTGAAGCAATGTTTTACGGCCGGATGCCCTTCCTGACGCCAACCCTTTTTGCCACCTGTAACGACAAACAGGGAATTGCCAGTGAACTGGTACTCAATTAGCCGACCTCGGAAGGTATGATCAGGCTGAGTCAACCCCCCTAGCGTTCATTCAGCGATCTACTGGGATGCGAACCCAGGATCCTAGGTTATCCTAAGCCGGCACCCTAGCCGCTAGCCCAACACCAGGATAATCATTAACATATCATATTCCCCATGGAGAGTTCTTTACAATGAGCCATGTCTCGATTTTTTTGGTTTGTAGCGCTTTCGGAGACGTAGAGATTCAAAGTTTTTCGGTTTTTCCAAGATGGCACCCATACCACGTGACCTATGACGTCATAATTATCACAAAAACTCCAGGAGAAAGTGCACCAATGGTGAAAATTTCCTGTCAATCGGACCAACGGTTGCAGAGAAAATCATATTTATTCTGTGCGGACAAACAATTCAAATGCAATACCCCCTCCTCTGGCGAGGGTAAAAATGAAACAGGGCTCATTGTCAAGTACTCCTCATAGGGAACAACATATATGCATGAAGATTTCATCAGTGTATTCGTTATGACGTCATAATTTGTTCCTCCCCCCCCCCCCCACCCCCACTCCGTTCCATAATTTGTTCCTTTAAGTCCCCCCTACCATGCCTCTTCCCCCCAAGTCCTCTCCCTCCCACAGATCTCCAGATGTCCCTGTTCTCTGCTGTTGTACTTGTGTGCTTCCAGCTCTCTCTCCCCATCTTGTCTCCCGCTCCCTTTATTGTACGTTTTGTGTGTCTGTTTGTTTTTTTGTGATTAATGTTAGCTCTTACACAATCCCCGATCTTGTATACAAAAAAAAAAAAAAACACAAGTAGAACGCTTGAACCGATCAGTTTGAAATTTATTGTGCATGATCTCCACAAAAATTGTATGGCAGAATTAAATTAATGACGTCATGTCATCAATAAACTATACACACACAGCAGCTAATAAACACCACACAAACTACAAACACATCCTGGCAAGGGTCTGCAATCTGATTGCTCTCTGATGTTTTTAATTGTTTTATAAAAATTTATGTTGAAAAATTTTCACTTAGACATTATGGGGTATTATGTGTGGATCAGTGCAAAAAAATCTCAATTCAATCCATTTTAAATTCAGGCTGTAACAACAAAATGTGAAAAAGTTAAGGGGTGTGAATACTTTCTGAAGACACTGTATATGTGTATCATTTTGGCCCCATCTATCAATGGGGAAAATTACTTTAAACATTTTAAAATCCTCATATCCGGATTCATATCTTCACCAAAATCCAATAATTTCGTCATTCTCATATATCCAAACTGCCCACCAAATTTCGTCCGAATCCGTCCACAATGTTCTGAGACATCCTGTTCACAAACAGACAAACAGATGGACAGGCGTGAAAGAAAACCTCCATCCACTTTTGGTGGCGGAGTAATTATATCTGACATGAAGTTCACTTTCCCACGTTAATGTGAACCCCGAACCGCCAACACACAAACATACACAGGTATTATTTTGTTGGTGCAATATGGTGGAAAGTAGTGGAGACAATAGGTGTGAGATCATAGAAATAGGTATAATAGGCATTTCCCTGATGAGACCAAAGAAAAGGATATGTTGCTCTCCCTCGGGCAAGTAAGTGACGACTGTCTCTAATTTCCACCTCCATTCTGGTCTTGCTCCCTCTGCCCTCTGACCCTCCAGCAACTGCAAAACACAAGCTTCGTTATCTTCCAATAATAAAATCACTCCAGATGAAACATTCAAAACCCGCACACCGACTGCACATCTCAACTTATTTGTTCCTCTTTTCCCGTGTTTGTGGAACCATCTTCCTGTTAAATCCCACTCTTCTTTCTCAGTTATTAAAAGCTAGCAGTGCACGGATATCTCATGCCATTGCCGATCCTTCAATACACATTTTTACCTCCGCCACCGAAGGTTTTCACCCCTGTCGATGTGTTTGTCTGTTCATGAACAAGATATCTCAAAAGGTTGTGGACGGATTCAGACGAAATTTGGTGGAGAGGTTGGATATGTGACAAGGATGAACTGATTAACTTTTGGTGAAGGTCCAAATCCAGATCCGGATTAGAATTTCTTTTTAAGTGACTTCACCATGGAGCGAGAGGGCAAAAACGAGATGAAGCACGATATCTGAAAAAAAGATGTGGATGAGTTGGGTAGGTGCCAAGAACAAGCTGATGGGATTTTGGTTCAGATCCGAGTCCAGATCTGGACTATCAGTGGATACAAAACGCAAACAGTTCAACCTGGCAGATGTATGAGCTCCACCAAGTGCCGTTCTAGTTTTTTTTAAACTTTTTTATCCCCACCCCAATGACCTTGCCTCGCTCAGCCATATTATTCCTTGGGGGTTGCTGTTGCTTCCCCTAATCTCTCTCCTACTTTCCTGTTTGTTTAGTTCCTTGCTCTGTGTCCAACCGTTTTCCCCACTACCCCAATGTCTGACCATACCCTCCAATATTTTCATGACAAATACTGCAGTGGGTGGTTGAAGTAGGGGGGGAGGACATATTATAATAAATAATTGCCCTTCTTAATTATATTGTTAATTTAAGTCCCTTTTGTCTTTCTCTTACATCAAAATGACACCGAACAAACAATGTGCAGAGATGAAAGAATATAACCGTGAGTAAACAAGTTGTCATCCCTTCATGCTCATTGTGATATGTTACTCATTATCGATGAAGGTCAAATTACAAATGTTAATACACAATAAAAACTTGTAGCCGCACACCTGTCAACATCATTCATCGAATTTCGTGACCTGGAGTGCAGCCAACATGTTGCTTCCCAAACTGGCTGCAATTTATTTGTCTCTGACTCTCTCCGGAGTGCGAGGTAAATGAGGGCATTTTGCTTTTTAAAGTTGAACCTGGGATGCATTGGCAAGTTATTGGCAAATTATTGAGTTGTTTGAATAGGTATGGTAATTGTGTTTTGGTTGTATTTGTAATATGGCATTATAAATATAAATACCTTGGTTCATTGTGATATGTTACATGATTCCAAATTGTTACATTACATCAAAATTGTGATATGTTCATATGTGATACTAGTACCCGACTGCAAAGCCGCAATGAGCCGGTGAAGCCAAAGCCTCTTGCCACTATTTTACCCATCACGATGGCATCAGGAGGTTGGGTAGTTGGTAGTAGCTAAGTGTAGTAGGTACCGTACCTCGTTCAAAATGACACCATTTGCATTCTGGATGAGATGAAAATTTATAAAATCTCCTTCTTGATTAATTTGGTGAATTCCGTCTCAACTTCGGATATTTCCGGCCGTGAAAAACTTTCCCCTACGGCCGCGAGATTTCTAAAAAATAATTCTTCGTCAATGTTAGAATATTTGACGCCGTTTTCACCCTCCGAAGTCCGAAACGCGGTAATAAGCTTTTTTGAAATATTTTTTCAAATTCTCGAATCTCATTGGTTCCGGTGTTTGGTGACGATTTTCGTTGAAGATAACCAGGGCCCGTGCGGGCCCGGCGAACGAGGTTGGTCTTAAAGTATTTTAATTACAAATTAGAGGTGCATAAGATTGTGAATCAAACAAAGGCGGGTGAAACAAACTCCTATTGAACTTTTTCGCAATTGTTTATGCATACTTCCGCATCCGCATGATGGCGGCCTCCATGGAGCGATTTGGTGCGTCAAAGCTTCGAAATTCTCGAAGGATTCAGCAAAATCTGGCTTCACAATACGTACGCGTTCATTCGCAACACCGGCTTCGCCGGCTATTACCAAAGGAAAGGGGAAGTTGTGAAGTAGCTGGGGTAAAATGGAAGGAGGTTAGTGGAGTCAACTGTGAAAGAATACTGAGAAAATATAAGGTTAAAATCTATAAGACATTGATTAGACCGGTTATAATGTATTGTGCAGAAATATGGCTTTGGAAAAAATGGAAGAGGAGTTGCTGGAGAGGACAGAGATGAGAATGCTTCAGTGGATTCTTAGAATATCACTAAGATAATGGATCAGGAATAAGGAGACATGCAAGAGAGCAAGAGTTTGTAAGTATCGCAGAAAGGATTAGAGAGACTAGTTTGTGGTGGTTTGGACACGTGATTAAGAACAAGAATGACCGCACTGACTACATTGATCACAACCTGCGACAAAATCTGGAAAAAAAAATCGCATTTAAAGCAATCTTAAAAGATGAACAGCAGGATTGTGAAACGCACATTTATTGAGCTATTGAATAATTAGCCCAACGTGATGCTCGATTACCGTGTGTTCTCATGTACCGTGTGTTCTGACCGGCTTGATTACACCTTAATGTGACGGGAGAACTAAGTGAAGACACTGGATGATCAACCAACAAGAACACACCAATTGGGATGCCTTAGAAGTTCCTTCTCACAGGTTGTTGTGCATGTGCCCCTGAGCAAAAGACAAACAATACAGTGGGTCAGTCATGACATTTTCAAGGTTACATGTATCAACCACACAATAATAATAATAATACATTTATTTTATATAGCGCTTTTAAAGAAGCCCAAAGGCGCTTTGACAGAGTACAAAAAACAAGTGCAAAAAGACAAAAATCAATAGGTAAATAATCAAAGCAAAAGGAAGGAGAAGGAGAAGAGATAGTCAGGGGTTAAATGCTGTGGGTTAAATGTTGAATGCAGTGTTGAACAGGTGGGTCTTGAGTGATGTTTTGAATGTGGTGAGTGAGGAGGAGTCTCTGATGGTGTGAGGTAGTGAGTTCCAGAGGGTGGGAGCAGCGATGGAGAAGGCCCTGTCCCCCCAGGATCTGAATTTGGTCCGGATGGGGGGGGGGGGTCAGGAGGTTGGTACCAGCAGAGCGGAGGTTGCGGGTGGGAGTGTGTCTGGAGAGGAGGTCAGTCAGGTAGGATGGGGCCAGGTTATGGAGGGCTTTGTAGGTCAAGAGGAGGATTTTGTACTGGATTCTCTGGGGGATGGGGAGCCAGTGAAGCTTATAAAGGACGGGGGTGATGTGGTCACGGGTCCGGGAATGGGTGATTAGCCGGGCAGCGGAGTTCTGAATGTATTGGAGTTTATTGGTGATTATTCAGGGTGAACCATAGAGGAGGCTGTTGCAGTAGTCCAGACGGGAGGTGATGAAGGCGTGGATGAGGGTTTCTGCAGCCATGGAGGAGAGGGATGGACGGAGACGGGCGATGTTTTTCAGGTGAAAGCAGGCTGTCTTTGTGATCTGTTTAGTGTATTTGGCGAAGGAGAGGGTTTGGTCAAAGATGATGCCAAGATTCCGGATGTGAGGGGAGGTGGATACTGGGAAACCGTCGATGTTGAGGGCAAAGTTATGGGTGGATTTGGTGAGCGTTTTTGGGCCAATGATGATTATTTCAGATTTATCATAGTTAAGTTTGAGGAAGTTGATTTGAAGCCAGGATTTTATTTCAGTGATGCAGTTTGTCAGGATAGAGTGGGTGGCGGTGGAGATGGACTTGGTGGAGATGAAAAGCTGGATGTCATCGGCGAAGCAGTGGAATTGGAGACCATGACGGTGGATTAAGTAACCAAGGGGGGACAGGTACAGGATGAAGAGGAGGGGGCCGAGAACTGAACCTTGGGGGACACCTTGGGGGAAGGGAGCAGTGGGGGATTTGCAGTTGTTGATGGAGATGAATTGGCGTCTGTCAGAGAGGTATGATTTGATCCAGGAGAGGGCAGTGCCGGTAATGTTAAAGGTGATGTCTTTGTTAAAGGTGATGTCAAGTTGGGTGAGGAGGATGGTGTGATTGATGGTGTCAAAGGCGGCGCTGAGGTCGAGGAGGATGAGAATGTTGAGGTTGCCGGCGTCAGAGGAGAGGAGATGGTCGTTGGTGATTTTGAGGAGAGCAGTTTCAGTGCTGTGGTTGGAGCAGAATCCGGATTGGAATGTTTCATACAGGTTATTGGCAGAGAGGTGATGTTTGAGTTGAGTGGCTACAGCGCATTCCAAAACTTTTGACAGAATGGGTAGGTTGGAGATGGGTCTGAAGTTGTTTAGGGTGTCAGGGTTTAGACCAGGTTTTTTCAGAATGGGGGTAACAGCAGCACTTTTGAGGGATGGTGGGACGATGCCTGTAGACAGAGAGGAGTTTATTGTTGCAGTGATAAGTGGAGAGAGAGTAGGAAGGGAGGCCTTGACAAAGCTGGAGGGGATGGGGTCAAGAGTGCAGGTGGCAGTTTTCATTCCTATGAGTTCAGAGAGGTCAGTCGGGGAGACTCGGGAGAACTGAGACAGGGGTTGGCAGGATAACGGGGGGGGGGGGGGCAGGTGGTTTGAGGGGGAGTGGGTGCGGTGGTGGTTAAGCTGTGGCAGATGTTGTCAATTTTGCTTTGGAAGAATGAAAGGAAGGAGATGCAGTTTTGTACTGTGAATGACTGGGTGGTGGTGTTCAGGGGGCTGAGTTTGTTTATTGTAGAGAAGAGTGCTTTTGGGTTTCCAGAGCCAGAGTGGTTAATTTGAGAGTAGTAGGCGGAGCGGGCACGGGAGAGGGCATCTCTGTAGTGCTGTAGGTGGTCCTTGTAGGCTTGGGAGTGAATTGTGAGACCTGTTTTATTGCAATAAGACAATAAACATCATTTCTCAAGCGATTTACATCCATTACATTAAAGTAGTACAAGCGTTACGCCTTGGTCCCCCGTCGGTGAAGTGATGTGAGTTGACAAAGTGGAAGACGCAAGGCGGCCATCTTGGATTTTGACGTGGCGAACCAATTTTCAATAGCGTTCTTCCTTATGCGTAGATACACCCACACACCAGATTGGACGTTAGTAGTTCGTTTATTTCTCAGGCTATTTCGCTCACAGTGTTCAGACATATCTATGGTGGCGGCCATCTTGGATTTTGACGTGGCGAACCAATTTTCAATAGCGTTCTTCCTTATGCGTAGATACACCCACACACCAGATTGGACGTTAGTAGTTCGTTTATTTCTCAGGCTATTTCGCTCACAGTGTTCAGACATATCTATGGTGGCGGCCATCCTGGATTTTGACGTGGCGACACAATTTTCAATAGCGTTCTTCCTTATGCCGAGATACACCCACACACCAGATTAGAAGTTGGCAGTTCGTTTCTTTTTCAAGATATTTCGCTCACAAGGTTCAGACATTTACTTTTCAAGATATCGTGCTCACAAGGTTTAGATATGGTGACAGCCATCTTGGATTTTGACGTGGCGACCTCATTTTCAATAGGGTTCTTCCATTTGCCTAGTTGCACCCACATATACAAGTAAAAATTTGAGAATTTGTGCTTATATAAAATGTTGGAAGCATTTCGTGTTAAAAGTGGTTAAACAAGTTTTTTAGGATAATTCGAGGGTGCTGAATTCAAAAATGCTGTTTAACCGGTTCAATTTTGGAGTCTTAACCTTCAAATTGTAAAAAACAAAATGCCCGCCATTTTCAGCATATTTTGTGCCATAACTTGGATTTTAAGCAACGTAGAAGGCTCAAAATAGTGGCAATACCCATGTTTGTGATACTGAGGATTCCAAATTTACTGTTACCTAAGTTGTAACTAGTTTGGTTTCGCCGCCATGTTGAATTCCAAGATGGCCGCCATATTGATCATCAAGATGGCCACAATGTTGGATTTAAATACAAAGAAACAAATTGAAATATAGTACGCCTGGAGTCTTTTGCAAAGTGTGCTTTGGATTATTTTGAAAAGCGAGTAAAATGAGACAATGAAGGAATTGTGGTCTTGTGGTTGAGTTACATACACCTTCTGTACTGCAGAATATTGCTGCCAAGGATTTGGCATCGGAGAGCATTCAACATTCTTTGCTTAATGCAGAAAAACTTGGACAGGTGCAGCTGGATGAGTTTGTTGATCAGCGCCTTCTTCAGCCTCCTGATGGCACATGTCATATCAATTTCAATGCCGCTTTACATAGGAACAAAGCACAGACTTTCTCGTCTCTGTATGCTGTAGACTGCAAAGAAAGCAAAGGCAAAGAAACGACCATCAACGCAGATAGAAACATTCTACAGCGACTTGTGACAGCTCCCAAAGCAGGGCGTGTGATAAACCTGGACCTGATTCTGCAGCATGAGCTTATGCCTGTGCCAATTTCACTTGCTGCCATGAATGGGAGTCTACATACAGGCAGTAGCGGTAAATCTCGACTGGCAAATGAGTTGATTCAAGATGTCTCAACCCCAGAACAAGTGACATTAACTGGAAGTACTTGCTTAGTAATTGATGGTCAAGCACTGGTGATGGCTCTTGGAAAGCCCAGCGGAATAACCACATTTGGTGAATATGCAGATGCGTTTGTGAATTCAGTGTTTGCCATGGGGAAAAAATTTGAGAGAGTTGACGTAACTTTCGACCGATACCAGCAGGATTCCATCAAGACTGGAACCAGAATGAAACGTACCCGGGCCTCTCGACCAATACGTCGGGTAATAGAAAACCAAAACGTTCCTCTACCAGACAAATGGACCAACTTTCTCTCACTTCGAGAGAATAAGGCAAATCTAGCAGAGTTTCTTTCTCAGCAGCTCATGACAAATGCGGTGTCTATTGCACCCTCAACACTTGTAGTGGCTGGAGGATTTGCACAGATCACAGACGTGAAATCTTCAGATCCAGAGATGGACACATCATCCCTACAGGCCAACCATGAGGAGGCGGACACACGACTTGTTCTTCATTGCGTCGACACAAATGCTGAAACAGTGGTGGTTTTAGTGCGTGACACTGACGTGCTGGTCTTGTTAGTTGCTCATTTTGATAAGATGCCATGCACTCAGCTGTGGATGAAGGCAGGAACTCTTAAGAAGCCAAAATACATTCGCATCCACAAACTCCAACAGAAACTGCCACCTTGCCAAGTGGAAGCGTTGCTGCCATTCCATGCAATTACTGGTTGTGACAGTGTGTCACAGCTTGCTGGCCACGGCAAAAAGACAGCCTGGAAGGTGTTTCAAACACACAGCCAATTGTTGACAGATCTAGGCACAGAAGATATCACTGAAGAAGTAATCAACGATGCAGAAAAGTTCATATGCCGTCTTTACAAGGTACCCGATGATGTGGACAGATGCGACAAGGCACGTGTAATACTCTTCTCTAAGGGTTGTCCACAGGAGACTCTGCCACCAACATAAGATGCAGTGAGACTACACATAAGGCGCGCACATTACCAGGCTTTTATTTGGAAGCGCGCAACCATCGCTACTCCAGTACTCTCCCAAGTAACAGACATGGGATGGACATACATCGATGGGAACTTGGTGCCGAAGTTGATGACGCTATCTCCAATTCCTAAGGCGTGTCGCGAGATAGTAACATGCGGATGTACCAAAGGATGTATAAATGGCCGTTGCAGCTGCAGAAAAGCTGGGCTAACATGCACAGGAGGATGTGCATACAACAGACAACTAGAATGCAGAAACAGAACAGACTAAGATAGACAGGTAAACATTTGAGAATGCCAATATTGAGCTATACGGTATTTATAAAGTATAATTACTAAAGGGCAGCCATTTTGGAACTTTACCCCTTTTTTAAATGCACTTTAGAAATGATTTAATATCATTTTTTTTGTTCTAAAGAAATTAAAAGCGCATTTGACCAGTGAAAGTGATGTACATAAAAAATACACCCCAGAAATTACCAAAAATATGGCGGCCATCTTGGAATTCAACATGGCGGCGAAACCAAACTAGTTACAACTTAGGTAACAGTAAATTTGGAATCCTCAGTATCACAAACATGGGTATTGCCACTATTTTGAGCCTTCTATGTTGCTTAAAATTCAAGTTATGGCAAAAAATATGCTGAAAATGGCGGGCATTTTGTTTTTTACAATTTGAAGGTTAAGACTCCAAAATTGAACCGGTTAAACAGCATTTTTGAATTCAGCACCCTCGAATTATCCTAAAAAACTTGTTTAATCACTTTTAACACAAAATGCCTACACTATTCGAAAATTCTCAAATTTTTACTTGTCTAACACACCAAATTAGAATTCGGTCCTTCGCTTACGCACGCACGTCCGCGCGCACGCACGCACGCACACACGCACACACGCACGCACGGACGGACGGACGGACGCACACACGGACGGAGGGGAAATCCATCGTCCCCCTTTCGCTCCGCGGTGCGACGGAGGACAAAAACTTCCATCCCTCCAATACCAAATAAAAAGGGATTTTACGGTAGTGAGCCCGGGAGTAAGTTCACCTCATTCACAAGACAATGAATGCAGTTGGAATTTCTTATTCAAGTATGTATTTACCACATACTGTTCTGGTATTTACCATAGCTACAACAATTGTATCTTAATTAACGCAATAATTATGAGGACATTGCATTAGGCACAGCTTAGTTTTAAGAAGTCACCTCTAACAGGAGGCTGGACAGCTCGAATCAGTGTTCTGAACTATTCAGCGAGTGTTACACCACAGGGTCGCATCTTAGAGTCAGAACTCAAGGTGAGGAGCCGCAACAATGTCTGGATAACGAATAAGGGCCGACCCAGAAGAGCGGGTGGACACTCGAAGCCAGAATAACTGTTCCTTCAATCCAGCTCGACCATAACGACGAACGATCGAAATAAATCCTGAATACCAGCACGTCAGGACGTCAGTTACTCTCCATCACGTTCAAGTTTACGGTATAAGAGATACAGTACATTCAGAAAGTATTCAGACCCCTTCACTTTTTACACATTTTGTTATGTTGCAGCCTTATGCTGAAATCGTTCAAATTCATTTTTTCCCTCATCAATCTGCACTCAATACCCCATAATGGCCCCATAATCAATATACCCTATAATGACAAAGAGAAAACAGGATTTTAGAAAGCTTTGCAAATTTATTAAAAAGAAAAAACGGAAATATCACATTGACATAAGTATTCATACCCTTTGCTATGACACTTGAAATTTAGCTCAGGTGCCTCCCATTTCTCTTGATCATCTTTGAGATGTTTCTTCACCTTGATTGGAGTCCACATGTGGTAAATTCAATTGATTGGACATGATTTGGAAAGGCACACACCTGTCTATATAAGGTCTCACAGCTGACAATGCATATCAGAGCAAAAACCAAGCCATGAGGTCGAAGGAACTGCCTGCAGAGCTCAGAGACAGGATTGTGTCGAAGCACAGATCTGGGGAAGCCTACAATGGCAGAGTTGGCCAGACGGAAGCCTCTCCTCAGTGAAAGACACATGAAAGCCCGCTTGGCGTTTGCAAAAAAGCACCTCAAGGACTCTCAGACTGTGATGAACAAGATTCTGTGGTCTGATGAAACCAAGATTGAACTGTTTGGCTTCTGTCTGGCCACTCTGCCATAAAGCCCAGATCGGTGGAGTGTTGCAGTGATTGTTGTCCTTCTGGAAGTTTCTCCCATCTCCACACAGGATCTCTGGAGCTCAGCCAGAGTGACCATCGGGTTCTTGGTCACCTCTTACCAAGGCCCTTCTCCCCCGATTGTTCAGTTTGGCCGGGCGGCCAGCTCCAGGAAGAGTCCTGGTTGTTCCAAACTTCTTCCATTTAAGAATTATGGAGGCCACTGTGCTCTTGGGAACCTTCAATGCAGCAGAATTTTTTTTTGTAGGCTTCCCCAGATCTGTTCCTCGACACAATCCTGTCTCTGAGCTCTGCAGGCAGTTCCTTCGACCTCATGGCTTGGTTTTTGCTCTGATATGCATTGTCAGCTGTGAGACCTTATATAGACAGGTGTGTGCCTTTCCAAATCATGTCCAATCAATTGAATTTACCACAGGTGGACTCCGATCAAGGTGTAGAAACATCTCAAAGATGATCAAGAGAAATGGGAGGCACCTGAGCTAAATTTCAAGTGTCACAGCAAAGGGTATGAATACTTATGTCAATGTGATATTTCAGTTTTTTCTTTTTAATAAATTTGCAAAACTTTCTAAAATCCTGTTTTCTCTTTGTCATTCTGGGGTATTGAGTGTAGATTCATGAGGGGAAAAATGAATTTAAACGATTTCAGCATAAGGCTGCAACATAACAAAATGTGAAAAAAGTGAAGGGGTCTGAATACTTTCTGAATCCACTGTATAACGCGGAATTTTACCTTGAAGCTGTCTCAGTCTGACGGGAGCCTTGATCATTGGCAGGAAGGCGGTAATGGTGGCGACAACATCTAGCAGTGTATAATCAGCAGAGCCTCACTGGCCTAATTTGTTCGGCCCACCAGAAAACCAACATGGCAGCCATATCATTTCATCTGGGCGCTACAGCGGGTGGAGTCGAGCAACAGATGTGGGTGTGGTCAGACAGCTGTCCAACCAATGGGTGCACATTAAAAAAAAAATCGACCCCCAAATATAACCTCAAAAACATCAATGCAAAGCTCTTGTAGACCTGCTACATGTCGCAGGTAAAGAATATAAATAACCAATAAAGAAAGCATATAATGAGCCAAATAGAGGGAAAAGGTCAAGAATACAACAGAGATTAACGTGGAGGGCGGTCGCGGAAAGAGACTTGAAGAGCGTGGGATTGAGCTGCGGATGAAAGCCTTGTATGTGATGAGGAGCTCAGGTGTGCCTAGGAAGGACTTCGCACGAGGGAGGATGCCCAGTCGGCGACTGGCTTTGGAGGCCAGATTGGAAATGTGGTTTTATACTCTTGTGTATAACATTATGTTGTTCTTCGGTTACAACACTGTTCCATGAGCCTCGATGAGGTAAAGCAAAAATCAAACAGACCTCATTCAAGTGTGTGGCGGAGTTGCGCACCATTACAATCGTGTACACCAATGCAATGATCTTTACCTTGCCTCTGAATAATACATACGAGGTACAATTTAGTGCAAGGACAACCAAAAGGATGATCATTAATAGGAAGAATGAAACAACAGCAATGACATTAAATGGTGAACGAGTGGAGAAACTGAGAATTCCCCTACTTTGGAGCAACGTTTCAAGACATGATGGATCATTTGCGTCCTGATCCGTTCAGTGTTCTAGCTTTTCCACGAGCCTTGACTCTGTATACAAAAAAATAATTAAATAAAAAGGAAAGGAAATCTGAATATTGGCAATTACTTGGACAAAAAAACTCATCAGGTTGTCTAATACCGTTTGATCCGTTCAGCGGAACACAAAAAGCATTGAAGATGAAATTGCAAATCACGAGAAAAAGTTTCCGTATGGATGTGAAAATGTGAACAATGATGAAGACCGATGACAGCAAGCCATCGTTTTGAAATGTGGTGCGAAAACGGAACTTGAGCATCTCATGGACTAACAACCAAGGCAATGACTGAAATTTGAGAATAAACACTGAGCTTTCACTGCACGAAATTGAAAATTGAGCCACACACCATTGGAAGTTACAAGCTACCCGAGGCCCCTATTACCATGTGAAGAATGTTTGGGTCATACACTCTCATGGGGTCTGTAGTTATTAGGTAAACGATTTGGTCCACAAAAATGAAGTGATGCTTTGTTTCCACCTGCAAGTTTTGATCTCGTTCAGGTTGCCTTTAAGGATCTGCACGCTATTTGCTAATTATTCTTTTTTGTTCTTCTTCAAGCAGACATTCATTGGACTCCAAGGCCTTCAGTGGCAGTTTCTGATCCAGGCATGCCCATGGCAGATCGAGTTTATACACCAAGACCTTTGTAGGGTGTGACCACTTCACAGTGCAGTACTTCATTGAAGATCGCGCTAAAGGAATGTGGTGATAGGCGTTGGGCAGGTCTGTTGTAATGATGGGTTCCCAATGGGCAATATTGTGTAGTGTTGAGTCAACATCTGGCATAAGTGAAGGTTGAGGCTTATTGTCGCGCCCGACGTCGGAAAATGTCGCGCCCGACAAGCCGGAACACCCCCATTTGGTTTCTTCACGAGAAATGATGGGTTAACGTACTCCACAGTGACTCCCACATCTTCAAGTCGAACGAAGGCTCTCAATTGCGTTTGTTTCATTGAAATCTGAACATCCCAACCCACAGGAAGAGCTACAGTTGAGATGGTTAGACACAGGAAGAGCTGCAGTTGAGATGGATAGACACAGGAAGAGCTGCAGTTGAGATGGATAGACACAGGAAGAGCTACAGTTGAGATGGTTAGACACAGGAAGAGCTGCAGTTGAGATGGATAGACACAGGAAGAGCTACAGTTGAGATGGTTAGACACAGGAAGAGCTGCAGTTGAGATGGTTAGACACAGGAAGAACTGCAATTGATATGGATAGACACAGGAGGAACTGAGGTTGAGACGAAGCAGCACAGGATGAACTGCATTTGAGACGAAGCAGCACAGGAAGAACTGCATTTGAGATGGAGAGGTACAGGCAGGGCAACAACAGTGGAGTCGCTCATGAAAGTTAATGCATGAAATGGTATCCCTTAAAAGGTAGAGGCAGCAGAAACAATACCTCGGTTTAAATTGGCAGGACTGGTTCGATGCTTCGGTATGGATGGGTGATTGCATACGTGTGCCGTCATTGTGATGTCTGTGAGAGGGTCTTGCCATAAAGTGAAACTGCTGCTGAAGTGTATTTTCCTCACCCAACACTCCTCATCCACCCCCACCCCGAAGCCCCCTCTCCACCCCAACCTCCCCATAAAAATAAATTAGCATCGACTCTTCACAAAGGACACTGTTGGATTTTCAATGTTCACCAATTGATGCAAGCAGATTTGACACCAGGCTTAATGACATCTCATTTCTAAGGAATGGCACACAGTGTGGTGCAGTGTCTTGTCTGTGAAATACCAATTTGATCGTTTGTATAGTTGAGTCGGGAATTGAAACCAGACTGATGAAGAGAAATCTATCTCTACGTCATCAGACCATGATGGAAAAATGCTTGCAAACATACTTCCCCAATGCTGTGTGCAGCCCTGCAGTGTTCTCCAGAACATGGATCCGATTTCACATTTGTGGATGCAGGCGGTGGACAAGCCTTCGTCAAGAGGTAACGAATGGTGTTAAGAAAATGGCGATTTTTGTGCACAGTATACAGTTGGTTACATGGCGTGTATTGCTTGTGTTATAATAACCAGCATGTAAGACCTGTCGCTTCACTGACGGGAATACCAATCTTTGCGTAATTGATAAATAAAAAAAATCGGTTGTTGTTAATGGGAAAAATAAAATGAGACTGTGTAGTGTGTATCGATACCGACCAAGCTACACACTCGCTTTGCTGATGGGAATATTAAGAGAGGGAAACAGGGGTTGGGGGGTAGAAAGGAGGGAGAGGGAGGGAGGCCCATTTTATTGATTATCGGATTTATCGAGGAATTCTTGGAGGAGAATGACGAGAGAAAAATTCAGTGAAGTGCCAGGGACAGTGAGAGTTGATTTGGAGAGAGCCGGCAGCTGAAGAGCATAGAGGAAGAGCTGCAGTTGAGATGGAGAGGTGAGGAAGAGCTGCAGTTCAGATGGAGAGGTACAGAAGACCTGCAGTTGAGATGGAGAGGTACAGAAGAGCTGCAGTTGAGATGGAGAGGTACAGAAAGAGCTGCAGTTGAGATGGAGAGGTACAGAAAGAGCTGCAGTTGAGATGGAGATGTACAGGAAGAGCTGCAGTTGAGATGGAGAGGTACAGAAGAGCTGCAGTTGAGATGGAGAGGTACAGGAAGAGCTGCAGTTGAGATGGGGGTACAGAAGAGCTGCAATTGAGATGGAGAGGTACAGAAAGAGCTACAGTTGAGATGGAGAGGTACAGGAAGAGCTGCAGTTGAGATGGAGAGGTATAGGAAGAGCTGCAGTTGAGATGGAGAGGTACAGAAAGAGCTGCAGATGAGATAGAGAGGTACAGAAGAGCTGCAATTGAGATGGAGAGGTGCAGGAAGAGCTACAGTTGAGATGGAGAGGTACAGGAACAGCTGCAGTTGAGATGGAGAGGTACAGGAAGAGCTGCAGTTGAGATGGAGAGGTACAGAAAGAGCTGCAGTTGAGATGGAGAGGTACAGGAAGAGCTGCAGTTGAGATGGAGAGGTACAGCAAGAGCTGCAGGTGAGATGGAGAGGTACTGAAGAGCTGCAGTTGAGATGGAGAGGTACAGGAAGAGCTGCAGTTGAGATGGAGAGGTACAGGAAGAGCTGCAGTTGAGATGGAGAGGTACAGGAAGAGCTGCAGTTGGGATGGAGAGGTACAGCAAGACCTGCAGTTGAGATGGAGAGGTACAGAAGAGCTGCAGTTGAGATGGAGAGGTACAGAAGAGCTGCAGTTGAGATGGAGAGGTACAGGAAGAGCTGCAGTTGAGATGGGGGTACAGGAGGCGCTGCAGTGAGATATAGAGGTACAGGAAGAGCTGCAATTGAAATGGATAGACACAGGAAGAGCTGCAGTTGAAATGGAGAGGCACAGGAAGAGTTGCATTTGAGATGGAGAGGTACTGGAGGAGCTGCAGTGAGATATAGAGGTACAGGAAGAGCTGCAGTGAAATCAAGAGCTACAGGAAGAGCTGCAGTGAGATCGAGAGCTACAGGAAGAGGTGCAATGAAATAGAGGAGGTACAGGCAGGGCAGCAATTGAGATGGAGCGATAAAGGCAGAGCAGGGTTGAGATGGAAAGGTACAACAGAGTAGCAATTGAGATGGAGCGATAAAGATAGAGCAGGAGTAGAAACGGTGCGATATAGGTGGAGCAGTGGAATCTGTATTCTGGTGTAAGAAGGAACTGACTCGGCATGTGGGATCTTCACATTCAGGCGCATTGCGTCTTGCAATGTCTGATGGGATATTTACAGTTCCAGCCAGTTGTCTGACAGAGGCATGGTGGCGACTGACTGTGGAATAGAAGGTAGTGGCATGTGGACTGGCAGACAACTCTTCAATGCATAGTTTCTCAGAGGCCTGTGCACAAGATTTTCTGTCTGTCAGTACACAAGGTTCCTGCCTGTGAGTACACAAGGTTTGCTGTCTGTGAGTACATAATGTTTGTCCGGTGAGTACACAAGGTTTACACTCGGTGAGTACACAAGGTTTTCTGGCCGTGAGTACACAAGGTTTTTCTGTCTGTGAGTACACAAGGTTTTCTGTCTGAGTACACAATAATGATCTGTGAGACTGAACAATATATGGGCTGAAGTGCTTGATAGAAGCCACGATGTAGAGAGCTTCAATTTCACAGGGCAACCATGTGATTTGGCGACCACGCAGTGTGGCAATGAAAAAACCCAGCAAGTTTTAGTTTGTTGCTACGGGTCACATGCAGGGTGGAGGTGATGCCATGCTTCTTAACAGCACTGTCTGTGACAACCCAGAGTTGATTGTCTGGTAGTGAGAGGGTAATGATTTCAGTGGTTGCAAGAGCAGATTGCTCCATTTGGAAGCTAGTGTTGAGGTCATCTGTCCACTTGATCCTTTCACTGGACTCACACCCAGCAGTGACAGCGTCCAAGGGGGTTGTGTACAAAGCGCATTGTGGAAGGACTCTCGTAAGCATCTTGTAGGCTCTGATGAATGATTTCATGCCTGAAACCTTTTCTGGTGGAAAGCAGGTAAATAGAGTGGTGGTCATACGTGTGGGCTAGCTTGAAAGGTGCCCTGAGACCAAATTCATCCCAGAATAGTTGTCTTTGGACAGATGAATCTTTAGGGCAGATATGTGTGGGAAAAGGCATGTAGTACACGTTTCCAGTTGTGAAGGGGCTCTTCAGGACTGTTACCACTGCAGTAGAAATCATCTGCAAGCTTGACGACTACATCGTGACAGGGCATGTACTACACGTTGCCAGTTGTGAAGGAGTTCTTCAGGACTATTAGTATTACCACTGCAGTTTTTTTTAAACATATGCGTTTCCTGTTTTCATGTAAATTTTCATTTACGGACGCTTTCCAATGGTTCAGTGATCTTCCCCGGTGTACCGGCTTCAAGGTCCGTCAGCATGCCAAATTTCAGCTTTCGGCACCTGGAAGGGACCGAACATTAATATTGATAAGTTTTTGGGGTAGGGATGAAATAAAATATCTTAGTCGAGATGGGATCATGTATGTTTAGAATGTTCCGAGTGTCACAAAGAAGAAGAACTCACCTCAATGTAGGTAGGGCTTAAGGGATGGAGCTATGCTAATAACAATGAGGGATGGAGCGAGGCTAATTAGGTAGGGCTTAAGGATAAACCCCAGTGTGTAATTGCCATGTGATTTTTTTCCCCTTCGTTGTTGTTGCATCACAAAGGGCCGCCTTTGCACTGTAAATGGACTCATTAGCTCACAATGCCGCCGGGACTAACCAACACCCAGCACATTTGCCGATCGGCACGCAAGCCCTGACTCACGGCCTTCAACGTCATCCGAACATCCCCTAACGGAGATTAGACTACGACCCTCCTCCCCCCCCCCCCCCCACCACTTGTGACAGGAAGGCCACGCCTCTACCTTCGTCATTGGGCGTCGTGAGGCCTCGCCCTGAAGATGATGATTGGTCGTGGCCATGGACTGAAGTGGTGGGGCGCGGGGATTGGTTGGAGTGTGACGTCATCGTCGAAGATTCGAGTGTAGGAAAAAGATGCAGTTATGCCATCGAGCTCATCTTCTGATCCTGGATTTGATAGTGGAAGGTCGCGTTTTATATCGCTCTCCCTGCGCCTTCGGCGAAGGCCACTGCACTTTGAGCGGTGCGCACTGGCAAGGCGAGTGTTTGGAGCCCGGTGGATCGTGACGATCGGAGGAGGAAGAATTTTGGCCACCGCTCCACGGGTCGGTGGATGCTACGGGCGCGACTACACGCCATCTTGTGCGCTTCCTGTGCGATGACTCCCGTTCGACGACCACCAGGCCTTCGAGGGCCATTTGGGGACACCAGGCTGAGTACCGGCCAACGCACCACACAAACACATTTTCTTTTATTTGTCTTCACTTGTCGTGTCTATGTGTCCGTGTGGAGGGTCCCTCAATTAGAATTTAGTTTTACCTCACCATTTACACTGCATGACCAAAAGTATGTGGACACCCAAACATCGAACATCTCATTCCAAAATCATGGGCATTAATATAGATAGTCAGGTTCACTATGTCAATAAATTATATTTCGTTCAAAATCATGGTAGATTAGCAAACCTATACATTTTTGGAAAGGTTATAACATAAGGAAACTAAAAATCAATGTTTACATTTGGAGAGATACCTGTATGGCGGCCATTTTGGATTTTCAAAATGGCCACTGTAAAATACATATTTTGTTCTATTTCTGCCTCTAATTACCCTAAAAACTTTTTAAAATATACTAAACCTATATTTTCAGGGACAAGGAATCCAATGAAAGTATCAAATTAGTGCTATGGGGAATGGTAAGACACGAATCAAAGGTTTTGAATTGCAAAATACTGTCTTTATATTCGCGATAAGTTGCATAAATCAAATACATGTTATCATTTTGTACAGGCAGTTAATAACATTGTTAATACAGTTAATACATAACAGTTAATAACAGTGTCACAATAATTCATATCACCAAACATACACAGGCAGTCAGCAAAATCATATATACACATGCAGTCAGTATAACTTCACATCTACACAGGCAGTCAATGACAAAATATACACAGGCAGTCAATGGCATCAAACATACACGATTACAGAATATGCTATTTAGAGTTCGTCATCACTGTCCTGTGTGTCGTATCCGACAATATAGTCCGCATCGTTTTCACAGTCCGTTCCACACAAGCAAAGGTCGGTCAAATTGATTGGCAAATCGAATTGGTCGAATGGTCGATCGAATCGAATTCGATGAATCGAATCGAATTGGTCGAATGGTCGATCGAAGCGATTGGTCAAATGGTCGAATTGGTCGAATGGAATTGGTCGATTGGTCGAATTGGTCGAATTGAATTGGTCGGAATTGGCAAATGTAAACATTGATTTTCAGATTTTCCATGTAATAACGTTTCCAAAAATGTATAGGTTTGCTAATCTACCATGATTTTGAACGAAAAAACATAGTGAACCTGACTAAGAGTTGGTCCCCCCCTTTACTGCCAGAACAGCCTCCACTATTCTGGGAAGGCTTTCCACTAGATGTTGGAACATTGCTGCAAGGATTTGCTTCCATTCAGCCAAAAGAGTTTCAGTGCGGTCGGGCACTGATGCTGGGCGATTAGGCCTGGCTAACAGTCGGCGTTCCAATTCATCCCAAAGGTGTTCGATGGGGTTGAGGTCAGGGCTCTGTGCAGCCCAGTCAAGTTCTTCCACACCGATCTCGACAAACCATTTCTGTATGTCATGAAATTTCTGTATGCATTGTCAGGCTGAAACAGGAAAGGGCCTTCCCCAAACTGTTGCCACAAAGTTGGAAGCAGACAATCGTCTAGAATGTCATTGTATGCTGGAGCATTAAGGTTTCCCTTCACTGGAACTAAGGGGCCTAGCCTGAACCATGAAAAACAGCACCAGACCATTATTCCTCCTCCACCAAACTTTACAGTTGGCACTATGCATTTGGGCAGGTAATGTTCTCCTGGCATCCGCCAAACCCAGCTTAGTCCTTTGGACTTCCAGATAGTGAAGCGTGATTCATTACTCAAGAGAACGTGTTTCCACTGCTCCAGAGTCCAATGGTGGTGAGCTTTACACCACTCCAGCCGACGCTTGGCATTGCGCATGGTGATCATCGGCTTGTGTGCGGCTGCTCAGCCATGGAAACCCATTTCATGAAGCTTCCAATGAACAGTTGTTGTGCTGACATTGCTTCCAGAGGCAGTTTGGAACTCAGTAGTGAGTGTTGCAACCAAGGACAGCTGAGTTTTACGCACCACATGCTTCAGCACTCGGCGGTCACGTTCTGTGAGCTTGTGCGGCCTACCACTTTGCGGCTGAGCTGTTGTTGCTCCTAGACGATTCCACTTCACAATAAAAACACTTACAGTTGACCGGGGCAGCTCTAGCAGGGCAGAAATTTGACAAACTGACTTGTTGGAAAGGTGGCATCCGATGACAGTGCCACGTTGAAAGTCACCGAGCTCTTCAGTATGGCCCGGCCCATTCCACTGCCAATGTTTGTCTATGGAGATTGCATGGCTGTGTGCTTGATTATATATACGTACCTGTCAGCAATGGGTGTGGCTGAAACAGCCGAATCCACCAATTAGAAGAGGCGTCCGCATACTTTTGGTCATGTAGTGTATTTCGTTTGTATTACTCTTGCATTTGTTTTCATTAAATCATTATTTGTCGAATCTTACTTTTCTGGTATTATGGATTTCGCTGTCCCATCTCTACGTCTGAATCGAATAACACCTGCGTGTGTTCCCGATCAGCTAAGGCCTCAAACCTTCCCGTGTCCTTTGCTACCGCCAAGTTGGATATACGCCTCGGAGTTAAAGCTCGTTTTAGTCATTCGTCCTCTTGGTGTCTTAACCCGGGGACACGACAATATATCAGTCGGTCAGTCAGTGGTCAGAAAGAGCGTTATATCTATATAAATAAAGGAGGAGTGTCTGTGTGTGTGTGTGTGTCTGTCTGGATGTCCGCTTATAACTCAAGAACTACATATCGGAGAAAAGTTTTAGACACAGATTCGGAATCAGCATAAAATTCCGGTGGTTATAGGCTACTTTTTATTTTAATATCAATGGTTTAAAAAACCGGGCCAGCTGCAATTCCATGGTGTAGTTTGTGGCGGCGCTATTGCCCCTTTCCGATCCCATGACGCATTGCGGTTCCGATTCGCGATAAGGTCTATGCGCTATCACCGACACTTTTCCACCTTTTCCATACCTTTTAATCGGATTTCCCTTATCGTCCATCGTAACTACATTACGCTTGGAAACACTAGCAGTATCCTTCTTCGGACCCATGGCTAACACAGACACAGTAAAGGAATACTGTACATCGCCTCTGTTTTGAATGAGAATCAGCAGTTGCGCGTACGTACAGTATACTGTACGTACATATTTATATATTTTTAATGTGCTTTTTATTGTATTTTAAATTGTTTTTTAGCTTCTTTTATTGTTAATTTATGTACTATTTTATTTATTTTAAATATATTTTTAAGGAAAACAAATGTTTTCACGTCCGTAGGAGTGACGTAATGTCGCACATAATGACGTTCGCTGCCCGGTCATGAAAGAAATTATGATTCTCTTGACAAAGTGACATGAAGATCAGGCAGTAAACCTCCCAACTGAGTTTCTCAGCAGTCGTCAGCCTCAAGGACTCCCAACACACAGGTTGATTCTCAAGGTGGGAGCACCAATCATGCTTCTAAGGAATCTTGATCCACCAAAGCTGTGTAATGGAACACGATTGACAATCCAGCAAATTATGCCGCATGTCCTAGAGGCAACCATCCTCTCAGGACAATACAGAGGAGAGAAAGTATTCATTCCAAGGATACCACTTATTCCACCTGACCTTCCATTCTCCTTCAAGAGGATTCGGTTCCCCATCCGGCTATGTTTTGCTATTTCCATCAACAGGGCGCAGGGGCAATCAATGAAGGTTGTAGGCCTGAACTTCACAGAACAAGTGTTTGCCCATGGCCAGCTGTACGTGGGCTGCTCGAGGGTTGGAAAAACCAAGCAATCTTTATGTCTTGGCACCAAGTAAGAAAACCAGAAATGTTGTATACCCAGAGGTTTTGAGAAATTGAAAATTGAAAAAACGTCATGTAGGAAATATACTGTGATATTGCTCTAAAATATACATGTTCTTTTCATCATATATTTGTATTATTCTTATTCAACCCGGGCGAAGCCGGGTACCTCAGCTAGTATTAGATATGGGTGCATATAATCATGTGTATAATCATGATTAATGTGCATGTGTAATCATGACCGTGCATGAGTGTGAATGTATAACAACGGTGTGTGCATGTACTGTGTGTATAATATGTAGAATCACGTACAACACAATCTCGCATAATTACGCGTGCAATCACATACAATATACATGCATACGTGTGCTTGCACAATCATAACGTGTGCGTGCGTGCGTGCGTGTGTGTGTGTGTGTGTGTATGTGTTTAATATTTATTTGTTCAAATTCATACATGGACGCAATCGACATACAACACACACTGTCATTGCAAATGGATGCAGGGATGGATACTGGATAGGGAACTACCGTGATTCAAAGAAAGATATAGGAATGGTTTCACATAATCATTTATTGTGACCAACCCGACCTTGTTTACATACTTTTTGATATATCATCCTCACATCCTTTTACATTAAAAAATGTTTTGATTACCTGTTAAAATATACAGTCACGTGAAAAAGTAAGTACACCCCATGTAAACTTTTGACTTTTTCAACATATTTCAACATACAGCTATTTGATCTTCATTTCAACAATATTGATAGATAAAGGTTATATAATATAACAAATATCATGACACATTTACATTTTGTAGTCCATTGTATAATTTAAATAAACATAAATGCAAATTTCGCATGTGGAAAAAGTAAGTACACCCTTGGCTCTAATAGGTGGTATTGCCCCCTTTGGCAGAAACAACCTCAAGTCGGCGTTTCTTATAACTGTCTACCAGTCTCTGACATCGACTGGGAGAAATTTTTGCCCACTCCTCCATGCAGAATTCTTTCAGCTGTGCGATGTTTGAGGGGTTTCTTGCATGCACAGCTTGTTTCAAATCCCCCCACAACATCTCGATGGGATTTAGATCCGGGCTTTGACTTGGCCCTTCCAGAACCCTCCATTTCTTTCTTTTCAGCCATTCCTTGGTGGATTTACTGGTATGTTTTGGGTCATTGTCATGTTGCAAGGTCCACCTTCGGTTGAGCTTCAATTTTCCGAAAGATGGCCTCACATTATCCTCAAGCACCCTCTGGTACAATGAAGAATTCATAGTGGATTCTATGATGGTAAGCTGCCCAGGCTCTGATGCAGCAAAGCTGCCCCAAACCATAATATTTCCACCACCATGCTTTACAGTTGGTATCAGGTTAAAAATATATTTAACCACCTTTAGAGGCCATTTTTCCCCGCAAGGCGTCGGTTGGCCTTTTTCGGGAACCGTGGTTGTTGTTGTTTTTTGGTCCACTTTTTGAAGCAATGTTTTACGGCCGGATGCCATTCCTGACGCCAACCCTTTTCGCCGCCTTTAACGACAAACAGGGAATTATCAGTGAACTGGTACTCAATTAGCGGACCTCGGAAGGATGACAGGCTGAGTCAACCCCCCTGGCGTTAATTCAGCGATCGACCGGGATTCGAACCCAGGATCCTAGGATCATAAGCCGGCACCCTAGCCGCTAGCCCAACACCAGGGTCCAATTGTTACGGAACCGGAGAGGGCTTCCCTCGTTGCCCTGCGGAGATTAACCCGCCGTTCCTTCTACTAACCACTCTCCGTTCCTGGTCATCCCAACGCTCCCTCCCGCCCGCAGCACCGCCAGGGTATTCGGGCCAGAAAGTCGGAATGGCCTTCCCGGGACCTGAGTGCAACGCTCGGTCGTGAGACAGGGAAGAGACGGCCGTTCGAGCTACGGTTTTAGGTTACCGAGCGGGTTTAGTAACCCGTAGTTCGAACCATTAACAAACTACACCCGATTCTAACGTTGGCCAAATCGCACTTTGCTAAATCAATGATGGAAAGGACACGACGACTGGGAAAGATGAAACGACGCAAGGGGGTACAGTTCTCAAGACCTCCGGAGGAGGGTGTAATTACAGTGGTGGAGAAAAGGGGTAGATTACAAGGCAGAGTGAGGTAAAGACACAGAAAAGATGGGCACTCAAATACAGGCTTATTTAAGCCCAGACAGACCACGGACAAACGGACAAGGTAGACTCACACAGGGATTGATGGCAGGAATGGACAGGTAGGTCGATGGCACAAGGTGCACCTTGGCTCGGGGACAGGATAAGGCACGGTCGAAAGATGCAGGGAGGTCTCACAGCGCTCGGAGGGTACGTCTTGCTTGCTCCAAGCTCAGCGCGCATCTTGTGGTCAGGTTCTTGTGGTCAAATGTGGTCAAATATCAGGTTATTGTGGTCAAATGCTGTCTTTGGTTTTCGCCAAACATGTCTTCTGGTACTGTGGCCAAATCGCTCTACCTTTGAATCACCTGTCCAGAGCACATTGTTCCAGAAGTGCTGGTCTTTGCCTAGGTGTTCATTGGCAAACTTTAGTCTTGCCCTGATGTTCTTTCTGGACAGCAAAGGTTTCCCCCTGGCACACCTCCCATGTAGATCAAATTTGTGCAGCCTCTTTCTAATGGTAGACTCGTGCACTTTGACATCAACAGTGGCAAGAGCTACCTGTAGGTCCCGTGATGACATTCTGGGGTTCTTAGAGACTTCTTTCAGCATCTTGCGGTCTGCTCTCGGGCTGAACTTGCTGGGTCGGCCTGGCCTGAACAAGTTGACAGTTGTTTGGAATCTTCTCCACTTGTAGATAATTTTCCGGACAGTCGAATGATTGATTTCAAATTGTTTACGATCTTTTCAAATCCCTTCCCAGACTCGTAGGCATCTATAACCTTCTTTCTGAAGGCCTCAGAGAGCTCTTTTGATCTCGGCATGGTGACGCTGCACACTTCAACAACAAAGAGCAAACCAAACTAAATGTCTGAGGTTCAAATAAGACAGGTTCCTCCAAGATCCTCTCCAAGGATGTTCTAATCATTTGCACCTGAGCTGGTGCACCTGATTCTAATTTTAGGTATTTGAAGTAGTGATAAATGTAGGGGTGTACTTACTTTTTCCACATGCGAAATTTGCATTTATGTTTATTTAAATTATACAATGGACTACAAAATGTAAATGTTTCATGATATTTGTTATATTATATCACCTTTATCAATCAATATTGTTGAAATGAAGATCAAATAGCTGTATGTTGAAATATGTTGAAAAAGTCAAAACTTTACATGGGGTGTACTTACTTTTTCACGACACTGTACATCTTTCCACATTTCACCCTAAAGTCTTTCCATTAAGCTCATGGGTTAGTTTGCATGGGCAGCTAACCTCCCTTATTGAGCAGTGTCTTGGCATGTTCAAAGAGAGACTCAAAGACATCGAAGGTCTTCATGATCACTTCAATGTCTCACCTTTTTATCAAGATCTTTATTGTAAGGTCAGTCTTATCTGCCACTGGTAACATGTAACCCAATGCTACGTACCTGCCGCATGGTCCGGTTGTCTGCGACTAAACCAACACCCCTTACTGTCTTTGCTAGTGGGGAGGATGACTATGACACCCTTCCAGGACCAAAAACAACACCTGGCAATGAGCAGATGAGTTTCTGTGCAGAGCCAACGACCATCCAGTCAGGAGATGGTGTCTCCTAAAAAACACCCATCTGGTTTGGACCGGTTCACATCATACCAAAGACTTAAAAATGGGACATGCCGCTTCTTTGCTTGACGTTCTGCATTTAAAAGGATAGAGCACGGACAATCCCCATCAGTTCGCATCCATGGGGAGGAGGGCAAAACCCTCCTGAGAAAAAAAAAAACATTCCTGAGTGGGTGCGAAAAGCGGCGCCACTGTTATGACGTCACTGGTACCCAGAGTATCCAAGGAAGTGACGGCACTTCCCCCAAGCTCAGTGGCTGTGTTTAGCGTTTGTCTCGGCATATATGTCCATGTGTGTCTGTCAGCTCCATTATGAGCCTTTGACCATGTATTTAAAAAAAAAGATCCTAGAGAAATATGTAATACCGTTTGTGGCTGCTTGGTAAGATCAATGCAGTTTGGTTTGTTTGTTGATGGTAAAACAGGTCTGTACATTCATAGCATGACATGGTGATGCTGCAGCAAATCACATCACGTGATGTTCTTTTGCCGTGTAGGACTGGGGACTTGGTGTATCGCTGGTGTAACTACAGGTGGATTCCAGTGATGGGAGCTCTGAAGCAAATCAGTGTGAATGGATCTACTGTGTATGGTGTTGACAACCTAAGGAACATTTACCGCTATATCCACGGGAGCTGGTTCATGACTACCGGTAATATTACTAATAGTAGCGTGTTTTATACATACCCCGCCCTCATTGTTACCTATTTATTATAACTAGAAGCACCCGCTCCCTGTGGTAGCCGCCAGGGGGATCATGTTATTATCTTTATGATTATTAATACTATACAGAGTACCCCCAATACGGGCAATTTTTGTCCAACCATGCAACACGTTCTTCTGACACGTCCCTTTATTTGGGCAGTGTATAGGCAACAGACTGCTGCCTCGATCGCTCCCAATAATGAAAATTAACCCTGGTTATATATGAAGCGAAAACATGCGACTGCTTACGTGCATAAATAATACATTGTGGTTATTTTGCTCAGATAATTCAAATTGCACCCACCCTCCCCCCAAAGGAAGAAAATGCCGAGAATGAAGAAAAATAACAAGTCGGGAGACGACGATGGTTCACGAACGAACGGTATTCAATGACAAAGGACAGACTATAACCGAAACAGGCCCGGACAGGCCAGGCCCGGAAATGTCAAAACAAAGGTTACTAACCTTGAAATGAGATAGAAAATAATGTATAATCAGTTGTGAGGTTAGTTTTTTTTTTTTTTTTTTTTTTGTACACAGAATCGAGGCTCGTGAAAGAGCTTACATTTATCACAAAAAAAAAATCAAACAGACAAACAAAATATATAAAAACAGGGAGCGGTAGACAAGATGGGAAGAGAAGGGGAAGCACACAAACACAACATTTGAGAGCAGGGACATCGGGAGATGTGTGGGAGCGAGAGGGCTTGGGGGGGAGGAGGCGTGGGAAGGGGGTGGGGGGGGGGGGGGGGTGGGAGAAGTATAAAACACAAGGACACCAAGGATTTCCAGGAAAGAAGTTGGTATTTCAAAAAAGTGGATTTGGGATGAAATTAGCGGGGGTAGAAAAGATCAAGGTTTTGGATGGGGGAAGATCAGAGATAGTGGTGAACAGCTGTTTTAAAGACCTGGAGGGAGGAGTGGGATTGAAGAGAGTGAGGGAGTTTGTTCCAGAAGCGGGAGAAAAGAGGAATGAAGGAGTGAAGGTGAGCAGAGAGTCTTGATTTTGGCAGTTTAACCGTAAGAGGATTGCAGGCAGATCTTGTGCGACCTGTAGGAATATTTGGGGGACAGAGCCCAGAGAGAGCTGGGGGGGGCAAGGCCGGAGAGGAGTCGGGAGAAGACGGAAAGACCACCAACCTGCCTGCGGTGAGTGAGTGAAAGGCCCTCGGAGTTAGCTTCATCGCGGGAGATTCCAATGATTCTGAACGCTTTGGTTTCAACAGCGTGAAGACGAGCTAGGTGGGAGGCAGGAGCACCAGCCCAGAGCGGAGAGCAGTATTCCATTGAGCTGTGGATGAAAGCCTTGTATGTGGTGAGGAGCTCAGGTGTGCCAAGGAAGGACTTCGCACGACGGAGGATGCCCAGTCGGCGACTGGCTTTGGAGGCCAGATTTGAAATGTGGTTTTCCCAGGAAAGATCATGGCAGATAGTGAGAGCCAAAAGCTTGAGTGACAGAACTTCTTGGAGAGGATTATTCAGAAAGTGGATGGGAGGGTTGTCCAGTCGGTCTTTTCGGAAAGACATCGTAAGAGTGTGAGATTTGTCAGGATTGAAAGACATGTTCCACTTGTTTGCCCAGTCTGTGATTTTGTCCAGGTCCGCAGAGAGTGAGGAGGCTGCAGACTGCCGATCTGAGGGATGAGGAATGGAGCGACAGAGAGTAGAGTCATCAGCAAAGAAATAGAGAGGATTTTCAAAAGAGTCAGAGAAATCATTGATGAAGACCAGAAAAAGCACAGGGCCCAGAACACTGCCTTGGGGAACTCCAGCCTGAACAGGAAGAAGAGATGAGAGAAACCCATTCAGGGCTACACGTTTACTACGACTAGAGAGGAAGTCCGCCAGCCATGCGTGGAGATTTCCATGGATACCAAAGGAGGAGAGTTTGGTGAGCAGAGCAGGGTGCCAGACCGTATCAAAGGCACGTGATATGTCAAGGGAGACAGCTCTAATTTCCTGTTTGGCATTGAGGACCTCCATCCATTGTTGAGAAAGCAGAAGCAGCATGTCCAGAGTTGAGTGACCTGGTCTGAAACCAAATTGATGATCAGAGATCAAGCCATTGGAGAAGAGGAAAGATTTCATATCCGAAGCAATGATGGATTCCATGACTTTGCTGATAATTGGGAGAAGGCTGATTGGTCTCTACTTGCTAGGATCTGTTTTTGCACCTTTTTTGTGCAAAGCGGTGATGTTGGCTGATTTCCAAGCAGATGGCAGATGACCTTGAGCAAAAGAGAGGGTGAAGAGAACAGAGAGAGGGAGTGAAAGAGCGGAAGAACAGGATTTTAGGACACGTGGGCTGATGCCGTCAGGTCCAGTTGCAGAATCAGAGTCGAGGGTTGACAGAAACTTTTCCACCTTGTCAGGAGGAAAGGACACAGAGTCCAGGCACAGCTGGGTACGACTGGGTACGACTGGGTACGGTGGGTACAGAGAGGGGTGGGTTTGGGACACAAGATTTCGAGGAAAACACAGAGTTGAGGCATTCAGCTTTTTCACGTGCGGAGTCAGCTGTGTCGCCGTTTGAGGTGAGGGAGGGGATGGAGGGGGAACAAACACCAGAAACAGATTTGACCAGACGCCACCAGGATTTGGAAGAGGGAGACAGATAAGACAGTTCGGTCTTGAGAATGGAGAGATATCGTTTCCTGGCTCTCCTGAGGGTGGACACACACTTGTTTCTGGCTTTGTGAAAGGAAATGAGATTTTCTTCCGTTGGATTTGCTTTCCAGGAGACGAAGGCAAGTTGTTTCTGGGCAACAGCCTCACCACAAGATTCCGTGTACCATGGACGGGAGGAAGGGTATGACAACTGAAGACGAGATGGGATAAATCTGTGCATGAGAGAGAGCAATTTACTTTGGAAGAATTCCCAGGATGAGTTGATGTCAGAGGCGGTAGAGATGGGAGACCAGTCCAGATGATTGTTGGCTGCTTGAAGACCGTGCCAGTTGGCCTGAGTGAAATGGCAGCCTCGTCGACGCTGAGGAGGCTCTCTGAGAATGGTCAGAGAGATGTCCACTTTAACAAGCACATGATCAGATGAGCCGATTGGAGCAGAAGAAGAGCAGCAGACATTTTCAGGGAAGTTAGTCATAACCAAGTCCAGAAAAGAAGATGCTCCGTTGACTGAGATCTGGGTCGGGAAATTGACAGATTGTGTCAGTCCCAGTGAGTCGCAGAAGTCCTTTGTTGAGGAGCCATGGCTGGTGAGAGAGGTACCCACACCCAGCCAACTGGCATGGTGACAATTGAAATAACCACATATGAGGAAGAGAGAGTTGGGATGGGTCGATAGAAGTTGGTCCATATTATCAGACAGCGAGATGTCGATGGAGTCATCACTGTTTGGTGGGCGGTACAACACACATATGAACAAGAGGTGGGAGCGAAGGGGAAGCCGTAGCCAGAGGCATTCCTGGGGGTGAGGTGGAGAGAGGGCAGTGCAGGGCGAGTGAGGAAGAGAGTTTTTTTAATAAAGATAGCAACCCCACCTCCAGGACGAGGCTCAGGTCTATCATACCGGAGGAGGCAGTAACCTGGGAGAGATACCAAGGAATCAGAGACATCATGAAGGAGGAAAGTTTCTGTTAAGCAGATCACGTCTGGTTTGTCAGAAGCAACCTGTATGGAGAGATCAGTCAAGTTTGAGCGAAGGCCCCGGATGGTTGAGGTCCATACCGTTAATGAAGAGGAAGGGGGAGCATCGGATACAGAACAGGGGGGGGGGGGGAGGGTAGGGTAAGATGTGGAAGAGGAGGAAGAGGTAGGGAGAGCTGTTGAAGGTGTGTCAGAGATTTCAGAATAGCTTGGAGAAAGGGAAGGATGGGGCGGACAAAAGGTTTGATGGTGATTGGGTGAGGCACAGTGAGGTGTTATTTGGGGAGCGGGAAGAGCGAGGCAGAAGCTTGGGGGAGATGAAGGTGAAAGTTGGAAGGGGGAGGAAGCGGGGAGGACGCTTTGAGGAGGGGTGAGAGGGGAGTCTAGGAGGGTTGGGGTGAGGGAGAGTCTCGGAGGGGAGGGGTGTGGGGGGAGTTTAGGAGGGAAGGGGCAAGGGGGGAGATTTGAAAGGGATGGGTGATGGGAAGGATTTGGAGGGGAGGGGCAAGGAGGAAGATTTGAAAGGGATGGGTGATGGGGAAGATTTGGAGGGGAGGGGTGATGGGGGAGATTTGGAGGGGAGGGGTGAGATTGGATTTTAGAAAGTGTACGATTAATGGAAAACGAACATTTCTTGCAAAATAAGTTTCTTGTGACCTTCGAGTCAAAAATACGTTTGAGGACGCTGGAGGAGGGGTGGAGTCTAGGAGAGTTTCGGGAATGTCGAAAAGAGGAACTGTAAGAGATGGATTTTTTTTTTGGAATGAATAGATTTGGTTTGCAAGTCGAAAGCATCCTTTTCTAGAAGAAGAACAAAAAGGTGTTATAATATATGACAGAATACAGTACTTCAGGTGAAAGTTAAAACATTTTAAAATTGAGCAGTGAAAACTATCTGGGGAAATGGAAAATGGAAATGGGGGTGAAACACGAGATCGAAGAACGAACGAACAAATGAGAAAAACGAATAAACGAATGAAACAGAGAAGGAAAAAAAAATTTGGGTTTTTTTTTTGTTTGAGTTGAGATCTTAAACAAAGAAGTATGGGGTGAAAGACTGGGACAAAAACAGAGAACGAAAGTAATTGCAGCACAATCGACAGACCGCTGAGAGAAAAACAAAGCCTCAAGGTCAGACACGGTAGCCCACTAAGCCTCAAAATACGCGACACGAATTAACCGACGATTTTGTATAAAGGTATGAAAAATTAACACCGAGAATCTTACTGAGGACACACTGTAGGTACACACACCGAAAGATAAATACAGTTTCGACAAAAACACAATTGTGAAGAAATTACTTAACTTCGAAAGCGTGAGCGCATGGACAGCTTCGAAAAGACGTGACCTCGCCGACAAAGATCTCGCGAGATCTCCAAGTTAGCTACACAATACCGAAAATTAGGTGAAAATGAAATGAAAAAAAAATAAAATGAAAAAAAAAATGAAAAATCGGGGCTTGACACATGACATTGGCCTAACCAAATATCGAAACCCCTGTCAGATTCCACCAAACCCCTCGGAGAAGATGTAGCTTGAACTTGATTACCCCCTAAAAGGACATTTTTCGGGCATGGCTCCGCCCACAATGCCCGCAATACGCCCACTTTAGGCAGGACACAACTAGATCATGATATCAACCTCCCACCCAAGTTTCATCAAGATCGGATGATATCATCGGGTAGTTATGCTGCGGACAGACAGACACACACACAGACAGACAGACGCACACACATGACGAATATAGTGGTCACTTGATAACTCGTGAACCAATAATTCAAAACTTGATGGAATCAAATGAAACGTGCACATGCACAACTTTAGGATTCCCTCACTAATCCCTGACAGTTTCAGCTTCCTACGTCAAATCCCCTCGGAGAGGTAGATGATATATACATACATGCATACATATTCTCCATTACCGGTAAATATATATATATAGATATACATATATAACAAGGAAAGGTACACGGCGTTGCAGGGTAACACTGAGCCACTTCATGTGTATGAGAAGAGGGGGGGGGGGGGGGGAAGAGGAGGGAGTGACAGGGGGGAAGGACCCCGAAGTAGAGGTCAGAGGGAGATGGGAATGGAAGGATAAGGAGAGGAGAGAGGGAAGGGGCGGGGGGGAAGGGGAAGAGAGAGGAGGGAAGGTGGAGGGGAGAGAGAAAGGAGGGAGGAGAGAAGAAGGAAGAGTGGAGGGGGAGAGAGGAAGGAAGGGCAAGGAGGAGTGGGGAAGCAAGGAGGGGGAGGAGCAGGGAGGAGAAAGAGAAGGGCAGGGGGGTGGTGCGGGCATTTGAGGGGGGTAGAGTGATGCCTCACCACATGTCGCTATGCTGTAAACTCCAGTAGGGAGGAGTGAGGAGAAGGGTGGGAGCGAGAGGTGTGTGGAAGGAATGCGCGGCACTTTATTAGAAGGGAAGAACGAAGAGGAGACAGAGGGAGAGAGTGGGGTGGGTAGAAAAGGTGAAAAGAAAAGAGGGGGAGTTAGCAAAGAGAATGATATGCAATGAGACTGATAGGTTATGATGGCCGGAGACTCTTAACCTGATAGTCAGGGCCCTTAGGGATATTTTGGGGCCGTTTGGTTCAAATTCTTCCAAAAGCACCAAATTTGGCCCAGATGTTGCCCATGCCATACTCTTTCGATTTTTGACGGGCGCCAAGACGGGCGCCCCCCCCCCCCGGGGGGCCCCATATTGGCGAAATACTAAATGGCCGCCACCAATTAGAGGAAAATCAGTTAAATAACCAAAAGGGTTGGAATCATGTATGATACCACTTTTCAGGGGTTTTCGAGGTCGAGGAATCCAATTATGATGTTATTTTGATGATTCGAGGTCAAGGTCAATCCTCAAGGTCATCTTAAAGGTCATTTTTTAGTCAAACATGTCGGTTTTTGAGTTTTTTGTCAAGATTTACACGAGGTTCACCATTTTATGTTTCTGGGTTGGGTAATCGAACTCTGACCTTATTTTTGACAATTAGAGGAAATATTTACATGTCTATTTCCTAATTTTCAGGCATATGCAGTTCATCAGTCTAATTACAAAGGTACGGATTTTGATGTTTTATGAACTGTATGCCATATCCTTGTGTTTAATTTTTGTGCGATCATGATCCGGGTTCATGTATACATGATTGTATACATGTCATAAATATGACGTCATAGGTCATGTGACCTGGCGGCCATATTGGATTTTATGAAAACCTTAAAAATGGATCCCTGCCTTCATTTTTCGATCGATTCATTTTGAACTTTGACCACTTATAGTACGCCATGTGATTGGATGCATATCCTAATTATGACGTCATAGGTCAGGTGACATGGCGGGATGGACCGGTATGGTCCCCGGATCATACCGCCCTTGGCGCCCGTCAAAAATCGAAAGAGTATGGCATGGGCAACATCTGCGCCAAATTTGATGCTTTTGGAAGAATTTGAACCAAAATATCCCTAAGGGCCCTGACTATGAGCCAGATTTAAAATTTTAAGCTGCGGAATTGAACTTAGCAGCAGTTCTGACTGCTAAAAAGTGTTAATTTGTTCTCCGGGTGTCTACGGGCATCTCCAGGTGGACAGCTCAGATGGAGTACACCAAACACAAAAACGGAAACCACAAATATTTACTTTTAAATAGTTTTCTCCAAATGGGAAAATCAAGCAGCAAATCAGCAAAATGTGAAAACCACTGAGAGCAGACAAAATGTCGACTTTGCACTTGCAATGATACAGTTCGACATGGTGGACGTTTGATTTGAGTTCCAAACACGTTTGATTTGTTGTTGTTTTCATAAGTATATTTTAGAGGTATATTAATATAACTATGAATTAATACAATGAAATATATCGCACAAAAATGTCAGTCAATAAAAAAATGGGTACATAAAAACAAAAAGGGACATCTGTCTTCTGTAACGCCATTGCTTGCAAAAGCAGCCTGAATCTTCAAAAAATGTGAAATCAAGCAGGAAATCAGAGAAATGTGCAAATCACAGCGAGCAAACAAAATGTTAGAATTTCACTTGCAAAGCTAGAGTTGAACACGGTGGAGTTCCAAACACGATGTTTTTTTTTTAAAATAAGTGTATTTTTATAGTAGATATTTAAATAGAACTATATACAACTATATTAACCTATAATGGAATTAAATCGCTCAAAAATGTGAATGGATGCAATCTGGTATAAAAAAAACTGAGGGCGTAAAAACCATAAACAAATCTTTGGGAGACCACCTCTTTAATACTATACAAGTAAAAATTTGAGAATTTGTGCTTATATAAAATGTTGGAAGCATTTCGTGTTAAAAGTGGTTAAACAAGTTTTTTAGGATAATTCGAGGGTGCTGAATTCAAAAATGCTGTTTAACCGGTTCAATTTTGGAGTCTTAACCTTCAAATTGTAAAAAACAAAATGCCCGCCATTTTCAGCATATTTTTTGCCATAACTTGAATTTTAAGCAACATAGAAGGCTCAAAATATCGCTGTCGATCGATCGGTCGATCGCTGAATTAACGCCAGGGGGGTTGACTCAGCCTGTCATCCTTCCGAGGTCGGCTAATTGAGTACCAGTTCACTGGTAATTCCCTGCTTGTCGTTAAAGGCGGCAAAAAGGGTTGGCGTCAGGAAGGGCATCCGGCCGTAAAACATTGCTTCAAAAAGGGGACCGAAAAACAACAACTACCACGGTTCCCGAAAAAGGCCAACCCCCGCTTGCGGGGAAAAATGGCCTCTAAAGGTGGTTTTATAGAAGGCTCAAAATAGTGGCAATACCCATGTTTGTGATACTGGGGATTCCAAATTTACTGTTACCTAAGTTGTAACTAGTTTGGTTTCGCCGCCATGTTGAATTCCAAGATGGCATTTGGCATCGGAGAGCATTCAACATTCTTTGCTTAATGCAGAAAAACTTGGACAGGTGCAGCTGGATGAGTTTGTTGATCAGCGCCTTCTTCAGCCTCCTGATGGCACATGTCATATCAATTTCAATGCCGCTTTACATAGGAACAAAGCACAGACTTTCTCGTCTCTGTATGCTGTAGACTGCAAAGAAAGCAAAGGCAAAGAAACGACCATCAAGGCAGATAGAAACATTCTACAGCGACTTGTGACAGCTTCCAAAGCAGGGCGTGTGATAAACCTGGACCTGATTCTGCAGCATGAGCTCATGCCTGTGCCAATTTCACTTGCTGCCATGAATGGGAGTCTTCATACAGGCAGTAGCGGTAAATCTCGACTGGCAAATGCGTTGATTCAAGATGTCTCAACCCCAGAACAAGTGACATTAACTGGAAGTACTTGCTTAGTAATTGATGGTCAAGCACTGGTGATGGCTCTTGGAAAGCCAAGCAGAATAACCACATTTGGTGAATATGCAGATGCGTTTGTGAATTCAGTGTTTGCCATGGGGAAAAAATTTGAGAGAGTTGACGTAACTTTCGACCGATACCAGCAGGATTCCATCAAGACTGGAACCAGAATGAAACGTACCCGGGCCTCTCGACCAATACGTCGGGTAATAGAAAACCAAAACGTTCCTCTACCAGACAAATGGACCAACTTTCTCTCACTTGGAGAGAATAAGGCAAATCTAGCAGAGTTTCTTTCTCAGCAGCTCATGACAAATGCGGTGTCTATTGCACCCACAACACTTGTAATGGCTGGAGGATTTGCACAGATCACAGACGTGAAATCTTCAGATCCAGAGATGGACACATCATCCCTACAGGCCAACCATGAGGAGGCGGACACACGACTTGTTCTTCATTGCGTCGACACAAATGCTGAAACAGTGGTGGTTTTAGTGCGTGACACTGACGTGCTGGTCTTGTTAGCTGCTCATTTTGATAAGATGCCATGCACTCAGCTGTGGATGAAGGCAGGAACTCTTAAGAAGCCAAAATACATTCCCATCCACAAACTCCACCAGAAACTGCCACCTTGCCAAGTGGAAGCGTTGCTGCCATTCCATGCAATTACTGGTTGTGACAGTGTGTCACAGCTTGCTGGCCACGGCAAAAAGACAGACTGGAAGGTGTTTCAAACACACATCCAATTGTTGACAGATCTAGGCACAGAAGATATCACTGAAGAAGTAATCAACGATGCAGAAAAGTTCATATGCCGTCTTTACAAGGTACCCGATGATGTGGACAGATGCGACAAGGCACGTGTAATACTCTTTTCTAAGGGTTGTCCACAGGAGACTCTGCCACCAACATAAGATGCAGTGAGACTACACATAAGGCGCGCACATTACCAGGCTTTTATTTGGAAGCGCGCAACCATCGCTACTCCAGTACTCTCCCAAGTAACAGACATGGGATGGACATACATCGATGGGAACTTGGTGTCGAAGTTGATGACGCTATCTCCAATTCCTAAGGCGTGTCGCGAGATAGTAACATGCGGATGTACCAAAGGATGTATAAATGGCCGTTGCAGCTGCAGAAAAGCTGGGCTAACATGCACAGGAGGATGTGCATGTGCATACAACAGACAACTAGAATGCAGAAACAGAACAGACTAAGATAGACAGGTAAACATTTGAGAATGCCAATATTGAGCTATACAGTATTTATAAAGTATAATTACTAAAAGGCAGCCATTTTGGAACTTTACCCCTTTTTTAAATGCACTTTAGAAATGATTAAAATCATTTTTTTTGTTCTAAAGAAATTAAAAGCGCATTTGACCAGTGAAAGTGATGTACATAAAAAAATACACCCCAGAAATTACCAAAAATATGGCGGCCATCTTGGAATTCAACATGGCGGCGAAACCAAACTAGTTACAACTTAGGTAACAGTAAATTTGGAATCCTCAGTATCACAAACATGGGTATTGCCACTATTTTGAGCCTTCTATGTTGCTTAAAATGCAAGTTATGGCAAAAAATATGCTGAAAATGGCGGGCATTTTGTTTTTTACAATTTGAAGGTTAAGACTCCAAAATTGAACCGGTTAAACAGCATTTTTGAATTCAGCACCCTCGAATTATCCTAAAAAACTTGTTTAATCACTTTTAACACAAAATGCCTACACTATTCGAAAATTCTCAAATTTTTACTTGTCTATACTTTAAAATATACGCAATCTGGGTCCATCGTCTAGACTAGAGGGAATTTTAAAAACAGATCGTAGGTACAGTGGAGTGACACCCTATCCCATGGAAGTATGAATTAAGTTAGAAATTTTTATTAAGTTTAATTTAAAAAAAAAAAAAAACCCCCAGAAGGAGAATGACAGCCTCGCTTAAATAAATGCATATATAAACTTCGTTTTAAGAATCGTTACATATGGTAAATATTGTCAGATTTCACTCCAGATTTGGACATTTATTTAGTCTACAGGATCTAATCATCATATCCGAATCCAGATTTTTATGATATGCTTCAATTATGTAATGATAATAATCGATCGTGTTTCCAAGGCAAGGCACGTTTGAGTAGGCCGAAACAAAATGGGGGCTTAAGAAACCAGTGAGTGGCAGTGGGCTGACCAATATGGCCGGCCGCCATATTGGTAAGGCTTTTTCAGGGTTTTTTGTTATGAGCACCTCGTTAATCATCTTCAAAAAGGGTGTTATAACACACCCAAACACCCAGTTTTCATCATCGCAATCTGTTGGAGACCCAGGTCCAGGAATGCATGCAACGTTTGGGGCCTCAAGGTCTCATGGTTTTGGAGTTATGGAGGAGACAGACGGACGGACGGACGGACACTGCCTTTTATTATTATAGACTAGCCGAAAGCACCCGGCGTTGCCAGTCCCGACATTTCTGGTTCTTTTTGAATGAATTTACTACCATAATTCAGCTTTTACTCGCAGCTGTAGAAGATTGACTACTGTAATTCAGCTCAGCTTTTAATTGCGAAATGGGCCTGGCCCGGCTGAGGTGGGCCTCGACCGGTCTCGCCACCTAGCCTATAACCTTCCTGGGGGCCCATCCCGACATTTTTTGTATTGGAGGTTTACTCCTATCTTTCACCGTTCAGGAGATTAGCTTGCGCAGACAAACAAACAAACAAACAAAAACTTTCTTTTATATATACAGTCACGTGAAAAAGTAAGTACACCCCATGTAAAGTTTTGACTTTTTCAACATATTTTAACATACAGCTATTTGATCTTCATTTCAACAATATTGATAGATAAAGGTGATATAATATAACAAATATCATGAAACATTTACATTTTGTAGACCATTGTTTAATTTAAATAAACATAAATGCAAATTTCGCATGTGGAAAAAGTAAGTACACTCCTACATTTATCACTACTTCAAATACCTAAAATTATTAGAATCAGGTGCACCAGCTCAGGTGCAAATGATTAGAACATCGTTAGAGAGGATCTTGGAGGAACCTGTCTTATTTAAACCTCAGACTTTTAGTTTGATTTGCTCTTTGTTGTTGAAGTGTGCGGCATCATCATGCCTAGATCAAAAGAGCTCTCTGAGGCCTTCAGAAAGAAGGTTATAGATGCCTACGAGTCTGGGAAGGGATTTAAAAAGATCTCCAAACAATTTGAAATCAATCATTCGACTGTCCGGAAGATCATCTACAAGTGGAGAAGATTCCAAACAACTGCCAACTTGTTCAGGCCGGGCCGCCCCAGCAGGTTCAGCCCGAGAGCAGACCGCAAGATGCTGAAAGAAGTCTCTAAGATCCCCAGAATGTCATCACGGGACCTACAGGTAGCTCTTGCCACTGTTGATGTCAAAGTGCACGAGTCTACCATTAGAAAGAGGCTGCACAAATTTGATCGACATGGGAGGTGTGCCAGGAGGAAACCATTGCTGTCCAGAAAGAACATCAGGGCAAGACTAAAGTTTGCCAATGAACACCTCGGCAAAGACCAGCACTTCTGGAACAATGTGCTCTGGACAGATGAGTCAAAGGTGGAGCTATTTGGCCACAGTACCAGAAGACATATTTGGCGAAAACCAAAGACAGCATTTGACCACAAGAACCTGATACCAACTGTAAAGCATGGTGGTGGAAATATTATGGTTTGGGGCAGCTCTGCTGCATCAGGGCCTGGGCAGCTCACCATCATAGAATCCACTATGAATTCTTCATTGTACCAGAGGGTGCTTGAGGATAATGTGAGGCCATCTGTCGGAAAGTTGAAGCTCAACCGAGGGTGGACCTTGCAACATGACAATGACCCTAAACATACCAGTAAATCCACCAAGGAATGGCTGAAAAGAAAGAAATGGAGGGTTCTGGAATGGCCAAGTCAAAGCCCGGATATAAATCCCATCGAGATGTTGTGGGGGGATTTGAAACGAGCTGTGCATGCAAGAAACCCCTCAAACATCGCACAGCTGAAATAATTCTGCATGGAGGAGTGGGCAAAAATTTCTCCCAGTCGATGTCAGAGACTAGCATACAGTTATAAGAAATGCCTACTTGAGGTTGTTTCTGCCAAAGGGGGGCAATACCACCTATTAGAGCCAAGGGTGTACTTACTTTTTCCGCATGCGAAATTTGCATTTATGCTTATTTAAATTATACGATGGACTACAAAATGTAAATGTTTCATGATATTTGTTATATAATATCACCTTTATCTATCAATATTGTTGAAATGAAGATCAAATAGCTGTATGTTGAAATATGTTGAAAAACTCAAAACTTTACATGGAATGGGTGTGCTGTTACGGATTCGTCACTTCCGTTGTTGTGGTTTTCATCCACTGTAAACATTTTTGATTCCATGTACTATTATTGTTGTCGTTTGAGGGAAATAGATATTGCTATTTTCAAAAGGTAAAAAAGTTAATGTTTTAAATGAAACCGGAACCGGACGACGAAGAAGAAAAGGAAGAGAGGAAAAAGAAGGCGGAGCGAGTGAGTCGGAGAAGAAGCATAGTTGCTTTGTGGTCTGGAGCAAACGTTGGCGAGCAAGAGTCACGAGTGAACTTTGGGTTTCCCAGGAAAGTAATTCCTGCGACAGAGTTGTTATCGCTGTGACAGATCAACCTGCGTGTCAGGTTTGGCGGTGGATTCCGAGGAGAATCATCGTCGTGCCGTTACGCCTCGAGAACGGGCCGTCGGCCATTTTGACTCACGCGCTTTGCGCATCGCGCAAGGTCTTTGCTTCGCTTCAACCGTTTTCACCGCATTCAGACGTTTATCTGGTGTGGGTGTGTATAACGTGGACTTTGAAGGTAAATCGGCGGTTCGCCGATTTGGAGCCGTGAAACGTCCATACACGTGGGTGTGATTTCCCAGTCGCCTGGAGGGCACCTTTGGATTTCCCAGTCGCCTTGAGGGCGCCTTTGCGCAGCTTTGGCGGGCGTGACTGTAACGGTAAACCCAACGGGATTCTGGTCTCGATTAGATATCGTTCTGACGATCGCTGGAGCGGATCGACTTTGGCTTGAAGCCAGGATCGACTTTGGCTTGAAACCGGAATCAACTTTGGTTTGAAGCTGGGAAAGACATTGGGAATGTTCTTGTTTCACTCACTTGGAGCACAGTGAGTTATATATTACGAAACTGATGGTACCATCATAGGATATATATTGATTGTACTTTTGATTAATATTATTGTTGTACTGTTATTCTTGTGTGATCTTGATACAATATTTGTTTGTTGGTAACAATTGGTGTGGCTTCACCATTGATCTTTGACATACAGAATAACACATTTTTCTGCCGTGACTCCTCTCTGGGCTCGGAGGTACACCGTGACCAGGGGTTTGGGGAGGAGCACGTAACAGTACTTACTTTTTCACGTGACTGTATATAGAAGAAGATATAGATTAGCAGAAGCTCGTGGTACGTCATACATCAAATGTTTGACGTCATACATAAAATTGCACGTGATACGTGGAGGGGTGAGATTCCAAAAATATCGAAATGATCCAAGGAAGGAGGAATGCACCAACAGGAATCTTGCACCTTGAAATGACATGGCTAAAGGTCAGAACGTTTCACTTCATCCCCACCCCACCCTGAACAAAGGAATGTGCTTCTCGGTTAAATTTATGACAGCAATCGAGCCAAATTCATTTTTACCCTGCGCTCGCAAAGCGAAAATCAGGGTTAGGCATTCAGTTGCGTATGCGCGTACATGTGGCATATGTGCGTGTCTGAATTTTTTTAATCTATTTTCTCGGCAACCGTTGATCCGATTGACACAAAATTTTAACATCGGAGCGCCTCCGCCTGTAGAATTTTGAATGATAATTCTGACGTCATAAGTCACGTGGTGCAGGCGCCATCTTGGAAAAACTTTGCACCTCTACATCACTGAAACCGCACGATGGAAAAAATTGAACCATGGTGCGTTGTCAAGTACTCCCCATTGGGAATAAGACATGTTAATGATGATGTCATCGGTGCCTTTGTTAGGACGTCATAATTCGACAAGTATAACTCTTCATCCGATCAGTATGATTTTTTTTTTCTTTGCAATTGTTGGTCTGATGGAGACAAAATTTTCACCATAGGGGCGCATTCTCCTGTAGAATATTTTAATTATTATGATGTCATAGGTCACGTGGTACAAGCGCCACCTGAGAAAAACCGAAAAACATTGCACCTCTATATCTCCAAAACCGCTCATGGAAAAAATTGAAGCGTGGCTCTTTGTAAAGAACTCAATATGAGGAATGTGTTGTTAATGACGTCATTGGTGCCTTAATTATGACGTCATAATTCGACAGGGACAACGCTTAGTCTGATCAGTTTGAAATTTATTGAACGTGATCTATGAAACAATTATTTTAGAGAATATAAATTTATTATGTAATCCCTCACGAGGTCTGGCAGCCACATTGGATCAAAGAGAAAAACCCTTCCAAAACAGAAGAGTTGGCTCGCACCTTGGTGACTGCGCAGGGTAGGTATTCTACAAGTACCATCTAGTTTTCACAAGGAGCAAAGCTCATGGAGAAGCAAAACCACAAATGGCAGCAAGCTTATATTAGACGACCAAAGGGTATGTAGGGAAGAGGGCGACAGAGGGTGAGAAATGGGGGGTGGGTATATATACAAAGAGGAAAGGAAGAACAACACAAAAACGAGTGTCAATAACCTAGAAAGGAACAGAATGCAAAAAGTAACGAGAAAGCATCTGAAAATGCAAAGCTCGCCCGCGTCCATTTGTATTCATACGTCTTCTTCGTCTTCCATATGCTTAAAATAACGAAAAGTAAAAATAAAAAAAAACTAGAAGGGCACTCGGTCGAGAGCATCCCTCCGCCAGGCTGAACAGTTTATGTTTTTTATCCCACTGATAGGCCAGATCTGGATTCGGACCTGAACCAAAATCTAACAAGCTTGTTCTTGTCACCTAACCAACTCGTCCACCAAGTTTAGCCATAACTCGTCCATAACCTTTTTAAATATCATGTTATATGTCGGTTTTAGCCCGATCTCTCAATGGTGAAGAATCACTTTCAGATTAAATATTTCTCGTATCCGAATCCATATTCAGATCTTCACCAAAATTGAATCGATTCTTCCTTGTCACACAAACAACCTGTCCATCAAGTTTCGTCCAAATCCGTCCACAACTTTTTGAGATATCCTGCTATGTATCGATTTTGGCCCAATCTCCCAATGGTGAAGAATCACTTTAAAAATTCTAGTAGCCGGATCCGAATCTGGATCTTCACCAAAATCTAATCATTTCGTCCTTGTCACATGCACTACCTCTCCGCCAAATTTCGTCCGAATCCATCCACAACCTTTTGAGATATCTTGTTCACAGATAGACAGACAGACAAACAGACAGGGGTGAAAACATAACCTCCATCCACCTTTGGTGGCGGAGGTAAAAATACAAAACAAAAATTGATAATGTTATGCAGCCTTGACCTTTGAGCTTTAGGTCTAAAAAAAAAAAATCAGCTTCTACTTTCTGATTGGTGAACCAATTCAGTGTCCCAATATGCAAATTCTTAAATTTCAGGTCAATTGGATGAAAATTGACGATTTTATGCAACCTTGACCTTTTGATGTAAAAAAAAAAAAAAAAAATCAATTGACTCCTACCTTTTAAATAGTGAACCAACTCGGTGATCCAAAACGCCAATTGTTTAAATTTCAGGTCAATCGGGTGAAATTGGCAATTTTACGCAACCATGACCTTTTGATCTAAAAAAATAAACAATCAGCTTCTAGTTTTTGATTGGTAAACCAATTCAGTGACCCAATATGCAAATTCTTCAAATTTCAGGTGAATCGGATGAAAATTGATGATTTTGTGCAATGCTGACCTTTTGACCAAATTATAAATTTGCCTTCTCCATATTCTCATCATAAAGCTTTATGGAAAATCTGATGACAAAACGTTACACCTCTCTATCTCTGAAACCACACAATGGAAAAAATTGAAACATGGGGCATTGTCAAGTACTCCCCATGGGGAATAAGATATGTTGATGGTGATGTCATCAGTACCTTCATTATGACATCATAATTGGCCAAGTACAATGCTTGATCCGATCAGTATGTTTTTTTTTTTCACAGAAAAAAAAAAAATCAACCCCCCACAGGCTAAGCGGTTGGTCTGTCTTGGCCAATCCAGCGACCTGGAAAGTTTTCATTCAGGACGGCTTGAATGACTAAGGTCCAATGAGGGGAAGCGCCATCCTGTTGAAAAATGATATCGGGTTGCAGGTCTTCAATTTGTGGGAAGGCGAATCCATCCAACATGTTCATGTAAATTGTTGAGGTCACTGTATCTTCCACAAAGAAAAACGGACCCACCAATCGGTCATGGAGAAGGCCACACCACACATTGACCTTTGGACTGTCGCAAATTTGTTCAAGTTTCAGAGCCCCAGATCCTCACATTGTGCTGGTTGATCTTCCACGATACATGAAAGCAAGCTTCGTCTGTGAACATGACCTTTTCCAGGAAATCTTCATCATCCTATATGAAACTGAGCATTTCCACAGCAAGCACCATTCATTTGGGTCCATCACTTGGTTTGAGTTCTGCAGAATCTGCACCTTATAGACATAAAGCTTCAGTCATTTATACAAAATCCTGTGAACAGTGGTGGTTGGTAGTCCAAGTTCTCTGGACGCGTGGCGGATTGATTTTTTTGGGACTTTCGTGAAATTATTCATGCACTCGTCCAACGTCCGCTGCACTTGTGCTTGGTCGACTGGTACTTTTCTGTTTATGACATCTTCCAGTCTCCTCAAACCTCTTGTACCACTCTCCGATACTAGTCCGTGATGGCGGATTCCTTCCATACCTCGTACAGAGATTACGTTGAGCTTGCATGTCGGATCTCGTCTCAATGAACCATTCGACGCACTAAGCTTTTTCCTGTGTTTTGACAATTTTTCAGAGTTATGCCTTTTTTGGACTTGTAACATATCACATCATTAGGGGTCATGTATTGCACAACAATTCTCGCTCTTGTTTTAAATCATTGTCATTGTCGATTTCGTTTAAAAATGTAATGTTTTTTTAATTAAAGTTTTTTTCTTACCCTCGCCAAAGGAGAGGGTATTTATTGCATTTGGGTCAGTTTGTTTGGTTGGTTGTGTTTGTCATCATGGAAGGCATCAAATGCCAACATAGAAACACAAAGAAAAAGTAGAAATTAAATTGAAAAGTTTGTTGTTTGACAATGGAATGAGAAAGAAGACATGAATACGAGGACTGCATGGCGAGCAAGTATTGACAGTGTGCAATGACCCTCAACTGACATACTTGAAGGAAAACACTTGCAATCCTCACACCTTTGAACGATAACACAATCGATAACGATTCGACACATCGAATAATATTCGACACACAACGATACCACGAGATGTTGAGAAAATGCGATCATTTGGATCAAGCCATTGTGTCTTTGTGGTCTGTGGGGCGAAATCAGGCCTTTCATCCTTCATTGTCTTAATGACCTGTGATTTCTAGTCGTGTGGGTCTAGCATCGCTGAAGACCATTTCAGCACCTTGGCTGTGTCAGCTAATTCGATTCTTTTTCTTCACTGAATCTCAGTGCCAGTAACCAATAGTGTGCAGTTCCCCAAATATGTCACTAAGAAGGACATTAAAATCCCATTGATATTTGTAATCCTGTCACTGACCAGTGGAGGTAAGTATGGTGCTCAATAAATGAAAGGTTAAGAAAAGGAAAGTTAAGATTAAGGTTTTGTTCTTGTGACACCGTTTTCTTTAAGAAACCTTTTAATAAACCACTTATAGAGAGAAAATCGTTGCCTTTTCCATACATTTTACGATTTGCTGGAATAAGTGATTGCTGCTGAATTCAAACAAAATACTTTTTGTGATCAAATCAACATTTCTTGTAAGAAGAATGCAGTGCCATTGTTTTGTAAACTTTATCATTATCTTTTCCCTTAGGACAAGCCCATCAAGTAATTGCCAAACGTAAAGATATGAGCTACGTCCTTGGGTTGGGCTGGGACATTTACTGTATTCCGCTGGATAAAAACAATCCCCTGTACACTCCCTGGAAACCAACGTACATTCAAATGTCTGTGATGGCTTGTGGCCTGCACGACTGCTGGGGCATCGATTCAAATGGAAACCTCAGATACCTAATAACACCAAGTACATGTGCCATCCAATTGTCCTCCGTCTCAATCTCTGGAAACTTTGTGACACTGGACGTGAGCGACAATGGCGTTGTTTATGCAATTGACTCAAATTGGAAGCTTCATCAAAGGTTTGTATCCATTTGATAAAAGTTCAGTTTCACTTGCTGCACTTCACCTCCTTCCTTATCCTGGTTTAAATGCCCACGAACCTCACTCACCCTCTTACGATGCAAGTTGCTCTTTCTTCTTCTTCTCCCTCCTGTCTTTGTTCATTCATTCCATTGCTGTTGTATCCCAATGCCAGTGCATTTTTTGTATATACAGTCACGTGAAAAAGTAAGTGCACCCCATGTAAAGTTTTGACTTTTTCAACATATTTCAACATACAGCTATTTGATCTTCATCTCAACAATATTGATAGATAAAGGTGGTATAATATAACAAATATCATGAAACATTTACATTTTGTAGTCCATTGTATAATTTAAATAAACATAAATGCAAATTTCGCATGTGGAAAAAGTAAGTACACCCTTGGCTCGAATAGGTGGTATTGCCCCCTTTGGCAGAAACAACCTCAAGTAGGCGTTTCTTATAAGTGTCTACCAGTCTCTGACATCGACTGGGAGAAATTTTTGCCCACTCCTCCATGCAGAATTATTTCAGCTGTGCAATGTTTGAGGGGTTTCTTGCATGCACAGCTCGTTTCAAATCCCCCCACAACACCTCGATGGGATTTAGATCCGGGCTTTGACTTGGCCATTCCAGAACCCTCCATTTCTTTCTTTTCAGCCATTCCTTGGTGGATTTACTGGTATGTTTAGGGTCATTGTCATGTTTCAAGGTCCACCTTCGGTTGAGCTTCAACTTTCCGACAGATGGCCTCACATTATCCTCAAACACCCTCTGGTACAATGAAGAATTCATAGTGGATTATAATATGATGGTGAACTGCCCAGACCATGATGCAGCAAAGCTGCCCCAAACCATAATATTTCCACCACTATGCTTTACAGTTGGTATCAGGTTCTTGTGGCCAAATTCTGTCTTTGGTTTTCGCCAAACATGTCTTCTGGTACTGTGGCCAAACAGCTCTACCTTTGACTCATCTGTCCAGAGCACATTGTTCCAGAAGTGCTGGTCTTTGCTGGGGTGTTCATTGGCAAACTTTAGTCTTGCCCTGATGTTCTTTCTTGACAGCAAAGGTTTCCTCCTGGCACACCTCCCATGTAGATCAAATCTGTGCAGCCTCTTTCTAATGGTAGACTCGTGCACTTTGACATCAAAGTGGCAAGAGCTACCTGTAGGTCCCGTGATGACATTCTCGGGTTCTTAGAGACTTCTTTCAGCATCTTGCGGTCTGCACTCGGGCTGAACTTGCTGGGGCGGCCTGGACTGAACAAGTTGGCAGTTGTTTGGAATCTTCTCCACTTGTAGATGATCTTCCGGACAGTCGAATGATTGATTTCAAATTGTTTGTAGATCTTTTTAAAATCCCTTCCCAGACGAGTAGGTATCTATAACCTTCTTTCTGAAGGCCTCAGAGAGCTCTTTTGATCTAGGCATGGGGATGCCACACACTTCAACAACAAAGAGCAAACCAAACTAAATGTCTGAGGTTTAAATAAGACAGGTTCCTCCAAGATCCTCTCTGACGATGTTCTAATCATTTGCACCTGAGCTGGTGCACCTGATTCTAATTTTAGGTATTTGAAGTAGTGATAAATGTAGGGGTGTACTTACTTTTTCCACATGTGAAATTTGCATTTATGTTTATTTGAATTATACAATGGACTACAAAATGTAAATGTTTCATGATATTTGTTATATTATATCACCTTTATCTATCAATATTGTTGAAATGAAGATCAAATAGCTGCATATTGAAATATGTTGAAAAAGTCAAAACTTTACATGGGGTGTACTTACTTTTTCACGTGACTGTAGAGTTGAGGCACGTGGATGAGCTCGAACACAGAACAGACCAGGACGTAAAAGAATGAATATAAGTGGAAAAAAGGGGTGGGGAACACACCAACAGCAGGGTAGAGGGGCAAGATAGGAGACCTGGAGGAAGAAACAACACAGGAAGTAACGAGTGCGAAGCCAGGAGTACACAAGAAGTGAACAAGCTGGATACAGGTGCAAACTCTCAATCAAATAAGTGGAAGGAAAACTGGAGAAGAAGCAGAAATGGAAAATAAGAAATAAAAAAAGAGGGTGAGCGAGCAGAGTGAAACTTGGTAATCTGGAAACAGGTGAGCAATTTGGAGAAAAGATCATTGGTACAGATGGGGGACGGTGGTGGACAGCTGTCTTGAAACATTGTCTTCATGTACTGTCACCTCACTCTTCCATGAGGCTAGGTTTTGTATCATGAAGTCGCTGGACTTCCTCTGTTGGGATGGTACGGACATTCCAGATGTTTAATAAAATACACATCCTCTAAAAACCGGTTGAAGGCTGTGTCCTGCTAACCTGTCAATTTCATCACAGCCTCCAACACTTTGGTCTAACACACCTGGATCTACCAATAACACACCTGGATCAAACACAAAATCTACCAATATACAAACTAATAAACCTACATTAAACTTTTGGACAGCATCGCTGAACTATAAAACTGGCCGACTCAAAATAGCCAAAGTGTAATTAGGATTGGTATCCTTCATATTAAATTTGCTTATATCCACATTGAATTTAAGCTAAAACCTTTTAAAATCCACTGTCAAACCGCTAAACCAATCAATGCAAAATGTTAAGTACATCAGAGTAGTGCTGTTAGCTAGATTCAAAATCCCGTCTCGGAACCGTCTCGATAAATTTTCAATTTTCATAACGGGATCTCGATTCTCGGGTCGGCTCGGTTCCTGACAAAGTAAAACATAAAAAATAAAAATAAAAAATAATAATAATAATAATAATAAATAATAAGGCTTCAAAAATAATGGAATTTCATTACAATATATAAACAACAATGAAAAAAATTCATTTCTGATGTTGAGTACTTAAATTCCGACTTAGCTTCCATTTACCGGGATGAAATAAAATACACCGCCTACATGCAGATGATCAGCCACCGACGGGACCGGGTTATCTCATTACAGTTTGTATTGTCGTGTAATTTCTTGCTCGGAATGTCAGAGAGAGGGAGAAAATGTTTCTGCCCAGGCATATTCGAGTCCAGGTTGGAGTTTCATTCTCATTTTGTGAGTTGTGATCGCCAAGGGGCTCGCTCCCCCCCCCCCCCCCCGTTCCCCTCCCCTCACCCGCCCGGCAATGCCGGGTACTTCTGCTAGTAAATTATAAAGCAGGCGGTGTAGTGATCACCCCCCCCCCCCCCCCCCTATTTTGACTCTGTGACGAAAGTAAACGTAATCAACTTATCAGGCCTAAAGTGGAGATAAGATAACCAAAATACTTTCACATTCAAACCGTCACACCAAACCCCGAGGGATTCTTACAATTTATAGTTATAGCGTTGCAATTAAACATAAACGTTCATCAAAAACTCATTTCATAAAACTACATAATGTATTGTACTTGTATTAATACATTGGGTGTAGAATAATCCGTTATAAACGTGTTTTTAATCTAAATAAACATCGTCCCTCCAATCACGGGGCTCGAGCGAGTCCCTCGATATTAATGTGCAAAAGACCATAGCAACCACATTCCGTAACTCGTCTCCAAGGACGGACACGTGACCGCAGCGGGGCGAGGCGGAGTGATACAGCGGAAGGATTCAACGGTTTAAATGAAGCCGCGATGCGGGGGATTTTCATTGTGACCTTCATCCTGATGTCGTTACCTCCGCCACCAAAGGTGGATGGAGGTTATGTTTTCACTCCTGTCTGTTTGTCCGTTTGTTTGTGAACACAATATCTCAAAAAGTTGTGGACGGATTCGGACGAAATTTTGTGGAGATGCAGCGTGTGTGACAAGGACGACATGATTAGATGTTGGTGAAGATCCGGATTCGTTTGCAGTGCATTGTTTGTTGACGAGGGGAAAATCCTGGAACAGTGAGTTTACTTTATCTATCATCGTTTGTGTCAGTTCAGCTGCACTTTCGAACAATGATGCTTGTGCAGAAGCAGAGTAATGAAAGCAAGGCTCAATAAATGCCTCTATTATGGAAAATATCTGCAAGAAGTTGGAATTTTAACCGGGATTTTTTTACCGAGAAATTGCGTCAATCAATTTATCTCGGGACCGTCTCGAAAGCCGAAACCGCCGGGATTTCGTCCCGGTCTCGGATCGGTTGACAGCCCTACATCAGAGAGTATCCATGGGGATAAAAGTTTAACATCTAAAACATGCAATACGCCCAATACGACAACCAAATCGTTCTATCGGCACGATTCGGATCCTCGCTTGTGGGGGTATTACTCCATTGCCACCCCAGCTGTTGAAGAGCTCCTTCAACATTCTGTGTCGCTCTGTCCAAGTTAAGCTGTCCTCGAACGAGGACGATCTCGTCTTGTCGAATATCCTCCTCCAGCCCCCTTCGGTCGTCGGCCTATCGCGTCTTGTGGAATCCCTCTAGTGTCGTGAACATACCATCCTCCTCCCTTTTCGTTTTTAACTCCCTGTACGCTAAGTCATTCGGAATGGTGCATTACTACCGTCTGGAATCCGCTAAACTACCGGTCTGGAATTGCAAATGCAAATTATTTGATATTTTGTTTGCACAGCACCTCTAGTTTTCTGCACTAGCGTAGTGTCGGAACATCAACCAGGTGTCGCTCTCGGGGTGCCTTGGGTCCTAAACCGTGGTCCCACCCATCGCGGACATTCGTCTGCGACTATCAGCCTTGTGCCATGTCGACCTGCATGCGACCTTGCCGAGCAGCCAAAGTCCTGCATTCAGTGAAACCACACAATCAATCAAACTCAAGCTCTTTATCTTTTTCACTCACAATTGTTATCTTTTCAAATTCTCTACTCTCTTGATGGCGTGCACATCTGGCGTGGATGGTGTGCCTCGTGTCTATATTTCACTTTCCTTTTTCCAATTCTTTTCAAATTTCTGAATTCTGTCACAACCTATGTGTTTCTCCTACTCGTTCGCGCTGCACATCTCAAATTAGGCACTCATCAGTGTGAACCTTTACTCACGTGCTACATTTCATTTGACACTAATAATCTATTTTAAGGTAAATCTTATTCTGATGCATTGGAGCAGTGTTTCCCAACCTGTGGTACACGTACCACTAGTGGTACGCGAGGGCCTTCCAGGTGGTTCGCGACAACCTTTTAAAAAAATGATTTGGCCTGATAATTTTTTTATTTCTGATTTCTGATATATTTCATGATTTCCGATGTGCTGTGAGCAAAGTTATGCCCCGCATCGACCAGCTGGTGGAGAAGAAACAGATGCAGCCCTCACATTAAATTGAAATAAGCCTGATATCTTATCGAATTGAGTTTTTCTGGAACCAGGTGGTACGCGGATTGAGTTTTTCTGAAACCAGGTGGTACGCGGCGACGGTACGGGACCTCCAAGTGGTACTCGATCAGAAAACGGTTGGGAAACACTGCATTGGAGGAACAAAACAAAAAATAGGAGCAGTACCCCTGGGCACTAACCTGGGAGATAAAAGCAGTATACTCCACCGACGAAAGGTATTTTAAACTATCACGGTATTTTAAACCAATTTCAATGGTTACTCCAAGACAGGGCAGCATCTAGAATCATAATACGTAATAATAAGACTTAAACAAACAAACAAAAAATCATATTTTGGGGGATCGACCAAGACCCACTTTGACCCCTGGTAGGCCGCCTTAGACCCTGATTTTTTTTAATGCCGTGAACACAACATACTGTCCTGTGGTTGGCTCAATTAAAACCGAGCGTCCACCATGGATGGAATCTAGCTTTAATGGAGGCGTTTATTCAATCCAATTGATGGCGGATCATACGCGAGACGGAATGAACAGTGCCGACTTACCTTCACGGCCTGATGTCTTCGACCTGAAAACAATTGAACTCACACGAACACGGGATTTTGGATAGAACAGAAAATAATAAAAGGGTTTATTTAAAATAACTATCGGGACAGGGAAACGCGATGATAAAACTAAAACCTAGGTTGGGATCCCGCACACCTCACCTCACATACAAGACAAGACAAGGGAAATAATTAAATAAAAGAATCGTCGTGTTTGGGGTTTGTGTGGTGCTTCTTAACTGTCTGCTGTCATCCAGGCCCAAACTCGTGACCGGACGCGGCTCCGTGCCTGGCGGAAAGTAGGCCTCAGTCCGCCTCGTCTGCGCACTCCGCTAGTCACGCCGCCCGGCAAGCCCCGCTCGCACGATCGTCGCTCCACCATCTCTCCAACGTCCAGAGGCAAGAACATGTCCAATCAGGAATGAAAGGCGAACAGGGAGGAGGTCCAAATGGAGACGAAAATCACGGGCAGAAGGGAGGTCCAGGCAGGAAGAATCCAGGAACAAGAAGGCCAAGGGAAGAGAGCAAAATGCCGGCGAGCAACCGGTTTTACTGGCGGTCTTCTGACGTCAGCTCGCTTCCCCTCCAACCAGTGCGTCGCTCACTTGTCGCCTTTCGCGCCCTTTTTCGTCACCGGCGCTTGCCCCCCAACCAGTGCGTAGCTTCTTGGTTGTTCGTTCGCACCTTCCGCACTGATTGGCCGTGGTCTCATCAGTTGGTGGCCAATCAGTGTGTCGCTCCTTTACCTTTCTCACCCTCAATCACAGAGAAGCTCTCTGCCCTTCCTTTGACCAATCGTACGTCCTCCCCTACTCTGCCAATCTGTGTGGTGTTTGTTGCTCGCCCCTCCCCCTGGCCAATCAAGAGCCCCTCTGGGCGTGGCTATTGCCCGCCTACACAATGTTTGTCTTCCATGGCTCTTGATTGGCTCTTCCATGTCTAAACCGCATTTTCCCATCCCTGTACTATCCTTCCCTCTCCTGACCCCCAGGAGTACCTTTGGCTGCATTTCCCCTCTGTAATTCAACCATGTGTTTCTCTATTTGCTGTACTGTCCTAACAGGGATAACTGACTATTTACATCTCCGTCTCTGCCAACATGGATGATCTTATAATCAACCATCCCAACTCTATTCCTCGTTGGCGGTGACTTCAACTGTCACGATGCCGTTCGGCTGGGTGTTGGAACCTCTTCAACCAGTCATGGCATTGCAGAAGAGGACTCCTATGACTAAATGGGCCTTACCCAATCAGTGAACTTTCCAACCTTACCCAATCAGTCCCGGCCCCTCTCCTCACCGCCTGTGTGTCTCGGCCCCTCCCCTCACCGCCTGTGTGTCCAAGCACCTCTCCTCACCGCCTGTGTGTCCCGCCCCTCCCCTCACTGCCTGTCTGTCCCAGCCCCTCTCCTCACCTGCTGCGTCCCGGCACCTCACCGCCGTTGTACGCGGCCGCCTCCTGCCTGTCTCTTCCAGTCAGTTTTTATGGTCAGTCATTGTAAGGGGGGGATTTAATTAATGTGGTGCACTAATGGGCCTATCTATTGTCTACAAGAGTGCATTGCCATAAGGGACACAGGTATGATCACCAGGTCTGACGCACAGGGGAATTATCTTAGTCCCTAGAACTATTTATCACACGATCATCCTTGTATGATCACAGGCACATGCCTGATCCGACAAACCGGGCTAAACACAGAAATTACAGGTGAGGTTTCCTATCACGACAGTCGGACACCTACCTATGCAGATCCACCTAAATCTAGATATTCCCCTACCCCAAAATTCATAACAATACCATATATCATTTTAGCCAAGTTTGGTCACAATCCCATCAGCAGTTTCAGAGAGAAAGTTGTAAGTGTTTACGGACTGATGATGCGGCATCCATAAGCTCCCTGGAACTACATTCCCATTGAGCGAAAAAAAAAAGCATGACAGTAATATAATCTTCCTTTTGGGCACAGAGAAAGGAAGCTTGATGAAAAAACTAACACATTACACTTCAGCACAATGGGCGGAGGCACTCGATGGAAACACAATGGCTTAAAATTAAGTTGTCGTTATTCCTCAAATATAGCGACTCTACTCCTGGCTCTGCCACCCCCACCTATGCTCAGAATCCCCCGATCACATGTCCATTCACCCCGTGCCCTTCCCCCTTCTTACTTCCTCGATGCCCTACCCACCCCTTGCTTCCTTCACACCCTAACCCCTCTTTGCTTTCCCCACACCCATTCTCTCTCCTTCCCCAGTGTCCCGGCCCCTCTCCTCACTACCTGTGTCCCGCCCCTCCCCTCACTGCCTATGTGTCCGGGCCCCTCTCCCCACCACCTGTGTCCGGGCCCCTCTCCTCACCACCTGTGTCCCGGCCCCTCTCCTCACCGCCTGTATGTCCCGGCCCCTCCCCTCACCGCCTGTATGTCCCGGCCCCTCCCCTCACCGCCTGTATGTCCCGGCCCCTCCCCTCACCGCCTGTGTGTCTCAGCCCCTCTCCTCACCCGCTGCATCCCAGCACCTCTCTTCACCCCCTGCTTCCCCACTCCCATCTTTTCCCCATGCGTGCCGCCCCCTCTCTGCTTCCACAACGTCCCGCCCCCTCTCCGCTTCCACAACGTCCCGCCCCTTACCGCTTCCACTACGTCCCACCCCCTCTCCGCTTCCACAACGTCCCGTCCCCTCTCCACTTCCACAACGTCCCGCCCCCTCTCCACTTCCACAACGTCCCGCCCCCTCTCCGCTTCCACAACGTCCCGCCCCCTCTCCGCTTCCACAACGTCCCGCCCCTCTCCGCTTCCATAATGTCCCGCCCCTCTCCGCTTCCACAACGTCCCGCCCCTCTCCGCTTCCACAAAGTCCCACCCCCTCTCCGCTTCCTCAACGTCCCGCCCCTCTCCGCTTCCACAACATCCCACCCCCTCTCTGCTTCTTATCCTCTCTATGCTCACTCCACGTTCCATTCCACATACTCCCGCCTCCCCTCTCTTTCCCACTCCCTACCAACATCACCTTCTTCCCCAACCATAAACTCTGTGAACCTACAACATGCAAGATCTTCACTCCAATTTGACAGATCTCTCAATGAAAGCTGCAACTGGTAAACCCGACATTATCTGCGTAACAGAATCCTTCTTCCCACAGGATGTCTGTGATTCCTCAGTGTCTCCTCCAGCGTTTCATCTTTTCTGTCTCGATAGGCCTAAACCCCGTTTCGGTGGCGGAGTTGCAGTTTATGTCTAAACCCCATTTTCCCATCCCTGTACTATCCTTCCCTGTCCTGATCCCCAGGAGTACCTTTGGCTGCATTTCCCCTCCGTAATTCAACCACGTGTTTCTCATTTTTGCTGTACTGTCCTAACAGGGATAACTGACTCTATTTACATCTCCATCTCTGCCAACATGGATGATCTTATAATCAACCATCCCAACTCTATTCCTCATTGGCAGTGACTTCAACTGTCACTATGCCAATCGGCTGGGTGTTGGAACCTCTTCAACCAGCCATGGCATTGCAGAAGAGGACTTCTGTGACTAAATGGACCTTACCCAATCAGTGAATTTTTCAACCTGTATTGCTCCCAATGGCAAATCCTCCCTTCCAGCCTTGGAAATGACAAATTTTCCAACTCGTGTCTCCTGTTCCAATAGGTTAATTTGATCATGTGCTGGTGAGAGTCAATATCTCTCTGCGGCACTGAGGCAGCTCTCCGGCACTAGCCAGAGTCTGGCAATTGAATCGAGCTGACTGGCAGGGACTACAAGCTGTCCTCTCATGTCAAGACTGGTCCTTCATTTCCACCTCTCCTCCTATTAATACTGCCTGGGAATCCTTCCACACAAGCTTGCTTTCGCTTATGTATGGATTTATACCATGTCATCTGCAGTTATCATTCCTGTCCTCTCAACCCTGGTACACACAATCCTGTGGTGAGGCAGTTGCTTTCAAATAACTTGCCTTCTCTTCCGGGAAGGCAAATCTGACTGAAGGCAACCTCAGATCAATTGACAAAGCCTAAAACAAGTGTGTCCACCTGTGATCTTGACAATTTAGATATTGACCTCAAAACAATAGGTTGCAAAGCTTGTGAATACCTCTATTAGGTGGTTAAGTTTTGTGAAGATAAGAGTACATTAGTAGGTGGTGATTAACATACATACAGACAGACAGACAAATCGGATAACAGACCAGACCAACCAATATACTTGTGAATCTTCGATTTCGCAACAAACAGGAGTGGAAACATAATCCCCGTCCAATTTCGGTGGTGGAGGTAACCATAACTCCTCCAGCTGCAGTGCTTCAGAAAGTATTCACACCCCGAGACATTTTTCACATTTTGTTGTGTTACAGCCTGAATTTTAAATGGATTAAATTGACTTTTTTTGGCCACTTAATCAACAGATAATACCCCATAATGTCAAAGTGGAATTTTTGGTTTTAGAAATTTTTTTTCTTTCAGCTCCAGATTGAAAATGGTTTCCCCAGCATGTTTTTTCTTTGATTAAGCACTGGGGATGTTTCTTTTTAACCCCACAATTTCCAACTCGATTATTTACCAAAATTAGAACATTACATTTTCTGATGTAATACATGTCTTCCCATTAAAAGGATAATTAAATCACGTGACATTAATATGACTATGAGAGATAGATAATTATATGTGAAACTTCCACCACCTCCCTTTACTTGTTGCATTTTTTTCTTCCTCTCAGCATTGGAGTAAGGACGAGCATCCCAACATTGGAACCTCTTCTCCCGGAAAAGAAAATCACATCAGTGTCGGTGGATGGCGATCTTCTGTGGCTCGTAACTGTCGAAGGCACAATTATGCTCTGCAATGTCTAGCATCATGTTGTTTCTTGTCTAATTACCCTTCTCAACAATGTTTAACAGACACTTGCAATGATCTTATAATCAATAGCATGCTTTATGAACTCGGTTTTATTTGTTTTGAAAAGCTCAGAAGATTGACTTGTTTGATTATTTTTAACACATTTGCATTATACATCTTTCTCCATTTCTAAAGAATGTTTTCAATACTCCTTATCTATGAGCCAATTCTTGATGACAATCACCAAAGGTGAAATACTCTTTGGCAATGAGAACATGTCAGAAGAGTTCGCAAAAATGAAATGCTGGATTCTCAAAAGAATTGTGTTTGAGGAAAAGAAAAAAATGTACAAGTTATGTTCTCCAAAACAGGAAGCATTGCAAAAAACTCTGAAGACTGAGTTCCTGAGACGGATATCTCAGATTAATAAATTAATGCATAATCTTTGCTCAAAATGTCGAAATTGTATCTGGAACAATGTACATCTTCATCTGAGTTGTGTTGAGCCAGACCGGTCCAACAAGGCAACCACGGCTCAAAACACCATTCATTTAGGCCATCCAAAAATGATCTTTGTCTTGGCTATGCTAAAGAAACTACAGCAGTGATCCCATTCTATCACTTTCACCACATCAATTCAATGGCAGTGTACAGGTTACTCTCTTCTACTTACCTTTTCCTTCTCTCTGACCCAAATATGGGTTTTCTCCACCTCTCGATGCTTTTCCCTTGTGACATCTCTTCCAACATCTCTCTGATAATGTTCATCACTATATCTGAACATTTTCAACGCCTGCTCCGTGCCTTGATCCCTGTTCCAAACTCTCTTCTCGTCTCTTTCGACATGTGTACGCCTCTCCCTACTTCTGCTAAACTCTCTCTCTCGCAAATCCTCCATTCTTCTTGTAAATTTCTCTTTCACCCTCTCTTTTGACCTGTAACTCTCCCAAACTTCCTCTCGGATACCCCCCTTTCCTCTTGAATTCTCACCTCTACTGTTCTCCCGCCCTTTTCTACCCTCCGTATCACGAGCCCTCTCCGTAAAATCCTTTCTACATATTGCCCGACTGTTCTTTCCACTTCCTCTGTCCATCTCCATTTTTATCCTCTCTTCTTCCTGGAATCTCCTCTCCTCCCCCTCTCGTCCTAGCTCTTTACGTCCCAGATGCTGACTGTGATCCGGATCGACTTTTTCATTTTTCATCTCAACAGGTTGCCAAACTGTACAACGTTCTTCTACATTCATAGATATCTGACCGCTTCGTTTATTCATTCTGTCGGTTTCCTCCTCCTCTTTCATTTTCTTATTTTTCTTTTCTTTTTTCTCTTTTTTGTGCTTTTCCTTCTTCAGTTTTTTCTTCTCTGCAAAAGAATAACAATAAAAAGCTCATGTTGCAAAATGAATGAGGTATTGGGCTTGGTATATGATTCATTGGATCAGAGAGGAAGTTAATAAGATAGTAAAACCTCACTTAGCCTGACTTCAGATCTCACATATTTGTAGCAAGTTGAAAAGCGTCCAATAAAAGTGTGCTGGAAAAGTTTGGAAGAATACACACGAGTGTGGAATAACAAAGTGGTTTGCATGTAATAGTCCAGTACACTGTGTTTCTTTGGTCGCCCTATTTGCCATAGTATTGCTCCTATTGTGTTTAGCGTAATACTTGCAGGATTCAGTGTGCACTGTTATGTCGTAACTATCAGATTGCTGGATGTGACTCCTCTTTTCCCTGCTGTGCTCCTGTTTTGACTCAAAATGCCCCCCTCATTGCATTTCTTAAGCTGCAACTCAAAGCATTGCATGAGGAGTGAAAGGAGGTTCAGTTTGTGAAAATGATGAATCAGCACATCTCCGATATTTTCACGCTCAAATCCCACCCCAGCCAACCACAGCCTTCCTCATTGGGTGAACTGCAGCATTACACATCAAATTTCGGACTTAAGGCATGTCGGTGTTATTTCTGCAGCAAGCCGGCAATGTGTACATCAGGAATAGGTCAATTGCCATATAATCTAGCTGAGTGAGGTTTTACTGTACAATGCAAAGAAAAGAAAGGCTAAAATGTAAATAACAAAGAAGAAACCTTTCTTGCTTTCCTTGGAAGTGGACGCCAATGAATCTGAGCTTTGTGGATTCTGGAGGATGTTGTGAACAGACGACCTAGAAGCTTGAATAACTGGGGGTCCACAACCCAACTCGTGAAGAGCATTTGTGACAGCATCTGTAGCTTCTGTGTCCTTCGGTGGCCGGTAGTTCGAAACGTGATCGACTCGCAGGGTACGACCTTTTATCTGAAGTGCAAGGAAAATTGGAAGAAGCCAAAAGTTAAAAGTACATTCAGGAAAAAGACGACACTGAAAGGAATCCATGTTCGGGGCAGGGGTGAGAGGGGCGGGGGTGGCGGGGGTGGAGAGTGGAGGAAAGAAAGGGAATATAAATGGGGAAAGCAAAGGAAAATGGCAAACAACATAACACAGCAAAGGTTTCTATAATCCACAAGCTGGGTGGTCATGTGATTAACATCATTGGGATTATGGAATAAGAATTGGAGAATGCATACAATGGTCCATTATATATAAACAAATCTCTGTTGATTGAATGATATGTCAGCTGTTTGTCCAAAGGAAATGAACGAATTAACAACAGGAAAAAAGGGTTACCTTTCTGTTGGTTTTGCCTGTGTTGGAGCTGATGGTTGCTTTATCAAACCTTTTCTCATTAGTCTGCTGAGGATGCATATGTCATGCTCTGTGATCTTTTTTTATCTTGCATTTGTTGTTCTGACCACAAAGCTGGTCTGTGTTTCTCTCTGCTTATCTGAAGATTTTAAAACACATTGTGGGTTTTTCAGGAGAACAGGCCATTCCGTGTTGGAATCTGGCCTTCAAGATTGTATGCATGGAACTATGGGTGCGTGGCGTACTCTTGGAGGAAAAACACTTACAATATTGTTCTTGCCTGCTCATAAATCAAGCTCACTGGAAAATATATTTTGAGAAAAGACGGCCAGTTTCGTGCCCTCCCATCTCCCGCACGTGTGTAACGGCTCCGTAATAAAAACGGCTCATATTCTCAAGGCGTTTGTCCTACGTTCTTATTGAACAGCGGACAACGAATCCCGACATTTTGGTGCCGTGACTCGGATTCGACCATGGCTGTGGACAAGGGGACAGATGACATCTTGAGGTGGCAGCAATTGTCTCAAGGGTACCGTACCCACGACTTAGCAAAAGGTGAGAGACCTTTTAATTTCTCTCAGGAACAACGTGCTGTCATTTCCAGGCAAACACGAACCCTTTCCATTGTTTTGCGCGGATCTGAACTGGGATTGAGCCGTTTTATGCGGAGCAGGACAAATTTTAAAAAACTAAGATGGGATCTTAGGTATGAAGGTGCAAAAGGAAATCAAGGTGGGACGTTGAAGGAAAGAGAAACCTGTGACTAAGGACTACAGTGAATAAGGGAGGTGCGACCTCAGGTGTAAAAAAAAGAAATCAAAGTGGGACCTTGAAGGAAAGAGAAAACTTGTGACTAAGGACTACAGTAAATATTCTGTAGTGACCTCACAAAAAGGAAAATAAGGTTTATTTTCTGTAGCGACGTCACTAAAAGGGAAATAAGGTTTAAAAAAAAAAGGGAAACCAGAATGGGCAACCCAGGATACCCGGTCGTTCATCTTCAGGTACTCCGGTGGGATATATGTTGGAGACTTTTGCGGAAGTTTGTGTACAATACGTACATGAGTGGGTCAGACTGACCGTGGGACAAAGGGCCGCGTTTCCCACTGAAGGGACATTCCAAAGATCACAGTTGACTAATCTAAGGAAAGCTCTAAAAAAGAGAGATGAAGGGAAAAAGCATAATGGGAATGACTGGGAGGCTTTCAGCCAATAGCTGGAAGAATGTGCCAAACGAGAGATGGACTCAAAATGCACAGGTTTTAAAGGCAAACTCGAGATGACTAAAAAACAGATATCTGTGTTACAGAAACAAATGATAGTGACGCAGGAAAACAATAAGGCGACAGGGCCTGGGGAAGAGAGCGGGGCCCTCTCTCAACATCAGGCTGTGTACAGACCAGATCCCTAAGTGGGATTGTATGCTCAATTGATAGGGACAAGACCGAACACAGATCATAGGCCACAAACTATAGCCCCGATGATCATGACGGACGCAGGCCGTGCAGCAACGGCACAACGAGGAGAGCTACCTCCCAGATACGTACACCGGGCATGGAACGAAGTAGACTTACAGTCCATGTCAGCCATTCTTCGGGGATGCCTCGATGACCCAGATAGGTTAAGACAACACCTGTATGAATTCGTGCTCACTCATCAACCGACACATTTGGATGTGGGCATTATGATGGACCGTGTCCTCCCAGAAAAGATATGGAGAAAGGTAAAGGCAACTGTTGGATGGCAGATGGCTCCACCAAGTAACGAGACAGAAGGAGACTACTCAGCTCGCTTGGGTCGGCTGATAGACGCTGTCCATGAAGTCCGACCGAATTATGTAGACTGGGGAAAAATCACGCATTGTGAACAAAAGGCTGGAGAAGATCCAGAGGAATTTTTGACTCGACTTAAAACAATAATGAGCACATATGGGGGGCCCCAGGAATCGAGGGCCCACCAGATCAATTACTCAATAACTTCTTTTGTAGGACTTCGCCCAGGAATTAAGAAACGATTGAAAGCTGCTATTTTGGGATGGGCGGGGCAAACCACGGCACAGAATCTGGCTTCGGCCATGCAATGCCACCAATCGTGCACTGCGGATACAGACGCTGCTAAAGAGATTAAACAGGAGGCTTATCAAATGTTAGTTCGGGGAGCAATCCATCGGCATCAAGAAGTCGAGTTTCCTGTATATTGGAAAGAGGCCAGTGCCCCAGTACGCGAGTTCGAACCTAACCAGGGTTGGGCAAGGCCCCCACCCTGTGTGGAGAATCAGCGCTCCTCTGGTGGATGGGAGGATGAAAAAGATGCGGACAACGGCCGCCCAGGTAAGGCTGTTAATGGATGTTTTCATTGCGGGGAAGAAGGACATTGGAAAAGAGATTGTCCATATCTAAAAGGACGTAGGAGCGAGGGCCGAAGGGGTGGTCAACGACCTTCGAATGAGGACCGGCGCAACCTGGGCCGATTCGATAAACAAGACAACCCCAGAACCCAATCTTGACATGATGCAAGCGAGAAGCCCCTCGACCCCTCCCTAACCAATGACCCCATTTCAGATCCCTCCACGTCATTGGTAATAGATGGAAAATGCTGTAAGTTTCCCGTCGACACAGGGGCGGCTCGCTCGACACTTAAGGGGTCAGACTCGGGAGGGATCCCCATTTCAACAGAAAGGGTCTCGGTGGTGGGGGTGTCAGGGAGGGTGGAAAAAATACCCCCGAGTCAGGAATTGGCAGTGCAATGCGGACCTCTATCTATGAGACATGCCTTTTTACTAGCGGAGAACTCCCCACGTAACCTTTTGGGGAGAGATTTGTTTTGTCAGATGGGATGCACTGTACGATGTACTCCGGGAGGGGTGTTTTTGGACATACGACACTCCCAGCGAGATCTAGTTCTACTGCTATTAATGCAAAAAAATCCGGTAGTGTACTGGTGGAGATGCACGGACAATCAAGTGTTAGTCACCACTCGAACGCACTGGGACACGCTTGAGGTTTCAGTCGAATTGAAGACCTGGGTAATGGCCCATGGATGGAATGTACACGGATGGAAAGAGACCCTTCACTGTACTTGCTATTATGACAAACTTGGCAACGACGAACAATTTGAAAATCAGGTGCATTCTCGCCTTGGAGAAATCACCCATATAGTGGTCACAGACCTTTGGATAGGAAGAGAGGGGGTAGGGTTGGAAGTACAGATGACGCAAGACCAAAGGGACCTCGCTAAATTGCCAAATGACGTCACTCCTCATCTAACACTCTGAGTAAGTCAGGGATTCGAGGCAAAGGACATTGGACCCATGATAACTCGGTTGAAAAACATTCCAAGGGATTACCAAGGGGTCATGTTGGAATGTAACTGGCACCATGTGCGCAATCAACAGGGCTTCATGTGGGAACAGCCGCACATCGATGTACCCACAATATTTGAGAGAGTGGAAATTGAGTGTAAGGACACGCGGTGGAGAGAAGGCGGCCGACTCCACGACCAGGCTTTGCACCAGGTGCCAGCTAACCTGTGGACCAGACATCCCAATGACGTGGGAAAAATGACAAGCGCAGACCCGGTAACCGTCACATTGCAGCCAGGAGCGGCTCTCCCGAGAGTGAACCAATACCCAATTCGTGAGGAGGCTCGGAAAGGTATATTACCTGTGTTGAATTCATTGCTTGAACAGGGAATTTTAATCCCGAACGTTAGTTCATGTAACACTCCCATGTTACCGGTCCGCAAACCGGGAAAATCGAGCTGGCGCTGTGTTCAGGATTTGCGAGCATTAAATAAGTGTATTGTCAGAATTGCCCCCGTAGTACCTAATCCAGCCACTATCATGGCATCCATCCCGCCAGATGCTGAGTTTTTCACGGTAATTGATCTATGTTCAGCATTTTCCTCCATCCCTCTAAGCCAGGAATCACAACACCTGTTCGCTTTTACCTATGAGGCACAACAATACACATGGACCCGTCTGCCCCAAGGATTTGCCGACAGCCCTACACTGTTCTCGCGGGCCCTACACAAAGACTTGATGGACGTAGTCCTCGCAGAAGGGTCGACACTGGTACAGTATGTGGACGACTTATTACTGTGTAATAAACAAGAGCAAAAATGTCTGACTGATTCAGTGACCCTCCTCTGTGCGCTGGCCGACAGAGGCCACAAGGTGAATTACGACAAATTACAGCTGTGTAAAACCCGGGTGGAGTACCTTGGACATTCTATTGAGAAGGGTAAACAGACGCTGACAACAAAACGCGTGAAAACTATTTCCGCAATTCTGAGACCAACAACAAAAAGGGCCCCCGAAGATTCTTGGGCATCACTGGGTACTGTCGGACATGGATCCCAGATTATGCAGTACTGGCCCGCCCGTTATATGATGCTTCAAAAGACAGCACGCCATTGCAAGTCGAATGGTCAGCAGCAATGGAAAATGCATTCGCTGGACTGAAAGGTTCGCTGTCCACAGCACCCGCCTTAGGCTTGCCCGACCATGACAAAACCTTCTACCTATACGTGCACGAATGGGAAGGTTTTGCACAAGCGGTATTGGCGCAAAAACATGGCGACAAAATGTATCCCATAGCGTATTACAGTAGCCAACTCGACCCGGTATGCAGAGGACAGCCATCATGCCTCCGTGCAGTAGCAGCGGCGGTATACGCAGTTACTCATTCGTCCGACCTTGTTTTGGGGAGCCCCCCTGGTAGTCAGAGTAGCCCAAAACGTTAGTGCGCTCATAATACAAGCGAAGACGCAACATCTCACCGCAGCGAGGTCCGTCATCAGTGAACTAACACTCTTGTCAGCCACTAACATAACTGTTGAAAGATGTAACACACTGAACCCGGCGTCTCTCCTTCCCCTACCAGGTGAGGGGACTCCACACGACTGTCTGCAGCTCGTGGATTCGGTTTCCGTGTCGAGACCAGACTTGAAGGACGAAGCGCTTCCGAACGCAGAATTGACATATTACGTCGGCGGCTCTTCAAGCCATCCCCAGGATGATTGCTTGCTTTCAGGGTATGCTGTGTGCGACCATTGGGAAACAATCGAGGCCCATGCACTTCCACCACGGCATTCTGCCCAGCAAGCCGAACTAATAACGCTTATGCACGCATGTAAAATGGCTGCGAGACGCTCCGCCACAATTTACACAGACTCTGCCTATGCCTGGGGCGTCGCACACAACTCAGGAAAAATATGGGAAATGAGAGGGTTTCTCACCTCAGCGGGTTCACCTGTAAAACACGGTAACCTGATCGCAGCCTTACTTCAAGCAATATAGGAACCTAGTGCACTCGCAGTTGTAAAATGCAAGGCACACTCACGCCAACAGGGGTCACTAATCTCCCAAGGTAATGACCGTGCACACCGAGCGGTCAAGAGAGCCACGTACGAACAAAATCCCAGGGTTCGCCTGCCACACCTCGTCCCGCTCATAACAAAAACAGTAACCCCCTTCTGTGCAGGACATTGTCAATCTACAAGCGGCAGTGGAAAATAGGGAAATGCTGGGATGGCTGCAACAAGGGTGCACGCAGCAAGACAATGATGTATGGATCGATCGCCAGGGCCGCACCGTAGCACCAAAAGCATTGCTTCCATGGATCGCACGCGTGGCGCATAATAATGGCCACGTGTGCAAAGAGGGGGTAGTAAAGGAGATCTTACACTCATGGTATGCTCCAGGTATCACAACAGTAGCTGCGGAAATATGCCGAAAGTGTGCAATTTGTCAACATCACAATGTGGGACCCTCACAGAGACGTTTTCAAAATGCCGCACATCCTATGCCATGGGCACCGTTTGTCCATTTGCAAATTGACTACGTGCAGATGCAGCCACTAAAATACAAATATATACTCTTGATTGTTGTTATGTTTTCCAAGTGGACAGAAGCTTAAGCTACTCATAGGTGTGATGCCACCGCGGTGGTAAAACATCTCGTGCGTGACTTTATTTGCAGATTCGGCATCCCGTGCATAATATCAAGCGACCGCCGACCAGGGAACACATTTCACAGCAGAGATAGTCAAAGAGCTATGCAAAGCCCTACGGATACAACAAGTATTCCACTGCGCTTACCATCCACAATCGGCGGGCGCCGTGGAACGTCAGAATGCTATCTTGAAGTCTAGACTGACAAAAATATGTGAGGACACAGGACTTAAATGGCTGCAGGCATTGCCTCTTGCTCTCATGGCCATGCCCTCAACAGCAAATAGACACATGGGCCTGAGTCCACATGAAATTATGATGGGATGTCCTATGCGGCTGGCAGTAACGGTGCCAGCTATGACCGATTTACAAAATATTCATCACCTGGATGATAATGTGCTGACCTTTTGCACAGAACGAATGAGAACTGTCAACAGTTTCCATTCACAGGTGAAAGAAGCTCTGCCGGAACCAGTGGCCCGGCCGTGCCATCCCTTCGAGTCAGGCAACCTTGTGATAATAAAGAATTTCAGAAGGAAGCACAGCCTCCAGGAAAGGCGGACTGGCCTATACCAGGTGCTGTTGGTCACATACACTGCTGTGAAGTGTCGAGAAAAGACCTCCTGGATACACGCATCTCACTGCCAAAGGTGAGTATCACCAGAGACGCACCCCCAGGAAGCCACTTCTCTAGACGTACCCGCACTCAACCAGGGCCCTACACAACCCCAACACAATGGGACCGAGGGGGATGCAGACGTTGCTGCTAGTTCTGATGGGGACACCAAGAGTACTCAGTGAAGCCTTAAATGGACATGGGAGTAGAGGACCCCAGACATCACACCAACCTGCAAGACTAAAAAGAGGGTTAAATGACCCCAAGTATTTTAGTAACGGAGTAGACCCCCTAAAAAGGAAAGCGGGAGCATTAGTTCCCATGGTGCCCCCCTCTATAATGATTGACAATGGGCAGAAAATAGAAATCCCATGCATTAGTGACAGAAACATAAGAAGTGGAATTTTGACTGTCTCTCCAATCTCCAATCATTAGCTTCCGGTCCCTCGAGCGACGGGGCTTGCTTTGATCTCTCCACGGCATCAAAGTTTGAGTGTTTTCCCGTTCGTTTCTTTGTCAAATTTCCGCTGCGTATTTTGTTGTGTATGTGTTATTGTGTGTTTCTATTTGGTTTTGGTTTTGTAGTTGTTGCAAGTTTGTGTGTAATTAGTCGTTTCTTTGTCCGCGCCTCGTGCGGCCTGGTGTCTCGTGCGGCCTCCTTGTCTCGACTTGTGCCCCGCCCCCTATATTCTCGTTTGTTCTTTCACCTCTGCTCCTGCTTTCTCAAATCCACGTTCTCACTTAGAGACTTTTCCCAGATTGTTTTCATGGTTTTGTTTAAATATTTATTTAAATATGTTTAAACCGCAGCGGTGATCCCCCCCCCCCCCCCCCCTCCAGGATTTCCATGTTTTAAACGTTTCCCAGTGTGTACCCTGGATAAGAATAGGTACGCCGTATCCCTGCGTGTCGTAAGAGGCGACTAAGAGGGTTGGCGTCAGGAAGGGCATCCGGCCATAAAAACATTGCCTCAAAAAGAGAACCATGACAATTACAACTACATATGGGCAGGGTACAGCCTGAAGTGGAGATCGGTTTCTGAGGTTTGGGACATGGAATGTAGGGACAATGACAGGGAGATCAGGAGAAGTGGTGGAAGTATTGGTCAGAAGAAGAGTGGACATATGTTGTGTGCAAGAGACGAGATGGAAGGGAAGTGGTGTGAGAATGGTGAAGGGTAGGCAGGGACAGAAATACAAGTTTGTGTGGCAAGGGTGCCTGGAGGGCGTGAATGGTGTTGGTGTCCTGTTTTCTGAGGAGTTTGTAGACAGTGTGGTGAGTGTGACTAGAGTGAGTGATAGGTTGATGATGGTGAAAATGATGATTGGAAAGCTCTTGATGAACGTCATCTCGGGATATGCTCCGCAGGTTGGTCGGAGCGATGAAGAGAAGGACAAGTTCTGGTGTGCGATAGAGAAGCTGATGGAAAACGTGAAAGATGAGGAAGTTGTTGTGGTAGGAGGAGACCTAAATGGACATGTGGGAAGGAGTATGGATGGTTTTGACGGAGTTCATGGGGGTTACGGATATGGTGTGAGAAATGGAGAAGGTGAAAGGATTTTGGAGTTTGCTGATGGAGCTGATTTGTTGATTTGTAATACTCAGTTCCAGAAAGAGGATAATAAGCTTGTTACATACACGTCAGGTGGGTCGACGACAACCGTTGACTACCTGATGGTGCGTAGGCGAGATAGGGGGCACCTCCGAGACACAAAGGTGATCCCGGGGGAGGAGGCTGTTTCACAGCACCACTTGGTTGTCTGCGACGTAAGGGTGTAAGGTGCGAGGAGAGCTCGGCGGGTGAAGTACCAACCGAGAATGAAGGTGTGGAGGTTGAAAGAGGTGACAGTAAGGGAGGCATTAAAAGAGAGGCTGAGTAGGGTCGAGGATGATGTGGTTGAGCTTGAAAGTGGTTGGATGTCAATGAAAGCTAGTCTGTTGGGAGCCGTTGGTGAGGTATGTGGATGGACAAAACGACCACCGAGGCACTCGGAAACATGGTGGTGGGATGATGAAGTTGGAAAGAGGATTGACGAGAAGAGGAAGAAGTTCAAGGAGTGGCAGAAGGCGAAGGGTACGGGAGCAGAAACAGCAGAGCATGAAAGTTATAAGGCAGCCAGGAAGGCTGCAAAGAAAGAGGTAGCAAAGGCGCAGGAGGCATGTAGGAAAATGTTCGGAGAACGCTTGGATTCGGAAGAGGGTCAGAAAGCAGTATTCAGGATTGCAAAGCAGATAGCGAAAGAGAGGTGTGATGTGATGGGGGTGAGCTGCTTGAAGGATGAAGTGAGACAAATCGTTGTCGACCCAGATGTAATTAAAGGAAGATGGAAAAGATATATGGAAATGCTGTTGAATACAGAGAATGAATGGGATGGCAACATAGAGAGTAACCCAGTTTTAGGACCGGCAGAGAAGATAACTGAGAAGGAAGTTGAGGAAGCGATAAAAGCAATGAAGGGTAGAAAAGCGGGAGGGCCGACGGGAGTTGTGGGAGATATGTTGAAGGCAGCAGGAAGTTGGGGTGTGAAGAGAATGACAGAGATCTGTAATCTGGTGGTGAAAGAAGGCCGCATTCCAGTGGGTTGGGAACTGAGTACCCTCGTCCCTCTATACAAGGGGAAAGGTGACCCTCTGGAGTGTGGCTCGTACCGAGCGATAAAGTTATTGGAGCATGGAATGAAGGTATTGGAAAGGGTGTTGGAGAGGAGGATAAGGAAGAAAGTGAAGATCGACGAAATGCAGTTTGGATTTATGCCAGGAAGAGGAACGACAGATGCGCTTTTCATTGTGAGGCAGTTGCAGGAGAAGTACATGGAGAAGAGGAAGAAGTTGTTTCTTGGGTTTGTTGATCTGGAGAAAGCATTCGATCGGGTTCCACGCAAAGTATTGACATGGGCATTGAGGAAGTTAGGAGTGGAGGAATGGTTGATCAGAGTAGTGATGGCAATGTACAAAAGAGCGCGCACAGCTGTAAGGACGAAGGACGGGAACAGTGGTGAGTTTGAGGTGAAGGTGGGAGTGCATCAGGGGTCGGTACTAAGTCCACTACTATTTGTAGCTGTGATGGAGGTGCTGGCTCAGAACGTAAAGGAGGGTTTACCGTGGGAGTTGTTGTATGCAGATGATCTGGTGTTGATTGCGGAAAGTATGGATGGACTGAAGGAAAAGATGAACACGTGGAAGGAATGTATGGAGACAAAAGGTCTGAAGGTGAATATCGGAAAGACGAAGGTGATGGCAAGTGGTAAAGCATGTGGTGAGGTGGAAAGAACTGGGAAGTGGCCCTGTGCTGTGTGTAGGAAGGGTGTCGGAGTGAACTCCATTCAGTGTACAATGTGCGCTGAGTGGGTTCATCAAAAATGTATTGGTCTGAGAGGGTCATTAACCAGGGTGGCAGCTACATTCAAATGTAAGGTGTGCACAGAGGGAGCTGCAGATGGAGGAAATGTTGAGTTGGATCTTGGAGACGGCGTGAAGCTGGAAGGTGTGAAAACATTTTGCTACCTCGGAGACATGCTGAATGGAGAAGGTGGATCAGACTCGGCAACGGTTGCTCGAGTGAGATGTGCATGGAAAAAGTTTCGGGAAGTGAGTGGCGTGCTGATGATGAGGGGAGTGTCGTTGAAGCTGAAGGGAAAGGTGTATGCTGCATGTGTGAGAAGTGTTATGATTTATGGGAGCGAGACATGGGTAATGAACGTAGAGCAGCAACGAAGGTTGGAAAGGGTGGAAATGCGAATGGTTCGACGGATGTGCGGAGTATCGTTGAGAGAGAGGAAGACAAATGATGAATTGCGAAAGATGATGGGAATCGAGCCTGTGATTGATGCTGTGAAGAGGAACAGGTTGAGATGGTTTGGTCATGTGTTGAGGAAGGATGAAAGTGACTGGTTGAGAAGAGTGATGGAAATGAATGTAGAAGGAAGTAGAAGACGGGGAAGACCGAGAAAGACTTGGCTAAAGATGGTGGAAGAAGAAATGCGGGCAAGGGGGTTAACAAGGAGAGATGCAGAAAATAGGGCAAAATGGAGAAGATTGTCATGGGGACCGCAAGGCTAACCCCCGCTCTAGCAGGGAAAATGGCCTTTAAAATGCATGTTGTTGTTGTTTGTCTCCAATCCCTGTCCGCATAGTACAATGGTCTCGGAAAATAAAAGGCAAATGGGAAGTGGTACTGAAGTATTTTTCTATCAGTCGGTGGAAAAAAAGAAAAACTAAGAAAACAGGATATAAACGGGGAACTAAAAATTACGCTTTAATAACCTCGATTTATGACCAAGCTAAACAAGCACAGAATTTGAGGTGCCTGGTTAAACATAAAACTTGCAGAGAAACGTGTGTGGGACAAACCTACCAGGTAAAAATAACCATCAAGGGGTATCAGCCAGTGGATCATAGCGAAGTGATAAGGGGAGAACCTGGAGAATCAAATACCGACTGGGGAGTGGCTAGGGAAGTAGTGGCGGCACAGACTCGCACAAATTGCTGGTCTTGTATGCCAATGCCAGAGAGCACCTCCACGGGTATCAAGATGAAAGTTATCCCATTGTCACTTAATGATTTATGCTCGGCTCCATTGGGAAACACCTGTATTAGAACCACTGTAAAAAGGACAGGGATAAGGAATGATGCCGAATGCACTCGTAAATTTGGATATGTCCCGATGATTCAGGACAGGGTAACTCGTCCTAAACCAGATTGGGTAGAAAAACGAACAGGTGTGGTTTGCATCCAAGGGAGGGGAAAAACTGAGATGGGAGTTTCTGAATGCAACATTGTCTTACCTGGGAGAAAACCAAGGTCTTCAAAGGGAGCAATGACTGTTCAGGTGGGGTTGCAAGATAATACAACTACCCTACCAGCTGTTATTTTTTCTACTGTTCCCAAGAAGGGGGATTCAGAGGGTATGAAATGCCTTTCAAACCACATGGTTTCTCCACATGGGACGATGTTTGTTTGTGGAGATAAAGCATACCCGTATCTGCCTGATGACTGGAAGGGGACATGCTATCTAGGTTCAGTAATTCCTGAAATCCTCCTTTTAGATAGCCTCGACATCTCTCCGGGAAGGGTCCGGGAGGGCAATGTGGGACCGAGACAAAAAGACTACTCTTTTTGGACATGGATGGGAGAAAGCATTGGGATTCTTCCTCGCGGGAACAGGAGTCATTATGAATAGCTATAGGATAGACAAAATTGCTTTAGCCCTAGAAAGAGTTGCCAATGATACCCTACAGGCCCATAAGGAATTGTTAGATACTGTGGTAGAAATGTGGACCATGGTGATGCAGAACCAGGTAGCGCTCGACATCCTCTTGGCGGAACGTGGAGGGGTATGTGGGGTGATCAAGGGAAAATGTTGCACTTGGATCCCGAATCCGTTAGGAGTAAACAAGGCCATTAACCGACTGAGGGAGACGAGCAGGAGACTACAGGTGGATAGAATTTCCCGGGAGGATCTGGGTATAACAAATTGGCTTTCTGGATGGTTTGGTAGCCTTGGGTACACCATATTATCTTGGATTTTATGGGGACTTACGATAATCGTAAGCCTTGTCTTTGCTGTGTTTATAATGAAATATTTTCTTCGCCTGTGTCTTGAGAGATTTTTTCCTAGTTCTAAGTCTCTGTTGGCTCAACTACAAGCGAACGAGAAAGAGGACAAAAACGACGACGAGGAACCGCAATATCCACCTGTTACTCCGGATCCCTCTGAGCGCACGTCCATGGATGACTTTGACACAAAGGAAGTCTCTGTCTTTTTCTTAAATTGCCATGCTCTGTACTCTAAACAGGAGCAGATGATACAGGAGATTGATGACATTATGTATTCCCCAGAACAACAACATGTGCGGGCTCTCATGAGCATGGACCTATATTAACCTCGAATATCTGCAAGGACCGCGTTTGTGCAAGATGGAGGGAGCCAGTTCCGCAGGGGAGTTGGTCACCCTCTAGTGGAGCACATCTACATCGGACCAGACGTCTTCGTTGCAGATCTGAAATGTTAATGGGATTCCATGTTCTATAATATTTTTAAAATGTTTTATTATTTAATATCTGAACAGGAGAAAGGAATGTGGGAGCTGATGGTTGCTTCATCAAACCTTTTCTCATTAGTCTGCTGAGGATGCATATGTCATGCACTGTGATCTTTTTTTTATCTTGCATTTGTTGTTCTGACCACAAAGCTGGTCTGTGTTTCTCTCTGCTTGTCTGAAGATTTTAAAACACATTGTGGGTTTTTCAGGAGAACAGGCCATTCCGTGTTGGAATCTGACCTTCAAGATTGTATGCGTGGCACTATGGGTGCGTGGCATACTCTTGGAGGAAAAACACTTACAATATTGTTCTTGCCTGCTTATAAATGAAGCTCACTGGGAAATATATTTCGAGAAAGGACGGCCAGTTTCGTGCCCTCCTATCTCCCGCACATGTGTAACGGCTCCATAATAAAAACGGCTCATATTCTCAAGGCGTTTGTCCTACGTTCTTATTGAACAGCGGACGTAGAAACCGTGACACCTGCATGAAATTTCTAATGTGTATGCTGCATACGTATCACTTGTAGGTACAAATGAAAACTTCAATTGTCATGGAATTCTGAGTAAATATTTGCAATATGCAACATAGGAGCATGGGAATGAATAAACAGGAAGAGAGATTTTGAGTTTTTCCACATGCTGATGGAATCTGCAGCTCCAGTTTCCATCTTACTAAAGCTAATTTTTCCAAACTGGATTTGTCGTGTTTTTAGGTTACATCTTCGCCCAGGTGTTACTGTTATATCCTGTCCAATATTTCATGTTAAAAGGTGTCAAAAAACTGTCAAAAAATAAAGCTTGGTCTTGGCAAAAAAAATAACATAGAACGGATCATATAACGGAAGGAACACAGCAAAAGGGCCAGTAAAAAGAAAGAGAGAGGGGTCACACCAACAGCAGGGATGAGGGACTAATTAGATGCCTACTTGGAGTAACAAGGGATGTTGGGAATAAAGAAGGTGATGGTAGGTGGACAAGATGGATACAGAAGCAAACTCTCAGGAAGGAAAAACTGTAAACTTGGAAAAAGGTGGGCTGGCGGAGGGTTAATGGGGCTACAAAAGATCGTGGTTTTGGATTGGGGATTATCTGAAATGGTGGTCAGTAGCTGTCTTGACCTGGAGGAAAGAATGCGAGTGAAGAATGTGGAAGTTGATGCCACATGTGCGGAAAAAGAGGAACGAATGAGTGGAGGTGAGCAAGCATTGATTCTGGATTTTGGGAGTTTCACAAGGATGTTGTTGGCAGATCTTGTAAGTCCTGCAGAAACCTGTGGCCGGAGAGAGGGGGGCTGAATTGGGGACAGAGCACAGAAAGAGCAGAGGTGCAAGACCAGAAAGGAGGCGGTGGAAGACAGAGACCAGCATTGCTGAGGAACAAGAGACAACCATTTTCCTGTTGTTACGGATCAAGCTGGATGGTTGCCTAATTATTGGGTAAGCCACAATTAGCATTTTAACATTACTAGACAAATGTGCTAAAACAACCAAAACCTGCTGACAACCAATTTCACCCTGGCCGTTTGCAATGAGTAAACAAGAAAGAGCAATCAGAGATTGCAGAGCCTCGCCAGGATGTGTTTTTAGTGGTTTTAGTGGTTTTTAAGGCTTTTGTGTTAAAACAAATATGGCGACCGAACCATGTGACCGATGACGTCATTATTTTTTTCTCCACCAATTTATGCCGAGATGACACTCAAAAAATTTCATCTTCATCGGATGAAGTTTTGTACTTGTCAAATTATGACATCATAATGGAGGCACCTATGACGTCATCATTAGAACCACCTTTAGAGGCCATTTTTCCCCGCAGAGCAGGGGTTGGCCTTTTTCGGGCACCATAGTCCCCTTTTTGAAGCAATATTTTACGGCCGGATGCCCTTCCTGCCGCCAACCGTTAGTTGCCTCTTGCCACACACAAGGAATTACCAGTGAACTGGTACTCAATTTGCCGACCTCGGAAGGATGACAGGCTGAGTCAACCCCCCTGGCGTTAATTCAGCAATCAACCGGGATTCAAACCCAGGATCCTAGGATCCCAAGCTGGCACCCTAATCGCTAAGCCAACACCAGGCCTCAATGACATAATCATTAACATATGTTATTCCCCATGGAGTGTTCTTTACAATGAGCCATGTCTCGTTTTTTTTATATGCAGCGCTTTTGGAGATATAGAGGTGCAATCATTTTCGGTTTTTCCAATATGGCACCCATACCACGTGACCTATGACGTCATAATTATCATTTAAAAAATTCTACAGGAGGACTGCACCCATGGTGAAAATTTCCTGTCAATCGGACCAGCGGTTGCAGAGAAAATCATATTTATTCTGTGCGGACAAACAAACAGACAGACAAACAAACAGACAAACTGACTCAAATTCAATACACTTATCTGGCGAGGGTAATAACTGCCATCTAGTTCAAAGATAAGCATGAAAATTTAAATGAAGACCAAAACTTGAGCACGGATGTACAAGACGCCATAAAGTTAATGGGGCTCGTGTTTCCTGCTGACACATTCATGAGAATAAGGAACGGCAGAGATACCTTGATGCCATTCAAGTTATCCACAGCCAAGATGGTGCTTCTCTGATCTTCATAGCAGATGAATACGAATCCCTTCTGCTTCCCAGTTTTTTTGTCACGAACCAAATTCACGTTTACGATCTCGCCGTATCTGAAACACATTAATAAAACAAGTACGGCACTCGGTAGAACACATACCTCCGCCAGGCGGAACAGTTTACATTGTGTATCCGACAGTTAGGTCAGATCTGTACGAGGACCTGAACCAAAATTGAATCAGCTTGTTCTTCTCATCTATCAAACTCATCCACTAAGTTTTGACATAACTCGTCCACAACGTTTTTAAATATCGTTATTGGCCTTATCTCTCAATTGTAAAGAATCACTTTAAAAATCCTTGTATCCGGATACGCATCTTCACCAAAATCGAATCAATTCGCCCTTGTCACACACCCAACCTGTCCACCAAGTTTCGTCCGAATCCGTCCATAACTTTTGAGATATCCTGCTCACAGTCAGACACAGACAGACAGACAAACAGGGATGAAAACTGTCCACCTTCAGATGTAAAAAAATTATATTCTCACAAACGGTGTTCATACAAATTCATTCCTCTTCTTCTTGCACGTACAGCACAAGGCTGCAGGATAGCATCATTGGCTGAGGGCACGGCTGTGCCGCTGATGCGGTGCCCTCCATAGGTGAGGGTAGGAATTTGTATTTTGGCCATGGTGCCCGCAATAGCTCAGCTACTCTTTACAAAGGACACCAAGAGAGCATCTTGGTGCCAGTAGTGGTCACTGCTACATACCATTTCACCCCGCTCATATCATGTTATGAGGCAATACGGACAGATGTAGTTATTCTTAAGATGTGACGAGTTGCTATTATTCTTATGATGGTTGGTCTGGGTAATAAAAAGCTCTTCCGGCTGTAGCCTTCATGGTGCTCACTACAGCATGCAGAAATGGAAATCAATACACAATGGGTCCTCGGTCTCCGTGGGACTACTCTGAGTTGAATTCATGGTCGCAAGATCCTGTACAACCTTTAACATGGAAATGAGGCCATTTGGCCCATCATTGTCATGTTGCACTCCTGATTAACTTTTCTCTTACATCTGTAAACAACAATCTTGTAAATGTTTTACGAACATTTAAATAACCTGATCTTGATCGAATGACCCAAACTTGTAACTACAGACATGGGAATCCCATTCACGTGGCAACACGTAATCAAATGTAAATATTAAAGTTGGACTGTGTGCAGACACATTCACACTCAGTCTACCATCTACTCTACAGCCTGCCGTCTGCTGTCCACCATCGACCGTCTCTTTGGGAATGGGCGAGACTAATAATTACGCTCAAACTACGCAAATGATGTAGTTTGTTCAGCCTAATATATGAGCGCCGGCCGTTCGAGCAGCCTGCTGTTCATAACGGACACCTTCTCTGGGCGCCGTTACCTGTGCGACACGGGAGCGCAGGTGAGTGTCGTTCCCGCCGGCACGTCAGACAAGCACGCCGCGGGTGGGGGCCCCGCGCTGCTTGCCGCGAACGGGACGCCCATCCGTACGTACGGAAAACGCTGCCTCTCTCTGCGGTTCGGAGGGCAGGTTTTCCGATGGACGTTCGTCACCGCTGACGTGCCCATGGCACTGCTTGGCGCGGACTTCCTGTGCGCTAATGGGCTCCTGGTCGACGTCAAGCGCAGACGTCTTGTCCAGGCCGAGACGTTCAGCTCGCTCGCTTGTGCGTTGCCCAGCTCAACGAGCGGCTTGCCAAGCGGCTTGCCGAACGGTTCCGTTCCGGCCACGTTGGTCTGTACGCTTCCGGCAGCGGACGCATTCACCCGCCTCCTCGCCGGCTTCCCGGCCCTCACGCGGCCCACCTTCTCGGCGGGGGCCGTCAAGCACGGGGTGGCCCATCACATCCCCACCGTCGGGCCACCGGTCTACGCCCGGGCACGCCGCCTCGAGCCGACGAAGCTGGCGGTGGCAAAAGCGGGGTTCGCTACCCTGGAGCGACTCGGCATCGTTCGGCGCTCAGAGAGCGCTTGGGCGTCGCCGCTGCACATCGTGCCGAAGCCCGGCGGGGAGTGGCGACCGTGCGGGGACTATCGCCGTCTCAATGACGCCACGACTCCCGACCGCTACCCCGTCCCCCACATTCAGGACTTTTCCGCCAGTTTGGCGGGCATGTCCTTCTTCTCGAAGGTGGACCTCATACGCGGCTACCATCAGGTCCCCATCAGGCCGGAGGACGTCCCGAAGACGGCGGTCATCACGCCATTCGGACTCTTCGAGTTCCTGCGCATGCCCTTCGGTCTGAAGAATGCGGCTCAGTCGTTCCAGCGACTGATGGACAGCGTCCTGCGTGACTTGGATTTTGTCTACGTCTACCTGGATGATATCCTCGTCGCCAGCGCGTCCCGCGAAGAGCACCTACGCCACCTTCGCACGCTCTTCGAACGCCTGGGCCAGCATGGCCTGATTGTGAACCCCGCAAAGTGCCGGTTCGGCGCCACCATAATCGATTTTCTGGGGCACCGTGTCACCAGGCACGGAGCCGTCCCCCTGCCGGCCAAGGTGGAGGCGGTGAAGGGGTTTCCACGCCCCCGCACGATCAGAGGGCTGCAGGAGTTCCTGGGCATGGTGAACTTTTACCATCGGTTCCTGCCCCGTATCGCCCAGCTCCTGCGCCCCCTGCACGAAGCTCTCCGAGGTAAGCCGGGCAAAGGCGACGTTACCTGGACCGAGCAGATGGACACGGCGTTCACGGGCGCGAAGCTCGCCTTGGCTAATGCCACCATGCTCGCGCACCCGGCGCCCGATGCACCGATCGCCCTCACCACCGATGCCTCGGACTACGCGGTGGGCGCGGTGCACGAGCAATGGGTGCGTGGAGCTTGGCAACCGCTGGCGTTCTTTAGCCGGCAGCTTCGCCCGCCCGAACGCCGTTACAGTACCTTCGACCGTGAGTTGCTCAGGCTTCACTTGGCGGTCAGGCACTTCCGCCATCTGCTCGAGGGCCGTGCGTTCACTGCCTTCGTCGACCACAAGCCGCTGATCTTCGCGATAGGCAAGGTCACCGAGCCGTGGTCGGCCCGGCAGCAGCGTCACCTCTCGGCCATGTCCGAGTACACGACGGACATCCAGCACGTCGCGGGGAAGGACAACCCGGTGGCGGATTGCCTTTCCCGGGCTGTCGCCCACGCAGTCCACCTCGGCATCGACTATGCCCGGATGGCAGCGGACCAGGCCGCTGACCCCGACGTCCAGGCCTTGCGGACCGCCGTCACGGGCCTCCGCGTCACCGAGGTGGCGTTCGACGGCGCGGGTGCGGCCCTCTTGTGCGACGTCTCCCTCGGGCGTCCTCGCCCCATCGTGCCCGCGGGCTGGCAGCGCCAGGTGTTTGACGCCATCCACGGCCTGTCCCACCCAGGCGCGAGAGCCTCCCAAAGGCTGATCGCCGACAAGTTCGTCTGGCATGGCCTCCGGAAGGCCGTCCGCGGCTGGCCCAGGACGTGCCTCGCGTGCCAGCGCGCCAAGGTGCACCGGCACACCCAGGCCCCGTTGGCCCCGTTCACGGTGCCGGAACGCCGGTTTGACCACGTCCACGTGGACCTGGTGGGACCTCTGCCCCCCTCGCGGGGTTTCACCTACGTCCTCACCATGGTGGACCGCACCACCCGGTGGCCGGAAGCCGTGCCCTTGGCGTCGACAACGGCGGCCGATGTCGCGCAGGCTTTCATCGCCACCTGGGTCGCCCGGTTCGGCACCCCCTCAGACATCTCGTCCGACCGCGGCCCCCAGTTCACCTCGGAGCTCTGGGGGGCGGTCGCGCAGGGGCTCGGGGTCCGGCTGCACCGAACCACGGCCTACCACCCCCAGGCTAACGGCCTGTGTGAGCGATTTCACCGCTCATTGAAGGCCGCGCTCCGGGCCACCCTCCGCGACGGCGGTTGGGTCGACAGGCTCCCCTGGGTCCTGCTGGGCCTCCGGACGGCGCCCAAGGAGGACCTGCGCGCATCCGCGGCGGAGTTGGTCTTCGGGCAACCGCTGCGGGTGCCGGGCGAGTTCCTCCCCGACTCGACGGCACCATGGCACAGCAGCGCTCCGCTCTGCAAGAGACCGCCCAGAGGTTCACCCCGGTGCCAACGGCATGCCACGGGCACCCACCGACGCACGTCACCCCGGAGCTTCGCACGGCGGAGTACGTCTTCCTCCGCCACGATGCCCACCGGACACCACTGCGGCCCCCGTACGACGGGCCTTTCCGCGTGCTGGAGACCGGGGCGAAGCACTTCACCCTGGACATCGGCGGTACTCCTGACCGCGTTTCGGTAGACCGCCTCAAGCCGGCCCACCTCGACGTGGACCATCCACCGCCAGTGGCCCGACCCCCACGTCGGGGCCGCCCCCCTGCGGGCGGACCCCCAGCACCGCCCAGCCCCACCGCCATGCCGCCCCCCGGTCCTGCACCCATCCCAGGGGCAGCCAGGGGCATCCCACCTGGCATCCCTGCACCCCGGACGCCGCCGATCGCCAGGGGGCGCTTCGGCGGGTCATTCGTCTGCCCCGCAAACTGGCCCTCCAGGTGCGCGGGAATTCTGGGGGGGGCACGTGTGGCGGACACAAAAGCCCACTGGCGTGGTGACATCATTCCGCGCACCAAGTGGGCGGTGGCCACGCCCGAGGGGTAGGCGTGGCCTCATGATATACACCAGGCGCGCAGCCCGGAGCGCGCCAGTGTTACAGTGAGCTCCTGAAATAAAGACGCTTATAAGTTACCGCTTGTCCGCTTCCTCCTTGCTCGCAAGCAGCGCGCGTAACGCCGCGCTTTAATACTCTCCTAGGCTCTTTGTTTTAAACTTTTTCCAAACATTTTGTGCTTTAGTATAATCTTTATCAATTATATGACTTTTATTTAATTCGTTATAGAAATTTTATTTTGAGGGAAGTTGTGTTTCTTTAAATCTCTCAAATGAATCCATATAGTCATACGGATATATTCCCTTTTGTGATAAGAGTTCAATCTCTTCTTGGTTTATGAAATACTCTGAAAGACACGGAAAGATTTTAATATTTGATACCAAGTCAGATAATGGGCTTGCCAATAATTTAAATGTGTCAAGAAACCTGATGTGATTCACAGGCGATGTATGAATTGTTTTTGTGAATGAAATGTATAAATTTCTGATCTGTGTTCGGAATTGCTGAAATGTATCCAGATGTCTTTGAAAGTTCATTAATAAATAGATTCGTATCATCATGAGCATTGTTATGAAGAAAGACAGGAATGAAAGTGGGAAGTTTAAAATTAAGATTACAACTTTGATGAGCTGGACCTCTATATTTACCAGTGAGATGACAATGATCTATAACCTTTAGACCTTCACCAATTTTCTCCGTACAAATATGACATATATTATCCTGCCTAAACTTGTTTTTCTCTTCCTTGGTCAGATTCATCGGTTTATTGGTTTCTCTCATTATCTTGGTTAATCGAACACAGTCTATTTCTGGTCGTTTCACAAACTCCTCTGGGGCATCTTCTCCTCTGTAAAGTTCTAACTGGTTGTAGTCATCACCAACGGATGATTTGATATATTAACAGAAACCACAAGGAGTATGTTTTTGATATTTACTCGTGTAAGACCCTTTAGGATCTGGTGAAGCAGGATCTATTTTTTCAAGGATACTTTCAAAATCAGCGTATAGTATCACAAATCGATGTTTTATAGTCTTGTTGAAATCTTTAAATGATATGTTTGACCCTACTTTTGGCATATTAATTACGGTTGATTTATGATCACTACAGTATTTTGAATGTTGGTTTAATCTTTCTTTAGTATGAAAGAAGTTAAGACAACGCTTACAGGGGTATGTTTTATTAGCTCTATTACACGTTTGAGAAGTAGTCAATCGAGACAAATTTTTGATGTAAGCATAATGTGAATTTTCTTCCAAACGAAAACAAATAAGGTCAATATGAGTTTCTTCATTTTTATAGTTATCAGAAATTTTTAAAATCTGAACTTTGTTTGTTTTTGTTAGTCCATAAACATTAACAGATAGATTATTCATTTTCTCAAATTTCAGAATATCAATCAATGACATCGGAAACTTCAAACCGTTAACATTTAACGTATTCTCATATTTCTTATAATTTGATACTCTCTCAGGTTTTGAATGTGGGGGATGAAGGTGAGCGAGAACAGACCATAGGAAACATTTATTATCTTTGCTTTGAATATTAACAACCGATTTTTAAAGTTTTATTACCCTCGGTAAATCAATGTGAGAACAAGCTTTAAGAGGGTCTGATTTCAGAATGTGTATATCTTGGAAAATTATGTTACTAATACTATATCCACTACCTACAATTGTATTATCTACATCCTGCTCCTGTTTTACAAGTTCACCATGAACACCTGATGATAAGAAATCTTGGAATGATGTGATAAAGTGAGAGTCTGTTCTCATATAGGGAGTTTCTTCAACACCATCTTTTACCATACCCATTTTTACTCCCATATAAAACTTTAAAGTATTCATCTCAGTCAGTGTATCTTTTACAAGTGTTTCAATAACAGGTTTAACCATCTCAATTGCCTCAGCTATTGATTCTGGTCCAGGAGTTCCAAACTAAAAAACCCTTATCTCAACATGTCCCTTAAATACTCCATCAGAGTTTTTAATTTTAATAGAGTATACAACTGGCGCTTCATTCTGCTTGTGTTTTTGTGATTGAAGGTGTTTCTTATAACTCCCTTTCAAGACATATTTAGAACAGACATCACAGTGTATAACATTAGATGCCGGAGGAAGTTCTCCAGTATTTAGTCTATGCTTTTTTGTTGGAGGGTGTTTGTTATACCAGACCTTTCGGACATCCTTAGAGCGGACATCACAGTGTTTTTACATTAGACACAGGAGGTAGTTCTCCCGCATTTCGTCTATGCCTTTTTGATTTTAGATGACGTGTCAAAACACGCTTATGATATTCACGATTACAAACGTTGCAATACGTTGTATTCATCATATTTATATCGTAAAAAAACTTGATGAAAATCTCGTAATTTATAGATACTTTTTCACTCCAAATAAAATTTTCTTGATGAAAATCTCGTGATTTATAGATACCTTTTCACTTAAAATAAAATTTTCTTGATGAAAATCTCGTAATTTATATATACTTTTTCGCTTGAAATAAAATTTTCTTGATGAAAATATCGTGGTAATTTATAGATACTTTTTTGCATAAAATAAAATTTTCTTGATGAAAATCTCATTGTAATTTATAGATACTTTTTCGCTTAAAATAAAAATCAGTTCTTGGCACAGATCTTAGTATTGATCCTTGAGGGATATTGTTTAAGTATTAGAACCTTATTTTTCAAAAAAAAATCACATTTTTTGGAGGAGACTGTTTAATATTTTAGACCTTATTTTTCAATTTTTTATTATCTTTGTCTTTTTTAATTCCTGTGAATAAAATGATCCCAAGATTTCTTCTCCATTTAAATCATATAATTTGTAAATATCATAACAAAGGACATAAACTCTCAGGATCATAACTGTCTTCTGTTCCAACAGAGCAGGAGCTATCATAATCCTCAAAATCTTCACTTGAATAATGACTCATATTTAATTAGCAGAAAAAACATTACCATCTATATCTATATACTTTTTTTCATTAACAGATTCAACTACAATATTTCTGATATTAAAGGTAATTTTAAAATGGTTCTTAACTACTATTGAGCGAAATGACATTTCTCCTGTTCTATTAACATCTTTCATTTCATCAAGATTAACATCTTTAGGGTTATTAAAGATTATAGAAATTTCACCATGTTTACAACTAATAGTTTTATCCTCCTTTTCGGTAGCTTCAGTAAAAAGAGTTTTGTTTTTTGATACTTTAACATCTTTCATTACCTCCTCTAGTTTGCTATAGATCTCCATAAACATTGGTGAAACTCTTGTTATAATTTCTTTAATTGACGACTTCCCAAAGACAGAGAATGCTCCTCCTTTAAAAGAGATTGAGTAGCTTATATTATCCTTCATAATAGGTTTAATCCAAAAGTTATTATAATCATCTTTGTTCAATTTTACATCAGTGCAATATATTTCAGTATTCATTTTAAATGAGGAGATTGATTGAAATTTGTCTTTTGTTTTGAAACATTGTATTTATTAGGTAAAAAAGTGGTTGTCAAATGATTGAGGGGAAAATAATCTATCTATATATATATATAAAAGAAAGTTTTTGTTTGTTTGTTTGTTTGTTTGTTTGTCCGCACACGCTAATCTCCTGAACGGTGAAAGATAGGAGAAAACCTCTGAAACAAAAAATGTCGGGACGGGCCTTTTGAATGAATTTGAATTCTTTGAAAATTTGAAGGTTATAGGGTAGGTGGCGAGGCCGGTCGAGGCCGCCTCGGCTGGGCAGGGCCCATTTCGCAATTAAAAGCTGAGCTGAATTATAGTAGTCAATCTTCTATGGCCACGAGTAAAAGCTGAATTATAGTAGTAAATTCATTCAAAAAGAACTAAAAGTGTCAGCACGGGCCCCGGAAAGGTTATAGGCTAGGTGGTGAGGCCAGTCGAGGCCACCTCGGCTGGGCTGGGCCCATTTCGCAATTAAAAGCTGAGCTGAATTATATCAGTCAATCTTCTACGGCCGTGAGTAAAAGCTGAATTATAGTAGTAAATTCATTCAAAAAGAACCCGGGCAACGCCGGGTGCTTTCGGCAAGTTTACTATAATCTAAAAATTATATGTGGTTTGGGAGGGGATCAGATGAGATCATTTAGAGAGGTCTATCATTTCATCTTAGCTCAACAGCGATACCTAAACCGAGAGACAAATTCGAATGTAATATTTATCAATATTCTAGATGGTGATTGTTCTTTTAAGAGAATTAAATTATTACCTAAAAAAGAAAAACAAATATTCGTTGGGTCTCTGTATGAGTATAATGAAAAATTGGGAGAGTTAATGAGTCAAATGTAGGGAGAAAGGGGTGCAATTTTTTGCGAAAAATGGTGTAATTTTTTGAGAGAAAAATGGTGTAATTTTTTGAGAGAAAAATGGTGTAATTTTTGAGAGAAAAATAGTGTCATTTTTTGAGGGAAAAATTGTGTATGTTTTTTTAGAGAAAAATGGTGTAGGGGAGAGGCAGGTTATTTGATACACTTTTCAGTTATGTTGGCCTATAATGAAGACTTATAATGAAGCTCGACAGGATTCATGAATTGTCCAAAAGAAATATCAGGGTCTTGTACATATCTGTGAAGCATGCCAGATCTGCTGCATTATCAAACTTGGAATGGTGGCTCACAAAAAAACTGTTTGTCAAACGTATCATCTGACCTGACCAAGTGGGTTAGTTGATACACCTTGGAAGGCGTGAATGGGTTAGATGATACATTGATTTCCATGGTATTTCTGCCAATGGTAACAAATTAGCATGCACATAATTACAGATACACATCAAACTAGGCTACATACCATCATTTATGTTTAATATTTGTACTAATGGTATTTTCAGAGTCAATGAGCACTGTTAATTGTACACCGCACCTTTCCTATGCCATCTCCAGGCGCTGCATAACGTCATTGCTAGGCACCGAAAAGGGCTCGGCAATGACGCACGCTGAAAGGGAGTACTCAGTTTTCACACTGGTTGTTTGGTTGTTTGTTTGTTTTTTCTTGTCCGGGCAATATCTCAGCCATCCTTTGAGCAAGGAAGCTGAAATTTCGGCACAATAGTGAGCAAGTACTTTGTCAAAAACAGTATTTTTTGTTTTTTGATTAATCAATTAATTGATGAGTTATTTAATTATTAGCGATTAATTAAGTACGTATGGTGTTGGGCCCCTGGTGTTGGGCTAGCGGCTAGGGTGCCGGCTTAGGATCCTAGGATCCTGGGTTCGAATCTCGGTCGATCGCCGAATTAATGCCAGGGGGGTTGACTCAGCCTGTCATCCTTCCGAGGTCGGCTAATTGAGTACCAGTTCACTGGTAATTCCCTGTTTGGCGTTGAAGGCGGCAAAAAGGGTTGGCGTCAGGAAGGGCATCCGGCCGTAAAACATTGCTTCAAAAAGGGGACCAAAAAACAACAACTACCACGGTCCCCGAAAAGGCCAACCCCCGCTTTGCGGGGAAAAATGGCCTCTAAACGGTGGTTTTAAGTACGTATGCATTTCCTTTCTCTTCTGGCCATTATCTCAGGCACCTTTTGAGTTAGGAAGCTGATATTTGGACATGCCAATGACCAAGTGATTTGGCTTTAAAAGATATTTTTGATTTATTGATTAATCAATTAATTGATTAGTTATTTAATTATTAGCAATTAATTAAGTACTTATACATTTCCTTTCTCTTCTGGCCATTATCTCAGGCACCTTTTGAGTTAGGAAGCTGATATTTGGACATGCCAATGACCAAGTGATTTGGCTGCAAAGGCTATTTTTGATTTATTGATTAATCAATTTATCAATTAATCGATTAATTATTTAATTATTTGATTAATGACAAAAAAAAAATTCAGTTACAGATTCTGATGAAATGGTGGTGGTTTATGTGTTATATGAGCGAATTGATTAATTATTTAATTTTTTATAATTATTATTTACTTATCTTCATTATTAATTATTTATTTATTTTATTTCTCATCTGGGCAATATCTCAGGCACCTTTTGACCTCAGAAGCTGATATTTGGACATGACAATGACCAAGCGATCTGGTTGTAAAGGTTATTTTTGATTTATTGATTAATTAATTTATCGATTACTTATTTAATTATTCAATGAATGACTTATTAATTAATTTTTTCAAAGTTACAGATTCGGATGAAATGGTGGTGGTTTATGTATTATATTAGCCAATTGATTAACTATTTAATTTTTTTAATGATTATTATTTATTTATTTTCATTATTAATCATTTATTTATTTTCTTTCTCATCTGGGCAATATCTCAGGCACTTTTTGAACTGGGAAGCTAATATTTAGACATGACAGTGACCAGGTGATGTGGCCGGCCATGAAGGATATTTTTGATTCATTGATTTAACCATTAATCGATTAATTATTTATTGATTCTAAAGGATACATCTTCGGATGAAGAACGAGTGGTTTAGTTGTGGTATTAGCCAATTGATTACGAAAATATTTTATGATAATTTTTTATTGATTTTAATTATACAATTAATCAATCAATTATTGTACACCTCCCCCTCCCAATGGACTCTCTATGAGCTGCACTGCGGTATTGCCGGGCGCCCAAGGTGCCCCGGCAATGCCGCGCTGTAGGATATTTAATTATTTGGCATATGGGGGTTGTGTACTTTGAATGTATCTTTACTTGTTAAAGCTGTTTGTTTGTTATTTATTCAGTTGTATACCTGCTATGTATATTGTATACATAGGTAATGTAAAGTATATCTAACAATGGGGCTAAAGGTTAAGTTAGAGAGAAAAAAAGAACTGCCAAGCAAATGAATCGGCAAGCATCAAATATCAGCAAAGGAACCAGATTCACAACTCAGATGGACACAACTCTTATATTCTAAAGATGTACAGTGTAGGCTATATAGGCCTACATATATTATGATGTATGAAGCCCAGTTACAAATGGCTACAGCATTGTCTTGTAAAAAAAAAAAATGAATGGGTTAGTTGATACAGGTCGGTAGGGTTAGTTGACACGCGTATCAACTAACCTACTCAGACTGTATCATCTAACCCATCCATGGGTTTTTTGCAACACATGTTGCCCACATGCTTATGTGTAATATCCTGGCAATAAAAGCAGCGTAGGCTGAAAGCCACTTTTACAAGGTATAATCAACCAATGAGAACTCCTGTGAAATCTATGTAGTATTATCACAATAAATGATCTTACCTTTTGTTGGCGTTTTTACTCAGGATGACACAAATCAGGTTTTTTGGAGAATCACACCCTTTCTTTGTCTGTAACTTCTTGACCTACTTATCAATGATATGTGATGCAACTAGCTAACAACAGAAGGCAGCATTTACACAAGTTTCATTTCTGATGGCTAGGAGGAAGGTTGCATCAACTAACCTACTGTATCAACTAACCTGCCTCTCCCCTAATTTTTTGAGAGAAAAATGGTGTAATTTTTTGAGAGAAAAAGGGCGTAATTTTTTTTTGGGGTGCTTCAGAGTGAGTGGTCAATAAGTTTCCTTAATTTTCCCCATTGACTTCAATGTTAAATTTTAAGGTGAGCCAGAACCCAAGCCAAGTTAATGGGGAAGACTCAGTAAAGGTCATCTCCAGGTCATCCAGTTTAATCCAGTTTATTCAAGTTTAATGCAGTTTCGTCCAGGTCATCTCCAGGTCATCCAGTTTAATCCAGTTTAATTTTATGTGCCCCAGAACCAACATTTATCCCCTACTCATGTCCAATCATTTGAAGTGGTGACAGGTGGACTCGAATCAAGTTGCAAAGACATCTCAAGGATGATCAAAGGAAATGGGATGCGCTTGAGCTCAATTTGGAGTGTCATAGCAAAGGGATTGAATACTTATTATTGACTCGAGACATTTCAGCTTTTTATTACCCTCGCCAGAGGAGAGGCTATTGTATTTGGGACTGTTTGTCGGTCTGTCCGCACAGAACGAGTATGCTTTTCTCTGTAACTGTTGGTCCAATTGGCAAGAAATTCTCACCATAGGAGCCCCTCCTCCTGTAGGATTTTAAAATATTTATGACATCATAGGTAAAGTGAGTGGTATGGGCGCCATCTTGGAAAAACCGAAAAAAATTCACCTCTATATCTCCGAAACTGCTCCATGGGAAACAAGAAAGAGCAGAGATTGCAGACGCTCACCAGGACATGTTAGTGGTTTTTAAGAATTTAGTGTTAAAACAAATATGGTGGCTGAACCACGTGACCGATGCCATCATTTTTTTTTCTCAAACGAATTTATCCCTAGATGATGCTCAAGAAATTTAATCTTGATCGGATGAAGTTTTGTACTCGTCGAATTATGATGTCATAATGGAGGCACCGATGGCATAATCATTAAAAACCACCTTTAGAGGCCATTTTTCCCCGCAAAGCAGGGGTTGGCCTTTTTCGGGAACCGTGGTTGTTGTTGTTTTTCGGTCCCCTTTTTGAAGCAATGTTTTACGGCCGGATGCCCTTCCTGACGCCAACCCTTTTTGCCACCTGTAACGACAAACAGGGAATTACCAGTGAACTGGTACTCAATTAGCCGACCTCGGAAGGTATGATCAGGCTGAGTCAACCCCCCTAGCGTTCATTCAGCGATCTACTGGGATGCGAACCCAGGATCCTAGGTATCCTTACCCGGCACCCTAGCCGCTAGCCCAACACCAGGATAATCATTAACATATCATATTCCCCATGGAGAGTTCTTTACAATGAGCCATGTCTCAATTTTTTTGGTTTGTAGCGCTTTCAGAGACGTAGAGATTCAAAGTTTTTCGGTTTTTCCAAGATGGCACCCATACCACGTGACCTATGACGTCATAATTATCACAAAAACTCCAGGAGAAAGTGCACCAATGGTGAAAATTTCCTGTCAATCGGACCAACGGTTGCAGAGAAAATCATATTTATTCTGTGCGGACAAACAATTCAAATGCAATACCCCCTCCTCTGGCGAGGGTAAAAATGAAACAGGGCTCATTGTCAAGTACTCCTCATAGGGAACAACATATATGCATGAAGATTTCATCAGTGTATTCGTTATGACATCATAATTTGTTCCTCCCCCCCCCCCACCCCCACCCCGTTCCATAATTTGTTCCTTTAAGTCCCCCCTACCATGCCTCTTCCCCCCAAGCCCTCTCCCTCCCACAGATCTCCAGATGTCCCTGTTCTCTGCTGTTGTACTTGTGTGCTTCCAGCTCTCTCTCCCCATCTTGTCTCCCGCTCCCTTTATTGTACGTTTTGTGTGTCTGTTTGTTTTTTTGTGATTAATGTTAGCTCTTACACAATCCCTGATCTTGTATACAACAAAAAAAAAAAAAAAAAATAGACAAGTAGAACGCTTGAACCGATCAGTTTGAAATTTATTGTGCATGATCTCCACAAAAATTGTATGGCAGAATTAAATTAATGACGTCATGTCATCAATAAACTATACAAACACAGCAGCTAATAAACACCACACAAACTACAAACACATCCTGGCAAGGGTCTGCAATCTGATTGCTCTCTGATGTTTTAAATTGTTTTATAAAAATTTATGTTGAAAATTTTTCACTTAGACATTATGGGGTATTATGTGTGGATCAGTGCAAAAAAATGTCAATTCAATCCATTTTAAATTCAGGCTGTAACAACAAAATGTGAAAAAAGTTAAGGGGTGTGAATACTTTCTGAAGACACTGTATATGTGTATCATTTTGGCCCCATCTATCAATGGGGAAAATTACTTTAAACATTTTAAAATCCTCATATCCGGATTCATATCTTCACCAAAATCCAATAATTTTGTCATTCTCATATATCCAAACTGCCCACCAAATTTCGTCCGAATCCGTCCACAATGTTCTGAGATATCCTGTTCACAAACAGACAAACAGATGGACAGGCGTGAAAGAAAACCTCCATCCACTTTTGGTGGCGGAGTAATTATATCTGACATGAAGTTCACTTTCCCACGTTAATGTGAACCCCGAACCGCGATCACACAAACATACACAGGTATTATTTTGTTGGTGCAATATGGTGGAAAGTAGTGGAGACAATAGGTGTGAGATCATAGAAATAGGTATAATAGGCATTTCCCTGATGAGACCAAAGAAAAGGATATGTTGCTCTCCCTCGGGCAAGTAAGTGACGACTGTCTCTAATTTCCACCTCCATTCTGGTCTTGCTCCCTCTGCCCTCTGACCCTCCAGCAACTGCAAAACACAAGCTACGTTATCTTCCAATAATAAAATCACTCCAGATGAAACATTCAAAACCCGCACACCGACTGCACATCTCAACTTATTTGTGCCTCTTTTCCCGTGTTTGTGGAACCATCTTCCTGTTAAATCCCACTCTTCTTTCTCAGTTATTAAAAGCTAGCAGTGCACGGATATCTCATGCCATTGCCGATCCTTCAATACACATTTTTACCTCCGCCACCGAAGGTTTTCACCCCTGTCGATGTGTTTGTCTGTTCATGAACAAGATATCTCAAAAGGTTGTGGACGGATTCAGACGAAATTTGGTGGAGAGGTTGGATATGTGACAAGGATGAACTGATTAACTTTTGGTGAAGGTCCAAATCCAGATCCGGATTAGAATTTCTTTTTAAGTGACTTCACCATGGAGCGAGAGGGCAAAAACGAGATGAAGCACGATATCTGAAAAAAAGTTGTGGATGAGTTGGGTAGGTGCCAAGAACAAGCTGATGGGATTTTGGTTCAGATCCGAGTCCAGATCTGGACTATCAGTGGATACAAAACGCAAACAGTTCAACCTGGCAGATGTATGAGCTCCACCAAGTGCCGTTCTAGTTTTTTTAAACTTTTTTATCCCCACCCCAATGACCTTGCCTCGCTCAGCCATATTATTCCTTGGGGGTTGCTGTTGCTTCCCCTAATCTCTCTCCTACTTTCCTGTTTGTTTAGTTCCTTGCTCTGTGTCCAACCGTTCTCCCCACTACCCCAATGTCTGACCATACCCTCCAATATTTTCATGACAAATACTGCAGTGGGTGGTTGAAGTAGGGGGGGAGGACATATTATAATAAATAATTGCCCTTCTTAATTATATTGTTGATTTAAGTCCCTTTTGTCTTTCTCTTACATCAAAATGACACCGAACAAAATGTGCAGGGATGAAAGAATATAACCGTGAGTAAACAAGTTGTCATCCCTTCATGCTCATTGTGATATGTTACTCATTATCGATGAAGGTCAAATTACAAATGTTAATACACAATAAAAACTTGCAGCCGCACACCTGTCAACATCATTCATCGAATTTCGTGACCTGGAGTGCAGCCAACATGTTGCTTCCCAAGCTCGCTGCAATTTATTTGTCTCTGACTCTCTCCGGAGTGCGAGGTAAATGAGGGCATTTTGCTTTTTAAAGTTGAACCTGGGATGCATTGGCGAGTTATTGGCAAATTATTGAGTTGTTTGAATAGGTATGGTAATTGTGTTTTGGTTGTATTTGTAATATGGCATTATAAATATAAATACCTTGGTTCATTGTGATATGTTACATGATTCCAAATTGTTACATTACATCAAAATTGTGATATGTTCATATGTGATACTAGTACCCGACTGCAAAGCCGCAATGAGCCGGCGAAGCCAAAGCCTCTTGCCACTATTTTACCCATCACGATGGCATCAGTGGGTTAGGTAGTTGGTAGTAGGTAGGTGTAGTAGGTACCGTACCTCGTTCAAAATGACACCATTTGCATTCTGGATGAGATTAAAATTTATAAAAATCTCCTTCTTGATTAATTTGGTGAATTCCGTCTCAAATTCGGATATTTCCGGCCGTGAAAAACTTTCCCCTACGGCCGCGAGATTTCTAAAAAATAATTCTTCGTCAATGTTAGAATATTTGACGCCGTTTTCACCCTCCGAAGTCCGAAACGCGGTAATAAGCTTTTTTGAAATATTTTTTCAAATGCTCGAATCTCATTGGTTCCGGTGTTTGGTGACGATTTTCGTTGAAGATAACCAGGGCCCGTGCGGGCCCGGCGAACGAGGTTGGTCTTAAAGTATTTTAATTACAAATTAGAGGTGCATAAGATTGTGAATCAAACAAAGGCGGGTGAAACAAACTCCTATTGAACTTTTTCGCAATTGTTTATGCATACTTCCGCATCCGCATGATGGCGGCCTCCATGGAGCGATTTGGTGCGTCAAAGCTTCGAAATTCTCGAAGGATTCAGCAAAATCTGGCTTCACAATACGTACGCGTTCATTCGCAACACCGGCTTCGCCGGCTATTACCAAAGGAAAGGGGAAGTTGTGAAGTAGCTGGGGTAAAATGGAAGGAGGTTAGTGGAGTCAACTGTGAAAGAATACTGAGAAAATATAAGGTTAAAATCTATAAGACATTGATTAGACCGGTTATAATGTATTGTGCAGAAATATGGCTTTGGAAAAAATGGAAGAGGAGTTGCTGGAGAGGACAGAGATGAGAATGCTTCAGTGGATTCTTAGAATATCACTAAGATAATGGATCAGGAATAAGGAGACATGCAAGAGAGCAAGAGTTTGTAAGTATCGCAGAAAGGATTAGAGAGACTAGTTTGTGGTGGTTTGGACACGTGATTAAGAACAAGAATGACCACACTGACTGCATTGATCACAACCTGCGACAAAATCTGGAAAAAAAAATCGCATTTAAAGCAATCTTAAAAGATGAACAGCAGGATTGTGAAACGCACATTTATTGAGCTATTGAATAATTAGCCCAACGTGATGCTCGATTACCGTGTGTTCTCATGTACCGTGTGTTCTGACCGGCTTGATTAAACCTTAATGTGACGGGAGAACTAAGTGAAGACACTGGATGATCAACCAACAAGAACACACCAATTGGGATGCCTTAGAAGTTCGTTCTCACAGGTTGTTGTGCATGTGCCCCTGAGCAAAAGACAAACAATACAGTGGGTCAGTCATGACATTTTCAAGGTTACATGTATCAACCACACAATAATAATAATAATACATTTATTTTATATAGCGCTTTTAAAGAAGCCCAAAAGCGCTTTGACAGAGTACAAAAAACAAGTGCAAAAAGACAAAAATCAATAGGTAAATAATCAAAGCAAAAGGAAGGAGAAGGAGAAGAGATAGTCAGGGGTTAAATGCTGTGGGTTAAATGTTGAATGCAGTGTTGAACAGGTGGGTCTTGAGTGATGTTTTGAATGTGGTGAGTGAGGAGGAGTCTCTGATGGTGTGAGGTAGTGAGTTCCAGAGGGTGGGAGCAGCGATGGAGAAGGCCCTGTCCCCCCAGGATCTGAATTTGGTCCGGATGGGGGGGGGGGGGTCAGGAGGTTGGTACCAGCAGAGCGGAGGTTGCGGGTGGGAGTGTGTCTGGAGAGGAGGTCAGTCAGGTAGGATGGGGCCAGGTTATGGAGGGCTTTGTAGGTCAAGAGGAGGATTTTGTACTGGATTCTCTGGGGGATGGGGAGCCAGTGAAGCTTATAAAGGACGGGGGTGATGTGGTCACGGGTCCGGGAATGGGTGATTAGCCGGGCAGCGGAGTTCTGAATGTATTGGAGTTTATTGGTGATTATTCAGGGTGAACCATAGAGGAGGCTGTTGCAGTAGTCCAGACGGGAGGTGATGAAGGCGTGGATGAGGGTTTCTGCAGCCATGGAGGAGAGGGATGGACGGAGACGGGCGATGTTTTTCAGGTGAAAGAAGGCTGTCTTTGTGATCTGTTTAGTGTATTTGTCGAAGGAGAGGGTTTGGTCAAAGATGATGCCAAGATTCCGGAAGTGAGGGGAGGTGGATACTGGGAAACCGTCGATGTTGAGGGCAAAGTTATGGGTGGATTTGGTGAGCGTTTTTGGGCCAATGATGATTATTTCAGATTTATCATAGTTAAGTTTGAGGAAGTTGATTTGAAGCCAGGATTTTATTTCAGTGATGCAGTTTGTCAGGATAGAGTGGGTGGCGGTGGAGATGGACTTGGTGGAGATGAAAAGCTGGATGTCATCGGCGAAGCAGTGGAATTGGAGACCATGACGGTGGATTAAGTAACCAAGGGGGGACAGGTACAGGATGAAGAGGAGGGGGCCGAGAACTGAACCTTGGGGGACACCTTGGGGGAATGGAGCAGTGGGGGATTTGCAGTTGTTGATGGAGATGAATTGGCGTCTGTCAGAGAGGTATGATTTGATCCAGGAGAGGGCAGTGCCGGTAATGTTAAAGGTGATGTCTTTGTTAAAGGTGATGTCAAGTTGGGTGAGGAGGATGGTGTGATTGATGGTGTCAAAGGCGGCGCTGAGGTCGAGGAGGATGAGAATGTTGAGGTTGCCGGCGTCAGAGGAGAGGAGATGGTCGTTGGTGATTTTGAGGAGAGCAGTTTCAGTGCTGTGGTTGGAGCAGAATCCGGATTGGAATGTTTCATACAGGTTATTGGCAGAGAGGTGATGTTTGAGTTGAGTGGCTACAGCGCATTCCAAAACTTTTGACAGAATGGGTAGGTTGGAGATGGGTCTGAAGTTGTTTAGGGTGTCAGGGTTTAGACCAGGTTTTTTCAGAATGGGGGTAACAGCAGCACTTTTGAGGGATGGTGGGACGATGCCTGTAGACAGGGAGGAGTTTATTGTTGCAGTGATAAGTGGAGAGAGAGTAGGAAGGGAGGCCTTGACAAAGCTGGAGGGGATGGGATCAAGAGTGCAGGTGGCAGTTTTCATTCCTATGAGTTCAGAGAGGTCAGTCGGGGAGACTCGGGAGAACTGAGACAGGGGTTGGCAGGATAACGGGGGGGGGGGGGCAGGTGGTTTGAGGGGGAGTGGGTGCGGTGGTGGTTAAGCTGTGGCAGATGTTGTCAATTTTGCTTTGGAAGAATGAAAGGAAGGAGATGCAGTTTTGTACTGTGAATGACTGGGTGGTGGTGTTCAGGGGGCTGAGGAGTTTGTTTATTGTAGAGAAGAGTGCTTTTGGGTTTCCAGAGCCAGAGTGGTTAATTTGAGAGTAGTAGGCGGAGCGGGCACGGGAGAGGGCATCTTTGTAGTGCTGTAGGTGGTCCTTGTAGGCTTGGGAGTGAATTGTGAGACCTGTTTTATTGCAATAAGACAATAAACATCATTTCTCAAGCGATTTACATCCATTACATTAAAGTAGTACAAGCGTTACGCCTTGGTCCCCCGTCGGTGAAGTGATGTGAGTTGACAAAGTGGAAGACGCAAGGCGGCCATCTTGGATTTTGACGTGGCGAACCAATTTTCAATAGCGTTCTTCCTTATGCGTAGCTACACCCACACACCAGATTGGACGTTAGTAGTTCGTTTATTTCTCAGGCTATTTCGCTCACAGTGTTCAGACATATCTATGGTGGCGGCCATCCTGGATTTTGACGTGGCGACACAATTTTCAATAGCGTTCTTCCTTATGCCGAGATACACCCACACACAGGATTAGAAGTTGGCAGTTCGTTTCTTTTTCAAGATATTTCGCTCACAAGGTTCAGACATTTACTTTTCAAGATATCGTGCTCACAAGGTTTAGATATGGTGACAGCCATCTTGGATTTTGACGTGGCGACCTCATTTTCAATAGGGTTCTTCCATTTGCCTAGTTGCACCCACATATACAAGTAAAAATTTGAGAATTTGTGCTTATATAAAATGTTGGAAGCATTTCGTGTTAAAAGTGGTTAAACAAGTTTTTTAGGATAATTCGAGGGTGCTGAATTCAAAAATGCTGTTTAACCGGTTCAATTTTGGAGTCTTAACCTTCAAATTGTAAAAAAACAAAATGCCCGCCATTTTCAGCATATTTTTTGCCATAACTTGAATTTTAAGCAACATAGAAGGCTCAAAATAGTGGCAATACCCATGTTTGTGATACTGAGGATTCCAAATTTACTGTTACCTAAGTTGTAACTAGTTTGGTTTCGCCGCCATGTTGAATTCCAAGATGGCCGCTATATTGATCATCAAGATGGCCACAATGTTGGATTTAAATACAAAGAAACAAATTGAAATATAGTACGCCTGGAGTCTTTTGCAAAGTGTGCTTTGGATTATTTTGAAAAGCGAGTAAAATGAGACAATGAAGGAATTGTGGTCTTGTGGTTGAGTTACATACACCTTCTGTACTGCAGAATATTGCTGCCAAGGATTTGGCATCGGAGAGCATTCAACATTCTTTGCTTAATGCAGAAAAACTTGGACAGGTGCAGCTGGATGAGTTTGTTGATCAGCGCCTTCTTCAGCCTCCTGATGGCACATGTCATATCAATTTCAATGCCGCTTTACATAGGAACAAAGCACAGACTTTCTCGTCTCTGTATGCTGTAGACTGCAAAGAAAGCAAAGGCAAAGAAACGACCATCAAGGCAGATAGAAACATTCTACAGCGACTTGTGACAGCTCCCAAAGCAGGGCGTGTGATAAACCTGGACCTGATTCTGCAGCATGAGCTTATGCCTGTGCCAATTTCACTTGCTGCCATGAATGGGAGTCTACATACAGGCAGTAGCGGTAAATCTCGACTGGCAAATGAGTTGATTCAAGATGTCTCAACCCCAGAACAAGTGACATTAACTGGAAGTACTTGCTTAGTAATTGATGGTCAAGCACTGGTGATGGCTCTTGGAAAGCCCAGCGGAATAACCACATTTGGTGAATATGCAGATGCGTTTGTGAATTCAGTGTTTGCCATGGGGAAAAAATTTGAGAGAGTTGACGTAACTTTCGACCGATACCAGCAGGATTCCATCAAGACTGGAACCAGAATGAAACGTACCCGGGCCTCTCGACCAATACGTCGGGTAATAGAAAACCAAAACGTTCCTCTACCAGGCAAATGGACCAACTTTCTCTCACTTGGAGAGAATAAGGCAAATCTAGCAGAGTTTCTTTCTCAGCAGCTCATGACAAATGCGGTGTCTATTGCACCCACAACACTTGTAGTGGCTGGAGGATTTGCACAGATCACAGACGTGAAATCTTCAGATCCAGAGATGGACACATCATCCCTACAGGCCAACCATGAGGAGGCGGACACACGACTTGTTCTTCATTGCGTCGACACAAATGCTGAAACAGTGGTGGTTTTAGTGCGTGACACTGACGTGCTGGTCTTGTTAGCTGCTCATTTTGATAAGATGCCATGCACTCAGCTGTGGATGAAGGCAGGAACTCTTAAGAAGCCAAAATACATTCCCATCCACAAACTCCACCAGAAACTGCCACCTTGCCAAGTGGAAGCGTTGCTGCCATTCCATGCAATTACTGGTTGTGACAGTGTGTCACAGCTTGCTGGCCACGGCAAAAAGACAGCCTGGAAGGTGTTTCAAACACACAGCCAATTGTTGACAGATCTAGGCACAGAAGATATCACTGAAGAAGTAATCAACGATGCAGAAAAGTTCATATGCCGTCTTTACAAGGTACCCGATGATGTGGACAGATGCGACAAGGCACGTGTAATACTCTTCTCTAAGGGTTGTCCACAGGAGACTCTGCCACCAACATAAGATGCAGTGAGACTACACATAAGGCGTGCACATTACCAGGCTTTTATTTGGAAGCGCGCAACCATCGCTACTCCAGTACTCCCCCAAGTAACAGACATGGGATGGACATACATCGATGGGAACTTGGTGCCGAAGTTGATGACGCTATCTCCAATTCCTAAGGCGTGTCGCGAGATAGTAACATGCGGATGTACCAAAGGATGTATAAATGGCCGTTGCAGCTGCAGAAAAGCTGGGCTAACATGCACAGGAGGATGTGCATACAACAGACAACTAGAATGCAGAAACAGAACAGACTAAGATAGACAGGTAAACATTTGAAAATGCCAATATTGAGCTATACGGTATTTATAAAGTATAATTACTAAAGGGCAGCCATTTTGGAACTTTACCCCTTTTTTAAATGCACTTTAGAAATGATTTAATATCATTTTTTTTGTTCTAAAGAAATTAAAAGCGCATTTGACCAGTGAAAGTGATGTACATAAAAAAATACACCCCAGAAATTACCAAAAATATGGCGGTCATCTTGGAATTCAACATGGCGGCGAAGCCAAACTAGTTACAACTTAGGTAACAGTAAATTTGGAATCCTCAGTATCACAAACATGGGTATTGCCACTATTTTGAGCCTTCTACGTTGCTTAAAATTCAGGTTATGGCAAAAAATATGCTGAAAATGGCGGGCATTTTGTTTTTTACAATTTGAAGGTTAAGACTCCAAAATTGAACCGGTTAAACAGCATTTTTGAATTCAGCACCCTCGAATTATCCTAAAAAACTTGTTTAATCACTGTTAACACAAAATGCCTACACTATTCGAAAATTCTCAAATTTTTACTTGTCTAACACACCAAATTAGAATTCGGTCCTTCGCTTACGCACGCACGTCCGCGCGCACGCACGTCCGCACGCACGCACACACGCACGCACGGACGGACGGACGGACGGACGCACACACGGACGGAGGGAAAATCCATCGTCCCCCTTTCGCTCCGCGGTGCGACGGAGGACAAAAACTTCCATCCCTCCAATACCAAATAAAAAGGGATTTTACGGTAGTGAGCCCGGAAGTAAGTTCACCTCATTCACAAGACAATGAATGCAGTTGGAATTTCTTATTCAAGTATGTATTTACCACATACTGTTCTGGTATTTACCATAGCTACAACAATTGTATCTTAATTAACGCAATAATTATGAGGACATTGCATTAGGCACAGCTTACTTTTAAGAAGTCACCTCTAACAGGAGGCTGGACAGCTCGAATCGGTGTTCTGAACTATTCAGCGAGTGTTACACCACAGGGTCGCATCTTAGAGTCAGAACTCAAGGTAAGGAGCCGCAACAATGTCTGGATAACGAATAAGGGCCGACCCAGAAGAGCGGGTGGACACTCGAAGCCAGAATAACTGTTCCTTCAATCCAGCTCGACCATAACGACGAACGATCGAAATAAATCCTGAATACCAGCACGTCAGGACGTCAGTTACTCTCCATCACGTTCAAGTTTACGGTATAAGAGATACAGTACATTCAGAAAGTATTCAGACCCCTTCACTTTTTTCACATTTTGTTATGTTGCAGCCTTATGCTGAAATCGTTCAAATTCATTTTTTCCCTCATCAATCTACACTCAATACCCCATAATGAAAAAGAGAAACCAGGATTTTCGAAAGTTTTGCAAATTTATTAAAAAGAAAAAACGGAAATATCACATTGACATAAGTATTCATACCCTTTGCTATGACACTTGAAATTTAGCTCAGGTGCCTCCCATTTCTCTTGATCATCTTTGAGATGTTTCTCCACCTTGATTGGAGTCCACATGTGGTAAATTCAATTGATTGGACATGATTTGGAAAGGCACACACCTGTCTATATAAGGTCTCACAGCTGACAATGCATATCAGAGCAAAAACCAAGCCATGAGGTCGAAGGAACTGCCTGCAGAGCTCAGAGACAGGATTGTGTCGAAGCACAGATCTGGGGAAGCCTACAATGGCAGAGTTGGCCAGACGGAAGCCTCTCCTCAGTGAAAGACACATGAAAGCCCGCTTGGCGTTTGCAAAAAAGCACCTAAAGGACTCTCAGACTGTGATGAACAAGATTCTGTGGTCTGATGAAACCAAGATTGAACTGTTTGGCTTCTGTCTGGCCACTCTGCCATAAAGCCAGATCGGTGGAGTGTTGCAGTGATTGTTGTCCTTCTGGAAGTTTCTCCCATCTCCACACAGGATCTCTGGAGCTCAGCCAGAGTGACCATCGGGTTCTTGGTCACCTCTCTTACCAAGGCCCTTCTCCCCCGATTGCTCAGTTTGGCCGGGCGGCCAGCTCCAGGAAGAGTCCTGGTTGTTCCAAACTTCTTCCATTTAAGAATTATGGAGGCCACTGTGCTCTTGGGAACCTTCAATGCAGCAGAATTTTTTTTTGTAGGCTTCCCCAGATCTGTGCCTCGACACAATCCTGTCTGAGCCCTGCAGGCAGTTCCTTCGACCTCATGGCTTGGTTTTTGCTCTGATATGCATTGTCAGCTGTGACACCTTATATAGACAGGTGTGTGCCTTTCCAAATCATGTCCAATCAATTGAATTTACCACAGGTGGACTCCGATCAAGGTGTAGAAACATCTCAAAGATGATCAAGAGAAATGGGAGGCACCTGAGCTAAATTTCAAGTGTCACAGCAAAGGGTATGAATACTTATGTCAATGTGATATTTCAGTTTTTTCTTTTTAATAAATTTGCAAAACTTTCTAAAATCCTGTTTTCTCTTTGTCATTATGGGGTATTGAGTGTAGATTTATGAGGGGAAAAATGAATTTAAACGATTTCAGCATAAGGCTGCAACATAACAAAATGTGAAAAAAGTGAAGGGGTCTGAATACTTTCTGAAAGCACTGTATAACGCGGAATTTTACCTTGAAGCTGTCTCAGTCTGACGGGAGCCTTGATCATTGGCAGGAAGGCGGTAATGGTGGCGACAACATCTAGCAGTGTATAATCAGCAGAGCCTCACTGGCCTAATTTGTTAGGCCCACCAGAAAACCAACATGGCAGCCATATCATTTCATCTGGGCGCTACAGCGGGTGGAGTCGAGCAACAGATGTGGGTGTGGTCAGACAGCTGTCCAACCAATGGGTGCACATAAAAAAAAAAATCGACCCCCAAATATAACCTCAAAAACATCAATGCAAAGCTCTTGTAGACCTGCTACATGTCGCAGGTAAAGAATATAAATAACCAATAAAGAAAGCATATAATGAGCCAAATAGAGGGAAAAGGTCAAGAATACAACAGAGATTAACGTGGAGGGCGGTCGCGGAAAGAGACTTGAAGAGCGTGCGATTGAGCGAGGATGATGCGGAGGACAGAAAATAATTGAGGAGACATAATTGCAATTGACACCGGAACTTGAATGCAGAGCTGCGCTCCTCACAATCATCTGGGATAGTGGACACAACTGGAAAACATTTAGATTCTGGAAATTTGAATCGTTTAGTTTAGTCGATTGCTTTATCACTTGCAAGATAAGTGGGTTGTGCACCCACCCTCCCCTTTCCTCTCTACGATCAATACCCCATTGATAGTCTACTTTTATTTTATTTTTCTATACTCAGTCGAGGCTCGTGTAAGAGCTAACACATGGAACATACAATGAAGGGAGCGGGAGACAAGAGGGGGAGAGAAAGGGAAACAACAACAGTGGAGAACAAGGACACAGGGAGATTTGTGGAAGGGAGAAGGCTGTGGCAGGGTACACGGGATAAACAAGATGGATACGAGAACGACTTTCAGCAAAGAAATCAGAATTTGAAGGAGATGGATTAACGGTGGTATAAAATATCAAGGTTTTGGATGGGGAAAGACAAGAGATGGTGGTGAACAGCTGTTTTGAAGACCTGGAGGGAGGAGTGGGATCGAAGAGAGTGAGGGAGTTTGGTTCAGAGGCGGGAGAAAAGAGGAATGAAAGAGTGAAGGTGAACAGAGAGTCTTTCTTTTGGCAGTTTCACAAGAAGAAGGTTGCTGGCAGATCTTGTGTCCTGCAGGAATATTTTGGGGACAGAGCACAGACATAGCAGGGGGTGCAAGGCCGGAGAGGAGTCGGTAGGAGATAGAAAGACCACCAACCTGCCTGCGGTGAGTGAGTGAAAGGCCCTCGGAGTTAACTTCATCGCAGGAGATTCCAATGATTCTGAAAGCTTTGGCCTCAACAGCGTGAAGACGAGCTAGGTGTGAGGCAGGAGCACCAGCCCAGAGAGGGGAACAGTATTCCATTGAGCTGCGGATGAAAGCCTTGTATGTGATGAGGAGCTCAGGTGTGCCTAGGAAGGACTTCGCACGAGGGAGGATGCCCAGTCGGCGACTGGCTTTGGAGGCTAGATTGGAAATGTGGTTTTATACTCTTGTGTATAACATTATGTTGTTCTTCGGTTACAACACTGTTCCATGAGCCTCGATGAGGTAAAGCAAAAATCAAACAGACCTCATTCAAGTGTGTGGCGGAGTTGCGCACCATTACAATCGTGTACACCAATGCAATGATCTTTACCTTGCCTCTGAATAATACATACGAGGTACAATTTAGTGCAAGGACAACCAAAAGGATGATCATTAATAGGAAGAATGAAACAACAGCAATGACATTAAATGGTGAACGAGTGGAGAAACTGAGAATTCCCCTACTTTGGAGCAACGTTTCAAGACATGATGGATCATTTGCGTCCTGATCCGTTCAGTGTTCTAGCTTTTCCACGAGCCTTGACTCTGTATACAAAAAAATAATTAAATAAAAAGGAAAGGAAATCTGAATATTGGCAATTACTTGGACAAAAAAACTCATCAGGTTGTCTAATACCGTTTGATCCGTTCAGCGGAACACAAAAAGCATTGAAGATGAAATTGCAAATCACGAGAAAAAGTTTCCGTATGGATGTGAAAATGTGAACAATGATGAAGACCGATGACAGCAAGCCATCGTTTTGAAATGTGTTGCGAAAACGGAACTTGAGCATCTCATGGACTAACAACCAAGGCAATGACTGAAATTTGAGAATAAACACTGAGCTTTCACTGCACGAAATTGAAAATTGAGCCACACACCATTGGAAGTTACAAGCTACCCGAGGCCCCTATTACCATGTGAAGAATGTTTGGGTCATACACTCTCATGGGGTCTGTAGTTATTAGGTAAACGATTTGGTCCACAAAAATGAAGTGATGCTTTGTTTCCACCTGCAAGTTTTGATCTCGTTCAGGTTGCCTTTAAGGATCTGCACGCTATTTGCTAATTATTCTTTTTTGTTCTTCTTCAAGCAGACATTCATTGGACTCCAAGGCCTTCAGTGGCAGTTTCTGATCCAGGCATGCCCATGGCAGATCGAGTTTATACACCAAGACCTTTGTAGGGTGTGACCACTTCACAGTGCAGTACTTCATTGAAGATCGCGCTAAAGGAATGTGGTGATAGGCGTTGGGCAGGTCTGTTGTAATGATGGGTTCCCAATGGGCAATCTTGTGTAGTGTTGAGTCAACATCTGGCATAAGTGAAGGTTGAGGCTTACTGTCGCGCCCGACGTCGGCAAATGTCGCGCCCGACAAGCCGAAACCCCCCATTTGGTTTCTTCACGAGAAATGATGGGTTAACGTACTCCACAGTGACTCCCACATCTTCAAGTCGAACGAAGGCTCTCAATTGCGTTTGTTTCATTGAAATCTGAACATCCCAACCCACAGGAAGAGCTACAGTTGAGATGGTTAGACACAGGAAGAGCTGCAGTTGAGATGGATAGACACAGGAAGAGCTGCAGTTGAGATGGATAGACACAGGAAGAGCTACAGTTGAGATGGTTAGACACAGGAAGAGCTGCAGTTGAGATGGATAGACACAGGAAGAGCTACAGTTGAGATGGTTAGACACAGGAAGAGCTGCAGTTGAGATGGTTAGACACAGGAAGAACTGCAGTTGAGATGGATGGACACAGGAAGAACTGCAGTTGAGATGGATGGACACAGGAAGAACTGCAGTTGAGATGGATGGACACAGAAAGAACTGCAATTGATATGGATCGACACAGGAAGAACTGCAGTTAAGATGGATAGACACAGAAAGAACTGCAATTGATATGGATAGACACAGGAGGAACTGAGGTTGATATGGATCGACACAGAAAGAACTGCAGTTGAGATGGATAGACACAGAAAGAACTGCAATTGATATGGATAGACACAGGAGGAACTGAGGTTGATATGGATCGACACAGGAAGAACTGCAGTTGAGATGGATAGACACAGGAGGAACTGAGGTTGATATGGATAGACACAGAAATAACTGCAGTTGAGATGGTGTTACGGATTCGGCACTTATTATTATTATTGTTATTGTGGGTTCTAATTATTATGGGTATTGTTGTTTAAGGGAAATGGTTATTGTGGTTAAAAGGTTAAAAGCGCTCATGGTAAAAATGAGACAGGAAATCGGATCGTGACCCGGAAGAAAAAGGCGTTGGAGAAGAAGAAGTCGTGAGGAGTGAAAGGCGTTCTGAAAAAGCTCCGTACCTAGCCTGGTCGAGCGTACATGGCGAGTGAACTTTGAGTCCTTGAAAGGAATCTCGGGCCATCGGTGTTATCGCTGGAGTTGTGGAAAAGCCTGCGAAGCCAGGTACAAGGGTGAAATTCCAGAGAATCTTCGCCTCAAGGCCGCGGCTCGAGTGAGAGCCGTCCGCCATTTCGTCCAGTGCGCTACCTTCATCGGAAAAGGTTTTTGTCGTGTCGGTTGGGCTTATCCTCCGGTGGTTTGCCGGTGGAAGGCTGTGCAATACAGCGGCGTCTGAAGATTGACCCGCGGTTCGCTGATTGACCGGCAAATGTGTACGCGTGCGTCTTTGGAGATTTCCCTTTCTACCGCGAGTGCTGGGTGTTGGACCACGTGACTTCTGTGTCGCTTCGACTGTCTACGCCTCGGTTGCTCTTGATCGGACATTGTTCCAACGATCGCCGGAGCGCATCAACTTCGCCTTGGAGGGTAATAGAAACATTGAGGAGGGCTCGGTTCCATTTCCTGGGAGTGCCGTGAGTTTGGGGTTACGTGACTAGATAAGATGGTACCATCTTAAGATTTGATTGTAGGGTTGATTGCCCCCATTGTTGTATGGTTCTTTTTGTGTGCTTTTAATATAATATTTGTTCATTGACAACCAAGGGTGTGGTTTCCTTATTGATTTGGATTGTTTCCTTTGATTGTTTCATGGATGGTGTCATTAGTGATTGATTGCGACACGGAATAACATATATATCTTTCTGCCGGGGTTCCTCTCGGGGTTTGGAGGTTACCGAGACCAGGAGATTGCAGAGGACCCCGTAACAGATGGACAGACACAGGAGGAACTGAGGTTGATATGGATAGACACAGAAATAACTGCAGTTGAGATGAATGGATACAGGAAGAACTGCAGTTGAGATGGATGGACACAGGAATAACTGCAGTTGATATGGATAGACACAGGAAGAACTGCAGTTGAGACGAAGCAGCACAGGAAGAACTGCATTTGAGAAGGATGGACACAAGAAGAACTGCAGTTGAGATGGATGGACACAGGAAGAACTGCAATTGATATGGATAGACACATGAAGAACTGCAATTGATATGGATAGACACAGGAGGAACTGCAATTGATATGGATAGACACAGGAGGAACTGAGGTTGATATGGATAGACACAGGAGGAACTGAGGTTGATATGGATAGACACAGGAAGAACTGCAATTGATATGGATAGACACAGGAAGAACTGCAATTATTATGGATAGACACAGGAGGAACTGAGGTTGATATGGATAGACACAGGAAGAACTGCAATTGATATGGATAGACACAGGAGGAACTGAGGTTGAGACGAAGCAGCACAGGATGAACTGCATTTGAGACGAAGCAGCACAGGAAGAACTGCATTTGAGATGGAGAGGTACAGGCAGGGCAACAACAGTGGAGTCGCTCATGAAAGTTAATGCATGAAATGGTATCCCTTAAAAGGTAGAGGCAGCAGAAACAATACCTCGGTTTAAATTGGCAGGACTGGTTCGATGCTTCGGTATGGATGGGTGATTGCATACGTGTGCCGTCATTGTGATGTCTGTGAGAGGGTCTTGCCATAAAGTGAAACTGCTGCTGAAGTGTATTTTCCTCACCCAACACTCCTCATCCACCCCCACCCCGAAGCCCCCTCTCCACCCCAACCTCCCCATAAAAATAAATTAGCATCGACTCTTCACAAAGGACACTGTTGGATTTTCAATGTTCACCAATTGATGCAAGCAGATTTGACACCAGGCTTAATGACATCTCATTTCTAAGGAATGGCACACAGTGTGGTGCAGTGTCTTGTCTGTGAAATACCAATTTGATCGTTTGTATAGTTGAGTCGGGAATTGAAACCAGACTGATGAAGAGAAATCTATCTCTACGTCATCAGACCATGATGGAAGAATGCTTGCAAACATACTTCCCCAATGCTGTGTGCAGCCCTGCAGTGTTCTCCAGAACATGGATCCGATTTCACATTTGTGGATGCAGGCGGTGGACAAGCCTTCGTCAAGAGGTAACGAATGGTGTTAAGAAAATGGCGATTTTTGTGCACAGTATACAGTTGGTTACATGGCGTGTATTGCTTGTGTTATAATAACCAGCATGTAAGACCTGTCGCTTCACTGACGGGAATACCAATCTTTGCGTAATTGCTAAAAAAAAAAATCGGTTGTTGTTAATGGGAAAAATAAAATGAGACTGTGTAGTGTGTATCGATACCGACCAAGCTACACACTCGCTTTGCTGATGGGAATATTAAGAGAGGGAAACAGGGGTTGGGGGGTAGAAAGGAGGGAGAGGGAGGGAGGCCCATTTTATTGATTATCTGATTCATCGAGGAATTCTTGGAGGAGCATGACGAGAGAAAAATTCAGTGAAGTGCCAGGGACAGTGAGAGTTGATTTGGAGAGAGCCGGCAGCTGAAGAGCATAGAGGAAGAGCTGCAGTTGAGATGGAGAGGTGAGGAAGCGCTGCAGTTGAGATGGAGAGGTACAGAAGAGCTGCAGTTGAGATGGAGAGGTACAGGAAGAGCTGCAGTTGAGATGGAGAGGTACAGAAGAGCTGCAGTTGAGATGGAGAGGTACAGGAAGAGCTGCAGTTGAGATGGAGAGGTACAGGAAGAGCTGCAGTTGAGATGGAGAGGTACAGTAGAGCTGCAGTTAAGATGGAGAGGTACAGGAAGAGCTGCAGTTGCGATGGAGATGTACAGGAAGAGCTGCAGTTGAGATGGAGAGGTACAGGAAGAGCTGCAGTTGAGATGGAGAGGTACAGAAGAGGTGCAATTGAGATGGAGAGGTACAGAAGAGCTGCAGTTGAGGTTGAGAGGTACAGAAGAGCTGCAATTGAGATGGAGAGGTGCAGAAAGAGCTACAGTTGAGATGGAGAGGTACAGGAATAGCTGCAGTTGAGATGGAGAGGTACAGGAAGAGCTGCAGTTGAGATGGAGAGGTACAGAAAGAGCTGCAGTTGAGATGGAGAGGTACAGGAAGAGCTGCAGTTGAGATGGAGAGGTACAGCAAGAGCTGCAATTGAGATGGAGAGGTACAGAAGAGCTGCAGTTGAGATGGAGAGGTACAGGAAGAGCTGCACTTGAGATGGAGAGGTACAGGAAGAGCTGCAGTTGAGATGGACAGGTACAGAAGAGCTGCAATTGAGATGGAGAGGTACAGAAGAGCTGCAGTTGAGGCTGAGAGGTACAGAAGAGCTGCAGTTGAGATGGAGAGGTACAGGAAGAGCTGCACTTGAGATGGAGAGGTACAGGAACAGCTGCAGTTGAGATGGAGAGGTACAGGAAGAGCTGCAGTTGAGATGGAGAGGTACAGAAAGAGCTGCAGTTGAGATGGAGAGGTACAGGAAGAGCTGCAGTTGAGATGGAGAGGTACAGCAAGAGCTGCAGTTGAGATGGGGAGGTACAGAAGAGCTGCAGTTGAGATGGAGAGGTACAGGAAGAGCTGCAGTTGAGATGGAGAGGTACAGGAAGAGCTGCAGTTGAGATGGAGAGGTACAGGAAGAGCTGCAGTTGAGATGGAGAGGTACAGCAAGACCTGCAGTTGAGATGGAGAGGTACACCAAGAGCTGCAGGTGAGATGGAGAGGTACAGAAGAGCTGCAGTTGAGATGGAGAGGTACAGGAAGAGCTGCAGTTGAGATGGGGGTACAGGAGGTGCTGCAGTGAGATATAGAGGTACAGGAAGAGCTGCAATTGAAATGGATAGACACAGGAAGAGCTGCAGTTGAAATGGAGAGGCACAGGAAGAGTTGCATTTGAGATGGAGAGGTACTGGAGGAGCTGCAGTGAGATATAGAGGTACAGGAAGAGCTGCAGTGAAATCAAGAGCTACAGGAAGAGCTGCAGTGAGATCGAGAGCTACAGGAAGAGGTGCAATGAAATAGAGGAGGTACAGGCAGGGCAGCAATTGAGATGGAGCGATAAAGGCAGAGCAGGGTTGAGATGGAAAGGTACAACAGAGTAGCAATTGAGATGGAGCGATAAAGATAGAGCAGGAGTAGAAACGGAGCGATATAGGTGGAGCAGTGGAATCTGTATTCTGGTGTAAGAAGGAACTGACTCGGCATGTGGGATCTTCACATTCAGGTGCATTGCGTCTTGCAATGTCTGATGGGATATTTACAGTTCCAGCCAGTTGTCTGACAGAGGCATGGTGGCGACTGACTGTGGAAAAGAAGGTAGTGGCATGTGGACTGGCAGACAACTCTTCAATGCATAGTTTCTCAGAGGCCTGTGCACAAGATTTTCTGTCTGTCAGTACACAAGGTTCCTGCCTGTGAGTACACAAGGTTTGCTGTCTGTGAGTACATAATGTTTGTCCGGTGAGTACACAAGGTTTACACTCTGTGAGTACACAAGGTTTTCTGGCCGTGAGTACACAAGGTTTTTCTGTCTGTGAGTACACAAGGTTTTCTGTCTGTGTAGTGAAATCGTATTCGTACTGAACCCGGGGTGATGCTCGCTGCTCGTTGACACCGCTAGGGGCATGACTATAAGACCCGCTGCTGCGGACGGTGCTCCGAGACTTCTCCTGTGACACGTTACATCTGGTAGACTCGCTAACGGTACGCCTGCATAGAATATCCAGCTTGCTTGCATTGAATGTTATGAATGGTCCCATGTGATGTCACATCGTATGCTTATTGTATTGCCTGCTTTACAGGATGATGTTATGATCTAAAATGGAATTAAACCACCCGTTGGACTAAAGTTGTGTGGACCTGATTGGTTTTCCACAACACTTAATTCCATTTTATATCTACCGACATGGCTGGCAACAAGACGCTGGCGGTTGCCGTATTCTGCGCCGACCCGCAAGCCCCGGATGGTGGCTTGCAACTGAAGCACTGGCTCAGAACATTGGAGAATCATTTTGACGAGCCTGAGACCGCGCCGACGGCTGCCGCGAAGCTAGCAACTCTTCATTCAAAAATCGACTACCGGGTGTACAACTCCATCGCGCAATGCGCAACGTATGACCTCTCGATCGCGGAGCTAAAATGGCTGTACATAAAGGAAAAAAGCCCGGTGTATGCACGATATTTGCTGCAAACGCGACGTCAGCAACCCAATGAGGCGATGGACCACTACGCCCAGGAGCTCCGGCAGCTCTTGCTGGACAGCACCAGGGAGCCACGGACTCCCGCGCAGGCTCAGGATGATCTTCTTTTAGATGCCTTCATTGCAGGGGTCTCCTCCCAGGAACTAAGGCTCAAGCTCTTAGAGAAGACCGACCTGACCTTCGCTACGGCACTCGAGCAAGGGAAAGTATACACCGAAGCGGGGATGCAATCGAACACCTATGATCGCACGCGCCTCTTGGCGGGCACTACACTACACGCCCGGCCGGAGAGTGCTACCGCCGAGGACGCGGACCCGCTCGCGGAACTCCGGGATGCTCCGGAGGAAGACCCAGTCCTGACGGCTGCCGTTACGACCAGACCCAAAGCCTTACGCGGGGCCGCATGCTTTTTCTGTGGGGGGCCACGCCATGCCCGGCCCGTGTGTCCGGCACGAGACGCTATATGCCATTTGTGCTCGCAAAAAGGACATTACGCGAGAGTGTGCAGGAAAACGGCACGCGGCTCGCGGCTCATTGAATCGCGCGGTCGCGGTCGCGCGGGCGCGGCGACCTTGAATGGGCTCATTGCGGAGCCCGCGAGCTGAGCCCGCAACCCGGCGCCTTACCCGACTTCGAAGGGGAGGGCCCCTCTCTGCGGGCCCCTGGGCGCTCAGACGTCCTTGGCGGGCGTCACCGGACAGCCACCACCGTCTCATCCTCCTTCGGGCACGAAGTACGTGTCCTTGACCAAACTCCGGGCCACGCAAGGGGCTTTGAAGCCTCGCCAAGCCCCAGCGGAACGTTCTCCTCGTGTCGTCCACGAGCTAACGGTGGCCCTCACCCCGGAAAAGGCGATTTCGAATACTACGGAGGCCTTTTTCTGCCAAAAGTGTCAAAAGGCGATTTCGAATACTACGGAGGCCTTTTTCTGCCAAAAGTGTCAAAAGGCGATTTCAAATACTACGGAGGCCTTTTCCCATCAGAATTGTCAGATTTTGAATCGCGAAACACCGGAATGCTTGGGAAAGCCCTCTGATGGCGTTAATGGATTCCCCATGGTCAACGCAGACTCCGGCCACGACCGCAAAACTGCTGCTGGCATAGGATCCACCCGTGAGGCTTGTCCGACCCATTCGGGGGGCTCAGTCCCGCTCCCAGCAGCCTCGTCTGGCCTGGCTCAAGCCCTTATTCCCCTCATGGTCGAAGGCCATTGTGTTCGGGCCTTGGTGGATACAGGGTCTACGGATAGTTTTATCGACCAGCGACTTGTGCTCAGGCATGGATGGCGGATCTGGAGGTCTACGAGACGGATCTTCATGGCTTCCCAGGGGCTTCGACTCAGCACGAAGGGGGAATGCCGATTGAAACTCGTGCTAAAGGGACGGGTTTTCCCTGATGTACACCTTATGGTTTTACCCGCATTATGTGCTGATATTCTGTTAGGACATGATTTTCTTAAGCTGCATGGACGTCTGGTAATGGAGTTTGGTGGGCCTGACACGCTTGTTGTGGGGGCGGATGATGCGCTTGCGGTGTGCGCCCTAGCGCAAATGGACATCCAGCTGCTTTCGCTGTTCCCCAATCTAACCTCCGACTGCACCCCTGTCGCAGTGAAATCACGGCGCTACTCTCGCGCAGACATGCAATTCATTGCGGACGAAACGGCTCAGCTCTTGAAAGACGGCATCATAGAACCTAGTAGGTCGCCGTGGCGCGCCCAGGTCTTGGTGGTGCGCAGCGAGGCCCATCGCAGACGCATGGTAATCGACTATTCCCAAACGATTAACCGTTTTACACAGCTGGATGCCTACCCCCTTCCGGGGATGGACGCGCTGGTGCAACAGGTGTCCCAGTATTCGGTCTATAGCACTCTCGATCTCCGTAGTGCGTACCACCAGATCCCTATCTCTAGGGCGGATCGTATCTATACCGCATTTGAGTCGGGGCAGCGGTTGTACCAATTTACGCGATTGCCTTTTGGGGTAACGAACGGGGTCGCTTGTTTCCAGAGGGCCATGGATGACCTTGTTGCGCGGGAGCACTTAACCGATGTTTTCGTCTACCTCGATAATCTTATGGTTTGTGGATATGACCAAGGGCACCATGATGCTAATCTGAAGCGCTTCCTTGAGGTCGCGCAGAGGTATCACTTAACTATGAACGAGGATAAGTGCCAATACTCCCTACGCACGATAGATCTTCTGGGGTACACTGTGACCCATGGCTCTGTCGCTCCGGATAAGGAGCGTCTGCGACCTTTGCTCGACATGGCCCCTCCCTGTGATCGGGCGTCCCTGAAGCGCGGCCTTGGGCTGTTCGCCCATTACTCCAAATGGGTGCAAAGTTTCTCCGCAAAACTTCGCCCCCTCGTGGCCTGCGACACCTTCCCCCTGAGTCCGGCCGCATTGGCGGCCTTTGAAGGCCTTAAGGCCGACATCGCCCGAGCCGCCGTGGCGACAATCGACGAGAGCGGCTCTTTCGTCCTCGAAAGTGACGCCTCGGATCAGGCCATCGCGGCGACCCTCTCCCAAGGGGGGCGTCCCATGGCTTTCTTTTCACGGACTCTTACCACCGCTGAGCGGCGACACTCGTCCGTTGAAAAGGAAGCGTATGCGATCGTCGAGTCTATTCGGCGATGGCGCCCGTACTTACTCGGGCGGAGCTTCCAAATCATCACGGACCAGCAAAGCGTTGCGTTCATGTACGACACCTTACACGCCCAGCGCATTAAGAATGAGAAAATCACTCGCTGGCGTATCGAACTCGCCGACTTCTGTTACACTATCAAATATCGCCCAGGGAAGGATAACCGGGCCGCCGATGCCTTATCACGACCGGCTACATGCGCAGGTATCACCTCTTTGGAGGGCCTACGGGTGCTGCATGCCACTGCGGGCCATCCCGGCGTAACGCGTTTCGGTCATTTTGTGCGGTGTGGCAATCTCCCATACTCGATTGACGATATCCGCCGTATCTGTCGTGACTGCGCTATCTGCGCGGAAATCAAACCGCGTTTCTATAACCCTCCCATGGGGACTCTGGTTAAGGCTACGCGCACGTGGGAACGTTTGGCGATGGATTTCAAGGGCCCATTGCCGGTGTCGAGCGGCTCTCGCTATCTGCTCACTATCGTCGATGAGTACTCGCGATTCCCCTTTGCTTATACGTGCGCGGACATGACTGCTGCCACAGTGATGCGATGCTTACAGAACTTGTTCTCAATGTTCGGTTACCCGGCCTATGTCCATACCGACCGGGGTGCGGTCTTCTTGTCTCAGGAGGTGCGCGGCTATCTGCTCCAAAATAACATTGCTTCTAGTTACACCACGCCGTACAGACCCCAGGCTAATGGGCAGATCGAACGCTTCAACGGGATTATCTGGAGGGCCGTCATGCTCAACCTCCGGACCCTCGGCCGGGGCCTCGATAAATGGGCTTGGTCGCTACCTGCGGCGTTGAACTCGATCAGGGCTTTTCTGTGTACGGCAACCAACCAAACTCCCCACGAGCGACTTTTCCACCACCCCAGGAGCACGGGGTGTATACGGTCTTTGCCCAGTTGGCTCGCTGGGCCCGGGCCGGCCTACCTTAAACGGGCGGTTCGCGCGAGCAAGTACGACCCCCTAGTGGACAAAGTGCAGATTCTCCAGGCTAATCCTGAGCATGCTCGTGTGATGACGACTGATGGCCGTGAGACTACTGTCTCCGTCCGTCACCTTGCCCCTTGCGGGGTCGCCGACCTGAGTAGGGAATCGGACGAACCGATCGAACCCATCTATGAGACTATGGCCTCTCCCGACGCTCCCATCGCCGAAAGTCTACCGACCCTTCCCTCACCGCGTCTACCTGGGCCCGACGACTTGGTTCGTCACCCGACCCTGATGGCGCCTCCGACGCCGGGGACACAGGGATACGTGATGCCGTACCCGGGGAATTTCGGACGCGTGCTGGCAGAGAAATTCGCCGCCCGGCCCGATACGGTTGGGTCGACTGATGTTCCACACCCTGTTCGTGCTGACGCTCACTCGCTTTTAGCCGCACTGCCGTATAATTCTGACGGGGGGGAGAATGTAGTGAAATCGTATTCGTACTGAACCCGGGGTGATGCTCGCTGCTCGTTGACACCGCTAGGGGCGTGACTATAAGACCCGCTGCTGCGGACGGTGCTCCGAGACTTCTCCTGTGACACGTTACATCTGGTAGACTCGCTAACGGTACGCCTGCATAGAATATCCAGCTTGCTTGCATTGAATGTTACTAGGGCATGCCCGTACAAAATTATATCCCCCCCCTCTATTTACATGAAATGGTTTGGTCCAAAGCGAACGGCTTGCGAGTACGGTGACAATCCCCCCCCCCCTCTATTTACATGAAATGGTTTGGTCCAAAGCGAACGGCTTGCGAGTACGGTGACAATCCCCCCCCCCCCCCTCTATTTACATGGAATGGTTTGGTCCAAAGCGAACGGCTTGCGAGTACGGTGACAATCCCCCCCCCTCTATTTACATGAAATGGTTTGGTCCAAAGTGAACGGCTTGCGGAGTTTGGTAAAGAAATCGCCATAGCTCGGTAACTACTTGTCCGATTAATTTAAAACCTTGAAAAGGCACATCCTCGGGTCCCCAGCAATATACCTGGCAAGTTTCAAGTATATCGGACTGGTAGTTGTCGAGAAACAGCGGTCGCATACACACACACACACAGAGATTACTGGAATTATAGATAGATGAATGGTCCCATGTGATGTCACATCGTATGCTTATTGTATTGCCTGCTTTACAGGATGATGTTATGATCTAAAATGGAATTAAACCACCCGTTGGACTAAAGTTGTGTGGACCTGATTGGTTTTCCACAACAGTCTGAGTACACAATAATGATCTGTGAGACTGAACAATATATGGGCTGAAGTGCTTGATAGAAGCCACGATAGAGAGAGCTTCAATTTCACAGGGCAACCATGTGATTTGGCGACCACGCAGTGTGGCAATGAAAAAACCCAGCAAGTTTTAGTTTGTTGCTACGGGTCACATGCAGGGTGGAGGTGATGCCATGCTTCTTAACAGCACTGTCTGTGACAACCCAGAGTTGATTGTCTGGTAGTGAGAGGGTAATGATTTCAGTGGTTGCAAGAGCAGATTGCTCCATTTGGAAGCTAGTGTTGAGGTCATCTGTCCACTTGATCCTTTCACTGGACTCACACCCAGCAGTGACAGCGTCCAAGGGGGTTGTGTACAAAGCGCATTGTGGAAGGACTCTCGTAAGCATCTTGTAGGCTCTGATGAATGATTTCATGCCTGAAACCTTTTCTGGTGGAAAGCAGGTAAAGAGAGTGGTGGTCATACGTGTGGGCTAGCTTGAAAGGTGCCCTGAGACCAAATTCATCCCAGAATAGTTGTCTTTGGACAGATGAATCTTTAGGGCAGATATGTGTGGGAAAAGGCATGTAGTACACGTTTCCAGTTGTGAAGGGGCTCTTCAGGACTGTTACCACTGCAGTAGAAATCATCTGCAAGCTTGACGACTACATCGTGACAGGGCATGTACTACACGTTGCCAGTTGTGAAGGAGTTCTTCAGGACTATTACCACTGCAGTTTTTTTTTAACATATGCGTTTCCTGTTTTCATGTAAATTTTCATTTACGGACACTTTCCAATGGTTCAGTGATCTTCCCCGGTGTACCGGCTTCAAGGTCCATCAGCATGCCAAATTTCAGCTTTCGGCACCTGGAAGGGACCGAACATTATTATTGATAAGTTTTTGGGGTAGGGATGAAATAAAATATCTTAGTCGAGATGGGATCATGTATGTTTAGAATGTTCCGAGTGTCACAAAGAAGAAGAACTCACCTCAATGTAGGTAGGGCTTAAGGGATGGAGCGACGCTAATTAGGTAGGGCTTAAGGATAAACCCCAGTGTGTAATTGCCATGTGATTTTTTTCTCCCTTCGTTGTTGTTGCATCACAAAGGGCCGCCTTTGCACTGTAAATGGACTCATTAGCTCACAATGCCGCCGGGACTAACCAACACCCAGCACATTTGCCGATCGGCACGCAAGCCCTGACTCACGGCCTTCAACGTCATCCGAACATCCCCTAACGGAGATTAGACTACGACCCTCCGCCCCCCCCCCCCCCACCACTTGTGACAGGAAGGCCATGCCTCTACCTTCGTCATTGGGCGTCGTGAGGCCTCGCCCTGAAGATGATGATTGGTCGTGGCCATGGACTGAAGTGGTGGGGCGCGGGGATTGGTTGGAGTGTGACGTCATCGTCGAAGATTCGAGTGTAGGAAAAAGATGCAGTTATGCCATCGAGCTCATCTTCTGATCCTGGATTTGATAGTGGAAGGTCGCGTTTTATATCGCTCTCCCTGCGCCTTCGGCGAAGGCCACTGCACTTTGAGCGGTGCGCACTGGCAAGGCGAGTGTTTGAAGCCCGGTGGATCGTGACGATCGGAGGAGGAAGAATTTTGGCCACCGCTCCACGGGTCGGTGGATGCTGCGGGCGCGACTGCACTCCATCTTGTGCGCTTCCTGTGCGATGACTCCCGTTCGACGACCACCAGGCCTTCGAGGGCCGTTTGGGGACACCAGGCTGAGTACCGGCCAACGCACCACACAAACACATTTTCTTTTATTTGTCTTCACTTGTCGTGTCTATGTGTCCGTGTGGAGGGTCCCTCAATTAGAATTTAGTTTTACCTCACCATTTACACTGCATGACCAAAAGTATGTGGACACCCAAACATCGAACATCTCATTCCAAAATCATGGGCATTAATATAGATAGTCAGGTTCACTATGTCAATAAATTATATTTCGTTCAAAATCATGGTAGATTAGCAAACCTATACATTTTTGGAAAGGTTATAACATAAGGAAACTAAAAATCAATGTTTACATTTGGAGAGATACCTGTATGGCGGCCATTTTGGATTTTCAAAATGGCCACTGTAAAATACATATTTTGTTCTATTTCTGCCTCTAATTACCCTAACAACTTTTAAAAATATACTAAACCTATATTTTCAGGGACAAGGAATCCAATGAAAGTATCAAATTAGTGCTATGGGGAATGGTAAGACACGAATCAAAGGTTTTGAATTGCAAAATACTGTCTATATTCGCGATAAGTTGCATAATCAAATACATGTTATCATTTTGTACAGGCAGTTAATAACATTGTTAATACAGTTAATACATAACAGTTAATAACAGTGTCACAATAATTCATATCACCAAACATACACAGGCAGTCAGCAAAATCATATATACACATGCAGTCAGTATAACTTCACATCTACACAGGCAGTCAATGACAAAATATACACAGGCAGTCAATGGCATCAAACATACACGATTACAGAATATGCTATTTAGAGTTCGTCATAACTGTCCTGTGTGTCGTATCCGACAATATAGTCCGCATCGTTTTCACAGTCCGTTCCACACAAGCAAAGGTCGGTCAAATTGATTGGCAAATCGAATTGGTCGAATGGTCGATCGAATCGAATTCGATGAATCGAATCGAATTGGTCGAATGGTCGATCGAAGCGATTGGTCAAATGGTCGAATTGGTCGAATGGAATTGGTCGATTGGTCGAATTGGTCGAATTGGTCGAATTGAATCGGTCGGAATTGGCAAATGTAAACATTGATTTTCAGATTTTCCATGTAATAACGTTTCCAAAAATGTATAGGTTTGCTAATCTACCATGATTTTGAACGAAAAAACATAGTGAACCTGACTAAGAGTTGGTCCCCCCCTTTACTGCCAGAACAGCCTCCACTATTCTGGGAAGGCTTTCCACTAGATGTTGGAACATTGCTGCAAGGATTTGCTTCCATTCAGCCAAAAGAGCTTCAGTGCGGTCGGGCACTGATGCTGGGCGATTAGGCCTGGCTAACAGTTGGCGTTCCAATTCATCCCAAAGGTGTTCGATGGGGTTGAGGTCAGGGCTCTGTGCAGCCCAGTCAAGTTCTTCCACACCGATCTCGACAAACCATTTCTGTATGTCATGAAATTTCTGTATGCATTGTCAGGCTGAAACAGGAAAGGGCCTTCCCCAAACTGTTGCCACAAAGTTGGAAGCAGACAATCGTCTAGAATGTCATTGTATGCTGGAGCATTAAGGTTTCCCTTCACTGGAACTAAGGGGCCTAGCCTGAACCATGAAAAACAGCACCAGACCATTATTCCTCCTCCACCAAACTTTACAGTTGGCACTATGCATTTGGGCAGGTAATGTTCTCCTGGCATCCGCCAAACCCAGCTTAGTCCTTTGGACTTCCAGATAGTGAAGCGTGATTCATTACTCAAGAGAACGTGTTTCCACTGCTCCAGAGTCCAATGGTGGTGAGCTTTACACCACTCCAGCCGACGCTTGGCATTGCGCATGGTGATCATCGGCTTGTGTGCGGCTGCTCAGCCATGGAAACCCATTTCATGAAGCTTCCAATGAACAGTTGTTGTGCTGACATTGCTTCCAGAGGCAGTTTGGAACTCAGTAGTGAGTGTTGCAACCAAGGACAGATGAGTTTTACGCACCACATGCTTCAGCACTCGGCGGTCACGTTCTGTGAGCTTGTGCGGCCTACCACTTTGCGGCTGAGCTGTTGTTGCTCCTAGACGATTCCACTTCACAATAAAAACACTTACAGTTGACCGGGGCAGCTCTAGCAGGGCAGAAATTTGACAAACTGACTTGTTGGAAAGGTGGCATCCGATGACAGTGCCACGTTGAAAGTCACCGAGCTCTTCAGTATGGCCCGGCCCATTCCACTGCCAATGTTTGTCTATGGAGATTGCATGGCTGTGTGCTTGATTATATATACGTACCTGTCAGCAATGGGTGTGGCTGAAACAGCCGAATCCACCAATTAGAAGAGGCGTCCGCATACTTTTGGTCATGTAGTGTATTTCGTTTGTATTACTCTTGCATTTGTTTTCATTAAATCATTATTTGTCGAATCTTACTTTTCTGGTATTATGGATTTCGCTGTCCCATCTCTACGTCTGAATCGAATAACACCTGCGTGTGTTCCCGATCAGCTAAGGCCTCAAACCTTCCCATGTCCTTTGCTACCGCCAAGTTGGATATACGCCTCGGAGTTAAAGCTCGTTTTAGTCATTCGTCCTCTTGGTGTCTTAACCCGGGGACACGACAATATATCAGTCGGTCAGTCAGTGGTCAGAAAGAGCGTTATATCTATATAAATAAAGGAGGAGTGTCTGTGTGTGTGTGTGTGTCTGTCTGGATGTCCGCTTATAACTCAAGAACTACATATCGGAGAAAAGTTTTAGACACAGATTCGGAATCAGCATAAAATTCCGGTGGTTATAGGCTACTTTTTATTTTAATATCAATGGTTTAAAAAACCGGGCCAGCTGCAATTCCATGGTGTAGTTTGTGGCGGCGCTATTGCCCCTTTCCGATCCCATGACGCATTGCGGTTCCGATTCGCGATAAGGTCTATGCGCTATCACCGACACTTTTCCACCTTTTCCATACCTTTTAATCGGATTTCCCTTATCGTCCATCGTAACCACATTACGCTTGGAAACACTAGCAGTATCCTTCTTCGGACCCATGGCTAACACAGACACAGTAAAGGAATACTGTACGTCGCCTCTGTTTTGAATGAGAATCAGCAGTTGCGCGTACGTACAGTATACTGTACGTACATATTTATATATTTTTAATGTGCTTTTTATTGTATTTTAAATTGTTTTTTAGCTTCTTTTATTGTTAATTTATGTACTATTTTATTTATTTTAAATATATTTTTAAGGAAAACAAATGTTTTCACGTCCGTAGGAGTGACGTAATGTCGCACATAATGACGTTCGCTGCCCGGTCATGAAAGAAATTATGATTCTCTTGACAAAGTGACATGAAGATCAGGCAGTAAACCTCCCAACTGAGTTTCTCAGCAGTCGTCAGCCTCAAGGACTCCCAACACACAGGTTGATTCTCAAGGTGGGAGCACCAATCATGCTTCTAAGGAATCTTGATCCACCAAAGCTGTGTAATGGAACACGATTGACAATCCAGCAAATGATGCCGCATGTCCTAGAGGCAACCATCCTCTCAGGACAATACAGAGGAGAGAAAGTATTCATTCCAAGGATACCACTTATTCCACCTGACCTTCCATTCTCCTTCAAGAGGATTCGGTTCCCCATCCGGCTATGTTTTGCTATTTCCATCAACAGGGCGCAGGGGCAATCAATGAAGGTTGTAGGCCTGAACTTCACAGAACAAGTGTTTGCCCATGGCCAGCTGTACGTGGGCTGCTCGAGGGTTGGAAAAACCAAGCAATCTTTATGTCTTGGCACCAAGTAAGAAAACCAGAAATGTTGTATACCCAGAGGTTTTGAGAAATTGAAAATTGAAAAAACGTCATGTAGGAAATATACTGTGATATTGCTCTAAAATATACATGTTCTTTTCATCATATATTTGTATTATTCTTATTCAACCCGGGCGAAGCCGGGTACCTCAGCTAGTATTAGATATGGGTGCATATAATCATGTGTATAATCATGATTAATGTGCATGTGTAATCATGACCGTGCATGAGTGTGAATGTATAACAACGGTGTGTGCATGTACTGTGTGTATAATATGTAGAATCACGTACAACACAATCTCGCATAATTACGCGTGCAATCACGTACAATATACATGCATACGTGTGCTTGCACAATCATAACGTGTGCGTGCGTGCGTGCGTGTGTGTGTGTGTGTGTGTGTGTTTAATATTTATTTGTTCAAATTCATACATGGACGCAATCGACATACAACACACACTGTCATTGCAAATGGATGCAGGGATGGATACTGGATAGGGAACTACCGTGATTCAAAGAAAGATATAGGAATGGTTTCACATAATCATTTATTGTGACCAACCCTACCTTGTTTACATACTTTTTGATATATCATCCTCACATCCTTTTACATTAAAAAATGTTTTGATTACCTGTTAAAATATACAGTCACGTGAAAAAGTAAGTACACCCCATGTAAACTTTTGACTTTTTCAACATATTTCAACATACAGCTATTTAATCTTCATTTCAACAATATTGATAGATAAAGGTGATATAATATAACAAATATCATGAAACATTTACATTTTGTAGTCCATTGTATAATTTAAATAAACATAAATGCAAATTTCGCATGTGGAAAAAGTAAGTACACCCTTGGCTCTAATAGGTGGTATTGCCCCCTTTGGCAGAAACAACCTCAAGTCGGCGTTTCTTATAACTGTCTACCAGTCTCTGACATCGACTGGGAGAAATTTTTGCCCACTCCTCCATGCAGAATTCTTTCAGCTGTGCGATGTTTGAGGGGTTTCTTGCATGCACAGCTTGTTTCAAATCCCCCCACAACATCTCGATGTGATTTAGATCCGGGCTTTGACTTGGCCCTTCCAGAACCCTCCATTTCTTTATTTTCAGCCATTCCTTGGTGGATTTACTGGTATGTTTTGGGTCATTGTCATGTTGCAAGGTCCACCTTCGGTTGAGCTTCAATTTTCCGAAAGATGGCCTCACATTATCCTCAAGCACCCTCTGGTACAATCAAGAATTCATAGTGGATTCTATGATGGTAAGCTGCCCAGGCTCTGATGCAGCAAAGCTGCCCCAAACCATAATATTTCCACCACCATGCTTTACAGTTGGTATCAGGTTAAAAATATATATAACCACCTTTAGAGGCCATTTTTCCCCGCAAGGCGGGGGTTGGCCTTTTTCGGGAACCGTGGTTGTTGTTGTTTTTTGGTCCACTTTTTGAAGCAATGTTTTACGGCCGGATGCCCTTCCTGACGCCAACCCTTTTCGCCGCCTTTAACGACAAACAGGGAATTACCAGTGAACTGGTACTCAATTAGCGGACCTCGGAAGGATGACAGGCTGAGTCAACCCCCCTGGCGTTAATTCAGCGATCGACCGGGATTCGAACCCAGGATCCTAGGATCATAAGCCGGCACCCTAGCCACTAGCCCAACACCAGGGTCCCATTGTTACGGAACCGGAGAGGGCTTCCCTCGTTGCCCTGCGGAGATTAACCCGCCGTTCCTTCTACTAACCACTCTCCGTTCCTGGTCGTCCCAACGCTCCCTCCCGCCCGCAGCGCCGCCAGGGTATTCGGGCCAGAAAGTCGGAATGGCCTTCCCGGGACCTGAGTGCAACGCTCGGTCGTGAGACAGGGAAGAGACGGCCGTTCGAGCTACGGTTTTAGGTTACCGAGCGGGTTTAGTAACCCGTAGTTCGAACCATTAACAAACTACACCCGATTCTAACGTTGGCCAAATCGCACTATGCTAAATCAACGATGGAAAGGACACGACGACTGGGAAAGATGAAACGATGCAAGGGGGTACAGTTCTCAAGACCTCCGGAGGAGGGTGTAATTACAGTGGTGGAGAAAAGGGGTAGATTACAAGGCAGAGTGAGGTAAAGACACAGAAAAGATGGGCACTCAAATACAGGCTTATTTAAGCCCAGACAGACCACGGACAAACGGACAAGGTAGACTCACACAGGGATTGATGGCAGGAATGGACAGGTAGGTCGATGGCACAAGGTGCACCTTGGCTCGGGGACAGGATAAGGCACGGTCCAAAGATGCAGGGAGGTCTCACAGCGCTCGGAGGGTACGTCTTGCTTGCTCCAAGCTCAGCGCGCATCTTGTGGTCAGGTTCTTGTGGTCAAATGTGGTCAAATATCAGGTTCTTGTGGTCAAATGCTGTCTTTGGTTTTCGCCAAACATGTCTTCTGGTACTGTTGCCAAATCGCTCTACCTTTGAATCACCTGTCCAGAGCACATTGTTCCAGAAGTGCTGGTCTTTGCCTAGGTGTTCATTGGCAAACTTTAGTCTTGCCCTGATGTTCTTTCTGGACAGCAAAGGTTTCCCCCTGGCACACCTCCCATGTAGATCAAATTTGTGCAGCCTCTTTCTAATGGTAGACTCGTGCACTTTGACATCAACAGTGGCAAGAGCTACCTGTAGGTCCCGTGATGACATTCTGGGGTTCTTAGAGACTTCTTTCAGCATCTTGCGGTCTGCTCTCGGGCTGAACTTGCTGGGTCGGCCTGGCCTGAACAAGTTGACAGTTGTTTGGAATCTTCTCCACTTGTAGATAATTTTCCGGACAGTCGAATGATTGATTTCAAATTGTTTACGATCTTTTCAAATCCCTTCCCAGACTCGTAGGCATCTATAACCTTCTTTCTGAAGGCCTCAGAGAGCTCTTTTGATCTCGGCATGGTGACGCCGCACACTTCAACAACAAAGAGCAAACCAAACTAAATGTCTGAGGTTCAAATAAGACAGGTTCCTCCAAGATCCTCTCCAAGGATGTTCTAATCATTTGCACCTGAGCTGGTGCACCTGATTCTAATTTTAGGTATTTGAAGTAGTGATAAATGTAGGGGTGTACTTACTTTTTCCACATGCGAAATTTGCATTTATGTTTATTTAAATTATACAATGGACTACAAAATGTAAATGTTTCATGATATTTGTTGTATTATATCACCTTTATCAATCAATATTGTTGAAATGAAGATCAAATAGCTGTATGTTGAAATATGTTGAAAAAGTCAAAACTTTACATGGGGTGTACTTACTTTTTCACGACACTGTACATCTTTCCACATTTCACCCTAAAGTCTTTCCATTAAGCTCATGGGTTAGTTTGCATGGGCAGCTAACCTCCCTTATTGAGCAGTGTCTTGGCATGTTCAAAGAGAGACTCAAAGACATCGAAGGTCTTCATGATCACTTCAATGTCTCACCTTTTTATCAAGATCTTTATTGTAAGGTCAGTCTTATCTGCCACTGGTAACATGTAACCCAATGCTATGTACCTGCCGCATGGTCTGGTTGTCTGCGACTAAACCGACACCCCTTACTGTCTTTGCTAGTGGGGAGGATGACTATGACACCCTTCCAGGACCAAAAACAACACCTGGCAATGAGCAGATGAGTTTCTGTGCAGAGCCAACGGCCATCCAGTCAGGAGATGGTGTTGAAGGAACTGCGCTCCAACGCGAGTCGAAAGAATTGACGCGACCAAAGACGGAATTCGTCCGAGTTGCTTTATTGAAACAAAACAGCTCAGGTCTTCTGACAAGCCCGTTTATCGGGCAGCAATATATATACACATTTATGTCGGGAAGTTTGCCTGGCAAAAGCTATACCGGGCATGCCCGGGTGTCAAGGGCGAGCCTTGGAAAGGCGAGTCTGGACCTGCCCTGGCGTGTTTGGCTGTGGCCTGGCAAGTCGAAGCTGGGCGTGCCCGGGCACTCTGGACGAGCACTGGAAAAGCGAGAGCGGGCATGCCCGGACGCTCTGGGCGAGCCCTGGAAAGGCGATAGCGGGCATGCCCGGACGCTCTGGGCGAGCCCTGGAAAGGCGATAGCGGGCATGCCCGGACGCTCTGGGCGAGCCCTGAAAAGGCGATAGCGGGCATGCCCGGACGCTCTGGGCGAGCCCTGGAAAGGCGAGAGCGGGCATGCCCGGGAAAGACGAGACCGGGCGTGCCCGGGAGGTTCGGGCGTGCCCGGGAACAGTGAGTCCGGGCATGCCCGGGAGAGGCGCGTCTGGCCGTGTTCTGGCCGGTGCAAGGCGATTGTGTGCATCCAGCGGTAACCGCTACAGTGTCTCCTAAAAAACACCCATCTGGTTTGGACCGGTTCACATCATACCAAAGACTTTAAAATGGGACATGCCGCTTCTTTGCTTGACGTTCTGCATTTAAAAGGATAGAGCACGGACAATCCCCATCAGTTCGCATCCATGGGGAGGAGGGCAAAACCCTCCTGAGAAAAAAAAAAACATTCCTGAGTGGGTGCGAAAAGCGGCGCCACTGTTATGACGTCACTGGTACCCAGAGTATCCAAGGAAGTGACGGCACTTCCCCCAAGCTCAGTGGCTGTGTTTAGCGTTTGTCTCGGCATATATGTCCATGTGTGTCTGTCAGCTCCATTATGAGCCTTTGACCATGTATTAAAAAAAAAAGATCCTCGAGAAATATGTAATACCGTTTGTGGCTGCTTGGTAAGATCAATGCAGTTTGGTTTGTTTGTTGATGGTAAAACAGGTCTGTACATTCATAGCATGACATGGTGATGCTGCAGCAAATACATCACGTGATGTTCTTTTGCCGTGTAGGACTGGGGACTTGGTGTATCGCTGGTGTAACTACAGGTGGATTCCAGTGATGGGAGCTCTGAAGCAAATCAGTGTGAATGGATCTACTGTGTATGGTGTTGACAACACAGGGAACGTTTACCGCTATATCCACGGGAGCTGGTTCATGACTACCGGTAATATTACTAATAGTAGCGTGTTTTATACATACCCCGCCCTCATTGTTACCTATTTATTATAACTAGAAGCACCCGCTCCCTGTGGTAGCCGCCAGGGGGATCATGTTATTATCTTTATGATTATTAATACTATACAGAGTACCCCCAATACGGGCAATTTTTGTCCAACCATGCAACACGTTCTTCTGACACGTCCCTTTATTTGGGCAGTGTATAGGCAACAGACTGCTGCCTCGATCGCTCCCAATAATGAAAATTAACCCTGGTTATATATGAAGCGAAAACATGCGACTGCTTACGTGCATAAATAATACATTGTGGTTATTTTGCTCAGATAATTCAAATTGCACCCACCCTCCCCCCAAAGGAAGAAAATGCCGAGAATGAAGAAAAATAACAAGTCAGGAGACGACGATGGTTCACGAACGAACGGTATTCAATGACAAAGGACAGACTATAACCGAAACAGGCCCGGACAGGCCAGGCCCGGAAATGTCAAAACAAAGGTTACTAACCTTGAAATGAGATAGAAAATAATGTATAATCAGTTGTGAGGTTAGTTTTTTTTTTTGTTTTTTTTTTGTACACAGAATCGAGGCTCGTGAAAGAGCTTACATTTATCACAAAAAAAAAATCAAACAGACAAACAAAATATATAAAAAGAGGGAGCGGTAGACAAGATGGGAAGAGAAGGGGAAGCACACAAACACAACATTTGAGAGCAGGGACATCGGGAGATGTGTGGGAGGGAGAGGGCTTGGGGGGGAGGAGGCGTGGGAAGGGGGTGGGGGGGGGGGGGGGTGGGAGAAGTATAAAACACAAGGACACCAAGGATTTCCAGGAAAGAAGTTGGTATTTCAAAAAAGTGGATTTGGGATGAAATTAGCGGGGGTAGAAAAGATCAAGGTTTTGGATGGGGGAAGATCAGAGATAGTGGTGAACAGCTGTTTTAAAGACCTGGAGGGAGGAGTGGGATTGAAGAGAGTGAGGGAGTTTGTTCCAGAGGCGGGAGAAAAGAGGAATGAAGGAGTGAAGGTGAGCAGAGAGTCTTGATTTTGGCAGTTTAACCGTAAGAGGATTGCAGGCAGATCTTGTGCGACTTGTAGGAATATTTGGGGGACAGAGCCCAGAGAGAGCTGGGGGGGGCAAGGCCGGAGAGGAGTCGGGAGAAGACGGAAAGACCACCAACCTGCCTGCGGTGAGTGAGTGAAAGCCCCTCGGAGTTAGCTTCATCGCGGGAGATTCCAATGATTCTGAACGCTTTGGTTTCAACAGCGTGAAGACGAGCTAGGTGGGAGGCAGGAGCACCAGCCCAGAGCGGAGAGCAGTATTCCATTGAGCTGCGGATGAAAGCCTTGTATGTGGTGAGGAGCTCAGGTGTGCCAAGGAAGGACTTCGCACGACGGAGGATGCCCAGTCGGCGACTGGCTTTGGAGGCCAGATTTGAAATGTGGTTTTCCCAGGAAAGATCATGGCAGATAGTGAGAGCCAAAAGCTTGAGTGACAGAACTTCTTGGAGAGGATTATTCAGAAAGTGGATGGGAGGGTTGTCCAGTCGGTCTTTTCGGAGAGACATCGTAAGAGTGTGAGATTTGTCAGGATTGAAAGACATGTTCCACTTGTTTGCCCAGTCTGTGATTTTGTCCAGGTCTGCAGAGAGTGAGGAGGCTGCAGACTGCCGATCTGAGGGATGAGGAATGGAGCGACAGAGAGTAGAGTCATCAGCAAAGAGATAGAGAGGATTTTCAAAAGAGTCAGAGAAATCATTGATGAAGACCAGAAAAAGCACAGGGCCCAGAACACTGCCTTGGGGAACTCCAGCCTGAACAGGAAGAAGAGATGAGAGAAACCCATTCAGGGCTACACGTTGACTACGACTAGAGAGGAAGTCCGCCAGCCATGCGTGGAGATTTCCATGGATACCAAAGGAGGAGAGTTTGGTGAGCAGAGCAGGGTGCCAGACCGTATCAAAGGCACGTGATATGTCAAGGGAGACAGCTCTAATTTCCTGTTTGGCATTGAGGACCTCCATCCATTGTTGAGAAAGCAGAAGCAGCATGTCCAGAGTTGAGTGACCTGGTCTGAAACCAAATTGATGATCAGAGATCAAGCCATTGGAGAAGAGGAAAGATTTCATATCCGAAGCAATGATGGATTCCATGACTTTGCTGATAATTGGGAGAAGGCTGATTGGTCTCTACTTGCTAGGATCTGTTTTTGCACCTTTTTTGTGCAAAGCGGTGATGTTGGCTGATTTCCAAGCAGATGGCAGATGACCTTGAGCAAAAGAGAGGGTGAAGAGAACAGAGAGAGGGAGTGAAAGAGTGGACGAACAGGATTTTAGGACACGTGGGCTGATGCCGTCAGGTCCAGTTGCAGAATCAGAGTCGAGGGTTGACAGAAACTTTTCCACCTTGTCAGGAGGAAAGGACACAGAGTCCAGGCGCAGCTGGGTACGACTGGGTACGACTGGGTACGGTGGGTACAGAGAGGGATGGGTTTGGGACACAAGATTTAGAGGAAAACACAGAGTTGAGGCATTCAGCTTTTTCACGTGCGAAGTCAGCTGTGTCGCCGTTTGAGGTGAGGGAGGGGATGGAGGGGGAACAAACACCAGAAACAGATTTGACCAGACGCCACCAGGATTTGAAAGAGGGAGACAGATAAGACAGTTCGGTCTTGAGAACGGAGAGATATCGTTTCCTGGCTCTCCTGAGGGTGGACACACACTTGTTTCTGGCTTTGTGAAAGGAAATGAGATTTCCTTCCGTTGGATTTGCTTTCCAGGAGACGAAGGCAAGTTGTTTCTGGGCAACAGCCTCACCACAAGATTCCGTGTACCATGGACGGGAGGAAGGGTATGACAACTGAAGACGAGATGGGATAAATCTGTGCATGAGAGAGAGCAATTTACTTTGGAAGAATTCCCAGGATGAGTTGATGTCAGAGGCGGTAGAGATGGGAGACCAGTCCAGATGATTGTTGGCTGCTTGAAGACCGTGCCAGTTGGCCTGAGTGAAATGCCAGACTCGTCGACGCTGAGGAGGCTCTCTGAGGATGGTCAGAGAGATGTCCACTTTAACAAGCACATGATCAGATGAGCCGATTGGAGCAGAAGAAGAGCAGCAGACATTTTCAGGGAAGTTAGTCATAACCAAGTCCAGAAAAGAAGATGCTCCGTTGACTGAGATCTGGGTCGGGAAATTGACAGATTGTGTCAGTCCCAGTGAGTCGCAGAAGTCCTTTGTTGAGGACCCATGGCTGGTGAGAGAGGTACCCACACCCAGCCAACTGGCATGGTGACAATTGAAATAACCACATATGAGGAAGAGAGAGTTGGGATGGGTCGATAGAAGTTGGTCCATATTATCAGACAGCGAGATGTCGATGGAGTCATCACTGTTTGGTGGGCGGTACAACACACATATGAACAAGAGGTGGGAGCGAAGGGGAAGCCGTAGCCAGAGGCATTCCTGGGGGTGAGGTGGAGAGAGGGCAGTGCAGGGCGAGTGAGGAAGAGAGTTTTTTTAATAAAGATAGCAACCCCACCTCCAGGACGAGGCTCAGGTCTATCATACCGGAGGAGGCAGTAACCTGGGAGAGATACCAAGGAATCAGAGACATCATGAAGGAGGAAAGTTTCTGTTAAGCAGATCGCGTCTGGTTTGTCAGAAGCAACCTGTATGGAGAGATCAGTCAAGTTTGAGCGAAGGCCCCGGATGGTTGAGGTCCATACCGTTAATGAAGAGGAAGGGGGAGCATCGGATACAGAACAGGGGGGGGGGGGAGGGCAGGGTAAGATGTGGAAGAGGAGGAAGAGGTAGGGAGAGCTGTTGAAGGTGTGTCAGAGATTTCAGAATAGCTCGGAGAAAGGGAAGGATGGGGCGGACAAAAGGTTTGATGGTGATTGGGTGAGGCACAGTGAGGTGTTATTTGGGGAGCGGGAAGAGCGAGGCAGAAGCTTGGGGGAGATGAAGGTGAAAGTTGGAAGGGGGAAGAAGCGGGGAGGACGCTTTGAGGAGGGGTGAGAGGGGAGTCTAGGAGGGTTGGGGCGAGGGAGAGTCTCGGAGGGGAGGGGTGTGGGGGGAGTTTAGGAGAGAAGGGGCAAGGGGGGAGATTTGAAAGGGATGGGTGATGGGAAGGATTTGGAGGGGAGGGGCAAGGGGGAAGATTTGAAAGGGATGGGTGATGGGGAAGATTTGGAGGGGAGGGGCAAGGGGGAAGGTTTGAAAGAGATGGGTGATGGGGAAGATTTGGAGGGGAGGGGCAAATGGGTAGATTTGGAGGGGAGGGGTGATGGGGGAGATTTGGAGGGGAGGGGTGAGATTGGATTTTAGAAAGTGTACGATTAATGGAAAACGAAAATTTCTTGCAAAATAAGTTTCTTGTGACCTTCGAGTCAAAAATACGTTTGAGGACGCTGGAGGAGGGGTGGAGTCTAGGAGAGTTTCGGGAATGTCGAAAAGAGGAACTGTAAGAGATGGATTTTTTTTTTGGAATGAATAGATTTGGTTTGCAAGTCGAAAGCATCCTTTTATAGAAGAAGAACAAAAAGGTGTTATAATATATGACAGAATACAGTACTTCAGGTGAAAGTTTAAACATTTTAAAATTGAGCAGTGAAAACTATCTGGGGAAATGGAAAATGGAAATGGGGGTGAAACACGAGATCGAAGAACGAACGAACAAATGAGAAAAACGAATAAACGAATGAAACAGAGAAGGGAAAAAAATTTTGGGTTTTGTTTTTTGTTTGAGTTGAGATCTTAAACAAAGAAGTATGGGGTGAAAGACTGGGACAAAAACAGAGAACGAAAGTAATTGCAGCACAATCGACAGACCGCTGAGAGAAAAACAAAGCCTCAAGGTCAGACACGGTAGCCCACTAAGCCTCAAAATACGCGACACGAATTAACTGACGATTTTGTATAAAGGTATGAAAAATTAACACCGAGAATCTTACTAAGGACACACTGTAGGTACACACACCGAACGATAAATACAGTTTCGACAAAAACACAATTGTGAAAAAATTACTTAACTTCGAAAGCGTGAGCGCATGGACAGCTTCGAAAAGACGTGACCTCGCCGACAAAGATCTCGCGAGATCTCCAAGTTAGCTACACAATACCGAAAATTAGGTGAAAATGAAATGAAAAAAAAATAAAATGAAAAAAAAATGAAACATCAGGGCTTGACACATGTCATTGGCCTAACCAAATATCGAAACCCCTGTCAGATTCCACCAAACCCCTCGGAGAAGATGTAGCTTGAACTTGATTACCCCCTAAAAAGACATTTTTCGGGCATGGCTCCGCCCACAATGGCCGCAATACGCGCACTTTAGGCAGGACACAACTAGATCATGATATCAACCTCCCACCCAAGTTTCATCAAGATCGGATGATATCATCGGGTAGTTATGCTGCGGACAGACAGACACACACACAGACAGACAGACGCACACACATGACGAATATAGTGGTCACTTGATAACTCGTGAACCAATAATTCAAAACTTGATGGAATCAAATGAAACGTGCACATGCACAACTTTAGGATTCCCTCACTAATCCCTGACAGTTTCAGCTTCCTACGTCAAATCCCCTCGGAGAGGTAGATGATATATATACACAAAGAATTAAGTTAAGCACCCCTACACAACGAATTAAGGTAAGCACCCCCTAATATATATTCTTTGTGTATATGTATACATTGGCATATATTCTAAGGTATGTGAGATCAAATAATGATTGGTATGACATTAGCAATTATCCATTGATGAAATTGAGTGATCAAAGTGAAAAAAAGTGATTGGTTGAGTCAGTGATCCGATCACGTGGGTCCTACACACGTTATTGACGCAAAGATCGCTAGAGGTCTTCTCAGAACAATGACTGTACGTTAGAAAACATAAACGTCATCCACACTGTCCGTGATGGACCTATAGCTCCATACTTAAATTGAGGTGAAAATATGCCTAAAATTCCCAAAAAATTTCACCTTAAATTATTCAGAATAAAATATTGAAAACGGCATGATTGTTATGTTTTTATGTGACCATAATATCACTTCTCCAGAAAATATAGCAATATCATGGGTATATTACACTGTTTTGACGACAACAAACTTGTAATGTGCGAGGTTGTAAAAAAACGGGGGGGGGGGGTGCTTAACTTAATTCTTTGTGTATACATACATGCATACATATTCTCCATTACCGGTAAATATATATATATAGATATACATATATAACAAGGAAAGGTACACGGCGTTGCAGGGTAACACTGAGCCACTTCATGTGTATGAGAAGAGGGGGGGGGGGAGAGGAGGGAGTGACAGGGGGGAAGGACCCCGAAGTAGAGGTCAGAGGGAGATGGGAATGGAAGGATAAGGAGAGGAGAGAGGGAAGGGGCGGGGGGGAAGGGGAAGAGAGAGGAGGGAAGGTGGAGGGGAGAGAGAAAGGAGGGAGGAGAGAAGAAGGAAGAGTGGAGGGGGAGAGTGGAAGGAAGGGCAAGGAGGAGTGGGGAAGCAAGGAGGGGGAGGAGTGGGGAAGCAAGGAGGGGGAGGAGCAGGGAGGAGAAAGAGAAGGGCAAGGGGGTGGTGCGGGCGTTTGAGGGGGGTAGAGTGATGCCTCACCACATGTCGCTATGCTGTAAACTCCAGTAGGGAGGAGTGAGGAGAAGGGTGGGAGCGAGAGGTGTGTGGAAGGAATGCGCGGCACTTTATTAGAAGGGAAGAACGAAGAGGAGACAGAGGGAGAGAGTGGGGTGGGTAGAAAAGGTGACGGCGAGAGGGGGAGTTAGCAAAGAGAATGATATGCAATGAGACTGATAGGTTATGATGGCCGGAGACTCTTAACCTGATAGTCAGGGCCCTTAGGGATATTTTGGGGCCGTTTGGTTCAAATTCTTCCAAAAGCACCAAATTTGGCCCAGATGTTGCCCATGCCATACTCTTTCGATTTTTGACGGGCGCCAAGACGGGCGTCCTCCCCCCGGGGGGCCCCATATTGGCGAAATACTAAATGGCCGCCACCCGGATTAGAGGAAAATCAGTTAAATAACCAAAAGGGTTGGAATCATGTATGATACCACTTTTCAGGGGTTTTCGAGGTCGAGGAATCCAATTATGATGTTATTTTGATGATTCGAGGTCAAGGTCAATCCTCAAGGTCATCTTAAAGGTCATTTTTGAGTCAAACATGTCGGTTTTTGAGTTTTTTGTCAAGATTTACACAAGGTTCACCATTTTATGTTTCTGGGTTGGGTAATCGAACTCTGACCTTATTTTTGACAATTAGAGGAAATATTTACATGTCTATTTCCTAATTTTCAGGCATATGCAGTTCATCAGTCTAATTACAAAGGTACGGATTTTGATGTTTTATGAACTGTATGCCATATCCTTGTGTTTAATTTTTGTGCGATCATGATCCGGGTTCATGTATACATGATTGTATACGTCATAAATATGACGTCATAGGTCATGTGACCTGGCGGCCATATTGGATTTTATGAAAACCTTAAAAATGGATCCCTGCCTTCATTTTTCGATCGATTCATTTTGAACTTTGACCACTTATAGTACGCCATGTGATTGGATGCATATCCTAATTATGACGTCATAGGTCAGGTGACATGGCGGGATGGACCGGTATGGTTCCCGGATCATACCGCCCTTGGCGCCCGTCAAAAATCGAAAGAGTATGGCATGGGCAACATCTGCGCCAAATTTGATGCTTTTGGAAGAATTTGAACCAAAATATCCCTAAGGGCCCTGACTATGAGCCAGATTTAAAATTTTAAGCTGCGGAATTGAACTTAGCAGCAGTTCTGACTGCTAAAAAGTGTTAATTTGTTCTCCGGGTGTCTACGGGCGTCTCCAGGTGGACAGCTCAGATGGAGTACACCAAACACAAAAACGGAAACCACAAATATTTACTTTTAAATAGTTTTCTCCAAATGGGAAAATCAAGCAGCAAATCAGCAAAATGTGAAAACCACTGAGAGCAGACAAAATGTCGACTTTGCACTTGCAATGATACAGTTCGACATGGTGGACGTTTGATTTGAGTTCCAAACACGTTTGATTTGTTGTTGTTTTCATAAGTATATTTTAGAGGTATATTAATATAACTATGAATTAATACAATGAAATATATCGCACAAAAATGTCAGTCAATAAAAAAATGGGTACATAAAAACAAAAAGGGACATCTGTCTTCTGTAACGCCATTGCTTGCAAAAGCAGCCTGAATCTTCAAAAAATGTGAAATCAAGCAGGAAATCAGAGAAATGTGCAAATCACAGCGAGCAAACAAAATGTTAGAATTTCACTTGCAAAGCTAGAGTTGAACACGGTGGAGTTCCAAACACGATGTTTTTTTTTTAAAATAAGTGTATTTTTATAGTAGATATTTAAATAGAACTATATACAACTATATTAACCTATAATGGAATTAAATCGCTCAAAAATGTGAATGGATGCAATCTGGTATAAAAAAAACTGAGGGCGTAAAAACCATAAACAAATCTTTGGGAGACCACCTCTTTAATACTATACAAGTAAAAATTTGAGAATTTGTGCTTATATAAAATGTTGGAAGCATTTCGTGTTAAAAGTGGTTAAACAAGTTTTTTAGGATAATTCGAGGGTGCTGAATTCAAAAATGCTGTTTAACCGGTTCAATTTTGGAGTCTTAACCTTCAAATTGTAAAAAACAAAATGCCCGCCATTTTCAGCATATTTTTTGCCATAACTTGAATTTTAAGCAACGTAGAAGGCTCAAAATATCGCTGTCGATCGATCGGTCGATCGCTGAATTAACGCCAGGGGGGTTGACTCAGCCTGTCATCCTTCCGAGGTCGGCTAATTGAGTACCAGTTCACTGGTAATTCCCTGCTTGTCGTTAAAGGCGGCAAAAAGGGTTGGCGTCAGGAAGGGCATCCGGCCGTAAAACATTGCTTCAAAAAGGGGACCGAAAAACAACAACTACCACGGTTCCCGAAAAAGGCCAACCCCCGCTTGCGGGGAAAAATGGCCTCTAAAGGTGGTTTTATAGAAGGCTCAAAATAGTGGCAATACCCATGTTTGTGATACTGAGGATTCCAAATTTACTGTTACCTAAGTTGTAACTAGTTTGGTTTCGCCGCCATGTTGAATTCCAAGATGGCATTTGGCATCGGAGAGCATTCAACATTCTTTGCTTAATGCAGAAAAACCTGGACAGGTGCAGCTGGATGAGTTTGTTGATCAGCGCCTTCTTCAGCCTCCTGATGGCACATGTCATATCAATTTCAATGCCGCTTTACATAGGAACAAAGCACAGACTTTCTCGTCTCTGTATGCTGTAGACTGCAAAGAAAGCAAAGGCAAAGAAACGACCATCAAGGCAGATAGAAACATTCTACAGCGACTTGTGACAGCTTCCAAAGCAGGGCGTGTGATAAACCTGGACCTGATTCTGCAGCATGAGCTTATGCCTGTGCCAATTTCACTTGCTGCCATGAATGGGAGTCTACATACAGGCAGTAGCGGTAAATCTCGACTGGCAAATGAGTTGATTCAAGATGTCTCAACCCCAGAACAAGTGACATTAACTGGAAGTACTTGCTTAGTAATTGATGGTCAAGCACTGGTGATGGCTCTTGGAAAGCCAAGCGGAATAACCACATTTGGTGAATATGCAGATGCGTTTGTGAATTCAGTGTTTGCCATGGGGAAAAAATTTGACAGAGTTGACGTAACTTTCGACCGATACCAGCAGGATTCCATCAAGACTGGAACCAGAATGAAACGTACCCGGGCCTCTCGACCAATACGTCGGGTAATAGAAAACCAAAACGTTCCTCTACCAGACAAATGGACCAACTTTCTCTCACTTGGAGAGAATAAGGCAAATCTAGCAGAGTTTCTTTCTCAGCAGCTCATGACAAATGCGGTGTCTATTGCACCCACAACACTTGTAATGGCTGGAGGATTTGCACAGATCACAGACGTGAAATCTTCAGATCCAGAGATGGACACATCATCCCTACAGGACAACCATGAGGAGGCGGACACACGACTTGTTCTTCATTGCGTCGACACAAATGCTGAAACAGTGGTGGTTTTAGTGCGTGACACTGACGTGCTGGTCTTGTTAGCTGCTCATTTTGATAAGATGCCATGCACTCAGCTGTGGATGAAGGCAGGAACTCTTAAGAAGCCAAAATACATTCCCATCCACAAACTCCACCAGAAACTGCCACCTTGCCAAGTGGAAGCGTTGCTGCCATTCCATGCAATTACTGGTTGTGACAGTGTGTCACAGCTTGCTGGCCACGGCAAAAAGACAGCCTGGAAGGTGTTTCAAACACACAGCCAATTGTTGACAGATCTAGGCACAGAAGATATCACTGAAGAAGTAATCAACGATGCAGAAAAGTTCATATGCCGTCTTTACAAGGTACCCGATGATGTGGACAGATGCGACAAGGCACGTGTAATACTCTTTTCTAAGGGTTGTCCACAGGAGACTCTGCCACCAACATAAGATGCAGTGAGACTACACATAAGGCGCGCACATTACCAGGCTTTTATTTGGAAGCGCGCAACCATCGCTACTCCAGTACTCTCCCAAGTAACAGACATGGGATGGACATACATCGATGGGAACTTGGTGCCGAAGTTGATGACGCTATCTCCAATTCCTAAGGCGTGTCGCGAGATAGTAACATGCGGATGTACCAAAGGATGTATAAATGGCCGTTGCAGCTGCAGAAAAGCTGGGCTAACATGCACAGGAGGATGTGCATGTGCATACAACAGACAACTAGAATGCAGAAACAGAACAGACTAAGATAGACAGGTAAACATTTGAGAATGCCAATATTGAGCTATACAGTATTTATAAAGTACTAGGACGTGCCCGTACGTGGGTGCCCGTTCCTTGCCCAAAAAAAATAAAAAAAATTTTTTCCAAATTTAAATCAAGTTTACCTCCCTGTCTTTGCTAGCCATGACATTCGATGCCATTGACCATTGCCACTCCTACGCCACGGTGAGGCGACAGGGTAGGATTTGTAGGAGACCTGAAAATGCAGTGTCAGTATGTATTCCATGTTCGAATTGTTTTAGTTTTAAAATAGTTTAAAAAAAAAAAGGTTTGCAAAGCATATCACCAAATTGAAACAGAATTGAAACAGAGCAGAATTCGTTATTATTATTATATTACTACAAATTATTACAAATTATTACATTACAAATTTTATTCGTTAATGTTAATTCCCTGCCATCACCCTCTGCCATCACCCTCTGCCATCACCCTCCCATCACCCTGCCATCACCCTCCCATCACCCTCCCATCACCCTGCCCCATCACCCTGCCCCATCACCCTCCCATCTCCTCCCCATCACCCTCCCATCACCCTCCCATCACCCTGCCATCTCCCTCCCACCACCCTCTGCCATCACCCTCTGCCATCACCCTCTGCCATCACCCTCCCATCACCCTGCCATCACCCTCTGCCATCACCCTCTGCCATCACCCTCTGCCATCACCCTCCCATCACCCTGCCATCACCCTCCCATCACCCTGCCCCATCACCCTGCCCCATCACCCTGCCCCATCACCCTGCCCCATCACCCTGCCCCATCACCCTCCCATCTCCCTCCCAAACAAAGAATAATAAAAATTGTCTACATGTACATTGTACACACCTTTATGTCGTTAGCACCTCTTCATAAACAACATTGCAGAGGAAACGGCGCTTCTTCTTTGTTTCCTCGTCCTGGGCAAGAATGCAGAGGCTGCTGGATCTGCCAACCCTACAGGCCGCCACGTAGAACTGACAATGGCTGAAGAAGTCTCTTGGGCAGAAGATCCCAACATGGTGTAGCGACTGCCAAAAGAAGTTGTGCACTTATTTTGATGAATTCTTTTCGTAACAATTTTTCTTCAATCAATAAATAAATAATAAGAATTGTCCACATGTACACACCTGTATGTCGTTAGCAGCTCTTCATAAACAACATTGCTGAGGAAACGGCACTTCTCCAGGAGATCCTAACATGGTGTACGACTGCCAAAAGAAGTTGTGCACTTTTTTTGATGAATTCGTTTCGAAACAATTTTTCTTCAATAAATAAATAATAATAAAAATTGTCTACATGTACATTGTACACACCTTTATCTCGTTAGCACCTCTTCATAAACAGCATTGCAGAGGAAACGGCGCTTCTTCTTTGTTTCCTCGTCCTGGGCAAGAATGCGGAGGCTGCTGGATCTGCCAACCCTACAGGCCGCCACGTAGAACTGACAATGGCTGAAGAAGTCTCTTGGGCAGAAGATCCCAACATGGTGTAGCGACTGCCAAAAGAAGTTGTGCACTTATTTTGATGAATTCTTTTCGAAACAATGTTTCTTCAATCAATAAATAAATAATAAGAATTGTCCACATGTACACACCTGTATGTCGTTAGCAGCTCTTCAGAAACAACATTGCTGAGGAAACGGCACTTCTCCAGGAGATCCTAACATGGTGTACGACTGCCAAAAAAAGTTGTGCATTTTTTTTGATGAATTCTTTTCGAAACAATTGTTCTTCAATAAATAAATAATAATAAAAATTGTCTACATGTACATTGTACACACCTTTATCTCGTTAGCACCTCTTCATAAACAACGTTGCTGAGGAAACGGCGCTTCTTCTTTGTTTCCTCGTCCAGGGCAAGAATGCGGAGGCTGCTGGATCTGCCAACCCTACTGGCCGCCACGTAGAACTGACCATGGCTGAAGAAGTCTCGTGTGCAGAAGATCCCAACATGGTGTAGCGACTGTCCTTGGGATTTATTCACAGTCATGGCAAAGCAGGGTCGTACCGGAAACTGCCGACGCCGCAGAGTGAACGGGAACATGTTGTCAGATGGACTCAAGGTTATGCGTGGAATGAGCAATGTGCGTCCAGAATTGACACCCATCACAGATTGTGCAACCAACAGATTTGGAAGGATCTGAAGTATGATGTACCTTGAGCCATTGCAGTGCCCGCTTTGCTGGTCGAAGTTTCGCAGCAGCATGATTACCATACCCACCTTGAGAGAGATTCGATGTGGCGGCATACCAGATGGACAGATGGTGTTCAGGAACTCAGGCGGATACAAATGATCACCCTCAGATTCCGCTGTATCGATGCTACAGCAAACATGTTCCTCCCCTGGAAATATGGTCGTCATGTAGGCATTTACCTGATCGACTTCGGAATTGGTCGGACATAGTATAACACGCTCGCATAGCCACTTGGGGTTGCTAATGTTGTTATGCAAGTCTTCGTACACCCAAGTGACAATATCCAGAAGTTTTTCACCTGGAAGAATGAGCGGTTCCCTGAGCTCAATAGCAAATTCACCCTCTTCTGGATTGACAGGAATCTTCCCTTCACCCAGATCCAGCAGGAATTTTGCAAAATCAGATTCGTCCTGTTGTTCTCCAGCACCCTGCATGATCCTCATGTTTACTCTGAGACGAAGTATCTGCACTTTTCTCCACAGGTATGAGCTCTTGAAGCACCTTCCAACTATGTCAATACGGCTACCGTGTGGCACAACAGTAAGGATCTGCCTCCAGTCACCACTGAAAACCATTGCGATGCCGCCAAATGGTTCCTCTGAGCCCCGAAGCCACTGGAATGTTCGATCTGCTGCCTCCAATGCGCGACGATCCATCATTGAAACCTCATCCACCACCATTAGATTAGTCATGCGTATGAGTGCTGCAGTGGTGTCATTTTCACTGATGTTGCAAGTGGACTCATCAGTGAGAATGAGAGGACACTTGGTCCTACTATGGAAGGTGGCCCCTTTAGGCAGCAGCGTAGCTGCAATACCACTTGCAGCAGTTGCAAGAGCCACTTTGCCCATTGCTCGCACTTTGTTGAGTATATGAGACAATGTGAATGTTTTCCCAGTCCCACCACTTGCATCAACTGCAAGCATGCAGCCATGTCCGTGTTCCACACTCCGCATCACTTTATCGACAACAACGCGCTGCTCGTCATTAAGAAGGCACTCTGTTTGAGCGATGTGAGCCTCAAGTTCTCCTATATTGTGCACTGTTTCGTGCTCGATGACGCGCGGAATGCGAGACTGGAAATGAACTGGTTCAGGCTCAGGAAGGCCAAAGGTCTTACTGAGCGAAAAGCCGTGGCACTCAACTTTGTTCCTCAGCTCTAGTAGCACTGCACTCACAATGCGTCCATTTGGTTCATTCACACCTGCTGCACGCATGAAGTCCTCGCACAGCACATACTTGTGCCTTTCCCAGAACTGCACGTGGTTGCCTCTGAGAACGAATATGAGCATGTTGGCAAATACTTCGCGGACTGCAGGGCCAAATGCAATATTTGCAGCCTCTTCCATAACAGAATCCACCTCCTGGTCATTGTCAACGATGCCATATGCAATGCAGGCTGCCAGATAGGTCTCCATGACCCTACCACCAACACGACGGAGATCCTGAAAGCATGTGGGGCCAGGCACGTGGTACAGTAGCATGCGGAGATAGTACAACTCGGCAGTATGTGAGTTGACGGGAATAATGGGGAGCCGCCCAACCGTATCAGCCTTACGGTTATCCTGGAAACTCAGCCTTCTCTTCCGCAATTGAAACCTTTTCCTCAAGTAGGTGAAGTGTTGGAATACATCTGGATATAGAACATGACGCATGTGTGGATGGAGATTCATGGCTTCGAAAAAGGCGGTGAGGGTTGTTGCAGGGGGTCCTGACTCTGCCACGTTCTGTACGGCACCTTCGTCATTGAACGTGATCACCTGCTCATCCTGTAGATGGAGTGCCAGCATCTCGACTGGTGGGTACTTGCGTTGAATGGGGAAATCGTATATGCGCCAGTATCCCTCAGATGCGGTGATGTAACGCCCTAGTTCGTAGCGTGCCACTTCATCATGTCGTAATGCCTCTCGCATCCTCTCATGAGGCTCTAGTCTGACCAGGCACTGGTCCGGGCCCTTTTCAAGGTATTTGTACAGGTACTTGACACAGGTGACAGCACAGACGATCTCAAGGTTGATGTGAGCATCGTACCTGAGGACAATATATGGATTGTAAGGCACAACCCATGCATTGTTAACTAATACGTTAGCACCGCCTCGTATTGTCTTCATGATGGGATCACCAGGTGCTGCTTCTGCCCGTCTTCTGTACAGGGGATAGGAGTCATCAGAGAAGCTTGTCGTTTGGCGTAGGGCTTTGGGATAGTCCTTTGTGCACTTCCGGTCTGCCATGCAAGGGCTCAAGATGTTCCATTCCCCACATGGGCCGTGAATCATGTGTGATGTCACGATACGGTGTAGTTCCGGATTTGTGAGTCTGTCAGGAATCTCAGCAGAGACCACGCGATCGACATCTGCTGGTGTTCTGGGCTTGTCGCGAGGTACCACGGTCAGGAGCATGTGTATATGGGGAAGGTGACGCTTTTGCGTTTCCTTCACCATCACGTAAGCGTCCACATGCCCCAAGATGTCATGCTTGAGGATGTCTGCGAGGAGTGCTTCCACCTTCATATGAAACACCCGGGCGATGATATCAGGTCTTGCATTGGGTGGCTGACCCTCAAAAACCGATTCTTTAATTTCTGGCCACTTTGGGTTGCAGGTGAATGTTAGGAAAAAGTCTGGTTTTCCCTTGACTCGGACTAAAGCCATTGCATCCTGAAACTCTTTGGCATACCAACGTGGCGACCCATAAATTGACGGTGGCAGAATGGTGAGGCGTCCAGGTAGCACCTCAGCATCACTGTTCAACGCATCAACGATGATCTTATACTTTTCTGCCTTAATTGACTTCTGGTTGCAGCGAATCCAATTGAGACGGTGTGACTCAATTTTTGCCATCATGTCGCATACGTACTGCTGTGTCAACCTTCCACCACGAAGCAGTAGATTGAAGTGATGAGTAGGATCACGTACTTGTAGATGGTAGCGGTAGAAAGTTGTTGGCGTTGTCCCTGCCAACTCAGTGTGGTACCCCTGAGAGCCGCAGGGTAGCAGAAGTATGTATGATAGTGGGTCATACGCTGGATGCATGGCGTCTATTGTCTGTAAACCTCCTCCTCTGAGGTGAACAGCGACTGCCAGCCTTCCAAACTGCTCTGTTGTCATTGCCCCTGGAGCAATGACAGCCACATCGCTGTCTGGTGAGGGAAGGTTGACGGTACCATGATGAAGGTCTCGGCGCCGCGTGCGACCTGTTAACACAATATTCAGTTCATTGGCGCTATCATTATGAACCACATACTCAATGGCTGATTTGAATTGCTGGACGTATGGGTTGCACTCATGAATGGCCTGTTGTGCTCTTAGCAAAAACTGCTCATTCAGGCCACTGTTCGAGGTGTGGGCACGACGATAATCCAGCTCATGGGCTGGATCGTGAAAGTAGATCTGAGCAAAGCGTGGGGTACAACCCAGATCGGCAAGAGGAGCACCAATGTAATGGTAAACCTTACCTTGTATGCGCACTCCAGGATTGAAGCCAGGCATACGTATCTCTCGGACACCGATACTTGCCATTGCCAGCGCGTTGTTGTACTGTTTCGCGTGCTTCACAAAGTCCTGGTTAAGGAAAAGGTTTTTAATAGCATCTGGAGGTTGTGATGGAATTGAACCGGGTTTTGGATTCGTAGGATCATGCATAAGATCGACCTTGCCGTGGTTGCAGCAAAATCCTCTTCTCTCCTCATTCCACACCAAAGCAGCACAATGCGAGCATTTAGTGCATTGAAATATTGAGGTCCTGCTCAACGCGTGCCTGTACTCACCATGAAGTACCTCTCGGAAGAAATCGGTATCATCGTATCGAGCAAGGTTGCGATTGTCATGGTGAGCCTGCTCTAGTCTCACACGGTGTACATCCTGATGGCGCAGGGCATCCCTTACTTGCCGGTCTTCTCGCTGGTGAGGGATTTCTTCTGCACGCCGCCTTGCCTCGCGTTCAGTGTTGTCTGCCAAGCGAGCAGTCCGTTCTTCATCCGTTTCTTCTGCACGACGCCTTGTCATGCGTCCAGTGTTGTCTGCCAAGCGAGCAGTCCGTTCGTCATCCGTTTCTTCTGCACGACGCCTTGCCTCGCGTTCAGTGTTGTCTGCCAAGCGAGCAGTCCGTTCTTCATCCGTTTCTTCTGCACGACGCCTTGCCTCGCGTTCAGTGTTGTCTGCCAAGCGAGCAGTCCGTTCTTCATCCGTTTCTTCTGCACGACGCCTTGCCTCGCGTTCAGTGTTGTCTGCCAAGCGAGCAGTCCGTTCTTCATCCGTTTCTTCTGCACGACGCCTTGCCTCGCGTTCAGTGTTGTCTGCCAAGCGAGCAGTCCGTTCTTCATCCGTTTCTTCTGCACGACACCTTGTCACGCGTCCAGTGTTGTCTGCCAAGCGAGCAGTCCGTTCCTCATCCGTTTCTTCTGCACGACGCCTTGTCATGCGTCCAGTGTTGTCTGCCAAGCGAGCAGTCCGTTCGTCATCCGTTTCTTCTGCACGCCGCCTTGTCACGCGTCCAGTGTTGTCTGCCAAGCGAGCAGTCCGTTCCTCATCCGTTTCTTCTGCACGACGACTTGTCACGCGCGTAACGTCGCGTGTCAAGCGAGCAGCGCGTTCTTCATCCGTTTCTTCTGCACGACGCCTTGTCATGCGTCCAGTGTTGTCTGCCAAGCGAGCAGTCCGTTCGTCATCCGTTTCAGCTGCACGACGACTTGTCACGCGTCCAGTGTTGTCTGCCAAGCGAGCAGTCCGTTCTTCATCCCTTTCAGCTGCACGACGCCTTGTCACGCGCGTAACGTCGCGTGCCAGGCGAGCAGCTCGTTCTTCGTCAGATTCCATTGCGCGTGCACTACGTGCAGCTTCGTTCCTTCGTTCTCGTAAACGACGACTCGATTGGGGCATTGTCTTTATCTACAATCTATCTATAAGATAGACAGTAAGTATATAGACGGTAAGTATAGATAAGATAGAATAGATAGATCTAACAATAAGACAGTGGGAAGATACAATCGAGACAGTAAGTCGGCACTTTCGTAAGGCCGGAAGTGAAGTCTTCACTGTCCGGAAGTTCGCAAATCGCAGTTACGATTATTCGCCATTTAGTGTTAATATTCAATTAGCGCCAACGCATTTTGGCTTTTTGCAATTTAATCGCAAGGAAAAGTAGAAAGAGAAGAGGAAAAAAAATGAAAAGGAAAAACATTCCAAACCGCGAGGGAAAACAACACGGCACGTCGACACAACAACGTGTCCTGTGATTGGCCGTACGTGGCTGCCAGTAGCTGCCCCAAAAAAAAAACTTTCACCGTCCGGCGACTGAATTTTAGGGGAAAAATAAAACGCTCTTCGCTTAAAACAACGCCCTTCGCTCTGACTGAATTGGGACAATGTTTTTATGTTTTTAATTGAATTACTATCCGTAATGGCGCACGCTCTCACAGGAGCTCCGGAAGGTCGCATATCGCAGTTACGATGAATCGCAAATTAGTTTTAATTAGTTTTAAAACATAGTTTAACGCCAACATAGTTTGCCAACGTGAAATAAATGAATACGCTCTCAAATGTGCCGTCCGAGGCAGAGTGTGTTCGCCACGTTCGGCACACGTGATAGCTCGCTGCTCTCTGATTGGTTGAATCGTTTTTTGGACATAGCTCGGTAACTACTTGTCCGATTAATATGAAACCTTGAAAAGGCACATCCTCAGGTCCCCAGCAATATACCTGGCAAGTTTCAAGTATATCGGACCCGTGGTCGTCGAGAAACAGCGGTCACAGACAAACACACAGACATACACACATACACACACACACACACACACACACACACACACACACACACAGAGATTACTGGAATTATAGATAGATAATTACTAAAAGGCAGCCATTTTGGAACTTTACCCCTTTTTAAAATGCACTTTAGAAATGATTTAATATCATTTTTTTTGTTCTAAAGAAATTAAAAGCGCATTTGACCAGTGAAAGTGATGTACATAAAAAAATACACCCCAGAAATTACCAAAAATATGGCGGCCATCTTGGAATTCAACATGGCGGCGAAACCAAACTAGTTACAACTTAGGTAACAGTAAATTTGGAATCCTCAGTATCACAAACATGGGTATTGCCACTATTTTGAGCCTTCTATGTTGCTTAAAATTCAAGTTATGGCAAAAAATATGCTGAAAATGGCGGGCATTTTGTTTTTTACAATTTGAAGGTTAAGACTCCAAAATTGAACCGGTTAAACAGCATTTTTTAATTCAGCACCCTCGAATTATCCTAAAAAACTTGTTTAATCACTTTTAACACAAAATGCCTACACTATTCGAAAATTCTCAAATTTTTACTTGTCTATACTTTAAAATATACGCAATCTGGGTCCATCGTCTAGAGGGAATTTTAAAAACAGATCGTAGGTACAGTGGAGTGACACCCTATCCCATGGAAGTATGAATTAAGCTAGAAATTTTTATTAAGTTTAATTAAAAAAAAAAAAAAAAAACCCCAGAAGGCGAATGACAGCCTCGCTTAAATAAATGCATATATAAACTTCGTTTTAAGAATCGTTATATATGGTAAATATTGTCAGATTTCACTCCAGATTTGGACATTTATTTAGTCTACAGGATCTAATCCTCATATCCGAATCCGGATTTTTATGATATGCTTCAATTATGTAATGATAATAATCGATCGTGTTTCCAAGGCAAGGCACGTTTGAGTAGGCCGAAACAAAATGGGGGCTTAAGAACCCAGTGAGTGGCAGTGGGCTGACCAATATGGCCGGCCGCCATATTGGTAAGGCTTTTTCAGGGTTTTTTGTTATGAGCACCTCGTTAATCATCTTCAAAAAGGGTGTTATAACACACCCAAACACCCAGTTTTCATCATCGCAATCTGTTGGAGACCCAGGTCCAGGAATGCATGCAACGTTTGGGACCTCAAGGTCTCATGGTTTTGGAGTTATGGAGGAGACAGACGGACAGACGGACGGACGGACGGACACTGCCTTTTATTATTATAGACTAGCCGAAAGCACCCGGCGTTGCCAGGGTTCTTTTTGAATGAATTTACTACTATAATTCAGCTTTTACTCGTGGCCGTAGAAGATTGACTACTATAATTCAGTTCAGCTTTTAATTGTGAAATGGGCCCAGCTCGGACGAAGCGGCCTCGGCCGGCCTCACCACCGAGCCTATAACCTTCCCGGGGCCCGTCCCGACATTTCTGGTTCTTTTTGAATGAATTTACTACCATAATTCAGCTTTTACTCGCAGCTGTAGAAGATTGACTACTGTAATTCAGCTCAGCTTTTAATTGCGAAATGGGCCTGGCCCGGGTGAGGTGGGCCTCGACCGGTCTCGCCACCTAGCCTATAACCTTCCTGGGGGCCCATCCCGACATTTTTTGTATTGGAGGTTTACTCCTATCTTTCACCGTTCAGGAGATTAGCTTGCGCAGACAAACAAACAAACAAACAAAAACTTTCTTTTATATATACAGTCACGTGAAAAAGTAAGTACACCCCATGTAAAGTTTTGACTTTTTCAACATATTTTAACATACAGCTATTTGATCTTCATTTCAACAATATTGATAGATAAAGGTGATATAATATAACAAATATCATGAAACATTTACATTTTGTAGTCCATTGTATAATTTAAATAAACATAAATGCAAATTTCGCATGTGGAAAAAGTAAGTACACTCCTACATTTATCACTACTTCAAATACCTAAAATTAGAATCAGGTGCACCAGCTCAGGTGCAAATGATTAGAACATCGTTAGAGAGGATCTTGGAGGAACCTGTCTTATTTAAACCTCAGACTTTTAGTTTGATTTGCTCTTTGTTGTTGAAGTGTGCGGCATCATCATGCCTAGATCAAAAGAGCTCTCTGAGGCCTTCAGAAAGAAGGTTATAGATGCCTACGAGTCTGGGAAGGGATTTAAAAAGATCTCCAAACAATTTGAAATCAATCATTCGACTGTCCGGAAGATCATCTACAAGTGGAGAAGATTCCAAACAACTGCCAACTTGTTCAGGCCGGGCCGCCCCAGCAGGTTCAGCCCGAGAGCAGACCGCAAGATGCTGAAAGAAGTCTCTAAGATCCCCAGAATGTCATCACGGGACCTACAGGTAGCTCTTGCCACTGTTGATGTCAAAGTGCACGAGTCTACCATTAGAAAGAGGCTGCACAAATTTGATCGACATGGGAGGTGTGCCAGGAGGAAACCATTGCTGTCCAGAAAGAACATCAGGGCAAGTCTAAAGTTTGCCAATGAACACCTAGGCAAAGACCAGCACTTCTGGAACAATGTGCTCTGGACAGATGAGTCAAAGGTGGAGCTATTTGGCCACAGTACCAGAAGACATATTTGGCGAAAACCAAAGACAGCATTTGACCACAAGAACCTGATACCAACTGTAAAGCATGGTGGTGGAAATATTATGGTTTGGGGCAGCTCTGCTGCATCAGGGCCTGGGCAGCTCACCATCATAGAATCCACTATGAATTTTTCATTGTACCAGAGGGTGCTTGAGGATAATGTGAGGCCATCTGTCGGAAAGTTGAAGCTCAACCGAGGGTGGACCTTGCAACATGACAATGACCCTAAACATACCAGTAAATCCACCAAGGAATGGCTGAAAAGAAAGAATGGAGGGTTCTGGAATGGCCAAGTCAAAGCCCGGATATAAGTCCCATCGAGATGTTGTGGGGGGATTTGAAACGAGCTGTGCATGCAAGAAACCCCTCAAACATCGCACAGCTGAAATAATTCTGCATGGAGGAGTGGGCAAAAATTTCTCCCAGTCGATGTCAGAGACTAGCATACAGTTATAAGAAATGCCTACTTGAGGTTGTTTCTGCCAAAGGGGGCAATACCACCTATTAGAGCCAAGGGTGTACTTACTTTTTCCGCATGCGAAATTTGCATTTATGCTTATTTAAATTATACAATGGACTACAAAATGTAAATGTTTCATGATATTTGTTATATAATATCACCTTTATCTATCAATATTGTTGAAATGAAGATCAAATAGCTGTATGTTGAAATATGTTGAAAAACTCAAAACTTTACATGGAATGGGTGTACTGTTACGGATTCGTCACTTCCGTTGTTGTGGTTTTCATCCACTGTAAACATTTTTGATTCCATGTACTATTATTGTTGTCGTTTGAGGGAAATAGATATTGCTATTTTCAAAAGGTAAAAAAGTTAATGTTTTAAATGAAACCGGAACCGGACGACGAAGAAGAAAAGGAAGAGAGGAAAAAGAAGGCGGAGCGAGTGAGTCGGAGAAGAAGCATAGTTGCTTTGTGGTCTGGAGCAAACGTTGGCGAGCAAGAGTCACAAGTGAACTTTGGGTTTCCCAGGAAAGTGATTCCTGCGACAGAGTTGTTATCGCTGTGACAGATCAACCTGCGTGTCAGGTTTGGTGGTGGATTCCGAGGAGAATCATCGTCGTGCCGTTACGCCTCGAGAACGGGCCGTCGGCCATTTTGACTCGCGCGCTTTGCACATCGCGCAAGGTCTTTGCTTCGCTTCAACCGTTTTCACCGCATTCAGACGTTTATCTGGTGTGGGTGTGTATAACGTGGACTTTGAAGGTAAATCGGCGGTTCGCCGATTTGGAGCCGTGAAACGTCCATACACGTGGGTGTGATTTCCCAGTCGCCTGGAGGGCACCTTTGGATTTCCCAGTCGCCTTGAGGGCGCCTTTGCGCAGCTTTGGCGGGCGTGACTGTAACAGTAAACCCAACGGGATTCTGGTCTCGATTAGATATCGTTCTGACGATCGCTGGAGCGGATCGACTTTGGCTTGAAGCCAGGATCGACTTTGGCTTGAAACCAGAATCAACTTTGGTTTGAAGCTGGGAAAGAGACATTGGGAATGTTCTTGTTTCACTCACTTGGAGCACAGTGAGTTATATATTACGAAACTGATGGTACCATCATAGGATATATATTGATTGTACTTTTGATTAATATTATTGTTGTACTGTTATTCTTGTGTGATCTTGATACAATATTTGTTTGTTGGTAACAATTGGTGTGGCTTCACCATTGATCTTTGACATACAGAATAACACATTTTTCTGCCGTGACTCCTCTCTGGGCTCGGAGGTACACCGTGACCAGGGGTTTGGGGAGGAGCACGTAACAGTACTTACTTTTTCACGTGACTGTATATAGAAGAAGATATAGATTAGCAGAAGCTCGTGGTACGTCATACATCAAATGTTTGACGTCATACATAAAATTGCACGTGATACGTGGAGGGGTGAGATTCCAAAAATATCGAAATGATCCAAGGAAGGAGGAATGCACCAACAGGAATCTTGCACCTTGAAATGACATGGCTAAAGGTCAGAACGTTTCACTTCATCCCCACCCCACCCTGAACAAAGGAATGTGCTTCTCGGTTAAATTTATGACAGCAATCGAGCCAAATTCATTTTTACCCTGCGCTCGCAAAGCGAAAATCAGGGTTAGGCATTCAGTTGCGTATGCGCGTACATGTGGCATATGTGCGTGTCTGAATTTTTAAAATCTATTTTCTCGGCAACCGTTGATCCGATTGACACAAAATTTTAACATCGGAGCGCCTCCGCTTGTAGAATTTTTAATGATAATTCTGACGTCATAAGTCACGTGGTGCAGGCGCCATCTTGGAAAAACTTTGCACCTCTACATCACTGAAACCGCACGATGGAAAAAATTGAAACATGGTGCGTTGTCAAGTACTCCCCATTGGGAATAAGACATGTTAATGATGATGTCATCGGTGCCTTTGTTAGGACGTCATAATTCGACAAGTATAACTCTTCATCCGATCAGTATGATTTTTTTTTTCTTTGCAATTGTTGGTCTGATGGAGACAAAATTTTCACCATAGGGGCGCATTCTCCTGTAGAATATTTTAATTATTATGATGTCATAGGTCACGTGGTACAAGCGCCACCTGAGAAAAACCGAAAAACATTGCACCTCTATATCTCCAAAACCGCTCATGGAAAAAATTGAAGCGTGGCTCTTTGTAAAGAACTCAATATGAGGAATGTGTTGTTAATGACGTCATTGGTGCCTTAATTATGACGTCATAATTCGACAGGGACAACGCTTAGTCTGATCAGTTTGAAATTTATTGAACGTGATCTATGAAACAATTATTTTAGAGAATATAAATTTATTATGTAATCCCTCACGAGGTCTGGCAGCCACATTGGATCAAAGAGAAAAACCCTTCCAAAACAGAAGAGTTGGCTCGCACCTTGGTGACTGCGCAGGGTAGGTATTCTACAAGTACCATCTAGTTTTCACAAGGAGCAAAGCTCATGGAGAAGCAAAACCACAAAAGGCAGCAAGCTTATATTAGACGACCAAAGGGTATGTAGGGAAGAGGGCGACAGAGGGTGAGAAATGGGGGGTGGGTATATATACAAAGAGGAAAGGAAGAACAACACAAAAACGAGTGTCAATAACCTAGAAAGGAACAGAATGCAAAAAGTAACGAGAAAGCATCTGAAAATGCAAAGCTCGCCCGCGTCCATTTGTATTCATACGTCTTCTTCGTCTTCCATATGCTTAAAATAACGAAAAGTTAAAAAAAACAAAAACTAGAAGGGCACTCGGTCGAGAGCATCCCTCCGCCAGGCTGAACAGTTTATGTTTTTTATCCCACTGATAGGCCAGATCTGGATTCGGACCTGAACCAAAATCTAACAAGCTTGTTCTTGTCACCTAACCAACTCGTCCACCAAGTTTAGCCATAACTCGTCCATAACCTTTTTAAATATCATGTTATATGTCGGTTTTAGCCCGATCTCTCAATGGTGAAGAATCACTTTCAGATTAAATATTTCTCGTATCCGAATCCATATTCAGATCTTCACCAAAATTGAATCGATTCTTCCTTGTCACACAAACAACCTGTCCATCAAGTTTCGTCCAAATCCGTCCACAACTTTTTGAGATATCCTGCTATGTATCGATTTTGGCCCAATCTCCCAATGGTGAAGAATCACTTTAAAAATTCTAGTAGCCGGATCCGAATCTGGATCTTCACCAAAATCTAATCATTTCGTCCTTGTCACATGCACTACCTCTCCGCCAAATTTCGTCCGAATCCATCCACAACCTTTTGAGATATCTTGTTCACAGATAGACAGACAGACAAACAGACAGGGGTGAAAACATAACCTCCATCCACCTTTGGTGGCGGAGGTAAAAATACAAAACAAAAATTGATAATGTTATGCAGCCTTGACCTTTGAGCTTTAGGTCTAAAAAAAAAAAATCAGCTTCTACTTTCTGATTGGTGAACCAATTCAGTGTCCCAATATGCAAATTCTTAAATTTCAGGTCAATTGGATGAAAATTGACGATTTTATGCAACCTTGACCTTTTGATGTAAAAAAAAAAAAAAAAAAATCAATTGACTCCTACCTTTTAAATAGTGAACCAACTCGGTGATCCAAAACGCCAATTGTTTAAATTTCAGGTCAATCGGGTGAAATTGGCAATTTTACGCAACCATGACCTTTTGATCTAAAAAAATAAACAATCAGCTTCTAGTTTTTGATTGGTAAACCAATTCAGTGACCCAATATGCAAATTCTTCAAATTTCAGGTGAATCGGATGAAAATTGATGATTTTGTGCAATGCTGACCTTTTGACCAAATTATAAATTTGCCTTCTCCATATTCTCATCATAAAGCTTTATGGAAAATCTGATGACAAAACGTTACACCTCTCTATCTCTGAAACCACACAATGGAAAAAATTGAAACATGGGGCATTGTCAAGAACTCCCCATGGGGAATAAGATATGTTGATGGTGATGTCATCAGTACCTTCATTATGACATCATAATTGGCCAAGTACAATGCTTGATCCGATCAGTATGATTTTTTTTTTCACAGAAAAAAAAAAAATCAACCCCCCACAGGCTAGGCGGTTGGTCTGTCTTGGCCAATCCAGCGACCTGGAAAGTTTTCATTCAGGACGGCTTGAATGACTAAGGTCCAATGAGGGGAAGCGCCATCCTGTTGAAAAATGATATCGGGTTGCAGGTCTTCAATTTGTGGGAAGGCGAATCCATCCAACATGTTCATGTAAATTGTTGAGGTCACTGTATCTTCCACAAAGAAAAACGGACCCACCAATCGGTCATGGAGAAGGCCACACCACACATTGACCTTTGGACTGTCGCAAATTTGTTCAAGTTTCAGAGCCCCAGATCCTCACATTGTGCTGGTTGATCTTCCACGATACATGAAAGCAAGCTTCATCTGTGAACATGACCTTTTCCAGGAAATCTTCATCATCCTATATGAAACTGAGCATTTCCACAGCAAGCACCATTCATTTGGGTCCATCACTTGGTTTGAGTTTCTGCAGAATCTGCACATAAAGCTTCAGTCATTTATACAAAATCCTGTGAACAGTGGTGGTTGGTAGTCCAAGTTCTCTGGACGCGTGGCGGATTGATTTTTTTGAGACTTTCGTGAAATTATTCATGCACTCGTCCAACGTCCGCTGCACTTGTGCTTGGTCGACTGGTACTTTTCTGTTTATGACATCTTCCAGTCTCCTCAAACCTCTTGTACCACTCTCCGATACTAGTCCGTGATGGCGGATTCCTTCCATACCTCGTACAGAGATTACGTTGAGCTTGCATGTCGGATCTCGTCTCAATGAACCATTCGACGCACAAAGCTTTTTCCTGTGTTTTGACAATTTTTCAGAGTTATGCCTTTTTTGGACTTGTAACATATCACATCATTAGGGGTCATGTATTGCACAACAATTCTCGCTCTTGTTTTAAATCATTGTCATTGTCGATTTCGTTTAAAAATGTAATGTTTTTTTAATTAAAGTTTTTTTCTTACCCTCGCCAAAGGAGAGGGTATTTATTGCATTTGGGTCAGTTTGTTTGGTTGGTTGTGTTTGTCATCATGGAAGGCATCAAATGCCAACATAGAAACACAAAGAAAAAGTAGAAATTAAATTGAAAAGTTTGTTGTTTTGACAATGGAATGAGAAGGAAGACATGAATACGAGGACTGCATGGCGAGCAAGTATTGACAGTGTGCAATGACCCTCAACTGACATACTTGAAGGAAAACACTTGCAATCCTCACACCTTTGAACGATAACACAATCGATAACGATTCGACACATCGAATAATATTTGACACACAACGATACCACGAGATGTTGAGAAAATGCGATCATTTGGATCAAGCCATTGTGTCTTTGTGGTCTGTGGGGCGAAATCAGGCCTTTCATCCTTCATTGTCTTAATGACCTGTGATTTCTAGTCGTGTGGGTCTAGCATCGCTGAAGACCATTTCAGCACCTTGGCTGTGTCAGCTAATTCGATTCTTTTTCTTCACTGAATCTCAGTGCCAGTAACCAATAGTGTGCAGTTCCCCAAATATGTCACTAAGAAGGACATTAAAGATCCCATTGATATTTGTAATCCTGTCACTGACCAGTGGAGGTAAGTATGGTGCTCAATAAATGAAAGGTTAAGAAAAGGAAAGTTAAGATTAAGGTTTTGTTCTTGTGACACCGTTTTCTTTAAGAAACCTTTTAATAAACCACTTATAGAGAGAAAATCGTTGCCTTTTCCATACATTTTACGATTTGCTGGAATAAGTGATTGCTGCTGAATTCAAACAAAATACTTTTTGTGATCAAATCAACATTTCTTGTAAGAAGAATGCAGTGCCATTGTTTTGTAAACTTTATCATTATCTTTTCCCTTAGGACAAGCCCGTCAAGTAATTGCCAAACGTAAAGATATGAGCTACGTCCTTGGGTGGGGCTGGGACATTTACTGTATTCCGCTGGATAAAAACAATCCCCTGTACACTCCCTGGAAACCATCGTACATTTATATGTCTGTGATGGCTTGTGGCCTGCACGACTGCTGGGGCATCGATTCAAATGGAAACCTCAGATACCTAATAACACCAAGTACATGTGCCGTCCAATTGTCCTCCGTCTCAATCTCTGGAAACTTTGTGACACTGGACGTGAGCGACAATGGCGTTGTTTATGCAATTGACTCAAATTGGAAGCTTCATCAAAGGTTTGTATCCATTTGATAAAAGTTCAGTTTCACTTGCTGCACTTCACCTCCTTCCTTATCCTGGTTTAAATGCCCACGAACCTCACTCACCCTCTTACGATGCAAGTTGCTCTTTCTTCTTCTTCTCCCTCCTGTCTTTGTTCATTCATTCCATTGCTGTTGTATCCCAATGCCAGTGCATTTTTTGTATATACAGTCACGTGAAAAAGTAAGTGCACCCCATGTAAAGTTTTGACTTTTTCAACATATTTCAACATACAGCTATTTGATCTTCATCTCAACAATATTGATAGATAAAGGTGGTATAATATAACAAATATCATGAAACATTTACATTTTGTAGTCCATTGTATAATTTAAATAAACATAAATGCAAATTTCGCATGTGGAAAAAGTAAGTACACCCTTGGCTCGAATAGGTGGTATTGCCCCCTTTGGCAAAAACAACCTCAAGTAGGCGTTTCTTATAACTGTCTACCAGTCTCTGACATCGACTGGGAGAAATTTTTGCCCACTCCTCCATGCAGAATTATTTCAGCTGTGCAATGTTTGAGGGGTTTCTTGCATGCACAGCTCGTTTCAAATCCCCCCACAACACCTCGATGAGATTTAGATCCGGGCTTTGACTTGGCCATTCCAGAACCCTCCATTTCTTTCTTTTCAGCCATTCCTTGGTGGATTTACTGGTATGTTTAGGGTCATTGTCATGTTTCAAGGTCCACCTTCGGTTGAGCTTCAACTTTCCGACAGATGGCCTCACATTATCCTCAAACACCCTCTGGTACAATGAAGAATTCATAGTGGATTATATGATGGTGAACTGCCCAGACCATGATGCAGCAAAGCTGCCCCAAACCATAATATTTCCACCACTATGCTTTACAGTTGGTATCAGGTTCTTGTGGCCAAATTCTGTCTTTGGTTTTCGCCAAACATGTCTTCTGGTACTGTGGCCAAACAGCTCTACCTTTGACTCATCTGTCCAGAGCACATTGTTCCAGAAGTGCTGGTCTTTGCCGGGGTGTTCATTGGCAAACTTTAGTCTTGCCCTGATGTTCTTTCTTGACAGCAAAGGTTTCCTCCTGGCACACCTCCCATGTAGATCAAATCTGTGCAGCCTCTTTCTAATGGTAGACTCGTGCACTTTGACATCAAAGTGGCAAGAGCTACCTGTAGGTCCCGTGATGACATTCTCGGGTTCTTAGAGACTTCTTTCAGCATCTTGCGGTCTGCACTCGGGCTGAACTTGCTGAGGCGGCCTGGACTGAACAAGTTGGCAGTTGTTTGGAATCTTCTCCACTTGTAGATGATCTTCCGGACAGTCGAATGATTGATTTCAAATTGTTTGTAGATCTTTTTAAAATCCCTTCCCAGACGAGTAGGCATCTATAACCTTCTTTCTGAAGGCCTCAGAGAGCTCTTTTGATCTAGGCATGGGGATGCCGCACACTTCAACAACAAAGAGCAAACCAAACTAAATGTCTGAGGTTTAAATAAGACAGGTTCCTCCAAGATCCTCTCTGACGATGTTCTAATCATTTGCACCTGAGCTGGTGCACCTGATTCTAATTTTAGGTATTTGAAGTAGTGATAAATGTAGGGGTGTACTTACTTTTTCCACATGTGAAATTTGCATTTATGTTTATTTGAATTATACAATGGACTACAAAATGTAAATGTTTCATGTTATTTGTTATATTATATCACCTTTATCTATCAATATTGTTGAAATGAAGATCAAATAGCTGCATATTGAAATATGTTGAAAAAGTCAAAACTTTACATGGGGTGTACTTACTTTTTCACGTGACTGTAGAGTCGAGGCACGTGGATGAGCTCGAACACAGAACAGACCAGGACGTAAAAGAATGAATATAAGTGGAAAAAAGGGGTGGGGAACACACCAACAGCAGGGTAGAGGGGCAAGATAGGAGACCTGGAGGAAGAAACAACACAGGAAGTAACGAGTGCGAAGCCAGGAGTACACAAGAAGTGAACAAGCTGGATACAGGTGCAAACTCTCAATCAAATAAGTGGAAGGAAAACTGGAGAAGAAGCAGAAATGGAAAATAAGAAATAAAAAAAGAGGGTGAGCGAGCAGAGTGAAACTTGGTAATCTGGAAACAGGTGAGCAATTTGGAGAAAAGATCATTGGTACAGATGGGGGACGGTGGTGGACAGCTGTCTTGAAACATTGTCTTCATGTACTGTCACCTCACTCTTCCATGAGGCTAGGTTTTGTATCATGAAGTCGCTGGACTTCCTCTGTTGGGATGGTACGGACATTCCAGATGTTTAATAAAATACACATCCTCTAAAAACCGGTTGAAGGCTGTGTCCTGCTAACCTGTCAATTTCATCACAGCCTCCAACACTTTGGTCTAACACACCTGGATCTACCAATAACACACCTGGATCAAACACAAAATCTACCAATATACAAACTAATAAACCTACATTAAACTTTTGGACAGCATCGCTGAACTATAAAACTGGCCGACTCAAAATAGCCAAAGTGTAATTAGGATTGGTATCCTTCATATTAAATTTGCTTATATCCACATTGAATTTAAGCTAAAACCTTTTAAAATCCACTGTCAAACCGCTAAACCAATCAATGCAAAATGTTAAGTACATCAGAGTAGTGCTGTTAGCTAGATTCAAAATCCCGTCTCGGAACCGTCTCGATAAATTTTCAATTTTCATAACGGGATCTCGGGTCGGCTCGGTTCCTGACAAAGTAAAAAAAATAAAATAAAAAATAAAAATAATAATAATAATAAATAATAAGGCTTCAAAAATAATGGAATTTCATTACAATATATAAACAACAATGAAAAAAATTCATTTCTGATGTTGAGTACTTAAATTCCGACTTAGCTTCCATTTACCGGGATGAAATAAAATACACCGCCTACATGCAGATGATCGGCCACCGACGGGACCGGGTTATCTCATTACAGTTTGTATTGTCGTGTAATTTCTTGCTCGGAATGTCAGAGAGAGGGAGAAAATGTTTCTGTCCAGGCATATTCGAGTCCCGGTTGGAGTTTCATTATCATTTTGTGAGTTGTGATCGCCAAGGGGCTCGCTCCCCCCGTTCCCCTCCCCTCCCCCGCCCGGCAATGCCGGGTACTTCTGCTAGTAAATTATAAAGCAGGCGGTGTAGTGATCACCCCCCCCCCCCCTCCTTATTTTGACTCTGTGACTAAAGTAAATGTAATCAACTTATCAGGCCTAAAGTGGAGATAAGATAACCAAAATACTTTCACATTCAAACCGTCAAACCAAACCCCGAGGGATTCTTACAATTTATAGATTTAGCGTTGCAATTAAACATAAACGTTCATCAAAAACTCATTTCATAAAACTACATAATGTATTGTACTTGTATTAATACATTGTGTGTAGAATAATCCGTTATAAACGTGTTTTTAATCTAAATAAACATCGTCCCTCCATTCACGGGGCTCGAGCGAGTCCCTCGATATTAATGTGCAAAAGACCATAGCAACCACATTCCGTAACTCGTCTCCAAGGACGGACACGTGACCGCAGCGGGGCGAGGCGGAGTGATACAGCGGAAGGATTCAACGGTTTAAATTAAGCCGCGATGCGGGGGATTTTCATTGTGACCTTCATCCTGATTTCGTTACTTCCGCCACCAAAGGTCGATGCAGGTTATGTTTTCACTCCTGTCTGTTTGTCCGTTTGTTTGTGAACACAATATCTCAAAAAGTTGTGGACGGATTCGGACGAAATTTTGTGGAGATGCAGCGTGTGTGACAAGGACGACATGATTAGATGTTGGTGAAGATCCGGATTCGTTTGCAGTGCATTGTTTGTTGACAAGGGGAAAATCCTGGAACAGTGAGTTTACTTTATCTATCATCGTTTGTCAGTTCAGCTGCACTTGCGAAAAATGATGCTTGTGCAGAAGCAGAGTAATGAAAGCAAGGCTCAATAAATGCCTCTATTATGGAAAATATCTGCAAGAAGTTGGAATTTTAACCGGGATTTTTTTACCGAGAAATTGCGTTAATCAATTTATCTCGGGACCGTCTCGAAAGCCGAAACCGCCGGGATTTCGTCCCGGTCTCGGATCGGTTGACAGCCCTACATCAGAGTATCCATGGGGATAAAAGTTTAACATCTAAAACATGCAATACGCCCAATACGACAACCAAATCGTTCTATCGGCACGATTCGGATCCTCGCTTGTGGGGGTATTACTCCATTGCCACCCCAGCTGTTGAAGAGCTCCTTCAACATTCTGTGTCGCTCTGTCCAAGTTAAGCTGTCCTCGAACGAGGACGATCTCGTCTTGTCGAATATCCTCCTCCAGCCCCCTTCGGTCGTCGGCCTATCGCGTCTTGTGGAATCCCTCTAGTGTCGTGAACATACCATCCTCCTCCCTTTTCGTTTTTAACTCCCTGTACGCTAAGTCATTCGGAATGGTGCATTACTACCGTCTGGAATCCGCTAAACTACCGGTCTGGAATTGCAAATGCAAATTATTTGATACTTTGTTTGCACAGCACCTCTAGTTTTCTGCACTAGCGTAGTGTCGGAACATCAACCAGGTGTCGCTCTCGGGGTGCCTTGGGTCCTAAACCGTGGTCCCACCCATCGCGGATATTCGTCTGCGACTATCAGCCTTGTGCCATGTCGACCTGCATGCGACCTTGCCGAGCAGCCAAAGTCCTGCATTCAGTGAAACCACACAATCAATCAAACTCAAGCTCTTTATCTTTTTCACTCACAATTGTTATCTTTTCAAATTCTCTACTCTCTTGATGGCGTGCACATCTGGCGTGGATGGTGTGCCTCATGTCTATATTTCACTTTCCTTTTTCCAATTCTTTTCAAATTTCTGAATTCTGTCACAACCTATGTGTTTCTCCTACTCGTTCGCGCTGCACATCTCAAATTAGGCACTCATCAGTGTGAACCTTTACTCACGTGCTACATTTCATTTGACACTAATAATCTATTTTAAGGTAAATCTTATTCTGATGCATTGGAGCAGTGTTTCCCAACCTGTGGTACACGTACCACTAGTGGTACGCGAGGGCCTTCCAGGTGGTTCGCGACAACCTTTTAAAAAAATGATTTGGCCTGATAATTTTTTTATTTCTGATTTCTGATATATTTCATGATTTCCGATGTGCTGTGAGCAAAGTTATGCCCCGCATCGACCAGCTGGTGGAGAAGAAACAGATACAGCCCTCACATTAAATTGAAATAAGCCTGATATCTTATCGAATTGAGTTTTTCTGGAACCAGGTGGTACGCGGATTGAGTTTTTCTGAAACCAGGTGGTACGCGGCGACGGTACGGGACCTCCAAGTGGTACTCGATCAGAAAACGGTTGGGAAACACTGCATTGGAGGAACAAAACAAAAAATAGGAGCAGTACCCCTGGGCACTAACCTGGGAGATAAAAGCAGTATACTCCACCGACGAAAGGTATTTTAAACTATCACGGTATTTTAAACCAATTTCAATGGTTACTCCAAGACAGGGCAGCATCTAGAATCATAATACGTAATAATAAGACTTAAACAAACAAACAAAAAATCATATTTTGGCGGATCGACCAAGACCCACTTTGACCCCTGGTAGGCTGCCTTAGACCCTGATTTTTTTTAATGCCGTGAACACAACATACTGTCCTGTGGTTGGCTCAATTAAAACCGAGCGTCCACCATGGATGGAATCTAGCTTTAATGGAGGCGTTTATTCAATCCAATTGATGGCGGATCATACGCGAGACGGAATGAACAGTGCCGACTTACCTTCACGGCCTGATGTCTTCGACCTGAAAACAATTGAACTCACACGAACACGGGATTTTGGATAGAACAGAAAATAATAAAAGGGTTTATTTAAAATAACTATCGGGACAGGGAAACGCGATGATAAAACTAAAACCTAGGTTGGGATCCCGCACACCTCACCTCACATACAAGACAAGACAAGGGAAATAATTAAATAAAAGAATCGTCGTGTTTGGGGTTTGTGTGGTGCTTCTTAACTGTCTGCTGCCATCCAGGCCCAAACTCGTGACCGGACGCGGCTCCGTGCCTGGCGGAAAGTAGGCCTCAGTCCGCCTCGTCTGCGCACTCCGCTAGTCACGCCGCCCGGCAAGCCCCGCTCGCACGATCGTCGCTCCACCGTCTCTCCAACGTCCAGAGGCAAGAACATGTCCAATCAGGAATGAAAGGCGAACAGGGAGGAGGTCCAAATGGAGACGAAAATCACGGGCAGAAGGGAGGTCCAGGCAGGAAGAATCCAGGAACAAGAAGGCCAAGGGAAGAGAGCAAAATGCCGGCGAGCAACCGGTTTTACTGGCGGTCTTCTGACGTCAGCTCGCTTCCCCTCCAACCAGTGCGTCGCTCACTTGTCGCCTTTCGCGCCCTTTTTCGTCACCGGCGCTTGCCCCCCAACCAGTGCGTAGCTTGTTGGTTGTTCGTTCGCACCTTCCGCACTGATTGGCCGTGGTCTCATCAGTTGGTGGCCAATCAGTGTGTCGCTCCTTTACCTTTCTCACCCTCAATCACAGAGAAGCTCTCTGCCCTTCCTTTGACCAATCGTACGTCCTCCCCTACTCTGCCAATCTGTGTGGTGTTTGTTGCTCGCCCCTCCCCCTGGCCAATCAAGAGCCCCTCTGGGCGTGGCTATTGCCCGCCGACACAATGTTTGTCTTCCATGGCTCTTGATTGGCTCTTCCATGTCTAAACCGCATTTTCCCATCCCTGTACTATCCTTCCCTCTCCTGATCCCCAGGAGTACCTTTGGCTGCATTTCCCCTCTGTAATTCAACCATGTGTTTCTCTATTTGCTGTACTGTCCTAACAGGGATAACTGACTATTTACATCTCCGTCTCTGCCAACATGGATGATCTTATAATCAACCATCCCAACTCTATTCCTCGTTGGCGGTGACTTCAACTGTCACGATGCCGTTCGGCTGGGTGTTGGAACCTCTTCAACCAGTCATGTCATTGCAGAAGAGGACTCCTGTGACTAAATGGGCCTTACCCAATCAGTGAACTTTCCAACCTTACCCAATCAGTCCCGGCCCCTCTCCTCACCGCCTGTGTGTCCCGGCCCCTCCCCTCACCGCCTGTGTGTCCAAGCACCTCTCCTCACCGCCTGTGTGTCCCGCCCCTCCCCTCACTGCCTGTCTGTCCCAGCCCCTCTCCTCACCTGCTGCGTCCCGGCACCTCACCGCCGTTGTACGCGGCCGCCTCCTGCCTGTCTCTTCCGGTCAGTTTTTATGGTCAGTCATTGTAAGGGGGGGATTTAATTAATGTGGTGCACTAATGGGCCTATCTATTGTCTACAAGAGTGCATTGCCATAAGGGACACAGGTATGATCACCAGGTCTGACGCACAGGGGAATTATCTTAGTCCCTAGAACTATTTATCACACGATCATCCTTGTATGATCACAGGCACATGCCTGATCCGACAAACCGGGCTAAACACAGAAATTACAGGTGAGGTTTCCTATCACGACAGTCGGACACCTACCTATGCAGATCCACCTAAATCTAGATATTCCCCTACCCCAAAATTCATAACAATACCATATATCATTTTAGCCAAGTTTGGTCACAATCCCATCAGCAGTTTCAGAGAGAAAGTTGTAAGTGTTTACGGACTGATGATGCGGCATCCATAAGCTCCCTGGAACTACATTCCCATTGAGCGAAAAAAAAAAGCATGACAGTAATATAATCTTCCTTTTGGGCACAGAGAAAGGAAGCTTGATGAAAAAACTAACACATTACACTTCAGCACAATGGGCGGAGGCACTCGATGGAAACACAATGGCTTAAAATTAAGTTGTCGTTATTCCTCAAATATAGCGACTCTACTCCTGGCTCTGCCACCCCCACCTATGCTCAGAATCCCCCGATCACATGTCCATTCACCCCGTGCCCTTCCCCCTTCTTACTTCCTCGATGCCCTACCCACTCCTTGCTTCCTTCACACCCTAACCCCTCTTTGCTTTCCCCACACCCATTCTCTCTCCTTCCCCAGTGTCCCGGCCCCTCTCCTCACTACCTGTGTCCCGCCCCTCCCCTCACTGCCTATGTGTCCGGGCCCCTCTCCCCACCACCTGTGTCCGGGCCCCTCTCCTCACCACCTGTGTCCCGGCCCCTCTCCTCACCGCCTGTATGTCCCGGCCCCTCCCCTCACCGCCTGTATGTCCCGGCCCCTCCCCTCACCGCCTGTATGTCCCGGCCCCTCCCCTCACCGCCTGTGTGTCTCAGCCCCTCTCCTCACCCGCTGCATCCCAGCACCTCTCTTCACCCCCTGCTTCCCCACTCCCATCTTTTCCCCATGCGTGCCGCCCCCTCTCTGCTTCCACAACGTCCCGTCCCCTCTCCGCTTCCACAACGTCCCGCCCCTTACCGCTTCCACTACGTCCCACCCCCTCTCCGCTTCCACAACGTCCCGTCCCCTCTCCACTTCCACAACGTCCCGCCCCCTCTCCACTTCCACAACGTCCCGCCCCCTCTCCGCTTCCACAACGTCCCGCCCCCTCTCCGCTTCCACAATGTCCCGCCCCTCTCCGCTTCCATAATGTCCCGCCCCTCTCCGCTTCCACAACGTCCCGCCCCTCTCCGCTTCCACAAAGTCCCACCCCCTCTCCGCTTCCTCAACGTCCCGCCCCTCTCCGCTTCCACAACATCCCACCCCCTCTCTGCTTCTTATCCTCTCTATGCTCACTCCACGTTCCATTCCACATACTCCCGCCTCCCCTCTCTTTCCCACTCCCTACCAACATCACCTTCTTCCCCAACCATAAACTCTGTGAACCTACAACATGCAAGATCTTCACTCCAATTTGACAGATCTCTCAATGAAAGCTGCAACTGGTAAACCCGACATTATCTGCGTAACAGAATCCTTCTTCCCACAGGATGTCTGTGATTCCTCAGTGTCTCCTCCAGCGTTTCATCTTTTCTGTCTCGATAGGCCTAAACCCCGTTTCGGTGGCGGAGTTGCAGTTTATGTCTAAACCCCATTTTCCCATCCCTGTACTATCCTTCCCTGTCCTGATCCCCAGGAGTACCTTTGGCTGCATTTCCCCTCCGTAATTCAACCACGTGTTTCTCATTTTTGCTGTACTGTCCTAACAGGGATAACTGACTCTATTTACATCTCCATCTCTGCCAACATGGATGATCTTATAATCAACCATCCCAACTCTATTCCTCATTGGCAGTGACTTCAACTGTCACTATGCCAATCGGCTGGGTGTTGGAACCTCTTCAACCAGCCATGGCATTGCAGAAGAGGACTTCTGTGACTAAATGGACCTTACCCAATCAGTGAATTTTTCAACCTGTATTGCTCCCAATGGCAAATCCTCCCTTCCAGCCTTGGAAATGACAAATTTTCCAACTCGTGTCTCCTGTTCCAATAGGTTAATTTGATCATGTGCTGGTGAGAGTCAATATCTCTCTGCGGCACTGAGGCAGCTCTCCGGCACTAGCCAGAGTCTGGCAATTGAATCGAGCTGACTGGCAGGGACTACAAGCTGTCCTCTCATGTCAAGACTGGTCCTTCATTTCCACCTCTCCTCCTATTAATACTGCCTGGGAATCCTTCCACACAAGCTTGCTTTCGCTTATGTATGGATTTATACCATGTCATCTGCAGTTATCATTCCTGTCCTCTCAACCCTGGTACACACAATCCTGTGGTGAGGCAGTTGCTTTCAAATAACTTGCCTTCTCTTCCGGGAAGGCAAATCTGACTGAAGGCAACCTCAGATCAATTGACAAAGCCTAAAACAAGTGTGTCCACCTGTGATCTTGACAATTTAGATATTGACCTCAAAACAATAGGTTGCAAAGCTTGTGACTACCTCTATTAGGTGGTTAAGTTTTGTGAAGATAAGAGTACATTAGTAGGTGGTGATTAACATACATACAGACAGACAGACAAATCGGATAACAGACCAGACCAACCAATATACTTGTGAATCTTCGATTTCGCAACAAACAGGAGTGGAAACATAATCCCCGTCCAATTTCGGTGGTGGAGGTAACCATAACTCCTCCAGCTGCAGTGCTTCAGAAAGTATTCACACCCCGAGACGTTTTTCACATTTTGTTGTGTTACAGCCTGAATTTTAAATGGATTAAATTGACTTTTTTTGGCCACTTAATCAACAGATAATACCCCATAATGTCAAAGTGGAATTTTTGGTTTTAGAATTTTTTTTTCTTTCAGCTCCAGATTGAAAATGGTTTCCCCAGCATGTTTTTTCTTTGATTAAGCACTGGGGATGTTTCTTTTTAACCCCACAATTTCCAACTCGATTATTTACCAAAATTAGAACATTACATTTTCTGATGTAATACATGTCTTCCCATTAAAAGGATAATTAAATCACGTGACATTAATATGACTATGAGAGATAGATAATTATATGTGAAACTTCCACCACCTCCCTTTACTTGTTGCATTTTTTTCTTCCTCTCAGCATTGGAGTAAGGACGAGCATCCCAACATTGGAACCTCTTCTCCCGGAAAAGAAAATCACATCAGTGTCGGTGGATGGCGATCTTCTGTGGCTCGTAACTGTCGAAGGCACAATTATGCTCTGCAATGTCTAGCATCATGTTGTTTCTTGTCTAATTACCCTTCTCAACAATGTTTAACAGACACTTGCAATGATCTTATAATCAATAGCATGCTTTATGAACTCGGTTTTATTTGTTTTGAAAAGCTCAGAAGATTGACTTGTTTGATTATTTTTAACACATTTGCATTATACATCTTTCTCCATTTCTAAAGAATGTTTTCAATACTCCTTATCTATGAGCCAATTCTTGATGACAATCACCAAAGGTGAAATACTCTTTGGCAATGAGAACATGTCAGAAGAGTTCACAAAAATGAAATGCTGGATTCTCAAAAGAATTGTGTTTGAGGAAAAGAAAAAAATGTACAAGTTATGTTCTCCAAAACAGGAAGCATTGCAAAAAACTCTGAAGACTGAGTTCCTGAGACGGATATCTCAGATTAATAAATTAATGCATAATCTTTGCTCAAAATGTCGAAATTGTATCTGGAACAATGTACATCTTCATCTGAGTTGTGTTGAGCCAGACCGGTCCAACAAGGCAACCACGGCTCAAAACACCATTCATTTAGGCCATCCAAAAATGATCTTTGTCTTGGCTATGCTAAAGAAACTACAGCAGTGATCCCATTCTATCACTTTCACCACATCAATTAAATGGCAGTGTACAGGTTACTCTCTTCTACTTACCTTTTCCTTCTCTCTGACCCAAATATGGGTTTTCTCCACCTCTCGATGCTTTTCCCTTGTGACATCTCTTCCAACATCTCTCTGATAATGTTCATCACTATATCTGAACATTTTCAACGCCTGCTCCGTGCCTTGATCCCTGTTCCAAACTCTCTTCTCGTCTCTTTCGACATGTGTACGCCTCTCCCTACTTCTGCTAAACTCTCTCTCTCGCAAATCCTCCATTCTTCTTGTAAATTTCTCTTTCACCCTCTCTTTTGACCTGTAACTCTCCCAAACTTCCTCTCGGATACCCCCCTTTCCTCTTGAATTCTCACCTCTACTGTTCTCCCGCCCTTTTCTACCCTCCGTATCACGAGCCCTCTCCGTAAAATCCTTTCTACATATTGCCCGACTGTTCTTTCCACTTCCTCTGTCCATCTCCATTTTTATCCTCTCTTCTTCCTGGAATCTCCTCTCCTCCCCCTCTCGTCCTAGCTCTTTACGTCCCAGATGCTGACTGTGATCCGGATCGACTTTTTCATTTTTCATCTCAACAGGTTGCCAAACTGTACAACGTTCTTCTACATTCATAGATATCTGACCGCTTCGTTTATTCATTCTGTCGGTTTCCTCCTCCTCTTTCATTTTCTTATTTTTCTTTTCTTTTTTCTCTTTTTTGTGCTTTTCCTTCTTCAGTTTTTTCTTCTCTGCAAAAGAATAACAATAAAAAGCTCATGTTGCAAAATGAATGAGGTATTGGGCTTGGTATATGATTCATTGGATCAGAGAGGAAGTTAATAAGATAGTAAAACCTCACTTAGCCTGACTTCAGATCTCACATATTTGTAGCAAGTTGAAAAGCGTCCAATAAAAGTGTGCTGGAAAAGTTTGGAAGAATACACACGAGTGTGGAATAACAAAGTGGTTTGCATGTAATAGTCCAGTACACTGTGTTTCTTTGGTCGCCCTATTTGCCATAGTATTGCTCCTATTGTGTTTAGCGTAATACTTGCAGGATTCAGTGTGCACTGTTATGTCGTAACTATCATATTGCTGGATGTGACTCCTCTTTTCCCTGCTGTGCTCCTGTTTTGACTCAAAATGCCCCCCTCATTGCATTTCTTAAGCTGCAACTCAAAGCATTGCATGAGGAGTGAAAGGAGGTTCAGTTTGTGAAAATGATGAATCAGCACATCTCCGATATTTTCACGCTCAAATCCCACCCCAGCCAACCACAGCCTTCCTCATTGGGTGAACTGCAGCATTACACATCAAATTTCGGACTTAAGGCATGTCGGTGTTATTTCTGCAGCAAGCCGGCAATGTGTACATCAGGAATAGGTCAATTGCCATATAATCTAGCTGAGTGAGGTTTTACTGTACAATGCAAAGAAAAGAAAGGCTAAAATGTAAATAACAAAGAAGAAACCTTTCTTGCTTTCCTTGGAAGTGGACGCCAATGAATCTGAGCTTTGTGGATTCTGGAGGATGTTGTGAACAGACGAACTAGAAGCTTGAATAACTGGGGGTCCACAACCCAACTCGTGAAGAGCATTTGTGACAGCATCTGTAGCTTCTGTGTCCTTCGGTGGCCGGTAGTTCGAAACGTGATCGACTCGCAGGGTACGACCTTTTATCTGAAGTGCAAGGAAAATTGGAAGAAGCCAAAAGTTAAAAGTACATTCAGGAAAAAGACGACACTGAAAGGAATCCATGTTCGGGGCAGGGGTGAGAGGGGCGGGGGTGGCGGGGGTGGAGAGTGGAGGAAAGAAAGGGAATATAAATGGGGAAAGCAAAGGAAAATGGCAAACAACATAACACAGCAAGGGTTTCTATAATCCACAAGCTGGGTGGTCATGTGATTAACATCATTGGGATTATGGAATAAGAATTGGCGAATGCATACAATGGTCCATTATATATAAACAAATCTCTGTTGATTGAATGATATGTCAGCTGTTTGTCCAAAGGAAATGAACGAATTAACAACAGGAAAAAAGGGTTACCTTTCTGTTGGTTTTGCCTGTGTTGGAGCTGATGGTTGCTTTATCAAACCTTTTCTCATTAGTCTGCTGAGGATGCATATGTCATGCTCTGTGATCTTTTTTTATCTTGCATTTGTTGTTCTGACCACAAAGCTGGTCTGTGTTTCTCTCTGCTTATCTGAAGATTTTAAAACACATTGTGGGTTTTTCAGGAGAACAGGCCATTCCGTGTTGGAATCTGGCCTTCAAGATTGTATGCATGGAACTATGGGTGCGTGGCGTACTCTTGGAGGAAAAACACTTACAATATTGTTCTTGCCTGCTCATAAATCAAGCTCACTGGAAAATATATTTTGAGAAAGGATGGCCAGTTTCGTGCCCTCCCATCTCCCGCACGTGTGTAACGGCTCCGTAATAAAAACGGCTCATATTCTCAAGGCGTTTGTCCTACGTTCTTATTGAACAGCGGACAACGAATCCCGACATTTTGGTGCCGTGACTCGGATTCGACCATGGCTGTGGACAAGGGGACAGATGACATCTTGAGGTGGCAGCAATTGTCTCAAGGGTACCGTACCCACGACTTAGCAAAAGGTGAGAGACCTTTTAATTTCTCTCAGGAACAACGTGCTGTCATTTCCAGGCAAACACGAACCCTTTCCATTGTTTTGCGCGGATCTGAACTGGGATTGAGCCGTTTTATGCGGAGCAGGACAAATTTTAAAAAACTAAGATGGGATCTTAGGTATGAAGGTGCAAAAGGAAATCAAGGTGGGACGTTGAAGGAAAGAGAAACCTGTGACTAAGGACTACAGTGAATAAGGGAGGTGCGACCTCAGGTGTAAAAAAAAGAAATCAAGGTGGGACCTTGAAGGAAAGAGAAAACTTGTGACTAAGGACTACAGTAAATATTCTGTAGTGACCTCACAAAAAGGAAAATAAGGTTTATTTTCTGTAGCGACGTCACTAAAAGGGAAATAAGGTTTAAAAAAAAAAGGGAAACCAGAATGGGCAACCCAGGATACCCGGTCGTTCATCTTCAGGTACTCCGGTGGGATATATGTTGGAGACTTTTGCGGAAGTTTGTGTACAATACGTACATGAGTGGGTCAGACTGACCGTGGGACAAAGGGCCGCGTTTCCCACTGAAGGGACATTCCAAAGATCACAGTTGACTAATCTAAGGAAAGCTCTAAAAAAGAGAGATGAAGGGAAAAAGCATAATGGGAATGACTGGGAGGCTTTCAGCCAATAGCTGGAAGAATGTGCCAAACGAGAGATGGACTCAAAATGCACAGGTTTTAAAGGCAAACTCGAGATGACTAAAAAACAGATATCTGTGTTACAGAAACAAATGATAGTGACGCAGGAAAACAATAAGGCGACAGGGCCTGGGGAAGAGAGCGGGGCCCCCTCTCAACATCAGGCTGTGTACAGACCAGATCCCTAAGTGGGATTGTATGCTCAATTGATAGGGACAAGACCGAACACAGATCATAGGCCACAAACTATAGCCCCGATGATCATGACGGACGCAGGCCGTGCAGCAACGGCACAACGAGGAGAGCTACCTCCCAGATACGTACACCGGGCATGGAACGAAGTAGACTTACAGTCCATGTCAGCCATTCTTCGGGGATGCCTCGATGACCCAGATAGGTTAAGACAACACCTGTATGAATTCGTGCTCACTCATCAACCGACACATTTGGATGTGGGCATTATGATGGACCGTGTCCTCCCAGAAAAGATATGGAGAAAGGTAAAGGCAACTGTAGGATGGCAGATGGCTCCACCAAGTAACGAGACAGAAGGAGACTACTCAGCTCGCTTGGGTCGGCTGATAGACGCTGTCCATGAAGTCCGACCGAATTATGTAGACTGGGGAAAAATCACGCATTGTGAACAAAAGGCTGGAGAAGATCCAGAGGAATTTTTGACTCGACTTAAAACAATAATGAGCACATATGGGGGGCCCCAGGAATCGAGGGCCCACCAGATCAATTACTCAATAACTTATTTTGTAGGACTTCGCCCAGGAATTAAGAAACGATTGAAAGCTGCTATTTTGGGATGGGCGGGGCAAACCACAGCACAGAATCTGGCTTCGGCCATGCAATGCCACCAATCGTGCACTGCGGATGCAGACGCTGCTAAAGAGATTAAACAGGAGGCTTATCAAATGTTAGTTCGGGGAGCAATCCATCGGCATCAAGAAGTCGAGTTTCCTGTATATTGGAAAGAGGCCAGTGCCCCAGTACGCGAGTTCGAACCTAACCAGGGTTGGGCAAGGCCCCCACCCTGTGTGGAGAATCAGCGCTCCTCTGGTGGATGGGAGGATGAAAAAGATGCGGACAACGGCCGCCCAGGTAAGGCTGTTAATGGATGTTTTCATTGCGGGGAAGAAGGACATTGGAAAAGAGATTGTCCATATCTAAAAGGACGTAGGAGCGAGGGCCGAAGGGGTGGTCAACGACCTTCGAATGAGGACCGGCGCAACCTGGGCCGATTCGATAAACAAGACAACCCCAGAACCCAATATTGACATGATGCAAGCGAGAAGCCCCTCGACCCCTCCCTAACCAATGACCCCATTTCAGATCCCTCCACGTCATTGGTAATAGATGGAAAATGCTGTAAGTTTCCCGTCGACACAGGGGCGGCTCGCTCGACACTTAAGGGGTCAGACTCGGGAGGGATCCCCATTTCAACTGGGGTGTCACCTTCCGTTTCCGGTCTTGCTGGCGACGGTTCGTTTTTTCGCAGGTCTCCACGCTCTCCATCGAAATCGAAGTTAAGTCATTGTTCCAATTTGTATTTTCGTTATAACTGTATTTCTTTTATGGTGTATGTACGTTTATTGTCCCGTCAAAGATTTTCGGTGCAAATCTTTCATACCTGTATTGAAAATCGCGTTAATTCGTGTCGTCTCGAGGTCTTGTACAGTGTACACTGTACAACCTTGAGGCTTTGTTTTTCTCTCAGCGCCTGTCGTTTGTGATCCAATAACTTTCGTTCTCTGTTTTCGCAGTCTTTCCACCCCAAAGCCTACTTCCTTATGTAAATCTCAACTCAAAAAAAACAAAAAAAAAAGACTACCTTCTCTGTGCTCATTCGTTTATTCATTCTTATTCGTTCGTTCGTTCTTCGACCACGTGTTTCTCCCCCATTTCCCCAGATAGATTGTCAAATTTCAATTCGTTATTTTATCGTCCATGTGATATTGTTTGATTATAGTTAGTTTTGGTTTGAATTTCCTGTAACTCGTAATTAATTAATCGTTTTCTGCCCTTGTGTGTGGCCTTGTAGTTGTACCCCCGTCGGTGTTTTGTTAACTTAAGTGTGTTTTGCTTGGCTCTTGGTTTTTTCCCTTCTACCCCGAACATAATACTGTCTAACGTTCTAATTCCCCACCCCCCCCCCCCCCCCAAAAAAAAAACAAAAAAAAAACAAACATTTATTTTCTTTTCTCCACGTGTACTGTTGTCTCATCCTGTATTTTCTGTCCAGGTGTGCTGTTCGCCCCACCCCCATTATCTCCTTGCCATCCACCGTTTGCCCTGTTCACGTGACTCGTGGTGGTCCCTCTCGGCTCTCCCCCCGTTGGTATTTTTGTGCATATAAGATTGTTCATAGTTCTGTTTAAATATTTTTAAATATGTTAAACCTTTCCCCTTCTGTTTTTTATTCAGTGGTATATTACAACACGCTGTTTTTCTTCCTATTTAAAAGGCTTTTCTCAATTTCCTCTCCAACTCATTCCACTTCAAAAAAAAGAAATTCAATATCTTATACGTCTCCCTCACTACATGGTCTAAATTCACATTCATTCCATCCCTCCTCCATCATCCTGAACCGGATTGCTAACTTGAAAATCACAACAAACCCAATTTGTTATCAATGTTCGTCTTTCATTAATCATCCACTTTCTAAACTCCCCTCTTGCCCATCCCATCCAAATCCCCCCCCTTGCACCTACACTCCGAAACTTCCCCCTTGCCCCTCCACTCTTAAACTCCCCCCTTGCCCCTCCACTCCTGAACTCCCCCCTTGCCCTTCCCCTCCTAAACTTCCCCTTTGCCCCTCCCCTCCTAATCCCCCCCCTTGCCCCTCCACTCCTGATCTCCCCCCTTTCCCCTTCCCACCAAAACTCCCCCCTTGCCCCTCCCCTCCTAAACTCCCCCCTCACTCCTCCCCTTCAAAACTCCCCCCCAATCCCTCCCATTCAATTCTCCCCCCATACCATTCCTCTCCAATTCTCTCTCCTCCACCCTCCTCCTCCAAGCTGCCTCCTCCCCACTTCGTCTCCCTTCTATCTCATACCTCCACCCCCCCAAACCTTCTACTTTCCTCTGCCCCCCCTCAAACAACCCCTCACTGTGCCGCATCCCTTCACCAGCAAACCTTTCATCCTCCTCATCCTTCCCTTTCTTGGAACTCTTCTGCAACATCTGAAACACTATCAACTGCTCTCCCTACCTCCCCCTCTCATCCTTCATCTTACCCTACTCCTCCCCTCCCCTGTCCTGTACCCGATGCTCCCCCTCTCTCTTCATTAACGGTATGGACCTCAAACATCCGGGGCCTTCGCTCAAACCTGACTGATCTCTCCATACAGGTTGCTTCTGACAATCCAGACTTGATCTGCTTAACAGAGACTTTCCTCCTTCAAGATGTCTCTGATTCCTTAATATCTCTTCCTGGTTACTCCCTCCTCCGGTATGATAGACCTGAGCCTCGGCCTGGTGGTGGGGTGGCTATCTTTGTCAAAAACTCTCTTCCTCACTCTCCTTGCACTGCTCTCTTTCCTCCTCACCCGCAGGAGTACCTCTGGTTACGGCTTCCTCTCCGCTCCCACCTTTTGTTCATATGTGTTCTGTACCGTCCCCCAAACAGTGATGACTCCATCTACATTTCAATGTCTGACAACATGGACCAACTTCTATCCACTCATCCCAACTCTCTCTTCCTCATATGTGGTGACTTCAACTGTCATCATGCCACCTGGTTGGGTGTGGGTTCCTCTCTCACTAGTCATGGCACCTCAGCAAAGGACTTCTGTGACTCACTGGGATTGACACAATCTGTCAATTTCCCGACCCGGATCTCAGCCAATGGAGTATCTTCTCTTCTAGACTTGGTTATGACAAACTTCCCTGCTAATGTCTGCTGCTCTTCTTCTGCTCCAATCGGTTCTTCTGATCATGTGCTTGTCAAAGTGGACATCTCTCTGGCCATTCTCAGAGAGCCTCCTCAGCGTCGACGAGTCTGGCATTTCACTCAGGCCGACTGGGACGGTCTTCAAGCAGCCATCAATCGTCTGGATTGGTCTCCCATCTCCACTGCCTCTGACATCAATTCTTCCTGGGAATTCTTCCAAAGCAAACTGATCTCTCTCATGCACAGATTTATCCCATCTCGCCTTCAATTGTCTTACCCTTCCTCCCGTCCATGGTACACTGAATCTTGTGGTGAGGCAGTTGCCCTGAAACAACTTGCCTTTGCCTCTTGGAAGGCTAATCCAACTGAAGGAAATCTCAGTTCCTTCCACCAAGCTCGGAACAAGTGTGTGTCTACCCTCAGGAGTGCCAGGAAGCACTATCTCTCCTCACTCAAGAATGAACTCTCAAACCTGTCTCCTTCCTCCAAATCCTGGTGGCGTCTGGTCAAATCCGTTTCTGGTGTTTGTTCCCCCTCCATCCCCTCCCTTACCTCAAATGGCCACACAGTTGACATCGCACGTGACAAAGCCGAATGCCTCAACTCTGTGTTCGCCTCGAAATCCTTAGTCCCAAACCCATCTCTCTCTGTTCCCACCTTTCCCAGTCGAACCCAAATGCTCCTGGACTCTGTGTCCTTCTCTCCTGACAAGGTGGAGGAGTTTTTGTCAAACCTCGACTCTGATTCTGCAACTGGACCAGACGGCATCAGCCCACGGGTCCTAAAATCCTGCTCTGCCGCTCTATCTCACCCTCTCTCTGTTCTTTTCACCCTATCTTTTGCTCAAGGTCATCTGCCAGCATCCTGGAAATCAGCTAACATTACCGCTTTACACAAAAAAGGTGCAAAAACAGATCCTTGCAACTACAGACCAATCAGCCTGCTCCCAATTATCAGCAAAGTCATGGAATCCATCATTGCTTCGGATATGAAATCTTTCCTCTTCTCCAATGGCTTGATCTCTGATCATCAATTTGGTTTCAGACCAGGTCACTCTACTCTGGACATGCTGCTTCTGCTGTCTCAACAATGGATGGAGGTCCTGAATGCCAAACAGGAAATCAGAGCTGTCTCCCTTGACATATCAAGGGCCTTTGATACGGTCTGGCACCCAGCTCTGCTCACCAAACTCTCCTCCTATGGTATCCATGGAAATCTCCATGCATGGCTTGCGGACTTCCTCTCTGGTCGTAGTCAACGTGTGGCCCTGAATGGATTTCTCTCATCTCCCCTTCCTGTTCAGGCTGGAGTTCCCCAAGGAAGTGTGCTGCGCCCTGTGCTTTTTCTGGTCTTTATCAATGATCTCTCTGACTCTCTGGAAAATCCTCTCTATCTCTTTGCTGATGACTCCACTCTCTGCCGCTCCATTCCTCTTCCCTCAGATAGGCAGTCTGCAGCCTCCTCACTCTCTGAAGACCTGGACAAAATCACAGACTGGTCAGACAAGTGGAACATGTCTTTCAATCCTGCCAAATCTCACTCTCTTACTATGTCTCTCCGAAAAGATCGACTGGACAACCCTCCCATCTACTTTCTCAACAATCCTCTCCAAGAAGTTCTGTCACTCAAGCTTTTGGGTCTCACTATCTGCCATGATCTTTCTTGGGAAAACCACATTTCCAAGCTGGCCTCCAAAGCCAGTCGCCGACTGGGCATCCTCCGTCGTGCGAAGTCCTTCCTCGGCACACCTGAGCTCCTCACCACATACAAGGCTTTCATCCGCAGCTCAATGGAATACTGTTCTCCCCTATGGGCTGGTGCTCCTCCCTCACACCTGGCTCGGCTTCACGCTGTTGAATCCAAAGCTTTCAAAATCATTGGAATCTCCCGCGATGAAGCTATCTCTGAGGGCCTTTCACTCACTCACCGCAGGCAGGTAGGTGGTCTTTCTGTCTTCTACCGACTCCTCTCCGGCCTTGCTCCCCCAGCTCTCTCCGTGCTCTGTCCCCCAAATATTCCTACAGGTCGCACAAGATCTGCCAGCAACCCTCTGATGGTTAAACTGCCGAAATCTCGGCTCTCTGCTCACCTTCACTCTTTCATTCCTCTTTTCTCCCGCCTGTGGAACAAACTCCCACACTCCCTTCAATCCCTCTCCTCCCTCCAGGTCTTTAAAACAGCTGTTCACCACCATCTCTTATCTTCCCCCATCCATAACCTTGATCTTTTCTACCCCCACTAATTCACCCCAGATCCACCTTATTTGAAATTCCAACTTATTTCCTGGAAATCCTGGCAGTGTCCATATGTTTATACCTCTCCCACCCCCCCCCCTTCACATGCCTCCCCCCCTTCACATGCCTCCCCCCTTCACATGCCTCCCCCCCAAAGCCCTCTCCCTCCCACAGATCTCTCGATGTCTCCATGTCTCTCGGTCCCTGCTCTCAAATGTTGTGTTTGTGTCCTTCCCCCTCTCTCCCCATCTTGTCTACCGCTCCCGATGTTATTTGTTTTATGTGTCTGTTTGTCTTTCTGTGTGATTAATTTTCGCTCTTTCACGAGCCTCGATCTTGTATACAAAAAAAAAAAAAAAAAAAAAAAAAAAAACAGAAAGGGTCTCGGTGGTGGGGGTGTCAGGGAGGGTGGAAAAAATACCCCCGAGTCAGGAATTGGCAGTGCAATGCGGACCTCTATCTATGAGACATGCCTTTTTACTAGCGGAGAACTCCCCACGTAACCTTTTGGGGAGAGATTTGTTTTGTCAGATGGGATGCACCATACGATGTACTCCGGGAGGGGTGTTTTTGGACATACGACACTCCCAGCGAGATCTAGTTCTACTGCTATTAATGCAAAAAAATCCGGTAGTGTACTGGTGGAGATGCACGGACAATCAAGTGTTAGTCACCACTCGAACGCACTGGGACACGCTTGAGGTTTCAGTCGAATTGAAGACCTGGGTAATGGCCCATGGATGGAATGTACACGGATGGAAAGAGACCCTTCACTGTACTTGCTATTATGACAAACTTGGCAACGACGAACAATTTGAAAATCAGGTGCATTCTCGCCTTGGAGAAATCACCCATATAGTGGTCACAGACCTTTGGATAGGAAGAGAGGGGGTAGGGTTGGAAGTACAGATGACGCAAGACCAAAGGGACCTCGCTAAATTGCCAAATGACGTCACTCCTCATCTAACACTCTGAGTAAGTCAGGGATTCGAGGCAAAGGACATTGGACCCATGATAACTCGGTTGAAAAACATTCCAAGGGATTACCAAGGGGTCATGTTGGAATGTAACTGGCACCATGTGCGCAATCAACAGGGCTTCATGTGGGAACAGCCGCACATCGATGTACCCACAATATTTGAGAGAGTGGAAATTGAGTGTAAGGACACGCGGTGGAGAGAAGGCGGCCGACTCCACGACCAGGCTTTGCACCAGGTGCCAGCTAACCTGTGGACCAGACATCCCAATGACGTGGGAAAAATGACAAGCGCAGACCCGGTAACCGTCACATTGCAGCCAGGAGCGGCTCTCCCTAGAGTGAACCAATACCCAATTCGTGAGGAGGCTCGGAAAGGTATATTACCTGTGTTGAATTCATTGCTTGAACAGGGAATTTTAATCCCGACGTTAGTTCATGTAACACTCCCATGTTACCGGTCCGCAAACCGGGAAAATCGAGCTGGCGCTGTGTTCAGGATTTGCGAGCATTAAATAAGTGTATTGTCAGAATTGCCCCCGTAGTACCTAATCCAGCCACTATCATGGCATCCATCCCGCCAGATGCTGAGTTTTTCACGGTAATTGATCTATGTTCAGCATTTTCCTCCATCCCTCTAAGCCAGGAATCACAACACCTGTTCGCTTTTACCTATGAAGCACAACAATACACATGGACCCGTCTGCCCCAAGGATTTGCCGACAGCCCTACACTGTTCTCGCGGGCCCTACACAAAGACTTGATGGACGTAGTCCTCGCAGAAGGGTCGACACTGGTACAGTGTGGTACAGTATGTGGACGACTTATTACTGTGTAATAAACAAGAGCAAAAATGTCTGACTGATTCAGTGACCCTCCTCTGTGCGCTGGCCGACAGAGGCCACAAGGTGAATTACGACAAATTACAGCTGTGTAAAACCAGGGTGGAGTACCTTGGACATTCTATTGAGAAGGGTAAACAGACGCTGACAACAAAACGCGTGAAAACTATTTCCGCAATTCTGAGACCAACAACAAAAAGGGCCCCCGAAGATTCTTGGGCATCACTGGGTACTGTCGGACATGGATCCCAGATTATGCAGTACTGGCCCGCCCGTTATATGATGCTTCAAAAGACAGCGCGCCATTGCAAGTCGAATGGTCAGCAGCAATGGAAAATGCATTCGCTGGACTGAAAGGTTCGCTGTCCACAGCACCCGCCTTAGGCTTGCCCGACCATGACAAAACCTTCTACCTATACGTGCACGAATGGGAAGGTTTTGCACAAGCGGTATTGGCGCAAAAACATGGCGACAAAATGTATCCCATAGCGTATTACAGTAGCCAACTCGACCCGGTATGCAGAGGACAGCCATCATGCCTCCGTGCAGTAGCAGCGGCGGTATACGCAGTTACTCATTCGTCCGACCTTGTTTTGGGGAGCCCCCCTGGTAGTCAGAGTAGCCCATAACGTTAGTGCGCTCATAATACAAGCGAAGACGCAACATCTCACCGCAGCGAGGTCCGTCATCAGTGAACTAACACTCTTGTCAGCCACTAACATAACTGTTGAAAGATGTAACACACTGAACCCGGCGTCTCTCCTTCCCCTACCAGGTGAGGGGACTCCACACGACTGTCTGCAGCTCGTGGATTCGGTTTCCGTGTCGAGACCAGACTTGAAGGACGAAGCGCTTCCGAACGCAGAATTGACATATTACGTCGGCGGCTCTTCAAGCCATCCCCAGGATGATTGCTTGCTTTCATGGTATGCTGTGTGCGACCATTGGGAAACAATCGAGGCCCATGCACTTCCACCATGGCATTCTGCCCAGCAAGCCGAACTAATAACGCTTATGCACGCATGTAAAATGGCTGCGAGACGCTCCGCCACAATTTACACAGACTCTGCCTATGCCTGGGGCGTCGCACACAACTCAGGAAAAATATGGGAAATGAGAGGGTTTCTCACCTCAGCGGGTTCACCTGTAAAACACGGTAACCTGATCGCAGCCTTACTTCAAGCAATACAGGAACCTAGTGCACTCGCAGTTGTAAAATGCAAGGCACACTCACGCCAACAGGGGTCACTAATCTCCCAAGGTAATGACCGTGCACACCGAGCGGTCAAGAGAGCCACGTACGAACAAAATCCCAGGGTTCGCCTGCCACACCTCGTCCCGCTCATAACAAAAACAGTAACCCCCTTCTGTGCAGGACATTGTCAATCTACAAGCGGCAGTGGAAAATAGGGAAATGCTGGGATGGCTGCAACAAGGGTGCACGCAGCAAGACAATGATGTATGGATCGATCGCCAGGGCCGCACCGTAGCACCAAAAGCATTGCTTCCATGGATCGCACGCGTGGCGCATAATAATGGCCACGTGTGCAAAGAGGGGGTAGTAAAGGAGATCTTACACTCATGGTATGCTCCAGGTATCACAACAGTAGCCGCGGAAATATGCCGAAAGTGTGCAATTTGTCAACATCACAATGTGGGACCCTCACCGAGACGTTTTCAAAATGCCGCACATCCTATGCCATGGGCACCGTTTGTCCATTTGCAAATTGACTACGTGCAGATGCAGCCACTAAAATACAAATATATACTCTTGATTGTTGTTATGTTTTCCAAGTGGACAGAAGCTTAAGCTACTCATAGGTGATGCCACCGCGGTGGTAAAACATCTCGTGCGTGACTTTATTTGCAGATTCGGCATCCCGTGCATAATATCAAGCGACCGCCGACCAGGGAACACATTTCACAGCAGAGATAGTCAAAGAGCTATGCAAAGCCCTACGGATACAACAAGTATTCCACTGCGCTTACCATCCACAATCGGCGGGCGCCGTGGAACGTCAGAATGCTATCTTGAAGTCTAGACTGACAAAAATATGTGAGGACACAGGACTTAAATGGCTGCAGGCATTGCCTCTTGCTCTCATGGCCATGCGCTCAACAGCAAATAGACACATGGGCCTGAGTCCACATGAAATTATGATGGGATGTCCTATGCGGCTGGCAGTAACGGTGCCAGCTATGACCGATTTACAAAATATTCATCACCTGGATGATAATGTGCTGACCTTTTGCACAGAACGAATGAGAACTGTCAACAGTTTCCATTCACAGGTGAAAGAAGCTCTGCCGGAACCAGTGGCCCGGCCGTGCCATCCCTTCGAGTCAGGCAACCTTGTGATAATAAAGAATTTCAGAAGGAAGCACAGCCTCCAGGAAAGGCGGACTGGCCTGTACCAGGTGCTGTTGGTCACATACACTGCTGTGAAGTGTCGAGAAAAGACCTCCTGGATACACGCATCTCACTGCCAAAGGTGAGTATCACCAGAGACGCACCCCCAGGAAGCCACTTCTCTAGACGTACCCGCACTCAACCAGGGCCCTACACAACCCCAACACAATGGGACCGAGGGGGATGCAGACGTTGCTGCTAGTTCTGATGGGGACACCAAGAGTACTCAGTGAAGCCTTAAATGGACATGGGAGTAGAGGACCCCAGACATCACACCAACCTGCAAGACTAAAAAGAGGGTTAAATGACCCCAAGTATTTTAGTAACGGAGTAGACCCCCTAAAAAGGAAAGCGGGAGCATTAGTTCCCATGGTGCCCCCCTCTATAATGATTGACAATGGGCAGAAAATAGAAATCCCATGCATTAGTGACAGAAACATAAGGAGTGGAATTTTGACTGTCTCTCCAATCTCCAATCATTAGCTTCCGGTCCCTCGAGCGACGGGGCTTGCTTTGATCTCTCCACGGCATCAAAGTTTGAGTGTTTTCCCGTTCGTTTCTTTGTCAAATTTCCGCTGCGTATTTTGTTGTGTATGTGTTATTGTGTGTTTCTATTTGGTTTTGGTTTTGTAGTTGTTGCAAATTTGTGTGTAATTAGTCGTTTCTTTGTCCACGCCTCGTGCGGCCTGGTGTCTCGTGCGGCCTCCTTGTCTCGACTTGTGCCCCGCCCCCTATATTCTCGTTTGTTCTTTCACCTCTGCTCCTGCTTTCTCAAATCCACGTTCTCACTTAGAGACTTTTCCCAGATTGTTTTCATGGTTTTGTTTAAATATTTATTTAAATATGTTTAAACCGCAGCGGTGATCCCCCCCCCCCCCCCCCCCCTCCAGGATTTCCATGTTTTAAACGTTTCCCAGTGTGTACCCTGGATAAGAATAGGTACGCCGTATCCCTGCGTGTCGTAAGAGGCGACTAAGAGGGTTGGCGTCAGGAAGGGCATCCGGCCATAAAAACATTGCCTCAAAAAGAGAACCATGACAATTACAACTACATATGGGCAGGGTACAGCCTGAAGTGGAGATCGGTTTCTGAGGTTTGGGACATGGAATGTAGGGACAATGACAGGGAGATCAGGAGAAGTGGTGGAAGTATTGGTCAGAAGAAGAGTGGACATATGTTGTGTGCAAGAGACGAGATGGAAGGGAAGTGGTGTGAGAATGGTGAAGGGTAGGCAGGGACAGAAATACAAGTTTGTGTGGCAAGGGTGCCTGGAGGGCGTGAATGGTGTTGGTGTCCTGTTTTCTGAGGAGTTTGTAGACAGTGTGGTGAGTGTGACTAGAGTGAGTGATAGGTTGATGATGGTGAAAATGATGATTGGAAAGCTCTTGGTGAACGTCATCTCGGGATATGCTCCGCAGGTTGGTCGGAGCGATGAAGAGAAGGACAAGTTCTGGTGTGCGATAGAGAAGCTGATGGAAAACGTGAAAGATGAGGAAGTTGTTGTGGTAGGAGGAGACCTAAATGGACATGTGGGAAGGAGTATGGATGGTTTTGACGGAGTTCATGGGGGTTACGGATATGGTGTGAGAAATGGAGAAGGTGAAAGGATTTTGGAGTTTGCTGATGGAGCTGATTTGTTGATTTGTAATACTCAGTTCCAGAAAGAGGATAATAAGCTTGTTACATACACGTCAGGTGGGTCGACGACAACCGTTGACTACCTGATGGTGCGTAGGCGAGATAGGGGGCACCTCCGAGACACAAAGGTGATCCCGGGGGAGGAGGCTGTTTCACAGCACCACTTGGTTGTCTGCGACGTAAGGGTGAAAGGTGCGAGGAGAGCTCGGCGGGTGAAGTACCAACCGAGAATGAAGGTGTGGAGGTTGAAAGAGGTGACAGTAAGGGAGGCATTAAAAGAGAGGCTGAGTAGGGTCGAGGATGATGTGGTTGAGCTTGAAAGTGGTTGGATGTCAATGAAAGCTAGTCTGTTGGGAGCCGTTGGTGAGGTATGTGGATGGACAAAAGGACCACCGAGGCACTCGGAAACATGGTGGTGGGATGATGAAGTTGGAAAGAGGATTGACGAGAAGAGGAAGAAGTTCAAGGAGTGGCAGAAGGCGAAGGGTACGGGAGCAGAAACAGCAGAGCATGAAAGTTATAAGGCAGCCAGGAAGGCTGCAAAGAAAGAGGTAGCAAAGGCGCAGGAGGCATGTAGGAAAATGTTCGGAGAACGCTTGGATTCGGAAGAGGGTCAGAAAGCAGTATTCAGGATTGCAAAGCAGATAGCGAAAGAGAGGTGTGATGTGATGGGGGTGAGCTGCTTGAAGGATGAAGTGAGACAAATCGTTGTCGACCCAGATGTAATTAAAGGAAGATGGAAAAGATATATGGAAATGCTGTTGAATACAGAGAATGAATGGGATGGCAACATAGAGAGTAACCCAGTTTTAGGACCGGCAGAGAAGATAACTGAGAAGGAAGTTGAGGAAGCGATAAAAGCAATGAAGGGTAGAAAAGCGGGAGGGCCGACGGGAGTTGTGGGAGATATGTTGAAGGCAGCAGGAATTTGGGGTGTGAAGAGAATGACAGAGATCTGTAATCTGGTGGTGAAAGAAGGCCGCATTCCAGTGGGTTGGGAACTGAGTACCCTCGTCCCTCTATACAAGGGGAAAGGTGACCCTCTGGAGTGTGGCTCGTACCGAGCGATAAAGTTATTGGAGCATGGAATGAAGGTATTGGAAAGGGTGTTGGAGAGGAGGATAAGGAAGAAAGTGAAGATCGACGAAATGCAGTTTGGATTTATGCCAGGAAGAGGAACGACAGACGCGCTTTTCATTGTGAGGCAGTTGCAGGAGAAGTACATGGAGAAGAGGAAGAAGTTGTTTCTTGGGTTTGTTGATCTGGAGAAAGCATTCGATCGGGTTCCACGCAAAGTATTGACATGGGCATTGAGGAAGTTAGGAGTGGAGGAATGGTTGATCAGAGTAGTGATGGCAATGTACAAAAGAGCGCGCACAGCTGTAAGGACGAAGGACGGGAACAGTGGTGAGTTTGAGGTGAAGGTGGGAGTGCATCAGGGGTCGGTACTAAGTCCACTACTATTTGTAGCTGTGATGGAGGTGCTGCCTCAGAACGTAAAGGAGGGTTTACCGTGGGAGTTGTTGTATGCAGATGATCTGGTGTTGATTGCGGAAAGTATGGATGGACTGAAGGAAAAGATGAACACGTGGATGGAATGTATGGAGACAAAAGGTCTGAAGGTGAATATCGGAAAGACGAAGGTGATGGCAAGTGGTAAAGCATGTGGTGAGGTGGAAAGAACTGGGAAGTGGCCCTGTGCTGTGTGTAGGAAGGGTGTCGGAGTGAACTCCATTCAGTGTACAATGTGTGCTGAGTGGGTTCATCAAAAATGTAGTGGTCTGAGAGGGTCATTAACCAGGGTGGCAGCTACATTCAAATGTAAGGTGTGCACAGAGGGAGCTGCAGATGGAGGAAATGTTGAGTTGGATCTTGGAGACGGCGTGAAGCTGGAAGGTGTGAAAACATTTTGCTACCTCGGAGACATGCTGAATGGAGAAGGTGGATCAGACTCGGCAACGGTTGCTCGAGTGAGATGTGCATGGAAGAAGTTTCGGGAAGTGAGTGGCGTGCTGATGATGAGGGGAGTGTCGTTGAAGCTGAAGGGAAAGGTGTATGCTGCATGTGTGAGAAGTGTTATGATTTATGGGAGCGAGACATGGGTAATGAACGTAGAGCAGCAACGAAGGTTGGAAAGGGTGGAAATGCGAATGGTTCGACGGATGTGCGGAGTATCGTTGAGAGAGAGGAAGACAAATGATGAATTGCGAAAGATTATGGGAATCGAGCCTGTGATTGATGCTGTGAAGAGGAACAGGTTGAGATGGTTTGGTCATGTGTTGAGGAAGGATGAAAGTGACTGGTTGAGAAGAGTGATGGAAATGAATGTAGAAGGAAGTAGAAGACGGGGAAGACCGAGAAAGACTTGGCTAAAGATGGTGGAAGAAGAAATGCGGGCAAGGGGGTTAACAAGGAGAGATGCAGAAAATAGGGCAAAATGGAGAAGATTGTCATGGGGACCGCAAGGCTAACCCCCGCTCTAGCAGGGAAAATGGTCTTTAAAATGCATGTTGTTGTTGTTTGTCTCCAATCCCTGTCCGCATAGTACAATGGTCTCGGAAAATAAAAGGCAAATGGGAAGTGGTACTGAAGTATTTTTCTATCAGTCGGTGGAAAAAAAGAAAAACTAAGAAAACAGGATATAAACGGGGAACTAAAAATTACGCTTTAATAACCTCGATTTATGACCAAGCTAAACAAGCACAGAATTTGAGGTGCCTGGTTAAACATAAAACTTGCAGAGAAACGTGTGTGGGACAAACCTACCAGGTAAAAATAACCATCAAGGGGTATCAGCCAGTGGATCATAGCGAAGTGATAAGGGGAGAACCTGGAGAATCAAATACCGACTGGGGAGTGGCTAGGGAAGTAGTGGCGGCACAGACTCGCACAAATTGCTAGTCTTGTATGCCAATGCCAGAGAGCACCTCCACGGGTAGTATCAAGATGAAAGTTATCCCATTGTCACTTAATGATTTATGCTCGGCTCCATTGGGAAACACCTGTATTAGAACCACTGTAAAAAGGACAGGGATAAGGAATGATGCCGAATGCACTCGTAAATTTGGATATGTCCCGATGATTCAGGACAGGGTAACTCGTCCTAAACCAGATTGGGTAGAAAAACGAACAGGTGTGGTTTGCATCCAAGGGAGGGGAAAAACTGAGATGGGAGTTTCTGAATGCAACATTGTCTTACCTGGGAGAAAACCAAGGTCTTCAAAGGGAGCAATGACTGTTCAGGTGGGGTTGCAAGATAATACAACTACCCTACCAGCTGTTATTTTTTCTACTGTTCCCAAGAAGGGGGATTCAGAGGGTATGAAATGCCTTTCAAACCACATGGTTTCTCCACATGGGACGATGTTTGTTTGTGGAGATAAAGCATACCCGTATCTGCCTGATGACTGGAAGGGGACATGCTATCTAGGTTCAGTAATTCCTGAAATCCTCCTTTTAGATAGCCTCGACATCTCTCCGGGAAGGGTCCGGGAGGGCAATGTGGGACCGAGACAAAAAGACTACTCTTTTTGGACATGGATGGGAGAAAGCATTGGGATTCTTCCTCGCGGGAACAGGAGTCGTTATGAATAGCTATAGGATAGACAAAATTGCTTTAGCCCTAGAAAGAGTTGCCAATGATACCCTACAGGCCCATAAGGAATTGTTAGATACTGTGGTAGAAATGTGGACCATGGTGATGCAGAACCAGGTAGCGCTCGACATCCTCTTGGCGGAACGTGGAGGGGTATGTGGGGTGATCAAGGGAAAATGTTGCACTTGGATCCCGAATCCGTTAGGAGTAAACAAGGCCATTAACCGACTGAGGGAGACGAGCAGGAGACTACAGGTGGATAGAATTTCCCGGGAGGATCTGGGTATAACAAATTGGCTTTCTGGATGGTTTGGTAGCCTTGGGTACACCATATTATCTTGGATTTTATGGGGACTTACGATAATCGTAAGCCTTGTCTTTGCTGTGTTTATAATGAAATATTTTCTTCGCCTGTGTCTTGAGAGATTTTTTCCTAGTTCTAAGTCTCTGTTGGCTCAACTACAAGTGAACGAGAAAGAGGACAAAAACGACGACGAGGAACCGCAATATCCACCTGTTACTCCGGATCCCTCTGAGCGCACGTCCATGGATGACTTTGACACAAAGGAAGTCTCTGTCTTTTTCTTAAATTGCCATGCTCTGTACTCTAAACAGGAGCAGATGATACAGGAGATTGATGACATTATGTATTCCCCAGAACAACAACATGTGCGGGCTCTCATGAGCATGGACCTATATTAACCTCGAATATCTGCAAGGACCGCGTTTGTGCAAGATGGAGGGAGCCAGTTCCGCAGGGGAGTTGGTCACCCTCTAGTGGAGCACATCTACATCGGACCAGACGTCTTCGTTGCAGATCTGAAATGTTAATGGGATTCCATGTTCTATAATATTTTTTAAATGTTTTATTATTTAATATCTGAACAGGAGAAAGGAATGTGGGAGCTGATGGTTGCTTCATCAAACCTTTTCTCATTAGTCTGCTGAGGATGCATATGTCATGCACTGTGATCTTTTTTTTATCTTGCATTTGTTGTTCTGACCACAAAGCTGGTCTGTGTTTCTCTCTGCTTGTCTGAAGATTTTAAAACACATTGTGGGTTTTTCAGGAGAACAGGCCATTCCGTGTTGGAATCTGACCTTCAAGATTGTATGCGTGGCACTATGGGTGCGTGGCATACTCTTGGAGGAAAAACACTTACAATATTGTTCTTGCCTGCTTATAAATGAAGCTCACTGGGAAATATATTTCGAGAAAGGACGGCCAGTTTCGTGCCCTCCTATCTCCCGCACATGTGTAACGGCTCCATAATAAAAACGGCTCATATTCTCAAGGCGTTTGTCCTACGTTCTTATTGAACAGCGGACGTAGAAACCGTGACACCTGCATGAAATTTCTAATGTGTATGCTGCATACGTATCACTTGTAGGTACAAATGAAAACTTCAATTGTCATGGAATTCTGAGTAAATATTTGCAATATGCAACATAGGAGCATGGGAATGAATAAACAGGAAGAGAGATTTTGAGTTTTTCCACATGCTGATGGAATCTGCAGCTCCAGTTTCCATCTTACTAAAGCTAATTTTTCCAAACTGGATTTGTCGTGTTTTTAGGTTACATCTTCGCCCAGGTGTTACTGTTATATCCTGTCCAATATTTCATGTTAAAAGGTGTCAAAAAACTGTCAAAAAAGAAAGCTTGGTCTAGGCAAAAAAAATAACATAGAACGGATCATATAACGGAAGGAACACAGCAAAAGGGCCAGTAAAAAGAAAGAGAGAGGGGTCACACCAACAGCAGGGATGAGGGACTAATTAGATGCCTACTTGGAGTAACAAGGGATGTTGGGAATAAAGAAGGTGATGGTAGGTGGACAAGATGGATACAGAAGCAAACTCTCAGGAAGGAAAAACTGTAAACTTGGAAAAAGGTGGGCTGGCGGAGGGTTAATGGGGCTACAAAAGATCGTGGTTTTGGATTGGGGATTATCTGAAATGGTGGTCAGTAGCTGTCTTGACCTGGAGGAAAGAATGCGATTGAAGAATGTGGAAGTTGATGCCACATGTGCGGAAAAAGAGGAACGAATGAGTGGAGGTGAGCAAGCATTGATTCTGGATTTTGGGAGTTTCACAAGGATGTTGTTGGCAGATCTTGTAAGTCCTGCAGAAACCTGTGGCCGGAGAGAGGGGGGCTGAATTGGGGACAGAGCACAGAAAGAGCAGAGGTGCAAGACCAGAAAGGAGGCGGTGGAAGACAGAGACCAGCATTGCTGAGGAACAAGAGACAACCATTTTCCTGTTGTTACGGATCAAGCTGGATGGTTGCCTAATTATTGGGTAAGCCACAATTAGCATTTTAACATTACTAGACAAATGTGCTAAAACAACCAAAACCTGCTGACAACCAATTTCACCCTGGCCGTTTGCAATGAGTAAACAAGAAAGAGCAATCAGAGATTGCAGAGCCTCGCCAGGATGTGTTTTTAGTGGTTTTAGTGGTTTTTAAGGCTTTTGTGTTAAAACAAATATGGCGACCGAACCATGTGACCGATGACGTCATTATTTTTTTTCTCCACCAATTTATGCCGAGATGACACTCAAAAAATTTCATCTTCATCGGATGAAGTTTTGTACTTGTCAAATTATGACATCATAATGGAGGCACCTATGACGTCATCATTAGAACCACCTTTAGAGGCCATTTTTCCCCGCAGAGCAGGGGTTGGCCTTTTTCGGGCACCATGGTCCCCTTTTTGAAGCAATATTTTACGGCCGGATGCCCTTCCTGCCGCCAACCGTTAGTTGCCTCTTGCCACACACAGGGAATTACCAGTGAACTGGTACTCAATTTGCCGACCTCGGAAGGATGACAGGCTGAGTCAACCCCCCTGGCGTTAATTCAGCAATCAACCTGGATTCAAACCCAGGATCCTAGGATCCCAAGCTGGCACCCTAATCGCTAAGCCAACACCAGGCCTCAATGACATAATCATTAACATATGTTATTCCCCATGGAGTGTTCTTTACAATGAGCCATGTCTCGTTTTTTTTATATGCAGCGCTTTTGGAGATATAGAGGTGCAATCATTTTCGGTTTTTCCAATATGGCACCCATACCACGTGACCTATGACGTCATAATTATCATTTAAAAAATTCTACAGGAGGACTGCACCCATGGTGAAAATTTCCTGTCAATCGGACCAGCGGTTGCAGAGAAAATCATATTTATTCTGTGCGGACAAACAAACAGACAGACAAACAAACAGACAAACTGACTCAAATTCAATACACTTATCTGGCGAGGGTAATAACTGCCATCTAGTTCAAAGATAAGCATGAAAATTTAAATGAAGACCAAAACTTGAGCACGGATGTACAAGACGCCATAAAGTTAATGGGGCTCGTGTTTCCTGCTGACACATTCATGAGAATAAGGAACGGCAGAGATACCTTGATGCCATTCAAGTTATCCACAGCCAAGATGGTGCTTCTCTGATCTTCATAGCAGATGAATACGAATCCCTTCTGCTTCCCAGTTTTTTTGTCACGAACCAAATTCACGTTTACGATCTCGCCGTATCTGAAACACATTAATAAAACAAGTACGGCACTCGGTAGAACACATACCTCCGCCAGGCGGAACAGTTTACATTGTGTATCCGACAGTTAGGTCAGATCTGTACGAGGACCTGAACCAAAATTGAATCAGCTTGTTCTTCTCATCTATCAAACTCATCCACTAAGTTTTGACATAACTCGTCCACAACGTTTTTAAATATCGTTATTGGCCTTATCTCTCAATTGTAAAGAATCACTTTAAAAATCCTTGTATCCGGATACGCATCTTCACCAAAATCGAATCAATTCGCCCTTGTCACACACCCAACCTGTCCACCAAGTTTCGTCCGAATCCGTCCATAACTTTTGAGATATCCTGCTCACAGTCAGACACAGACAGACAGACAAACAGGGATGAAAACTGTCCACCTTCAGATGTAAAAAAATTATATTCTCACAAACGGCGTTCATACAAATTCATTCCTCTTCTTCTTACACGTACAGCACAAGGCTGCAGGATAGCATCATTGGCTGAGGGCACGGCTGTGCCGCTGATGCGGTGCCCTCCATAGGTGAGGGTAGGAATTTGTATTTTGGCCATGGTGCCCGCAATAGCTCAGCTACTCTTTACAAAGGACACCAAGAGAGCATCTTGGTGCCAGTAGTGGTCACTGCTACATACCATTTCACCCCGCTCATATCATGTTATGAGGCAATACGGACAGATGTAGTTATTCTTAAGATGTGACGAGTTGCTATTATTCTTATGATGGTTGGTCTGGGTAATAAAAAGCTCTTCCGGCTGTAGCCTTCATGGTGCTCACTACAGCATGCAGAAATGGAAATCAATACACAATGGGTCCTCGGTCTCCGTGGGACTACTCTGAGTTGAATTCATGGTCGCAAGATCCTGTACAACCTTTAACATGGAAATGAGGCCATTTGGCCCATCATTGTCATGTTGCACTCCTGATTAACTTTTCTCCTACATCTGTAAACAACAATCTTGTAAATGTTTTACGAACATTTAAATAACCTGATCTTGATCGAATGACCCAAACTTGTAACTACAGACATGGGAATCCCATTCACGTGGCAACACGTAATCAAATGTAAATATTAAAGTTGGACTGTGTGCAGACACATTCACACTCAGTCTACCATCTACTCTACAGCCTGCCGTCTGCTGTCCACCATCGACCGTCTCTTTGGGAATGGGCGAGACTAATAATTACGCTCAAACTACGCAAATGATGTAGTTTGTTCAGCCTAATATATGCCACCTGGTAAGTGTGGTACTAAAGGGTGCTGTCTTTTGATTATTTCGCTAGTGTGCCAAAATATAATAATAATAATAATAATAATAAAAATAATAATAATAATCATCTTACTATAATTCACCAAATGTCCGTCCGTCTGTCTGTCTGTCTGTTTGTTTGTCTGTCTGTCCGTTCGAAGGTACCGCAAAAACGGCTGAACCGATCGCAACGATATTTTGGGTGGGTATTCTTGGGACCCCTTGTAGTAAAATAGGCTATATTGTTTTTCCAATTTCTTCCCAATTTTCCAAGTTTTCCAATTTTTCCAAACACGATGGAATAATATTTACCGATATGAACAGTGATGTGGCTTTTGTTGAACTTCTACGTACCAGGAGAGAGTAGATCGACTCTTGACTAACTCTTCCGATATAAATGTGCGGCTCCGAAGTAACATGGCAGCGTGTGCAAAGCGACTGAGAAAGACGTGTAGCGGCCGCTTCCGTTTTGCAGAATTCAAATCTTTTTTCAAAATAGGTGCCATGTACTGTTTAGATTTTGATGATTTGCGTGTGATATGATTCAACGGATGTTTATATGAATCGTTTAAAATAAAAAAAAGCCTTCAATTTCTGATATTTTTCCTTTTCATTTGGGCTATCCAATTGAAGCCCCGCCCTTAAGGCGGGTACCGTTGCTAGTAATAATAATGGCCGTTTAGCATTTCCTTCCGAGCACATTAACTTGTCGATAGTTTTCCAATATTCAGTGCACCGAGTCATTTGACATCCTTGTTCTACATACAAAAGCTCCTGGATGAGTCTTCGAGATTTCTTTTTAAAGAACTTTTCATTTAAAATTCCTCCGAAACTAATTTGTATTGGAACTGTTGAAACGATGGAACACAAAAATGCACAAAAAATAGCTTACTCACTGTGAAAACACACAAATAATGTCTCCCTCTGTGAGCTCATATGGCAATCCACCTGAAAGAGAAAACCAAAATGATTAAATGAGACATTGATATACTCGATGATATTGAGGGTTCAGTGCCATATCGTGCAAATTAAGTCACAATTGGTCAATATTGTTACGTTTGTGAGGTGGTAGGCAATGAAATACATTAGGCCAGGTAGGATTGGATAGATAGTGTGCTCCGACTGTCGTGAAGAAGAAGAAAAAGGTACCTAAGTAGGGATCCGTTAGACCGGATGTCGTGTAAGGTCGTATACAGTGCATTCAGAAAGTATTCACACCCCTTCATTTTTTTCACATTTTGTTATGTTGCAGCCTTATGCTGAAATCGTTTAAATTCATTTTTTCCCTCATCAATCGACACTCAATACTCCATTATGACAAAGAGAAAACAGGATTTTAGAAAGTTTTGCATATTTATGAAAAAAAAAAATTGAAATATCACATTTACATAAGTATTCAGACTCTTTGCTATGACACTTGAAATTTAGCTCACGTGCCTCCCATTTCTCTTGATCATCTTTGAGATGTTTCTACACCTTGATTGGAGTCCACCTGTGGCAAATTCAATTGATTGGACATGATTTGGAAAAACACACACCTGTCTATACAGTCAAGTGAAAAAGTAAGTAAACCCCATGTAAAGTTTGGACTTTTTCAACATATTTCAACATACAGCTATTTGATCTTCATTTCAACAATATTTATAGATAAAGGTGATATAATATTACAAATATCATGAAACATTTACATGTTGTAGTCCATTGTATAATTTAAATAAACATAAATGCAAATTTCGCATGTGGAAAAAGTAAGTACACCCTTGGCTCCAATAGGTGGTATTGCCCCCTTTGGCAGAAACAACCCCAAGTAGGCGTTTCTAATGACTGTCTATCAGTCTCTGATATCGACTAGGAGAAATTTTTGCCCACTCCTCCATGCATAATTCTTTCAGCTGTGCGATGTTTGAGGGGTTTCTTGCATGCACAGCTCGTTTCAAATCCCCCCACAACATCTCTATGGGATTTAGATCCGGGCTTTGACTTGGCCATTCCAGAACCCTCCATTTCTTTCTTTTCAGCCATTCCTTGGTGGATTTACTGGTATGTTTAGGGTCATGTTGCAAGGTCCACCTTCGGTTGAGCTTCAACTTTCCGACAGATGGCCTCACATTATCCTCAAGCACCCTCTGGTACAATGAAGAATTCATAGTGGATTCTATGATGGTGAGCTGCCCAGGCCCTGATGCAGCAAAGCTGCCCCAAACCATAATATTTCCACCACCATGCTTTACAGTTGGTATCAGGTTCTTGAGGTCAAATGCTGTCTTTGGTTTTCGCCAAACATGTCTTCTGGTACTGTGGCCAAATAGCTCTACCTTTGACTCATCTGTCCAGAGCACATTGTTCCAGAAGTGCTGGTCTTTGTCTCGGTGTTCATTGGCAAACTTTAGTCTTGCCCTGATGTTCTTTCTGGACATCAAAGGTTTCCTCCTGGCACACCTCCCATGTAGATCAAATTTGTGCAGCCTCTTTCTAATGGTATACTTGTGCACTTTGACATCAACAGTGGCAAGAGCTGCCCTCAGGTCCCGTGATGACATTCTGGGGTTCTTAGAGACTTATTTCAGCATCTTGCGGTCTGCTCTCGGGCTGAACTTGCTGGGGCGGCCTGGCCTGAACAAGTTGGCAGTTGTTTGGAATCTTCTCCACTTGTAGATGATCTTCCAGACAGTCGAAAGATTGATTTCAAATTGTTTGGAGATCTTTTTAAATCCCTTCCCAGACTCGTAGGCATCTATAACCTTCTTTCTGAAGGCCTCAGAGAGCTCTTTTGATCAGGGCATGGTAACGCCACACACTTCAACAACAAACAGCAAACCAAACTAAATGTCTGAGGTTTAAATGAGACAGGTTCCTCCAAGATCCTCTCTAACGATGTTCTAATCATTTGCACCTGAGCTGGTGCACCTGATTCTAATTTTAGGTATTTGAAGTAATGATAAATGTAGGGGTGTACTTACTTTTTCCACATGCAAAATTTGCATTTATGTTTATTTAAATTATACAATGGACCACAAAATGTAAATGTTTCATGATATTTGTTATATTATATCACCTTTATCTATCAATATTGTTGAAATGAACATCAAATAGCTGTATGTTGAAATATGTTGAAAAAGTCAAAACTTTACATGGGGTGGGTGTACTTACTTTTTCACGTGACTGCATAAGGTCTCACAGCTGACAATGCATATCAGAGCAAAAACCAAGCCATGAGGTCGAAGAAACTGCCTTCAGAGCTCAGAGACAGGATTGTGTCGAGGTACAGATCTGGGGAAGCCTACAAAAATATTTCTGCTGCATTGAAGGTTCCCAAGAGCACAGTGGCCTCCATAATACTTAAATGGAAGAAGTTTGGAACAACCAGGACTCTTCCTAGAGCTGGCCGCCCTGCCAAACTGAGCAATCGGGGGAAAAGGGCCTTGGTAAGAGAGGTGACCCAGAACCCGATGGTCACTATGGCTGAGCTCTGGAGATCCTGTGTGGAGATGGGATAAACTTCCAGAAGGACAACCATCACTGAAACACTCCACCGATCTGGGCTTTATGGCAGAGTGGCCAGACGGAAGCCTCTCCTCAGTGAAAGACTGAGGACTGAAAGACTGAAAGACTTTGGAGATCTCGCGAGATCTTTGCTTTGTCGGCGAGTCACGTTTTTTCGAAGCTGTCCACGCTCTCACACTTTCGAAGTTAAGTAATTGTTCACAATTGTGTTTTTGTCGAAACTGTATTTATTGTTCGGTGTGTGTACCTATAGTGTGTCCTTAGGAAGATTCTCGGTGTTCATTTTTCATACCTGCACAGAAAATCGTCGGTCAATTCATGCCACGTCTTTTGAGGCCTTGTCGGCTTCCGTGTCCTACCTTGAGGCTTTGTTTTTCTCTCAGCGGTCTGTCTATTGTGCTCCAATTACTTTCGTTCTCTGTTTTTCCCAGTCTTTTCACCCCATACGTCCTTGTTTAAAATCTCAACTCAAAAAAATATATATATATGCCTTTTTTATTCTTATTCGTTGTTCTTATTCGTTCATTTGTTGTTCTTATTCATTTGTTCGTTCTTCGATCACGTGTTTCACCTCCATTTCCCCAGATAGTTTTCACTGTTAATTTAAAAATATTTAAACTTTCCCCTGAAGTACTGTATTCTGTCGTATATTATAACACCTTTTTCTTCTTCTTCTTTAAAAGGGTGTTTTCGACTTGCTCACCAAATCTATTCCTTCCAAAAAAATATTCCATCTCTTACAGTTCCTCTTTCCTACATTCCCTAAACTCACCTGCACTCCACCCCACCCCCCCCCCCCCCCCCCCTCCAGCTTCCTCAAACGTATTTTTGACTCGAAGGTCACAAGAAACTCATTTTGCAATAAATGTTCGTTTCCCATTAATCGTACACTTTCTAAAATCCAATCTCACCCCTCCCCTCCTAATCTTCCCCATCACCCCTCCCCTCCAAATCTCCCCCCTTGCCCCTCACCTCCAAATCTTTCCCATCACCCATCTCTTTCAAATCTTCCCCCTTGCCCCTCCCTTCCAAAACTTCCCCATCACCCATCCCTTTCAAATCTTCCCCCTTGCCCCTCCCCTCCAAATCCTCCCCATTCACCCATCCCTTTCAAATCTCCCCCCTTGCCCCTTCCCTCCTAAACTCCCCCCACACCCCTCCTAGACTCCCCCTCGCCCCTCCCCTCCTAGACTCCCCCTCGCCCCTCCCCTCCTAGACTCCCCCCTCACCCCAGCCCCTCCAAATCTCCCCCATCTCCCATCCCTTTCAAATCCCCCCCCTTGTCCCTTCCCTCCTAAACTCCCCCCTCGCCTCTCCCCATCAAATCTCCCCACCCTCATTTCTTCTCCATTTCCCCCCTCTCACCCCTCCTCCGCAAAGCATCCTCCCCGCTTCTTCCCCCTTCCAACTCTCACATCCATCTCCCCCAACCTTCTGCCTCCCTCTTCCCCCTCCCCAAATAACACCTCACTGTGCCTCACCCAATCACCATCAAACCTTTTGTCCGCCCCATCCTTCCCTTTCTCTGAGCTATTCTGAAATCTCTGACACACCTTCAACAGCTCTCCCTACCTCTTCCTCCTCTTCCACATCTTACCCAAAAAACCCCTGTTCTGTATCCGATGCTCCCCCTTCGTCTTCATTAACGGTATGGACCTCAAACATCCGGGGCCTTCGCTCAAACTTGACTGATCTCTCCATACAGGTTGCTTCTGACAAACCAGACGTGATCTGCTTAACAGAAACTTTCCTCCTTCATGATGTCTCTGATTCCTTAGTATCTCTCCCAGGTTACTCCCTCCTCCGGTATGATAGACCTGAGCCTCGTCCTGGAGGTGGGGTTGCTATCTTTATCAAAAACTCTCTTCCTCATTCGCCCTGCACTGCCCTCTCTCCACCTCACCCCCAGGAATACCTCTGGCTACGGCTTCCCCTTCGCTCCCACCCTTTGTTCATATGTGTGTTGTACCGCCCACCAAACAGTGATGACTCCATCTACATCTCGCTGTCTGATATTATGGACCAACTTCTATCTACTCATCCCAACTCGCTCTTCCTCATATGTGGTGATTTCAATTGTCACCATGCCAGTTGGCTGGGTGTGGGTACCTCTCTCACCAGCCATGGCTCCTCAGTAAAGGACTTCTGTGACTCACTGGGACTGACACAATCTGTCAATTTCCCAACCCGGATCTCAGTCAACGGAGCACCTTCTCTTCTGGACTTGGTTATGACTAACTTCCCTGAAAATGTCTGCTGCTCTTCTTCTGCTCCAATCGGCTCATCTGATCATGTGCTTGTTAAAGTGGACATCTCTCTGACCATTCTCAGAGAGCCTCCTCAGCGTCGACAAGTCTGGAATTTCACTCAGGCCAACTGGCACGGTCTTCAAGCAGCCATCAATCATCTGGACTGGTCTCCCATCTCTACTGCCTCTGACATCAACTCATCCTGGGAATTCTTCCAAAGTAAATTGCTCTCTCTCATGCACAGATGTATCCCATCTCATCTTCAGTTGTCATACCTTTCCTCCCGTCCATGGTACACGGAATCTTGTGGTGAGGCTGTTGCCCAGAAACAACTTGCCTTCGTCTCCTGGAAAGCAAATCCAACGGAAGGAAATCTCATTTCCTTTCACAAAGCCCGAAACAAGTGTGTGTCCACCCTCAGGAGAGCCAGGAAACATTATCTCTCCGTTCTCAAGACTGAACTCTCTTATCTGTCTCCCTCTTCCAAATCCTGGTGGCGTCTGGTCAAATCTGTTTCTGGTGTTTGTTCCCCCTCCATCCCCTCCCTTACCTCAAATGGCTACACAGCTGACTCCGCACGTGAAAAAGCTGAATGCCTCCACTCTGTGTTTACCTCTAAATCTTGTGTCCCAAACCCATCCCTCTCTGTACCCACCGTACCCAGTCGTACCCAGCTGCTCCTGGACTCCGTGTCCTTTCCTCCTGAGAAGGTGGAAAAGTTTTTGTCAACCCTCGACTCTGATTCTGCAACTGGACCTGACTGCATCAGCCCACGGGTCCTAAAATCCTGTTCTTCCGCTCTTTCACTCCCTCTCTCTGTTCTCTTCACCCTCTCTTTTGCTCAAGGTCATCTGCCTTCTGCTTGGAAATCAGCCAACATCACCGCTTTACACAAAAAAGGTGCAAAAACAGATCCTTGCAACTACAGACCAATCAGCCTTCTCCCAATTATCAGCAAAGTCATGGAATCCATCATTGCTTCAGATATGAAATCTTTCCTCTTCTCCAATGGCTTGAACTCTGATCATCAATTTGGTTTCAGACCAGGTCACTCTACTCTGGACATGCTGCTTCTGCTGTCTCAACAATGGCTGGAGGTCCTCAATGCCCAACAGGAAATTAGAGCTGTCTCCCTTGACATATCATGTGCCTTCGATACGGTCTGGCACCCCGCTCTGCTCACCAAACTCTCCTCCTTTGGTATCCATGGAAATCTCAACGCATGGCTGGCGGACTTCCTCTCTAGTCGCAGTCAACGTGTGGCCCTCAATGGGTTTCTCTCATCTCCTCTTCCTATTCAGGCTGGAGTTCCCCAAGGCAGTGTTCTGGGCCCTGTGCTTTTTCTGGTCTTCATCAATGATCTCTCTGACTCTCTTGAAAATCCTCTCTATCTCTTTGCTTATGACTCTACTCTCTACCGCTCCATTCCTCATCCCTCAGATCGGCAGTCTGCAGCCTCCTCGCTCTCTGCAGACCTGGACAAAATCACAGACTGGGCAAACAAGTGGAACATGTCTTTCAATCCGGACAAATCTCACACTCTTACGATGTCTCTCCGAAAAGACCGACTGGAAAACCCTCCCATCCACTTTCTGAATAATCCTCTCCAAGAAGTTCTGTCACTAAAGCTTTTGGGTCTCACTATCTGCCATGATCTTTCCTGGGAAAACCACATTTCCAAGCTGGCTTCCAAAGCCAGTCGCCGACTGGGCATCCTCCGTCGTGCGAAGTCCTTCATTGGCACACCTGAGATCCTCACCACCTACAAGGCTTTCATCCGCAGCTCAATGGAGTACTGCTCTCGCCTCTGGGCTGGTGCTCCTGCCTCACACCTAGCTCGTCTTCACGCTGTTGAAACCAAAGCGTTCAGAATCATTGGAATCTCCCGCGATGAAGCTATCTCCAAGGGCCTTTCACTTACTCACCACAGGCAGGTTGGTGGTCTTTCCGCCTTCTACCGACTCCTCTCCGGCCTTGCTCCCCCAGCTCTCTCTGGGCTCTGTCCCCCAAATATTCCTACAGGTCGCACAAGATCTGCCTGCAACCCTCTTATGGTTAAACTGCCAAAATCAAGACTCTCTGCTCACCTTCACTCCTTCATTCCTCTTTTCTCCCGCCTCTGGAACAAACTCCCTCACTCTCTTCAATCCCACTCCTCCCTCCAGGTCTTTAAAACAGCTGTTCACCACCATCTCTTATCTTCCCCCATCCAAAACCTTGATCTTTTCTACCCCCGCTAATTTCACCCCAATTCCACTTTTTTGAAATACCAACTTCTGTCCTGGAAGTCATTGGTGTCCTTGTGTTTTATACTTCTCCCACCCCCCCCCCCCCCCTTCCCAAGCCTCCTCCCCCCAAGCCCTCTCCCTTCCACACATCTCCCTGCTCTCAAATGTTGTGTTTGTGTGCTTCTCCTTCTGTCCCCATCTTGTCTTCCGCTCCCTCTTTTTATATATTTTGTTTGTCGGGTTGATTTGTTTGTGAAGTAAATGTTAGCTCTTTCACGAGCCTCGATTCAGTATACAAAAAAAAAAAAAAAAAAGGGGGATTAACCCCCCCTTGGTAAGGGGAGTGCCGACCCCCGAATCCGCAACAATTGGTGTCTGGGAGTGGGATTGGATCCGAACCAAATTTTTTCACATCTGAAAAATATTTGGTCAAAATTTTGAGCGGCCGAAATTTTTATTAAAAGATCCAAATTGAGTCGTGCCATGGATAGTCAAGGCGATCGGATGCCGGTGGGGGAAAATGAGGGGGTCGAGGAATGTTTAGAGTCAACCCAGGACCCCAGGGAAGAAGTGGGAGTAATGGAAGAGGGGATTGAAGAAGGTGCGGTAGCAGGGGTTGCAGGCGCACAAAATGGCGGCGCCTCGCACATGGCGACGAGGGCCGCGCCCGCTGCGCAAATGGGGGTAGGCGACATGCAAGCCTTCATGGCGCAATTCATGGCAGAAATGAGAGAGATGGGGAACCAATCCAAAAGAGAAATAATGGATGCCCAAAAGAATGAAATAAATGAATTACTTGTTAAAATGGACATCCAAGAGGAAAAAATGGATACCCGAGGGGAGTTAATAAAAAAGATGGGATAGGACATAGACCGCAGGTCAAGCGGGAAAGGCACACCGGTATGCGACGGGGTAACGCGGCTTGAGAAGCGCGGGGGAAGCGAGATTGAGCAAAGCACGGCCAGGTGGACCGGCGTAGAAATCGCGACACGGGGTATGGGAAAGCCGACGACCGCCGGAGTAGGAAAGAAAATTTTATTAGCGCCAGCGGTCGTCGAGGAAAGAGAAAATGGATTAATAATAGTTGAAATTGGGATTAAGAAGACGCCGGACTTAGAAAAGCACTCGCGGGAGGAAGAAATGGAATGCACACAAGGTCTGGATTCGCATCGTGATGCCGTGCTTAATAACCCAAATGAAAGTTTGCAGGTGGTGGTGGAGCGAAGAGGAGGAAGCGCCGAGGTGAGCAGGAGTGTATATAACAGAAATGTATATGGCGCGAAGAGATTTTGCGGGAAAGTGTTTAGCGCAAAAAGAATTTTCGCGCGCTTGGGATTCCAGCGTAACCCGGGCGCCTGTGGGAGGTCCGTGGTGCGCTGTGAGTGGAAATGGCGCGCGTGTAAGAAAAAAGTGTGCGTCGAAGAGTGCGTGTGTTACAGAGTGTGAAAATGAGGATGAATGCACATCGGAGTGTATGCGTGATGAATGTGACACGGAGTGTGAGTTGGTTGAGGAGCGTGTGCGAGGATGCACACCTGAGTTGGTTGTGGAGCGTGTGATTGGGTGTGCGACAGGGGATTACACACCAGTGGGTAGGTGTGCACTGAGTGGGTGGATGCAGGAGTGCACCCCCATGAGTGGTATGGAGTACGTACCGAGGGAGTGTGCACGAGGGAGTGCAGTGACAGAATGTACGGAGTGTGTGGAATGTACGAGAGGCGTTGGAGCGCCGCGTTTGATGAGTGTAGAACAGAACGCGTGGTGTGAGAATGCAATCCGAGCATCGACGTTAACCGGCACAGCGTTCAGGCCGACGTTTAGCCGACGCGAGCTCTCGGGGCGTGGTGCGCTTTGTGTGCTGCGGGGGCCGGCCGGGATCGGTGCCGCGTCGCTCCTGCACGGAGCGCCGTGCACGATCCGGGCCGGGCTCCGCCCTGCACGGTCGGTGCCGCGTTTTGTTAGGCAAAGTGATCGGCCCGATTCGAGGGGAAGGAGAAGGGTTCGGAGCGGCGCCCCCTTGCGGTGGCGGCGCTCCAGCCGGGCAAGACTGGGCAATCGCGCTTGAGAGCGCAAGGCCCTGCGTAGGGATGGTGCTTGGAGCCTTGGCCCGACAAAACCTCCTCCCCTGAATCCGAATGCCGGACGGACTCAACCTGCAGGAGACAGACCATCCGTACGCATTGCTCGGTTTTTCGAAACCGAGCCGTGGAAATGCATTGACGCACCGAGAGGCTCAAGTTTAGTGAACGAATAGTGATAGTGATGGCGAATGGTATGCGGTGAAGAGGGATGGTAGATCTACCATCCCTCACATCGCATCTTTTTGGGGCAAAGGAGCTTTAGCATTTATGGGGTATGGCGGTGCAAACTAGCCCGGGAGGGTTAGGATAAATGATTAGGGACCTAGAGATGACCATCGGTGACTCAAGATTTAAGTAGTGACATTTGTACCTGTAGTGGGGACGTAGAGTAGAGTAGTTGGATGATAATGACGTGGGATGTGCAATAGTATAAGGGATGACAGGGAAGCACTAAGTTATGGGGAAAACCAGGTAGATTAAATGATGCAGTGTGTTTGTAGTGAGGGTGATGAAATGAGGAATTGGTATGGAAGTCCCCGGTAGTGCTGGTGATGAAATAAGGCAATGGTTTGGAGAAGTGGAAGTGTATTGAGCAGAGTATCGAGGATGTGTGTGATTGTGCATTGAGTGATTGGCTTGCATGGTGGCAAGTGAGAATGGTTGGATGGAATAGATGGTCTGGAGTAAATGGAGTATGGAATGAATGGTGTGGAGTGAGTAGTGTGGAATATGTGGAGTGGAGTGTGTGGTGCGAAGGAGTGGATGGGGGAAGGATGGACCCCTTCACGAACACCCGGAGAGGGTGGTTTAAAAGTAGGTAGAGGGAGTAGGTAAATTGTGGTTGGATATTGACATCTGTGGTGCGAAAGTAGCAGAGTACTGCTTGATGGGTGCATTAGTGGAGTGAAATGACTGGGCGTGTGGCCTGTTAGTGAGAAAGATTAAATGGGCACTCCGCCACTGTTAGTCTGTCGGCCAGGTGAGGCCGCAGGTAGGCTCTGGGAGCCAGGTTAGAGTTCAGAGTTAGAGTTCAGCGGGGCCCGAGGATCCGGAGGACGGACCCGGGTGGCCCAGTGCCAGAGAGGGCACCGAGGGCGTAAGCGCCAGGGAGGGCCTCCCCCAGGTAGGTTAGGGTGAGGAGCAGGTAAGCTCGGGTGGCGACGTACAGTGGCGGAGGTGTGCAGGTGAGTGGACCTGCTGGTGAGCCACACGACCCAGCCCTGAAATTGTGCGAGGGCACAGGGAGTTGAATCGGGTGAGTGAGACCCCAAATTGGAGAGCGCCACAGTATGTGCAATGGGAATTGGTTTTTAGAACCGCATAGTTTAATGATGGCCAATGGATTGGCAGGGCAAGACCACGGGTAGAGTAACTGTGTTAATGTCATTTAGAAGCATAGATAGGATGAAAATCTCTTCGCACCATCCGCATCCACTCACCAAGGTGATAAACTCCACACCATATTTTGCAACTACAGTATTTGGTTAGAATGAAAGACGCATCATGACGTTGGGGTGACACTGTATGTAATTCCATCCCTTCCTTTTTGGGAGGGATTTTTTTTTTTTTTGTGTACAGAGTCGAGGCTCGTGAAAGAGCTAACATTTATCAAACAAACAAATCAAACAAACAAGCAAACAAAGTATATAAAAAGGGGAGCGGTCGACAAGATGGGGAGAGAAGGGGAGGAAGCACACAAACACAACATTTGAGAGCAGGGACATCGGGAGATGTTTTTGGAGGGAGAGGGCCTGGGGGGAGGCAGGAAAGGTATAAAACGCAAGGACACCAAGGACTTCCAGGAAAGAAGTCAAAAGTCACCTCAAAAAAGTGGATTTGGCGTGAAATTAGCGGGGGTAGAAAAGATCAAGGTTTTGGATGGGGGAAGATAAGAGATGGTGGTGAACAGCCGTTTTAAAGACCTGGAGGGAGGAGTGGGATTGAAGAGAGTGAGGGAGTTTGTTCCAGAGGCGGGAGAAAAGAGGAATGAAGGAGTGAAGGTGAGCAGAGAGTCTTGATTTTGGCAGTTTAACCATAAGAGGGTTGCAGGCAGATCTTGTGCGACCTGCAGGAATATTTGGGGGACAGAGCCTAGAGAGAGCTGGGGGAGCAAGGCCGGAGAGGAGTCGGTAGAAGACGGAAAGACCACCAACCTGCCTGCGGTGATTAAGTGAAAGGCCCTCGGAGATAGCGTCATCGCGGGAGATTCCAATGATTCTGAACGCTTTGGTTTCAACAGCGTGAAGACGAGCTAGGTGTGAGGCAGGAGCACCAGCCCAGAGGGGAGAGCAGTACTCCATTGAGCTGCGGATGAAAGCCTTGTATGTGGTGAGGAGCTCAGGTGTGCCAAGGAAGGACTTCGCACGACGGAGGATGCCCAGTCGGCGACTGGCTTTGGAGGCCAGCTTGGAAATGTGGTTTTCCCAGGAAAGATCATGGCAGATAGTGAGACCCAAAAGTTTGAGTGACAGAACTTCTTGGAGAGGATTATTCAGAAAGTAGATGGGAGGGTTGTCCAGTCGGTCTTTTCGGAGAGACATCGTAAGAGTGTGAGATTTGTCAGGATTGAAAGACATGTTCCACTTGTTTGCCCAGTCTGTGATTTTGTCCAGGTCTGCAGAGAGTGAGGAGGCTGCAGACTGCCGATCTGAGGGATGAGGAATGGAGCGGCAGAGAGTGGAGTCATCAGCAAAGAGATAGAGAGGATTTTCAAGAGAGTCAGAGAGATCATTGATGAAGACCAGAAAAAGCACAGGGCCCAGAACACTGCCTTGGGGAACTCCAGCCTCAACAGGAAGAGGAGATGAGAGAAAACCATTCAGGGCCACACGTTGACGACGACTAGAGAGGAAGTCCGCCAGCCATGCGTGGAGAATTCCATGGATACCAAAGGAGGAGAGTTTGGTGAGCAGAGCGGGGTGCCAGACCGTATCGAAGGCACGTGATATGTCGAGGGAGACAGCTCTAATTTCCTGTTTGGCATTGAGGACCTCCATCCATTGTTGAGACAGCAGAAGCAGCATGTCCAGAGTAGAGTGACCTGGTCTGAAACCAAATTGATGATCAGAGATCAAGCCATTGGAGAATAGGAAAGATTTCATATCCGAAGCAATGATGGATTCCATGACTTTGCTGATAATTGGGAGAAGGCTGATTGGTCTGTAGTTGCTAGGATCTGTTTTTGCACCTTTTTTGTGCAAAGCGGTGATGTTGGCTGATTTCCAAGCAGATGGCAGTTGACCTTGAGCAAAAGAGAGGGTGAAGAGAACAGCGAGAGGGAGTGAAAGAGCGGAAGAACAGGATTTTAGGACCCGTGGGCTGATGCCGTCAGGTCCAGTTGCAGAATCAGAGTCGAGGGTTGACAGAAACTTTTCCACCTTGTCAGGAGGAAAGGACACGGAGTCCAGGAGCAGCTGGGTACGACTGGGTATGGTGGGTACAGAGAGGGATGAGTTTGGGACACAAGAATTAGAGGCAAACACAGAGTTGAGGCATTCAGCTTTTTCACGTGCGGAGTCAGCTGTGTAGCCGTTTGAGGTAAGGGAGGGGATGGAGGGGGAACAAACACCAGAAACAGATTTGACCAGACGCCACCAGGATTTGGAAGAGGGAGACAGATAAGAGAGTTCGGTCTTGAACCGAACCAAGGTGATAAAGTCCTTCCTTGGCATCCGAGATGGTGTAGCACCACCATCTCGGATTGATGATGAATTTGGAACTAGAGGGGATGGATAGGACAAAACGTAGAGACTGATTTGTAAATTGTGTAAATACGGGTAAGGGCAAGGGTAGGGTAGGTGACATGGGGTGTGACGAACGGATAGGGACGAGCTTTCTCGGCTCGCTCTCCTGCACCCTTCATGTCTGCATTATTTCGTATTGATGTGTACCCTTGTGCCCTTGCTCGCTGCTTTGCTTGTCCTCCTTCCCCCACTCATGGACTTGTTTTTTTTGGGCGCAGGTGGGTGGGGGAGTGAGCAGGTGGCCGTAGTTGTGTGCCCGCACCTTTGCTGCCTCTGGCCTGCACTGATGCACCATATGGACCACACTGGCACCACTCATGGACCACACGTTCTGTGGCCTAGCACCACCTTATGGACCACACGTACTGTGGCCTGGCGTCTCTGCTGGGACCGGCCACTGTGGCCAGCGGTGTCTGATTGCGGACCACTGTGTTTTAAGTGGCCGCCATGCCATGCAGGTGGACCACCTAAGTTGGCCCTGCTGGCCAGAAATAATAAAAAGCGGACGCGGTGTGTGCCCTTTTATTCTTAAATAACATCAAGCAAGAAGACCCATCGACAACCAGGACCAGCGGCCCAGCAGACAAGCAGAGAAGAAAGAAGACTCCATTTTATTATTTTAAAATATGTGTTTTGTGCCTTTTCTTGATGGTGCTTTTTGGTGCTTTTGGTGCATTTTATGATTTGGTGCATATGGTATGGTGTATCAGTGCAGTGCATGGCGATGATTTTCCTCATCAAAAGTTCTGCTTTTCCCACAAAAGACAGGTCCTGGGTGACAGTGTAAATAATTAGTGTTTTTGTAAATAATGCTCCCCACCGGCTAAATGTGTAGTTTCAAAATAATTCCGCAATTCGGTTAGTCTGTGGGCATGAGTCTGATAGGTAGAATGCAACGCAGCAGGCGGGACATATTTAGTGTTAAAACTGTCGCACTCAGGGTGAGGTTAAAAGTAGAGGGTAACCACACCTAAGTGCCACACTAAGTTAAAGTTGTTTCGGCCTGGGACGGGCCTGGAGGAAAGGAGGGTGCAGTGTTGTGGTTTTGAGAACCCCTCACTTTGTAAATAAATAATCGCTTCTTGTAAATATTCCATCATTTTAAAGGTCAAAGGTCACACCCATAGTTAGGCCATATGCAACACGTCGGACACCATAGGACTATCAGTTATTTCCTTAGTATGTGTTTCAGATAAGGCTGTGTTCCCAATAGTTGAATCTGCGTTGCATTAATTAAATAAGATAGGCCCCATTCCGTCCATTTTGCTCGCCTCTCTCTCCAAATTGTGTTACGCGCCTCTGCTCGCCCAGCAGCGTTCGCTGCCTCGCTCCAAACGCCATTACGCACACGGTCAAGCTTGGAAAAGAAGGGGGCGGAGCGCCAAGAACGAGACGTGGCCCTGTCAACAAGCCGTCAAGGGCGGAGCCGGTGAGCCCTCGCTATCCAACCAGGGCTGAGGTGAGCTCACTGGCGGGCGTGTCTCTATGAAGCGCGCATTGATTTCAAAGCGCGTTATATAAGCACAAGCGCGAGGACTGCTTTGAGAACTGCGCGAGGGAGCTCCATTGTTAAAGAACTGCGCAGGGGACCGTTGCTATTGAGAGAACGGCGCGGAGACGGCGGATGATAAGAACACTGCACAGAGGATCGCTTGGAACCATCGTTTGATACGAACTGCCATTTGAGACGGACCTTGATTGATCGGGAGAGAGAGAGCGTTCGGCACGCTATACGCATGCAGCATTCCAGCCCCTCGCATATGTAAGGTCCGGTCGTGCGCCAACGACATGCGAAGCTGCCTGCCGTTCTTCGCCCGCGGACCCGGAGCCTGGACCAGATCCCATCGCCTGGACCATCTGCCTGGACCTTCCTCCCCTACCACTACCATCCCGTGTGAGTCTGTCTGTTTGTCCGGGGTTGTAAGTAAGACTGTATAGTTAAGCTTGCCCTTGTATATTCCTTTCGTTTCTTCTTTTGGGTTTTTGTACATAATTAATAAACCCACTCTTTGTTCTTCTTATTTTCTGGGTTTTCTCTTATTCGATCGTTTGCGTCCTTTCTTTCAATTGAGTACCTGTGGCACGATAGGAACCGCTCAGGATCGGGTTTAGTTTTATTGTTAACGGCTCGAACCGCGGATTGCTAACCGCTCGGCATTTACCATCATATCCGTGGTTCGAGCGGGAGTTATTTCCCTGCTCGCGGTCGGGGTTAGTAAGTAGGTATTTGGGACTTCATTGACCAATCACCCTAGCTGATTCCGACCGGGAGGAGCGTCATAATTTCCAGGATTGGGGGACGGCCAGCTTAAAAGACAAAGGGATTAACCCCCCCACCCCCTTGATAAGGGGAGCGCCGACCCCCGAATCCGCAACAATATGTATATACACAAATATATAGGTCTTGAACGCACCTTTAAACAGTACTGTATATCATTCTCTAACAGGGGGATCCCACAGTGGGTGAGTGAGCATTGGTGAAATTTCCAATGTTTTTGGAAATTTAGCGATTTGTGCAAACAATACACTGAGCAATAGTGTCTGTCTGTTGTCTGTCCCACTATCAGATGAGTCCCACTATCCCTGCTCTTCCATGAGCCTCAACTCCTACAAATATGATAAATAAAAGCCGCCTAGGCTTCTGTTGCCTTGTGTTGAAGCACGTAGCCTTTTCTATCTGTGGACATTTCGGGATGCTTTGGTAGAATTTCGGGATTTCGGGAATTTTGGGATGCTTTTCTGTCTTCTACCGACTCCTCTCCGGCCTTGCTCCAACAGCTCTCTCTGTGCTCTGTCCCCCAAATATATCTACAGGTCGCACAAGATCAGCCAGCAAGATCAGCCAGCTCTTATGGTTAAACTGCCAAAATCAAGACTCTCTGCTCACCTTCACTCCTCTTTTCTCCTGCCTCTGGAACAAACTCCCCCACTGCTTCAATCCCACTCCTCCCTCCAGCTCTTTAACACAGCTGTTCACCACCATCTCTTATCTTCCCCCATCCAAAACCTTGATCTTTTCTACCCCCGCTAATTCACCCCAGATCCACTTTTTTGAAATTCCAATTTCTTTCCTGGAAGTCCTTGCAGTGCCCATATGTTTTATACCTGTCCCACCTCCCCCCCAAGCCCTCTCCCTCCCACAGTTCTCTCGATGTCCCTGCTCTCAAATGTTGTGTTTGTGTCCTTCCCCCCTCTCTCCCCATATTGTCTACCGCTCCCCTTATTTTGTGTTTTATGTGTCGGTTGACTTTTTGTGTGATTAATGTTCGCTCTTTCACGAGCCTCGATCTTGAATCTTGTATACAAAAAATAAAAATAAAACCCGCCTACTTGTTGATTTCTCTGAAATCAAAGTTGAAGAGCAACGCAACCCAAAGCGTGGGGAGGAAAGCAAGATGTACAGTACGTATGGTGAAACACCATGGTATGGTCTATGTATTCTTACCCACAAATATCCAGGCGCTGTCTCTGTACTGTTTATGCCATGAACTCTTGTCTGCCACCCCCAGCCTCGCCTCCTTCTCATTCAGTTCGTTTATCAATTTCACTTTTGTCAGCGGGCTGTGGGATCACACACACAATACCATGCAGCTCTTACCACCATTCACCATACAAATGTTATTTCAATAACGAGCACTGTACTACTCTGTGGATACCACTACCAGGCCGAGGCGTAACTGGGAATTATCAAACTGAAGCTCGTACGGAGTACAAAAGTCAACTTGAAGCTCCGATTACTTCATGATGATGGTTCAAAAAGTCGACGTCCTCGGATCAAACAACGAGCGCCGGGAATACGTTCGATTTCACATCAACAACATGTACAGAAATTACAGTGCGTCGCTCGCACTTCCCAGGTCGCCCATTGGCCTGTTGGAGTCACGTGCGCAGTGACGCAAACGCAGCGTAACAAAGGTCACGTGATTCCTAAACTTCCGGGAGATAAACCAGGCTGTGTTCATCGCCAAGTGAGTGAGCGCTCGCCAAGTGAGTGGGTTAAGCACTCAAGCGATAATGAACGGCTGGCTTGGCAAGCAACAGCAAGCTGATTGGTTATGGAACAGTTCCTTTGCGGTTCGGACAATGCTTCAGGGTGGCATCATTGGTTGAGGGAGTGATGCAGTGCCCCCTGCTGGTTATGGCAGGAATTTGTAATTTGACCATGGTACCGGCAACGCCAACAGCTCGCCTACTCTTCGCGAAGGACACCCGTGGTACACCGTGGAATCCTCAACGAATGAAGCAAATGTGTCTGCCAACCCACTTTTATCTCCACACAGCTGAATTGGCTACCATGGCTGAATGTTGAAGTCAATACACCGCCATCTTGAGACACCAAAAATAAGCCACAGTAAGCATTGTTCGTATCAAGTGTCACAGTGGCGTACATATATTACGTATGAAATTCTATCGTTCTCAGCCTGAAGGGAAATTGTGCAAATAAATCTTTGCCAAGTATCATTCACAAACGGTTGCAGGGCAAAATGTTTGTGGAAAAAAAAAATAATAAGGAATTTTTTTTTTTTGTAGATAAAAAATCGGGGGAATGGAGGGGATGTGATGGCGGTTTTAAGCTGAAGAATCAACAACACTGACACACACACACACACACTATCCCTTGACGTGACTCTCACAAACATCACAATGTACACAATCAGCCATCCATACTCATGCTCAACCTACAAGTCCTGGCAATATCCCTGTGCCCCTCTATCCACAATGTTTATGGGTCCCTATCTAATTCCAATTTAAACGTATCTACTGTTTCTGCTGCCACTTCCTTTCCAGGGAGACCATTGTATACATTAACTACTCTGAGTAAAAGACTTACCTCTCCTCTTCTTTACTCTCACGCTATGGCCCCTAGTCCTCTATCTAGCTGGGCCTGGAATCAATCGAGTAGCCTTGCGCCATAATATGTTAATGTGGTTACTGGCCAGTGTTTCCACTCGGGTTTTTCGAATTTCACCAATCGGGTGCCTAAATTTCACCAAATTGAAGTAGATTTCACCAAATGCCAAGTTTTCATTGGATATCGACTGCTAAATGATAACAAACTTGCAAATATTGTTTACGATACAAACTTTATTGACAAATGAACTGTCGAACAAACTTTTTTAACGAAAAGAGGCGTAAAGTTCGCAAAAGGCCTCATCATTTGCCGTGGTCTGACGTCACCGGCCCTTCCCTCCAATCAGTGCGCAGCTTGTTGGTAGGTCTTTTTCGTCCTCCGCACCGATTGGCTCAATGTTTGCGCCTCCCTCACTGATTGGCCGAGGTGTCATTGGTCGCACTTCGATTGTCGGTGGCCAATCAGTGTGGCCCGCTTCTTGTACGCCCCTCCCCCTTGTCAATCAAAGGTCCTCCTGGGCGTGGCTATTGCTTGCCATGCACGATGTTTGCCTGTCATGGTGTTGTACTGGTGATGTGGCTGACTGCGGCCCCATCGGTGGTGCCCCGAACTGGCTTCCTGTTGGTTCTTAACTACTTAACATGCCCCGCCCCCTCGTATTGTAGATATTTCACCAGATTTCGACCAATTTCGATTTCTTCCACCAGATCACCAGACTCGGACCGATTTCACCCAATTGGGTGAAATTTCACCAAGAGCAGCAACGAAGGTTACTTCCGTTGGTCAGTGACGTAAAATATGCATCATCGCTATTGCGCATGCGCGCCCCCGCGGTTCCGGTGTCTTGGCTATATTGGTGTGCTGTTGCCTCATCCGATAAAGTGTGATGATTAAAAGCTGATGTTACAACAAAGGCTGAACATGTTTTGGTTGGACACTTGCTCCGAAGGAAGGAGAGGTGTTTACCCCCTTTGCTGGCGCTGCACTAAACCCTCTCCTTGGTAGCTACAGTGCATTCAGAAAGTATTCAGACCCCTTCATTTTTTTTTCACATTTTGTTATGTTGCAGCCTTATGCTGAAATCGTTTAATTTCATTTTTTCCCTCATCAATCTGCACTCGATACCCCATAATGACAAAGAGAAAACAGGATTTTAGAAAGTTTTGCAAATTTATTAAAAATAAAAGACTGAAATATCACATTTACATAAGTATTCATACCCTTTGCTATGACACTTGAAATTTAGCTCAGGTGCCTCCCATTTCTCTTGATCATCTTTGAGATGTTTCTACACCTTGATTGGAGTCCACCTGTGGTAAATTCAATTGATTGGACATGATTTGGAAAGGCACACACCTGTCTATATAAGGTCTCACAGCTGACAACGCATATCAGAGCAAAAACGAAGCCATGAGGTCGAAGGAACTGCCTACAGAGCTCAGAGACAGGATTGTGTCGAGGCACAGATCTGGGGAAGCCCACAAAAAAATTTATGCTGCATTGAAGATTCCCAAGAGCACATAGTCCGTGGGCTGAGTAGGGTTTACATGCACCCCCCCCCCCCCCCCCCCCACAACTTAACTTCCCGGGTATGTCCATGTACCCCCCACCCTAGGGGTTAGGAAAAACCATGTTAACAGAAAAAAAAACTCATTCCCAAGGTACCTCCCATGCATATTTTGATGTTACCCCCCTGTGTCAGTGATTTCCGAAAATTAGGGGAACATTTCCGAAAAATGAAAATACTAACTGAAGTTAAAAGTAACAGTTTATATTTAAACTTACCCAGCCATGCAAGTGCAGTGGGCATCTTGCACGACTCCGTCACTGTTTGTGGCCAGCCATGGGCGATATGAAGGGTCATTAGCCCGCTGTGATGGACGGACATCAGCTTTCAAGATAATCAACCCTGTTGCAGACTTGACATGATGTACTGTCTGCACGAAGCCAGCAGTGAAGTACCGATGGGCCTCCAGTGACTTAAAAGCCTATTGCTGCAAGCTATAAGTTGTTGCTGTATATAAGTTGTATAGCTGTTGCTATAAGCTGCCCGCCCACTGCACTTGCATGACTGGGTAAGTTTAAATATAAACTATTACTTTTAACTTCAGTTAGTATTTTCATTACATCACAGCTACAGAAAATATAAGTAACTGTTGTGTGTATCACGCATGTATATACATGTACGCACGCATTGCTACCCGTGTTTGATTTCATCGGCCGTTCGGTTGTCAGGTGTCAGCGGGTGAAAGTACCCGGCTGTACTTTCATACCTGATGTGCTCGTGAGGTACATGTACACATCCGCGAACTGAACATCCGGCCAGGCCGTCGGGTCGTTGATCCACGCACTTGCCGGTAACCGGTACGGACAAATTGCAAGGCCAATTGCCGATAATTTGGTCTCGTATCTCTCTTTAGCTTCGCTTGGAAGATTGTCAAAATAGTTGTAAGACGTGCTGATATAAGTGGCCTGTAGTATGTGACGAAAGTCGTAAGTTAAACCGTTGCAACAACACAAAATCTAGCACTTTCCTGCGCAAGTCTGCAAACACAAAGCACGCACACTGCAAGCGCGCGGCGTGATTGTTTTCATCGGTCTAGCAACGTGACGCCGTTACTAAGCGGAAGTGATGTCACTCCACCCCCACCCATTGACGGGCACGCGCGAGACGACGCGGCTTGTGATTGGTCAATCGATTAAACGCCCTCATATCCGGATGTTCTGTAGACTTCGCCGATTCGCCCAATGTGTCACGTGGTAACGTATACCAACATTTGAATATTCGTAGTCGCAATTCTGTGCATTATTTCCCATTTACGAGCAGTATTTCGTAGTGGGAATAAAGACATGGAGAAGAGGTCCAATGCTTTATAAACTAGATGGTATTCATAGAATACTTACCTGCGGAGTCCACTTGGTGCGAGCCAACTCTTTTTGGACGTTTTTTTTTTTTAGTTATTCAATATGGCTGCCAGAGCACGTAAGCGACGCCATCATAAATTTTTATTCTCTAATATAATTGTTGCATGGATCAAGCTCAATAAATTTCACTGATCAGACTAAGCGTTGTCCGTTGAATTATCACGTCATAATTGCGGCACCAATGACGTCATTAACCCCACTGTTCCCCATATGGAGTTCATTACAATGAGCCACATTTCAATTTTTTCCATGGAGCAGTTTTAGAGATTATAGAGGTGAAAAGTTTTTCGTTTTTTTTTCAAAAAGGCACCTGGACCAGAGCACGTAAGCGAGCTTGACCAATGACGTCATAATTATAATGAGACCAATTCTGCAGGAGCCACTCAAATTCTGAAAATTTAGTGTTCATCACAAGTTGCAGAGGATTTTAAAAATATATATATACTGATCAGATCAAGTATTGTACTGGTCGAATTATTACGTCATAATGGAGGCATCGATGAGTAACATCTTATTCCGCATGGGGTGTACTTGACAATGAGCCATGTTTGATTCCCCCCCCCCCCCCCCCCAATCAAGCGGTTTGGGAAAGGCGTAACGTTTTTCCAAGACGTCCATACGACATGACCTATGACGTCATAATAATCATTAAAATGTTCTGCAGGAGACCCTCCAATGGTGAAAATTTCATGTCAATTGGACCAGTGGTCGAGCGGCACACAATTGCTTAACCCCATTTTTGCTTCACGATCCACAGGGTAAAACCCAGAATCTGTACAAATGTAAACTAAAAACTAAGTGTAGCCTATGGTGGTCTGGTGTTAAAAGTTAAATTGCCATGTAGGTTCTGCAAGATGGGACTTAAATTACCAGGCAATCTTGCTTTAACACGAGAAACATTGAGGTGCAGTTAAAAAGGAAAGCTGAAAGCAGAGCTGCCAAAGCTGTTCAACCACATTCCAGGCCAAAGACAGAAAACAAAAGGGCGATCCACGTCAAAGCTGTCAGTTTTAAACTGTTAGGCGAAGACTACAACACAACAACAGGCATTTTAAAGCCATTTTCCCTGCAAGAGCGGGGGTCAGCGAGAGAATAATTGCACGCAAGACAAATTAAGAAATCCTATTAATCAACCACCACACCTGCACACTTCATGATGCAAATGGTAAGTCACAATGGGCCATTTCAAATGTGCCCACACACCATGGTTTAGAGTGACGTTCCGCAACCTACGGGTTTGGGTCGCACGACCCAATGTTTGGGTCGCACGATCGTTTCAGAAATCGCGAGAAAAAAAACAACAAACTTTATCGACGATTTACTTCTCTCGCCTGAACAGAACAGAGATCAAACGAACGCCGGCACAAACTTTATGGTGTGGACTCTTCGACCGCGCTGTACCGATGTACCGTGATGTACCGTGCGTGCATCCGGGCAGTCAGATCATACGTTTAGTTTCCGACACGCGAATGTCCATCGCTTTTCATTCGAAAGATTGAGCTGTGAGCGTAAGGTACTCGCCATGGCTAGAAAGTATCACCCTGTGTTCCTGAACTATGGGTTCACCTTCAATATCGATAAGCACAATGTTCATCGACCACAGTGTGTGATATGCCTTGACGTGTTGGCCAACGAGTCCCTCAGGCCCCAAAAGCTGAAACGGCACCTCGAGAAGAAACATGGAGATCATGTCAACAAGTCGCGGGAGTTTTTTCTCCAGAAAGAACGCGAGATGGACAACAGCAAGTCAGTAATGAGTGACCAAACTGACTGACCAAATCCAGCTACCTGGTGGCGGAGAAGATAGCCAAAGAAAAGAAACCATACACTATTGCGAGTAGGTTTTTGTTTTTATTCGTAAAAGTATTTCACTGCATTGGCGGTTTGTAAGTTCATAAAGTAATACATGGCGCTGTAAGTATAGTTAAATTTAGTTTTTCATTTCGTCTTTAGAATATTGATGTGTCGGGTTCTTGCTTACTATTACTCGTGCCATGTATACGTTGGTATATCACAACTTCGTAAATTTTATTGTTTGTTGCAATACAGCCATTCTTAAACTTTGCCTTTTTTTAAAGTACGTTCGGCAATCACATCGTACATATTGAATTTTTATGCCTTGGAACAGCGGTTCTTCACCTGGGGGTCGTGACATACGTGCATACGCGAACAAAATACTGTGTGGTATGTACCTTTGTTAGGTTCCTAAAAACGGGCTCAACAAATTGATGTTATTTATGACCCCTGGAAAACCCCCAAACGACCCCCAGGTTAGGAACCGCTGCCTTGGAACAAAATCAAGATGAATCTTAAAGTGAAAGAAATGTTCAGGTGTTGTTTTATTTATCTTGTATTGCAGAGCAACTCATCCTGCCATGCGCCAAGGCGATGTGCAGAGAAGTGCTTGGAGAGACGGCGGCTTCCAAGATGAGCACCATTCCGCTTTCTGCCGACACGACTCGCCGACGGATAATAGACATGGGCGAAGACAGAGCACCAACTGATCGCAAACCTAGAGGCCAACAAGTTTGTCATCCAGTTGGACGAGTCAATGGACATCGCAGGTGTTGATCCTCATCTTTGTTCGTTATCAGCATGGCGATTTTATTGATTTGGGCTTGCAAGTTTCACTTTCGGGTTCAATCAGTGAAAGTTGTTTGTTTAATGTTGTTCATGATAACGGAACATTGAACCTGGAAATAAGTTTTTTTTTTTTTTTTTTGTATACAAGATCGAGGCTCGTGAAAGAGCGAACATTAATCACACTAAAAGACAAACCAACACAAAACATATTACATCAGGAGCGGGAGACAAGATGGGGAGAGGGGGAAGGACACAAACATTTGAGAGCAGGGACCGAGAGACATGGAGAGATCTGAGGGGGCGAGGGCTTTGGGGGGGGTGGGGCATGGGAAGGGGGCGGTGGGAGAGGTATAAAACATATGGACACTGCCAGGAAAGAAGTTGGAATTTCAAACAAGGTGGATCTGGGGTGAATTAGCGAGGGTAGAAAAGATCAAGGTTTTGGATGGGGGAAGATAAGAGATGGTGGTGAACAGCTGTTTTAAAGACCTGGAGGGAGGAGTGGGATTGAAGGGAGTGAGGGAGTTTGTTCCAGAGGCGGGAGAAAAGAGGAATGAAAGAGTGAAGGTGAGCAGAGAGCCAAGATTTCGGCAGTTTAACCATCAGAGGGTTGCTGGCAGATCTTGTGCGACCTGCAGGAATATTTGGGGGACAGAGCACAGAGAGCTGGGGGTGCAAGGCCGGAGAGGAGTCCGTAGAAGACAAAGACCACCTACCTGCCTGCGGTGAGTGAGTGAAAGGCCCTCAGAGATGGCTTAATCGCGGGAGATTCCAATAATTCTGAAAGCTTTGGTTTCAACAGCGTGAAGCCGAGCTAGGTGTGAGGCAGGAGCACCGGCCCATAGGGGAGAACAGTATTCCATTGAGCTGCGGATGAAAGCCTTGTATGTGGTGAGGAGCTCAGGTGTGCCGAGGAGCTCAGGTGTGCCGAGGAAGGACTTCGCACGACGGAGGATGCCCAGTCGGCGACTGGCTTTGGAGGCCAGCTTGGAAATGTGGTTTTCCCAAGAAAGATCATGGCAGATAGTGAGACCCAAAAGCTTGAGCGACAGAACTTCTTGGAGAGGATTGTTGAGAAAGTAGATGGGAGGGTTGTCCAGTCGAGCTTTTCGGAGAGATAGTAAGTGTGAGATTTGTCAGGATTGAAAGACATGTTCCACTTGTTTGACCAGTCTGTGATTTTGTCCAAGTCTTCAGAGTGAGGAGGCTGCAGACTGCCGATCTGAGGGAAGAGGAATGGAGCGGCAGAGAGTGGAGTCATCAGCAAAGAGATAGAGAGGATTTTCAAGAGAGTCAGAGAGATCATTGATGAAGATCAGAAAAAGCACGAAGCCCAGAACACTGCCTTGGGGAACTCCAGCCTGAACAGGAAGAGGAGATGAGAGAAACCCATTCAGGACCACACGTTGACGACGACTAGAGAGGAAGTCCGCCAGCCATGCGTTGAGATTTCCATGGATACCAAAGGAGGAGAGTTTGGTGAGCAGAGCGGGGTGCCAGACCGTGTCGAAGGCACGTGATATGTCGAGGGAGACAGCTCTGATTTCCTGTTTGGCATTGAGGACCTCCATCCATTGTTGAGACAGCAGAAGCAGCATGTCCAGAGGAGTGACCTGGTCTGAAACCAAATTGATCAGAGATCAAGCCATTGGAGAAGAGGAAAGATTTCATATCCGAAGCAATGATGGATTCCATGACTTTGCTGATAATTGGGAGAAGGCTGATTGGTCTGTAGTTGCTAGGATCTGTTTTTGCACCTTTTTTGTGCATAGCGGTGATGTTGGCTGATTTCCAAGCAGATGGCAGTTGACCTTGAGCAAAAGAGAGGGTGAAGAGAACAGAGAGGGTGAGATAGAGCGGCAGAGCAGGATTTTAGGACCTGTGGGCTGATGCCGTCGGGTCCAGTTGCAGAATCAGAGTCGAGGGTTGACAGAAACTTTTCCACCTTGTCAGGAGGAAAGGACACGGAGTCCAGGAGCAGCAGGGTACGACTGGGTATGGTGGGTACAGAGAGGGATGGGTTTGGGACACAAGATTTAGAGGCAAACACAGAGTTGAGGCATTCAGCTTTTTCACGTGCGGAGTCAGCTGTGTAGCCGTTTGAGGTAAGGGAGGGGATGGAGGGGGAACAAACACCAGAAACGGATTTGACCAGACGCCACCAGGATTTGGAAGAGGGAGACAGATAAGAGAGTTCGGTCTTGAGAACGGAGAGGTATTGTTTCCTGGCTCTCCTGAGGGTGGACACACTTGTTTCGGGCTTTGTGAAAGGAAATGATTTCCTTCCGTTGGATTTGCTTTCCAGGAGACGAAGGCAAGTTGTTTCTGGGCAACAGCCTCACCACAAGATTCCGTGTACCATGGACGGGAGGAAGGGTATGACAACTGAAGACGAGATGGGATAAATCTGTGCATGAGAGCAATTTACTTTGGAAGAATTCCCAGGATGAGTTGTCAGAGGTGGTAGAGATGGGAGACCAGTCCAGATGATTGATGGCTGCTTGAAGACCGTGCCAGTTGGCCTGAGTGAAATGCCAGACTCGTCGACGCTGAGCAGGCTCCCTGAGGATGGTCAGAGAGATGTCCACTTTAACAAGGACATGATCAGATGATCCGATTGGAGCAGAAGAAGAGCAGCAGACATTTTCAGGGAAGTTAGTCATAACCAAGTCCAGAAGAGAAGATGTTCCGTTGACTGAGATCCGGGTCGGGAAATTGACAGATTGTGTCAGTCCCAGTGAGTCGCAGAAGTCCTTTGCTGAGGAGCCATGGCTGGTGAGAGAGGTACCCACACCCAGCCAACTGGCATGCTGACAGTTGAAATCACCACACATGAGGAAGAGAGAGTTGGGATGAGTAGATAGAAGTTGGTCCATATTATCAGACAGCGAGATGTAGATGGAGTCATCACTGTTTGGTGGACGGTACAACACACATGAACAAGAGGTGGGAGCGAAGGGGAAGCCGTAGCCAGAGGTATTCCTGGGGGTGAGATGGAGAGAGTGCAGTGCAGGGCGAGTGAGGAAGAGAGTTTTTGATAAAGATAGCAACCCCACCTCCAGGACGAGGCTCAATTCTATCATACCGGAGGAGGGAGTAGCCCGGGAGAGATAGTAAGGAATCAGAGACATCATAAAGGAGGAAAGTTTGTTAAGCAGATCACGTCTGGTTTGACAGAAGCAACCTGTATGGAGAGATCAGTTAAGTTTGAACGAAGGCCCCGGATGTTTGAGGTCCATACCGTTAATGAAGAGGAAGGGGGAGCATCAGATACAGAACAGGGGGGAGGAGGGGTAGGGTAAGATGTGGAAGAGGTGGAAGAGGTAGGGAGAGCTGTTGAAGGTGTGTCAGATTTCAGAATAGCTCAGAGAAAGGGAAGGATGGGGCGGACAAAAGGTTTGATGGTGATTGGGTGAGGCACAATGAGGTGTTATTTGAGGAGGGGGAAGAGCGAGGCAGAAGGTTGGGGGAGATGGAGGTGAGAGTTGGAAGGGGGAAGAAGCGGGGAGGACGCTTTGAGGAGGGGGAGTGAGAGGGGGGAAATTGAGAAGCAATGACGGTGGGGAGATTTGAAGGGGAGGGGTGAGGGGGGAATTTGAAAGGGAGGAAGTTCAGCTGCATATTGGGGTTTTTTTCAGTAAAAGTTATTCTTGTAATTATGAACTGATAAACAAAACATTAAGTTCATCATCTATTCATGATGAAGATTAAAATAAAGTTCAAACACCTTATCTTGGCATGTCACTGAAGTTTTATTCTATTTCACAAAAGATACACCGCCAATGAATGTTGAGATTCATCTTCATCCGGATTCATCTCTTCCAAAGCTGCTAAGGCAGGGAGTTTACGCCTGATTGGCTGACAATATCAAGTGGGCGGTGCCTGTGATCGAAGTCGCTGCTCATTCTCAAGGGGGGCGTGGTCTCGCTCTCACGGCCGTGGAGATCCGTACAAAACAAGGACAGCGTTTGGTTCGATTGTCGTCACCGATTTATTGTTCAATTACGAATTGTACTACTGTACAAAGATGATGAACCGAACCCTTACCAATATATTAACGGCATAAGCAATCGATATTTTCGTGACGGTTTGGGTCCTGGGCTAAAAAGGTTGCAGAACGCAGGTTTTGTGTCCTGCTGGAGCAAGCCACAACTGCAGTTGGTCATGGCTAAAAAAATCTTTAACATATTAGTCGCTGATCGATATTCATTACCTACCTGCATTGGAATACTGGCTGACCTTTCAGACCAAACCAGAAAAGTAGCTGGATTCGTAGTTTTGCACACTTACCACGCGAAGTAGTGACAGGGGAACATGGCCTTAAAATGCGTCGTTGAACACTTGCTGTTGAGCCACACTTTGCAGAGCCTCAATGCTGTCAGTTTCTTGGAAAGGGTTGCACTGGGTAGTTTGCTATTGCATTCCCAGCATTTTGTCCATAATCTATCTTCATCAAGCAAGCAGCACATCAAGCAAGCAAAAGCAGCACAACTAAGCAAGCAAGCAGAGCGAGACAAATGGAAGAGCAAGTTTATGGAGGGGATGAATCGACACAGGGTCAGAGGGGTAATCGACGTCAAAGGCTATGAAACAATTCTGGGAGAAAACTGCAAAGGATGGGTGAAGATGGGTTGATGAATTTAGGATGGGAGACTGCAGTGCCTCACCTGCTTCAGGTCTGGAGTTAGCGTAGGAAGGAAGCCTTTTGAAGATTGTTCCACAAATGGGTGAAATAAGATTGGAAGTTGTGGTGCGCTTTCACACCTTATTCCTCCATAACGCCAGTCTGATACGATCGATACCTTGGTTGTGTGCTCAGTTTCATAAGCATTTGATTCAACGTGACAGCAAAGTGTCATATTGGTGGCAGATCACTGCATCTCAGAGCAATCCTTCAAATGGTGACAAACACCAGCTACACCATTTATGATTCAGGTCGCAAACTTAAACCAACAAGTTCAAAAATCTGCACTGCCAAGGCACTTAAGAAAACACGATTGTTTGCCATTGCCGAACACAAATTTGGAATTGGCACATCGTCTCGTTGCAAAAGGCACCGTGGGATATTTAACACCACCAGTGAAAGCCAGCAGATGGGACACCCGGCTTATTGATTCACTCAAGGTCAGCACACCAAAAAAAAGTTTGGATTTTTGTCAAGTACAAAACAATGGCACATTTCATGGAGTAGATTTCAATCGACAGATGCAACACGGCATTTCAAAGAATTCACGGTTTTCCGTTCCAGTTCACAGGCCACTTCCCAGCAAGACATGCAGTTTAATCATATCAAAGGCATAGACTTGTGCAACTTTGCAGCCAGGAAATATTTTGGTACATTCAGTGACAAAAAAATTTGGTCATGTAAGGCAAGTAAAGCAGTCCAGTTCATTAAAGAAAAAGCAAGGGAAGTGCGGTGCAAAGAAAATGCAAATAAAGCCAAGTGAAAGTTCAGACAGTACAATTGGGAATATTTTTTTTTTTTAAATAACTGGTGCAGTTTCAAAACCCAGTAAGAAAGCTCATTTCAAAACTTTAAATCAGAAACTGGGGTGGGTATTTAAACTTGTGTTTATCGCAAACGTGAAAAACATCTCCCGACAAATATTGGAAGTTCCAATTGCATTATCGGATGTAGCATCTGTCAGGCAGGAATCAAATTCAGAAAATGGATACCAGGTTTGGAACCTCAAGCTGGCTAAACTGCTTCAATGGCCAAATTCAGAAATGTAAAGGTTAGAAGAATTTTTATTTTTTTTGGAAAATGAAATGTTGCAACACCTGTGCTACTACAGAAGAGCAGAGCTCGGAGAAATTGAGTGGGTGGGAGGAATCAAAAGTTTGAGTCTCGAAGGCTCTTTAGAATTTTTTCTACGTCGGTGAGCATTTTGCCTCCATGAAGCGATTGTATCCCCATCACAAAAACGACTGCTGCAGGTGGGCAAGAAACAACAGAGTGATTACAACATGCACTTCCACACATTATACAATGTCAAGCAAGATTAAATTTAACAATAATAATAAAAACTGCCACGATAGATCTGCTCGCAGTGATGACCAGGTACCAAGACATCCTGCTTTGATCAGACAAATGACCCATGACATCCATCAAAAACTAGATAATAAGTTTTTGTTTTTATGATAATTGTGACATCATAGGTCAGGTCATAGCCTGGTGTTGGCTTAGTGGTCAGGGTGCCGGCTTGGGATCCTAGGATCCTGAGTTCGAATCCCGGTCGATCGCTGAATTAACGCCAGGGGGGTTGACTCAGCCTGTCATCCTTCCGAGGTCGGCAAATTGAGTACCAGCTTGCTGGGATGAATGATCACGGTGTGTACCCAGATTTAGAATAGGTACACCGTATCCCTGCGCATTGTAAAGAGCGTGACCAAGGGTTGGCGTCAGGAAGGGCATCCGGCCATAAAAACATTGCCTCAAAACAGGGAACCATGATTGTCATGGGGCCCGCAAGGCTAACCCCCGCTCTAGCGGGGAAAATGGCCTTAAAACGATCATTCATTCATTATATAGGTCAGGTGGTATGGCAGCCATCTTGGATTAATGCAAATAATGAAAAAATATTTCTCAGAAACCGCTGAATATAAAAATATGAAACTTGGCACATTGTCAAGTACTCCCAATCGGGAACAAAAGCATATTGATGACATCGGTGAAGTGCTATACCAGCCAAAAATGTTTTAATCAAATTCCTTATCCTAAAAATCTGAAATTGCATGCTCATTGCACATCAACCCATTTGTATTGAAATGTTAAATTTATGACATCACAGGTCACATGGTTTGGCAGCCATTTTGGATTGAAGGAAAATATCAATTGCATCTCTGAAACCGCTCACTCTATCAATGTGAAATTTTACAAATATCTAACAGCACTGTTGCATATAGTTTGGAAATGTCATTGGTCACGTGGTTTAGCAGCCATCTTGGATAGTAAAACGAACCTTATCTGATCAAAACACAAAACTTCACAAATGTGATCCACCACCCATACATATGTAGAGTGATGGCATCTACCCATTGAGACGATGCCGAGGCATATTGTGAGCATTCGCATTGTTCTCGTTTTCTATGATTTTCAGACACCCAAGCATACATAGTCACCTTTTTGCCTCCACCACTGAAGGAGAGCCAAGGTAATGTTTTCATCCATGTCTGTCTGAGCAGGATATCAAAACGTTGGAAAGATTGAGAGGTTGGGTGTGACGCGGACAAATTTCGATTTTGGTGAAGACCCGGATCGAAATACTAGAATCCAGTGATTCTTCACCATCGAGAGATGGGGCCAAAAACAATATCTCAAATAGGTGAACAGATTCGGACAAAACTTGGTCGATGAGTTGAGTAGGTTACAAGAACAAGCCAATTAGAGTTTGGTAAAGGTTCAAATCCAGATGCGGCCTATGGATACATAACGTAAAGTGTTCAGCCAAGCAGAGGGTATGATGCACTCCACCGTGTGCAATTATTATTTAATTTAATAGAGTAGGAGGCACAAAATGTTTGGAATGCATTTCAACTTCACAAGTATTAAAATCAATCCTCCAAGAACCAAGCCTGGTGTTGGCTTAGTGGTTCGGGTGCTGGCTTGGGATCCTAGGTTCGAATCCCGGTCAATCGCTGAATTAACACCAGGGGGGTTGACTCAGCCCGTCGTCCTTCCCAGGTCGGCAAATTGAGTACCAGTTCACTGGAATTCCCTGTGTGTCGCAAGAGGCGACACAGGGTTGGCGGCAGGAAGGGCACCTGGCTGTAAAACATTGCTTCAAAAATGGGACCAAGGTGCCCCAAAAAAAAGGCCAACCCCTGCTCTGCAGGGAAAAATGGCCTCCAAAGGTGGTTCAAGAAACCAAACTTTACCCTGGAAAAGAGCTACTCAATCAAAAGAGCCTGTGTGTGTAGCTCAATGGCACACTGTTCTATAGGATGCTGTCATGTCAGCATGTTCTATGTATGGGCTGCTGCCCCCAGCATCACATCTCATGAAGTCTTGTGGAATCAAAAGCTCAAATTTATTGGCATGTAATGACAAGGCTGAGGCTCAAGAGGTCTGTTGATATCGCAGGCAGGTGGTGTTTTCTACCACAGATTCTCGAACATGGCTCTGCAACTCCAGGATGTGCATTCTCATAATCCCCTCTCGGTTAAACTCCTAAAATCCAGGCAAAATACAAAACAACTGCTATTCTTCACATCTGTCGATATATTTTCCAGAAGCCCTTCTGCCTCACTTTTCACCAGGACTTCAAGCAATCAATGCATGACATGCATCATCCACTGTGTTGACCAGTCATTACCCCCATTAACCTTTAAACACCATTTTACTGGCTCCTTGCAATATTTCCATTCCCTTGGCATTTTTGTCCCATCAGTTCTTCTTACTCATACACAAGCCTCAATCCAATAAATCATAAAACATTCAAACCAGAAGCTGCATACATAATAAACCCAAGCCACATTGGGTTTTACTTACTCTTTTTAGTGCGGACGACAAGTAGAGAAGCCGATGGATCCCGTTGCTTTGTCTGCAAACTCATCCAATCGTCTTCCATCAATTTGTCATTAGTCACGGAGAATTTAATATTGCCGAGTTGAACACCATTCGCCAAGAACGTTGCACGATCTGTCCCCAGCAGGACATTCAACTCTTCAGTCTAAAGGGATGAAAAAAAACGAGAGAGAATGGCTTTGCAATATGTCTCCAACTGGCCCCAATAAATGTCATTGTTCCCACAATTGAGCCATATGCAGTCGGACAAACTGTTTTATGTGTGCAAAGCTACAGAATGGGTTACTTTCTGTAACTTAAAGCCATGCAACAAAGTTTCAGTTCAAAATGTTAGATTGTGAGGGAAAAAGTATAGAAAACCATGGGCAGGATGGATGGACAGACCGAAAGCAACCTTCGGCGAGACCAGTAGGGGACCAATAAGGTGTACAATGTACATACACATGAAAAATAGGGCCAATACCCCTGGTAGAATAAAGTAGTACACTACACCGGCTAAAGGTATTTCAAACAGCATCACAGTATTTAAAACCAATTTCAATGGTTGCTAGGAGACAGGATAGCATGTAAAATCATACGAACGTAATTGTACGACTTCCAACAAAATACCGATTTTGGGAGGGGAGGGGTTTTTACTCCCAGCCCCCACAGGCCAATTTTTTTTACTGCCATGAACAAATTTGGTACATCACTGATGAACTGTGGTCAAGTGTCAAAAAGGTGTGTGTCGTTTCGGAGAAGAAAGCAAATACCCATTTTGGAGAGGGGTTGGGGGGGAGGCAGGACTCAAACCTGGACCCCGTTAAATCCCCATGTGGGCTTCCTTAGTTAGATACCAATTTTATTAATGTTGTGAACAAACTCGAGTTGCAACATAACAAACATCATTTTATCCAAGTTTGGTCACAATCCCATCAGTAGTTTGATAACTTGCAAGTGTTGGACTGAGACCCATCATCCCAAAACTACATTCCAGGTGAGCCAAAAAGCAGACAACCACTTATTTTTTTACATGCTAAAGCAACTTTGACCAACTACTTCAGCACATTTTGTTTGAAATTACAAGACATACAAAATGCCACATCTTCAAAATGCAGATGAGGATGTGCTTAGATTCAAGGAAATCCAGGGAAACTAGCAAAGGCCATTCATAACTACACCATATCAACACTGATCGATTTCAGGAAATGCCAATTAAATACTGAACACCAAAGGAAACGCAAGTCCTGAGTGCAAATCGAATATGGTTTATTGTTTTTGTTATATTACAATTGAACACCAACAGGTAATGTATCTGGTTGTTTTTGGATGAGGTTTTGTTGCAAGCTCCGAAACGGCAATGCCACAAAAGTGGCAGTTTGAGAGCGAGAGAGCCATTTGACAACTGCAAACTGGTGAGTGCACACAGTGGGTCGTCAACACTTTCAACATCCACCATTTATCTTCCCCATGAGACAATGCAACTAACAGCACAAATGACCACCAACGTTCATGCAGACCACGGGTGACAATCAGCACATCAGGATCGACACGACACATTCAACATGATCACCTGCAACAACGCTTCCAGTCAGCCAGTGAAATGGACCGCAACACTGTTAGAATCCATCCAAGCCCTATCAACTGCAAAACGGTCCAATTCTGACCTTATGAGGGCTGAAATGCAAGTGACCAGAGAGGGGTCCAGTGCAGACATCACCATCAGGCGAGACTTGCATGGGCCAAAGCTCATGTGAACTGGCATAATAGTCACTTATGAGAGTCGTTACTGCATTGATCATGCCGATTGGATGTGAGAGTGGGTCCAAGTAGAGGAGAACGATGGTGACTCGGGGGTCCTTGAGAGGAATGCCTGGGGTGGTCCTAGTGTGATGGTTCAGGCTGGTATTGGACTCGATCAGAAAACAGACCTCGTCATCTTTCAGAATGGTGATACAGGCAGGGGAAATGGCATAACAGCGCTACATTGACCAAGTCCTCAGGACATTGTCCCCTTTTTTGCACAACACCCAAACCTCCAGTTCCAGCAGTTTAAGGCCCATGCCCATACCACCAGGATAACACAAGTCTTCTTGCTCCATCACAATATCAACAGAATGCCTTGGCCAGCTCCAATTGCAATCTGAATCCAACAGAGAATGTGTGGGATGCCTTTCAGATGCCTCCCTCTGAACGTTGTCAACCCAATTATTCATACCATGCAGACATTGTACTGCAGTTACCAATGCAAATGGTGGTCACACAAGGTTCTGAAGGTAATCTCTTTAACGACTACCACCGCCAGAAGTGACTGTATTCAATGCTTGTGCTGTGTCAACATCCACAGCATTGTCATCTGGCATGACATCCAGAAATGTCTATCATTCCATTCGATTGTGTCAGTAATGTAACAAAAAGAAATAAACCATTTTCAGTTTGTCAGCATGATTTGCTTTTGTTTTGGTGTTCAGTACAGTACAAGCATTTGGTGAGGTACAAGCACAATGGCCGATTCAAAAGATTTGGCCCCTTTAAATATCCATAACAGAAAAGAGATCAACACCCAACTTAACCGTCAACAAGGAAGTTCGTAGACTTCCGATCTAGGTACGCATCATCCACTCTAAGTTTAGCACAAACCCTCGAACATCTTGGATAAACATAAAAGCTACAAGTACCTCCAAGTTGATGGAGCTTATTATACCCAACAGTCATTAAATCTGGTGTTGATGGTGTTGCAAATCAAGCCTGGTGTTGGCTTAGCTGTTAGGGTGCCGGCTTGGGATCCTGGGTTCGAATCCCGGTCGATCGCTGAATTAACGCCAGGGGGTTGACTCAGCCTGTCATCCTTCCGAGGTCGGCAAATTGAGTACCAGCTTGCTGGGATGAATGATCCCGGTGTGTACCCTGATTCAGAATAGGTACACTGCCTCCCTGCACATCATAAGAGGCGACTTAGGGTTGGTGTCAGGAAGGGCATCCAGCCATGAAAACATTGCCTCAGAGAACCATGATCGTCATGGGGCCCACAAGGATAACCCCCACTCTAGCGGGGGGGGGGGGGGAATGGCCTGAAACCGATCATTCAATATTCAGTCATTAAGCTAATGGGCAGCCTGGTGTTGGGCTAGCGGTTAGGGTGCCGGCTTGGGATCCTAGGATCCTGGGTTCGAATCCCGGTCGATCGCTGAATTAACGCCAGGGGGTTGACTCAGCCTGTCATCCTTCCGAGGTCGGCTAATTGAGTACCAGCTTGCTGGGATGAATGATCCCGGTGTGTACCCTGATTCAGAATAGGTACACTGCATCCCTGCACATCATAAGAGGCGACTTAGGGTTGGTGTCAGGAAGGGCATCCAGCCATGAAAACATTGCCTCAAAAAGAGAACCATGATCGTCATGAGGCCCGCAAGGCTAACCCCCACTCTAGCGGGGGGGGGGGGGGGGGGGGAAGAAATGGCCTTAAACCGATCATTCAATATTCAGTCATTAAGCTAACGGGCAGCACCCCTGAACTACAAAACGGACGGACCCAAAACAGCCCGTTTGAAATTGTGTTCAGCGCCATGCAAAAAACATCCCTTCATCTACCATATAAAACAGTGCAAGTGTGTGTGCCTTCATAAGGGTAGGTTCTAAATAAAAGCTTCAAGTTGTGCTTTAGGTGAGATTTGAGTGGGGGTTTGGGGGGGGGGGAGGGTTAATGGGCAATCTTGGAATAAAACTGTGCCCACAGGTTAAAAGACTTCGACTCTGAGGATCCAGAAGACCCCAAAGACCCAAAACACCCAGTGGACTTAAAAATAAACAATCGTTACGCCTAGGTCCCCGTCGGTGAAGAGATGCGAGTTGACAAAGTGGAAGACGCAAGGCGGCCATCTTGGATTTTGACGTGGCGACCCAATTTTCAATAGACTTCTTCCTTGTGCCTAGATACACACCCACACCAAATTCGAATGCGGTCCTTCGCTTACGCACGCACGGACACCGACAGAGGGGAAAACCATAGTCCCCCTTTCGCTCCGCAGTGCGACGGGGGGACAACAACCCCCAAGGACTGAACATCCAAAAGATCCAAAATACCCCAAAGATCCAAAAGACTGAAAAGACCCTGAAGACCAAATGGACCACAAACCCACAGGACCCAAATGACAGAGGACCCAAAGACCCAATGGAACCTGAAGTCCCAAAAGAACATAAAGTCCAAAAAGAACATGAAGTCCAAAAAGAACATGAAGTCCCAAAAGAAGCTGAAGTCCAAAAAGAAGCTGAAGTCCAAAAAGAAGCTGAAGTCCAAAAAGAAGCTGAAGTCCAAAAAGAAGCTGAAGTCCAAAAAGAAGCTGAAGTCCAAAAAGAAGCTGAAGTCCAAAAAGAAGCTGAAGTCCAAAAAGAAGCTGAAGTCCAAAAAGAAGCTGAAGTCCAAAAAGACCCTGAGGTCCCAAAAGACCCTGAAGACTTAAAGACCAAAAAGACCCAATGGGCCACAAAGACCCAAAAGAAAGGATTCCGAAGACCCCAAAGGAGTAGTTTTGCCTCTTCCAGCTGCATTGCAGACGGTGACTTGCAAACTGAGCCTCAAGGTCGGTGGACAGAAGCGGTACTTTTTCTTTTCTCACAAATACCACAGGGAGGTGAAATTTGCTGCACATGTGCAATGTGCGCAGAGTAAAACTCGTGTTCATTTACATCTGAAGGATGTCTCATAAAGATATAAGTACCGCTGACACGAGGCCCAGACTTCAGAATGCTCATGCAGCTGTACCGTCAAAAAACTGTTCCAACCTGTCATTTTTTACGGGCTTTACACTCGTCACTAAATAATGGTTGTACTGACCTGCAAAGAACGACACCTCTCAATCACATGTGTATTGACATTTTTAATATTACACTGGTCAAATTCATACATGGAAGCGATACACGATCATTGCAAATGGATGCAAGGATGGACAGGGAACCATTGTGAAAATAGGGATGGTTTCAATTTATTGTGACCGTCCATACTTTATTTGCATACTTCAGGTAAGAGCACCAAGCCTGGTGTTGGCTTAGCGGTTAGGGTGCCGGCTTGGGATCCTAGGATCCTGGGTTCGAATCCCGGTCGATCGCTGAATTAACGCCAGGGGGGTTGACTCAGCCTGTCATCCTTCCGAGGTCGGCTAATCGAGTACCAGCTTGCTGGGATGAATGATCATGGTGTGTACCCTGATTTAGAATAGGTACACCGTATCCCTGCGCATCCAAAGAGCGTGACCAAGGGTTGGCATCAGGAAGGGCATCCGGCCATAAAAACATTGCCTCAAACAGGGAACCATGATTGTCATGGGGCCCGCAAGGCTAACCCCCGCAAGGCTCCCTCTAGCGGGGAAAATGGCCTTAAAACGATCATTCATTTTCAGCCATTCAGGTAACTAATAAAATTGACATTTCAAGATGCTTTGTTGTAGCCTTTTGTCCTTCACTTGTTCACCAGCTAGCATGCACATGAGGTAAGGGGAAAAGGCTGGGCTGCCAAGATACCCTGCTTTCAATTTCCAGGTAACAAGTCAATTCAAACAAAGGTGCTTCGCTATTTAGCACATTTGGAGGCACAGTAAAATTGCTTCAAATTGCACATTTCGATTACTGAGGAACAAACAGCTCAATCGCAAGCATGCAACCAGGACCTGTTTTTAAGCTTTGCACACTCATTCAGAATTTCAACATACCCATTCCAGGTATTCAGAACCGGTTTGCTCAAGTCTGGTAGGTCAGTGGTTTTGTTCTGGTCCTTGCCACACAGTACTGACTCAAATTGGGATGTGCTGCTTGCTCACTCAATAGCATTTGGAACGAGCATGGAAAGGTCCTGTGGGTTTGCATCCGACTGTGGGAGAGGGCATGTGGGGAACTCTTCCTCAAAAATGCCCAACTTCAGATAAAGACCACCACAAGGTGGCGACACGGCACCATGCACGTTGTGGAAAGTTACCAGCTGTTTGTCCGACATAAAGTCCTGTGGCACCTTGGCTACAAATGTTCATGGGGTGCATGTGACAGCTTTCATGAGACTTACAAATTAAATTGTGAGGGGGTGGGAGAGGAGTGGGGGGAGGGGGAGGTGGAGGTGGAGGGGGAGGTGGAGGGGGATGTGTGGGGGGGATGTGTGGGGGGAGGTGTGGGGGGAGGTGTGGGGGGAGGTGTGGGGGGAGGTGTGGGGGGAGGTGTGGGAGGTGTGGGGGGACGTGTGGGAGGTGCGGGGGTACGTGTGGGGGGACGTGTGGGAGGTGTGGGGGGAGGTGTGGGAGGTGTGGGGGGAGGTGTGGGAGGTGTGGGGGGAGGTGTGGGAGGTGTGGGAGGTGTGGGGGGAGGTGTGGGGGGTGTGGGGACGGTGGAGGGGGTGTGGGGACGGTGGAGGGGGTGTGGGGACGGTGGAGGGGGGTGTGGGGACGGTGGAGGGGGGTGTGGGGACGGTTGAGGGGGGTGTGGGGACGGTGGAGGGGGTGTGGGGACGGTGGAGGAGGGTGTGTGGACGGTGGAGGGGGGTGTGGGGACGGTGGAGGGGGGTGTGGGGACGGTGGAGGGGGGTGTGGGGATGGTGGAGGGGGGTGTGGGGACGGTGGAGGGGTGTGGGGATGGTGGAGGGGGTGGGGAGGGGTAGGGGGTGGGGGGAGGTGGAGGAAGTAAGGGGGAGGTGGAAGGCTGAGGGGGGAAGGAGAGGAGGGGGGAAGGAGAGGAGGGGAGAGAGTCGAGTGGGAAGCACAAAAATACAATTTTATATCGTCTTTTGGCATATCCGGCACAGATTTAATAATCCTTGAACCTCAGAGCAAGATGGATATTCCCATGGGACTTAACTCTAATTTGTCGACCAAATTTAATATTTGCTCTTACAGACCTTCCCACAGCAACTCCATGATGTGCGTTCTCATAATCCCCTCCGTGAAAATTCGAAAATCTAGGCCAAGTACAAATCTCAAACTATTCTTCACATCTGCAGAACGACTTTCCAGAGACTGGTCTGTCTCACTTTTCACTCCATGACCAAGCAATCGGTGCATGACCTGCTACACAGCACACAACAGTCCAAAGAAATGCAACCATCCTGCTTCGACATATACATCTGTACAAATGAGTTATTCACCATCTCATGTCCACAAACTACAAATATAAAAATACCAAATTTAAAGAACATTTACAATAGCAAAAATAAGGAAATAAAAAAAACGTTTAAAATAATATCAAATTGAAATAAAATAGCTTTGTCATCATTGTCTTCGGACTTCACCGACTAGGTTTGACTAGGCCAATACAAACCTGTGCAATTCACTTTGAAACACTTCCACCACCTTCCTTTGTACAAATACCATCATTGACATGTAATCAAATCGAATGGAGGGAGGTGGGGGAGACAGTGGGGTGGGATATACAACAAGGAATGACTACACGTACATACACAACCTCGATATACAACACCTGTACATTGGACAATACGAGAACATTCCCCAGCACGAAATGACCGACGACTCTGCCTTGCATCGACATCGCAACACGGCGAAGCCATAAAAGGACATGCCAGCTTTGCCACACGAATGACTCAAAAACAAAGTGATGGAACATTTACAAATGCCTCAGTTTGGGGGTGAGGGGATGTAAAAGGGCAGCCTTACCATTCAAGATGGCTGCAGTGTACAGGAACACGATTTCATTCACAATCTTGTAATAAATAGTAGTTTAACCACAACGTGCATCTCGAGATCATGCTGCATCGATGCTATGCACTCACGTACAAGCATAACCCTCGACACCACAAAGATTAATCTTAAATGAACAGAATTTGGGGGAAATCTTAAAAAGGTATATGCAGTGTATATATTCAAATTTAATGGGGTTTTTTTATGTTTGTTTATTTTTACCAAGCAGGAAAAACAGACGAGCATGTGTACAAAAACAGTCTTCAACAAACCAAAACGCACAGAATGTGGGCAAGAGGGAAAAAAAACTCTGCAAAAGCAATGTGGAACTTGCAAATGCACAAAGCCCACAGGCACTGCAAAAGCACAGGGCAGTGACATCATGGCGTATGTATGCATGCGTACGTACACACACACACAATTCTTGAATCAAAGATGGCAACTGCCAAGACAGCTAACCGTTCACACCAGTCAATTTTAGATCAAAACTCCAAAGAGAAACACTAAATCAGGAAGATTCGAGGGGTTTTGGAGGAATGGGGGGAAGGGAGAAGGGGTCGAGAGTGGTTGGTGAGAAAAATTTGTCAACCAATTACGCTTGGTTCAGGGTTGAACAGGATTCATCAAATAGCCAAAAAAAAAAAAAAAAAAGACCAAGCCAGTTCAAGCATATGCAAGTACTTCGAATGAGACAAGGACTCAACTTTGCAAGAGTCGGTACGTGCTCATCTGCTGTACACGCAATACTATTTGCATTGGCATGTTTGTGGCCAACAATGACGATTCCTTAGATCATGCAGCAAATGTAATATTTGGAAAAACGATGATCTCGCAACTGTTTGCACAACCAAAAGATAGAGCCATGCCAACTACTGGGAATGCAGTCCACAGGTAACATTTGACTCGTGATGTTTAATTAAATTGAGGGACAAGTTTTATTTACAAACATCCAAAAAAAAAAAAAGCAGATATTAGATCAAAACCGATCGCCAAGGTTAAGCCTCACCTGGCGTCGCCTTTGCAATCACACGCAACTTACCCTTGGCCCACAATCCAATGACGGCATATTTTGTTCCGACTACCATATGAATGACCTTCAACATTTACGGAAAGAGTGAAAGTTAAGACTGTCCCCATCTTCAATCTATCCATAAAACTCGTGAAAATTGCAGGAATATTAATTAAAGTTATGATGAAAAAGCTGTTTTTCATTAATTGGGTCACAATCCGAAAAAGTTTGTCAAGACAATAATAATCAAATATCAGGCGCACAACTTTAGTGCAGGTACACTATGATCAAAGATGTAAATCAAGCGCAAATGCAGCTTGCTCTCAGCTATCTCAGGGCAATTTTGTTCCGATTGCCATAGTAGTGGCACCCTTGCACTTTTTTCAAATAATGCACCATTTATTCCAGAAAATTGTTGAAATTAAAAAATAATAATAGCATAAGGACTCGACTTTGTTATCCCTTTTATGCCGCACCCAGTGACCCGATGCCCACGGCACAAATGGATTTACGATCTACGAACCACGCTCTTTGTTTATCACGTACAGCCATACTCGAAAAATCTGAATTAGTCGACGTTGGGGCCCAAAATCATCCGATTAACTGCCGATACGACGCCATCGTATTGGCGTCTGCTGGGCGAAGGCGAAGCAAGCCGTCCGCTGATTGGACAGGCAAAGGCGAAAGCAAGCCGTCTGAATGGACAATCCAGAGCATGCATTTGTGCTGGTGTCGGCGATCGTTGCTCATATACGCACTCTTCATTCTCATCTTTCTTCCTAACTCTTACTCGGACAAGCAAATCCTCTGTGCCATCCATAATGGTACACTATCCATACACAACATCCTCCCTTCCGTGTTTGTTCCACGGGTTTCGGCTAGTTAAAAAATATTTTGGCATCCACATGTGTATTTATTTGGTTTGCAGTGGAACAAAACTACAAAAAAAAGCTGAAAAATTTACTGAATCAGCTTATTCCACACAGAAATCCTAAAATGGCCCAGTCAATATTATTGGCACCTTTTAGAAGTTGGTAGAAATAATTAGATTTCAAGCAGGTGATTCTCCTTTACTTTGGAATAAAACTCGTGTGGTGAGATTTGCAGGTGCCTGCAATATAAAAAATCGCATTCAACCAGTTTGAATCGAGAAAACGAGTCATTCTGCTGTTTTTTTTGTCACTGTGTTCTGCAATGAGCATCAAGAAAAGAAAGAAAACCAGAGAATTGTCAGGTCAGACAATATTGTCGCCAAGCATGGACAATCTGAAGGCGACAAGTCCATCTCCAGACCTTGATGTTCCCGTGTTCACCATACGCAATGTTATAAGGAAGTTTAAGGCCCATGGCACTGCAGCCACCCTCCCTGGACGTGGCCACAAGAGAAACCTCGATCGAAGAATGCAGTGAAGGATTGTTTGAATGGTGGAGAAAGCACCTCAATAAACTTCCAAACAGATACGAGCTGACCTACAGACACAAGGTACGACAGTTAACTCACACCCTCAGTCACCAACTCAATAAAAGGGGGTTCTATGGAAGGAGACGCAAGGGAGGACCCCACTGCTGAGAGACAAGCATGCCTGAACTTTGCCAAAACACACCTGAACAAGCTAAAATCCAATCCTTCTGGGAGAGTGTCCTGTGGACAGACGAGACCAAATTAGAGCTTTTTGGTAAAGCACATCATCTCTATGTTTACAGAAAACAAAATGAAGCCTTCAAAGAATAGAACACCTCCTACACAAACAGGGAGGGGTTCAGTGATATGTTGGGGTTGTTGTTCTGGCACTGGGTACCTTGAATATGTGCATGGCATCATGAAATCAGGAGATTACCAAGGCATTTTGGAGCACAATGTTCAACCCAGTGTCCAAAAGCTAGGTCTGTCAAAGGTCATGGGTCTTGCAGCAGGACAATGACCCCAAACACTTCAAAAATCACCCCCGGAATGGTTCAAGACAAGACTGAACTGTTCTGAAGTGGTCATCAAAGAGTCCAGATCTAAATCCCATTGAACACCTGTGGAGAGATCTGAAAACAGCAGTGGGGAGAAGGCACCCTTCAAATCTGGGAGAACTGGCACAGTTTGCACTATAAGTGGGCCAAACTGCCAGTGGAGGTGTAGGAAGCTCATTCATGGCTAGAGGAAGCACTTGACCAGTTATTTTCTCCAAAGGCTGTGCTACCAAATATTACGTCAAGGGTGTAAATTTTGTCAGCCATTTTTTTCGTTTGATTTGAAAGGACATTGAATTCCCCTGTGGTGAATCAAAAACAAAGGTTCTGTAATATTAACAGTGAAATAAATTCGAGACCAAATACTTTTGTCAATTTCAACTTGTTTTGAGAAAAGTTATTTGTACAAAGTGCAAGGGCACCAATATTTTTGGCCACGACTTGCAACAAGTTCAATTTAAATTCCTTCAGCTGTTTGTATCAAGGACCAGTAATTTGGGAGAAACCATTGCAGATTTACCAATGTTTATGAGGCCCCAGCGCCGAAGGCTCAAGTTCAACCATGGCAGACCACGATGCTGTGCAAAACCACCTACCACATCTCACCAAACCAATCGAAGCAAAGCAAATTATGTCAGAGCAGGCTTTTTTCTGGAAGAGGATGCCATCTCACCTTCCTGCCCAATGAGGAAAGATCTTCTGTGTTCAAGGTGGCTAATGATAGTCTTACCCTTCGATGTGGCAATGCAGCAGGTGGCTTTTGTTGTGCTCCCAATGATCACCACCCCAAACCAAGTCTTGTTTTCAATTTACAGCAGAGTACATACATAATGTTACCCTCACTGACCTAGGTGTTTTGTAAAAATCACCTCCACACCATTTTGGAAGTTATTTTGTATTATATTTTTATTTAACACACCACACACAAAGTATTCAGACCCTTCACTTTTTTCACATTCTGTTATGTTGCAGCCTGATGCTGAAATCGTTTACATTCATTTTTTCCCTCAACAATCTACACTCAATACCCCATAATGACGGAGAAAACAGGATTTTAGAAAGTTTTGCAAATTTATTAAAAATAAAAAATTGAAATATCACATTGACATAAGTATTCATACCCTTTGCTATGACACTTGAAATTTAGCTCATGTGCCTCCCATTTCTCTTGATCTTTGAGGTGTTTCTTCACCTTGATTGGAGTCCACCTGTGGTAAATTCAATTGATTTGACATGATTTGGAAAGGTACACACCTGTCAATATAAGGTCTCACAGCTGACAATGCATATCAGAGGAAAAACCAAGCCATGACATCGAAGGAACTGCCTGCAGAGCTCAGACAGGATTGTGTCGAGGCACAGATCTGGGGAAGCCAACAAAAAAAACAATCTCAGCTGCATTAAAGGTTCCCAAGAGCACAGTGGCCTCCATAATTCTTAAATGGAAGAAGTTTGGAACAACCAGGACTCTTCCGAGAGCTGGCCGCCCGGCCAAACTGAGCAATCGGGGGAGAAGGGCCTTGCTAAGAGGTGACCAAGAACCCGATGATCACTGGCTGAGCTCCAGAGTTCCTGTATAGAGATGGGGGAAACTTCCAGTTCAGGACAACCATCACTGCAACACTCCACCGATCTGGCTTTATGGCAGAGTGGCCAGACGGAAGCCAAACAGTAAAATCTTGGTTTCATCAGACCACAGAATCTTGTTAGTCAGAGTCCTTTAGGTGCTTTTTTTGCAAACTTCAAGCGGGCTTTCATGTGTCTTTCATTGAAGAGAGAAGAGGCTTCCCTGTTTTCTCTTTGTCATTATGGGGTATTGAGTGTAGATTGATGAGGGAAAAAATGAATTTAAACGATTTCAGCATAAGGCTGCAACATAACAAAATGTGAAAAAGTGAAGGGGTCTGAATACTTCTGAATGCACCGTCATGCTTTCGTACTCCAAATTGTAGAAAAACCCAACAGGTAAAAGCCTCCTCCTATCCTGCAGGGGGGAGGCTTCAAAATTCAGAAGCATCACATGCATACCATTCAGTCGAACTTCACTTAAAGACCTAATTTTGGGGTTACTAACACTTGCCAGCACAAGACGTGTGCTCACCAGCTGCCCAAGGCAAAAGCAAATTTAATGGTGCAATAGGCAAGGTACTTTCTTTGCGGAATGATTAATATTGCAAAGGAAAACAGACAAGTCATTTGAGGTTTTAAATTGCCAAAAAACAAATTCCAAGTGTCACTTCTGAATGAAATGAACTTTGACATAAAAATGCCAAGAATAGAGACGTTTGCTCAATACATACAATTGGAAATTACAATATTGACGATTCTACTTTCTAAACTTAATGCCTGATGGGCACAGGAAAACTTACCTGGCACCAAGCATCAAGGTGACCAAGATACTCTGTTGGGAATGTTCAGCAGCAACTTCATGATCGAGTCAACACTCAAACTGCATGTAGCCTTAATTCACAAGCCCATGCAGGCCAGGAAAATGCAAAGTTAGCCATTACCCCACAGAATGAAGAGCACAACATTCCAGAAAGGGGAGAGGTAGAGGGGAAGGAGGAGGCGCCTGTCTACATAAAGTAGTGCTAAATAGTTAAAGTTGAAGAACTGGCAATCATGCCTTCAAGCTTGGTTCTGCCCAGACATGCTGCAATGCAGTGAAGCATACAAAACATAAGCAGTTCCAACCACTTGTCACGTTTTCAAGACCGTCTTCATTTCTCACAACGCAAACCTGCACCGCTGATTGGCTACAACCAAGCAATTAAAAGCATTGACACATCCAGCATTGGCTGCAGCATTTACCAAGAGCTCCAAATATAAAGCTTTGGATTTAAAAAAGAATATTCAACATTACAGGCTTTGCACTCCAGAAGAACAGAAATCCTAAGCAAACATCTGATTGCATAAAGATCAAGACTCAAACCACCAGTCTTCACCTTGCCGTGGGGAATGTTATCAAATGTTTCATCAATGACTCATATTTTGAATATCTTATGAAATACATCGTCATCACTGGTCCAATCTCAACCAAACTTGACAGGACTAATGGTCACATGATGAAAGTGCTCGCGAATAAATTTTCCACCACCTCCCCAAACCTCAAGGGTGTTGCTTGTTGGTGTATATCTGTGTTCAGATCACTTTATCGTGGCGCATTTCCAAAGGTGTGTACCCCGGTTTCGAATAGGTACACTATCCCTGCGCATCTTAAGAGGTGACTAAAAGGCTTGGTCAGGAAGGGCATCCGGCCATAAAACATCGCCTCAAAAAGGGAACCATGACAATTACATATGAGATAGATATATGGAAATGAATATATGAAAATATATGAAATAAATGAAATAAAGATATATGGAAATGCTGTTGAATGCAGAGATTGAATGGGATGGCAACATAGAGAGTAACCCAGTTTTCGGACCGGCAGAGAAGATAACTGAGAAGGAAGTTGAGGAAGCGATAAAGGCAATGAAGAGTGGAAAAGCGGGAGGGCCGACAGGAGTTGTGGGAGATATGTTCAATGCAGCAGGAAGTTGGAGTGTGAAGAGAATGACAGAGATCTGTAATCTGGTGGTGAAAGGCCGCATTCCAGTGGATTGGGAACCGAGTACCCTCGTCCCTCTACACAAGGGGAAAGGTGACCCTCTGGAGTGTGGCTCGTATGGAGCGATAAAGTTATTGGAGCATGGAATGAAGGTATTGGAAAGGGTGTTGGAGAGGAGGATAAGGAAGAAAGTGAAGATCGACGAAATGCAGTTTGGATTTATGCCAGGAAGAGGAACGACAGACGCGCTTTTCATTGTGAGGCAGTTGCTGGAGAAGTACATGAAGCGGAAGAAGTTGTTTCTTGGGTTTGTTGATCTGGAGAAAGCATTTGATGGGGTTCCACACAAAGTAGACATGGTCGTTGAGGAAGTTAGGAGTGGAGGAATGGTTGATCAGAGTCGTGATGGCAATGAACGAGAGCACGCACAGCTGTAAGAACGAAGAACGGGAACAGTGGCGAGTTTGAGGCGAAGGTGGGAGTGCATCAGGGGTCGGTACCAAGTCCACTACTATTTGTAGGTGTGATGGAGGTGCTGGCTCGGAATGTAAAGGAGGGTTTACCGTGGGAGTTGTCGTATGCAGATTATCTGGTGTTGGTTGCGGAGAGTATGGATGGACTTAAGGAGAAGATGAACAAATGGAAGGAATGTATGGAGACAAAAGGTCTGAAGGTGAATATCAGACAGACGAAGGTGATGGCAAGTGGTAAAGCATGTGGTGAGGTGGAAAGAACTGGGAAGTGGCCGTGTGCTGTGTGCAGGAAGGGTGCCGGAGTAAACTCCATTCAATGTACAATGTGCACCGAGTGGGTTGATCAAAAATGTTGTGGTCTGAGAGGGTCATTAAACAGTGTGGCAGCTACATTCAAGTGTAAGGTGTGCACAGAGGGAGCTGCAGATGGAGCAAATGTTGTTGGATCTTGGAGACGGCATGAAGCTGGAAGGTGTGAAAACATTTTGCTACCTAGGAGACATGCTGAATGGAGAAGGTGGATCAGACTCGGCAACAGCTGCTCGAGTGAGATGTGCACGGAAGAAGTTTCAGGAACTGAGTGGCGTGCTGACGAGGGGAGTGTCGTTGAAGCCGAAGGGAAAGGTGTATGCTGCATGTGTGAGAAGTGTTATGATTTATGGGAGCGAGACATGGGTAATGAACGTAGAGCAGCAACAAAGGCTGGAAAGGGTGGAAATGCGAATGGTTCGGTGGATGTGCAGATGGAGGCTGTGAAGATGAATTGCGAAATGATGATGATTGATGTTGATGATTGATGATGATTGATGTTGATGAAATGATGAATGATGATTGCGAAAAATTGCGAAGACGAAATGATGAATTGCGAAAGATGATGGGAATAGAGCCTGTGATGGATGCTGTGAAGAGAAACAGATTGAGATGGTTTGGTCATGTGTTGAGGAAGGATGAAAGTGACTGGTTGAGAAGAGTGATGGAAATGAATGTCAAAGGAAGTAGAGGACAGGGAAGACCAAAAAAGACTTTGCTGAAGGTGGTGGAAGAAGAAATGCGGGCAAAGGGGTTACCAAGGAGAGATGCAGAAAATAGGGCAAAATGGAGACGATCGTCATGGGGCCCGCAAGGCTAACCCCCGCTCTAGCAGGGAAAATGGCCTTAAAATGCCTGTTTTGTTGCATTTCCAAAGCCGCTTCCAATGAAAGTAACTGGAATGGCACTGTCGAGAATGCATCTGGCAGGTTGAACAGTTTATGTTTTGTATCACACAAATAGGTCCATATCTGATATAGACCTCAATCAAAATCTAAGCGGCTTGCTCGTGTCACTTTTTAAACCCTTCCATCAAGTTCTCACAAGTCGTCCACATCTTTGAAATAGTTATCACTTTTGGCTCTACCACTCAATGGCAAAGAATCAATTCATTTTTAAAATTCGGATCCGGATCTTCGGATTCATATGCAGATCCGGATCTTCACCAACATCCAATTGATTTGTCCTCGTCACACCCAACCCCGTCCACAACTGCTGAGATATCCTGTTCAGACAAACAAAAAGAAAGGTGAAAACAACTTGCATCCATCCACCTTCAGTGCTGGAGGTAATAATGCTCATAAAGACAATTAATGTTACAAAACAATACCAATAACCCCACTCCTCCCACCCCGCCCCCCTCACCCCAAAGGGGAGTTTCTTCCTTGAACAAACACCACGTTAAGCTTGAACACATGTGAACACCTTCTGAAAGTCACTACTGTTGAACACGAAACTGTACGTTGGAGGAATCCCAACATCCATGAGGCAAACTATGCCCATCACTTCAAACTCACCTGAGCAAAGAACTACTGTAGTCTATGTACCCCACAAGGGCCAACAATAACCCTTCAGCCACTTCTATAGAGTTTTTCCAAGGCCACTTGTAATAATGGTATTCCAAAATTATATTACCCCCCCCCCCCCCTCCCCAAGGGGTTTTGTCACTTGCAGTATCCCCCAGCCACCACCCTTACAGGAATAAATGTTATAGGGAATTTAAAATGGTTTAGCACAGTCTGATGAATTGTGAGGTACAGTGTAATCCTTTCAATGGCCTGATCTAACATATGGAGTCATGTACAAGTTGAAACAAGCCTGTGCCCCAGTAGCAATGCGTGATGAGGCGAGGTGAGGCGAGCATAACAAATGGAGAAAAATGGCTGAGTGAAGCTCTATATGTTCGTTATAGCTCATACTTCTCGTTATAGCTACAGGGCGAGTGAAGCTCATACCAAATTGCAAACCTTGAATTCACCTGGACATAACTTGCAATGCTTTCAAACTTCAGTTCTCTATTCTTGCCATGCTACAAATCTGCTCAAAGAAGTCCCCAATGTGCAGGAAGCAACAAAATGTCAGCTGTGATGGCATTACAGTTATTGGAATGGAATATTCATCACACTTGAGGCATGGTGTATTACCTCACCAACACACAAAGCAAAAAGTGAGGTTAAGCAATTGGTCAGCAGCGAGGAATTACTCGATTTCATTTTAATGTTACATTGTGAACAGGAGAACACGACGCAGAACATGAACCTGCAGTTTTTAGCAGTACTTTGGTTCTGAATTTGGCAAATTGTATGGAATATCACCCCGATCGCACATGCGGAGTTCCGCCGGGCAGTCAAAATCTTGAAAATAATTCGAACAGGAAACTGGGGTTTTAAGGACATGGACACGACTAACTAATTTTACATGTTAAGGCATCAACAGCCGTAAACTTCTGGGGAAAAAAAAAAATCCACAACTTTTGCTGCTCATCGACTGGGCGTTGGCTCGTCCATCTTTTCTCAAGACTGCATGGAACAAGGTCCCATTAACTAGTTTAAATTTGCATGCACAATACCCATGCAAAAAGTTTTATTATAGTTTAATAAATTGAAGATCTCAACAAAACATGCTGCACTGACTTTTTTGTCACTGCATATTTAAATCCAAAAGCATGGTGACCGTCAGACTTGCACAATCATTCAACTTTAGCCAAAAGGACATCTGACCAAGTATGGGCAAATGCCCTTCGACAAACTAAAAACACCCAGCTAATAAAACCAACCGACAAACTGCTGCTTGCACAGGTCAAGACACCCAATCACCACAATACATTTTATCTATCAAGGAAGCATGTCACTTGTCTGTCCAAGGTCACAGCAAGATGGATTCCCAAAATCCAAGCACTGAATTGCCAGCATCAGCATAGAATCGTATCATGAGCTTCCACCAAAACCAGTGAAGACGCAGCCTACTTTATCGATCGTCTGGTAAGTGAGCAAATGTGGCTTCACGACTGGTATTCTTAACTGAAATTGGAATCCCCACAATGAAACCGAAGGACCATTGCCATCAGATATTTTGCACTAAACCCTCAGCTGGTAAGATCACCTCGATTTTCAGAGATACCATTCAAGAATCTGCCACAAGGGGACCAAGACAGACTTGTGCAAAAAAAACACCAGGAAGCCATAAATAACTAGAACGGCACTCAGTAGAGAGCATACCTCCACCTGTTGGCCATATCACTTAACAGTGAAGAATCACTATTAAAATTCTACTAGCTGGATCCGGATCGTCACCAAAATTGAATCGATTCTTCCTTGTCAAACACAACCTGTCCAACAAGTTTCGTCCAAATCCATCCATAACTGAGATATCCTGCTACGTATTGTGTTTGGCCCCATCTCCCAACGGCAAAGAATCATTTAAAAAAAAAAATTAAATTCATATCCGAATCCATATTCAGATCTTCACCAAAATTGAATCGAATTGTCCTCGCCAGAAACCCAACCCGTGCACCAGGTTTCGTCCAAATCCATCCACAACTTTGATATATCCTGCTATGTATCGGTTTTGGCCCCATCTCCCAATGATGAACAATCATTACAAAAAAAAAATTAAATTCATATCCGAATCCATATTCAGATCTTCACCAAAATTGAATCGAATTGTCCTAATCAGAAACCCAACCGGTCCACCAAGTTTCGTCCAAATCAATCCACAACTTTGAGATATCCTGCTATGTATCGTTTTTGGCCCCATCTCCCAATGATGAAGAATCATTAAAAAAAATTAAATAATTCTCATATCCGAATCCATATGCAGATCTTCATCAAAAGTGAATCGAATAGTCAGAAACCCAACCGGTCCACCAGGTCTCGCCCAAATCCATTCACAACTTTGACATCCTGCTGTGTATCGGTTTTTAGCCTGATCTACCAATGGTGATTAATCGCTCAAAAATTCTGCCAGCCGGATCCAAATCCGGATCTTCACGAAAATCGAATCATTTTGTCGGTGTCACACACGCTACATCTCTGCCAAATTTCGTCCGAATCAGAGATATTTTGTTCACAAACCGAGACAGAAGGGTGAAAACAACCTCCACCCACCTTTGGTGCCGGAGGTAATGAATGCAAAGAGACGTGGATCAAAGGTGCATTCCTACCTAACCAAGAGACGCACGTACAGGTCTGGGTGCAGAATTCCATTCGAGATTGTGGCTGGAAACAGTTGGATCATCCCACAGCCAGTGGATAAACACAATTTTTAAAATTCATTTATTTTACGATGCAAACACCTGTTTGACGAGGAACTGCGTGAATCAACCAAGACATGGCTGACGTAATCATCTAAAAGGTGAACAATGTTTGCATGGAACGAGTACAGTGAAACAGAGGGATACTATACTCGAGTGGGCATTGTGGACCCTTTAGCAGCCTTTTAATCCCATTGTACATCAATAATTTCTGATAAACTCAATCACAGCACAAATCAGATGGCGCAGACTGAAGGATTAAAATTAAATGGTTAAACCACTGCGATGAAGTGGTTAAACCACTGCGATGAAGTGGTTAAACCACTGAATTAAAAAACAATGGCTGATGGTGGTTAAACCACTGCTTCCCACAAGATGGCAGGGTTCAGCCTCATTTGGATTTACTTGCCAGAGAATAAAGAAACGTTCCAATTAAATACTGTCGACTTACAGGATCGACCAGCACAACCCCGCTGGAAACCACCAAAGAACAATCCCAGGTGGGCAGTCACGTGGCCATCGGTGGGTGCCATTAGTCCCCCAGGTTTCCGGCATCCGCTCGTATGGAGCAGCAAAGCTACGAACGAACTACGAAAGGCAGTCGGATCTGCAGAGCGACACGCCAAAAAAGCACGGGAACGCGGAAGAGAGACCTCGGTGCAATTCGGCTGGACAAACGGCACCTGAGTTATTTTACCGCCAGAACCGAAACTTCACCCACGTGTCACACCCAGACAACGGAGCGCTCGCGACGCCATTACGGAAACAGAAGGAAAACTACAAACGGAAACTATTTTTAACGTTAGAAGCACAACTAAAATTATAAAAACTATTTTCAAAAATAGCTTTAAATTATATATACATATACACACACAATACTGTATGTACGTATGTATGTAAATATATAAATAAATAAAAATGATAAACCGCACCCGTGGCGGGCAGGTAGCGGCTCGGAAGGCGCGTTCGTGAGCCAAAGCACACGAAAGGGACACGGTTTATAACCTGGCTTTTCGGCATGAATAAAAAACAAGTTCGTGCGGCCCGTAAAAGCACAAAGTCATTTAAGAGACCGAAGAATAAAACGGGCAAAGTTCGAACAAGATTAGCGACGAATGCCACGCCTCAGGCTAGGCCGCACCCAGGTAGATAACATCTGCACCGCAACCGAACGGACCGCCGGCTCCGATTGAGCGACCGACGCAGGAATTTTTTACTCCAACGGAAAAGTAACAATCAAATTGTCCGAAGGGCGAGCGACCACCGGTCCAGGTACCACACGCACCGGCACATTCAACTCACCTTTACGCCGCCAAATTCGCTGTTGGGCTTCGCCGCCCAAACGCGTCTCTCATCGATACCGAAAATAGCGACGTCGCCAACGTTGTCAATGTTCATTATGGAATTAACGTAATCGTCCCACGACATGGTTTTTACTTTTAGTTCGAGGTCCTAAAACTCCAAACTAAGAATGGTTCGCTCCAAATAAACGTCGACGACAACGACAAAAGAATCTTTCACAAGATCACGAGCCCTTCCTTCACTACAACTAACCAAAAGAACACCCACTACCTTGCTACGAAGCCAGGAACGAAATAGGCGGAAGTTCAGAGGCCTTATATATACTCTGGGCGATACCATTATAGATGTGACTGGGGGGTGTGTTTAAAGTCAGAAGCGTGTGGGTGGATATAGCAAGATGGATACGGGGTATGTTAAATCACTCATGGTTGAGTCTGCTCAAACAGTTCGAAAATAAAATGGTGAGAGAAAATTATTTCCAGTTATAATGTATTAAATATTTTCGAACTGTCTGCCAAATGTATGCCTTTTCACGTTGAGGCGCATTCTTTTAAACAGGCCAATGAGAGGACAATCGGTATTCAAAGTGAATTGAACTATTGTATTTTTAATAAATTAATCATCCAACGCTTCCTTTATCACAGGGGACATGACTGCACAAAAAAAAAATCAATGAGCGAATGATTAGTGAAGAATGAATAACTATGAATCATTCTCGGGCAGCACCTTTCCTCGTCACGAGACGCTGTTGCAAAAAGCGCGGGAACTTTGCCAATTCACCTCCTGAATTGTAACTATATCTGGCCGAGTTCGGTCGACAGTTCGGTATTAAACACAGTTAATACGGTATTAAATTAGCAAGCTTCTCGATTGTAGAATTTCAAATACACTACGGTACCAGGTACCATATCCAATCGTTATATTCACTGCGCCATTTAAATTACACGAATAATGGTATCCGGTAGGCGCGGTACATTTACCCAGCTGCCAAGCAATGGAGGACCCTCAATGCAAACGTACTTTGTGAACATTTCATCTCGGAATACCTCTATGAATAACCTATTATTAGCTCACCTGGACTTCAGTCCGTGTGGGTGAGTGAGTGAATGGGTGATTGATTGATTGAGTGAGTGAGTGAGTGAATGGGTGATTGAGTGAGTGAATGGGTGATTGAGTGAGTGAGTGAATGGGTGATTGAGATTTGAGTGAGTGAGTGAGTGAATGGGTGATTGATTGAGTGAGTGAGTGAGTGAATGGGTGATTGAGTGAGTGGGTGAATGGGTGATTGAGTGAGTGAGTGAATGGGTGATTGAGTGATTGAGTGAGTGAGTGAGTGAATGGGTGATTGAGTGAGTGAGTGAATGGGTGATTGAGTGAGTGAGTGAATGGGTGATTGAGTGAGTGAGTGAATGGGTGATTGAGTGAGTGAGTGAATGGGTTATTGAATGAGTGAGTGAGTGAGTGAGTCTGTAAACACTTCAGTCATTATCGCTTGAACCAAACACGATTTTGATGAAACTTGGCCATAAGCTTAATATCTGATGCTGAACGAATGTACAGTGAGTGACCGCATCAAACTCTTCGCTCATTATGGGGTTGAAATCAGGCCTAAAATCGCTAAAAACTCCTATCCTAACCTACAGTGGGTGAAAACATGACCATGATCATTTTAATTTTAAACATGTAAAAACATGACCTGTAAACATGTAAAAACATGACCTGTAACCTGTAAAAACATGATGTGTAAACATGTAAAAACATGACCTGTAACCTCTAAAAACATGATGTGTAAACATGTAAAAACATGACCTGTCACCTGTAAAAACATGACCTGTAAATACTAAAAACATGATGTGTAAACATGTAAAAACATGACCTGTAACCTGTAAAAACATGACCAGTAACCTGTAAAAACATGACCTGTAAGTACTAAAAACATGATGTGTAAACATGTAAAAACATGACCTGAAACCTCTAAAAACATGATGTGTAAACATGTAAAAACATGACCTGTCACCTGTAAAAACATGACCTGTAAATACTAAAAACATGATGTGTAAACATGTAAAAACATGACCTGTAACCTGTAAAAACATGACCAGTAACCTGTAAAAACATGACCTGTAAGTACTAAAAACATGATGTGTAAACATGTAAAAACATGACCTGAAACCTGTAAAAACATGACCAGTAACCTGTAAAAACATGACCTGTAAATACTAAAAACATGATGTGTAAACATGTAAAAACATGACCTGTAACCTGTAAAAACATGACCAGTAACCTGTAAAAACATGACCTGTAAGTACTAAAAACATGATGTGTAAACATGTAAAAACATGACCTGAAACCTGTAAAAACATGACCAGTAACCTGTAAAAACATGACCTGTAAGTAATAAAAACATGATGTGTAAACATGTAAAAACATGACCTGTAACCCCAAAAAACATGACCTGTAGGTACAGCCATGTCCTCAGCAGCACAGCCATGTCCTCAACCAAAAACATGACCTGTAACCTGTAAAAACATGACCTGTGAACATGTAAAAACATGACCTGTAAACATGTAAAACATGACCTGTAACCTGTAAAACCATGAACTGTAAACATGTAAAAACATGACCTGTAACCTGTTAAAACATGACCTGTAAACATGTAAAAACATGACGTATCAACATGTAAAAACATGACCTGTAAACATGTAAAAACATGACCTGTAAACATGTAAAAACATGACCTGTAACCTGTAAAAACATGACATGTAAACATGTAAAAACATGACCTATAAACATGTAAAAACATGACCTGTAACCTGTAAAAACATGACCTGTAAACATGTAAAATCATGACCTGTAACCTCTAAAAACATGATGTGTAAACATGTAAAAACATGACCTGAAACCTGTAAAAACATGACCAGTAACCTGTAAAAACATGACCTGTAAGTAATAAAAACATGATGTGTAAACATGTAAAAACATGACCTGTAACCCCAAAAAACATGACCTGTAGGTACAGCCATGTCCTCAGCAGCACAGCCATGTCCTCAACCAAAAACATGACCTGTAACCTGTAAAATATGACCTGTAACCTATAAAAACATGACCTGTGAACATGTAAAAACATGACCTGTAAACATGTAAAACATGACCTGTAACCTGTAAAACCATGAACTGTAAACATGTAAAAACATGACCTGTAACCTGTTAAAACATGACCTGTAAACATGTAAAAACATGACGTATCAACATGTAAAAACATGACCTGTAAACATGTAAAAACATGACCTGTAAACATGTAAAAACATGACCTGTAACCTGTAAAAACATGACATGTAAACATGTAAAAACATGGTGTAAACATGTAAAAACATGACCTGTAACCTGTAAAAACATGACCTGTAAACATGTAAAATCATGACCTGTAACCTCTAAAAACGTGACATGTAAACATGAAAACACATGACCAAAAAACATGACCTGAAACCTGTAAAAACATGACCAGTAACCTGTAAAAACATGACCTGTCACCCCAAAAAACATGACCTGTAGGTACAGCCATGTCCTCAGCAGCACAGCCATGTCCTCAACCAAAAACATGACCTGTAACCTGTAAAATATGACATGTAACCTATAAAAACATGACCTGTGAACATGTAAAAACATGACATGTAAACATGTAAAAACATGACCTGTAACATGTAAAAACATAACATGTAAAAACATTATGTGTAAACATGTAAAAACATGACCTGTAAACATGTAAAAACATGACCTATAAACATGTAAAAACATGACCTGTAACCTATAAAAACATGACCTGTAACCTGTAAAAACATGACTTGTAACCTGTAAAAACATGACATGTAAACATGTATCGCTGTAATCAGCATCGAGAGGGCTTACATTCAACCAACCACATGACTAAATTCTGCGCATTAACAAAATTTTAATATTTTATGACATCATTTATTATTGCTTCTGGCCCAGGTGAGCTTCAGGACTTGTGGCCCTATTTTTCTAGAACTAGCAGAAGCCAGAGGTAAAAATACGACGATAGAAAAAATAGGAATTCTTTTACTCTTGCACTGGTTGAAAAGGAGAACAAAAGAAGAGAGGAAAATTAATTTAACAACTTATTGAATCATTCAAAAATCGATTGCGTAAACTTACCATGGATTATATGAAGATAATTTTAGGGTTGGGAACGAAGTACAGGCGGTCACAAAGTCTTGTTCCGGTTTTAACATTCAATTACAACCGAACCATAAGATAAATGATGCGGGTTTTTTGCATTTTGTCACATAATTCATATAGTTTCTTGTGTTCTTCAATGCACCTCAACATGTGCATCTTTAGTGGCACGTAGCAAATCTAAGAGATGAAATCAAATCCCTCGTCACACTGCTGGTGCAATTGGTTATCCTTGCACAAAGTGTTTAAATGTCAGCAACAGAAGTTTGGAAAACAATCCTTGACATTTCCCCACAATGTGGTACAAGACACGGGCGTCACATCAGGAGACTGTGGAGGCCAGGCCGGAGACAGCCACACCATGTCCAATCCAACTACAGGGGAAGCTCTTAGTTCTAAAGGTTACACTAGCTACACTCTATATGCGTGACGATACAATCTCTCGTGTACAACTTGGTTTTTTTTTTTTACAAAAGACAGCATAAGACTATAATATATATACACACTACATGACCAAAAGTATGCGGTCACCCGAACATCGAACATCTCATTCCAAAATAATGGGCATTAATATTGTCGCGTGAATGCCCTCGGTTAAGACCGTGGGATCACGGATAGCCTGAACGAGCTTTAACTCCGAGGCGACGATCAATTGCGGATTTGACTATACAAGCACGGGAGGGAGAAGGAAGAGGAAGAAGCGGCGAGATCTTACCTCACGGCCCGCGCGCGCCAGTGTCTTCAACCTGCAAATTAATAACTCAAACGAACGTGGAGGTAAAATGTACGAAAATAAACAGGTTTATTACACGGAACCCGATACAAAGGAAACGCGACGGAATAATTAATTCTAAATTGGGACGTCCCCACACAGATCTCAAATACGAGACATAGGGAGAATGAATAAAATAAATGTCTCGTCGTGTATTTGTGAATGTGAGCTTATCTCCGTCTGGCAGTGTCAGGGATCGTCTGGCTCAAGCGCGTCTTCTGATGCAGCTCCGGTTGGCGTGAACTGCTTGGTCTTTGGCACGGAGCGGTCCTCGGTGTGCGCGCTCGTCAGCGCTCCAACGCCAGCCTCACTCGTCGTTCGTCGTTCGCACACAAACACAAGGAAGAGAATTGACAGCGTTCCTTCTCTCCACCGTCTTTCGAACTGCTCGTTCCTCCACCAGGTCCGAAGCAATAGAAGGCCCAGCACGAAGGGACAGTCAGGAGCAAGAGGCCAAGGGAAGAGAAGAGAGGGAAGACAACAAATGCCGGCGAGCGAGTCGTTTTTGTCACTTGCGGTGTGACGTCAGCTCTCTCCCTCTATCAACCAGTGCCTCGTTTCTTGGTGGTCTTTTGCGCCTTCTGACGTCACCGGCTCTTGTCCTTCAATGAGCAACCTGCTTCTAAGTAGTTGTTTTGCGCCTTCCGCACTGATTGGCCGAATGTTCGCGCCTTCCGCACTGTTTGGCCGAGGTGTCATCGGTTGGTGGCCAATTAGTGTGCCGCTCCTTCACCTTTCTTACACCCCCCCCCACCCCCACCCCCCCCCCCCCCCCCCAAATCACAGGGATGCTTTTTGTCCCTTCCCCGAACAATCACACGTTCTCCTGGGCATGGCTCCCATCCTGCCTGGCACGATATTTGTCGCCATGGTGGCGTACTGTGCGGCTCCTGCCTGCTGGCTCTTCCAAAGTCATTGTGGCGGCAGGGGAATTATTTAATGTGTGGTGCGCTAATGGGCCTATCTAATGTCTATGGGATGTATTGCCATAAGAGACACTGGGATGCTCACAGAGGGAACGACACACAAGGGAATTTTACCCATAATCCCTGTACTAATTAGCATGCCCCGCCCCCTCATAACAGGGACGAAGATACAAGCTTAATCCGACATTTGGGCTACACAGAATTTATTACAGGTGAGGTTCCCTATCACGACAGCCGGGCACCTACCTATGCAGATCTACCTGGATTTAGATATTCCTCTACCCCAAATTCATAACAATATGGATTTGGTCCCCCTTTTGCTGCTATTACAGCCTCCACTCTTCTGGGAAGGCTTTCCACTAGATGTTGGAACATTGCTGCCGGGATTTGCTTCCATTCAGCCACAAGAGCATTCCCAATTCGGCGTCCCAATTCATCCCAAAGGTGTTCGATTGGTTTGAGGTCAAGGTTCTGTGCAGTCAAGTCAAGTTCTTTCACACCAATCTCGACAAACCATTTCAGTATGGACCTCGCTTTGTGCACGGGGACATTGCCATGCTGAAACAGGAAATGGCCTTCTCCAAACTGTTGCCACAAAGTTGGAAGCACACAATCGTCTAGAATGTCATTGTATGCTGTAGCATTAAGATTTCCCTTCACTGGAACAAAGGGGCCTAGCCCATGAAAAACAGCCCCAGACCATTATTTCTCCTCCACCAAACTTTACAGTAGGCACAATGCATTCAGGCGGGTAGCGTTCTCCTGGCATCTGCCAAACCCAGATTCGTCCGTTTGACTGCCAGATGGCGAAGCGTGATTCATTACTCCAGAGAACGCGTTTCCACTGCTGCAGAGTCCAATGGCAGCGAGCTTTACACCACTCCAGCCGTCGCTTGGCATTGCACATGGTGATCATAGGCTTGTGTGCGGCTGCTCAGCCATGGAAACACATTTCATGAAGCTCCTGACGAACAGTTGTTATGCTGACGTTGCTTGCAGAGGCAGTTTGGAACTCGGTAGTGTGACGTTGCTTGCAGAGGCAGTTTGGAACTCTGGAGTAAGTGTTGCAACCGAGGACAGACGATTTGTACGTGCTATGTGCTTCAGCACTCCGCGGTCCCGTTCTTTGAGCTTGTGCGGCCTACCACTTCGCGGCTGAGCTGTTGCTCCTAGAGGATTCCACTTCACAATAACAGCACTTTCAGTTGACTGGGGCAGCTAGCAGCAGGGCAGAAATTTGACGAACTGACTTGGAAAGGTGGCATCCTATGACAGTGCCAGTTGAAAGTCACTGAGCTCTTCAGTATGGCCCATTCTGCTGCCAATGTTTGTCTATGGAGATTGCATGGCTGTGTGCTTGATTATATATACCTGTCAGCAATGGATGTGGCTGAAACAGCCAAATCCCCTAATTAGAAGGGGTGTCCGCATACTTTTGGTCATGTCGTTTATATATATATATATATATATATATATATATATATATATATATATATATATATATATATATAATTATATGTATATATATATATATATATATATATATATATATATATATATATATATATATATATATATATATATACAGTATATATATATATATATATATATATATACGTATATATATATATATATATATATATATATATATATATATATATATATATATATATATATACATATATATATATATATACAAATACATATATATATATATATATATATATATATATATATATATATATATATATATATATATATATATATATATATATATATATATATATATATAACTGTGAGAAATAGTATATACTCCACAGTACGAGCAGGGCTTCTCATTTGCATTGAATAAATAATCGGGAGGTTCAATCAGACGCGGACGTAGCTTCAGGACTTCGATCTTTAATTTGACAAGCTTTCGACCAACAAAGGTCTTCTTCTGAGTCGGCCCCAAGTTCAATGGAAGACCTGTTTAAGTCTGGTGTGGAGGATCCCATAGGAATTTAGTTGTACCGTTGCGCCTTTCTTGTTATCGGTATTTTCTTTTTATAAATGCCTCACAGCTGAGGCACCTAGCTCAGCTCGTTGCCTCACACCTAGCTCGGATTCACGCTGTTGAAACCAAAGCTTTCAGAATCATTGGAATCTCCCGTGATGAAGCTAACTCTGAGGGCCTATCACTCACTCACCGCAGGCAGTATCGTGGTCTTTCTGTCGTCTACCGACTCCTCTCTGGCCTAGCCCTCCCAGCCCTGTCTGTGCTCTGTCCCCAAAATACTCCTACAGGTCGCACAAGATCTGCCTGCAACCCTCTTATGGTTAAACTGCCAAAATCAAAACTCTCTACTCACCTTCACTCTTTCATTCCTCTTTTCTCCCACCTCTGGAACAAACTCCCTCACTCTCTTCAATCCCACTCATCCCTCCAGGTCTTTAAAACCGCTGTTCACCACCATCTCTTATCTTCCCCCATCCAAAACTTTGATATTTTCTACCCCCGTTAATTCACCCCAGATCCACTTTTCTGAAATACCGACTTCTTTCCTGGAAGTCCTTGCAGTCAGTGTCCATGTGTTTTATACTTCTCCCACCACACCTCCCTTCCCTCTCCTCCTCCCCCCAAGCCCTCTACCTCCCACAGATCTCCCACTGTCCCTGCTCTCAAATGTTGTACTTGTGTGCTTCCCCCTCTCTCCCCATCTTGTCTCCCACTCCCTTTATTTCATCTTATGTGTCCGTTTGTTTTTTCGTCATTAATGTTTGCTCTTACATGAGCCTCAATCTTGTATACCCAAAAAAAAAAAATGTTGTTATTTTTTGTACATTTTAAATCCGTCTTTGTTTGAGTTTATTTATTGCAGGTTTGAGGACTATCGGTGGGATCCATGCAGGTAAGCGCTTTTCAGCGTCCTCCTTATCCTCCTCCCATTCCTCCCCCCCCCCCCCCCCCGCGTGTCTTAACTCCGCCACATTTGATGAATGCCTTGGAGTAACAGCTTTTTCGGCTATTCGTTCCTTGGAAAGATTTTAATCGCCAGGAACGCGACAATATATTATTGTGGATTTGTAATTGTGTTGTAAAATATCACCCTCCTTCCTCCAGTTGTTGTGTATAAAGGTCAAAGGGCGTCCCTTAGTTAGGTCATACACAATCACGTAGCCAAATCATAGATCTCCCTGTTCAGTAGTTATTTCCTTATTCTGTGTATTAGGTTAAGGCTCTGTTTTCAACTAGTTAACACTGCATTGCATCGAATTCAAACAAGGTAGTATCCCCTTTCAATTTCCCCAGAACCTCCATGGGATTCCCCTTTTGTCAGCCGCATTACAAATTCCTCTGCGCGGTTTGCTGCATTCCGCTGTTTCTTTGGGCTTGCGGTTTTCGCCGCAGCTGCTTGGCGGTTTTCACCGCGACTCCATTAGCCACGAGGTGGGCTCGGAGAAGAAGGGGGAGGAGCCGCCGAATCCAGGGCATTGGCCGCCCCTCGTCATCAAGGGCGGAGCCAAAAGAGGCCGTGTGAGCCAACCGGCACTGCAGTAAGCGACCCGGTGGGCGTGCCCTGAGAGCTCGCAGGGAGAGGTCGAGGCACGCTATAAAAACGCGTGCGCATGCGTCAGGATGGGTGGTTGGTGGTTGGTGGCTGAACATACCGTTGTTGCTGAAGGAGGAAGGGTTGATGAAGAAAGAGTGTGGCGTTAAGTGGCGTTAAGTGGCGTTAAAGTGGAGCTGAAGAGCCCGGAGTCCAGCACGAAGCGCCCATCCGCTCGCGGTGAACGATACGCGCCGCTGCACACCAAGGTTTTCCCGCCAAGAACGCGAGTCGACTCCTGGAGCGGGACCTCGATGCCTACAGTGGCCTGGGCCTTCCCATTCCTCCTTCCAGTCATCCCTGCCTCCATTCCCCATCGTGTGAGTCTGTCTTTGTTTGTTCTGTCCCTGGGTATTAATTAAGATTGCGATAGGTAAGCTAGAATTTTCACTGTGTCCGCTTCTTCTTCTTCTGTGGTTATTTTCTTATCCTTCTTTCTCCTTGGTTCTTTTGATGTGTGAATAATAATAATAAATTAGATTTGTTCTTCCTACCTTTGCCTTTCTTTCCCTTACATCCGTCGTTGTTGTGATTTCCCTCATTGGACACCTGTGGCACGATTTTGGCCAACGGTAAGAATCGGGCCTAGTCATTGTTAACAGTTTGTGCCGCGGTTGCTAAAACCGCTCGGCAATTAACATCTGTCCGCGGTACGAACGGGGGGCTGTGCACCTACCTTTCCGGAGGTGGCTGTACAGTGTCAGGGACCACGTCGGTCAGTTATAGGAGAGGGGTTTAATCCCCTCTCTAAGGGGATCCGAGGCCGACATTGGGATCCGTAACATTTGGTGTCAGGAGTGGGATTCCACAGGAGCTGCACACCGATCAGGGTCGAAATTTTGAAAGCCAATTACTAAAAGATGTGTGCAGGCTCCTGTCAATTCGAAAAACCAGGACCACGCCCTTGCGGCCACAATCTGACGGGATGGTGGAAAGATTCAATCGAACATTGGTCCAACAACTGGCATTGTTCACCACCACCCGTCAGGATGACTGGGACGAACATCTCCCGTACTTGTTGATGGCCTACCGAACCAGCCAGCACGGGGCCACCGCATGCAGTCCAGCGTTGCTTATGTATGGGCGGGAGTTACGGGCTCCCGCCGACTTGCTATGCGGTCCCGTGCCAGACACCACGGATACACCGCTGAGGGAGGGTTACGCACGTTACCTGGAGGAAGGCATGGAGCGGGTCCATGCCTTCGCCCGCCGCCAGCTCCATCTGGCGGGGGCCAAGATGAAGCGCAGGTACGACGACCGGAGCCAGGGGAGTCAGTACGCTCCAGGGATGAAGATTTGGTTCTTTAATCCCCGGAGGCGGAAGGGTAGGTGCCCAAAACTCACCTCCCCCTGGCAAGGCCCGGGAGTCGTCCTGTCGCAAGTCTGTGACGTGGTCGTTAAGATCAAGATGGGGCCACGGGCCCTCCCTCGGATCGTCCATGCTGACCGGATCAGACCTTATGCCGGTGAGCAGGCGCCCTCGTGGATCGCCTCGGCTCTAGATGCCGAGGCAGGACCCAGTACCTCTTGCGACGGGGGCTCGTAGCGTCAGAGGACTGGGGGGGATGGTAGTGAGAGATGCCCGATGTGGTGGGATGGCAACTCTGCCATCCCTCACAAAGGGGGCAAAGGAGCACTAGTTATGGGGTTGGCAGTGAAAACTAGCCCGGGAGGGTTAGGATAATGATAGGGATCTAGAGAAGATGACCATAGGTAACGGTAAGGTTAGGTAGCGACATTGAACAGGTAGTGGGGACATAGAGAGGGTAGTTGGATGATAATGATGAGGGAGCGCAATAGTTTAAAGGGGCGACTGGGAAGCGCAAGTTCCAGAGGGGAGTAGTTAGATAAGATGATGCCGTGTGTTTGAGAATCGAAAGTGTATTGAGCGTGGAAGTGTATGGAGCAGTGAGTGAGGAACGATTGAGATTGCACAGGTGTGCAACTGAACAGCTGTATGGAGCAGTGTATGAGTGAGTGATGGTGATGTGTGTTGTGTTGACCAAATGGTCCAGGGAGGAAGGAGGGTGCAGGTGGCACTAGGTGAGATTGCACAGGTGTGCAACTGCAGGTGTATGGAGAATGGTTGTGTGGGATATATGGAGTATGGAATGGATGGTTGTGGAGTGAGTATGGTGGAAACAGTGGAGTGGAGTGGATGGTGCGAAGGTGTGTGTGGGGAGGATGGACCCCATCACGAATACCCGGGGAGGGTAGTTTTAAGAGTTAGGTAGAGGGAGTAGGTAAATTGTGGTGGGATATTGGCATCTGTGGTGCGTGTGGAAGAGTGGTGCTTGGATGGATGCATTAGTGTTGTGGAAATGGCTGGGCGTGTAGCCTGTTAGTATGTGTAGTTGAATGGGCACTCCACCACTGTGAGGATGTCGGCCAGGTGAGGCCACAGGTGGGCTCTGGGAGCCGTTAGAGTAGTCGTGGATGGGGCCCGAGGATCCAAGGACGGACCCGGGTGGCCCAGTGCCAGAGAGGGCACCGAGTGGGGTAAGCGCCAAGGAGGGCCTTCCCCAGTTAGATAGGTTAGGGTGAGGAGCTAGGTAAGCTCGGGTGGCAACTACAGTGGTGGAGGTGTGCAGGTGGGTAGACCTGCTGGGAGAGCTACACGACTCAGCCCGGAAATTGTGCAAGGGCACCGGGAGATGAATCGGGGGAGTGAGACCCCAAATTGATAAGCACCACAGTTTGGTCAATGGGAATTGGTTTTTAGAACCCATAGTGTAAGTTGGCCAATGGATTGGCAGGGAAAGACCCCGGGTAGTGTAAAGTGTGTTAATGTCAGTTAGAGGATAGTTAGGATGGAAATCTCCTCGCACCATCTGCATCCACTCACCTGAGGTGACGTATCTCCACACCATGCCAGGTTGTTTTTATTATTTTTATTGTGCAAATGTTTGGAATGTGAGATGCATCATGACGTGGGTGTGACATTGTGCTTTGTGTTCCATCTCTCCCTCCTTATGAGGATTGATGATGAGTTGGTGATGGCAAATTTTGGTTAGAGGGATTGTGGTGACGAATTTGTTATAGGGGAAATATGGGGGAGACGTGACAGTAGTGACGAATTTGTAAATGTGTAGGTTTTTGTAAATATGGGGAGGGGCAAAGGGGGGTAGTGTAGGTCACATGTGGGGGGCGTACGGTAGGGACGAGCATTTCTCACTTCGCTCTCCGTACGCACCTCGTCCCGCATTACCTTGTTGATGTGTACCCTTGTGACCCTACCCCTCGCTCACCTGTCTTCTTCCCCCCCCCCCCCCCCCCCTCCTTGTCTCCCACCCGAGGACTGTGCGCCACTGGGCGTCGAGGGGAGCGTGCAGAGGTCGCCTTGTGTGCCAGGACCCTCGCAACCAGCATGCATTGCATTGATGTACCACTTTATGGACCGCTGTTCTGCGGCCAAGTACCACTTGATGGACCCCAGGTTCTGGGGCAGGGCACCTCTGCTGGGGACCGGCCATAGTGGCCAGGTAATCTTGCTTTCGGACCTTGGTAAGGTGGCACTTATGCCACGCAGGTGGACCACCCTTAGTTGGCCCCTGTGGCCCCAAATAAAAATGGACACGTTTTGTGCTTTTTATGTCCAAATAGGCCGCATGAAGACCGAAAACGTCAGGAAGAACATCGGCCCAGCAGGGAAAAGGAAGACCACCACCAGTTGTTTCTTTTGTGTGAATCTTTATTAAGAACTGTGATTGTGTAGACAACAGACTGTGCACTTTTGGTGCTTTTGGTGCTTTTGGCACTTTTGGTGCTTTCGGTGTTTTTGGTGCTTTGGGGTAATTAGTACTGGTGCATCGATGCAATGCGTGCTGTCTCCTCCCTCCCAACAGGAATTTCTTTTCTTTTGTCTCCCTAAACGAAAAATCACAGGTCCTGGGTTGCGTTTTGTAAATAAGAAATAATGTCACTGTAAATAATGCTCCCCACCGTAAATGTATAGTTTGAAAACAATTCCGCAATTCGGTTAGCTGTGGGCGCAAATCTGTTAGGCAGGGTGCAATGCAGCAGGGGGACATACTTATTTGTGTTTTAAAACTGTCGCACTCAGGGTCAGGTTAATTGTAGAGGGAATTCCACCTATGTGCCGCACTAAGCTAAATTTTTTATAGGCCTGGGACATGCCTAAGAGGAGGAGGGTGCAGTGTAACGAATTTGGGAATTGTGTGTGTAATTTGAGGTAAAGCTTGTTGTAAATATCACCCTCCGTAGTGTAAAGAAAGGTCAAAGGTCGTCCGTAGTTAGGCCACCGCAACACGTAGCCAATCATAAATTCCCTCAGTAGTTATGTCCCTAATCTATGTAGTTGAAGGCTCTGTTTCCCATTAAATTGACACTTCATTGCACCGAATTAAATAAGGTAGATCCCTCTGACATGGTATCTTCAAAGTGCCAGCTTTCGACACTTTGCTGCATTTTAACTCCCTTTCGCCACTTTGCTGCATTTTAACTCCCTTACGCCACTTTGCTGCATTTGACTCCATTAGCCACGTGGTTAAGCCTCGGAGAAGAAAGGCATGTCTCCGCCCTCGTGATCGGAAGGAGGAGTGAGCGGCACCAATCCACCAACCAAGAACGAGGGGTTTGGCTTAAGAGGGCGGAGAGAGAACGCTTGGGGGAGGTTCAAAAAGGTTTGAGGGTGTGGCCTATAAAGACCGCCGCGGGACGCCTCGCGGGAGAGAGCTTGAACGAGAGGGCTGTGAAAACCAAGCTGGAGAGAAAAAGAGAAGCGAACTAGCAAGCCCGAGTGGAGGAACGTGAGAGAGACCGGAGCAGCTTTGGAGAGCGCACGGTGCACAGGAGGAGCTTCGCCGCGCAGTTTGGAACCACAGTGGTTTGACGATCGCAGCTCGAATCTTGACGGCGGCTGTCCGCTTCCAGCCCGACCGATCCCCGCTGAACCTTCCTCCCCCGCCAAGCCATCCACCTCCAGCGATTCGTTCCTGCCATCATTTCCCCGTGTAAGTGTGAATGTTCGTCTGTCGTACACGTTGTCCTGTGGTTTATTAATTAAGACTGTTAATAGGTAAGCTAATGATTTCACTGTGTCTCCTGCTCCTTCCATTTCCCTGTATATAACCTTGACTGCTCTTTTTGCCTTGGCTTGTGTAAATAATTAATAAATCCTGTTATTCCTCCGTACTTCTTCTTCTTCTTCTTCTTCACATTCGGTCGCTTTAGAGGTTTCCCAATTGGATGTACGCGGCGCGATTCGGCCAACGAATAAATCGGGTCTAGTCATTGGTAACCGGCTCACGGTGCAGTCCGCTTCGCTTGGCGCAACTAATCCATTAGGCTGCGACCGTGAGCGGGGGAGTATTTCCTCGCGTGTCGGAGAGCGCTGGTATTTTAATAGGTAATAGGACGGTTTAGGCCTAATACCCTACCCAGCGTCGACCGGCCGTGGCGTCATACCCCCCAGGACCACGTTGGTCAGTCATATAAGCGAGGGGACTAATCCCCCCTTGGTAAGTGGGGAAGGCCGACGTTGGATTCCGTAACAATATATATATATATTGTAACGAATTTGAGAAGTGTAACGGATTTGAGAAGTGTAACAATTTTGAGAAAGTGTAACGAATGTGAAAAGTATGGTTTTGTTGTGTGTAACTGACCCTCGTAATGTAAAGAATGGTCGCAGCTCGTCCTCTTAGTTAATTCCATAAACCTACACACAGGACACGATATAACCTTTTAAATAGTTAGTCCCTTATTCTCTGTGTAGGCTAAGGATGTGTTTCCCACTAGTTTGACTCTTCATTGCACCGAATTAAATAAGAGTAGGCCCTCTGACGCCCCATGGCAGCTTCCAAGTGCCAGGTTCGCCACTTTGCTGCAATTGCCTGTTTAGGCACTTTACTGCATTTTCATCTGCCGTCCACTTTGCTGCATTTGACTCCATTACGCACGAGGTAACGCCGAAGAAGAAAGGCGGGTCTCCACCTCGTCATAGAGGGGAGGAGTAAGTCGGCCCCGCTCATCCAACCCAGAACAAGGGGTTTGGCTTGAGAGGGCGGAGAGAGAACGTTTGGGGAAGGTTCGAAATGGGTGAAGGGCGGAGCCTATATAACCCGCCGCGGGACGCTCCCAAGCAGATCTGAGATGAGTTTTGACGGAGATGGGTCCAGGAGATGCGCTGGAGACGAGCAGGTGTGACCGTGCCGCCGTGAGATGTGCCACGCTGCAGGAAAAGCGGACCGGGGCAACGCAAGGAGCGCACGAGGCAGCAGTACAGAGAAAGGAACTTCGCCCGCGCAGTTTGGGACCAAAGCTCGGCTTCTTGACGGCGGTGCCTTCTGGCCCGACCGTGCCCAGTACCCGCTGAACCTTCCTTGCCTCTAAAAGCCACCCATCTCCAAGCCATTCATTCCTGCCTGCATTTCCCCGTGTAAGTGTGATCATCCATCTGTCTTTCACGTTGTCCTGGGGTTTATTAATTAAGCTTGTATAGGTAAGCTAAAGATTTCACTGTGTGCCTGCTCCTTCCATTTGCTGTATATAACCAACTGCTCTCTTTGCTTTGGCTTGTGAAAATAATTAATAAAACCTGTTATTCCTCCGTACGTCTTCTCCTTCTTCCTCTTTGCATTCGGTCGCTTTAGAGTTTTCCACATTGAATAGCTGTGGCGCGATACGGCCAACGTCTGGGTGAATCGGGTGAGTCGGGGAAAAACTGTTAGGTCGCGGTGCCTTCGCTCGGCAAACAACATCCTTAACCGCGAACCGTAACAATATATATATATATATATATATATATATATATATATATATATATATATATATATATATATATATATATATTGTTGTGGATATGAGAATTGTGTTTTTTTGTGTTGTAAAATATCACCCTCCTTCCTCCAGTTGTTGTGTATAAAGGTCAAAGGGCATCCCTTAGTTAGGTCATATACAATCATGTAGCCAAATCATAGATCTCCCTGTTCAGTAGTTATCTCCTTATTGTGTGTATTAGATTAAGGCTGTGTCTTCCATTAATTGACACTCAATTGCACCGAATTCAGACAAGGTAGATTCCCTGCACATTCCCCTTTCCTCAATTGCCAACTGCATTGAGCGGTCTGCTGAATTCTGCTGCAGCTGTGGGTTGTTGTTTTCGCTGCAAGACTCCATTAGCCACGAGGTCGTCTCGGAGCCAAAGGTGGGAGGAGTCGGCCCAGCGCCGGGAACAAGGCATGGCCTTGCCAACGCCTCCTCTAAGGGCGGGATCAGTGAGCCCTCGCGACCAATCAGGGCCGAGGCGACCTCACCGATGGGCGTGTCCTGGAGGCCGGCGGCTTGATCGCCCGAGGGAGATATAAACGCGCGCGGAAGCCTTTTGACAAGTTGAGTTGCGTCAGAGATACGGCAGATGCGTGACCCAGCTGATTTCTGCAGAGAGCCGCTTCAACCAGCCCCGTTTCAACCAGCCGCGTGAAGCCCTGACGGGGCAGCAAGTGACCCGGCCGTGTGCGGTGTAAAGCCGAATACAAGGAGTTGCCGGCTCCTCGCTTCCCGCCCGGAGTGGACCTGCTCGCTGTGCCCTGTGATTCCACCTGCTCATCCCTCCAAACGATTCCTGTCCTTCCAGCCTTTTGTGTACGTGAGTTTGTTTTTTGTGTTCTGTCCTGGGTTATAAGTAAGTCTGTATAAGTTAGAAATTGCACTGTGTCCTTCTGGTCCGTCACTCTTTCTACATTATTTTATTATCCTTCCTTCTTCCTTGGTTTCTTTCATTGTGTAAATAGTAATAATAAATAATAGTCGTATTTCCAACCTTTTGCCTTCGTCTTCTTCTTCTTCACATCCGTCGTCTTTGTCTTTTCCCCATTGAATACCTGTGGCACGATTTGGCCAATGTTCAGGATCGGGTTAGTCTTTGTTAACGGTTCGTGCCGCGCCTGCCATCCGCTCGACAAATTAACATCTTATCCGCGGTCGCGAACGAAGCTGCTCACCTGCCTCTGGAGGGAGCTTGTGCAGCTTCAGGACTCACGTCGGTCAGTCACAAACGAGGGGACTAATCCCCCCTCGAGAAGGGATCCGAGGCCGACGTTGGGTTCCGCAACAATATATATATATATATATATATATATATATATATATATATATATATATATATATATATATATATATATATATATATATATATATAATTATATACAGGGTGGGTGGAAAGTCGCTCCCTATTTTAAAGTACTTATAAATTATGATAGATAGAATTATCTATAATTAGATAGGGTTAATATATATTATATAATATATTATAAGTACTTTAAAATAGGGAGCGACTTTCCACCCACCCTGTATAATTGCAATATATAATTGCCATTTCCAATCCTAAAGCCGTGAACAAAACCGGCCTCCTTTACTGAGAGCGGCTGCGCTTTTGAAGATGTCAATGGTGTCCACCTTGGTTGATGACGTCACAGAAGGCCAAGCGTGAAATTGTGCCCATGGGTCAGAGCTCGAAGAGAACCATCATTGTCTCTGAGAAATTACGTACCGGTACCAATATTGTGATAACAAAGCAAGTTTTAATAACAGTCAGGGTTCGAATGAGGGTAAAGCATTTCATATCTCTGTTTTTTATTATTATTATTATTATCAAGAGGGAGTAGTGGAGGTACCTGTGAGGTTATGTATCCCCAGGTATGATCATTTCCTTTTCACCGGGATAGCATTACATTAGGAATGCCTTGATCATATTACACTCGTTGTTTGATCCCTCTACGTATTCGATGCTGAATTGGTACTTGTTATCTTTTTGATCCAGCTTGGATCTGCATGGTACTCTATTTGTGAAAATCTTAGTCAAATTGAAACAGGGGATTTTCACATGCTATCAAATACGAGGGCAGAGTGGGAAATGGGTTGGGGGGCGGTGGCACGGGTCAAATAACTAATTTTCAGCTGACAAAGTTTCAGTGCCAAAAACACGACTTTATTGCATGTGTGAGAGACTCTGTGATCACCGCATGTCCATGAGCTCAGGACTGGACTCGCCCCACTGGTCCAGGGGTGTGCTCAGTTACCCAGCAGTTAGCCAGCACTCTGCAAGTCAGCTGTTCCTTATCAACGGTTTCAAATGGAGTGCTTGCTTAAATGTTTAAACCACTTGGAGAGCGCTGCACAAGAAACTTGGTAACTGAACCCACCCCAGTCCTTGTCCTGAAGACCTTCGAACCATCACACTCGCTGCAAGTGCAAGAACCAGAGAGACTGCTGGGCGATGGAAGTTTCAACCTATGAACACAGCAGATTTCCCAAATGTAATCTCTGGGCCTTGTTTTCCATCCAATATTGAACTTAAGTTTACATTGGACAGCAGACAGAGTTAACACCGACTCACAATTAATGGGGATGATGCGACTGAGACAATACACCTTGTGAGCTGCATGTTCAAACTCTAATAACGGGTCGGACAGCCACAGATCCCATGAGAACATGAAGAACTAGAACGGCACTCTGTAGGGAGCACACCTCTGCCAGGATAAACAATTTACGTTTTGTATCCCACTGGATCTGGATCCGGACCTGAACCAAAATCGAACGGGCGTGTTTTGTCACCTAACCAACACATCCACCAAGTTTCGTGCGAATCCATCCACAACGTTTTGAGATATCCCACTCACAGATAAACAAACAGACAGAAAGACAGGTGAAAACATAACCTACGTCCACCTTCGGTGGCACAGGTAGGGAGGGAAGTGACTTTAACGTCAAGTGACAAACAGTAACGCAAAGACTTCGTTTTCATAAAATATCTTGAACGTTCCACACATACGTCTGTTTCTTTGTTCCTCCTTTCTGTTACAAACACCAGAACGAGCTTTATCTGCTGGACCCATTCTGTCTGTGGTTTTCCGCTTTTTAAACTTATTGCAGAATGTGCACGAACCCTTGCCAACCTGCTCGCTCCCAGTACGAAGCCTGGTGCACTCACGTGCTCATGGGTACACTCAAACCACTGCCCCTTGTTAGGAAATGGCAATACTGCATTTACCAATGCACTCGTCATGTCTCATGTCACCCGCACACTGTCAGCAAGCAGCACAGAGGACGACATTTTATGCTCAAATGAGACGACGTCGGACTTTGAACCCAAATAAGATGTATCAACGTTTTTCTTTCGACACTAACAGTGACCTAAGGCTCATAGTTGAGTTTGTACAAACATCGCGTGCAGGACAAACACATCGGTGTGTGCGAAGTGTGTATATCGAAGTGTGTATATCAAACACATCACTTCGAAGTGTGCGGAATATAGTGGGACTCCACTCTCTCTTTTCTCTCCAAAAATACACAAGGATATACAACAAGCATATGCAAGGATATACAATGACGATATGCAGTGCCAATGGGACAACAGAGTGGGAGAAGGATTGAGGGACGAAAGATATAGCTGGGTGCGAGTGAGATTGGGGTGAGAGGCTCCGGATTCTGAAACACCGTGCTCCAGCTGCCAAAGGGCCAATCTCCAGCTGCCAAAAGGCTATGCCCCACCTGCCAAAGGGTCATACTCCAGCTGCGAAAAGGTTATGCCCCACCTGCCAAAGGGTCATACTCAAGCTGCCAAAAGGCTATGCCCCACCTGCCAAAGGGTCATACTCCAGCTGCGAAAAGGCTATGCCCCACCTGCCAAAGGGCCAATCTCCAGCTGCCAATCAGGCTGTGCTCCAGCGGCCAAAAATTGTGCTCGAGCTGCCAAAGCGCCATACTCCACCTGCCAAAAGGCTATGCCCCACCTGCCAAAGGGCCATACTCCCCCTGCCAAAAGGCTATGCCCCACCTGCCAAAGGGCCATACTCCAGCTGCCAAAAGGCTATGCCCCACCTGCCAAAGGGTCATACTCCAGCTGCGAAAAGGCTATGCCCCACCTGCCAAAGGGTCATACTCCACCTGCCAAAAGGCTATGCCCCACCTGCCAAAGCGCCATACTCCACCTGCCAAAAGGCTATGCCCCACCTGCCAAAGGGCCATACTCCAGCTGCCAAAAGGCTATGCCCCACCTGCCAAAGGGTCATACTCCAGCTGCGAAAAGGCTATGCCCCACCTGCCAAAGGGTCATACTCCACCTGCCAAAAGGCTATGCCCCACCTGCCAAAGCGCCATACTCCACCTGCCAAAAGGCTATGCCCCACCTGCCAAAAGGCTATGCCCCACCTGCCAAAGGCTCATACTCAAGCTGCCAAAAGGCTATGCCCCACCTGCCAAAGGGTCATACTCAAGCTGCCAAAAGGCTATGTCCCATCTGCCAAAGGGTCATACTCCAGCTGCCAAAAGACTATGCCCCACCTGCCAAAGGGTCATACTCCAGCTGCCAAAAGGCTATGCCCCATCTGCCAAAGGGTCGTACTCCAGCTGCCAAAAGGCTATGCCCCACCTGCCAAAGGGTCATACTCCAGCTGCCAAAAGGCTATGCCCCACCTGCCAAAGGGTCATTCTCCAGCTGCCAAAAGGCTATGCCCCACCTGCCAAAGGGTCATACTCAAGCTGCCAAAAGGCTATGCCCCACCTGCCAAAGGGTCATACTCCAGCTGCCAAAAGGCTATGCCCCACCTGCCAAAGGGTCATACTCCAGCTGCCAAAAGGCTATGCCCCATCTGCCAAAGGGTCATACTCCAGCTGCCAAAAGGCTATGCCCCACCTGCCAAAGGGTCATACTCCAGCTGCCAAAAGGCTATGCCCCACCTGCCAAAGGGTCATTCTCCAGCTGCCAAAAGGCTATGCCCCACCTGCCAAAGGGTCATACTCCAGCTGCCAAAAGGCTATGCCCCACCTGCCAAAGGATCGTACTCCAGCTCCCAAAAGGATATGACCCACCTGCCAAAGGGTCACACTCACGCTGCCAAAAGGCTATGCCCTACCTGCCAAAGGGTCATACTCCAGCTGCCAAAAGGCTATGCCCCACCTGCCAAAGGGTCATACTCCAGCTGCCACAAGGCTATGCCACACCTGCCAAAGGGTCATACTCCAGATGCCAAAGGGCCATGCTCCAGCTGCCAAAGGGTCATACTCCAGCTGCCAAAAGGCTATGCCCCACCTGCCAAAGGGTCATACTCCAGCTGCCACAAGGCTATGCCACACCTGCCAAAGGGTCATACTCCAGATGCCAAAGGGCCATGCTCCAGCTGCCAAAACACCATGCTCCAACTGCTAAAGCACTATGCTCCAACTACCAAATGGCTATGCTCCACCTGCCAAAGGGCCACAGTCCAGCTGCTAAAGAGCCATGGTGCACCTGCTAAAGGGCTGTGATCCAACTGTCAAAATACCCCCAAGCACTCATTTACAGAGTTCACCTGGTGCCACCATTGCCCATAAGCTTACTTCCCTCATTTCTTATCTCCCCATTCATTTGATCCTGCTGGCAGATTATTTTATTGCTTTTGCTTTCCCACAATTCCCCCATTACCCTTCTTGTCCTGATCCGTGGCTGTGGGAATGTATAAAATACATGCATGTTGTTATGTTGTCTCCCCTGGAGCTCCGTATACGTTGTCTCACGTCTTTTATTATTATGAGCAAATACCACCCATCGCTTCGCTGACAGGAATATTAAAAGAGAGGAGAGCGAGAAAGAGGGGGGATAGAGAGAGGGAGAGAGGGAGAGAGAGGGAGAGAGAGGGGGAGAGGGGGGAGAGAGGGGGAGAGAGGGGGAGAGGGAGAGAGGGAGAGAGGGAGAGAGGGAGAGAGGGAGAGAGAGAGAGAAGAGGGGAGAGAGGAGGGGGGGGGGGGAGAAAGGAAGCTTCACTGACGGGAATACTAAGAGGAGGGAGAGTGAAAGAGTGAGGGGGAGAGAGAGAGATGGGGGAGGGGGGAGGGAGGTTTGGAGTGAGGGAAGGGGAAGAGTGAGGATGGGATGTGGTGGGAGGGGGCAGGGGGGTGTGATGTCTCAAGAATTGAGTGGAAAATTTTCAAAGGGTAAATGAATTAAAATATTATTACAATATTTTCTAATTCTCTATTGAACTTGCAGTTCATTTGTCCCATACTTTACTCATTCGAATCGTCCTGTTATGTTAATTGTTTTTTTTAATTCGATCTTTAATTTCATTTATTTTGCCTTCCTAACTCGGAAGATTTCCTCATGGAGAACCCAGGCACAGCCACGCGAGCCTTCAAGGCGATCTCGCTGGTTAATTATTTTCGTTGCACTCAACTAAGTTATACTTTCAACACATTCCTTAATCTTTTCTTTACTCAATATAATCGTCCAAACGGTAGAAAAACGTAAGTTTAATGCTTTGGCAATTTCATATTTTCTTACGTAAATATGAAGAAATACCATCACACTCACTGTGTGCACAAAGGGATGACAGCTTAGCTTAAATAAATATGCTTTTTTTGTATACTGAATCGAGGCTCGTGAAAGAGCTAACATTTACTTCACAAACAAATCAACCAGACAAACAAAATATATAAAAAGAGGGAGCGGAAGACAAGAGAATGGGAAGCAACATTAATGCACTTTAACAACTATGCACTTTAACAACATTAATAATCTTATCGATAATGGAAGAGATGCGTGCGTATATGTGCATATATATATATACATGCAGGAGTTTGTATACACACATATATAATTTTATATATATATATATATATATATATATATATATATATTAGGGTTAGTTATAAGAACTGTTAAATGACTTAACATTTTTGTATTTCACTCCATATTTAGCCACTTATTTAGTCCATGAGATCCGATCCTTAAATCCAAAGACAGATTTTTATTATATACTGTAATTAGTCAGTGCGAGGTCAATGTTTTTCCAAGACAAGGCATTTTTGAGCAGGCCAAAACAAAATGCCGGCTTAGGACCCCTGTGAGGGGAAAGCGAGCTCACAAAGAATAAGTGCTTTTTGTTTTTTTTGGTTTTTTGTAAGGAGCACCCCATTAATTAATCTTCAACAGGGGTGTTGAAATTCACCCAAACACCCAGTTGTCATCCATGCACTCCCTTGAAGTTCCCGTAGTATGCATGCAAAGTTTTGGGACACTAGTTTTCATGTTTTTGGGGTTATGGAGGAGACACACACACACACACTGACTTCTTACAGACTTGGCATTTAATATGGAATTTTTTTTTTCTTCTTGACTTGGGTTTATTTCTGAACTCAGTATATCAATCTTGTGAGTTTCTTTTACCCTTCGGTGATGTCTTTGTTGAAAGAACCATGTCACTGATTGTCTTTCGCAGCAAGAAGTCAATAACAGGATTATATCACAGGTGGCGTGACAAAATGTAAGGACAGGTGCATTTGACGATTGGCTTCACAATCGGGTATAAAAGGGTTGTTGCATTCTGTATTAGTGGAAAACAACTGCTGCACGTCTACAAAAGTTATTGCCGCTTCCTCTGGAGATGGTCCGTCAACTCAACTATGCTGTTTGTCATGGAGTGGTGGCTTTACGAAATTCTGGCATGAAACAGCGTGCTATTGCTCGGCAGTATGGCATCACTCAAGGTCAGGTGTCAAAGATCCTGAAACGAAATGCTCAGAGGGGTGTCCCTACTCCAATACCGAGGCCAGGACGTCCACGCAGAACCACAAGGAGAGATGATCGCCAGCTGCACCGGTTAGTCTGCAATGGCCGTACCAAGTCAGCTAATCGGCATAGGGCTGAGTGGCAGCAACTGACAAATGTGCCTGTATCCAGAAGGCTAGTCAACCAACGACTGGTTCAAGCAGGCTATCGTGCCAGGCGTCCCCTGAGAAAGCCACGCCTGACCAGACAACACAGCCAGCGCCGATTGCAGTGGGCCAGAGAGCACCGTCAATGGCAGCCAGGACACTGGAATCACGTGACCTTCAGTGACGAGTCTAGATTTCTGGTCTATCGTCAAGATGGCCGCGTCCGAGTGCGCAGACAAGTGCATGAAGCCCACAACGAAGATTGTATAGTGCCAAGAGTCCAAGCTGGAGGTGGTGGGGTGACCGTTTGGGCTGCTTTTCATGAAGGGGGCAAAACTGACCTGGTTGTTCTGAATGGAAACCTGAACCAGTTCAAGTACAGGGTCATTCTGGAAGAAACATTGCTTCCATTTGCTCGTGCAGCCTTTCGAGGAAACTTTGTCTTCCAAGATGACAATGCACAGCCTCATCGTGCTCGCATGATCCAACACTTTCTTGCTGACCGTGGTGTAGAGCATATGAGGTGGCCTGCCATGTCCCCGGATATGAATCCGATAGAGAACTTGTGGGCAGAATTAACGCGTCAAATCGACAACTTGGACCAGCAGCCGACTTCTGTGCGTGAAATGCAGCAGACTATTGTCACTGCATGGCAAGCGATTCCTGTCCAAACCTTGGCAAATCTCGTGTACAGCATGCCTCGACGTGTACGTGCTCTCCTGAATGCTCGTGGGGGTTACACGAAGTACTGAACTGTAATTTTACTGTCTGTAATCCCAGTCATAATTTAGCTTTTGTTTTTGTTGAAATTTTTTTTGGCTAATGTGCAAAATAAAGAGATACTTCTGGAAAACGTACAGAAGTTTAACACAGTACTGTCCGTGAATTGAGTTCGATATCAGTTTTCATCACTTTCAAGGATCAATTTATTTGCTTCGAAATGTCAAATGTGGTTTTTGTTCCTTGTAAAGGTCACATTAACAAAATCTAGAATAATTTAAACATAATTCCAATGAACTTTTGGTTCTAAGTCATCTTGAAAAGTAAGTTCAGCCCCACAAAAAAAATATTCCATATTAAATGCCAAGTCTGTATATATTTAACTGTGCTATATTTTATTTCGATCATTACTGTCATTATTATGAATCCAGTTAGAAATGTGGAGTAGCCTTCATGTTTGCAATGTTAGCAGAAGGTGAGCGTGGTAGTATCAGCCATTGTCTGCGTGGGAACGAGCCCCTCTTCCCATGGAATTTGAATCCTTATTATCACCCAGTTCGGCTAATCTTGTGTGCCAAGGACATGGCTTTCTTCTGTACAGGCGCATGTACATCACAATATCAATGTTATTTTACATTAATTAGAAGGACATGTGCAGACAGACAAACGGGAATGATGTATGGCATTTGAACCTTAGTTCCCTGTATCATGACACAGAGTTTTAGACACAACATTGATAGTCAAACCCATTTAAAAAGTTTTGACTTAACCTACCATCCCTGCAATATAAAGTGATGAAACTTTTCTTCTCATATCCATACACCTGAAAGTCAAGGTTACTTGGTGGAAAGCCCAGAGAAATTGAGTGCGGAAATAGTTTCAGTGAGAATGAATAAGGTCATGGGTGTGGGTCGATATAGCATATAGCATGAAATAATTTTACAAGGTGGCTATCATAGCTTGTTTCATCCATTCAAATTTTCAGAAAAAGTCTGATTACGACAAAGATGGAGCTCTTACGCCATTTTTTCAGATTCTCGATTCACACTTCTTTTTCTTTTTCTTCTTCTTCTGCTTCTTCTTCTTCTTCTTCTTGTGTTTTGAAGACGAGGTGACCCGTCCATCCACTATAGCAATGCCAATGGTCGTTCGTGGATGTAATAAACATTCCACCCTGTCTTTCTTGAAGAGCAGGCGAATTATGAACAAGTCACAAATTACCTTCAGGTGAGTACCTCGCGATGGATCATTGACTACCTGTCCAGGATTAGTTGGAGTCTTGAAATGTTTCTCCACTTGCCATGAATACTCCAATGCTGTCATTGTCAAGAGTATGGGCATCCATTGTTATGTTAGACAAGTTTAAATGTTTTGGAAGTGGTTGAAATATTTCCAACGAATCAACACGGTATAGTCGAAAAGTTTGCTAACTCCAAATCCATACATGTTGGCCTCCATCAGGGCAGACTCCGGATTGCAGAGGGCAAGGGTCAAATGACGTCACAGAGAAGTCAAGCCAGGCGTCAGATCCTTTGGGATTCGTGGAATGTTACATCCGAAGAAAGGACGGAAGGAAACCTGATCACGTGACCCACAAGCAAAGACACCAATATAAAACCCTCTTAGTAATAATTTCATGCAAACAGCATTTTCCATTTCCGTTTATGGACCTTTCGATGCTGAATTGGAACTTAGTCTCTTTTTGATCCAGCTTGGATCTGCATGATCCTCTATTTGTTAAAGAACACCTGGTGGGTTGATTGAGCCTGTCATCCTTCCGAGGTATGCAAAACGAGTACCGGCTTACTGGGAACAAGGGGGGTCGGTGGGGGGCATCATCTGCACAGGCACACTCCCAGCAAAGATGCAAACAGCATACGAAATAATAACTATAGTTATTAAAATATCTCCTTCCTTCTCGTTCCGAGAACTTTTTGAACGCTGCACGAATTATTACTGGACTGATCCATTTATGTAAAACCTCACACGACACTTCACATGTCTGCAATCGATGTGGATATTTACAGAAGGAAGTGAGTGAAAAAGAGGGGGAAAATAGTTATATAAAGAAATACTATTCGTAAGAACAGTTCATTCTTATCAGCAACTCCAGCCAAGCCTCGACTTTCCGGTTCGAACGTTCACACTGACGTCCAACTTCTGTCTCTGAAAACACCCAGTTACTGTTCAATGGGAAACAAACTCATTTTTACTACTTATGAGAATTTATTACCTTTAAAAACAGCAACACATCCTTGCTGATTCAAATGCTTAGCAGTGTAATGTCTTTGTTAAAAAGACGTGGACAGTGGACACGCAGAGAGCATCAAGCACCATCTTTATTCCAGGCAACGGCAACGCAGACCTCACTCGGCCCCGACCACAGCGGCCTCACTCAGCCCCGCCCACAGCCCCATCACTCGGCCCCGCCCACGGCACTACACTCCTCCCCCCTTAAGTCATGTAGTCTTTCAAATATGCTGGTCGCACAATGCGTCTAGACTCTAGGCCTAGACTCTAGAAGAAACACGCGGGCATTGCTCCGTGGACACGACCGGCGACGGTGAGGCATTGGAAACAGTTGACGGCTCCCCACCAGACACCAAACTAGGCTCAACCGAAACCGGAGGAACATCCACACTACTCTCACTTCCATGAACATCCGGCTCCACAGATGGATGGGCAGCTGGCCGAAACGTGGTCACGGGCACCTCAATGGATGAGGACACACCGCACGGCGGAACAGAATTGGTTGTTTGTGAATGACCGGATCCGCGAGCCAACAACTGTGTCACATGACGTTTCCAGATAAGCCCGGCCGAAGTACGAACAAGGTAGTTAGCCGGACCGAAAACTTGGACCACAGCAGCCAGCACCCATTTCTGGCAGTGTACATAGTCCCGCCAAAACTGGCTGGTCCACCGTGAATGAACAAACATTGGTCGTCGTAACAACTTCAGGTGCACCAGGTCAAAGCAAATCCAGGCGCGACCGCAACTGTCAGCCATACATGCGGAATGCAGGTGTTTCCTGTGAAGTAGAATGCACTGAATTACGATAGTCATGCAAAAACACATCAACCCTACTCTGCACCGATCCAACCGCTTGGCCTCCACGCAAGGCATGTTTCAACGCTTTGACAAATGACTCAGCCTGGCCATTTGAAGCCGGGTGGTAAGGCGCCGACCTTATCTTAAATAAAAACCCACCGACCAATCTCCGGAACACCCTTGTTCGCAGAAATTCTCCGCAGATGCTCCACCATGTTCTCTGCCGAGGTGGACTCCATTATAGCTACTTCTGGCCACTTTGAGTAAGCGTCGATCACCACCAGAAACATGTGGCCCATGACTGGCCCTGCAAAATCTACAGGAACATGCTGCCACGTTCTATTCTATCGCCATAACAAGACACATGTGAGGGATTATCAGAATCAGTTTGACACGTATCACATGCTTTTACCGTCCGCTCCATGTCCCCATCAAGCGCCGATCACCACAACAAACTCCGAGCTAAACTCTTTGTTTTGACCAAATCCAAATTACCCTCATGCAACTCATTGAGACAGCGCTGACGTAAAGCAGCAGGAATGACCATCCTCATGCCCCACATTACACAACCTTGAGCTAAAGACAGCTCGGACGCCCGTGATACATATGGAGCATATTCTGACGTCGAGGGCAACTCGCACCAAGAACCTGACAAAACAACCTGCGCAACACGTGACAGCACAGGATCACGACGAATGGAAGCGGCCACTTCCGCAGCGACAACCGGACCAGATTCAATCTGTTCCAACATGAACACCTCAACCTCGTCTGCAGGTTCGGCACCGGACTTTGTAGACTGCAATCGAGACAGGCCATCACAGTTAGCGTGCCGTTCAGAAGCACAAAATTTGATTTCATAGTCGTATGCACTGAGGACAAGACACCATCTCTGTAGCCGAGCGGCGATAGTCACTGGAATGCCTTTCTGAGGATTAAACAAGAACTGAAGCGGCTGATGATCAGTTTGTAGGAGAAAATGCCGACCTATCATGTACTGGAAATTTCGACACGCCCCATACCAAACTCAGCGCCTCACGCTCAATCTGAGCAAAGTTCTGCTATGCGGTGACAAAGCACGTGACACAAAACATACCAGACGCTCAGCACCGTCACTCATTACCTGAGACAAGACGGCACCGATGCCGCAGGAAGAGCTGTCACACGCCAGAATGAGAGGACGTGAAGGTTCGTAATGTGCGAGTACCGTGTCTCCAGTAAGGTGAGCTTTGACTCATTCGAATGCTGCTTGTTCCGTCGAACTCCACCTCCAATGAACATCTTGCCGCAGCATGCGAGTCGGTGGAGAAAGCTCAGTGCTTAGGTTGCTGACATACCTCTCGTAATACTGAGCAAGCCCAATGAAGGAACGAAGCTGAACTTTGTCCCTTGGGCTGGGCATGTCGGCTATAGCGTCGACTTTCTGAGGGGCTTTTGTCAGCCCCTCTTGGGTGATAACATGCCCCAGGTACTCCACTCGCTTCTGAAAGTATAAGCATTTGTCCTTGTTCAAGTGAAGACCATGAGCAGCTAATTTAGACATCACCTTTTCAATGTTCTCAAGATGTTGTTCGGCCATGGCGCCCACAATGAGGATGTCATCCAAGTAGCATTTTGCAGGTAAGTCGGTACATAGACGATCCATCACCTTCTGCCACATTGCCGGAGCCGATACGATCCCGAAACAAAGACGGGTATCCTGATACATACCGACACGTATTGACGGTAAAGAGGTGATGATCCTCCGGCGCAATCTCAAGATGAAAGTACGCATCGCGCGAGTCCAATTTCGTGAAGTACCGACTCCCCGCCAACTTTGAATATATCTCGTCAATGGATGGCAATGGAGACTGCTCCACACAGAGGTTGGGGTTAACAGTTGCTTTAAAATCACCACACAGGCGAATACCTCCAATCCGCTTAAGCACTGTGACCACAGGCATTGCCCACTCGAGAGTGTTCTACCGGTTCAATGACCCCAATATTTTCCAATCGATCGAGCTCCGCTTTGACCCGATCGCGAAGGGCATATGGCACCGGTCGAGGCTTCCAGAATCGCGGACTGACACCCTCCTTCAGGTGCAGGTGACCTTGAGCACCTTTGAGCTTCCCAAGTTCAGGCCCGAATAGAACATGGTGTTTTTCCAAGATCCCCTCCAAGCGCGAAGGAGACGGAAATGACGTATGGACACTGTAAATGTTTGCCCATTCCAGACGAATGGCGTGCAACCAATCACGACCAAGGAGAGATGGTCCAGAACCATCAACCACATGCAGGGGCAACACCACATGCTGGTCCCGATAACGAACCAATACATCCATCAAGCCTAAGGCCTTTATCATCTCCCCTATGTAAGTACCAAGGGTCGTGTGTATTGAGGCTAAGACCTGACAACCCAACTGACGCCAGATCCATTTACTCACGAGACTGACTGATGCCCCAGTATCCACTGTGAAGTTGACTGGCCTGCCATTCACACTGACAACCACCGCAAAGGGGTGCTTCACAGCTGACGTCACTGGAAACACACCCTGTTGATCAAACTCACTGCCAGCCCCGACCACATCAACCGATGACGGTGCTCAGCCCCGACAGACCCTCCGCACAAGGCCCGTCTTACCACACCAGTAACGCACCACATTCCGAAATGGACAGTTCCCACGAGAATGTGAACCACCACATCCCTGACAAGGCTGCTGTGGTAGTTGTCCGTGTAACGCACTGCTTGCATGAACCCGGGGAAAAGAAGAAGAAGAAGCTCCCTTATCCGCCGACCCAGTTGTAGAATTGCGAGCACGTGACCCTCCCGCACCTATGGCATTAACAGCCGAGTCGTCCCCAACAATGGCGCGAACAACCTTTCTAGCTTGTTCCACAACAGCCGCAGTTTCAACTGCTTTAGCAAACGTAATCTCTTCAAACACTATCCGTAAAATTGACGCGACCATCTTCTCATCTCGCAAAAGCTCAGCCGCTGCGCAAAAAGTTCAAAGTTGTCCCCAGCATACTCCGGGACCTTTCCATACGATGTAGCCATGATCCAAAATATCCTCGCCACCCGGCACTACAAGTAGCACATCCCATTGGGTGAGGGTCGGAATCCCGCAGCAACAGCTGCCTTATTTAAATTAGAATAAACCTTCAGGTCTTATCTATTCTTGTAAAAATACTATGGACAATAAAATAAATCTTCAATGCATTGCAAGAGAGATATCCCTATTCAGGTAGAAACATGATTCTTAGATAAACTTCAAAACAATTGAAGACAGTGTCGATGTGTAACATGAGTTGCTTGTTAAGAGATCGCCGAGAAGAATGAGGAATATGTATGTGCACAGGTCATAGCAAGTTCAACTACAACTACCCTCGGTAGGGTGCATAAACCTCCGCCATGTTTTGGATCTCAATGATAGATCGGATCTGGATTCGGACGTGATCTAAAATCAAATCGGCTTGTTCTTCTAAACCACCCAACTCATCCATCAACTTTTGTCATAAGTCATCCATAACTTTTTGAGATATCATGCCATACAGTCACGTGAAAAAGTAAGTACACCCCATGTAAAGTTTTGACTTTTTCAACATATTTTAACATACAGCTAATTGATCTTCATTTCAACAATATTGATAGATAAAGGTGATATAATATAACAAATATCATGAAACATTTACATTTTGTATTCCAATGTATAATTTAAATAAACATAAATGCAGATTTCGCATGTGGTAAAAGTAAGTACACCCTTGGCTCTAATAGGTGGTATTGCCCCCTTTGGCAGAAACAACCTCAAGTAGGCGTTTCTTGTAACTGTCTACCAGTCTCTGACATCGACTGGGAGAATTTTTTTCCCACTCCTCCATGCAGAATTCTTTCAGCTGTGGGATGTTTGAGGGGTTTCTTGCATGCACAGCTCGTTTCAAATCCCCCCACAACACCTCGATGGGATTTAGATCCGGGCTTTGACTTGGCCATTCCAGAACCCTCCATTTATTTCTTTTCAGCCATTCCTTGGTGGATTTACTGGTATGTTTAGGCCTTAGGGTCATTGTTATGTTGCAAGGTCCACCTTCGGTTGAGCTTCAACTTTCCGACAGATGGCCTCACATTATCCTCAAGCACCCTCTGGTACAATGAAGAATTCATAGTGGATTCTATGATGGTGAGCTGCCCAGGCCCTGATGCTGCAAAGCTGCCCCAAACCATAATATTTCCACCACCATGCTTTACAGTTGGTATCAGGTTCTTGTGGTCAAATGCTGTCTTTGGTTTTCACCAAACATTTTCATCTTTTTCCTCCATCTCCCCCAACCTTCTGCCTCGCTCTTCCCCCTCCTCAAATAACACCTCATTGTGGCTCACCCAATCACCATCAAACCTTTTGTCCGCCCCATCCTTCCCTTTCTCCGAGCTATTCTGAAATCTCTGACACACCTTCAACAGCTCTCCCTACCTCTTCCACCTCCTCCACATCTTACCCTACCCCTCCTCCCCCCTGTTCTGTATCTGATGCTCCCCCTTCCTCTTCATTAACGGTATGGACCTCAAACATCCGGGGCCTTCGTTCAAACTTAACTGATCTCTCCATACAGGTTGCTTCTGTCAAACCAGACGTGATCTGCTTAACAGAAACTTTCCTCCTTTATGATGTCTCTGATTCCATAGTATCTCTCCCGGGCTACTCCCTCCTCCGGTATGATAGACCTGAGCCTCGTCCTGGAGGCGGGGTTGCTATCTTTATCAAAAACTCTCTTCCTCACTCGCCCTGCACTGCACTCTCTCCACCTCACCCCCAGGAATACCTCTGGCTACGGCTTCCCCTTCGCTCCCACCTCTTGTTCATATGTGTGTTGTACCGTCCACCAAACAGTGATGACTCCATCTACATCTCGCTGTCTGATGATATGGACCAACTTCTATCTACTCATCCCAACTCTCTCTTCCTCATATGTGGTGATTTCAACTGTCATCATGCCAGTTGGCTGGGTGTGGGTACCTCTCTCACCAGCCATGGCTCCTCAGCAAAGGACTTCTGCGACTCACTGGGACTGACACAATCTGTCAATTTCCCGACCCGGATCTCAGTCAACGGAACATCTTCTCTTCTGGACTTGGTTATGACTAACTTCCCTGAAAATGTCTGCTGCTCTTATTCTGCTCCGATCGGATCATCTGATCATGTCCTTGTTAAAGTGGACATCTCTCTGACCATCCTCAGGGAGCCTGCTCAGCGTCGACGAGTCTGGCATTTCACTCAGGCCAACTGGCACGGTCTTCAAGCAGCCATCAATCATCTGGACTGGTCTCCCATCTCTACCACCTCTGACATCAACTCATCCTGGGAATTCTTCCAAAGTAAATTGCTCTCTCTCATGCACAGATTTATCCCATCTCGTCTTCAGTTGTCATACCCTTCCTCCCGTCCATGGTACACGGAATCTTGTGGTGAGGCTGTTGCCCAGAAACAACTTGCCTTCGTCTCCTGGAAAGCAAATCCAACGGAAGGAAATCTCATTTCCTTTCACAAAGCCCGAAACAAGTGTGTGTCCACCCTCAGGAGAGCCAGGAAAGAATATCTCTCCGTTCTCAAGACCGAACTCTCTTATCTGTCTCCCTCTTCCAAATCCTGGTGGCGTCTGGTCAAATCCGTTTCTGGTGTTTGTTCCCCCTCCATCCCCTCCCTTACCTCAAACGGCTACACAGCTGACTCCGCACGTGAAAAAGCTGAATGCCTCAACTCTGTGTTTGCCTCTAAATCTTGTGTCCCAAACCCATCCCTCTCTGTACCCACCATACCCAGTCGTACCCTGCTGCTCCTGGACTCCGTGTCCTTTCCTCCTGACAAGGTGGAAAAGTTTCTGTCAACCCTCGACTCTGATTCTGCAACTGGACCCGACGGCATCAGCCCACGGGTCCTAAAATCCTGCTCTGCTGCTCTATCTCACCCTCTCTCTGTTCTCTTCACCCTCTCTTTTGCTCAAGGTCAACTGCCATCTGCTTGGAAATCAGCCAACATCACCGCTTTGCACAAAAAAGGTGCAAAAACAGATCCTAGCAACTACAGACCAATCAGCCTTCTCCCAATTATCAGCAAAGTCATGGAATCCATCATTGCTTCTGATATGAAATCTTTCCTCTTCTCCAATGGCTTGATCTCTGATCATCAATTTGGTTTCAGACCAGGTCACTCTACTCTGGACATGCTGCTTCTGCTGTCTCAACAATGGATGGAGGTCCTCAATGCCAAACAGGAAATTAGAGCTGTCTCCCTCGACATATCACGTGCCTTCGACACGGTCTGGCACCCCGCTCTGCTCACCAAACTCTCCTCCTTTGGTATCCATGGAAATCTCCACGCATGGCTGGCGGACTTCCTCTCTAGTCGTCGTCAACGTGTGGCCCTGAATGGGTTTCTCTCATCTCCTCTTCCTGTTCAGGCTGGAGTTCCCCAAGGCAGTGTTCTGGGCCCCGTGCTTTTTCTGGTCTTCATCAATGATCTCTCTGACTCTCTCGAAAATCCTCTCTATCTCTTTGCTGATGACTCCACTCTCTGCCGCTCCATTCCTCTTCCCTCAGATCGGCAGTCTGCTGCCTCCTCACTCTCTGAAGACCTGGACAAAATCACAGACTGGTCAAACAAGTGGAACATGTCTTTCAATCCTGACAAATCTCACACTCTTACTATGTCTCTCCGAAAAGATCGACTGGACAACCCTCCCATCTACTTTCTCAACAATCCTCTCCAAGAAGTTCTGTCGCTCAAGATTTTGGGTCTCACTATCTGCCATGATCTTTCTTGGGAAAACCACATTTCCAAGCTGGCCTCCAAAGCCAGTCGCCGACTGGGCATCCTCCGTCGTGCGAAGTCCTTCCTCGGCACACCTGAGCTCCTCACCACATACAAGGCTTTCATCCGCAGCTCAATGGAATACTGTTCTCCCCTATGGGCCGGTGCTCCTGCCTCACACCTAGCTCGGCTTCACGCTGTTGAAACCAAAGCTTTCAGAATTATTGGAATCTCCCGCGATGAAGCTATCTCTGAGGGCCTTTCACTCACTCACCGCAGGCAGGTAGGTGGTCTTTCTGTCTTCTACCGACTCCTCTCCGGCCTTGCACCCCCAGCTCTCTCTGTGCTCTGTCCCCCAAATATTCCTACAGGTCGCACAAGATCTGCCAGCAACCCTCTGATGGTTAAACTGCCGAAATCTCGGCTCTCCGCTCACCTTCACTCTTTCATTCCTCTTTTCTCCCGCCTCTGGAACAAACTACCTCACTCCCTTCAATCCCACTCCTCCCTCCAGGTCTTTAAAACAGCTGTTCACCACCATCTCTTATCTTCCCCCATCCAAAACCTTGATCTTTTCTACCCCCGCTAATTCACCCCAGATCCACCTTGTTTGAAATTCCAACTTCTTTCCTGTAAGTCCTGGCAGGGTCCATATGTTTTATACCTCTCCCACTGCCCCCTTCCCACGCCCCCCCCCCCCCCAAAGCCCTCGCCCTCTCTCAGATCTCTCGATGTCTCCATGTCTCTCGGTCCCTGCTCTCAAATGTTGTGTTTGTGTCCTTCCCCCTCTCTCCCCATCTTGTCTACCGCTCCCTATGTTATATGTTTTATGTGTCGGTTTGTCTTTCTGTGTGATTAATGTTCGCTCTTTCACGAGCCTCGAACTTGTATACAAAAAAAAAACAAAAAAAAACAAAAAAAAAACATGTCTTCTGGTACTGTGGCCAAATAGCTCTACCTTTGACTCATCTGTCCAGAGCACATTGTTCCAGAAGTGCTGGTCTTTGCCTAGGTGTTCATTAGCAAACTTTAGTCTTGCCCTGATGTTCTTTCTGGACAGCAAAGGTTTCCTCCTGCCACGCCTCCCATGTCGATCAAATTTGTGCAGCCTCTTTCTAATGGTAGACTCGTGCACTTTGACATCAACAGTGGCAAGAGCTACCTGTAGGTCCCGTGATGACATTCTGGGGTCCTTAGAGACTTCTTTCAGCATCTTGCGGTCTGCTCTCGGGCTGAACTTGCTGGGGCAGCCTGGGCTGAACAAGTTGGCAGTTGTTTGGAATCTTCTCCACTTGTAGATGATCTTCCGGACAGTCAAATGATTGATTTCAAATTGTTTGGAGATCTTTTTAAATCCCTTCCCAGACTCGTAGGCATCTATAACCTTCTTTCTGAAGGCCTCAGAGAGCTCTTTTGATCTAGGCATGGTGACGCCGCACACTTCAACAATAAAGAGCAAACCAAACTAAATGTCTGAGGTTTAAATAAGACAGGTTCCTCCAAGATCCTCTCTAACGATGTTCTAATCATTTTCACCTGAGCTGGTACACCTGATTCTAATTTCAGGTATTTGAAGTAGTGATAAATGTAGGGGTGTACTTACTTTTTCCACATGCGAAATTTGCATTTATGTTTATTTAAATTATACAATGGACTACAAAATGTAAATGTTTCATGATATTTGTTATATTATATCACCTTTATCTATCAATATTGTTGAAATGAAGATCAAATAGCTGTATGTTAAAATATGTTGAAAAAGTCAAAACTTTACATGGGGTGTAGTTACTTTTTCACGTGACTGTATATGGGTTTTTAGCCCGATCACTCAATGGTGAAGAATCACTTTAAAAAATTCTCTGATCCAGATCCAGATTTGAATCTTCACCAAAATTCAAACAATTCTTCCTTGTCACACACCCAACCTCCACCAATTTTCGTCTGAATTCATTTACACCTTTTTTTAGATGTCCTTCTTTACAAACAGACAGACACAAACAGGGATGAAAACAACATCCGTCGACCTTTGGTGGTGGACCCAGCAGCCTTTTCTTCTGCTTGGACTATCTTTGTTGTATTGTTTGTTGCTTTTTCCAAAATATCTCGGAAAAAAGTATTTGTGTGCAATCTCAATGGTCACGTGATTTTATCTTTTTTGAACCTATTGACAAAATAGAGTATATGAATGCATTTTTGTAGACTATGTTAAACGCCGCTCGTATGTATGTACACATGTCTGAGCATGTATGAGGGTTCCACACCAATAGGACAAATATGTGAAGTCGAATGTTAAACGACAAACTGATCACACCAGCACGGACACGTTTCATTATCTTATACCCATGTAATGTTTATTTGATAGTGATACATCAAAACAAATACAAAATCAGCTTGTACAGGAGGCATTGTACACAGTAAAAAACCCTATATAAATATTACAACTTATTAACAGATTTCAATATGCATCAGATTACAGGGAATCACTAAATCATAGTCTGTGTTCAATATCACGGGATTACCATTGGGTCCTTACAGAGTCCTCAAGGGCTACTCAACCAGGGCAGCTTAGTCTTTTCAAGACTATGTTGTGTATTCAAAGCCAATGGTTACACCTCTTCATCGCATTACATTCATAAAGACCAACTGACAAAGTGCATTAATTAATTCTTCATTTTAAAATTCACTCTATTCTCAATTTCGATGGAAATGACAGGTAACCAGATGGTGAGTGGGACAACTCAAATGTGCTACTTCCCAAAATCGTGAGGAAATGCCCAAGGTGAGGCTTTAGTAAAACAATGACTACATTGGAAAGGGGGTAGACAAGTAAGGAGGTAAAATGCTTATTTCTCTTAAACCAGCTTAGCGGAGCAATGAGGACAGAAATGGGTCAGGCGAAAGATGGGAAGGGAAGGTAATGGTGGAGGTCTTGGTAGAGGCCATGCAGAAATCAAGTAGAATGGAGGGGGACTTACAAGGAGAATAGGTGCTGCGGGCGGAATTTATGTAAGGTGTAGGTGACAAAGGGTGAGGCTTGTACAGAGCGGAAATGGTGTGCGGAGTGGTGCCAAGGGAAGTTCAGGTAATTGAAAGAGAATAAAGTCTACACAAGCAGTTGAGTGAAAGAAGAGTAAGGTTAAAGAAAACTAAAGTAAATAAATAAAGGTAATGTGGCATTGGATAGTAGATATAAAAGGACCTACAATTAAAGTGACTGGAAACAACATATATATATATATATATATATATATATATATATATATATATATATATATATATATATATATATATATATATATATATATATATATATATATATAATATATGCCCAGCCCGATGTTCACCGATTGGCTAAACATAGGCACGTGGTAGACAATGAAGCGTCACCGACGTAAGATATAGGCAAAGTACAGGGTTTGTGATATTAACATAAATGATTGTCCTCAGTCTCAGTCCGCGTAAATGGTTTGAGAGGTCTGTTGAGTGACTGAAAATAGTGAAGGTAGACAACAGCAGTGGACATCGGATAAACGCGGTACTTTGTGCAAATTCATGGAACATACGTAAGATTTGGGCTTAAGTGACGTACTTCATTGGAATCTTGTGTTTGAAGCTTCTTGGTATCAGTGACACAAATAGAGGTAAATGGAAGCATCAGGACATTTAAGCTCCATTTCTCTTTGAAAATCTGCAAAGACAAGGGAAGGAAACCTCTTCGTAATGCTGGACTTGCACCAAACATTCCACCCCCTTATCACTGACTCTCTTTGCTCTGCACTTCCGCTTTACAAGCTTTTACGTTATCGATCTGTCCCGTCCTCCTTTCCAATCTCCCTCCTAAACCACATCTTAAATACTCCGGTTCCTCAACCATACCACCCCGTGTACTTTTCTCCCTCAACGTCCTCTCGCACACCTGTCCATCCTTTTCAGGAGACAAAGAACAAGACGGTCAGCAACTCCAGGAAAGGCTTCTTCTGCTAGGCCAAATGCCCTTTCCAATTCCTCAAGGGCTTCCACTCTCTCGCCAATGGCCCTCCTGCGACTCTTCACCTAAGAGATTCCGCAAGGTTAGCTTGGCCCACACCCGTATGATGTCATAACAGCCATGACAATTTGTATCATCATTTCTGCATCATCACACGTGGTGGTCACATTGATGGAAAACTTGCAACTCTTGGATCACATTGTTTGGTACGCTATGTTTAAAGCTTTTCCCATCATGTGAAGAATAAATATGTCGCTGTTTGTTCGCCTGCTTGAAAGTACCTTTGCAGCGATGTACCGGCCGCTTAAAGGAAAGTAAATCGTGGTTAATACCATGCACATCAGTGACATTTCATGCATTTCCTTTCCACACTACAACAACAACAACATGCATTTTAAGGCCATTTTCCCTGCTAGAGCGGGGGTTAGCCTTGCGGTCCCCATGACAATCTTCTCCATTTTGCCCTATTTTCTGCATCTCTCCTTGTTAACCCCCTTGCCCACATTTCTTCTTCCACCATCTTAAGCCAAGTCTTTCTCGGTCTTCCCCGTCCTCTACTTCCTTCTACATTAACTTCCATCACTCTTCTCAACCAGTCACTTTCATCCTTCCTCAACACATGACCAAACCATCTCAACCTGTTCCTCTTCACAGCATCAATCACAGGCTCTATTCCCATCATCTTTCGCAATTCATCATTTGTCTTCCTCTCTCTCAACGATACTCCGCACATCCATCGAACCATTCGCATTTCCACCCTTTCCAGCCTTCGTTGCTGCTCTACGTTCATTACCCATGTCTCGCTCCCATAAATCATAACACTTCTCACACATGCAGCATACACCTTTCCCTTCAGATTCAGCGACACTCTCCGCCTCATCAGCACGCCACTCAGTTCCCGAAACTTCTTCCATGCACATCTCACTCGAGCAACCGTTGCCGAGTCTGATCCACCTTCTCCATTCAGCACGTCTCCGAGGTAGCAAAATGTTTTCACACCTTCCAGCTTCACGCCGTCTCCAAGATCCAACTCAACATTTCCTCCATCTGCAGCTCCCTCTGTGCACACCTTACATTTGAATGTAGCTGCCACACTGGTTAATGACCCTCTCAGACCACTACATTTTTGATGAACCCACTCAGTGCACATTGTACACTGAATGGAGTTCACTCCGACACCCTTCCTGCATACAGCACACGGCCACTTCCCAGTTCTTTTCACCTCACCACATGCTTTACCACTTGCCATCACCTTCGTCTTTCCGATATTCACCTTCAGACCTTTTGTCTCCATACATTCCTTCCACTTGTTCATCTTTTCCTTCAGTCCATCCATACTTTCCGCAATCAACACCAGATCATCTGCATACAACAACTCCCACGGTAAACCCTCCTTTACGTTCTGAGCCAGCACCTCCATCACAGCTACAAATAGTAGTGGACTTAGTACCGACCCCTGATGCACTCCCACCTTCACCTCAAACTCACCACTGTCCACACTTCCTTTCCACACTACTGTGTTAAAATAATCTCCACTCTACTCTTGTTCAACGCCAAACAGATTTAATATTCAACTTTTTAACAATTTAATTGTTAAAAAATTTATTAATTTTTATTTTATTTAAAATTTAACATTAATTAAATCATTTTAAAATAAACTACATTTTAAAATAATTAATAATAAATAAATAACTTTATTTATTAATTAAATAAATTAAATAATTTAAATAATTAAAACTAATTAAACAATAATTTAAAAATTAACAATTTTAAATAATTTAACAACAATTTAAACACTAAGGGTGAGTGGAAGTGGGTTAGGGGTTTGACCCGGTGCATACACAGCACATATCGCGGTGGCAGGGAGAAGGAGAGAGGTGTCGGTTCAAAATTCGCACCACATTTGTGACCGTAAATGTATGGCCGAAAACTGGATCCGCTCAGAGGAGAGTTTGATGCTAACTTTGCTACTTTTGAATAAATGTATTTGCGAGATGCACTTCATTAAAACATTACGTCAATCAGACATTGTAGGAGACCATTTCAAAAGGTGTGCAGCACACAAAGGGCTCGGAGGGAAACTTGTTCCATAGGTGCAGGTACCAATGGGCAAACAAATCAAAACGGGAAGAAAAAAGCCCAAAAGGAGTAAACTTATTTCCACAGCAACAAGAGGATCAGAGAATGTCATTCTGGTGCTTCTGTTTACCTCTGCAAATACCGGGAACAAAATGGCCGCAAGACTCTCAGACTTAGGAAGCTTCCTTAAAATCTCCATTGGCTGAATGAGGGAGGTAAGGAAGGAACAAAGAAGTGTGGTCATTCTTTCTGCAAGGCCTGTACAGTTGAGGTTTTAACTTCTGACTAGCTGTGTGGATGATTATCGGGCTATGCAGGCCTGTGTGGTTTGCCTTCGGATACAGCATTTCGGTGGAATGACTGCAGATGGCTGATTCCTTAGTATGACCATTTGGGTTTAGGCTTGTGTGACTTGCTGGATGTACAGTGTTTTCAGAAAGTATTCAGACCCCTTCACTTCTATCACATTTTGTTATGTTGCAGCCTTATGCTGAAATCGTTTAAATTCATTTTTTCCTCATCAATCTACACTCAATATCCCATAATGACAAAGAGAAAACAGGATTTTAGAAAGTTTTGCAAATTTTTTTTTTTTTTAAACGGAAATATCATATTGACACAAGTATTCATACCCTTAACTCAGTAATTAGTTGAAGCACCTTTGGCAGCGATTACAGCCTTGAGTCTTCTTGGGTATGATGCGACAAGCTTTGCACACCTGGATTTGGGGATTTTCTGCCATTCTTCTCTGCAGATCCTCTCAAGCTTTGTCAGGTTGGATGGGGACCGTCGGTGGACAGCCATTTTTCAGGTCTCTCCAGAGATGTTGGATTGTGTTCAAGTCAGGGCTCTGGCTGGGCCACTCAAGGACCTTCACAGAGTTGTCCCTAAGCCACTCCTGCGTTGTCTTGGCTGTGTGTTCAGGGTCATTGTCCTGTTGGAAGGTGAACCTTCGGCCTAGTCTGAGGTCCTGAGTGCTCTGTTTCAGGTTTTCATTAAGGATATCTCTGTACTTTGCTCCGTTCATTGTTCCCTCAACCCTGACCAGTCCCTGCTGCTGAAAAACACCCCCACAGCATGATGCTGCCACCACCATGCTTCACCGTTGGGATGGTATTGGGCAAGTGATGAGCGGTGCCTGGTTTCCTCCAGACATGACGCTTAGAATTGAGGCCAAACAGTTCTATCTTGGTTTCATCAGACCACAGAATCTTGTTTCTCACAGTCTTAGAGTCCTTTAGGTGCTTTTTTGCAAACACCAAGCGGGCTTTCATGTGTCTTTCACCGAGGAGAGGCTTCCGTCTGGCCACTCTGCCATAAAGCCCAGATCGGTGGAGTGTTGCAGTGATGGTTGTCCTTCTGGAAGTTTCTCCCATCTCCACACAGGATCTCTGGAGCTCAGCCAGTGACCATCGGGTTCTTGGTCACCTCTCTTACCAAGGCCCTTCTCCCCAGATTGCTCAGTTTGGCCGGGCGGCCAGCTCTAGGAAGAGTCCTGGTTGTTCGAAACTTCTTCCATTTAAGAATTATGGAGGCCACTGTGCTCTTGGGAATCTTCAATGCAGCAGAATTTTTTTTGTAGGCTTCCCCAGATCTGTGCCTCGACACAATCCTGTCTCTGAGCTCTGCAGGCAATTCCTTCGACCTCATGGCTTGGTTTTTGCTCTGATATGCATTGTCAGCTGTGAGACCTTGTATAGACAGGTGTGTGCCTTTCCAAATCATGTCCAATCAATTTAATTTACCACAGGTGGACTCCGATCAAGGTGTAGAAGCATCTCAAAGATGATCAAGAGAAATGGGAGGCACCTGAGCTTAATTTCAAGTGTCACAGCAAAGGGTATGAATACTTATGTCAATGTGATATTTCACTTTTTTCTTTTTAATAAATTTGCAAAACTTTCTAAAATCCTGCTTTCTCTTTGTCATTATGGGGTATTGAGTGTAGATTGATGAGGGAAAAAATGAATTTAAACGATATCAGCATAAGGCTGCAACATAACAAAATGTGAAAAAAGTGAAGGGGTCTGAATACTTTCTGAATGCACTTTATGATTGTGCCATTTCTAACTTGTTATATGCCACATGAGTGATTTGAAGGACGTTTAGCTAAGAGACAGTATGGCTGGCAGTGCACGTGGCTATGTGTGGTGTGCGAAATGGATGGGTAGGGATTCCCGCACTCTTGTGCTTGGACCCGATCGTGTTCCTCGCTGAGCAGCACGTCCTTTGGGCTGAGAGCCGGCCCTTGTAGGGAATGACCATTCAGGAGCTCGCTCGACACCCTCTTCATCACTAAAATTCCATAACCACACAGGAGCAATCAACAAGATCCTTCAGCTTTGGGTGAAAAACATGGCAGCAGGAAACAGATGAAGAGAAATATGATTTCGTTGATGAAAGAGAACATGTACAGGTGATGGTGAACAGGTGTACAGGTGAACATGTACTTGAAATAATATGAACCAAAATCTCAATGTCCAAACTAATGGACACGATTATAAGTGCGGGGGGGGGGAAAGGAAGAAGGGCAAGTTTTAAAATCTGGTACAATGGGCGGTGAAATTTTTTTTTTTTAAAGACAGGAGGAATTCCAAACTTTCTCACGAGCTGGAATCATCGCTGTTAGAGGAGTTTCCACCAGCGTGGCGCCATCGGCGATGTCGATCGATGAGCTCGGTCAGACAGCCTGCACGTTTTGCCTTTTGTACGATGAAGCGATGACGCAGGAGGTCCCGAGCTGCTGGACGCTGGGCGGTGTGTGCACAACATGTGTATTGCAAAGAAGTGTTTCACGGTGAGGCACGGTGAAAAAAAAAACTGATGTAGTCTGCATGAACTCTCTTCCTATAGACAGTATGGTGACATTATCCTGACGATCAGGGCGATTCATAAATGTGTGTGTTGTCCCTAAGGTGGATGGCAAACTGGGCGTCCTGTCCGCATTACTTGGTGGGCGTTAAAGATCCCACTGAAGGAGCTGTGGCTCCCACGTCGATCGAAAGAATGGACGCGACAAAAAGCTTGAATTCATCTGAGCTGCTTTATTAGAATCAAACACTCAGGCACTCTGGGAAAAACGTTTTACGGTCGGCAATATATATCTATTCCGCCAGGGGGTTTGCCCAGGCCTGGCGCCAGGGGGCGTGGCCCCGCGGGCCGGCTGCGGCCTGGCAAGCCGAGGGCGAGCCTGCCCGGGCGTCCCGACCGAGGCCTGGCAAGTCGAGCGCGGGCCTGCCCGGGCGTCCTGGACGAGCCCGGCCTGGTGATCGCTCCGCGTCCTTGATAGGTGCAAGGCGATTGTGTAACCCCAGCGGCAGCCGCTACACACGTCCCCCCAGAATCGACTTGCACCGGCAGGGTCAACTTGAGGGGGGTCCTGATGACCCGGCCGAAGCGACCCCTGGCGGGTCGTGGGAGGGGGTCCGGTGAGGTGGTGGGCGGTCGAGTGGGGGGCACCGTGGACGGGGGGCGGCCTCGCCGCGGCGGGAGGGCCACCCGTGGTGGGTGGTCGACGTCCACGTGCGCCGGCTTGAGGCGGTCCACTGCAATCCGGTCCGACCTGCCGCCGATGTCGATGACGAACGACTTGTCGTCCCGTCGCAGCACCCGGAAGGGCCCGTCGTACGGCGGCTGGAGTGGCCGCCGATGTGCGTCGTGACGCACAAAAACATACTCCGCGGTGCGGAGTGCTGGGGGGACGTAGGACTGGGGGTCACCGTGGTGGGATGTCGGCACGGGGGCAAACCGTCGGGCGGCCTCCTGGAGGTCCGAGCGCTGGCGAGCTGCGGACCAGGGGCTGGTAGCGTCGGGCACGAATTCGCCCGGGACGCGTAGCACCTGGCCATAGACCAGCTCGGCGGTGGATGCCTGGAGGTCCTCCTTGGGGGCCGTGCGAAGGCCCAAAAGGACCCACGGCAGCCGGTCGGCCCAACCGCCGTCTTGAAGGCCGGCCATGAGCGCGGCCTTCATGGAGCGGTGGAATCGCTCGCACAACCCGTTTGCTTGGGGGTGGTAGGCCGTAGTACGGTGGAGCTTGACCCCCAGGTTGCGGGCGACCGCGCCCCACAGCTCAGAGGTGAACTGTGGTCCGCGGTCTGACGAGATGTCCGCCGGTGCGCCGAAGCGGGCGACCCAGGTGGCGATGAAGGCCTGCGCCACGTCGGCGGTGGTGGTGGAGACGAGGGGAACGGCCTCCGGCCACCTGGTGGTCCTGTCCACCATGGTGAGCAGGTGTGTGAACCCTCGTGATGGGGGAAGGGGGCCCACCAGATCCACGTTGACGTGGTCGAAACGTCGTTCGGGCACGGTGAAAGGTGCCAGCGGGGCCTGGGTGTGTCGGTGGACCTTGGCCCGTTGGCAGGCGGTGCAGGCGCTGGTCCAATCGCGGACGTCCCGACGAAGGCCGTGCCAGACGAAACGCGCCGACACCAGCTTCTGGGAAGCTTTCCGGCCCGGGTGGGAAAGGCCGTGGAGGGAGGCGAAGATGCGGCGTTGCCAGGTGACGGGCACGATGGGGCGAGGCCGGCCTTGGGAGACGTCGCAGAGCAGGACAGTGTCCGCGCAGGGGATGTCGGCCAGGCGGAGGCCCGTGTCCGCCGCCCGGAGGGCTTGCACCGTGGTGTCGGTGGTTTGGTCCGCCGCCATAAGCGCAAAATCCACGCCCAGGTGGACCGCGTTCGCGCTGGCCCGGGAAAGACAGTCGGCCACGGCGTTGTTTTTGCCGGCGACGTGCCGGATGTCCGTGGTAAACTCCGACACGGCGGAGAGGTGGCGCTGTTGGCGGGCCGACCATGGCTCCGTGACCTTGGCCATGGCGTAAACCAACGGCTTGTGGTCGACGAACGCCGTGAAAGGTCGGCCCTCCAGGAGGTGGCGGAAATGGCGGACGGCCAGGTGTAGACCGAGGAGCTCCCGGTCAAACGTGCTGTATTTGAGCTCGTTCGGCCGGAGCTGCCGGCTGAAAAAAGCGAGTGGCTGCCAAACCCCGTTCACCCATTGCTCATGTACGGCGCCCACCGCGTAGTCGGAGGCATCCGTGGTGAGGGCGATGGGAGCGTTGAGCACCGGGTGAGCGAGCAGTGTTGCGTCGGCGAGGGCCCGCTTTGAGCTTTGGAAGGCCGCATCCATTGCTGCGGACCAGGCGATGTCGTGCTTGGCCGGCTTGCCCCGGAGGGCTTCGTAGAGGGGCCGCATGAGTTGAGCAGCGCGGGGCACGAAGCGGTGATAAAAATTCACCATTCCCAGGAATTCCTGCAGGGCCTTTATGGTGCGGGGACGCGGGAAAGTGGTGATGGCCTCGACCTTGGTTGGCAGCGGCACAGCCCCGTTCTTGGTGATGTGGTGGCCCAAAAAATCAACGGCCGTCGTGCCGAAGTGGCATTTGGCCGGGTTGACGATGAGGCCGTGCTCGCTGAGGCGCCCGAACAGTGTTCGGAGGTGGAGGAGGTGCTCGGCCCGGGACGTGCTGGCGACGAGGATGTCGTCCAGGTAAACGAAAAGGAACGGCAGGTCACGCAGCACGCCGTCCATCAAGCGCTGGAACGCCTGAGCCGCGTTCTTGAGACCAAACGGCATCCGCAAGAACTCGAATAAGCCGAACGGCGTGATGACTGCCGTTTTAGGGACGTCGGCCGCCCTGACAGGTACCTGGTGATATCCCCGTATGAGATCAATTTTCGAAAAAATGACCCGTCCCGCCAGACGGGTGGAGAAGTCTTGGATATGCGGGATCGGGTACCTGTCGGGTGTTGTAGCGTCATTAAGACGGCGGTAGTCGCCACACGGGCGCCATCCACCCCCCGGCTTTGGCACGATGTGCAGTGGCGAGGCCCACGCGCTATCGGAGCGCCGCACGATGCCGAGGTGCTCCAACGCGTCGAATTCGGCCTTCGCAACGGCAAGCTTGGCTGGGTCGAGGCGGCGGGCCCTGGCGTAGACCGGCGGGCCCGTGGTTGGTATGTGGTGCTCGATCCCATGCCGTACTGCGACGGCCGAAAACGTCGGCCGCGTGAGGGCCGGGAACTCCGCGAGCAGGCGAGCAAACTCGTTCGCCGCCGGGACGGCGCATGCCAGCTCGGTCGGCGCGGAGCTGCTTAATGTGCATACCAGGGAGCTGAAGGTTTCAGCGTTGATTAAACGACGCCGTTGGACGTCCACCAGCAGTCCGTGTGCGCAGAGGAAGTCGGCGCCTAGCAGAGCCATGGGCACGTTGGCGGTTACAAACGTCCAAGCAAAGCGTTGGCCGCCGAAGCAGAGGGTGACGTTGCGCGGGCCGAAGGTGCGGATAGTCGATCCGTTGGCCGCAACTAAGGAGGGGCCGCAAACCGCGGATTGCCTGTCCTGGTCAGAGGCGGGCATGACGCTCAGTTGGGCGCCGGTGTCGCACAGGAAGCGCCGTCCGGACGCTTTGTCCGTGATGAACAGTAAGTTGCCCGTGTGACTGTGGCCGGCGCTCATGGCAGGTAATGAACGCCGGCCTGGCCGTTTCCCGACCCGCCGAAGGTGCACGGGGGTCGGCATGTCCGGGCCTTCTGTCCGAACCTGGCATGATAGGAACACCACGCTTGGTCGGGTGGAGGCTTCGGACGTCGTGCTGGACGTGGTCGGCTCGGTATAGCGGCCGCCAATTGCGTCGGCAGTTCGGCCGTCGAACGCGCCGGGTGCTCGGGCGCCATGGATGGTGCATCAGGCGGCGGCGGGTCCCATGTCGCCGCTGCGATGCGCTGTCCCGCGGCGGAGATTTTGTCGGCTTCTCTGGCAAGGGCCCGGGGATCTGTGATCGTCGTGCTTGCCAGGGCGAGGCGTACCGGGTTAGGCAGCAGACGGAGGAACAGCTCCCGGAACAGGAATGCCGGAGAGTGCTCGCCGAGCAGCGAAAGCATGTAGTCCATTCGCTCGGAAGGGCGCGTGTCGCCGAGCTCAGGCAAATCGAGCAGGCGCCGTGCGCGTTCCGCCGCTGGGAGGGCGAAAGCATCGAGGAGAAGCTTCTTAATCGCGCCGTATTTGTCAGCAGCCGGCGGGTGCTCGAGGAGGCTCAAGGCGCGGGCCGCGGTGGCGGAACCAAGCGCCGCCACAACATGGTGGAAGCGGGTGTCGTCCGCGGTGATGCCTCGCAGGGCGAACTGAGAGTCCGCCTGAGCGAACCAAACAGCCGCGTGAGCCTCCCAGAAGGTAGGCAGTTTAAGCGTCACTGCCGTGTCCATGTCGGTAGGTCACCAATGAAGGAGCTGTGGCTCCCACGTCGATCGAAAGAATGGACGCGACAAAAAGCTTGAATTCATCTGAGCTGCTTTATTAGAATCAAACACTCAGGCACTCTGGGAAAAACGTTTTACGGTCGGCAATATATATCTATTCCGCCAGGGGGTTTGCCCAGGCCTGGCGCCAGGGGGCGTGGCCCCGCGGGCCGGCTGCGGCCTGGCAAGCCGAGGGCGAGCCTGCCCGGGCGTCCCGACCGAGGCCTGGCAAGTCGAGCGCGGGCCTGCCCGGGCGTCCTGGACGAGCCCGGCCTGGTGATCGCTCCGCGTCCTTGATAGGTGCAAGGCGATTGTGTAACCCCAGCGGCAGCCGCTACACCACGGTGTTTTTCGTGAAGAGTAGGCGAGCAATCACCGGCACTCCAAACAAATGCAAATTCTTGCTCTAACCTACAGGGGGCACTGCATCAGCAGCACAGCCATGCTCACGGCAATGATGCAACCAGTACAATTCTTTCTCCCGCCTCTGGAACAAACTCCCCCACTCCCTTCAATCCCACTCCTCCCTCCACGCTTAAAACAGCTGTTCACCACCATCTCTTATCTTCCCCCATCCAAAACCTTGATCTTTTCTATCCCCGCGAATTCACCAACTTCTTTCCTGGAAGTCCTTGCAGTGTCCTTGTGTTTTATACTTCTCCCCCCGCCCCCCCCCCCCTTCCCACGCCTGCTCACCCCCAAGCCCTCCCCCTCCCACAGTTCTCCCGATGTCCCTGCTCTCAAATGTTGTATTTGTGTGCTTCCCCCTCTCTCCCCATCTTGTCTACCGCTCCCCTCATTATACGTTTTATGTGTCCGTTTGATTTTTTTGTGTGATTAATGTTAGCTCTTTCACGAGCCTCAATCTTCTATACCAAAAAAAATAAAAAAGATATTAAACAATGGTCAACAGCCAAATTGGTTCTGACTTATTTTCAACTGTTTCTAACTAATTTGGAGCCCACGAATCCGAATCTGACCATAAAATTTCGCTATCACGTAACCTGGATGTAGTACATCATAAGTGTGGAAAAAAATATTTAGAGCATACGAATTTCTTGATTACGTCTCAATGTCTATTTATTGTCACAAAAAATAATATGAACTTCAAGTTTTTGTTTACATCACATAAAAAGATGTAAATCTCCAAAAATAATATGAACTTTAAGTTTTTATTTACATCACATAAAAAGATGTAAATCTCCAAAAATAATATGAACGTTAAGTTTTTATTTACATCACCTAAAAAAATGTAAATCTCCAAAAATAATATGAACTTTATAAAATATCACAAAAAATAATATGAACTTGAAGTTTTTATTTACATCACCTAAAAAGATGTAAATCTCCAAAAATAATATGAACTTGAAGTTTTTATTTACATCATATTCAAAAAAAAAAGTGCTTCTGAACTTTACTTTTGCGTTTGTCGGAGCAATCACTTTCACGCTGTAAAGTCCAACAGTAGTCGCCCATCATGTTTGGATTGAATCGGCCTTGATATCGAGTCAGCATGATGGCAATTTCCTGGTGAAACCTTTCTCCATGTTCATCACCGACATCGCCAAAAAATTTTTTGGAAAAAAGTCCAGATGAGAATGGAAGAAATCTTCTCTGACAGTGACAGTGGTCTTCTGACAGTATCTTGAGTGACATTGGAGCACCGAGCGCCTGGTAACTCCTCAACATCTTGTCCACAAGCTCTTCATAATTTGGTGCTCGAAAATTTCCAAGGTAATTGTTAGCAAGAGCCACAAAGCTATCCCAAGCAACGCTTTCCAGCTCAGATAGTCTCGTTACAAAGTCCTGATTAGTGAGTACAAGACGAATTTCGGCTGTGGCTGATATTCCTATGGTATACTGGTTCTCAAAAACTGGATGTGCTCGTGAAAATTGGATATCATAATCGAAATCCACAGGTTCATGTTGGTTAGAATCACCTCAAAATATACTAGAACCATAAAAGTTTTAAAATTTTGTTGACCAGTGTAATACTTCCATCGCCAGTATTTATAGCTATAAATACCCTTACGTGCAATTTATCTCTTCCAAAATCTGATTAGATGGAACCAAAATGGTGACATGCAGTATGTTGCTTGGTTGGTGAGACAAGAGATAGATGATGTAGCTGAGTAGCTGAGTGCAGGTGTAACTACGAACCAGTGCAGGCTCTTTGCGCAGGCAGGTGGCGATGAAGTCACGGAAGGCACGCGAGTGTGATGAATCCAAGTTCGGTGGGGTGCTCTGAGGGATCAGAAAGAGCACTTTCATAGGATGCAGCTCGGCGTAAGGTGGCTCACCTTTTGCCAATTCGATCGCGGTGATGCCCAAGGACCAGATATCCGCCTGGAAGGCAAACGCAGATGCACCTAGGCATGGATTAGAAACAAAATTTCGAGAACGTTATTTAAGGTAGTAGTTGAATCAGTTGCGTCATCACGACGACCTTCGAGTCGTAGGCGGATTGTTTGATGACCTCCGGAGCCATCCAGAAAGGTGTGCCCGCAAATGTGCGCCGCTGCATCTGGGTCTCGCTGAGCTGTCCTGCCACACCAAAGTCTGCCAACTTGACATCCCCTTGCTCTGACAGCAGCACGTTTGCAGCTGTGAAAAAAAAAATTGTGGTGAAGTTATCATTAAGCAACAAAGAAAACGTTAAAAAGATCTTGGTAGAATATGTTAAAGATAATGGGACGATATTCATCATCCTCAGGCTAGTCGCAAACATTTGGCAAGTTCTTCATGGCGTTCAAACATTTTAAACAAACTTCAAACAAACAAAACAAAACAAACACAAAACAACAAACAAAAAAACAAAACGAAAAACAACAAACTTAAAAGTTTTTCAAACTTCAAAACAAAAACAAATTTTCAAACTTCAGACATTTGGCTTCATGGTTCGTAGTTACATCTGCACTCAGCATCTGCCTCGTTGTCTTCTACCGACTCCTCTCCGGCCTTGCTCCCCCACCTCTGTCTGTGCTCTGTCCCCCAAATATTCCCACAGGTCGCACAAGATCTGCCTGAAACCCTCTTATGTTTAAACTGCCAAAATCAAGACTCTCTATTCACCTTCACTCTTACATTCCTGTTTACTCCCGCCTCTGGAACAAACTCCCTCACACTCTTCAATCCCACTCATCCCTCCAGGTCTTTAAAACAGCTGTTCACCACCATCTCTTATCTCCCCCCATCCAAAACCTTGATATTTTCTACCCCCGCTAATTTCACCCCAGATCCACTTCTTTGAAATCCCAACTTCTTTCCTGGAAGTCCTTGCAGTGTCCTTGTGTTTTATACCTCTCCCACCTCCACCCCCCCCCCTTCCCACGTCTCCTCCCCCCAAGCCCTCTCCCTCCCACAGATCTCCCGATGTACCTGCTCTCAAATGTTGTACTTCTGTGCTTCCCTCTCTCTCCCCATCTTGTCTCCCGCTCCCTTGATTTTGTCTTACGAGTCCGTTTGTTGTTTTGTCATTAATGTTGTCTCTTACACGAGCCTCGATCTTGTATCCAAGAAAACAAACAAAAAAAAAGTGCTGAGAGACTTCAAGGAAGGCCAAATATTACTTGAGATGCTTCTCAGGCAGAAAGTTCTGGGTATTTTATGGACAGTTGATGGACAAGCTACAAAAACAACCAAAACAAGAAGACGTCATGCGGAGCACGATACTTGCAAAATCCGCCCCCCACTCCCAAGAAAAGAAATTCCATTGATACAGCAAATGGTCCATTCCATCAAGATTAAAATTGACAATCTTGATCAAAGTGATGATCTTGATCTTGATCAATTTGAGTGATGGCACTTTCCCCAGGCCAAGTGTAACCGTGTGTGTGTGTGTGTGTGTGCTCCATTACGAGCCTTAGATCTTGTAAAAAAAAAAAAAAAAAAAAAAAAGCTCGGGTCAACAGGAAGAAAAGTGACGATTTTTCAGATGAAAAATGATAATTTTGGAAGGTTGACCTTGAGTTGACCTTTGCCCTTTTGACCTCAAATATAGTTAGTTTCCCTATTTAGTGACTCAATGTGCAAATGCTGTTCAATTTTCAAGTCAATTCGATGAAAATTGAGGATTTTAGAAATTTGGCCTATGTTGACCTCAAAAGTACTTGGTGGTTGAATTCAGTGACCAGATATGCAAGTCCTCTTCAAATTTCAAGTCAATTGGATGAAAATTGAGGATTTTAGAAATCTGGCCTATGTTGACCTTTTGGCATATGTTGGCCTAAAATATAATACGTGGTTGGATTCATTGATCAGATATGCAAGTCCTCTTCAAATTTCAAGTCAATTGGATGAAAATTGAGGATTTTAGAAATGTGGCCTATGTTGAACTTTTGGCCCATGTTTACCTCAAATATAATTGGTGGTTGAATTGAGTGACCAGATATGCAAGTCCTCTTCAAATTTCAAGTCAATCGGATGAAAATTGAGGATTTTAGAAATTTGGCCTATGTTGACCTTTTGGCCTATGTTGACCTTTTAGCCCATGTTGACCTCAAAATACTTGGTGGTTGAATTCATTGACCAGATATGCAAGTCCTCTTCAAATTTCAAGTCAATCGGATGACAATTGAGGTTTTAAAAAATTTGGCCTATGTTGACCTTTTGGCCTATGTTGACCTCAAGAATACTTGGTGGTTGAATTCAGTGACCAGATATGCAAGTCCTCTTCAAATTTCAAGTCAATCGGATGATAATTGAGGATTTTAGAAATTTCGCCTATGTTGGCCTTTTGGCCTATGTTGACTTCAAAAATTATTGGTGGTTGAATTGAGTGATGAGATATGCAAGTTCTCTTCAAATTTCAAGTCAATTAGATGAAAATTGAGGATTTTAGAAATTCGGCCTATGTTGATCTTTTGGCCTATGTTGACCTAAAATATAATACGTGGTTGAATTCAGTGACCAGATATGCAACTCCTCTTCAAATTTCAAATGAATTGGATGAAAATTGAGGATTTTAGTAATTTGGCCTATGTTGACCTTTTGGCCTATGTTGACCTCAAAAATACTTGGTGGTTGAATTTAGTGACCAGATATGCAAGTCCTCTTCAAATTTCAAGTCAATTGGATGAAAATTGAGGATTTTAGAAATTTGGCCTATGTTGACATTTTGGCCTATATTGACCTCAAAAATACTTGGTGGTTGAATTTAGTGACCAGATATGCAAGTCCTCTTTAAATTTCAAGTCAATTGGATGAAAATTGAGGATTTTTGAAATTTGGCCTATGTTGACCTTTTGGCATATGTTGACCTCAAAAATACTTGGTGGTTGAATTTAGTGACCAGATATGCAAGTCCTCTTCAAATTTCAAGTCAATCGGATGAAAATTGAGGATTTTAGAAATTTGGCCTATGTTGACATTTTGGCCTATATTGACCTCAAAAATACTTGGTGGTTGAATTTAGTGACCAGATATGCAAGTCCTCTTTAAATTTAAAGTCAATTGGATGAAAATTGAGGATTTTAGAAATTTGGCCTATGTTGACCTTTTGGCCTATGTTGACCTCAAAAATACTTGGTGGTTGAATTTAGTGACCAGATATGCAAGTCCTCTTCAAATTTCAAGTCAATTGGATGAAAATTGAGGATTTTAGAAATTTGGCCTATGTTGACATTTTGGCCTATATTGACCTCAAAAATACTTGGTGGTTGAATTTAGTGACCAGATATGCAAGTCCTCTTTAAATTTCAAGTCAATTGGATGAAAATTGAGGATTTTTGAAATTTGGCCTATGTTGACCTTTTGGCATATGTTGACCTCAAAAATACTTGGTGGTTGAATTTAGTGACCAGATATGCAAGTCCTCTTCAAATTTCAAGTCAATCGGATGAAAATTGAGGATTTTAGAAATTTGGCCTATGTTGACATTTTGGCCTATATTGACCTCAAAAATACTTGGTGGTTGAATTTAGTGACCAGATATGCAAGTCCTCTTCAAATTTAAAGTCAATTGGATGAAAATTGAGGATTTTAGAAGTTTAGCAAAGTTGGTGACCTTTGGCCTATGTTGACCTTTTGACCTATTGACCCCAAAACAATAGGCTTCTTGCTTTTGACCAACTCTACCATTTGGTGAAGTTTCGTGAAGATCGGTTGAAAATTGTGACCTGTAGGCCAGTGACAAACAAACAGACAAACAGACAGATAAACAAACAGACAAACAGACAGACAAACAAACAGACAGACAGAACCACAAACACAACCGACCAATATACTTGAAAAATCTTCGATTTTGCAAGTAATAAAACCAAGCACAACATAAATTAGTCTCACTACCTACACCTTAAAAACCACCAGCCACATCAATGCCGATTTATCTGGTAGTCAAACGGTCGCAGGGCAGGCATGATTGCAAAACGAGGGCCACAGTGATGGAGTTTACTTCTTCTAACATCACGGGTAACAGATATCAAATGAATATTGAACACAACAACACGTTTTTCCTTAAGGTCTAACCACAAATAAAAAGACGATAGTACCCTTGATGTCACGATGGATCTTGCGTTCTGAATGTAGGTATTCCAGACCGCGAAGGATTTCACGCAAGATGGTGGCAATGTGGTATTCCTCCATAGGGCCCGGCTTCAACTGCAACACACGAGCCAAAAGCAATCCCCTTATTAGTCCCCTAGCGGTGTACACCGGAGGAGACTATAGGTTTGCACGCGTCCCTCCGTCCGTCAGTCTGTCAGTCCGTCAGTCCGTCAGTCCGTCAGTCCGTCAGTCCGTCACGCAAAGAACAGTTTTCCGGACTTTTTTTCTAAACGCTTAATGCTAATGATTTCAAACTTGGCACATGGTTTCCTCATGATAAGTTACAGGTCAAGTTCGAACTTCACGACGTTTCGATCATTTTTGACAAAGTTATGGCACTTTGAACTTTGGGAATTCTGATAATTCTGATGATCCTTAACTCAGTGCCATTTTAAGTTTTAATTTCCTTTAAAAAAGAATTTCTCTGCAATAATAGGACCGATTGAGATCAAATTTTCACCGTAGGGGGGAATCTGTCTGTCGAATATTTTAATGGTAATTATGACGTCACAGGTCACGTGGTTCGACCGCCATATTGTTTTTTGTGAAAACACGAAAACCCCTTTTTCTCTGCAACGGCTGAACAGATCGAGGCCAAACTTTGCAAGCAGAATCGCATACCCATGACGAACAAAAAAAGTCAGCGAGCATGACGTCATGCGTCACATGGTTTCAGAGTTATGACGTTTTTAAGCATGAACCTTTAAAACCGAGCTCCTCCCTCATTTTTGATCCAATCGAGGGGAAACTTCACAGATCTGTTCAGCATGTCGGTCTACTAAAATGTCCTTTTGGAATTTGCGATAGGGCACGTGGTTTGGCAGATATCGTTAATTAAACGGAAAAAAAATAAAAAATGGATATCTCTTGTTTATTCTCGAGTTCTCCTCAAGCCGCACCGCGCGCCCTCAGCCTCGTCTCGCGAACGTCAACAGCGCGACACAGCGCGCGCTTTCCGGAGGGGCGGAGCCAAGCCGAGCAACATATATATACACATCGATCATTGATCGTGAACCGGAAAATATAATAAATTACTGATATTTAGCGACTCGAAAGGTTCTTTATCAACAAGGTATTTTCTCGTGCTTCTGCTGACCTGTCTGCAAGGTGTATAAATCGAAGTCCCGAGTGCGAATCACAGGTGAGCCCGTCCTGAGGTAATTAGCGATTGGGAACGATTCAGAACCTGTGGGTAAATAACCCTTGGTAATTTCCCCAACAGTTTTCAGGACGACAGACTGCCGGTAGGGGACATGTATCGCAGCGCAATACTCAGAATGCTTGTTTCTCAATGAAATTTCCCATTGTAAACAGCATGGAATATATTGTAAGCATTTGTCAAACAATCACAGCCACGATGAAAGCAACAACAACATAAACAACACCAACAACAACGATAACGGCAGTCGGTAGGGCACATACCTCCACCAGGCTGAATATTTACATTTTGTATCCTGCTGATAAGCCGGATCTGCATTCGGACCTGAACCAAAATCGAATCGGCTTGTTCTTGTCACCTACACAACTCATCCATCAACTTTTGTCCGAATCTGTCCAAAACATTGTGAAATGTCGTGCTAAACAGATACAGTACCGTATATCGTTTTTGTCCCAATATCTCAATGGTGAAGAATCACTTAACATTTTAAATTCTCGATCCGGATCCGGATCTTCACCAAAATTGAATCAATTCGTCCTTCACACACACCCAATGTATCCACCATGTTTCGTTCGAATCTGTCCATAACTTTGTGAGATATCCTGCTCACAGACAGACAAGGATGAAAACACCGCCAGCACCCAGAGAGAGACAGACAAACATACATACATACAGGGGGTAAATACGTGTTATAAAATATCCTTTTTTTCATCTTTCACTTCATTTTACATCTTCATTGAGACTCACAGACAGACATGCAACATGTTTGTGAAGTCTTCTTTGGTATGCAGCAAAAGGCTGCAGGGTATAGCATCATTAGCTGAGGCGCGGCTACACCGCTCATGCAATGACATCTGCAGGTTTGGGCAGGAACTTGGAATTTGCTCAGAGTGCCGTAAATAGCTCGCCTACTCTTCATGAACGACACCGTAGGATATTTAACGTCCACCAACTAATATCGGCAGACGGAACGCCGAATTTTAACATCCATCCGAAGGACAGCACACACATTGATGAATCACTCTGCCTGGGAAACACCGACATGACAGTTTATAGCTGGGCCGAGATTGAAAGCCCAGGCTAGGCAGCTTATCGAGTATATTGGGGAGGGATGTCAAAAACTCTGCCATATTATTTATCTATACCTATAAAATGCAATAAATAAATACATATATATATAAATATATATAAATATAAATAAATAAATAAGTATAAATATATATATATAAATATCTAAATATCTAAATATATATATATACATAAATATATAAATACATATATATAAATATATATAAATATAAATAAATAAATAAGTATAAATATATATATATAAATATATATATAAATATATAAATATATTGTTGCGGATTCGGGGGTCGGCTCTCCCCTTATCAAGGGGGGGTTAATCCCCTTGACCTTTAAGCTGGCCGTCACGAGTCCTGGAAGCTACAACGCTCCTCCCGGTCGGTCTTGGGTAGGGTGATTTGTCAATTTGGGTCCCAAATACCTAATTACCAACACCCCTCGCGAGCAGGGAAATAACTCCCGCTCGAACCACGGACGTGAGGGTAAATGCCGAGCGGTTAGCAGTCCGCGGTCCGAGCCGTTAACAGTAACTAAACCCGATTCTGAGCGGTTCCTATCGTGCCACAGGTACTCAATGGAAAGAAAGGACGGAGGCGATCGGATTAGGGTTTAGTTACTGTTAACGACTCGGACCGCGGACTGCTAACCGCTCGGCATTTACCATCACGTCCGTGGTTCGAGCAGGAGTTATTTCCCTGCTTGCGGTCGGTGTTGGTAATTAGGTATTTGGGACCCAAATTGACCAATCACCCTACCCAAGGCCGACCGGGAGGAGCGTTGTAGCTTCCAGGACTCGGACGGCCAGCTTAAAGGACAAGGGGATTAACCCCCCCTTGATAAGGGGAGAGCCGACCCCCAAATCCACAACAATTGGTGTCAGGAGTGGGATTGGACTTGAACCAAATTTTAATACATCTGAAAAAAATTTGGTCAAAATTTCAAGCGGCCAAAATTTAGTATTAAAAAACCAAATTAAAATCGTGCCATGGATAATCAAGGCGATCCGATGCCGGTGGGGGGAAATGAGGGGGTAGAGGAAGGAGTAGAATTAACCCAGGACCCCAGGGAAGAAGTGGGAGGAATGGAAGAGGAGGTTGAAGAGGGTGCAGTAGCAGGGGTTGCAGGCGCACAAAATGGCGGCGCCTCGCACATGGCCGCGGCAGCCGAGCCCACGGTGCCAATGGACTGGGGCCTATTTATGGTGCAAATGAGGGCCTTTATGGTCAAGACGGGTGAAGACATGGCAAAGAATAGTAGGCAGATGGAAAATAAAATGGATGCTCAGAGTAATAAATTGGGGGGGATTAGAGAACCAAATTGGGGGGTTGAGAAATGATATGGGAGACCAAATAGGGGGGTTAGAAAGTAAATTAGGGGCCCGATTGGAGGACGTGAGTAGCGAAATGAACGAGGGGTTAACGAGGGTGAAGGGCAAGATGGACACCCGGGAGAATCAAATGAAAAGAATGAAGGACGGGTTAACGGGGTTTGAAAACAGAATGGGTGGCCACATAGAAAAATATGGGAGAGACATTGACCGCAGATCGGGCGGAAAGGTTGCGGGGGTACGCGACGAGGTAGCGCGGCTAGAGGAGCACGGGTTGAGCGAAGTTGAGAAAAGCGAAGTCACGTGGACGGGTATAGAAATCGCGACCCGGGGTATGGGGAAGCCAGCGACCGCAGAATTAGAAGAGAAAATTTTATTAGCGCCAGCGGTCATCGAGGAAAAAGAAATTAAAGAATTAATTATAGTCAAAATTGAAATTGGAGAGACGGCGGACTTAGAACAGCACTCGCGGAGGATTGAAATGGAATGCATGCAAAGTCTGTATTCGCTTCGTGATGCCGTGCTTAATCACCAAAATGAAAGTTTGCAGGTGGTGGAGCGAAGAGGAGGAAGCGCCAAGGTGAGTGGGTTAGTATATGGCGCGCAAAGATTTGGCGCAAAAGTGTTCGGCGCGAAAGGATTTTTCGCGCGCTTGGGATCCAGACGGCACCCGGGCGTTCGTGGAAGGTCCTTTGTGCGCTGCGTGAGTGGAAATGGCGCTCGTGTAAGAAAAAAGTGTGCGCCGGAGAGTGAGTGTGTAACAGAGTATGGGAGTGAGAGTGAGAGGTGCGACACAGAGAGTGAGATGGATATGGATGAGGAGCGTGTGCGAGGATGCACACGTGAGTTGGTTGTGGAGCGTGTGCGGGAGAGCACACCAGAGCGCGTTATTGGGTGTGCGACGAGAGAGTGCACACCTGTGGTGAGTGTTACAGAGGATGTAACCGAGGAGTGTCCGCCAAGGTGTGCGAGGAGGTGTGCGGTGGTCAAGTGGGTAACGAAGTCTGTGAGCGAAATGAGTGTGCCTGGGTGGTGTGCACGAGAGCGTGCGGTGATCGAATGCGTGAGTTGTATGAGAGGCGTTGGAGCGCCGGGATGTGTGAATAAGAAAAGGAACGAGTGGTGTGAGCATGCGAGGCGAGCATCGACATTAACCGGGTTAGCATCTAGGCCGACGTATAGCCGACGCAAGCTCTCTGGGCGTGGTGCGCTTTGTGTGCTGCGGGGGCCGGCCGGGATCGTTGCCGCGTTGCTCCTGCACGGAGCGCCGTGCACGATTCTGGCCGGGCTCCGCCCTGTATGGTCGGTGCCACGTCGTAGCGGCGAGCAGCGCGATTCCGCGGGAGAAAGGCCAGGCCGGACCTGCGCCCCCTGGCGGGGCGGTGTTCCGACCGGGCGAGGTTGGGTCATCGGGCCGGAGACCGCAAGGCTCCGTGCCGAGATGGACCTTGGAATCTCGGACCGAGTATGCCTCCTCTTCAGAATCGTAAATGCTGGACGGACCCAACCTACAGGAGACAGACCATTCGCACGCATAGCCGGCTTTTCGAAGCCGAGCTGTAGAAATGCATTACCGCACAAGAGGCTCAGTATAGTGGATGATTGGTGATAGTAGTAGTGATGGCGATAGTGATGCAGAGGGATGGGAGCCCTACCATCCCTCACATCATTACTTTGGGCAAAGGAGCTATAGATTTATGGGGTGGCGGTGAAAGTTAGCCCGGGATGGTTAGGATAAATGTATAGGGATCTAGAGATGACCATAGGTGACCGAGATTTAAGTAGTGACATTGTACGAGTAGTGGGGACGAAGTCAGATTAGGTGGTTGATAATGACGTGGGATGTGCAGTAGTATAAAGGGATGACGGGGAGCACAAGTTTTAGAGGGGAAATAGATAGCCAGATGATGCAGTGTGTTTGTGGTATAGTTTAAATGAAAGATGAATGAGATTCCTTGTAGTGCTGGTGAGGAAATGAGGAATTGGAATGGAAGTTCCTGGTAGTGCTGAGCAAATGAGGCAATGCTCGAGAAAGATGTGTGTGTGTGTGTTGAGTGATTGACCTGCTTGATGTGCAGGTGAAGTACAAGTGTGTGGAATGAATGGTGTGGAGTGAGTAGTGTGGAATACGTGGAGTGGAGTGTATGGTGCGAAGGAGTGGATGGGGGAAGGATGGACCCCTTCACGAACACCCGGGGAGGGTAGTTTAAATGTAGGTAGAGAGAGTAGGTAAATTGTGGTTGGAGATTGACATCTGTGGTGCGGGTAGTAGGAAGAAGTGTTTTGTTGGGTGCATGAGTGTATGGAATGGCTGGGCGTGTGGCCTGTTCGTGAGAATGGTTGGTTGGGCTCTCCGCCACTGGTAGTCTGTCGGCCAGGTGAGGCCGCAGGTAGGCTTTGGGAGCCAGGTAGAGTTCAATGGGGCCTGAGGATCCAGAGAAGGACCCGGGTAGCCCGATGCCAGAGGGGGCATTAGTGGGGTAAGGGAGCCAGAGGGCCTTCCCCAGGTTAGGTTAGTGAGGAGCTAGGTAAGCTCGGGTGGCGACGTTCAGTGGCGGAGGTGTGCAGGTGAGCGGACCTGCTGGTGAGCCACACGACCCAGCCCTGAAATTGTGCGAGGGCACAGAAGGAAAAATCGGGGGAGTGAGACCCCAAATTGGAGTGCACCACAGACTGGTCAATGGAAATTTGGTTTTTAGAACCACATAGTGTAATGATGGCCAATGGTTTGGCAAGGTAAGACCCCGGGTAGTGTAAAGTGTTAATGTCATTTAGAAGGATAGATAGGATGAAAGTCTCTTCGCACCATCCGCATCCACTCACCTAGGTGATGAAACTCCACACCATATTTTTGCAAGCATTTGGGAATGAAAGACGCATCTCGACGTGGGTGAGACATTGTTTGTTATTCCATCTCTTCCTCCTTAAGAGGGATTGATGATGAATTTGGCATTAGAGGGAATGGGAAAGACAAGACGTTAGCGACGGATTTGTAATTTGTAAATTGTGTAAATACGGGTAAGGGCAATGGTAGGGTAGGTGACATGGGGGGTGACGAACGGTTAGGGACGAGCTTTCTCAGCTCGCTCTCCCGCGCCCTTCATGTCTGCATTATCTTGTTTGATGTGTACCCTTGCACCCCTGCCCGCTGATCTGCTTGTCCTTCCTTCCCCACTCACGGACCATTGCTCTTTTGTGCCCGAGGGAAAGTGTGCAGGTGCTGCAGTTGTGCGCCCGCACCCTTGCTGCCTGCCTGCCTGCACTGGTAAACCACTTATGGACCACACGTTCTGTGGCCTGGCACCACATATGGACCACACGTTCTGTGGCCTGGCATTTGGCTGGAGCGGACCAATGCTGCCAGCAGCATCTTGTTTGCGGACCACGGTTTTAAGTGGCACCTATGCCCAGCGGTGGACCACCTGAGTTGGCCCTGCTGGCCATAAATAAAAGATGGACATGGTTGGTGCAATCCTTTTTATTAAATATACAGCAAGCAAGAAGACAGCCAGAAGCATCGGCCCAGCAGACAAGCAAGGACAAGGCATCATTTATTATTTTTTTTAAAAATGTTTGTTTTTGTGCATTCTGGTAATGGTGCTTATTGGTGCATTTTTTCATGATGGTGCTTTTCGTGCCTTTTGTTTATTGGTGCATGTGGGTATGGTGTATCGGTGCAGTGCAGTGCAGTGATTTTCCTCTTTTAAAAAAGTTCTGCTTCTCTTCCCGCAAAAGACAGGTCATGGGTTGCAGTGTAAATAATTAGTTGTGGTTTTTTTGTAAATAATGCTCCCCACCGGCTTAAATGTGTAGTTTCAAAATAATTCCGCAATTTGGTTAGTCTGTGGGCATGAGTCAGTTAGGTAGGATGCAACGCAGCAGGTGGGACATATTTATTGTTAAAACTGTCGCACTCAGGGTGAGGTTAAAAGTAGAGGGTCACCACACCTACGTGCCACACTGAGTTAAAAGTTGGCCCTTTTGTTTCGGCCCGGGTGGGCCTGGAGGAAAGGAGGGTGCAGTGTTGCGGTTTTAGAACCCCCACTTGTGTAAATACTTGTAAATAATTCTCATCATTAAAAGGTCAAAGGTAGAACCCATAGATAGGCCACAGCAACACGTAGGGTCACCATAGGAATTTCAGTTATTTCCTTATTATGTGTCTAGTTAAGGCCGTGTTCCCAATAGTTGAATCTGCGTTGCATCAATTAAATAAGAATAGGTCCCAATCCATTCTGGCCATTTTGCCAACCTCTCTCTCCCAATTCTATTATGCGCCTCTGCTTGCCAGCAGCATTCGCTGCGTTGAGCTGAAGTTTGCTCAAACAAACGCCATTAACCACGCGGTTAAGCTCGAGGAAGAAGGGGGCGGAGCGCCGGGAACAAGGTGTGGTTTGTCAACGAGCCGTCAAAGGCGGAGCAGGTAAGCCCTTACCAGCCAACCAGGGCTGAGGTGAGCTCACTGTCGGGCGTGGTTTCCAAGCGCGCGGATTGATCTTTGAGCGCGTTATATAAGTGCGAGCGTGAAGCCCTTTTACGGACTGCGCAGGGGACCATCGTGATTACGGGATTTCATTCGGCGGGCTCCTTTTTGCACGGACTGCGCGAGGAGTTATTGAGCGGTGCTAATTTCCCTTTGATACGAACTGCCCTTTTTGATACGAACATTGATCGGGAGAGAGAGAGCGTTTGGCACGAAATACGTTTATTATGTACGCCGCATCCCAGTCCCCCCGATATATGTAACGTCCGCTCGCAGTCGACGACACGCGGTGCGCTGCCGGCCTGCTGCCTTTGTCCATCACCACCACGGCATGAGTCAGGACCGGACGAGGAGCCTGGACATCTGCCTGGACCTTCCCCCCCCTACCAGCTACCATCCCGTGTGAGTGTGTCTGTTTGTCCGGGGTTGTACGTTAAGACTGTATAGGTAAGCCTGCCCTGTGTCCTGCTTCTTCTTATTCTTCCTTGTGTTATGGATTCCGGATTGATGTGAATTACTATTCAGGTCATTGCTTATTAATGTTTATTCCATTAAAGGTTGTTGTGGTTAAATGGTTAGAAGCGCTCCTGATAACAGGAGACCGGAAACGGGATGGTGAACCGGAAGAAGAAAAAAGACAAGGTCGTGGGAGAAGCGGCCATCTTGATCCTCGACCAGCTCCGACGCGAGCCGAGTCGATCTTTACCTGCTTTGGAACGCTGAGTTTGAAAAGCCCGTCTGGCGAGAGGAGTTACCTGCGCGGGGTGATTGCCTGTTACGTTTCAGGTTGCCGTGGGTTCCTGGAAGGAACCAAGCATCCGACACTGTTCGCCTCGACGCCTCCGAGGGCGTGTACGGGTCGCACCTGGGGCCTCGCGTGCTTTGCGAGCCGTTCACAGCCCAGAGGCCGCGATCACGGGCTCCGACCCCGGTGGCGTCCCGAGGAGGCGTCCGCTGCAGCAACCGTTCCCGGTACGGGACGTGCACGTTTGGAGCACGTCAGCCAGGGGTCCGTTCAACCGCCTGTGTGCGGAGAAGTCGACCTTCACCTTGGTCTGGAGGGGCCCAGAGACTTTTTTTTTCTTTTTTTTTTTTTTCTTCTTTTTTTTGTATACAAGATCGAGGCTCGTGAAAGAGCGAACATTAATCACACAGAAAGACAAACAGACACATAAAACAAATAACATCGGGAGCGGTAGACAAGATGGGGAGAGAGGGGGAAGGACACAAACACAACATTTGAGAGCAGGGACCGAGAGACATGGAGACATCGAGAGATCTGTGGGAGGGAGAGGGCTTTGGGGGGGAGGCATGTGAAGGGGGGGAGGCATGTGAAGGGGGGGAGGCAATTGACATTGTGAGGGACAGTGACTATTGAGGGTGCAGTGAGTGGGGTCAAGGGGAGAAATATATGAGATGGCCATCTTAGTAATATTGTTGATTGTTGTTGATTGTTGTTGATTGATTGGGAATATATTATTGATTAATCCGGATCCTTGGTGTGGGGTTTCTTATTGACTGGAATTCATATTGATTGCGTTACGAAAGCGTATAAATCATATATCTTTCTGGCGGGGTTCCTCTCACGGTCCGGGGGTCACCGAAACCAGGTAGTCACCGGGAGGACCACGTAACACTTGTATATACCTTTCGTTTCCTCTTCTTTTTGGTTTGTAAATAAATTACCTTTGTTCTTCCTATACTCTGGTTTCCTCTCCATCCGATCGCTTTAGTCTTTTCCCAATTGAGTACCTATGGCACGATAGAAACCGCTCAGAATCGGGTTTAGTTACTGTTAACGGCTCGGACCGCGGACTGCTAACCGCTCGGCATTTACCATCACGTCCGTGGTTCGAGTGGGAGTTATTTTCCTGCTCGCGGTTGGTGATGGTAATTAGGTATTTGGGACCCAAATCCTGACACCAATTGTTACAGATTCGGGGGTCAGCTCTCCCCTTATCAAGGGGGGGGGGGTTAATCCCCTTGTCTTTTAAGCTGGCCGTCCCGAGTCCTGGAAGCTACAACGCTCCTCCCGGTCGATCTTGGGTAGGGTGATTGGTCAATTTGGTTCCAGGCCTAGCACGTGGCATTCCAGCCCAAAGAACACCTAACTCACTGGCCTGCTCAACGCAAACTAACACAGGAAAGGAGACCGCTTACATGGCTGGTAAGGGCTTACCGGCTCCGCCTTTGACGGCTCGTTGACAAGCCACACCTTGTTCCCGGTGCTCCGCCCCCTTCTTCCTCGAGCTTGACCGCGTGGTTAATGGCGTTTGTTTGAGCAAACTTCAGCTCAACGCAGCGAACGCTGCTGGCAAGCAGAGGCGCGTAATAAAATTGGGAGAGAGAGGTTGGCAAAATGGCCAGAATGGATTGGGACCTATTCTTATTTAATTGATGCAACGCAGATTCAACTATTGGGAACACAGCCTTAACTAGACACATAATAAGGAAATAACTGAATTCCTATGGTGACCTACGTGTTGCTGTGGCCTATCTATGGGTGCTACCTTTGACCTTTTAATGATGAGAATTATTTACAAGTATTTGCACAAGTGGGGGTTCTAAAACCGCAACAATATATATAAATATATATATAAATATATAAATATACATATATATATATATATATATATCGATATATATATATATATATATATATATATATATATATATATATATATATATATATATATATAATAATACCGTAAGGACTCGACTTTGTTATCCCTTTTACGCCGCACCCAGTGACCCGATGCCCACGGCACTAATGGATTTACGATCTACGAACCGCGCTCTTTGTTTTTCACGTATAGACATACTCGAAAAATCTGAATTCGCCGACGTTGGGGCCCAAAAGCATCCGATTAACTGCCGATACGACGCCATCTTACGACGCCATCGTATTGGCGTCTGCTGGGCGAAGGCGAAGCAAGCCGTCCGCTGATTGGACATTCGAAGGCGACAGCAAGCCGTCCGCTGATTGGACAGTCGAAGGCGACAGCAAGCCGTCCACTGAGTGGACAATCCAGAGCATGCATTTGTGCCGGTGTCGATCGCGGTGTACGCTGACCTCATCAGGTGGGTTTACCATAATTTCTTCCATATTTATTAGCCGAGTTGGGGCCCAAAAGCATCCGATTAACTGCCGATACGACGCCATCGTATTGGCGTCTGCTGGGCGAAGGCGAAGCAAGCCGTCCGCTGATTGGACAGTCGAAGGCGACAGCAAGCCGTCCACTGATTGGACAGTCGAAGGCGACAGCAAGCCGTCCACTGAGTGGACAATCCAGAGCATGCATTTGTGCTGGTGTCGATCGCGGTGTACGCTGACCTCATCAGGTGGGTTTACCATAACTTCTTCCATATACTGTGATTACAACGTGCTGAAACCGATCAGCAGCCCATCAGTATCATATAAAGCAATAAATACCAAGGCTTCAGCTTCTGAAAGCTTAAAACAAAGTGTACTTCGCCGAGTGACGAAAAGTAGGCGTAGGCCTAGGCCCTACCTATCCAGTTGTTGTGTTTCTGTTGTGGCCATGATCTCAACAAGTGGCGTAGGCCATGTGGTGTCGGGTAGGTCATGATCAGCCCCCCCCCCCCCCCCTTTCGTTTCACCAACTCCTGCATCTGCCACCGTTCATGATTATCAAAGTAGGCTTTACCCTGTTCACAATAAGGTAGAAATCAGTGAGTTGTATACGAAGAGATAAAAGGATGGCATTGACTTTGAGACGGTACGTGAGAGTTGGCTGCGGCTGGCTGATGCCACGTTTTTTTTTCTCTAAGTGCCATGGATGCTGATGGACATAATAAAGGTATCGGCTGATCTCTCATCGTAATATTACCCGATGGAAATGAACTGTTTCTTTGTTTGTCATGTCCTGTGCAATAATGTCAAATTGATAAGTCAGACATCCTTTTCTATTGACAGCTGCTCTCCTTTTCAATGGCATCGTCTATTGATATGCATGTTCTTCTTTCATATAATTTTACACATTCACAATCAGTATTGCAATTCTTGCAGACATTGGAAAGGAAGTTGACTCACAGGCCAACTCTCTGGCTCAATCACAGGCCGACGCACAGGCGATGTAATTGTGAGTAGCATTTTTGCACAAGTGAAAATTGAAAATACACGTTTTTGGTATGTGGCTATGTTATTTAGTGTTTGTTTTGTCTTTTCCTCTCACGTACTTGATGCAGAAATACTAACAGGTGCCCACCAGGGACAACGAGCTCTTATACCCCGTATCAGACTCGCCCCATCTGATACCAGTTTACCCTTCGTTCTACAGCGAACTCAGTTTCCTGTTCGCCTGGCATATTCAATGACCATAAATAAAGCCCAGGGCCAAACATTCCGTAAACTGGGTATCTATTTGCCTGCTCCTGTCTTCTCCCACGGCCAGTTATATGTGGCATGTTCAAGAGCACGGTCGTTCAAAGATGTGTATATCAAGGTTGATAATACGAGTACGCAAGGAGTCGTCAGAGGCTTGACTATTACCCCAAACATTGTTTATACAGAAGTTTTAAAATAATTTCAACCTCTGATACTGCGTTCATTGTATTATATTCCTACTGCTCTGCCTTGACATTGACGCTTACCAATGCGCCAGTATGGGGCTAATTCCAATCGATTTACTAATCCGTTCATTTTTTTAAAGTCTATGGTTCTACTGCTGTTCCTTTCCATTGACACATACCACTGCACCAGTGTGGCCAGAGTGGTGCTATGCCGATTCCTATAACGAATCCATTCATTTTTCAAAAGTATATCGTAGCGTTGTCATTTAAGTAGATTGCAATAAATACGTTGTTCATATACGCACTCTTCATTCTCATCTTTCTTCCTAACTCTTACTCGGACAAGCAAATCCCCTAAGCCATCCATAATGGTACACTCTATCCATACACCACATCCTCCCTTCCGTGGATGTTCCACGGGTTTCGGCTAGTATATATATATATATATATATAATTTATATATATATATATATATATATATATATATATATATATATATATATATATATATATATATATATATATATATACACACACACAGCAATACCCCGGCCTACGTCATTAATTGGTTCCATAAGCAGTGACGTAACTCAGTTTTTTATGTAAACCGGGCGTAATGCCTTAAAAATGCCTTAAAATGAAGACAAACACCATCCTCGCTGACGGCGCTTTTTCAGTGACGTATGCGAGAATACGTTCCCTATCATGAATGATGGTCAATACCGTCGACCGTGGCAGCCCTGAGGCATGCGCTATCACCGACACTTTTTCACATTTTTCATACCTTTGAATCAGATTTAACTTATCTTCCATTGTAACCACATTACACTTGGAAATACGAGCACTATCCTTCTTAGGACCCATGGCTAACACAGACACAGTAAAAGAATAATCACAAAAATAACAGCGAAAGGCAAAGCAAGCACGCGACCGCAGCATAGGACAAAATGCATATGGCGTCGCCTTTGTTTTGAATGAGAACCAGCAGCTACGCGTACGTATACTGTACATACATTTTAAAAATATTTTTAAGGTGCTTTTTATTGTATTTTAAATTGTTTTTTAGCTTCTTTTATTGTTAATTTTTATGTACTATTTTATTTTATTTAAATATATTTTTCAGGAAAAATTAATTTTTTTCCGTCCTCCTATTATGATGTAGGAGTGACGTAAAGTCGCACATAATGACGTTCACTGAACCGAAATTTACTCTAGAAGAGTGGTGTGAAGTCGGATTTGACGTAGGTCGAAATGGCGTAAAACGGGGTACTGCTGTATATATATATATATATATATATATACTGTATATATATATATATATATATATACAGACTTGGCATTTAATATGGAATATTTTTTATTTCTTGACGGGTTTAATTTCTGAACTCAGTATATCAATCTGGTGAGTTTCTTTTACGCTTCGGTGATGTCTTTGTTGAAAGAACCATGTCACTGATTGTCTTTCGCAGCAAGAAGTCAATAACAGGATTATATCACAGGTGGCGTGACAAAATGTAAGGACAGGTACATTTGACGATTGGTTTCACAATCGGGTATATAAGGGTTGTTGCGTTCTGCATTAGTGGAAAACAACTGCTGCAAGTCTACAAAAGTTATTGCCGCTTCCTCTGGAGATGATCCGTCAACTTGACAATGCTGTTTGTCATGGAGTGGTGGCTTTACGAAATTCTGGCATGAAACAGCGTGCTATTGCTCGGCAGTATGGCATCACTCAAGGTCAGGTGTCAAAGATCCTGAAACGAAATGCTCAGAGGGGTGTCCCTACTCCAATACCGAGGCCAGGATGTCCACGCAGAACCACAAGGAGAGATGATCGCCAGCTGCACCGGTTAGTCTGCAATGGCCGTACCAAGTCAGCTAATCGGCTTAGGGCTGAGTGGCAGCAACTGACAAATGTGCCTGTATCCAGAAGGCGAGTCAATCAACGACTGGTTCAAGCAGGCTATCGTGCCAGGCGTCCAGAGAAAGCCACGCCTGACCAGACAACACAGCCAGCACCGATTGCAGTGGGCCAGAGAGCACCGTCAATGGCAGCCAGGACACTGGAATCACATGACCTTCAGTGACGAGTCTAGATTTCTGGTCTATCGTCAAGATGGCCGCGTCCGAGTGCGCAGACAAGTGCATGAAGCCCACAACGAAGATTGTATAGTGCCAAGAGTCCAAGCTGGAGGTGGTGGGGTGACCGTTTGGGCTGCTTTTCATGCAGGGGGCAAAACTGACCTGGTTGTTCTGAATGGAAACCTGAACCAGTTCAAGTACAGGGCCATTCTGGAAGAAACATTGCTTCCATTTGCTCGTGCAGCCTTTTGAGGAAACTTTGTCTTCCAAGATGACAATGCACGGCCTCATCATGCTCGCATGATCCAACACTTTCTTGCTGACCATGGTGTAGAGCATATGGAGTGGCCTGCCATGTCCCCGGATATGAATCCGATAGAGAACTTGTGGGCAGAATTAACATGTCAAATCGACCACTTGGACCAGCAGCCGACCTCTGTGCGTGAATTGCAGCAGGCTATTGTCACTGCATGGCAAGCGATTCCTGTCCAAACCTTGGCAAATCTCGTGAACAGCATGCCTCGGCGTGTACGTGCTCTCCTGAATGCTCGTGGGGGTTACACGAAGTAAAGAACTGTAATTTTACTGTCCGTAATCCCAGTCATAATTTAGCTTTTGTTTTTGTTGAAAAATTTATTGGCTAATGTGCAAAATAAAGAGATACTTCTGGAAAACGTACAGAAGTTTAACACAGTACTGTCCATGAATTGAGTTCGATATCAGTTTACATCACTTTCAAGGATCAATTTATTTGCTTCGAAATGTCAAATGTGATTTTTGTTTCTTTTAAAGGTCACATTAACAAAATCTAGAATAATTTCAACATAATTCCAATGAACTTTTGGTTCTAAGTCATCTTGAAAAGTAAGTTCACCCCCACAAAAAAAAAATTCCATATTAAATGCCAAGTCTGTATATATATATATATATATATATATATATATATATACTGTATATATATATATTGTTGCGGATCTCTCGAAGCCCGTCGACGTACAGAGAGGGGGGGGGGGGGGGGGTTGAACTCCTTTTCCCCCTCGGGTCTTCGAGTCCACGAGGCCGAGCCGCCACTCCCGGAGCGAGCGTGCGGAAGGGTATCGGGTCGATTCCACATGTACCTTCGGTACCCACGCCGAAGGGTACCGAAGTCCCCTATTGCGTTGAGCAGCTACTCTAACAGATTCACACCCACAACTACCCGAGTATTTCCGGAATTTCAAACTACACACATAGCCGGTGGGCACATTCTTATATTTACATGCACAGAACTTAACTTTATTTACAATTCTATGACCCAGGACCTGTACTTTAGGAAGAAGATTTGGAGGGGAGAAAAACAACACTTATATGGCACTTGCTGCTTGCATCTTGTATCTTGCATCTACTGTGTGCGGCTAACAAAACCGGCTGGCCCTGACCGGCATACAGGCCATATGAAGCATCAGGGCCATCTAAGCTTCCACATCTTCTTCATACCTGGCACACGATAGTAAACAATTGCACACACTTTCTTTTTATTGGCCAGCAGGGCCACTCTCCTGTGGCCCAACTGCGTGGCATCAGTGCCACTCAAACAAGTGGTCCGAAGGTGCAAGATGATTTTGCAGCAAGATGCTGCACAGCAGAGGTGCGAGGCCATAAGGCTTGTGGTCCATAAGTGTGACAAGGGTGCAGCAAAATGGGCGTGGCAACAAAATGCTGCACAGGTGCAGCAAAAGGACTGGCAGCAAGGTGCTGCACAGTTCCGCTGCCCAGGTGCGACACGGCAGAGTGGATGCTGCACAGTTCGGCCTCCAAAATGGTCCTGGGGCGGGGAGGGAAGACGAAGCACAACAAGCAAAACGGAAAGGACACAGTGGCACACGAAAAACAAGGTGACCAGGCACCACCATGCCTGGTGCGGTGCGAGGGACGCGGTAGAGCGAGCAGAGCAAGCTCGTCCCTAGCCGTCCGTACCCCCCACCGTTGGCTACACTACCCTAGCCCCCCCTTGTATTTACAATCCGTCTCTACGTCTTGTCTCCCATATCCCCCTCTATGCCAAATTCGTCCCCAACTCCCTCCCAGGAAGGAAGAGATGGAACACAACAATGTCTTACTTACGTCGTGATGCGTCTCATTTTCCAAACGGCCTACAGAGCCTCGGTGTGGAGCTCGTCCTCCTTGGTGACTGGCTGTGTATGGTGCGAAGGGATTTCTTACATCCTAACTACTCTAATAGCATTACACATCTAAACTACCCGGGGTCGTACCCTGCCAATCGGCCTCTTTAAACTATGTGGTTCTAAGAGCCCGAATTCCCATTGCCCACACTGTGGTGCCCTCCAAATTTGGGTCTCACCCCACGAATTTTCTCAGTGCCCTCGCACAATTTCGGGGCTGGGTCGTGTGGCCCTACCAACAGGTCTAACTACCTGCGCACCTCCGCCACTGAAGCCGCCTCCCGAGCTTGCCTGCTCCTGCGACTACCTAACCGGTGAAGGCCCTCCCTGGCTCTCACCCCCTCTATGCCCACCTTGGCATCGGGCAACCCGGGTCCTCTCCTGGGATCCTCGGGCCCCACTCACAACTACAACTAACCGGCTCCCAGAGCCTACCTGCGGCCTCACCTGGCCGACAAACTACCAGTGGCAGAGTGCTCCAATAACCATATGCACCAATTAAGCCAGACGCCCAGCCATTCCACAGTCTCATGCACCCTACAAAACACTTCTTTCCACAACCCGCACCACAGGTGTCAATATCCATACAATTTGCCTATGCCCTCTACCTGGCTTTAAACTACCCACCCCGGGCTTCCGCGAATGGGTTCCACTTCCCCTCATTCACTCCTTCACACCATGCACTCTACACCTTTCATTCCACACAAACTACTTTCACATCTTTTATTCGCACACCATTTATTTCAAACACCTCCACACAATTCCATTTACACTACAACACAACTCTTCATCAAACACACAGCATCATCTATCTACCTAATTTCCCCTACTCTCGTGCTTCCCCATCGTCCCTTTACACTATGCACTCCCTTTTCTTTAACATCCACCTAAACTCTCTACGTCCCCTCTATAGTTCAGGTGTCACTGTAGCGGCTACCGCTGGGTTTTCACAATCGCCTTGCACCTATCAAGGACGCGGAGCGATCACCATGCCGGGCTCGTCCAGGACGCCCGGGCAGGCCCGCGCTCAACTTGCCAGGCCTCGGTCGGGACGCTGGGCCACGCCCCCTCTCGCCTTTCCTGGGCAAACGCTCCGGGATAATATGTATAGTGGGGAGAACAAGTATTTGATACACTGCCGATTTTGCAGGTTTTCCCACTTACAAAGCACGTCAAGGTCTGTTATTTTTATCATAGGTACACTTCAACTGTGGAAGACGGAATCTAAAACAAAAATCCTGAAAATCACATTGTATGATTTTTAAGTAATTAATTTGCATTTTATTGCATGAAATAAGTATTTGATACATCAGAAAAACAGAACTTAATATTTGGTACAGAAACCTTTGTTTGCAATTACAGAGATCAGACGTTTCCTGTAGTTCTTAACCAGGTTTGCACACACTGCAGCAGGGATTTTGGCCCACTCCTCCATACAGATCTTCACCAGATCCTTCAGGTTCCGGGGCTGTCGCTGCGCAACACAGACTTTCAGCTCCCTCCAAAGATTTTCTATTGGGTTCAGGTCTGGAGACTGGCTGGGCCACTCCAGGACCTTGAGATGCTTCGTACGGAGCCACTCCTTAGTTGCCCTGGCTGTGTGTTTCGGGTCGTTGTCATGCTGGAAGACCCAGCCACGCCCCATCTTCAATGCTCTTATTGAGGGAAGGAGATTGTTGGCCAAGATCTCGCGATACATGGCCCCATCCATCCTCCCCTCAATACGGTGCAGTCGTCCTGTCCCCTTTGCAGAAAAGCATCCCCAAAGAATGATGTTTCCACCTCCATGCTTCACGGTTGGGATGGTGTTCTTGGGGTTGTACTCATCCTTCTTCTTCCTCCAAACACGGCGAGTGGAGTTTAAACCAAAAAGCTCTATTTTGGTCTCATCAGACCACATGACCTTCTCCCATTCCTCCTCTGGATCATCCAGATGGTCATTGGCAAACTTCAGACGGGCCTGGACATGCGCTGGCTTGAGCAGAGGGACCTTGCGTGCGCTGCAGGATTTTAATCCATGACGGCGTAGTGTGTTACTTATGGTTTTCTTTGATACTGTGGTCCCAGCTCTCTTCAGGTCATTGACCAGGTCCTGCCGTGTAGTTCTGGGCTGATCCCTCACCTTTCTCATGATCATTGAGGCTCCACGAGGTGAGATCTTGCATGGAGCCCCAGACCGAGGGAGATTGACTGTCATCTTGAACTTCTTCCATTTTCTAATAATTGCGCCAACAGTTGTTGCCTTCTCACCAAGCTGCTTGCCTATTGTCCTGTAGCCCATCCCAGCCTTGTGCAAGTCTACAAATTTGTCCCTGATGTCCTTAGACAGCTCTCTGGTCTTGCCCATTGTGGAGAGGTTGGAGTCTGATTGATTGAGTGTGGACAAGTCTGGAGACGGCTTTGCGGTCGGTCTTTGCGGTCTTTGTGGTCGGAGACGGTCTGGAGACGTCTTTTATGCAGATAACGAGTTCAAACAGGTGCAGTTAATACAGGTAATGAGTGGAGAATGGGAGGGCTTCTTAAAGAAAAAACTAACAGGTCTGTGAGAGCCGGAATTCTTACTGGTTGGTAGGTGATCAAATACTTATTTCATGCAATAAAATGCAAATTAATTACTTAAAAATCATACAATGTGATTTTCAGGATTTTTGTTTTAGATTCCGTCTTCCACAGTTGAAGTGTACCTATGATAAAAATTACAGACCTTTACGTGCTTTGTAAGTGGGAAAACCTGCAAAATCGGCAGTGTATCAAATACTTGTTCTCCCCACTGTATATATATTGCTGCCCGATAAACGGGCTTTTCAGAGTGCCTGAGTGTTTGGTTTGAATAAAGCAACTCGGATGAATTCCAGCTTTTTGGCGCGTCCATTCTTCCGATCGACGTGGGAGCCCCAGCTCCTTCATTGGTGACCTACCGACATGGACACGGCAGTCGCCATTAAACTGCCTACCTTCTGGGAGGCTCACACGGCGGTTTGGTTCGCACAGGCGGATTCCCTGTTCGCCCTGCGAGGCATCACGGCCGACGACACCCGCTTCCACCATGTGGTAGCAGCGCTCGGTTCGGCCACCGCGGCCCGCGCCCTGAGCCTCCTCGAGAGCCCGCCAGCCGCTGACAAATACGGCGCGATTAAGAAGCTTCTCCTCGACGCTTTCGCCCTCCCATCGGCGGAACGCGCACAGCGCCTGCTCGACCTGCCCGAGCTCGGCGACACGCGCCCTTCCGAGCGAATGGACTACATGCTTTCACTGCTCGGCGAGCACTCTCCGGCATTCCTGTTCCGGGAGCTGTTCCTCCGTCAGCTGCCTAACCCGGTACGCCTCGCCCTGGCAAGCACGACGATCACAGATCCCCGGGCCCTTGCCAGAGAAGCCGACAAGATCTCCGCCGCAGGTCAGCGCATCGCAGCGGCGACATGGGACCCACCGCCGTCCGACGCAACACCCATGGCGCCCGAGCACCCGGCACGGTCGACGACCGAACTGCCGACGCAATTGGCGGCCGCTACACCGAGCCGACCACCTCCAGCACGACGACCGGGGCCTCCACCTGACCAAGCGTGGTGTTACTATCATGCCAGGTTCGGACAGAAGGCCCGGACATGCCGACCCCCGTGCACCTTCGGCAGGCCGGGAAACGGCCGGGCCGGCGTTCATTACCAGCCATGAGCGCCGGCCACACGGGCAACTTACTGTTCATCACGGATAAAGCATCCGGACGGCACTTCCTGTGCGACACCGGCACCCAACTGAGCGTCATACCCGCCTCTGACCAGGACAGGCAATCCGCGGTTTGCGGCCCCTCCTTGGTTGCGGCCAACGGATCGACCATCCGCACCTTCGGCCCGCGCAACGTCACCCTCTGCTTCGGCGGCCAACGCTTTGCTTGGACGTTTGTAACCGCAAACGTGCCCATGGCTCTGCTAGGCGCCGACTTCCTCTGCGCACACGGACTGCTGGTGGACGTCCAACGGCGTCGTTTAATCAACGCCGAAACCTTCAGCTCCCTGGTATGCACATTGAGCAGCTCCGCGCCGACCGAGCTGGCATGCGCCGTCCCGGCGGCGAACGAGTTTGCTCGCCTGCTCACGAAGTTCCCGGCCCTCACGCGGCCGACGTTTTCGGCCGTCGCAGTACGGCATGGGATCGAGCACCACATACCAACCACGGGCCCGCCGGTCTACGCCAGGGCCCGCCGCCTCGACCCAGCCAAGCTCGCCGTGGCGAAGGCCGAATTCGACGCGTTGGAGCACCTCGGCATCGTGCGGCGCTCCGATAGCGCGTGGGCCTCGCCACTGCACATCGTGCCAAAGCCGGGGGGTGGATGGCACCCGTGTGGCGACTACCGCTGTCTCAATGACGCTACCACCCCCGACAGGTACCCGATCCCGCATATCCAAGACTTATCCGCCCGTCTGGCGGGACGGGTCATTTTTTCGAAAATTGATCTCATACGGGGATATCACCAGGTACCTGTCAGGGCGGCCGACGTCCCTAAAACGGCAGTCATCACGCCGTTCGGCTTATTCGAATTCTTGCGGATGCCGTTTGGTCTCAAGAACGCGGCTCAGGCGTTCCAGCGCTTGATGGACGGCGTGCTGCGTGACCTGCCGTTCCTTTTCGTTTACCTGGACGACATCCTCGTCGCCAGCACGTCCCGGGCCGAGCACCTCCTCCACCTCCGAACACTGTTCGGGCGCCTCAGCGAGCACGGCCTCATCGTCAACCCGGCCAAATGCCACTTCGGCACGACGGCCGTTGATTTTTTGGGCCAGCACATCACCAAGAACGGGGCCGTGCCGCTGCCAACCAAGGTCGAGGCCATCACCACGTTCCTGGGTCCCCGCACCATAAAGGCCCTGCAGGAATTCCTGGGAATGGTGAATTTTTATCACCGCTTCGTGCCCCGCGCTGCTCAACTCATGCGGCCCCTCTACGAAGCCCTCCGGGGCAAGCCAGCCAAGCACGACATCGCCTGGTCCGCAGCAATGGATGCGGCCTTCCAAAGCTCAAAGCGGGCCCTCGCCGACGCAACACTGCTCGCTCACCCGGTGCTCAACGCTCCCATCGCCCTCACCACGGATGCCTCCGACTACGCGGTGGGCGCCGTACATGAGCAATGGGTGAACGGGGTTTGGCAGCCACTCGCTTTTTTCAGCCGGCAGCTCCGGCCGAACGAGCTCAAATACAGCACGTTTGACCGGGAGCTCCTCGGTCTACACCTGGCCGTCCGCCATTTCCGCCACCTCCTGGAGGGTCGACCTTTCACGGCGTTCGTCAACCACAAGCCGTTGGTTTACGCCATGGCCAAGGTCACGGAGCCGTGGTCGGCCCGCCAACAGCGCCACCTCTCCGCCGTGTCGGAGTTTACCACGGACATCCGGCACGTCGCCGGCAAAAACAACGCCGTGGCCGACTGTCTTTCCCGGGCCAGCGCGAACGCGGTCCACCTGGGCGTGGACTTTGCGCTTATGGCGGCGGACCAAACCACCGACACCACGGTGCAAGCCCTCCGGGCGGCGGACACGGGCCTCCGCCTGGCCGACATCCCCTTCGCGGACACTGTCCTGCTCTGCGACGTCTCCCAAGGCCAGCCTCGCCCCATCGTGCCCGTCACCTGGCAACGCCGCATCTTCGCCTCCCTCCACGGCCTTTCCCACCCGGGCCGGAAAGCTTCCCAGAAGCTGGTGTCGGCGCGATTCGTCTGGCACGGCCTTCGTCGGGACGTCCGCGATTGGACCAGCACCTGCACGGCCTGCCAACGGGCCAAGGTCCACCGACACACCCAGGCCCCGCTGGCACCTTTCACCGTGCCCGAACGACGTTTCGACCACGTCAACGTGGACCTGGTGGGCCCCCTCCCCCCGTCACGGGGGTTCACACACCTGCTCACCATGGTGGACAGGACCACCAGGTGGCCGGAGGCCGTTCCCCTCGTCTCCACCACCACCGCCGACGTGGCGCAAGCTTTCATCGCTACCTGGGTCGCCCGCTTCGGCGCACCGGCGGACATCTCGTCAGACCACGGACCACAGTTCACCTCCGAGCTGTGGGGCGCGGTCGCCCGCAACCTGGGGGTCAAGCTCCACCGTACTACGGCCTACCACCCCCAAGCAAACGGGTTGTGCGAGCGATTCCACCGCTCCATGAAGGCCGCGCTCATGGCCGGCCTTCAAGACGGCGGTTGGGCCGACCGGCTGCCGTGGTTCCTTTTGGGCCTCCGCACGGCCCCCAAGGAGGACCTCCAGGCATCCACCGCCGAGCTTGTCTATGGCCAGGCGCTACGCGTCCCGGGCGAATTCGTGCCCGACGCTACCAGTCCCTGGTCCGCAGCTCACCAGCGCTCGGACCTCCAGGAGGCCGCCCGACGGTTTGCCCCCGTGCCAACATCCCACCACGGTGACCCCCAGTCCTACGTCCCCCCAGCACTTCGCACAGCGGAGTATGTTTTTGTGCGTCACGACGCACATCGGGGGCCACTCAGGCCGCCGTACGACGGGCCCTTCCGGGTGCTGCGACGGGACGACAAGTCGTTCGTCATCGACATCGGCGGCAGGTCGGACCGGATTGCGGTGGACCGCCTCAAGCCGGCGCACGTGGACGTCGACCACCCACCACGGGTGGCCCTTCTGCCGTGGCGAGGCCGCCCCCCGTCCACGGTGCCCCCCACTCGACCACCCACCACCACACCGGACCCCCTCCCACGACCCGCCAGGGGTCGCTTCGGCCGGGTCATCAGGACCCCCCTCAAATTGACCCTGCCGGTGCAAGTCGATTCTGGGGGGACGTGTGTAGCGGCTACCGCTGGGTTTTCACAATCGCCTTGCACCTATCAAGGACGCGGAGCGATCACCATGCTGGGCTCGTCCAGGACGCCCGGGCAGGCCCGCGCTCAACTTGCCAGGCCTCGGTCGGGACGCCCGGGCATGCCCGGGCAGGCTCGCCCTCAACTTGCCAGGCTGCAGCCAGGACGCTGGGCCACGCCCCCTCTCACCTTTCCTGGGCAAACGCTCCGGGATAATATGTATATATATTGCTGCCCGATAAACGGGCTTTTCAGAGTGCCTGAGTGTTTGGTTTGAATAAAGCAACTCGGATGAATTCCAGCTTTTTGTCGCGTCCATTCTTCCGATCGACGTGGGAGCCCCAGCTCCTTCATCACTACTTAAATCTTGTGTCCCTACTGTCTTCTAAATCCCTAACAATATCCTAGCCCTCCCTCGGCTGGCTTCGGTGCCCCATGGAGGCAACCATTGTTGGCCCCTCCATGGGCCTAACATTGCCATCCCCTTAAACTAATGCTCATGGGCCCCCCCCCGTGGGAGGAATGGTGACACTACCATTCCCCCACGTGGGGTACACTACTCTCATCAGTCCGCTAAACTACGAGCCCCCATTGATGGAGGTTCGTTGTCACGGCTCGCCCTCGAAGGGCCGAGCGATCCATGCGGGTGGTTGGTCGCCTGTATGGGGTGTCCGTCCGGCATTTTCGATCCAAGGGGGGAGGGATGGATGGGCCCAGGTGCCAGGCTCCATCTCTGCGCGGGGCCTCGCGGTCCCACGCACGATGACCCAGCCGGCCACGGTCGGAGCACCGCACCCGACAAGGTGCATGGCTCCGAAAACTCCTACCTCCCCTTGAACCCGGCCGATCGCCATTGCCGCCATATGGCACCAACCATACAGTGCAGGGGCCGGAGGCACAAATCGTGCACGCCGGCATTCGTGAGACCGACGCGGCACTGATCCCCTCCGGTCCCTGCAGCACACAACTCACCGGGGGCTCACGTACGCTACCCGTCCCACTACGCGCTACCCCGGTCTGTGTCGATGCATGAGCCGCGTCCTCACCACGTGCGACCCACTCCACACTCGCACACCCAGGCGCACACGCGCCTCCCACACACTCCGTTACCGCACACTCCGGCTCATACTCTTTCCACACACACTCCGGTGTGCACTCCTTCTTCACACACTCCGTGATCACACACTCCGGTGCACACTCCTTTCCCGCACACTCCGGTGCACACTCCTCCCACACACACACTGGTGTGCATTCTTCTTTTACACACTCCGGCACACACTCCTCCACACACTCCGGTGTGCATGCTCCCTCACACTCCACTATCGCACACTCCGGTGCACACTCCTCCTATATACACTCCGGTGTGCACTCTTTTTCCACACACTCGGTCCTCGCACACTCCGGTGCACAATCGACTCTCACACACTCCGTTGTACACTCCAGTGCAGACTCCTCCCACACACACTCCGGTGCACACTCCTCCCACACACACTCGGGTGTGCATCCTCGCTCACACTCCGGTGTGCATTCTCGCTCACACTCCGTAACATTACTACTCGCACACCGCACAATGGGCCTTCCGCGAACGCCCGGGTCTCGCTTCTCTCCCAAGCGCACCGAGCACCCGTTCGCGCGAAACACATTCTCGCCATTATTTCTCACCTCGGGGGCCCTCCTTCTCCGCCAGCACCTGCAAACTTTTTATTTCGTTAGCAAGCACGGCATCACAGTGTGAACACAGACTTTGTGCGGATTCCATAACCACCTCCCGTGATTCGCTCCCTTTCTCTCCCGTCCCTTCAACCCCTGTCTTTTCTTCTAACACGACGATCGTCGGCGCCCCTAAAATTTCCTTTTCCAACCCAGCCTTCGCCCCCAAATTTTTCTTTTCCAACTCGACGATCGTTGGTTCCTCTACAATTTCCTCTCGGGTCGCTACTCCCATAGCCCCGGTCAACTTGCCTGTGCTCTGCTTTACCTCGCTCTCCACGCATTCCCCGTATCGCTTCACCCCGTCGCGTACCACCGCAACCTTCTTGCTCGGCTTGCACCCAATCTCCTCCCCCATTGTGTCCATGTTGCATCTTGATTCGATTATTTCGGTGTCCATCCGATCAAACATCTTTTTATTCTCCTCACGTCTCGCCTCCTCCATCCTATCCATTCGATCAAACCTCTTGTTCATTTCCTTCTTAAATAGAGTCATGAATAACTGCATGTCTTCAACACTCACTTGCACAACAGGTTTGGCCTCCACCACCGCCACGTGCGAAGCACGGCCATTGTCTTTACCTACTGCCGCACCCTCTTCACCCTCCACTACCAACCTTTCCTGCCGGTCCTGGGCCATTGATTCTTCCTCGTCTATTATTCCCACCGGCATTTGACCGTCTTGGCCAGCCATCGTACGAATATAAATTTGATTTTACACTAAATTTCGTGCGCTCGTAATTTCGAGTGCGTGAAGCGCACTCTAGGTCCAATTATCCCACTCCTGACACCAATTTGTTGCGGATCTCTTGAAGCCCGTCGACGTACAGAGGGAGGGGGGGTTAAACCCCTTTTCCCCCTCGGGTCTTCGAGTCCACGAGGCCGAGCCGCCACTCCCATAGCGGGCGTGCAGAAGGGTATCGGGTCGATTCCACATGTACCTTCGGTACCCAAGCCGCCACAAAAACGGGGACTGGACCTTGCACAAGCCACGCTAATCGAGTATGCCTGAGCGGTTTGCGTATCACGTTTGCGTATCACGCCGTTACTTTTATTGAACCCAATTGAGCGGTTTTATTTGTGCGATGCTAGGCCAATAGTGAAATGACGGGAACGATCAAATAGAAGAAAGAACACGGGTTTATTTACAACTATACAAGGCGAAGAGACACAGAGCAGGCTTAATCAGTCTTAACTAATACCCGGACAAGGGCCCACTCACTCACGCAGGGAAAAAAAGGAAGGACAGTTCGCGCTCCAAATGCGCCTTGGCGCCGTTCACTCCCGGACAGGTCACCGGGCGTGGCCCTCAGATGTTCACAGCACGTGTGCTGGGAGCGCAGGCAGGGAGACCGTGCGTCGGTGGCCCAGAATGGATCGTCCTCACACAGCGCGTTATTCACAGGCAGCAGCAGAGCGCAGGGCACGGGGAGAGTTTGTGTACAGAGGGCTATAACAAGCAAGGGACTTCACTCGTGCTGTGACAAAAGCTCTGACTGGGAGACTCTGACCGATTCTGACGCGGGAGGCTCGGGGCAGGTTCTTATATGACCCCTCCGCAGCCTTACCCGAATGTTCCAAGCCCCTCCTCTTGCTGCCGTTGTGAGCCACTCCCCTTGAGCTCCGATTGGCTACTCACTGCTTACCGGCCACTCCCCTGAAGCTCCTCCCTTCGGCCTTGCCAGACTTGTTCCAGGCCTAGCACGTGGCATTCCAGCCCAAAGAACACCTAACTCACTGGCCTGCTCAACACAAACTAACACAGGAAAGGAGACTACGCTTACATTTACTAAGAAATAACTGAAGAAAAGCGAGGCTACATGTTGTGGTGCAACTACCTACGAGGGGGGGTCATCCTTTATTTTCAAAACCGCAACAATATATATATATATATATATATATATATATATATATATATAAAGGAGGAGTGTCTGTGTGTGTGTGTGTGTGTCTGTCTGGATGTCCGCTTATAACTCAAGAACTACACATCGGAGAAAAGTTGTAGACACAGATTCGGAATCAGCATAAAATTCCGGTGGTTATAGGCTACTTTTTATTTTAATATCAATGGTTTAAAAAACCGGGCCAGCTGCAATTCCATGGTGTAGTTTGTGGCGGCGCTATTGCCCCTTTCCGATCCCATGACGCATTGCGGTTCCGATTCGCGATAAGGTCTATGCGCTATCACCGACACTTTTACACCTTTTCCATACCTTTTAATCAGATTTACCTTATCGTCCATCGTAACCACATTACGCTTGGAAACACTAGCATTATCCTTCTTCGGACCCATGGCTAACACAGACACAGTAAAGGAATACTGTACGTCGCCTCTGTTTTGAATGAGAATCAGCGGTTGCGCGTATGTACAGTATACTGTACGTACATATTTATATATTTTTAATGTGCTTTTTATTGTATTTTAAATTGTTTTTTAGCTTCTTTTATTGTTAATTTATGTACTATTTTATTTATTTTAAATATATTTTAAAGGAAAACAAATGTTTTCACGTCCGTAGGAGTGACGTAATGTCGCACATAATGACGTTCGCTGCCCGGTCATGAAAGAAATTATGATTCTCTTGCCAAAGTGACATGCAGATCAGGCAGTAAACCTCCCAACTGAGTTTCTCAACAGTCGTCAGCCTCAAGGACTCCCAACACACAGGTTGATTCTCAAGGTGGGAGCACCAATCATGCTTCTAAGGAATCTTGATCCACCAAAGCTGTGTAATGGAACACGATTGACAATCCAGCAAATGATGCCGCATGTCCTAGAGGCAACCATCCTCTCAGGACAATACAGAGGAGAGAAAGTATTCATTCCAAGGATACCACTTATTCCACCTGACCTTCCATTCTCCTTCAAGAGGATTCAGTTCCCCATCAGGCTATGTTTTGCTATGTCCATCAACAGGGCGCAGGGGCAATCAATGAAGGTTGTAGGCCTGAACTTCACAGAACAAGTGTTTGCCCATGGCCAGATGTACGTGGGCTGCTCGAGGGTTGGAAAACCAAGCAATCTTTGTGATGAAATCGTCATATGCAATCGACATCCAAGTTACGACACGGATGTTGTTCGCCTCATGGCCGCTACGCGACCCTTTCGCGGTTCCTATATATATCAGCGCGGACAGGAGATGTACATCCATAATCGAAATGTAACTC